>NC_084797.1:213067308-214552308 GCF_963169125.1 Humulus lupulus | reverse complement strand
CTACTGTTACTACTACTACTACTACTACTACTACTACTACTACTACTACTACTACTACTACTACTACTACTACTACTACTACTACTACTAGTGTTACTACTACTACTACTACTACTACTACTACTACTTCTACTACTACTACTACTACTACTACTGCTGCTGCTGCTGCTACTACTACTACTACTACTACCACTACTACTACTACTACCACTACAACTAAGTAAAATTCTGGGACGCTACAATTCTCCCCTAATTAAAAGAATTTCATCCTCGAAATTTACTTATCAAACTTCTCGGGATACCGGTCCCTTATATATTCCTCCAATTCCCATGTGGCCTCTCTTTCCGTGCTATTGCTTCACAAGATTTTAACCATAGGGACATTTTTGGACCTTAACTCCTTAGTTCCCCATTCTAGAATGCGTACTGGCCGTTTTTCATAACTGAAATCTTTTTTTTTTAACTCTATAGCCTTGTTATTGAGCACATGGGATGGATCTGATATATATTTTCTCCACTTTGATACATGAAGAATGTTATGCATTTTGGCTAATGATGGCGGTATAGCCAACCGATATGCTACATGCCCTACTTTGTCCAATATCTCAAAAGGACCTATAAACTTCGGGCTTAACTTTCCTTTCTTTCTGAAACGCATAATCCCCTTCATCGGAGAAACCTTGAGAAAAACTTGATCGCCTATAGAAAACTCAACAGTACGTCTCTTAGCGTCAGCATAGCTCTTCTGGCGACTTTGAGCGGCATTCATTCTTTGTCTTGTCTTTGCTACTGCCTCAGTTGCTTCTCTTATAGCCTCAGGTCCTTAATATCATCTTTCACCAACCTCATCCCAATGAAGTGGTGATCGGCATTTCCGTCCATATAGCATCTCACAAGGCGCCATGCCTATCGTGGCTTGATAACTATTATTGTAAGAGAATTCTATCAATGGAAGATACTTGCTCCATGATCCTGAGAAGTCTAACACACATGCCCTCAGCATATCTTCTAATATTTGTATGGTACGTTCTGACTGACCATTGGTTTGAGGGTGAAATGTCGTACTTAGTTTTAACTTAGTACCTGTTGCACGCTGTAAACCTTCCCAGAACTTTAATGTGAAAACTGATCCTCTATCGAAGACTATCGTCTTTGGAACTCCATGTAGTCTCTCTATCTCTGCCACGTAAAGCTCTGCGTACTACTCAACGCTATAAACTATTCTTACTGGCAAGAAGTGAGCAGATTTTGTGAGTCTATCTACTATCACCCAAACAGAGTCATGCTGCTTGGTGGTCCTTGGTAACCCCGTCACAAAGTCCATCGCTATATCTTCCCATTTCCATTCGGGAATCTCTAATGGTTGCAAATTTCCAGCGGGTCTCTGATGTTCGGCCTTAACTTGTTGACACGTAAGGCATTTTGCTACAAACTCTGCTTTGTCTTTCTTCATCCCCGACCACCAATACATTGTCTTGACATCGTTGTACATCTTGGTCGATCCCGAGTTAAGTAAATATGGAGTAGTGTGTGCTTCCTTCATAATACTTTCTCTTAATTCACCACTTTCGGGCACACATACTTGGTTCCTATATCGTAGCATGCCTTCTTTTGTCAAGGAGAAATCAACATTTTCTGAGCTTTGTAATGTTGCCTTCATCTTAAGAAGAAACTCATCTTCTTGTTGTTTCTCCTTTATTTCCTCCATTAGAGTTGACTTGATTGTGAGGTTAGCTAGTTGTCCATTTATCAGCTCAATTCCGGACATCTTAATAAGTGTTGAGCTATCCCCTTAAGTGTTGACAATGTTTTGTAACTCCACCTACTAAGTGCGTTTGCCACAACATTAGCCTTTCCCGGATGATAAAAGATCTCACAATCATAGTCCTTCACTAACTCCAGCCACCTCCATGGCACTCTTGGGTTTGGGCCAGTCCTTTACTGCTTCGATCTTGGCTGGATCTACCTCCCCTCCATTTTTAGACACAATGTGTCCTAGAAATGCCACCTTCTCTAACCAGAATTTGCATTTCCTAAACTTAGCGTATAACTGATGACTTTTGAGTAGTCCTATCGTCAGTCGTAGGTGCTCTTCATGCTTGGCTTTCGTCTTTGAGTAGATCAATATGTCGTCTATAAACACCACAATGAACTTACCCAAATAGTTCTTAAATACTCGGTTCATAAGATCCATGAACACTGCCAGTACGTTTGTTAAGCCAAAAGACATCACCAGAAACGTGTAGTGTCCATATCTACTTCGAAAAGTCATCTTTGGGATATCTTCTTCTCGTACTCTTAGCTGATGATACCCCGATTGTAAGTCTGTCTTCGAGAATACCGTAGATCCTTATAGTTGATCAAAAAGATTGTCTATCTGAGATAAAGGGTATTTGTTCTTGATTGTCACTTTATTCAGTTCTCGATAGTCGATACACATCCTCATACTCCCGTACTTCTTTTTAATAAACAACACTGGTGCTCCCCAAGGAGAATAGTTTGGTCAGATGAAACCCTTTTCTAAAAGCTCCTACAGTTGTATCTTTAACTCCTTTAACATGGTAGGCACCATTCTATAGGGAGCTTTCGAGATTGGTGACGTCTCAGGTGTCAATTCTATTTCAAACTCGATTTCCTTACTCGGAGGTAATCCTGGTAGATCTTCTGGAAATACCTCAGGAAATTCACATACAATATGTACATCCTTTGATTCGAGCTGTGTCTCTCGTATTTTGTCCATCACACTGACTAGAAACGCTTGGCAACTGCTATTAATTAACCGTTGAGCTTTGAGAGTTGATACTATCGATATGCGAGTTCGAGAAACTTCTCCTTTGAAAGTGAACTGCTCTTCGCCTTCTGGTTGAAAGTTGACTTTCTTACCCTTACAGTCTATCGTTGCCCCATGCTTTGCTAACCAATCCATGCATAAAATTACATCATAATCCTTAAGGTCTAACTCAATCAAAGCTACAGGTAATTCTTTTCCTTCGATTCTAACTACAACACTACACACCTTTCTACTAGATATCATTCTTTCCCCCGAGGGTAACTCCATGATAAGCTTATCTCTAAAAAGTTCGCATGGACTACCTAAGCTATCAATCATATTCATAGAAACAAAAGAATGTGTAGCTTCTGAATCGAATAATACATTTCATAATTTACCAGAGATAGTGACCTGACCTGTTACCATAGTATTACTAGTTTCTGCTTCACCTCTAGTGAGAGCAAAAACTCTGGCTGGCACTAGCTTATCATCTTTCCTTTGATCCTTCAACTTTAGGCAAGCCTTTTTAATGTGTCCTTCTTCTCCACAATTGAAACAACCTTTCGTCTTATATCGACATTCTCCTGAATTCTTCCTTTTGCATATAGGGCACTGGGGATATTTCACGTAAGGCTTCTTATTCCCGTTATTTTTTTATGCAGTCTTATTCTTCTTGTTGGCTTTCTGATTTTGACCATCGTCATATTTTCATTTGTGGTCGTTCTGGTCATTGTTATTCTTTTTGGCATCCCTTATAGCCGTGCCTTCCTTCCAGATCCTTTCTTCTGCCTGCTCAGCTTCTAAGGCTACCTCTAATGTTTCCGCATAAGTGGTTATTCCCCAAATCAGCTTCACGTCACAAGCTATCATCGGTTTCAGTCCCTTCACGAATCTTTGAATTCTTAGCGTCTTAGTGTGTTATATTATTTTAAATAATATAATGTTAGATTAAATAATGTGACATAATGTGATTTGTCATACAAATATGATTTGTCACACCTTGTAGCATATTATCGATAGTCACAAAATTGGACACATGTATGTGCCCAAATGTGACATATTTTGGAGTTACAAACTTGTAACTCCCAAATATTAGCCAATAATGTGTAGATTTGATATTACACATTTTGATTTGAATTTCTTAAAGCCATATGTGAAATATGGCTGTTAGAGATGTGATTTTAACTCTCATAATGTGTATTGAAGTTACAAAATCAAGTGGGAATGAATTTGGAACGTTTTGGCAAATTTGGAAAATTGGTTGCTGAAAAAACGACTTGGGCCGCTGCCTATGTTTTTTAGGCCGTTGTCCAAGAGGCAAAAATAGGCAAAAAAAAACCCACAGTGGGCCACGACTTGTGTTTTTCAGGCCGCGGCCTGAGCGGTTGACAACATTTTCCAAACTTCGATTTTATCCAATTTTGAACGTTTCCAACAGCCAAGTAACTCCCAAACCTCTATTTTAATTCCATAAGCATCCAATTAATCATTGGTAACAGCCATATGGGTTGGTGGAATTTAAAATTCAAAGGGTGTCTCAAAACTCTATAAATAGGATCCTAATGCTCACTTGTAAGACACACCATTTTCCATCCACAAAGCACTTGGCTGGAAAATACACCATATAGGCTTGATAATTCCAGAGAGCTATTTCCTAGAGAGATCCCTTAGTGCTTAGAGAATAGGGGGAAATAAGCTTTTGGACAAAGGTTTTGAACCTTGTTCAAGTTGGTGATCCTCACTACTCTACACTTTGGTTGTGTGAGAGTTTGTTCTTTTTATTGATTTTATTTTCATTCTTTTGATCTTGTTGATCTTATTTACATGTATTATTATTGTTTTGAGTTTGTAATCATCTTCTTCTACTTCTTTATATTTACTTGTATTTTGAGCAACTGAGTTGTAATATTTATTTAATCAATTACCTTGTCTATTGTATTTTTTGTATAGAGTTGTATTTTGGTTTTTCCATGTTTCCATTGAGTATAAATATATATTCTCTAACACAGTGGGTACCATGTCCGCCACAAACTTAGCCAGCTTATCAAATTTCCTGGCATACTCAGTCACAGTCGAATTCCCTTGAGTAAGCGCTATGAATTTGTCCACCCTTGTGGCTAGAATCGCAGGACTGTAGTACTTCTTGTTGAACACTTGGATAAACTCATCCCAAGTCATCACGTTCACATCTCTAGTCTGCTTTACTAAATCCCACCAGATGCGGGCGTCCTTCTTTAGCAAGCTTAAAGCGTATGAGATTCGATCTTCGTTTCCCAGCCGTATGTGTTCTAGTATGGATTCCACCGATCGAAGCCACTCTTCTGCTTCTATTGGGTCTGACCCGCCATCGAAGTTCCGTGGTTTCTGCTTCCTAAAGAGTTCATATACCGCCTCGTAGTGAGGTTCTGCCAACTGTAGCAATTGCGCTAGAGGAACGACTTACTGCACCACTTGTTGTTGTTGCTCGGAGTTTATTTGGAATTCTTCTTCCCTTCTCCTTAACTCTGTCCTAAGATGGGCATTTTCTCTTTCCAAATTTATTCGAGTAGTAGCAGCTACCGAATCTTCCACCACATTAGGTGCTTTTGGCGTTCCCAGGGCTGCTGGAATTTCTTCATATGTGGGGGTGGCGGCTACTCTTCTTCCTCGCCACCTTCCCCTTCCTCTAGCTCAGCCTTGGCCTCTACCTTGGCCATTTAGTCGTTCATATCTTCTTGATTCCTGCTCCATGTGTCTTCTTTGTTTCCCCAAAAGAGAAAAGAATTGAAAAACTAAGACAAACAGAACAAAAAGAGGGTACAACTTAACCTATTGTGCTACTGTCTATTAGGTCCATCTATCTATTTAAAACTACCCTATTACAATTAAGTCCAACTCGGGTAAATGGGCCTTAACAATTGAATCTTCCATGGAGGAGGACTGGGTTCAGTATATCGTACCCACTACTAAGGCCCCCTAACTTCCACTTGGACCCAAAAGACACGAATTTGAACCCTTGCTTTATTAATTGTTATGCATTTAAATTGGACCCAATCTAATAATGCAAAGAAAATGGGCCTTCACAAATGGGCTAACCCATAAGAAAGGAATTTAAACTTTACAATTTCAATTGAATCCAAAAATTCTTAACACTTACTAAACAATGAAACAATAATAAAAGCAATCAATAGGATTCATAAAAAAAAATATTACAACCCAGTGAAAATTTTCTAAAACATCATAAATTTAAAGATGTGTTCTTATATGTGTCTAATCATCCACATCCGATCCATTATCGTACTCAGGGTCTGGTATCCTTCTTATAGATTTATCCTTTTAACCACACTTGAGTCCATTGGGCTAATTTATGAAAATAACACAAGAAAACATTAGAAACATATTTTGAAAACAATGTATATACTTACTTGGTAACGAGTAGGACCTTTGTAGCTATCGTGTGTATTTCGTGGGAACGTTCAGGACCAATATAGCCGTGGGCTCTGATACCACCTGTAACGCCCTAATTTCTCATGGATTATCGAGAACACAACGTTGGGTCATAATCGTAAATATTACTCTTTTATTGAATAAAAACTTAAAAATAAATACATGGCCATGGTTTTACAAAAAATAACATAATTTTCTTTAACATAAAAATGAGCAACATTTAAATATATTTTTTAAATAACATGCTTTAATAAATAAATAAATAAAAAATAGTCCCACTTGATCTTCCTCGACTATATGATCACCAACGAATACATCATGAAGCTCTTAGGTCCCACTCGCCACCGGCCTTTCTATCCTTAATTGCCTGAAATAATAACATCATAAGGAGTGAGCTTCTAAGCCTAGTAAGGAAAATACAAACAAAAGTTAGTCATATAATCAAACATAACATAAATTCACAAAAGTCATACCAACACAAACCTCTAGATCATATCATAACTTAAGTCATAATTCTAAATCATAATCTATAAATCATAGGTCATACTCTAAGTCATAAGTCATAGGTCATAAATCATACATCATAGGTCATAAATCATAATCATAACTATAGGCCATATATCATAATCATAACTATAATAACAAATCAGATATAATAAAAAGATAAGTGTTTATACAGGGGTGGCAACTAAGCGCTGGACAAAAGTCCGTTATACACCGGACATAGGTCTTTCATACACCGGACATAGGTTTGTCATAAAGTTTTAGCAACCGAGCCTACCAGACATAGTCCGTCATACATCATTGGACACCTTAGGTCCAGACATTACCCCTTTATTGTACCTGAATTGTTAGATCATACAAACATAAACCATATCATAACTAGATCATAATACTAAACTACCTAATTTTCCTTACCAACACCGGGATATTTGAGAACAAGGACGAGATTTGGGAGACTCCTAAAACCAACAATAAGAATGGTGACTATTTCTAAAGAAAAGAGATGAAAAGAAGAGAACTAAAACCACCAAGAAGAAACTTACCGAAAAGAAACCTTAAGTTCAAAGAACTTAAATACCTAACCCAGAATCGAAACAACGAGTTAGGATCTGAATGAAAACTAAGGAATCAAACAGAATAGAACTTATGAATAGTATTACCTTGGATGTACTAGAACCGATCTACACTTCAATATCGAAAACACACTTTATCTCACTACCCAAGTGTTTATAAAGCTTAAGATAATAAAGCTTCTATCCCAAAACCCAAGTGTATCTCTCTATAGAAATCCTAACAGCTTGAAGGCTCTGAACACAGCTTGAAGAATGAAGAAAAATGGCTGAGCACTAGGTCCTATTTATAGAGTTTGAGGAGTGAAACTATCCTATTAAAAAAATAATTAAATCCTTAAATAAACATGATTATGACAAGTGTCATGCTCTTAATGGTTCTGGAAGGTTCTAGAGTTTCTAGATCTTTCTTTTATTTAAACTTAAATCCTTAAATAAACATGAATATGACAAGTGTCATGCTCTTAATAGTTCTGGAAGGTTATAGAGTTTCTAGATCTTTCTTTTATTTAAAAATAATTAAATCCTTAAATAAACATGATTATGACAAGTGTCATGCTCTTAATGGTTCTGTTAGATTCTAGAGTTTCTAGAACTTTTTTTTATTTAAAAATACTTAAATCCTTAAATAAACAAGATTGTGACAAGTGTCATGCTCTTAAAATTCTGTCTAAACCTTAGGTTATAATAAATAATATTCTATGTCCAATAATATTAATCAAACCTTATGTTATAATTAATATTTCTAAACTATATGTTAAACTTATAAAATCCATAACCATTGTTATGAGTATCCAACTGAGTCCTATCTTGAACCAATATCCACTAAAACTAACATACTATAAGTTATTACTATCTACTACTACTACTATCTAACTAAGTAAAATTCTGGGACGCTACAAGCTTGACACTCGGGTCTTGAACCAAGAAAGGGTCTCGCGAGGCACATGGACGCTCGGCACATGGGCACGAGGCGGGGGCCTCGCAAGGCCCAGGGGCACAAGACACACAAGGGTGTCGTGAGCCTTCGAATCTTCAGCAAGGCAGAGACCTGCGGGGCACTTGGGAGTGTTGGCTAGAACGTGGTCTCGTGAGACCTATAGGCTTGAGCCCAATAGCAGGACTAAGTGACCCTTAGCTATGTATTTTAACCATGGATCAGAGATTTTTTCCTTGGTGGATTTTTTACTCTCTCTCTCTCTCTCTCTCAACCAGAGAGAGATAGAGAGAGAGAGTAACGAAAGGGAGAGAGGAGAGAGTTGTCGAGTGAAAAAAAACTTTTGTTGTTTCTACTAGGTTCAAACCAAGGCTAATTATATCTCTTCCTAAGGCTGGGAAATGTCTAAAATATCCTTGCCCACTAACTTGCTCATCACACGCCCTCAAGGGCAAAATGGTCTTTTGTCACATTTTCCCGTTAATTATAATTAATACTTCATATATCCCGATATTTCCAATATCCTCGAATAGTCATTATACAATTTCTCATTACTCGATAATTCCCAATAATGTACTAAATACCTAAAATATCCCTTGACTCACCCCGAGTCGAGTATTGGTCCCGTTGTGACTCTCCAGACTTGCGCCCTAGTTTCTCCTCGAGTCGAGTAACTCAAATATATCCACATAATGATATGGTCTCACACATATATCACATATATGTTGGTAATTGTGCCCTCAAAGCAATTGTAGTTGACAATGGTTTTAATGAAATAAATGAATGAATTGAATTATTGTATATATGTAGCTTATTGTTGCGAATTTTCCTAAGTGTGTGCAAGTGTACACAATCGTCAAACAAGTAATAAAGTGAAAGTAATTTTTATTGTCTCCTCAAGGATTGCCAAAAAAATATTATAAAAATCAACACCAAACAATTTGGGGTAATTTTTTTTTTTTGATGATTTAATTAATTAAACTAAAAAAACACTAAACAAGAGAATTAAAATTGGTCTTGAATACTGAGGCTAGAAAATAACAAATTGTGAGTAATATTATGATAGAAGTTAGGCATATCAAATCCCCCTAATTTGTAATTTTTCCCCTGATGTTGCAACAAAGTTCATAGAAAAGTTCTCTTGTAACTAGTATTTCCAATTTAATGTGCATGCCATTTTTCCAAATGCTCATGTTAAAGTTCCATCAATTAAATTCACATACTCCTATTCTAAATTTAATTTCAAGAACGTAATTTCAAGCATCAATCCTTCAAGTTTGCAAGGTGAATAAAATATCCCTAAGTTATCCACTAATCAATAACAAAGTTATCAACATGCATTAATCAAGCATTTCTACTAATTCTAACCCTTCCGGAATTAAAACTAGCTTGTTTTTCACCTAAGTTTATTATTCTCAAGCAAGAGTTTGCATAATAAATATAGCTTAAATGAACAAGAGAAAAATTGCATAAACATTCAACAACTTGGGGTTGATTACATTAGGGTTCATCAATATCCCTAACACAAGCAAATTAGCTCATAGTCAAAATACCCATATCACCACAACATATATTCAACATTATCTCAAGAGTTCAAGATGAGAAAAAAAAAATTATAGGAAAAGAGAGTTTAGAAAGACAAGCCAAAATGATAGAAATCTTCTATTCTTTGTCTTCTAACTCTTCTTCTTCTTCTTCTTCTTCTAGCTTCCTCCTCTTAGAAGTTTTTCCTTCTTCTCTTGATGTTTCAGCTCCAAAGGTGTATAAAACTCCTTCATTGGTGTCTTGGGCGGCTGGGTTTTTTTCTTGATAAAGATGATCTCTTTTGTGTGCTCAAAAAGGGTATAAACCCTCTTTTTCTCATTCTACACGTGGGGACCACTCCCCTTTTCATAATTTTTAAGCTTCTTTCCACCTCATATTCCCACTATTCAAGTCTCTCTCCACCTCATTTAATCACATGCCAAGTGTGCAACTTTATGCTGCTAGCTGCCCACACTTTGCTGCAGCAAAGTTGACTGATGTTACAACAAAGTGCCAGAATTTCAGGTCCAAGATGATTTCCTTGTACATGCTTCGCTAAACTTTCCAAGCACCCTCTCTTTATGCCTTCAAAATAGATACCACATTTTTAGAACATAATTCCATTATTTTCCACAAGCGTTATCATTAATTAAAACAAAATACACAAACAAAGTTAAGAGACAAAATGACTAAAATCACACAATAATCACACAAAAGCTCAATTAATAACTCTAAAATATAGAGGTATCACTTATGTACTATATTATTGTTAATAATATTAAGTAAATATAAGAAAATTCCCAAGTTCATCTATGTGGTCTCAATCTCATATTGGTATGACAGGATCGAGATTGAGATAATGGACTTAAATAGTTCATTGTAAAATAAAGTTATGGAATCTTTAGATTAATTACTGTTGGTACGGTCCACTACTATTATGAATACATGTGACCTAGATCTAGGTTATTAGTGTAGTAGGACACTTTAGTGGAGGTACTTTGCATACCGAGAGTATGTAGAACGGGACCAGATGTGATTTAATAATACTTATTTGAATACCGTTTCGTAGTATTACAAAACACATCAACTGATGATCATATACAAACTAATCTTAATCCTAAAGTTACTATGAATTCCTATATATGTCATTTGATCCTTTGATTCATGTGTTACAGTTTGTTAGAATGATCAAGCTAAGAATTATTGTTTTGGGGACTCAATGATGTATATTGCATTATTGCCTTGAATTCTACAGTCAATGTCCAAATTAAATACAATGGTCCAATGAGAAAAGCAATGTTTGGGGTAAGATATTTTCCCCCTTAATTCTTAATAGCTTCCTTCTTATTTTGGTTTCTGCCTTTAATCTAATGGTGGTTCTTGTTTCATGATTGGTTCCCAAAATAAGTAGTTCGCTCTTCAGTGTATATTTATTAATTATTTATTTATCTTTTTCTTTTGATATTAATAGTAATTTTTCAAGCTAGAAGTCCTATTGTTACGTCTAACACTAACAATAACAATTTAGGTGATCCATGGACTGTAGATTCACCAACGTGTAAGAGTCCCTTTGTAGTTGTGTATTATCTTTTGGGAGTGTTGTTGAGGTACCTTTCTTACTTAGTATTGTAACATGGCACATTGCTTGATTAGCTTTAGTGAATAAATGCATCATCATTCCATGTTGGGGGAATTTTAGTAAACAAAGGCAACTGAAATTTGCTCCTGGTTTTTTTTGTGCTATATAGTTTGTCCCCGGGTAAGATCACATGCATTAGGGCAATCAAACCAGAAGAAAACATACACAAAGAACAAACAATGAAAAATAAACTCATCCAACAGGAAATATAGCTACATGTGTGTAACGCCCTACTTCCTTAGAGCCGTTACTAAGTGAGTTTAAAAAACGTGCATTCAACTCGCTAATCAAGGTTTTAGGTCAAAAGTGTAATTAAATCATAAACATAGTTATAAACTTTGAAAATAATTCCATTCACTGAAAGTCATAACATGTTTGGCATTTGGGATCCCAAAATACTGTTTAGAAATATTTACAACACATAAGTACAAACAAAGTCGATTAGATGACAAAATCTGAGTTTAGTACGACCATTTTCCAAAAAATATCCCTTGTCGAGGCAGCCAGGCAGGCCAAACATGTATGCATCGCTTCACGCTCTCCGTACTCATGGTTGGTTGACTTTGCCCTTGCCCTTACCTACACCACAGAGCACCCGTGAGCCGAAGCCCAGCAAGAAAACCCTCACAAGCAGATAACATATGCATAATAAACACTTAGCATTTAACAAGCCATCAATAGACTAAACACATATGGCCATGCCATCCTAGGTGCTTTACTAGGCCCCGGGTTCGCGATCCACACCATAAGGATATCCCAAGTATCCTTTAGGGTCTCGCCCTGGCAACTCGCACTCCACGTGCTAAACGCTGGACCTGGCCCCTTGCCGCACTCAGCCTTGCACCCTACATGCCTTGCCGACCTCGGCCTGTGCCGCTCCCAGCTCTTGCCGAACATTTAATTACTTGCATTCATAGTATAATAAAGCATATACTAAACACAAACAAATTCAATCAAAGGGCTACGGCCTGCCACACAATCATATAGGGATTTGCCCTGCACACAAGCTCTATGGGAACCGCGGTTTTCTTACCTTAGATTCCCTAGCTCCGTTCACTTTATCCTCGAGCACGATCCCTCTTGAGCCCTAGCGTACACCTAGTCACAGCCATAGATTAGAATCATCACCAAACCTCAAGTCCAAAACCTAACCTCGAGACCAATCCCGAGCCCTCGGGAAGCCCCAATTCCACCAAATGAGGTGGTGGAATCGAACCCCGAACCCCCGGGCAAAAACCCTTGAAAATAACTCAAAAACCCCTTTCTGGAAACAGGGTAGCGCTACAGTGTTCTAGGGAGAGCGCTACAGCGCTACAAACAGAGCCCAAATTCATCCCTGGGTACATGGCCTAGCGCTACAGCGCCCAAAGGCTAGCGCTGTAGCGCTAGTCACAGAACAGCAAATGCTATTTTTTCCTCCTTCGATTTTCCCCGAGCCAAACTTTACCAAAACTTTTCCAAACTTCAACCAAACTTAAAAACAAGCTTACCAACATATCCAACTCACCCCAAATGACCTAACCATATAATATTCACTCACATGCACCCCAAAACATAGAAAACATAATGGCTGAACTTAGAGCTCAAGAACTCAGCAGAGCACAACTAAAACCACAGAATTCAAGTGACCAAGTTCTGAATTGCTTACCTCTAACAGAGAAATTCGGCCACAAGCTATCCTCCACACTTCCTCAGCTTTCTCCCTTCAGAAGCTCAACCTTAATTCCCTAAAGTTTCCATCAAAACTTAACTCAGAAAATCCAATTCAACACCAAAACCAGAAATTGAAGAATACCTTGAAACTTACCTCAATTGTGTGGCTAACTCCTGCTACACCTTTAAATTCATCAGAGATCCTAACCCCAAGCTTAAGCCTAAGCTTTCCTGAGTTAAAGCTCCAAAATTCCCCAAGAGATGGTGAAGGGATGACCCAAACTGACCTAGGAAACACCCTGTTTTTCCTTCCCTTTTCTTTCCTTCTTTTCTTCCTTTTCTTCCTTTTCTTTCCTTCAGACTTCTATTCCTTTCTACAAGTTCCACTAAGCATAAAGCCTAATATTATCTATCCCTTATAAACCAAATGACCACAATACCCTCCCATAAATCATAAGTCCTTTAATCCACCTAGGGGTATTTTGGTCATTTCACCCAATTCCCGCTAATTCCTCGAGTGTCTCTAATATTTACCGCTTACCTCCCGACTCTTAACTAATCACTAGTTATATTCTCCAATGTTAAAATAGACCCCAATATATTCTCTAAATTCCTATTTATACCCCCAGGCTCGCCTCGAGCCGGGTATAAATCCCTGTCGTGACTTTTTCGCTAACTCTCTCACTAGGATCGTCTCGAATCACAGATCACAAATATATCCACATACTAATGTGGTCTCAACAATTAATCACATTTATTTACAGTTATGCCCTCAACGACCAAAATTACAATTATGTCATTTCTAACCTAATCAAGGCCTACATGCATACTAATACACATAGTCATGCATCTCAGATATTCAAATAGTCTTATAACATACTTTTAATCATTAAATCACATATAACCCAATTATGCCATCCCGGCACACTAATCAAGGCCCTTAAGCCTTGATAGTAAATTTGGGTCGTTACAATATGTACTATAGCTCAAACTTTAGTCTGAATAACTTCTCATTGCTCTTCTAATGAGTAAGGTTGGCAGTCGGATGCTAAGGTTAATAATACAAGAGCGGGTTCAACCGCATTCTCGAGAAGTGATTAGAAGATCTTTAATCAATTTACATCTAGTCCTCCGTAGAGTTTTTTCATTTTTCCCCCACCTTTATGTATGGAGAATAACCTTTATGGTGTGCTCACTCATTTCTAGAAGCTATAGGTTCAAGTCAATTCTAAGCTTCCCAGATACCATAGCTGCAAATAAATTCAGTGTTCCCTAACTCATTGTGCTAAAAAAACGCAGGGCGAAAATCTAGTAACAGTTGTTTTAACGGGTCCTGGTATTGTCTTCATCCAGAGTTTACCCTTTCACCGATTTTCTCAGTGCATCGCCAGGTAATTGATCAT
Organism: Humulus lupulus; assembly: GCF_963169125.1. Lineage (NCBI taxonomy): Eukaryota > Viridiplantae > Streptophyta > Magnoliopsida > Rosales > Cannabaceae > Humulus > Humulus lupulus. The sequence goes on along the minus strand of NC_084797.1, from coordinate 214,537,883 downwards.
TCTAAATTAGTCTTTCAACCAAAGTAGATTCAATTTGATTCAATGTTCACATTCTATATGTTTAATTGTTTTGAGCTTTTACAAGTGAATGATTATGTGGTTTGCAGGGCAGTTACATCCCCAAACATGAGAGAAAACCCAAAGTTTTTCGTTCAAATAGCTACTTTCTTTTTTCTGGCATATGTTGTGATTGTATCTTCGTTAATCTTAACTGATGTATAAATCTCACCCCCTTTTTGATACCTCCCTCTACACACAAGTGCCATATCCTTTTTTTAATTATTTTCTGGTGCTTGTTAAAACATTGTAGTTCCATTAAATTTTAATATAATTATAACAACAGAAACGAAGGTTTTAGTTAAATTTGCAATTTGTAAATTGTGTTAACAATAGTTAACTGTTTCTTTTTAAAAATTTAAAAATATACTAGTGGCATGGCAACAAGTAATGACTTTTTTCCCTAATTTTTCAAAAAGTCCACAATAGTCACAACATTTTGACCTCTAGGGAAGGAATTACGTGCAATTATTGAGAGCATAATATTACAGAAAAGTATTCTTGTGTCATATGTATACAAATATGTATGTAAAAATTAAATGGCCTTTCTTCTTTTGCAAAAGTTATACTATAACTCCCCACATAAAAAATTTTGACATTAAAACTTATTTTTGTCGCTGCTTGTCCTTTTTGCATTTAAATGACAGATAAGTCTGTTAAGATTTGTCGACATGTTTTTTGTTACGTGTTAAATAATTCATTATTTATTAAAAATAAACCTAAAAATATAATTTTTTAAAAATTAAAAAACCTACCATCTTCCTGAAATGCAGCTAGTAGATGAATATGTGGAAAAATAGTCAAGTAGAACACCTGGCTAACAGTGATGTGAACAACTCGAGTTTGGGGGCAGGACATGATGATACACAGGTTATTATCAGACCGCCTCTCAAGATAACAATTGATTTAGAGACTTATAATAACCAGATCCAACTTTGGGCGCTCTGAGCTTACTACAAGCTAGGGTTCAGATAGTCGTTGGAGAGAACGCATATTGAAGGATCCCAGGAGATTCGGAGACTCCTTATATGCTCATTAATGCCCAAGCTATATCACATATCTATCATTTATTATCCGAGATAATAAATGTATATTCTATTATGTTATCAAATCATATCCCAATGTAAATGAGAATAATCTTTATTAAATAGATACCATATTTATTCACGTGGTTACCCAAACCTATCCATGAAATTCCCCTATAAATACTAAGAATAATGGACAGGGAAAGGGACGACCATTTTTGTATTACCAAAACTCTGCAGAAATTAAGAGAGACAAGTAATAATATTGACTCATGGACTAGGTGGATTTTAACCACTGAACCACGTAAAATTTGTGCGTGTTCGAGAGAGTGTTAATTATTTCATTACAATTTATAATTCAGCACTAATCTACCTGTTTAATTTCTTAATACACTATTGCTAAAAACTGTGTTAGCAGTTTGGTGCTTTCATTGAGAGCAAGTTAGTGCTTCACAAGTTTCAGTCGACATTCATCTTGGTGCTCACTCGATCGATGCATGATAATGAGATGGAACAGCCTAGTGGGTAGGAGGCCCATCATACCGTTGTTCCCAATGAAAGGGGCCCAGATGTTCAACAACACCTTGAGAAACAACTAGTGGGTCAGGACGACGCAGGAAGTTCAGTGTCACTCCCACCAAATCCTAATCCAGGATACTTGATTGCCGTCGAGATGGAAAATGCCTAGTTAAGGAGCCATCTTGCTAGGGAAAACAGATAGATCAAAGAGGTCTTGGCTCGGTTACCCCATCTTGCAATTAACATTAATGTCAGAAAGAGGCAAAGTGGGTCTCATAAGTCCCACAAGAATAACCGGTCTAAATCGAATCATTCTGTCAGAACCACCACTCCGAGTCCTGTGCCTTCAAAGCAAAACCACCGAAGTGCTCAGCCCACTGGTCATCACAGGGGTCATCATCAGCATGTCAGTCGGTCAGTCAGGACTATGACCCCCCAGCTCTGTGCCTTCTTCACGGATTCCTAGAAATGCCCACAACAACTCGCGGGGAGAGGCTAGGACAAGCTCACAAAGGAAAAATGCTCTAGCAAATCCTCCTGTGCCACGGTCAGAGCCCCAGGCATAGAGAACTAGGGACGTTGGAATGGAGCCGAGGCAGGCTAATTTAGTTCATCCTAATGGAACGAGGATAGCCTTGCCAATAAGGCATCCTCCATCACTGGTAAGACATCCAACACCACCTCACCCACAATGAGACGCTCCAGCTCGTGGGAACAGTAGAAGAAATCCTCCACCGTCTGTAAATACTTATGCCTCACGGACGCATGCTGAGAACCCAGGTCCTCGATCTCAACTGCGAGCCATAAGTTTTGCAAATGGAAGTTACTGGATGGAGATCCATCGTGAAGGCAGGTCCGAGAGCGACCTAAGAAATCACTTGAGTTCAGCACAAAGTTCTTGATATGATCCACAGCCCGACCTGGGCGATCATTTGAACTCGCATAGAAGGTATCCAGCTCGGAATGAGGATGTTAGCTATACTCAGCATGAGGGAGGTCCGTCCATTGTACACGACAATGGGAATGTCCGACCTAGCCAAGCTCGAACTTGGAGGGAAAACAACCCATCAAACTTGTATAAGAGGATGGGAGTTGTTGAACAAACCCCAGCTAACCTAGGGACTAAGGACCAAACCCTTGAAAGACTGGCTTTGATGGAAGAGCAAATGAAAAGACTCTTATCGAAAAAAGGAAAGGACGATTGTGACTCAGATGAGGAGCTCGAACCTTTTGCTCCAAACATCATAGCGACTACATATCATATTAGCTTTAGGATGCCGCACATGCCAACATTTGATGGAAACGTAGATCCATCTGATCACCTCGGGATGTTTAACACAATGATGATGGCCCACAATTTCGGGCTCGATCTAAGATGTATCTTGTTTCCTGCAACTCTGGTCGGACGTGCCAGACAATGGTTTAAACAATATAAGAAGCATTCAATAAGCTTGTGGAAGAAATTTTCTTCCGAGTTTAAAAGAGCATTCTGAGCTTCAAAGGCAGCTCGTGTTGAAGCCGATTCGTTGGCCAATGTAAAACAACAACCTGGTGAAACACTAAAAGCATACCTGAGCAGAATTTCCAATGTTTTTGCACGAGCTAGGGATATTGATGATAGCTCCAAGCTCATGGCAATGAGAACAGGAATCCTGGTGGGAGGCGACTTGTGGCAAGAACTCCAACGAAAATGAGTTAAAAGCATAGAATAATTTCTGGCCCAAGCTCAGGAGTGGTAAACCTGGAGGAGGCACAAGCTTCTGTCGTAGGAACCAGCCAGGCCCCCGTCCAACCCATTGGAACGGTGATGGATGTTGCAACTATGGCTCAACCCGTTACCCGGAATAATCAAGGGGGAAATAACAAGAGGAAGGGGAATGGTGAGGGCGACCAAAACAGGACGAAGAAGAACAAGTCTGTGGAGAAATTCAAGCCCATTTACGCCACCTACACTAACCTAACAAACACCCGAGAGCGAATCTTCCTGGCTAATTCTAATCGCCTCCCATGGAAAAAGTCAGAGCCTTTAAGGCGCCAGAGGGCGAAGAGAGATCCTTCAAAGTTTTTTCGATTCCACAATGACATCGGTCATAATATTGATGATTGCTGGTAGCTAAAGGATGAAATTGAGACTCTTATTTGAGCTGGACCATTAGCCCAGTACGCTCAAAATCGGGTAGTTCCCAATCAACCTGTCGAGAAGAATCCTTAGTCAGTTCCAGAAGCTCCAATAGGTCAACCTAGAGCTCAGACGAATCAGGTCGACCTTCCCCCAATAGTAGGAGGAGATATAACCACTATTGCTGGAGGGCCTTATTTGGCGGGCACGAGCAATAGGGTCCAAAAGAGGTATATCAATGAGTTGAAAGCTCATAACGGTGTGGAGTTTGTCCCGGAGCAGCAGTTATCAAAAAAACAGTGATTGGAAAAACAACCAATCATTTTCATGGAAGAGGATGCTAGCCAAGTCCAATTCCCACACAATGATCTGTTGGTGGTAACCGTGCAACTCGCTAACCGAAGGGTACGGAGAATACTGATGGATTATGAAAGTTCTGTAAATTTACTTTTCAGGTCCACCCTGGAAAAGATGGGATTGTCCGTATCCGATTTGAAGGCGACCTTAATGACTCTGTACAGGTTTTCGGGTGAAGGAGCTGTGACGATAGGGACAATCAGACTAGTAGTGACATTGGGAGAAGAGTCACGAACTGTCTCTAAAATATTTGAGTACGTGGTAATCGATTTTCCAGCCGGATATAATGCGATTTTGGGCCGACCTGCACTGATGGAATTTGAAGCCATCACTTCAATTCGACACCTGGCAATGAAATTCCCTTCAACCTCAGGAATATGCACTGTAAAAGGAGACCAGCTTGCCACCAGAGAATGCTATAGCATTTCTATGAAGGGAAAATTACAACCCGGGCAACAGACAATGGTCATAAGTGAGGGAGGTGATGAGTCTCATGGGGTGGAAGTCACCCGTGGGACAGAAGAACCTCGAGAAGAAAATGGTGAGGTCGCCCAACATGATGATATTGATCCGCGAGTAGGAGAAGATAGGTCTAAGCTTAAAGCAATAGAAGAGCTCAAGGAAATAAACATTGACCTAAAAGAACCTTTAAGAGTTATAAAGATTGGGAAAAATCTTGAAGTCAAAAGGAAGAAGGAGTAGGTCAAGTTTCTACGAAAGATCCTGGATGTTTTCACTTGGTCACACGAGGATATGGTGGGAATCAGTCCAAGTATAATAATGCATACCTTAAACTTGGACAAAAGCGTGCCTGCAAAGTCCCAAAAATGGAGGCTTTTAGGGACAGTACAAGCTGAAGCGTTAGAAAAAGAAGTAGCTCGTCTACTAGAATGCACATTTATCAGGGAAGCAAAATACCCGATCTGGGTTGCTAACCCTGTGCTAGTCCTAAAGCCAAATGGTAAGTGGAGAACCCGTATCGATTTCTCTAACCTCAACAAGGCTTGTCCCAAGGACTATTTCCTACTACCAAGAATTGATCAGTTTGTAGACGCCACGGCCGGTCATGAGCTCATGTCTTTCATTGACGCGTATTCTGGATATAACCAGATCGCGATGAACCCTTCAAACCAAGTGCATACCAGTTTCATGCCATTCGGGCTAAAAAACGCCGGGGCTACATAATAACGATTGGTCAACAAGATGTTCGCCAACAATATTGGGAGAAACATGGAGGTGTGTGTCGATGATATGCTCGTCAAATAAAAGACTGCCAATAACCATGTATCCAACCTATAAGAATGTTTTGACATACTAAGAAAGTACGACATGAAGCTAAATCCCCAGAAGTGCACTTTCGGAGTTCATCAGGAAAGTTTCTGGGATTTATAGTCAACAAAAGGGGGATAAAAGCGAATCCGGAAAAAATCAGGTCTCTACTAGAAATGTCGTCGCCCAAGTCGCGTAAAGAAGTACAAAGCCTGACTGGAAAGGTGGCGGCTCTAAACCAATTCATTTCAAAATCCACTGACAAGTGTCTACCATTCTATAACTTTCTCAGGGGAAACAAAAAATTTGAGTGGACCAAAGAATGCGAACAGACATTTCACAATCTGAAAATGCATCTAGCTGAATGCCCCGTACTATCAAAGCCGATGTCTGGAAAATGTCAGTTTCTTTACCTGGCCGTGACAGAGAATGCAATCAGTGTCGTGTTAGTTCGAGAAGAAAGTCGGGCGCAGAAACCCGTATATTACGTAAGCAAGAGGCTTCTCGGAGCTGAATCACGATACCCACTGATAGAGAAGCTGGCATTTTATTTCATTTTGTCTTCAAGAAAGCTCAGGCCGTATTTCCAGTCCCATTATATTAACGTCTTAACCGACCAACCTTTAAGGCAGGTGTTGCAAAACCCTAAAATGTTGGGAATTCTATTAAAATGGGCCATCAAACTTAGCTAGTTCGCGATATTATACATGCCACGAACAACAATCAAGAGTCATGCCATTGCTGACTTTGTGGCTGAGTGCACTGGTTTTCAGAATAAGCTGATAAGGGAGCCAGTGCAGGAATTATGGAAAATCTTCATTGATGGACAGTCAAACGAGAACGGATCGGGAGCTGGGATAATCTTAATCTCACCTGAAGGACATCGATTCCATACAGCTCTCAGGTTTGAGTTTGAAGCATCCAACAACGAAGCAGAGTATAAGGCCTTATTGGCAGGGCTAAGGGTGGTGAAAGAACTGAAGGCGAAAGCCATCCAATGTTATAGTGATTCCCATCTTCTGGTAAATCAGATATTAGGGGAGTATCAAGCTCGAGGCATCAAGATGGCAGCCTACATGGCTAAGGTAAAAGGCGAGTTGTTTGAGTCTTAGTTTAGCTCTATTGAGCAGATACCCCGTGAGTAGAATTCCAATGCTGATACTCTGGCTCGACTCGCAACCACCAAAGAGGCTGAAACATTGAATGTAGTTTCAGTGGAGTTCTTGGAAAGCTCGAGTGTAATGGGAGAAATGGTGGAGGTCAGAATGATTGATATAAGATCGACCTGGATGAATCCTATAATGAAGTACCTCATGACCGGAAAGCTACCTGATGACAGGAAAGACGTGAGAAAACTACTTTATCAAGCTCCATAGTATGTAATTGTGGAAGGAACCCTATATCGACGAGGTCATTCGTTGCCCCTCCTGCAGTGTGTTCTGCCCAAGAAAGCAAAAACTATTTTACAAGAAATACATGAAGGCTTCTACAGAGATCATGCTGGGGGCAAAACCTAGCTCTAAAGGTACTGAGGCAGGGCAATTTTTGGCCCACATTAATAAAGGACTCGATCTCATATGTGCAAAAGTGCGACAAATGCCAGCGCTTCACCATAGTTACCCGAGTTTCTCCAGTTGAGCTAACCATGATTTCATCCCCTTGGCCATTTATAGTATGGGGAATCGACCTGATAGCTTCCCTGCCAATGGGAAAAGGAGGAGTTCGGTATGCAATAGTGGCGATCGATTATTTCACGAAGTGGGTAGATGCTAAACCTCTGGCAACCATCACCTCGAAGAGAGTCTTGGATTTCATTGTGAAGAATATCATATGTCAATTTGGACTCCCTAACAAGATCGTGTCAGACAACGGAACGCAGTTCGATAGTGATCTCCTCACAGAATTTTGTGAAAAATATGGCATAACCAAGAGTTTCTCGTCGGTAGCATACCCACAAGCCAATGGGCAAGTCGAGGCTATAAATAAGACCCTGAAGGCAAGCCTGAAGAAAAGATTAGATGACACCAAGGGATTATGGCCCGAGCAGCTCTCATAAGTACTCTGGGCCTACAGAACCTCGCATAGAACCTCTACGGGACATACCCACTTTTCCCTAACCTTTGGAAGCAAGGCTATGCTTCCAATTGAAGTAATGGTGACTACGCACAGACAAAGGACATTTGATCAAGATCATAAAAATGAGCTGCTTAGGGCATCCCTCGATCTGATCCAAGAAAAATAAGAGGCATCGCATTTATAGCTCGCCCATTATCAACAAAAGATCACTCATTATTTCAATTCAAAGGTCAACCGACATAGACTCGGATTAGACGATGTACGCCCTAAATATCCACGGGTTATTAGCGAGCTGGAAAAGGGCATAATTCTATTAGCCGCGTGGAAGCCACCTACCCGGAGCTGCTATTACAAATCTCTACCTCTTTAGCTCGAGATAGCCAAAGGTTTAGTGAGTACTAAGGCATCAGGTCAGCAGTGTGGACACCACGAGTTGGAGCTGGCACCTCCGACCTTTTATAAAGTCAACCACACAATGTAAACATGCATATATCAGAAATCACGTGTCTACTCCATTCCTGAATTCTCAGACACGCACCATAAATGTGTGTATTTAGGCACCCCACGACTGGTTTGGGTCATGCGGCCCATTATCCCCCTTACCTATTGATTAGACCACACTTCATTGTCAGGTTTTAGGAATTAATCATGAATGTCACAGAAGTGACATGATGGGTAGGAAGGTCATGGGATGATCTCCTTTGCCAACACCCAGGTGCCCTCTCCCTATAAATATGGAGACCTTGGGAGTTGCTAAGGGTTGGCTTCTAATTTGTAAAGAAATACCCTGTAAAGAATATCAGAGATATATCAATAATATTGGCTGGTGGACTAGAAGAATTTTAACCTTTGAACCACCTAAAAAAGTATTCGAGTTATAATTTTCTTTTGAGATCATTCATCTATTACGGTTCATCATTTAGCACTAATCCCTCTCCTTATTCATATAATTATCTGTTGCCGAAGAACCGCGTCAACAGACGATTTGGTTCTCCGAAGGGTCTTTTTGGCGAATAAAGATCCTAAGGTTGATGTGTTAGGCCCGAACTGGGAAGGACCGTATCAGATTGTAGAGGTCCTACGTGAAGGAACTTTCAAGCTAGTCCAGCTAAATGGGAAAATAGCCCCACAGACCCGAAATGCCCTCCATTTAAAAAAGTATTATCAATAGCATTACCATTTATGTAAGGCTTATTTATAAATGCCATTTCAATTCAATAACATTTGGATTATTAAATAACTACTTCTTTGTTTAATTATTACGAGCTCACGTTGTACAAGTAACCAAGAATGTCTATACGTTCTGGTTCCTTGGGGGGTACATAATCGAGGAGAGTTTTTGAGAAATTTCAGCTTACTCGAATAAGGATTAAAAACCTAGGAGTTTGGAGAAATTGATTATTCAACGGCTTTTTAAAGCTTGAGCTTTCAATAAACCTAACGCGAACTAAGTTTGAGAAATCACTCAAACCCTAGACATAACCAGGTCCGAGGCCTGATTTCTAAGAGGTATAAAACTATTAAGTTTATTAAAAACCTTGGATATAACTAGGTTCAAGGCCTGATTTCTAACAGGTATAATGCTATTAAGTTTATTAAAAACTCTAGACATAACTAGGTCTAATGCTTGATTCTTAACAGCTATGACGCAAATAAGCAAGAAAAATCTTGGATACAACTAAGATATCGATAAAATCTATCTCGATCTAAAAGTCAATCCCTAATATTTTGAATGTACAAGAGTCTAAGGATTCATAAACATGAGAAAATAATAAATTGAGGGAAACACAAATAGATCATAAGTTAAGTGTATATTAAAAAATATATTGTCATCCTGAGGAGAAAAAACCTCGATCTAAGCCCAAAGGCAATTGTTTCGCTCCCAAGGGACTGTTACAAAAGTTTATTATAAAAAAAATAATAATACAAAGGGTGAAATAAAATCACTGAGCTCCATCAGCACACTCCAACGAGGTCACCTCCGCACCATCCCCCTCTACAGCTCTGGAAGCTTCGCCAGTCTCCGAGGGTTCCTGTGAGAACCGAATCTTGAACCAAGCAAGATACGAATCCAACAGCTCGGGCTTCATGAAAGAGAAGTTCCCATCCTAGTTGAAGGCCCAGCAATGGTAAAACATTTCCTCCATTTGAGATGAGGACACTATAACTTCCTCCTTGGCCTTGGCCTCGGCCTCGATCAACTTCTTCTTGAGCTCTTCAATTTTGGCTTGAAGCTGATCTGAGTGACAGCTTGCCTTCATGACCTTATCCTGAGAGGCGGACAGGGCGGCCTGATCGCTCTCTTGAGCAGCGCCCAGGGAAGCTCAGAGTTCCTCCTCCCTAGCTTTAAAGCAAGCTATGCCTCGATATTGAGCCAGGACAGACTGCAGAAGAATGAAGCAAGTCAAGAATACTTTAAAAAAAACCTAAAGAAAAAGAAAAGGTTAGAAGAACGAAAAGGACTCACGGTAAGGTTCATCCCCATGGCGGATTTGAGGACGTCCTTAGGACGGCACTCCTCAATGGCCCTTAAGTCTTTGGTGCTAGCTCTGTAAGCATGGTCGACCATGTGGCTTTCCATCTCATACACAATACCTCAAAATGCCTCGGGGATCTTGTTCAGGTCATGTGGCTTGACCGGGATCTGGTCAGTGGGAGCTTCACCTTGAATCACTTGAGGATTTGAGGAAGGCATGTGTCGAGGAGGAGGAGGAGCTTGTTGGATAGTAATTATTGTTGCCGGAGCTAGGGGAAGTTCTCTTTGTGGCTGCTCCCGGGTGGTGGTGGCATCCTTATCCTTAGATGGATATTTGGTGGTACCTCCTGTCTTCGGAGCTGTTTTCTTGACCACCCTAGGCCTCTTCACCACGGGACCAGCTCCGGTCCCGCCGGCCTTGAAAGCACCCCTCAAATTTGGAGCTCCTGGCAGTTCCATCTCTTCACCTGAAAAAGAGCGAGCAAAAGAATCAGTTTACAGAAATAATTATTTAAAAATATTGTAAACAAAAGATGAAGAGCAAGAACCCTACCATTCGAGATAGGGGAGGAATATATTATGATCACCTCGGGAGTATTGACCGGGCTAGGCACAACCTTTAACTCTGGGATTAACGAAGGAAGGGAAGAATCTAAAGCTATGACCTCTTGGGTCCTAGGGGGTGTAGGTCCTTCCTCGGGGCTGGACTCATCTACGTATTGCCTAAAACCATACGCGCCCTGAAGCAGGGAAGGCCAAGACCTACGGCTTGTCCCATATTCCTAAAAAATGGTGGATCTAAAATGAAAGTGTTGTCAACTACGATGGTACCATTGAAGTAGCTATGATCATAGCGTACCACCAAATGGTCCACGCATTGGAGGAGGGTTGTGTTTAGGTTCGGGTTAGTAGGGTGACGACTAATGAGCTGGTTTGGGTTGAATCAAATTAGTCTATAACTGGCAGCAGCTCGGTCTTACTCTCTATAAGGGTATGGGTTACCTTGGTCGGAGGGGCCAGCTGCTGCCCCAAATGCAGCTCACTTAAGATCAGGCCCCTGATTATCTTCAGGAGCTCACCTTTTTTTCACCAGCGGTGCCACATTTTCTTCCTCCCCGGCGTCCTCATTGGCTGGCAAGGCCTCTTGAGAAGGGGGGAGCTCAGGGATGACGGGAAGAGGAGTTCAGGACCTCAGAGTGAACATCTGGACCTTGCTGATCAGATTGCAAGCCACCATGGTGGCATCATTCACAATTTGACAATAGTCTTTCTCCCCAAGAGGAAGACTAGATAGGTTCTCATACTAACCCCCGAGGGTCAAAGACTACTTTGTCCTCGTGAATATAGTTGCACAAAGAGCGAACTCAGCCAGAATCTTTAAACGAAAAAATATATAGTGCACAAGTGATAAAAAGTTAATGTGTTGAATTCACAAAGACAGAAGACTTACGAGGACGGTTGAAGTATCGATGGTCGCAGTTCTTCAACCCATTTGACATAAAGAATAAATATTTATAGTCATTTGGGTGACTGGGGAGGTCGATGATAGAGGCGGAGTTTGGGAAATGAGTGAGGTAGTAAAAACCATCACCTCTCCCCTTCTAGTCAGGCCTGGCCTTGAGGCAAAAGAAATACATAATGTCTGCCGGAGTAGGGACCTCCCACTCGTGCCTCAGAAACAAATACTTTAACCCCGCCAAAAGCCTGTATGAGTTTGGGGGGAGCTGGAATGGAGCCAGTTTGACGTAGTTCAAAAAGTCTATGAAATACTGGTCCAACGGGAGAAAGGCACCGACCTTCAAGTGCTCATCACTCCAAGCCCCGTAGTTGTCTTGGAGGGGGGCGCAGCTCCATTCTCCCTCCAATGCAGGTTGGGTGATAAGACCATCAGCTCCCATCTCAATCCTATGACTCAGCAGGATCTTGTTCACTTTCCCCTGAGTAGTTATCTGGGAGACTATGTACTCGGCCTCAAAGAACGCGTTGGGGTCAACCACGATCTCTCTCTCCACCACAGGACCGAAGTGAGGGATGGGAGACTCAGGGGCGACTTACTTGCCTTTATTTTGGCTTTGAGCAGAGGACCTCATGACATTCTTCTTTGCGGGTGCCATTTTTCAAATCGCCTGACGACAAAGCGGCCTATTAGTAGGCGACCTAAGATGGTTTCTAGCTACGGCTGTGGAGGTACGGAAGTCCAAAGGTTTAAGTTTACTTTCAAGATTTGAAAAATTATACGAGCTAAGTTATGTCCTAACCTCAACACGTGGTCTCATGCGTGGTCCTAGGCCACGCGCCTCGATTTCTTAAAATTCCCAGATACTTTGGGATTCGTGTGTCAGATCCGTAAGACCCACTACTTTCCTTTTGAAAGTAGTTTAATGCATAATTGCCTAAGGAATCGTGACCTTTAAGCTACCTAGAATTAAACCTAAAACCGCTTCGGCTTCTACACACCAAACAAGTATACCAACCGATTTACCATTAGAATTTTCTCAGAAAAACCCAGAAAATTTGCCCAGTTTTATGACTACCTTAATTCTAAACAACTCTAATTTCATTCATTTAGCCTAAACTGTTTACCCAAAAAAGATTCATTTGATGACGTGGCAAGTCCAATACACACACCGGATACGCGTGACTATTTAAGTGTGTACGTTATGGTCGACCATCGACCAGAAGAGAATTCACACGGCAGAAGGCATATTTCATGGGTGACAAGGCTGGTCGCAGTATATCAAATATTATCTATTAATATGTAATCTCGCATTTATGTAATGATTCTAATTTCCATTATTATTTGAGATATGCTTGTATTAAATGTAATCAAGTCCCACCGGCCCATAAGGAGATCCTTGAGCCTATAAATAAGACTCAAAGGGCTCATTTTAAAGGACTTTTTTTTATCTTTAGAGAGAGAATTATTGTTTTCACGCAATACATTGTATCTTTTGTTGAGCTTGTGAAACTCAGTAAACCCTAGTTTACAGATCATAAGTTTCCATACATTAATAAGAACACTAAGTGGACGTAGGTCATTACCATCTCTAGGGCCGAACCACTATAAATCTTTGTGTCATTTATCTTTTTGTCTTGAATTCATCTCATTTCTATCGTTTTACGTGACTCCGTGTCGTTGACCAAATCAAGGGTCAACATTTTGGTGCTTTCATTGAAAGCTTGAACTCAAGACCTCTAAGAAGAAAAATGGCAAAAACAACTAGGAAAACTGGGCAAACTTCTGGCACTGTGCCAACCCAACCTCCTCAGCAAGGGGTGGTCGAGGATGAGCCACAAGTGGAATTGGAATAGGAGGAGATGGATGCTGAAACTTTGAGAACGACTTTGATTGTGCTACAAGAAGAATTAGCCAATCTTAGGGATAATCAAGAGAATGTGGCTAAAACAATGGTGTTGTAACAAAGGGAAATTGATAGGCAGCGTCAGAAGCTAAATGAGCGCCAGGCCGACATGGACCGTCAGCAGAGGGATGCTACCGCTGCCTTGGAGGTAGCCATTCAGTTGGCCCAGGGACAGCCAGTGCCTGTCTCCCAACTGGATCAGCCACCTAGTACTCACCCGTAATAAAATCCACAATCGGATCATCCCCAACATCACCACAATCTGTCACAACTGGCAAACCCTCAGGGGCCAGAACAACCCCCTGCTGCTCAATAGGAGAGGTCGTTCCAGGATCCTGAGCAGCAACCACCCTCTCGTGCTGGTCAAGATAATCCCCAACAATAAAGGCAGAATAGGGTCGGCAACGTCCTAGAAGCCCTAAACGCCAGACAACTGAGGAACACAACCCTCCGAGCAGAGGACATCGTCCTTCTGCGAGTAGAAGGCAGGTGGAATCAGGTTTTGCGGTTAAGGGTCCCCCACGACATAATAATGCCCAGGGACCTACCGACCAACGCAAGCCTCCACCTACCTATCGAGACATTCCAACAGGGAGAGAAGGAAATAGTGCGAATAGCAGGTCGCACCATCATCGGTCCCACTTTAGGGATGGCCATGACTATAATGAGGCGGATTATGGCAGGAGGAATGCTGGTCGGCGGCGAGAAGAAAGGGGTGAAGAGCAGAACCCTCAGCCAAGGGAAAACTGACCAGTAAGCCAAAATGATAGGGGGCAACCTAAACAGCCCAATGTCTTTGATCGACTGGGCGCGAGCGAACAAAGGCGTAGGGAGGAATAATTGAGGGATGTCCTCAATGATAGAATGGAAAGACATGATGAGTATTTCCCCCCAGCGTTGGTCACTCCAACAGTACCAGGGGTCATACAGGCCCAGCTCGATGCTTTAAATCAAGCCGTCCAGCAACTAGTTGGGAACCGAACATCTCATATTGAATTTGATCGGAGAAATGGTACTCCATTTGTGCAAAGAATCGCAATGGCAGAGACTCCATGAAAATTAAAAATGCTGGTCTTTCCTAACTTCACTGGATTAGAAGATCTTGTGTCTCACATTAACAAATTTGAGATACAGATGGACATCCAGAAGGTGTCAGACGATGCTCGGTGCATAATTTTTCCAGCAACATTATCCGAAACTGCTCAGGAGTGGTTTTTTAAATTCCCTCCGGCCAGTATAGTCTCTCAGGAAATGTTCGTAAAGGATTTTTATGGACAGTTCTATGCTGGTCAGGTACATCCAACTGAGGCCAATTAGCTGGTCGAAATCTGCTAGAAGGAAGGAAAAACCCTAAATGGGTATGTTCAACGCTTTATGCGAGCAGCTGCTGAGGCCAAGATAGTTGGGGATGAAGGGAAGATGATGGCTCTTAATGCTAGGGTACGACGCCACTCATCTCTTTGGAATAGTTTGCAGAAGAATAGAGTTAAGAGTACTCAGGAATTTCTGGATCGAGCAGACAGGTACATCAAGCTCAAGGGGGCCATCGCCAATGAGGGGAAGTCTCCTACAGATGACTAGGGCCCAAAAGAATCTCCCACCAAAGCCGCCAATGAGTATGGGAAGACCAATGGCAATGACAAAAATAATGGGAAGAATGGGGGGAAAAGGGCTAACCACGAGCCAACGACATCTGATAACAAACGTCCAAAACAAAACAGATACGAGCTGAGGTTCACCAATTATATGGCCCTATTTGATAGCCGAGCGAAGGTGTACCAGGCCACTCACACTATTGTTCCCTTCAGGAGACCAGCCCCAATCAGGAAGGACATATCCAAGAGAGATACTACCAAGTTTTATCGTTTTCATAATGACTATGGCCATGACACCAACAAGTGCAACCAACTCAAGGATGAGATTGAGTTCCTCATTAGACAAGGACACCTGAGGAGGTATGTGTGAGAAGTCATAGGTTCTCAGTGAGAGGCTCAAGGAGGCAACGAGCAGGCACCTGTACGCCAACGCTCTCCTCCTCTACAACCAGCTCCAGTTGCTGGTACATTGCTGACCATCTGAGGAGGACCACACATAACAGGTGAGAGTGGAAAGGCGAGGGAAAGATATGCCCAAACCTTATGTCATGATCAGGACATTGAAATGCTGAACGTAGAGGAGCGAACTCCCAAAAAAGCTCGAATAGAAGAAGAATTAATAACTTTCTCCGAGCTTGACGGTCAACATGTTTGATTTCCCCATTCAGATCCTCTGGTCATGGACGTCCAGATTTCCAACATGATGGTCAAGCGAGTGTTAGTGGATACCGAAAGCTCAGTCAACATCCTATGTAAATCTTCACTGGAAAGGATGAAATTGTCAGTGCAAGATTTGGAACCATGCAACCAAACCATTTATGGGTTTTCTGGCAAAGGGCTCGCACCAACCGGGTCGATCAGGCTTCCAATCACAGCAGGAGCTGCACCTGTGAATAGGACATTGCTCACTACTTTCATAGTAGTTGATTGTCCTTATGCATATAATTCTGTGATTGGAAGGCCTATATTAGTCGACCTGCGAGTCGTGACCTCAGTCTAGCACTTGGCCATGAAGTTTCCAACTGACGCAGGAGTGGGATGCGTGTTGGGGAACCAACGAGAAGCGCAGGAATGTTATAATTCCTCGATCACCAAGGCAAAAAGAGGCGGATCGGAGGAAAAAGCCAAGAAAAGGTTGCTGATGGCAAATGAAGTACAAGCCCAATAAGGTGAACAGGTCACCAAATAGGGTGTTTCCCAAAGTGACGATAGAGACTTAGATCCTCGCTTTGGGGATTTTGAAGAATATGTTTGACTCGTGGAGGACCTCGAGGAGGTCCAACTAGAAGAAGCAAATCCGATCAGGGTTGTGAAAGTCGGTAAAATCTTAGAGACAACAACAAAAAACAAACTGGTGAAATTTTTGAAGGAGAACCAGGAGGTGTTCGCCTGGTCGCATAAAGATATGGTTGGGATAGACCCAGCAGTGATCACCCATGTCTTGAATATAGACAAGAACTTTCCACCTGTACAACAAAAAAGAAGGCTTCTCGACAAAGACAGATCGAAGGCTCTAAAACATGAAGTCGAGAAGCTGAAACAGATTCATAAGGGTAGCATTTTATCCATATTAGGACTCTAAACCCGTACTGGTTCCTAAGCTGAATGGCAAGTGGAGGAAGTGCGTCGATTTTACAGACCTTAATAAAGCATGCCTGAAGGATTGTTTCCCACTTCCAAGGATCGACCAGCTGGTTGATGCTACATCAAGGCATGAGATTTTATCATTCATGGACGCATACTCTAGGTACAACCAAATCAGTATGCATCCACCTGATGAGGATCACACTAGCTTTCGAACAGATACAGGGCTATACTGCTACAAAGTAATGCCCTTCGGTTTGAAAAACGCTGGTGCGACCTACCAGCGACTAGTCAACCATATGTTCAAAGAACTGATCGACATTAGTATGGAAGTATATGTTGATGACATGCTGGTTAAGTCAAAGAAAGCAGAAGAACACATCGAGGACCTTCAAAAATGCTTCAACATCTTGAACAAATTTTAGATGAAGCTAAACCCCCTCAAGTGTTCCTTTGGCGTTGGATCAGGAAAATTTTTGGGATTCATAGTAAACTCGCGAGGAATCGAAGCCAATCCCAAAAAGATTCAAGTCATGATCGAGATGGAATCTCCTGCAAAGATTAAAGATGTTCAAATCCTAACTGGGAGGATCGCCACCCTGAGTAGATTCATATCCAAGTCAATAGACAAATGTGTCCCATTTTTCAATCTACTCAAGTGAAACAACAAGTTTGAATGGACAGAAGAGTGCAAGCAGGATTTTCAGGCGTTAAAATCCCACATGTCACAACCACCGATCTTTTCTAAACCGATTGAAAAAGAAATGTTGTTCATCTATTTGGCAGTCACCGGGTATGCTACTAGTGCTGTTTTGATCAGAGAAGAAGACAACATTCAGAAAGCAGTGTATTATATGAGCAAGAGGTTAGTGGGAGTAGAATTACGGTATCCACCCATTGAAAGGTTAGCCTATTGCTTGATTCTAGCCTCAAGGAAGCTACGACCTTACTTACAAGCTCACCCCATCGTGGTGCCCACCGACCAACCATTATGACAAGTGTTGAAGAAACCAGAAGTCCCTGGTCAGCTGTTAAAATGGGCAGTCAAACTTGGGCAGTTCGACATTTCTTATTCTCCACGAGCAGCTGTGAAAGGACAAGCTCTAGTAGACTTTGTCGCAAAATTCACCGGGATTCCAATTAGCGAACCGATGGAAGAAATGGAAAGTCAAAATCAAACTCCTTCCTGGAAGTTATTCGTAGATGGCTCTTCCAATGAGCATAATGCAGGAGCAGGTTTGATCTTAATCACACCCGAAGGACATCGGTTCCATTGTGCAATCAGATTTGACTTTATAGCGTCCAATAATGAAGCTGAATACGAAGCTCTGCTCACAGGATTAAGACTAGCCAAAGACATGGATATAAAGTCACTAGAAATTTATAGCGATTCCCAGCTAGTGGTTAACCAGATTAGGGGAGAGTATCAGGCTAGGGGTCTGAAGATCGTGGCTTATTTGAACAAAGTAAAAGACGTATTGGCACAGTTTGAAAAGTATACTCTCCAACAAGTGTCTCGCAATCAGAATTCAAATGCCGATGCCTTGGCCAAGTTAGCAAGTGCGAAAGATGTTGACACCTTGAGCATAGTGCTAGTTGAACGCCTGTCGGCACCAAGCATTCAAGCAGAAGAGTCTTTACTAATGATCCAAGCGACAAACACATGGATGACGCCCATCGTTCAATATCTTGAGCAGGGATTGCTTCCAGCAGAAAGAAACAAGGCGAGGATGCTTCAGAGGCAATCGGCTCGATTTATTCTGGTCGACAGAATTTTGTATAGAAAAGGATACTCAATGCCTTTGTTGAGATGTGTTTCTAAGGAGAAATCCAAGGAACTGATGCAAGAGGTCCACGAAGGCTTTTGGGGAGATCATGCTGGTGGGCAGAGTTTGTCGAAGAAGATCTTAAGGCAAGGGTATTTCTGGCCTACCATGAATGATGACTCAATGAATTTCGTTCGAAAATGCGACAAGTGCCAAAGATTCTCCAAGATACTGCGAGCAGCCCTAAATGAGCTTAAACAGATGCAAAGCCAGTGGCCATTCGCAGTTTGGGGGATTGATTTGATCGGGTCTTTACCCACAGGAAAAGGGAATGTCAAATATGTAATTGTTGTTGTTAACTACTTTACAAAGTGGGCCGAAGCTGAGCCAC
The DNA here is from genome assembly GCF_963169125.1 of Humulus lupulus. NCBI lineage: Eukaryota > Viridiplantae > Streptophyta > Magnoliopsida > Rosales > Cannabaceae > Humulus > Humulus lupulus. The sequence continues at coordinate 214,519,287 of NC_084797.1, read as the reverse complement.
TGGCAACAATAATGACCAAGAAAGTTTTGGACTTTGTTGTCAAAATCATAGTGTGTCGATATGGGCTGCCAAGGAAAATTGTCTCGGATAATGGCACACAATTTGACAGTGACCTTTTCACTGATTTCTGGGAGAGGCATGGGATTATAAAAAAAATTTCATCAGTAGCTCATCCGCAAGCAAATGGACAAGTTGAAGTTGTCGATAAGACTTTGAAGGACACAATGAAGAAAAGGCTCGAAGAAGCAAAAGGTGCATGGCCAGAGCAATTACCCGAAGTACTTTGGTCGTATAGAACATCCTATCGAACAACAACAAGCCATACTCCATTTTCCTTAGCTTATGGGTATGAAGCCATGTTTCCTGTTGAGCTCAACCCACCATCAGATAGAAGGCTGACATATGATCAAAGCACTAATGATCAATTATTGATGGAGTCCTTAGACTTGGTCGATGAAAGGCGCGAGCAAGCTCAGCTTCGAGTAGCAGCTTACCAGCTAAAGGTCGCTCAATATTTTAACTCTAAAGTACACAAAAGAAAGTTTAACGTGGGAGATTTGGTACTTAGAAGAGTTTTCCTTAACACTCGTGACCAAGCTGCCGGAGTGCTCGGGCCAAACTGGGAAAGTCTGTATCATATTGAAGAAATTCTGCAACCTGGCACATATAAACTTGCTCACTTAAACGGAGATCTCATTCCTCGCTATTGGAGTGGAGAAAACCTACACAAGTATTATCAATAAACAGTTCTTTTTAAAGAATTGGCTTGTATTACTTTTACTTTTTACTAGTTTATGAACAATGGCTAGTCAATTATCTGACTGGTCGCTTACAAGTGTAAGATCAATTTTTGATCACTCGTACAGACACGATTTTGTCTCTTATTACGAGAAATAAAAGGAACTATGTGCAGCCAGTTATAATTTCCAAATTATTGTATTTATTACAAGTATTTGCTCATTACGTGTGTTGTTTTGCTATAGTATCGTTTTTGAAGAGTACGTTAGCAGTAATGTTCGAACAGGACTTGGTCATGGAAAGTGACCGAGAACCCTAAGTTCCTTAATCACTTGGGGGGCATACAAGATACTAAGTAGGTAAAGCATATCAACAGGCATATGTAAACACACGAGCAAAATAAGGGAAAGCATACTACGGTACTTAGAGTATTTTTCAAAAAATTTAGTTTAAATTTTGTAAAATCAAAACAAAGTGCTATTCTAAGTATGGTCATACGAACAGATGTTATAATAATAGAAAATATTATAATATCAAAATTGAATATTTTACACCGTGAGCAGTTACTGCTCGGATGTAAATTAATAAATTAAGAGGCTAGCTGCCTTGAGCAGCAAAATTGTCTTAACATTAGGAACCGTAGTTCGCATGTTCCAGTTACAAATATAAAATATATATATAAATATATCACTGAGCAGCAGGAGGATCTGGCTGGGATTGCTAGTCGACGGTGGTCCCTGCATCATCTTTAGCGACCTCGGTGCCAGTCGCCAAGGAGATTTCAGGGGACTCCTGAGCTTTCTGTTCCTCCGCCAGACGAGCGACATACTTTGCCAGTTCAGCCTGCTTTACCTTCTTGGGAAGATAGTCAAAGTTCGCCTCTGGATTGTTCTTTCAGAACAAGTAGAAGCAGTTGAAAGTCGCCCCTTTGAATTCTCCAGATTGCGAGAGTTAGTTCCCTCGAGCAGTTTAATTCGCTCCTCCAGCTCGGTGATTTCATTCCGGCTGATCATCAAGTCATCTTGGAGTTTGGTGGCCTCTTTGAAGTTAATCTCCGAAGCCTCCTTAAACTTCTCCGTGACAGCAGTAATTTTGACCACCGACTCTTGGTGTAACGCCCTGCTAAATAGGGTCCATTACCAAGTGTGTTTAAAACCAGTGCTGGACTTGCTAAACAAGTCATTTAGACTAAACATGTGATTAAGCCACTAAAGGTTTAGGTATTAAAACTTTTGGTCAACTCATAAACATTTCCACCAAGTTAAAAAAAAAAACATGTTCTTTGCATGGGATCCCAAAAACGTCAGTTTAAAAGTTAATTACAATACTCAGTTTACACAATAAGCCGACCTGGGCGGTAAAAGCTAGGTTTAACCCTAGTTCCTCTGAGCATCTTGGCCGTGGTGGTCAAGCGGACTGCATATGTACATACCACTGTTAATGCCCTCCGACTCATGGCTGGTTGAGCTTCTCTTTACCTTTACCTGCACCACAAAGCACCTGTGAGCCAGAAGACTCAGCAAGAAAACATATTCAACAACTTACAAAATAAAACGATTATCAAATAGTAATAACTGAGACTGATGCATTCATTAAACCAAACTGGAGACCATAGAGTCACACAAGTGCATGTCACACTTTCTTTCAAGTTGTTGGAATCCGAGCCAGTCAAGTGCATGTCGCACTCCCAGGGTAGCCCAGCCATGGTGGCCTGCACTCCACGTGCATTATGCCAATCTTAGCTTATAAACTAAGTTCCTTAATCCCTTGACTTATAAGTCAAGCCACCACGTGCCTCCAACTTATAAGTTGAAGCCTTGGAATTCTCAACTTATAAGGTGAGTCTCCCAGAGTCCATCATATTCTCAACTAATAAGTTGATCCCCACTTAACACCCTAATGATACTCTAGTTTATAAACTAAGCTTCACAGTCATAACAAACAGTCACATGTTTCATATAGTAAACTTATCAACAATCACAATGCATTATAATACATTCACATAGCAGTCATAAGCATAATCATAATTACGCACATTACAATGTACCTAATTTGATATTCACAAACATAATTATAATCATGTTCATCACCTTGACTAAGCTCTAATCATGCATTCACATAACAGGTGTAGTTTTCTTACCTTCGGTCCGTATGCAAGTTATTAGCGACGACCCTCTGAGTACGATCCCCGATTCAAGACCTTAGCGAAATCCTAGTCACAACCATAATAAGGAAGTTCCATCAACAACAGGTAAATAAAAGCTTCCAGACCAACTCTTAGCCTCCGAGACATTGAATTTCCACTTAACAAGGAAGTAGAATCGATCCCGAGCCCAAATGGTTAGGTTCCCAATCTAAAAATCCCATTTAAGCCAAAATTCCCCTTAGCGGCCGCAGCCCCTCACACCCGAGCCGCGGCCCACCTCTAATTCTAGAGGCTCGGCCTCCTTGGAAACCAACGCGCACCGCGGCGCGCCCCTGAGGCGCCGCGGCCCTCCCCTGCCACCGAGCCCTGCTGGCTCAATATTCCCTTCGCAGGCTGCGACTCACCATAAAAGAGCCGCAACCCAGCCCCACGAACCCAAAAATTTCTGGTTTTTTTCTTCAACCGAACCCAACCTAAACTCATCCAATTTCATCCCACTCCTCCAATCTAACTCCCACAAGCTATATACTCATTCTCACCAATCAAACCCAACTAATTATCACAGTACAACTCATCAAAATCCCCAAACCCAACCTCCCATCTTTCAAGCATGCATAAACACCATAGTTCTAAATAAACCAGCTGAACTAACTTAATAACTTTCAGTTCAGAATCTTACCTCAGCTGAGATGAATCACTTGAGCTAAGCCTCTGTTTTCCCCAAGCCTAACACCTTGATTTCCCAAGCTTTACTCTTCAATTTCCCAAAAACAACTCAAGCACCCATGGAGCATAAGGAGAATGTGAGAGAGAAAAAGAGAGTGCTGCTGCTGTTTTCCTTTAATTCCTTAGCCTTCTCAAACATTCCCAGCTTATCTTACATTACAATTAAATAGAAAATGACCATTTTACCCCTTGCCCTTAGCTTATACCTCAAATGCTCACAAGGGCAATTTTGTCCTTTGCCTTAAATCCCGCTATCCACAATTTGCATCCTATAATTCCCGCTACTTCCAATATTCTCACACGGTTACCAATAAATTTTCATTACCCACTAATTCTCGTTAATGTACTAAATTACTAAAATACCCCTAAGCTCACCCCGAGCCGGGTATTAGGACCCCGTTGTGAATTTCCCGCTAACTTGCTCATCGGGATCGCCTCTCTTTGAGTAACCCAAATATATCCACATAATAATGTGGTCTCAATCACACAAGCATATATTTGCATTTATACCCCGAGCGGGTCAAATTACTAAAATACCCTTCTTATAAGAAACGGGCCCACATACACATATTTAATATCCCTAACATGCAAGCATAATTATATTATAATATAATTCACATAATAACTCAATTATTTCCTCCCGGCCCCCTAATCCAGGCACTAAGCCATATTAGGAAATTTGGGATGTTACACTTGGCATCTTCTCAACTCCTCGCTCAGGTCAGCAACTCTATCCTCGGTCGCCTTAATCTCTTTGGCATGTTTGGCCTCGATCGCCTTCATCTCCTCGGGATATCTGGCCTCAACCGCCTTCATCTCTTCAGCATATCTGACCTTGACCGCCTTGATCTCCTCAGCAAATCTGGCCTCGATCTCCTTAGCTCGGCGCCACCTGTGTCCTATGGTGAGGATACCCTGTGAATAGAAAAGAAAAATAAACCGATCAGGGGAAATTAAAGAATGTGTTGTTCGATTAAAGAAAGAAGAAACACACTTACGCTGAGGACTTCAGACAATCCAAAACTGATGACCTGGTTGTACGGTAGCGGAGGAAGATGCGAGAAGACTTCCTGGCTCGACAGTTCTTTGATAGCCTTTGCAGCTTCTCATAAGTAGTGTTGAATGCGCTACTCAGCAGGTCATTGGCTAAGGGTCTCCTTGCCTGCTTGGAGGGAAGGCTATTGTGAGGAGAAGGAGGAGGAGGTATCATATTTCTAGAAGGAGTGGGCGCTGGGGGAGGCGCTGAGGGATCCTCTGTTCGAGCTTTTTTCTTGGAGGGATCGTTGCTGCTCTCCCCTGGGTGCCTCTTGCTCGCTCTCTTTTTGCTCGCAGGAGCTTTGGCATTGGTGTATATGTCGAAGGCTTCCTCAGAAGGCATGACTACAAGATAAAAACAATCGATCAGACAATATAATAAAGAGCAAGGAAATAATGAAAAAGAGAAATTCTAAGTAATATAGCCGAGCTATTATTACTGGTCAATATATTATTTATAGAACTACTGCTACACTCACTCTCTACCTCAAAGAAGTCTGAATTAAAATTACTGGTCGTAAATTTAAAGTTGCCATCCCTGTCAAATAAATGACAGGGGATGGGCAAGCTATCTAAGAGTGAGAAGTCAATATTGTTCTTGTCAGAAGACTCGAGTATAGGTTTGGTGTACTCTGGAAGTTTTTGCTTGCCTCTCTCCCATGTTGGGCAGGGGCAGTAGCAGCCTAAGGGTTGCTTGAGGGTTCTCGGAAGGTCACTCCCATTGCCCGCTGTCTCGGGGGTTGTGACACATCTTGCTGCTATTCAAGGATTTCCTCTCTAGTAGCACTCCTCGCGGTGGACTCCCTTACTTCCTGGTGAGGTGCCAAAAGGTCGACCAGCCTTAGATTGCACTCGGTGACCATCTCCTCGATGCTCTTCTCAATATTTGTCATGTTGGCCAGAGCTGTAGCCCTCATATCCATCTCTGGAGTGGGGTCTGGTCGGTACCATGGACTAGACACAACATCAAGGTTCTAAGGACGATGAAGGAAAAAACTGACATAAAAAGATACGACCAGAGATTGAGAATTTTACCTCCTCGGGTGAAGGCCAGGTTGTCGGCGACCAGGTCCGTCATAAGGAAGTACTCTTGAAAGTACTTTCCTACGTTGGATTTGTAGGTGACGTCACTCAGGAATATGTGAGTAGACTCCTGGTGACAGAAATGAAAAAACCTGTGTTGTTCTGGTTGGGGTTGGACTTGAAATCGAACAGGAAGTTGATCTCGTGCAGTGTGGGCACAAGCCACTTTTTATGATTATAAAGGATATAGAGTGTTGATAGTACTCTATATCTATTGGGTGTAATTTGGAATGGGGTGACCTCGAAGTAATTGGCCACCCCTTGAAAAAATTCATGCAGGGGAAAAACTGCCCCTGCCTCAATGTGGAACCTCGACCAGGCATTGAAGGTGCCTCCAAGCATGTTTGCCTGTTGGTCGGAGGTAGGTTTGATTAAGGTCACCCCAAGAAGACCGTACTTCTTAAGGTACCTTGACACTGTCCTAGTTGATATGACACTAGGAGGCACGACATACCAATCAATTTCTGGTCGAAGGCCGTCACGAGGTCGGGCTTTGGGTTGGATTTCTGGTGGTGCAACATTTACAAGTTGAGGATCATTTGAAGGACCCTTAGTGTCAGTAGCTGGATGGTTAGAAGAAGAATGGGTGGTTTTATTTTTCCTGTGAGCTATGTGTTTAACATGACCCATGTGTGGCTGTCGGTCTGGAGAGCTAGTCATGGGATTTTGTTGAGAAGACTGAAAGTCAGAGAAAGGCAATGACGGTTGCTCTTGATCTTCGAACAGCAGCGCGAGAAAATCGTCGTCTATTGGCCTCTCACCTCCCCAAGGATCGTGCATAAATATCTAATAAGAGTAAAGGGGAAATGAGAATCTACGACCAATAGATAGAAGAAGAGGAATTGTAAGGATAATGCTGCTCGTGTATAAAAGTTAAGCTTTTATACGACCAGCAATATTGATAACTCTACAAAATAGAATTATTTTACCACTTTTTATGTGCTAATTATTGCTTAATTCTTGAGTTTAATTGATTTATTAAGCTTTTAAGTAATTTTGAATTTATTAGGTTTATTTTAATTTTATATATTTTTGTGTGTTTTTATAGTTATTTTGTTGTAATATATTGTAGTTTAATTATTTGAATTATTGTTGTTTAATTTGAGGTAAAAAAATGTTGTATTATTGAACTTAAATGTAAATATAAATTAAGTTTTAATTAATATTGTTGACTGCGTTTTTAGCCAACGACGTGAGAACGTCAAATACGACGAACCTTCAAGAGAATGTAAACGACAACAGACGGTATAAACAAGAAAAGTAAATAACACAGAATTTTTATAGTGGTTCAGCCCCGATTATCGGTAATAGCCTAATCCACTTAGAGTTGTGATTTATAAATCTATACTCAAGATCAGATGGACTATGCCAACTGAGTTTCTTCAGTATAAATTGTGAAAATACAAGAATTCTCTCTAATTTCAGCACTTTCTCTCTCTAGAATAGACAGACCCAATTTTATCTCTCTAGAAAGAATAAACCGAAGGGGGTCCTCTCTCATCTCATAAGCTCTCTATTTATAGAGATGGGATCCTCAACTGATATCCCCTTATAATAGGGATATTTTACTATATTTATTACATTTATATTACAAATAAACATTCAAAATTCAAAATGTAACAAATTCCCCATTTGTGGGAAGAATGAGAGATTCCCGCGCATGTTGTTGAAGTTGTGTCTGACTTAGTCTCCTCTAGCTAGTTGGTCCACCTCCTACTCACTACCCATGCAAGTGCTGGTTAAACATGCATGGTGGTAGGATATGCATGGTGGTAGGACATGCTTTGGGTGGGTTGAACGTGCATGGTTCTCCTCGAACATGTACTCTCCTCTAGCATGCCATGTTCCTCCTTGAACCAATCTCCTTGGCTTCTCCTCGGACCAAGGTGGTTCGAGGCAACTTCCTTGGCACCTCACCTTGAACGACATTGAGGCAACCTCACCTTGGACAACATTGAGGGAACCTCACCTTGGACAACATTGAGGGAACCCCACCTTGGACAACATTGAGGCAACCTCCTTTAGCATCTCCCAAACATGTCCGATCGAACATTGTATAGACTTTCCTTATGAAAGTCTAAGTCTCCATTCTCTTGCATGAGACTCCTCCTCCTTAGCTATTTACCTTGGGCACGTTCGAGCCAACACTTAGAAAACCTTGGGAGGCTTACCTCCTACACACCCTTGGGGTCTCCTAGGACCACACCCTCCTTGGGGTCTCCTAGGACCACCCTCTTAGCCCTCCTAGGAGGCACTCTCCTAGATGCATTCTCCTTAGCCTCCTAGGATGCATTCTCCAATTTTTGGGTATAACAAATATTTTTATGGAACTTATGTTGTATATTCGATTATTGAAAATATTTAGTTTTAATTTAATTTATGTTTTTTTTAGGAGATATGTTGTATTTTTGGCCTCTTGAAAAGCAAGAAAAAGAAGGAAAAATTGTGGCATTTTTGAGAAGCTCACAGCCCCTTGCTGGCCCAATCCGCACCTCCACTTGGCCCATTGACAGCCCACTCGGCCCAGGCATTTCCTCCAGGCCCGTGCCTTCCTCTCCCACCAGCCATCCTTCCTTCCCAGCAAATGGGCCTGCGCCTGCCCAAGGCCCAATCCGAAAGACACTAGCTCCTCCAGCCTTCCTCCAACCAATCACGCCTTGCCCCTGCCTCCTGAAGCTCTCCTAGCCGCCTGAGCACATGCATCCAGCCAGCAACTACACGGTCCAAACAGTCTCATGCCAATTGTCTTGAGCCCAAAAATTGTCCAAAAGCACCCTTGTCCCCTATGTCTAAAAATACCACATTTTTACCCCACTTTCTACACATTTTACCCCAAAACATCATTATTACACTCTATAATTTACCCTTATTTGCCATATTATAATTAATTTAATTAATTTAAATTGATTATTTTAATACCTCATTTTGGCTATAAATATGGAGTTTTGAAGACCATTTAGGATGTCATATTTTAGAGAGGAGGTTACCATACCACAAATTCTACACATTTCAAAACATCTCTATTCTCTTCATCTTCTTCTTCTTTTTGGTGATTTTCTATGTATTTTTAGAGGAAAAATTTGGGGGTTTCTCCGCCAAATTTTCCTATTTATGTTTGTAATTTTTAGTTTGTATTTGCTATTTTAGTTATGAGTTTCTAATCTTTTTAAGATTATTAAGGTGATGATGAAACAATATGTAACTAGATAGTATTTATTTTGTATGTTGATTTCCCATTTTGTGCAACAAAGTTTATGGAATTTTCTTCTTCAAATATCTTCTTTCATCTTAAATATCATGTATTTTGGATTATTAGCACATATTTAAACTTTGTTCTTCATTAGTGCAAATACATAATATTCTTTGTGTAAGATGTGTCATTAAATTGTACACATCCATGCTTAGAACAAAAATATTATGTTTTGCCTTATAAATAATGTTCATTGATTTATTTGTTATTTCATTAGATTGATTTACCCTAAATGCTTTGAAATTATAATTTTGAAAAGTGAAGAAGAATCTTATCTTTTTGGAAGAAATTTGCGCTTAAAGTTATAAATCTATTTAGAAAATGATAGTTTGATTTATTTTAACTATCACTAAAACTTGAGAATCAATGTACTTATAAATATTATTGAACTTATATTTTGTGGATTCTATTATCTTAATAATCTTTCTTTTACTATCTTGATTTCTATTATTAATTTATGTTTATATATTTTCTTTAATATCTTTATTATTATCTTTTATTTTATTTTTATTATACAAAAATCTCATCAATCTTTGGAACTAAGTTAGAATTTATTAATTTTGGTGTAAAATAGTTTTATTTTCGATTTAAGTCAACTCCGTTGAGTTCGATCTCGTGCTTACACGAACACTATATTCCATATACGATTCGTGCGCTTGCGAGTATAAATTTTTACAACATACCTGTTTTGGGTCCATCAAGTTTTTGGCGCCGTTGCCGGGGAGTTGCAAAGAAAAGAAACGAAATTTATCTCAAGGTTAGTGAATTCTTCTACTAGTTATTTTAATTTTTGCACTTAAAAAATATATATATTCATATAAAAACTAAAAAAAAAAAGATAAAAAGAAAATTTGGGACGGTTCTACCATCCATAAAAAAATACTTATATTTCTATATTTATTGTGTTTTGTTTTAGTTGACGGCACTTGTGCCTCCTATCTATCCTTTTAATTTTTATAGTTGATGACACTTGTGCCTCCTTATTTTGTTATAATTTAGTTGTAATTTATCTTGTTGTTATTTTTATTTTTTATTTTTGCAAGTTACTAGTTGATGGAAATTTTGCCTCCTAGTCTTTTATTTTATGTTGTAGTTGATGGCACTTGTGCCTCCTAATTTTTACTTTATTTGTTATGGTTGATGGCATGCTACGCCTCCCTACTCTTGCCTAAATTTTAGTCTTATTTTTCTTTGCCTTTTATAATATTTTAGTGTAATATTGTGAAAAATACTTGAAAAAAAAAACTTAAATCTTGTCCTAGCTCTTGTTTTCATTTCTTAATATTGTTTGTGTTATCTTAATCTTTTTTTTTTCTTTCATTTTATCTTATTTGAGTTTAGTACTCTTCTTAATTTATGTTATAATTGTTTTTCTTTTTAAAAAAAAAATCTCTTGAAATGGATCATTTTAATTATAGTTGGAATTCTGAGTACAACTATTATGAGCAATCAAATTTAAATTATGGAGAAACTAATAATATGTATGACATGCATGAATCTTTTGATATCCATTTTGCCCTCACCTATAATCCAAATTTTTCATGAAGTCATACCCAGTCTCCAATAGGGCATGAATTCAACATACATAATTAAAGTCATGCCCAATCCGACCTATCATATCCCATTGAACAAGAAACGAGCCCATCTTTAGAGGATACCCTACAACAGTTCATGCAATCAACCTACCAAATCTTACTAGCCCAGTCTCAGTCAATCTCAAAAATTGAAACAATAGTAGGACAACTTGCAACTATTATAGAGTCGGAGAAACAAGTTTATCCCAACCAACCCATTCTTAATCCAAATAGTCAAATTCAAAGTGAAAAAGAGAATGAAGTAGTTGAAGAACTTGTAATATGCATCCAACCACCTAATGAAACAAAAGAGTTGGGTGAAATAATTTTCGAGGCTCATAAGGAAAATGAAAAAGATATAATTATATTTCAAGAGCCCATAATTGAACAAATTTGTATATTTACTCAAAATGAAAAGGAGCCTAATATAGATATGCAATTTTCGTATTTTATTGATATTCCATTGAAATTGCATATTTCTAACTTTCTTGTAGGTGTGATGTTATCAATTATTATTTATGGCATTTGCATCAAAGTCATAACTCACCCTACTAATGAAATTCTACACCATCGATTGGGTGTAGGTTAAAAGAAAAAAAAAATTATAGTCGAGCTAAAGACTATAAACTAAAGTGCTTTGTGGGAGGCAACCCATACTTTAATGTTTCATTTTATATTTCACTTTTGTTGTGTGTTTTTGTTTTTCAAAAAGCTTGAAGGAAACTTCTTGCCCAAAAAGAAAAGAAGAGAAGAAACCAAATGAGCCAAATTAATGAAGCATACCTCAAAGGGAGTAGTTCCTAATCTTTTCTATTTTATTAAACATTGAGGACAATGTTTCATTTAAGTTTGGGGGTAGTGTGTATGTATTTTTCTTTGTATTTATGTGTTTTTTTTTTTTTTGTTTATGCATGTTTTTCATTTGTTGTAAAATTCAAAAAAAAAAATTATTTGTTTTTCTTTTTGTTTTTATGTGATTTTCATTTGTTATATAATGTTAAAAAAAATTATTTTCTTTGTTTTGTTTGAAAAAAAAAATATATTGGTGATTTTTATTTTCTAATTATAAGAATTATGATTGAAATTGTTCTTAGTTCTTAGAAAAATATAAATAATTATTAAGTTTTACTTTTAATTTCTAAGTTAGTTTTGTTTAAATATATATTTTTCATAATATGTCACTTGTCTATTCTATTCGAATTTGTGATATTTGGATATAATTTATTTAAACATTAAATTCTTTAAATCTCTAAAAAAAAATTGAAAAATCCTAGAATTTACTTGATACTCTTGAGATTTAATTTATTTTTGTTTGCACAGGCTTGTCTAATGTTCACATAATAATTTGATGATAGTTTTTGTGTTTGTATGTTAAATATCTATTTTGAAAACAATTTTAACTTTCCAAATTAATTACATAAGCTTTACTTTTATTTGTGATTTTCTTTGAACTATTTCCATTATATAATTTTTGACGAAATCATTAAACATCACCAATTAAAAAAAAATGTATGTTTTTTATTTTTCTTTTGCTCGAGGACTAGCAAAATATTAAGTTTGGGGTGTGATAACTCTACAAAATAGAGTTATTTTACCACTTTTTATGTGCTAATTATTGCTTAATTCTTGAGTTTTTAATTGATTTATTAAGTTTTTAAGTAATTTTGAATTTATTAGGTTTATTTTAATTTTATATATTTTTGTGTGTTTTTATAGTTATTTTGTTATAATATATTGTAGTTTAATTATTTGAATTATTGTTGTTTAATTTGAGGTAAAAAATGTTGTATTATTGAACTTAAATGTAAATATAAATTAAGTTTTAATTAATATTTTTATGGAACTTATGTTGTATATTCGATTATTAAAAATATTTAGTTTTAATTTAATTTATGTTTTTTTTAGGAGATATGTTGTATTTTTGGCCTCTTGAAAAGCAAGAAAAAGAAGGAAAAATTGTGGCATTTTTTAGAAGCTCACAGCCCCTTGCTAGCCCAATCCGCACCTCCACTTGGCCCACTGATAGCCCACTTGGCCCAGGCATTTCCTCCAGGCACGTGCCTTCCTCTCCCACCAGCCATCCTTCCTTCCCAGCAAATGGGCCTGCGCCTGCCCAAGGCCCAATCTGAAAGACACTAGCTCCTCCAGCCTTCCTCCAAGCAATCACGCCTTGCCCCTGCCTCCTGAAGCTCTCCCAGCCGCCTGAGCACATGCATCCAGCCAGCAACTACACGGTCCAAACAGCCTCATGCCAATTGTCTTGAGCCCATAAATTGTCCAAAAGCACCCTTGTCCCCTATGTCTAAAAATACCACATTTTTACCCAACTTTCTACACATTTTACCCCAAAACATCATTATTACACTCTATAATTTACCATTATTTGCCATATTATAATTAATTTAAATTGATTATTTTAATACCTCATTTTGGCTATAAATATGGAGTTTTGAAGACCATTTAGGGTGTCATATTTTAGAGAGGAGGTTACCATACCACAAATTCTACACATTTCAAAACTTCTCTATTCTCTTCATCTTCTTCTTCTTTTTGGTGATTTTCTATGTATTTTTAGAGGAAAAATTTGGGGGTTTCTCCTCCAAATTTTCCTATTTATGTTTGTAATTTTTAGTTTGTATTTGCTATTTTAGTTATGAGTTTCTAATCGTTTTAAGATTATTAAAGTGATGATGAAACAATATGTAACTAGATAATATTTATTTTGTATGTTAATTTCCCATTTTGTGCAACAAAGTTTATGGAATTTTCTTCTTCAAATATCTTCTTTCATCTTAAATATCATGTATTTTGGATTGTTAGCACATATTTAAACTTTGTTCTTCATTAGTGCAAATACATAATATTTTTTGTGTAAGATGTGTCATTAAATTGTACACATCCATGCTTAGAACAAAAATATTATGTTTTGCCTTATAAATAATGTTCATTGATTTATTTGTTTCATTAGATTGATTTACACTAAATGCTTTGAAATTATAATTTTGAAAAGTGAAGAAAAATCTTGTCTTTTTGGAAGAAATTTGCGCTTAAAATTATAAATCTATTTAGAAAATGATAGTTTGATTTATTTTAACTATCACTAAAACTTGGGAATCAATGTACTTATAAATATTATTGAACTTATATTTTGTGGATTCTATTATCTTAATAATCTTTCTTTTACTATCTTGATTTCTATTATTAATTTATGTTTATATATTGTCTTTAATATCTTTATTATTATATTTTATTTTATTTTTATTATACAAAAATCTCATCAATCTTTGGAACTAGGTTAGAATTTATTAATTTTGGTTTAAAATAGTTTTATTTTCGATTTAAGTCAACTCCTTTGGGTTCGATCTCATGCTTACACGAACACTATATTCCATATACGATTCGTGCGATTGCGAGTATAAATTTTTAAAACATACCTGTTTTGGGTCCATCAAGTATCCTAACGTAAACACTAAAAACATACGAGTAGTTTGGGAAAATGGATCAAAAAGTGGAAGTGAAAAGTTTTTTCAAGAAAACTTTTCGACTCTGAAAAAATGCAGGAAAAACCTAATTTTTCCGAAAATAGTAAAATTGAATTTTCACTTTGATTTCGGGCCCTAAAACAGTATTCATGTTTCCCACAATAATTTCTAAGCCTCACCTAATGTTTTTCACTACCTAAAATTCCTATTCTATCATGTTTCTGCATACGAGCCCGATCACCCGAATTTTTTTCTCATGAACATTAAGAACTCAAACCAGAAAACTTACAAAATTTATTCTACATTGTATAATATAGAAGACGAGTTCAAAAACTTACTTGGATGGCGGTTTTCAGAGAAGTCACAAAGGTTGTTGCTCTAAGCTGATTGAACACGTCTCGGATCACTGAAGCTTTCTGGGTTTTTCTTAAAGAGTTTTTCTGAGTTCTTGAGGAGAGAGAAGGATACGGTAAAAAGTGAAAAGTAAGAAAGGAGAGATATTTATACTGATCGTGGTGCAGATAAAGAGGTAATAATGGGGGTGAGATTTCGATGCATTGGAAATCATATTAGCCGTCAAAATATTTTTGGGAAACTGTAACAGTAATGATGGCTTACTTTTTCGAAAAGGCGCTGACAGTTGTGACAGGTCAGACGAAAAGCTGATCGAGTAAGTTTATTAAATGCTGGTCGCATTAAAATAAACTTGGAGGGCAAATGTTTACCCAAAAAAGATTCATTTGATGACGTGGCAAGTCCAATACGTACGCGGGATGCGCGTGACTATTTAAGTGTGTACGTTCTGGTCGACCATTGACCAGAAGAGAATTCACACGGCAGAAGACATATTTCATGGGAAACCAGGCTGGTCGCAGTATATCAGATATTATATATTAATATGTAATCTCACATTTATGTAATGATTCTAATTTCCATTATTATTTGAGATACGCTTGTATTAAATGTAAGCAAGGCCCACTGGCCCATAAGGAGATCCTTGAGCCTATAAATAAGACTCAAAGGGATCATTTGAAAGGACTTTTTTTTTGGATCTTTAGAGAGAGAATTATTGTTTTCACGCAATACACTGTATCTTTTGTTGAGCTTGTGAAACTCAGTAAACCCTAGTTTACTGATCATAAGTTTTCATACATTAATAAAAACAATAAGTGGACATTGGCCATTACCATCTCTGGGGCCAAACCACTATAAATCTTTGTGTCGTTTATCTTTTTGTCTTGAATTCATCTCATTTCTATCGTCTTATGTGACTCCGTGTCGTTGACCAAATCAAGGGTCAACATAAACCAAACCCTATTTCCTATCTACACTCAGACTTAGCCTAAACGATATTGAGCAAAGAGCATTTTTTGAAGAAAAAAACTCATTGAAAAATAAAGAATTGAAAAAAATCAAACCAATTGAGGAAATGCTTATAGATTATACGTTCGTTCAAAGAGGATGTCGATATGTCCACATGAAGCTCCTTGAAAGCTTCTGAAAGTCTGAAAGGCGATGAAGGTTTTTGGGAAGAGTTTGAGAGAAAAAGGGGAACTTTGTTTTTGAAAGGAAAGTTTTGAATGCAAAGGTGGTAAGGTCCAGGCCTGATCACCCTATTTATACGTAAACTACGGGAATTAAATCAGGGCATCTGATTGGATTAGCTCAAGATCCAAAGGCCTAGATTAAATGAGCCATACGGCGGCAAAAATTTGACAAGACAGTTGTCATAGTCCTCGAAACTCGAACGAACGCCAATTGCAGGCAGCCACATGTCCAGTACTTGAGTAGTGGGCAGGCACGATTTTACATGGCAGAAGCTTAAAAGCCCCTACTGTGCATGTCAAAAAGTGACGACATCAAGCACGAGCAGGAGTTTGGGGGGCAAATGTTGTACTCTAAAATTAGCACGAGTTTAATTACTCAACTCGGGTACAGCTGGCAGATGAATATGTGGACAACTAGCCAAGTAGAACACCTGGCTAAGAGTGATGTGAACAGCTCGAGTTTGGGGGCTAGACAAGACGATACACAGGTTATTATTAGACCGCCTCTCAGGAAACAATTGATTTTGAGACTTATAATAACCAAATCCAACTTTAGACGCTCTGAGCTTACTAATAATTCAGCACTAATCTACCTGTTTAATTTCTTAATACGTTGTTGGCAAAAAATCGCGTCAACAATTATTATTATTATTATTATGTCTATATATTCTATATGATAGAAAATATGAGAACAACTTTGACAGAGAAGAAAAACGGATCATCTTTTTCACACAAAAAGAAAAACATTTTCTCTCTAGCCTATAATCAAGAGTCTCATGTGTTGATAATACTTTTGATTCACAAATATTGATTCTTGTTTTCTATGTCTCCACCCACATCTTGAGGTGTAGAGAAAGTATTGGAAGATCTAGGTGTGAGTACTCTAGCAAGGATAGGAAGATCGAAATATATACGAAAAGATTCAAGGAATCTTGATAGACTACAAGAGGTAAATCATTTCATATTATTTTTACATATACATATTATATTGATTAACATAGTGCATATTAAAGGATCCTCATATAAAGTTATTTATATGAAATTTTTTTGTTGTATTCAATGCTACCATTACGGCAATTTCTGCAGCGCACTAGGAACTGTTTCTAACAATATATGCACATATATCCCAAATATACCCGTAACAGGCCAAATTACGAAAATTGTCCTTCTAATATGAAACGGCCCCACATGCATATTTAATACACATAAACATGCATATCTAGTTATATTATAATATAACTCACATAATCATATAATGATACACATACATAACATAAACACATATTCCACAATTAAATCACATATATTCAAATAATTTTCCATAATTTTTCATCTTGGTCCCCTAACCAAGGCCCTAAGCCTTATTAGGTAATTTGGGACGTTACAGTTAATTTAATTTATAAAACTATTAAATATTTTTTAAAATGTCATGGAAATATATTTTTTTCAATGTCATGTTTAGTATTGTCATAAATTAAGTAGTCCAATTTTTTTTAAGATTGATTCACCATTTTTTATACATTTTTTTATGTATTTTGAAAGAATAAGATATAAAAATAGCATTGAGGGGCCTAAATGATATGATTTAAAAAAGTTGGGGATCTAACTAATACAAAATCAACTTTTCGGACCTAAGTGTTACAAAGTTTAAAGAATGGATACTGCAGCTGGAAAAAACCCTTGTGAAATTGTTGTGGAAATTATGTAATACGCAAGTATACGCAATCGTAACAAGTAATAAAGTAAATAAGTAGAGTGTCGAACCCACAGGGATTGATTATCAATTACCAATGATTAATTTCTATTTCTATTTGGCTAATAAAAATTGGATTTCAAAATTAAAAACAAAAAAAACAAAATAACCAAATTAACAATTGAAAATTAAAAGAGACAAATAACAAATAAATCAATGGATGAAAAACCTAGTGTATTTAATTTCATCATTTATCCATTCTATTATATCATCAATACAATTTTTATTATTCTTCATCTTCTTGTGATAGCAGGTATACTAAAGCAATCTATATTCATATTAGAACATATAAATTTCAACATATATGCAAAAAATTTACTTCTCTGTGATAAGTTTTAACATACAGCAAACATTAAACATAGAAACATAAAAATTACACAAATCATACAAATACTCTTGTCCAATATCGAAGTTTGTATCTAAACAATTATAGCATATTTAACTCTCACTTCTCAGATTTTCAATTAAAATCATATAAATCATGCAAATTGTGATCAAGCATTCAAAAGCATTAAACACAAATTGAATAGACCACAACTATGAAGAAGAGATCATAAAAATTGCATTGAATAATAATAGAGTATCAAAAGACTACATTAAAACCCTAGAAAATAAAATTAGTTCATAATCATAAAAGAAACCATAAACAAACACATAGAAAATAATAGAAAAAGGAGTAAGAGAAGAAAGAGAAGTCCCTAAAATAATCTAAAGCATTCTTTTTATTGTGATAAGGTTGTGAAAATAATTTTCTAGATGTTTCCACTTGTCACTTGATGATGTTCTAAAATATTTTCATTTGAATTTCAAATCTCATATCTCTAGAATGTGTAATCTTGTAGCTCAAATATCAGCTAGTAAACGTCCGAATTTGACCTTTCTTGTGAAACAAGCATTTGTACAGCTTTGAATAAGTTTTCCAACGCCACCAAGAACACACAAATCGAATATGTGAATAGGGATGTATTATCAAAGTATCGAAATTGTCTCAGATTTTTCCAACAAATTAAGTGTAAATTCTCCTTAATTTTCTCCAATCAATTCAAATAAATATCTTCTATTATTTTTCTCTTGAGTAAAGATAATATTTCAAATAAATTTTAAAATATTTCTCAAATATCCATGTAACATATGACAACCTAAAAAGTACCACAACCACATATAAAAATAACTAAAAATATATAAAAAAAATAATAAAACTTTAAAAAACTAAGACTAAAAAGTAACATAAATCTATCATATCAGAAATTCCTATGGCTGAAGGTGTCACCATTAGCAAAACAAGCGGCTATAGCAAAACAATCTGCTTTCCATAACATGTTGTATTGTCAAATTATGAGTTATATCGAAATGGTTATGGCCAAAATACTATTAGAGGATGTTATAGGGTTTTCGAAGAGATTTTAAGGTGTTTGACCTCTTTAAGTATCACAATGCCAAGAGATAGTGTCGCGGCGCTGCTACAATTAGTGGGAAAGAAATATTAGAGTGTTGTAGCGCCTTATGGGAAACGCCGCTCTGAAATTCAAATTTAAATGCAATTTTTGACCTAGTTTTAGTGGGGCTACAAATAGAACATCATATGAATGACTTTGACATTTTAAGAGACTCTTTGGAGGCTAGAGAGAAGAAAACAAAGAGAAATTAGAGAAAGAGATCAAATCACAAAGGAGTCATCATACTAATTCCATATTCTTCTTCTTTTATTCTTTTTATATTTTTTTGTCATATTTTATTCTATTTTTTTTAGTTTCAACATGTTTATCTTATTTTGTGAATTCTCTCTTCTAGTTTCTATCGACTAGACTCTTTTAGGTTAAAGGTGCTTTCAAAGCCCTAAATATTAATTATTTTTAGTAATAGTTATTGATTTTCTATTCTCATATATTGATTACTTATGTGTTTCCATAATAATTTTACAATTATTGTTCTGTCGTGTTTAGATGGTCACTAAATGAGATTTTGCTTTAATCTATCATATCTTAGTATTATCATTCACCTACTAATCTAGAATTCTCATAATTTATGATCAATTGCAATTAGGGATGATGTTATATCTATCTTTAATGATAATGAATATCATATCCTAGGTTATATGCATGCTTAATGAACTTGTTGCTTAGATCAAGCTATCTCCATTAAACCAAATAATTTTGTTAAATTGAATCGTCAGTGTTTTTTTTTTTTAGGTTATTTAATGAAAAAAATAATAATTAAGAGTGCTTAATTTTGATTAATTATATAAGGGATATTGAGATAATGGTGATTTTAATGTTATCTATGGCTGATAACTTGATTAAGAATAGAGAACAATATTAAAAATAAACGTTTGAAAGAATATTTAGTAGTAGAGAATGGTTTTTTCAACTATCATTGATCATTGAATTAATCTTCGTTTGTTTTAGTTATTATTTTTCTTTATTCTTAATTTTCAAATCCTTAAAACCCTATTTTAATTGAATTTATGTTGTTGGATAATAATTTCAACAATAGTAAATAATAATAATAACCAAATTTGATACAATATACAACACGAATATAATCCTTAAATTTAAACTCTCTTCATTCTAATCTTATGTTTGGTATACTAGAAAAGTGGGAGAAAATAAAATAAAAGAAAGAAAAGTGAAAAGTGAAAATAAAAGATAAAATTGAATTGTTTGGTAAGGAAAAATGGAGAGTGAGAGAAAAAATATGGTGTGAGACCCACCAAAGTGAGAGAAAAATAAAGAGTAAAGTCTCCTACAAATAAATAAAATGGATATTTGCAAAACCTCGTACCAATAACCCCAATAAAAAAAAAATTGACGGAAATATCCCGACTATTACCTTTTATTTGCAGTCATTTAATTTTAATCGTAAAGTGCCAGCTATTGACAAAATTTAATGATGTGCATATGCATTGTAGCAAATTTGTATTCTTAAAAAAACATTTAAAATGAATAATATATATATAAAAAATATTTTTTTAAATAAATTTAATTCATTAAAAATAATAAATAATAAAGCTATTTAATTCATATTTCTCGATTCTCCCCCTCGTTCTATCTATTCAATAAAACACGAACAAAAACTCTAATCCAGAAAATCTAAACCCTGAAATCAATCCCTTCATTTTTAGGTTTTCATATTTAAACTAGAAATCTCAAATAAAAATTCAATAGAAATGACTAATTTATTTCCTTGCCTAATCTAAGAAAACCTCAACCCTGAAAACACACAGTAAGACATAAACCTCAAAAAACAAAAACAAAATCACAAATAATATATTCCTCTTCGCATCGTTGTCGATCTCCAACTAAATCTTCTCTGCAGCATGACATCCGATGATTGTAGGGATTTAGCTTCGTCAACAACTCTGTAAAGAACATATTTAAACCAAAACCCAGATTTTATACTCAAAATATGTCATAATAGTATTCAACGGACATTAGAAACTTTGGGAAAAAAGAAAGTGATGACAATAGGACTTACACTTTGACCTCGAGTATCTTATTTGTCAAGACACTCATTGGTATGGATATGCCTTTGTTCTTCACTCAAATCCGATGATTCAAAACTCTTGTTCTTCGTCGAATCAGAACATGGAGGAGAGGCTTCATCGAATCTTGCCAGCCGTGAATCGAAGATGGGAGCGAGATGATCGTAGCTTTGGAGTTGTGCAGGGCTGGATGTTATCCTCGCTGGAGTTGAGATTCAAGTTTGGGCGAGGGTGAGATCTGGTTTTTGGGGTTTGGGGAATTGAGAGGGTGAAGGTGAAGGGATGGTTGAGGGAATATTGAATCGGAAGAGAGGTGAGGGTGAGGTTGTGTTAGATGAAGATAAATTATGAGAGAGACAGAGAGAGAGAGAGAGAGAGAATTGAGGAAGATGAGGATTTCGGGATTTTTTTCCTTAAATGTTGTTTTATGTTTAATTTTTCTGATAAATCACGTTTTAAAAAATTAAGATATACTTTTTAATTAGTTTTAATGAATTAAATTTATTTTTAAAATAGTTTTATATATATTATTAATTTTAAATATTTTTTGAAGAATAAAAATTAACTAAAATACACATAATTAAATTTTGGACACGCCAGCAACACGTGGCATAATAGCACGTTGACATGTGGTCCTAGCGGGCACTTAATGGTTCAAATTGAATGACTTCAAATAAAAGGTAATAGTTCGGGGTATTTCCATCAAAAAAAATTATTAGAGTTATTGGTGCATCAACTCAAAAAGATTAAGGTGTTTTGCCGCAAACATCCCTAAATAAAAATAAAAAGACTAAAATGCTTTTACAAAAAAAAAATATTAATAATGTTGTTTGTACTTTCACTATGAGACACGTGACAATTAGGAGCAATTAATGACAAGATAAGTCATGAGGTGCTTGAAGTGTGAACTCCTTTGGGAAACCCAAACCGGCCAAGGAGTGGATGTCTTTAGGTGAGGCCACGTCTCGTGGAGTTATCTTCACTCGCCCATCTCCCAAGTCTAGGATTCTGGTCCTCGGACTAGTAGTAATTGCCAGGTGTCAGTTGATAACTCTACCAAATAGAGTTATTTTACCACTTTTTATGTGCTAATTGTTGCTTAATTCTTGAGTTTTTAATTGATTTATTAAGTTTTTAAGTAATTTTGAATTTATTAGGTTTATGTTAATTTTATATATTTTTGTGTGTTTTTATAGTTATTTTGTTGTAAAATGTTGTAGTTAATTATTTGAATTGTTGTTGTTTAATTTGAGGTAAAAAATGTTGTATTATTGAGCTTAAATGTTAAAATAAATTAATTTATAATTGATATTTTTAAAGAATTAACTTGATTTATTTTATAATTGGAAATATTTTATTATGATTTATTTTATATTTATTTTGTAGGGAATTTATGACATTTTTAGGCTTTGAAAAGAAAGAAAGAAAGAAATGACATTTTTTAAAAATGCCATAAGACAAGCTTCACAAGGCTCACCGAGCTGCCCCTTCAGTTTGGCCCATCCAAAGCCTCCTTTCCCAATTCGGCCCAGGAGAAGTCCCAGACCCACGGCCCGTCTCCCAGCTGCCTCCTGCGCCCAAGCTCTAGGCCCACAGATCAAGCCCAGCTGAAGCTCCTTCAGCCAAACGCCACTCAACTCAGCAGCTTCAATCCACGCCCCCTGCCATCCTTCCGCAGCAGGCCCAATCCAGCCATCCCAGCTGCCACCAGCCACCCTCTCTTGAGCCCAACAAATGCCTAAATGTCCCATTGTCCCCTTTGTTTAAAATACCATATTTTTACCCAAACTTTTCTACACATTTTACCCCAAAACATCATCATTACACCCTATAATTTACCCCAATTTGCCATATTATTATTAATTTAATCAATTTAATTAATTTAAATGGATTATTTTAATACACTTTTTTTTTGCTATAAATAAAGGGGCTTAGTGCTTAATTCTGGGAGAGGAGGTTACCATACCACAAGTTCTACACTTTCAAAACCTCTCAATTATCTTCATCTTTTTCTTCTTTTTTGTCATTTTTCCTATGAGTTTTTAGAGGAAAAATTTGGGGGTTCATCCTCCAAATTTTCCTATTTATGTTTGTAATTTTTTTGTTTGTATTTTCTATTCTAGTTATGAGTTTCTAATCTTTTTAAGATTATAAAGGTGATGATGAAAACTATGTAACTAGATAGTGTTTATTTTGTATGTTGATTTCCCATTTTGTGCAACAAAGTTTATAGAATTTTTTCTTCAAATATTTTCTTTCATCTTAAATATCATGTATTTTGGATTGTTAGCACATATTTACACTTTGTTCTTCATTAGTGCAAAAACATAATATTCTTTGAGAAAGATGTGTTATTAAATTGTACACATCCATGCTTAGAACAAAAATATTATGTTTTGCCTTATAAATAATGTCCATTGATTTATTTGTTATTTCATTAGATTGATTTACACTAAATGTTTTGAAATTATTATTTTTAAAAGTGAAGATAGATCCTATATTTTTATAAAAAGTTGTGCTTAAATAGAATATCTAATTTGAATAAGTGATGATTTAATTAATTTATACTATTACTAAAACTTTGGAATCAATGTACTTTTAAATATTATTGAACTTATATTTTGTGGATTCTATTATCTTAATAATATTTCTTTTACCATCTTGATTTCTATTAATTTATTTTTATTTATTGTCTTAAATTTCTTTATTATTGTCTCTTATTAGATTTTATTGCCACAAAAATCTCATCAATATTTGGAGCTAGGTTAGAATTTATTAATTTTGGTTTAAAATAGTTTTCTTTTCGATTTTAGACAACTCCTTTGGGTTCGATCTCGTGCTTACACGAACACTATATTCCATATATGATTCGTGCGCTTGCGAGTATAAATTTTTAAAACATACCCGTTTTGGGTCCATCAAGTTTTTGGCGCTGTTGTCGGAGAGTTGCAAGAAAAGAAACGAAATTTATCTCAAGGTTAGTGAATTCTTGTACTAGTTATTTCAAATTTTGCACTTAAAAAAACTAAAAATAAATATATATTTATATAGAATCTAAAAAGAAAATTTGGGACGGTTCTACCACTCATAAAAAAAAAAATTTACTTATATATTTATATTTATTGTTTTTTTTAGTTGACGACACTTGTGCCTCCTTTTTATATTTTTAATTTCTATAGTCGACGGCACTTAGGCCTCCTATCTATCTTTTCAATTTTTATAGTTGATGGCACTTGTGTCTCCTAACCCTTGTTGTAATTTTCTTTATTTATCTTGTTGTTATTTTTATTTTATTTTTGCAAGTTACTAGTTGATGACAATTTTGTCTCCTAATCTTTTATTTTATGTTTTAGTTGATGGCACTTGTGCCTCCTAATTTTTACCTTAATTTTGTTATGGTTGATGGCATGATATGCCTCCCTACTATTGCCTAATTTTTTATAATCTTACTTAATTTTATCTTATTTTTCTTTGTCTTTTATCATATTATCGTGTAATTGTTTAATATCTTAACATTATTTGTGTTCTCTTAATTTTATATTATTTTTCTTTTTACCTTAATTGTCATTTAAAAAAAAAAATTATTAGTTTGTCATTTAGTTTACCATATGGATTATTTTAACTATAGTTGGAATTCTGAGTACAACTATTATGTGCAATCAAATTTAAATTATGGAGAAACTAATGATATGCATGACTATGGTGAATCCTTTGATATCCCATTTGCCCCCACCTATAATCCAAATTTTTCATGGAGTCATACCCAGTCTCCAATAGGGCATGAATTTAACATGCATAATCAAAGACATGCCCAATCTGACCTATCATATCTCATTCAACAAGAAACGAGCCCATCTTTAGAGGATACCTTACAACAGTTCATACAATCAACTTACCAAATCTTACAAGCTCAGTCTCAGTCAATCTCAAAAATTGAAACAATAGTAGGACAACTTGCAACTATTATAGAGTCGGAAAAACAAGTTTATCCCAACCAACCCATTCCTAATCCACATAGTCAAATTGAAAATGAAATGGAGAATGAAGTTGTTGAAGAACTTGTAATATGCATTCAACCCCCTAATGAAACAAAAGAGTTGAATGAAATAATTTTCGAGGCTCATGAGGAAAATGAAAAATATATAATTATATCTCAAGAGCCCATAATTGAACAAATTTGTATATTTACTCAAAATGAAAATAAGCCTAATATAGATATGCAATTTTCGTATTTTATTGATATTCCATTAAAATTGCATATTTCTAATTTTCTTGTAGGTGTGATGTTATTAATTATTACTTATGACATTTGCATCAAAGTCATAACTCACTCTACAAATGAAATTCTACACCATCGATTGGGTGTAGGTTGAAAGAAAAAAATTATTATAGTCGAGCTAAAGACTATAAACTAAAGCACTTTGTAAGAGGCAGCCCATACTTTCATATTTCATTTTATATTTCACTTTTTTGTGTGTTTTTGTTTCATGTTTATCAAATTCCAAAAAGCTTGAAGGAAACTTCTTGTCCAAAAAGAAAAGAAGAGAAGAAAACAAAGGAGTCAAATCAAGGAAGCATTCATCAAAGGGAGTAATTCTTAATTTTTTCCATTTTATTAAACATTGAGGACAATGTTTCATTTAAGTTTGGGGGTATTGTGTATGTGTTTTTCTTTGTGTTTATGCATGTTTTTCATTTGTTGTAAAATTCCAAAAAAAATTATTTTCTTTGTTTTGTTTGAAAAAAATATAGTGGTGATTTTCATTTTCTAATGATAATAATTATGATTGAAATTGTTATTAGTTCTTAGAAAAATATAAATAATTATTAAGTTTTACTTTTAATTTTTAAAGTTAGTTTTGTTTAAACATATATTTTTCATAATATGTCACTTTTCCATTCTATACGAATTTGTGATATTTGGATATAGTTTATTTAAACATTAAATTCTTTAAATCTCTAAAAAAAAAATTTGAAAAATCCTAGAATTTGCTTGATTATCTCTTGAGATTTAATTTATTTTTGTTTGCATAAGCTTGTCTAAAGGTTCACATGATGATTTGATATTTTTGTGTTTGTATGTTAAGTATCTATTTTGAAAACAATTTTAACTTTTCAAATTAATTACATAAGCTTTACTTTTATTTGTGATTTTCTTTGAACTATTTCCATTATGTAAATTTTGAGTTAAACATTTGACAACACCAATTAAAAAAAAATGTGTGTGTTTTTAATTTTTCTTTTGCTCGAGGACTAGCAAAATATTAAGTTTGGGGGTGTGATAACTCTACAAAATAGAGTTATTTTACCAATTTTTATGTGCTAATTGTTGCTTAATTCTTGAGTTTTTAATTGATTTATTAAGTTTTTAAGTAATTTTAAATTTATTAGGTTTATTTTGATTTTATATATTTTTGTGTGTTTTTATAGTTATTTTGTTGTAAAATGTTGTAGTTAATTATTTGAATTATTGTTGTTTAATTTGAGGTAAAAAATATTGTATTATTGAGCTTAAATGTTAAATATAAATTAAGTTATAATTAATATTTTCAAAGAATTAACTTAATTTATTTTATAATTGGAAATATTTTATTATGATTTATTTTATATTTATTTTGTAGGGAATTTATGGCATTTTTAGGCTTTGAAAAGTAAGGAAAAGAAAGAAAGAAAAAAATGACATTTTTTTAAAATGCCATAAGACAAGCTTCACCAGGCCCACCGGGCTGCCCCTTCAGTTTGGCCCATCCAAAGCCTCATTTCCCAATTCGGCCCAGGCGAAGTCCCAGGCCCACGACCCGTCTCCCAGCTGCCTCCTGCGCCCAAGCTCTAGGCCTACATATCAAGCCCAGCTGAAGCTCCTTCAGCCAAACGCCACTCAGCCCAGCAGCTTTAATCCACACCCCCTGCCATCCTTCCGCAGCAGGCCAAATCCAACCATCCCAGCTGCCACCAGCCACCAAGCCACCCTCTCGTGAGCCCAACAAATGCCTAAATGTCCCCTTGTCCCCTTTGTTTAAAATACCACATTTTTACCCAAACTTTTCTACACATTTTACCCCAAAACATCATCATTATACCCTATAATTTACCCGTATTTGCAATATTATTATTGATTTAATTAATTTAATCAATTTAATTAATTTAAATTGATTATTTTAATACACTTTTTTTTGCTATAAATAAAGGGGCTTAGTGCTTAATTTTGGGAGAGGAGGTTACCATACCACAAGTTCTACACTTTCAAAACCTCTCAATTCTCTTCATCTTTTTCTTCTTTTTGGTCATTTTTCCTATGAGTTTTTAGAGGAAAAATTTGGGGGTTCATCCTCCAAATTTTCCTATTTATGTTTGTATTTTCAATTCTAGCTATGAGTTTCTAATCTTTTTAAGATTATTAAGGTGATAATGAAAAATATGTAACCAGATAGCGTTTATTTTGTATGTTGATTTCTCATTTTGTGCAACAAAGTTTATGAAATTTTCTTCTTCAAATATCTTCTTTCATCTTAAATATCATGTATTTTGGATTGTTAGCACATATTTACACTTTGTTCTTCATTAGTGCAAAAACATAATATTCTTTGTGTAAAATGTGTCATTAAATTGTACACATCCATGCTTAGAACAAAAATATTATGTTTTGCCTTATAAATAATGTTCATTGATTTATTTGTTATTTCCTTAGGTTGATTTACACTAAATGCTTTGAAATTATAATTTTTAAAAGTGAAGATAGATCCTATATTTTTATAAAAAGTTGTACTTAAATAGAATATCTAATTTGAATAAGTGATGGTTTGATTAATTTCTACTATTACTAAAACTTGGGATTCAATGTACTTTTATATATTATTGAACTTATATTTTGTGGATTCTATTATCTTAATAATCTTTCTTTTACCATCTTGATTTCTATTAATTTGTTTTTATTTATTGTCTTAAATTTATTTATTATTGCCTCTTATTAGATTTTATTGCCACAAAAAGCTCATCAATCTTTGGAGCTAGGTTAGAATTTATTAATTTTGGTTTAAAATAGTTTTCTTTTCGAATTTAGACAACTCATTTGGGTTCGATCTTGTGCTTACATGAATACTATATTCCATATACGATTCGTGCGCTTGCGAGTATAAATTTTTAAAACATACCCGTTTTGGGTCCATCATCAGTCACTGCAGGTATGGACCACCAGAAGATCACCTGACAACCTTTGTAAGCCTTGATTAGTAGTGTCGAGTTCGTACCGTCGACAATCGGCATTTTCCACAACACCGCCTGACATGGGCGAACGTGCGCCGCACCCTGACAGTCAGAGACATGTTCCCTATAAAGTTGGTATACAACTTTCTGCAATGGGCCCCATGCAATCCGTCTGGGTCGTAGTCTCTATTTAGTGCAGCCTTTTGTGTATTAATTCAGCATTAATACCCCATAATTGGGGAGTTTGCATTAATGATAGATAATTAACATTAATGACCCCCAGCCTCTATAAATAGGGCTGGGGTATCCCTTGTAAAGGGTCTGAATTTTAGAGAGATAAACTCTATCACTTAGTGCAATATCTACGATGCCTGAGAACCACCATTGAAGCTTGCTCAAATAAGCTTCAAGCTCATTAAATATCAAAGATTCGTGGACTAGAGCTCTTTTATAGCCCAAACCACGTAAAATCCTTGTGTTATTTTCTATTATTTTCTTTAAACTCTCAGATTAAGTTGATAGCAACAAAGATAGTCAACAAATAATTTTAAGGAAAATATAGTAATTTTACAATTACTAATTTTCTTTTCTTCCTGTATACCAAACAAGTAAGAAAAAAAATATTTTTCATTTATTTCTTTCTAATTTTATATTCCTCTGTATTTTCTTTCTCTCATATTTTCTTTTCTTGGTACCAAACAAATAGTAAAGCTTTAGTTGGTTGGTACCAAAAGCATAAGCCTAGCTAATATAAAGATCTGCTTTGGGATATTTGCAGCAAAATCCCCTCTTTTTTATTTCAAAAGTTACACTTAACTCTCCAGTCAAAAAATTCGACGACAAAACTCCTTTTTGTTTCACTTTCGTTGCAACCAAGCCCTTTTCATTATTAAATGACAGCTAAGTCTGTTAAGCGTCAAGTAAGACACACGTGTTGACATATTATATGGCTACGTGTTAAATAATAATTTATTGATTTAAAAATAATTTCTAAATTAATTTGAATGAATTTAAGAAAAAAAATAAAAATAAATGTAAATTACTTAAAAATAAAATAAAAACTATATCTGATTTTTTTTAATTAATTAAAAACACAAAGATCCTACAGTAGAATATTCAGTTGTTTGCGGTGGAATAGATTCAAGCGTCCGGGTGAAAAAAAAAAAAGAGCAGAAGGCCCGATTGTTTCTTCAACCTAGAGAGAAAGAGATAGTGAAGCCACATTTTCTTTTGCCTCTGATTGTTCTTATATCGACTTAAATAGAGAGAGAGAGATCGTCGAGAATGCAAAGCTCTAATGCTAGTTCGTCTTCTCCATTATGCATGGATGATTTTTCGGAGATGTGGACGATGTCGAAACGCTATTGAACATAGCAATGAAGCTTTTCTGAAGCTGTGAACTCAGATCTAGATGAACGACTAGGCTTCTTCAACCACGACCTCAAGGACGAATGACTGGGCATCTCAGATCAGGACATGAATAATTGAGATGTGTGTTATAGATGATTGATGTCTTGTTGCTACTGATGAACTTTTGGGTTTGTTTGTATCTATTTCATCTAAGATTTGATTTCAGGGTTGATAAGTATCAAATTTGTCTATTTTTAATTCATTATTCTTCTATGATTATGCCCTTGATTATTTATTTAAATGTGTTTAATTAGTTTATGATAACTCTACAAAATAGAGTTATTTTACCACTTTTTATGTGTTAATTATTGCTTAGTTCTTGAGTTTTTAATTGATTTATTAAGTTTTTAAGTAATTTTGAATTTATTAGTCTTATTTTGATTTTATATATTTTTGTATGTTTTTATAGTTATTTTGTTGTAATATATTGTAGTTTAATTATTTGAATTATTGTTTTGTTTAGTGGTAAAAAAAATGTTGTATTATTGAAATTAAATGTAAAATATAAATTAAGTTATAATTAATATTTTCAAAGAATTAAATTGATTTATTTTATAGTTGAAAATATTGTATTATGATTTATTTTATATTTATTTTGTAGGGAATTTATTCTCTTAAAAAGAAAGAAAAATAGAGGAAATGTGGCATTCTCAAGAATTAAAGCTGAAAGAAATAAGGATATTATGGCATTTTTGAAAAGCTTAAAGCCCACCAAAAGCAGGCCCATCTCCTTGGCCCATGAAGCCCCTTCAGCCATCAACATATCCTTCAGCTCATGCACCTCCACGTGACAAGCTCCAAAGCCTTCAGCATCTCCAATTCATTCCAGTGTTGCTCCATCAGCCGCATGAAGCCAAGGCCAACTCCACCGAAGCCCAAGAGCAATCCAAAGCAGCCCAATTAGCCACCAGGTCCAACGCCTGACTTCTCTCCACCAAAGCCCAAGTCCTTTCTTCAGTCCACTTCGGCTCAAGCACCATCTGCCTAGTCCAAGTCAACCATGCCAAAGCCACAAAAATAAGACCAAAAACTCATATTTTTATTCCCAATATTTTTCACCAAAATATCAATTCACTCTTCCCTATTTTTCTTACCTAAATAAACATTCCTAATTTATTTTTTTTACTCTAGCTTTTCACTAATCTTTTACCCAACAAAACATTTCATCTTTCCAATACTCTTACACTTACTCTATTTATCCTACCACTTCCCAACACAATTAAATTAATCAATTTATTTATTTTAATTTGATTAATTTAATATCCACATTTTGCCTATAAATAGAGTCTTGTAAGACCATTTGGGGAGCTCTTCTTCTTCATCTTTTTTTCAACATCTTCTACACATTTTTCTCTCTTCTTTTCACTAGTTTCTCTCTACCATTTTCATCTTTTGAAGAGCATGTCAAGTATGTTATTTTGTAATTTTTATTTTTATCTAGTTATGAGCTTCTAATCTTTTTCAAAGGTTATTAAGATGATGATGAAGCAAAATGTAACTAGATAGTATTTTTTGTTGTATGTTGATTTCCCATTTGTACAACATTGTTTATGGATTTCTCTATCAAAGATATGCATTTTTCATCTATTATTGATTGTTAAAGCATATTACACTTAGTTCTTCATTATGCAAAAATATGATATTCTTTGATTAAATGTTTTTCATTAAATTGTTCACATCTAATTCTTAGAGCATAAGTATCATATTTTGCCTAAACATAATCTTTTTGATTTTTTGTAGTTTCATTAGGTTGTAACACAACTAATGCTTAGAAATTATATCTTTTATAAGTGAAGAAAAATCCTACATTTTTTTAAAGTAACTTGTGCTTGAATAAGAAAATATATTTTGAAAAAAAAGTATAGTGTGATTTATTTCAACTATATCTAAACTTGGGAATCAATATACTTATAAATACTATTGAACTTGCATTTTGTGGATTCTAACATCTTAATAATCCTATTTTACTTATCTCATTTGAAAACCATTTTTCTATTTACTCTTAAATCTTTTTATTACTTGTTTTTTATTTTTCTAAAACAAAATCTCATCAAATATTTGGAACTAGGTTAGAATATTATTGCTTTGTTTGAAATAGTTTCTTTTGATGTTAGTCAACTCCCATGGGTTCGACCTCGTACTTACATGAACATTATATTCCGAAACGATTCGTGCACTTGCGAGTTTAAATATTAAAACACCCTCTTTAGGGATCAACAGTTTATTTTGTGTTTTTAGGATTTTCAAGACATTTGGATGAAAAAAAATAAATTTGAGATGTTTTACAAGCAATGGTTAAGCTCGAAATTACAAGTCTGAAACTCCACACTTGTTTTTGACAATTTTCCAATACTCTTTTGTAAATCTTTATAGAAATACAAGTTTTAGATGTTTTTCTTAGCTTTCCATAGCTTTTTCAATGAGGAAATTACACCAAATATGAAAAAAAAATATTAAACATTGAAAAATATGACAGTTTTTTTTCTTAAGTTTCTTATGGCATATTTTTTTTGTTTACATTTTTAGGGGAGTTTTTTTCTCATATGTTTGTAATATTTTATTTGTATACCATATTCTAATTTTATACAATTTTAGTAACTAGTTTTAATATGTTTTGAAGTTATTTTTATAATTTTAATCTATTTGTAATCTTTTTTTATCATTCATATTTTATAAAAACGTTTTTATTTTACATTATTTTTAAAAAAATAAAAACTAAGACCTTCTTCACCATGTTTTTTATTCCCAATTCTTCTTCTTATTTTCTTTCATTTTTTATCTTCTTCAACATTTTCTCTGTAATAACTAGTCACCGCTATCAAAACAATTTTGAATTTTTTTTTATGTGATGTGTTAGTAATCGTATGCTAGTGTCAATTTTTTTTTAGTGATGTGTGGTAACCGATTACCACTATCAAAACCATTTTTATTTTTTAAGTGATGTTGTGGTAACTGGTTACAAGTATAATCATAATTTTGATTTTTTAGTAATGTACCAGTATCAAAATACCAACTGAATTGTAACTGGTTACTTAATCAGATCTGGAAAAAAAAACATACATGAAAAAATAAATTAAATTGATCGTGATGGTAACTGGTTACAGCTAGGTTTGAAGAAAAAAAATCTGAAAAAAATGAACTAGCTACGATGGTAACTGGTTACTTATCTAGACTTGGAAAAAAATCAAATCCTAACAAAAAAATGTAAACTAATCATAATCGTAACTGGTTACAACTATGTTTGAAAAAAAAAATCAGATCTGAAAAAAAACCAGTCGCCATGGTACCTGGTTACTTAGTTACATGTGAAAAGAAAATCAGATCTAAACAAAAAAATCTAAATTGATCGTTGTCGTAACTAGTTACAGCTAGGACTGAAAAAAAAAATCAAATATGAATGAAAAAAATTAGTCTTCATAGTACTTGATTACTTAAACATGTCTTAAGAAAAAAAAAATCATATTTGAACTAAATATCCTAAAAAATCGTGATGGTAACCGGTTACAGTTAGGGCTGGGAGAAAAAAAAATCCGATCTAAAGTACAAAATCATATTTAAAATGATAAATTAGATGTTAAAAAGAAGAAGAATAACAAGAACAACAAAAATAATAGCCTTAAAACAACAACAACAAACAAAGGGGGTGGAGTTGCATCATCGTCGTGGGGGTGGGGGTTGCGTCGCCGGTGGATGGCGAATGTGGTGTCGCCGATGGGGGGCTGAGAAGGATGAACCAAGTAGGGGAGGAGAGTGGGTGAAAGGAGAAAATAAGGAGAGGTGTCGTGAGGGAGAGAGGAGAGAATGAGAGAGAGTTTTGTGTTAAAATATGGTAATCAATTTTTTATATTTTATAAAATTCTCATGTTTTAAACTTTTTTTTTTGTTGCAAAAATCACCACATTTTGTGCCATTTCTTTTTATCCATAAATATAGAAACTAACCTACTTTTTCCCATATTTATGTAAACTTCTCTTTTTGAATCGTCCAATTCCAAGCTATATCGAGAAAGTTATGATTAAAATACCATCAGTGGTTGTAGTTGAAGAAA
Source organism: Humulus lupulus (assembly GCF_963169125.1). Lineage (NCBI taxonomy): Eukaryota > Viridiplantae > Streptophyta > Magnoliopsida > Rosales > Cannabaceae > Humulus > Humulus lupulus. The sequence continues at coordinate 214,485,811 of NC_084797.1, read as the reverse complement.
AACGAAAAAATTGCTATGGTCGCGACCAGCCACGTCCCAGGCTACGGCCACATAAACAAATCCCAGCAGTCGCGACCAGCAATGTCCCAGGTCACAGCCGACGCCTGATTTTCTGGAAAATTCAACTTTAAATTTTAAATTTCAATTGTATTTTCGAGGGGATATAAAAGAGGTTAGGGTTAACTTTTAGAAAAACTTTGTATTGACGCAGTTTTTCGCCAAAAGTGTATTAAGAAATTAAACAGGTAGATTAGTGCTGAATTATAAACCGTAATGAAATAATTAACACTCTCGAACACGCACAACTTTTACGTGGTTCAGTGGTTAAAATCCACCTAGTCCATGAATCAATATTATTACTTTTCTCTCTCAATTTTTGCAGAGTTTTGGTAATACAAAAATGGTCGTCTCTTGAACTTGTTGATCCCAAAAGAGGGTGTTTTAATATTTAAACTCACAAGTGCATGAATTGTTTCGGAATATAATGTTCATGTAAGTACGAGGTCGAACCCATGGGAGTTAACTAACATCAAAAGAAACTATTTCAAACAAAGCAAGAATATTCTAACCTAGTTCCAAATATTTGATGAGATTTTGTTTTAGAAAAATAAAAGACAAGTAAAAAAATATTAAGGATAAAAATGGTTTTCAAATGAGATATGTAAAATAAGATTATTAAGATTTTAGAATCCACAAAATGCAAGTTCAATAGTATTTATAAGTATATTGATTCCCAAGTTTTGATATAGTTGAAATAAATCATTTTTTCAAAATATATTTTCTATTCAAGCACAAGTTACTCTTTAAAAAATGTATGATTTTTCTTCACTTATATAAGATATAATTTCTAAGCATTAGTTGTGTTACAACCTAATGAAACTACAAAAAATCAAAGAGATTATGTTTAGGCAAAATATGATACTTATGCTCTAAGAATTAGATGTGAACAATTTAATGAAAAACATTTAATCAAATAATATCATATTTTTTGCATAATGAAGAACTAAGTGTAATATGCGTTAACAATCAACACTAGATGAAAAATGCATATCTTTGATAGAAAAATCCATAAACAATGTTGTACAAATGGGAAATCAACATACAACAAAAAAATACTATCTAGTTACATTTTGCTTCATCATCATCTTAATAACCTTTGAAAAAGATTAGAAGCTCATAACTAGATTGAAATAAAAATTACAAAATAACATACTTGACATGCTCTTCAAAAGATGAAAATGGTAGAGAAAAGAGAGAGAAATATGTGTAGAAGATGTTGAAAAGATGAAGAAGAAGAGCCCCCAAATGGTCTTACAAGACTCTATTTATAGGCAAAATGTGGAGATTAAATTAATCAAACTAAAATAAATAAATTGATTAATTTAATTGTGTTGGGAAGTGGTAGAATAAATAGAGTAAGTGTAAGAGTATTGGAAAGATGAAATGTTTGGTTGGGTAAAAGATTAGTGAAAAGCTAGGGTAAAAATAAATTAGGAATGTTCATTTAGGTAAGAAAAATAGGGAAGAGGGAATTGATATTTTAGTGAAAAGAAGAAAAATATTGGGAAGAAAAATGTGACTTTTGGTCTTTTGGTGGCTATGTTGGCAGCTTGGCTGTCTTGGGGCGGTTTGGGCCATTTGGGCTATGGTGGGCCTGGAATTGCTGGAGTGGTTCGGCATATATGCAAGCTGGGAAGAGGCAGAAGGCTTCGGAATGGGCCTGGGCTGGCGGAATGCTATGGCCCGTTGAAGCTGGCTTTGCTGAAATGAGAAAAGGTTGGCATTGGGCCTTCTTTGCTGAAGGAAGGAGGCGCACGGCAAGCTGCTCGGCTGGAAGAGTGCTTCAGTTGCTGGAGTTTCGGTGGTGCCAGCTGGCGTGGAAGCATATGAAGATTGAAGACTTTGTTGCTGCTGGGCTGGAACCGTACGGCTGGGAAGCTGTGGTGCAATGGGCAGCTGATTTATGAAGAGCCAGGGGGGCAGGCGGACTGGGCCTGAATCTGGGCTGTTTTCATGGGCCTTGCTGGTTGAAGAAAAATGCCAGTTTTTTACTTCCTTTTCTTTGAAAATGTCATTTATTCTCCTTCATTTTTATTACTTTTCAATAGCAAAAATACACCAAATTCCCTAACAAAATAAACATAAACTAAATCATAATAAAATATTCCCACTATAAAATAAATCAAGTTAATTCTTTGAAAATATTAATTATAACTTAATTTATATTTAACATTTAAATTCAAGAATACAACATTTTTTTACCTCAAACTAAACAATAATAATTCAAATAATTAACTACAACATTTTTCAACAAAATAACTATAAAAACATACAAAAATCTATAAAATTAAAATAAAGCTAATAAATTCAAAAAGTAATTAAAACTTAATAAATCAATTAAAAACTCAAGAATTAAGCAACAATTAGCACATAAAAATTGGTAAAATAACTCTATTTTATAGAGTTATCATGGTTCAGTGGTTAAAATCCACCTAGTCCATGAATCAATATTATTACTTTTTTCTCTCAATTTCTGCAGAGTTTTGGTAATACAAAAATGGTCGTCTCTTTCCCTGTCCATTATTCCTAGTATTTATAGGAGAATTTCATGGACAGATTTGGGTAACCGCGTTAATAAATATGGTTTCTATTTAATACATATTATTCTCATTTACATTGCGATGTGATTTGATAACATGATAGAATATACATTTATTATCTCGGATAATAAATGATAGATATGTGATACAACTTGGGCATTAATGAGCGTATAAGGAGTCTCTGAATCTCCTGGGATCCTTCAGTATGTGTTATGTCCAACGACTATCTGAACCTAGCTCGTAGTAAGCTCAGAGCGCCCAAATTTGGATCTGGTTATTATAAGTCTCGAACTCAATTGTTATTCTGAGAGACGGTCTGATAATAACCTGTATATCATCCTGTACAGCCCCCAAACTCGACTGTTCACATCACTGTTAGCCAGGTGTTCTACTTGGCTATTCTTCCACATATTCATCTGCCAGCTGTACCCGAGCTAAGTAATTGAGCTCATGCTAATTTCAGGGTACAACACTTTGGATGGCGAATTTTAGAGTCTAGAGCGGCAGAGGAGAATAAAATACATCAACATCTACATTCTTCAATCTAGTTTTTCTTTCTTCTCTAAAACTTCTTTATTTTCAATCCATGTTTATGTTTATGGTCATGTTTGAGATTATGGAGTAGTTTTCTTTTTGGTTAAGGGTTATTTCAAAACCCTAGACATGAGATCTTATGTGCATTGATGAATTGTATTCATTCTATTCCCTTATATTAAATTGCTTCTATTTTCTATTTAAATGTTATGAATCTTGTAAGATCTTATTTAGATGGCCACTAATTAGGGTTTTGCATTATTCTATTATAATCTTAGGATTGCTATTCACCTAATAGTCTAAGATTCTAAGAAGAGTGATAAATTGCAATTAAGTATTTTGACAAGTATTTTAATTGTGATGAAGAATAGAACCTAGGTTTAATGAATTACATGCTTAATGAATTTTTTGCCTAGATTAACTTGTTTCATTGAATGTAATATTTTTCCTGGGTTAAATAGATTGCAAGCTTAATGAGTTTATTACTTGGTAAAAATGAGTAATTAAGAGTGTTTAACTTTAATTAATTATACTAGGGAAATTGAGATAATTGATTGCTTAAGTGTTATCTGTGAGTTTAATAGTTTAATTGGGAATACATAATATTATTTATCATTGTAGATAGATTGATTGTTGAAGGTGGGGAATAATTATTAACTACTTCTTTAAATCGTATTATCCTTTGTTCTTTGATTTTTATCTAATTTTATGTTATTAGTTCTTAAAACGAAATCTCTTTTTTAATTCTTGTTTTTATTTTGAATGATAAACTGAATCATAGTCCTCGTAGGTTCAACATTTATTTGACACTATACCAAAGTAGTTGGTATAATTAAGAAATAAGAAATAATTAAATTTAGTACGACATACGACATGCAATCAAGAGTTTTGAATGGGGTTTTCTTCATCTGAGATTCTAAGTTTGATTTGCAAAATTTATGGGTTTGTATGTATTTAGTTCATATGGTATTCAATATTTGAGTTTTTGATTGCGGGATTTTGAATGGTTTTTTTTTTTCATATGAGTTTGATTTGCAAATTATGGGTTTGGAATATTTTGTTAATCTAAGTTTGGTTATTATAACTTTTGGGTTTGAGTTTTTTTTATTTTTCAATTCTTTAAATTGTTTATTGAACAAAGAGGGAGCGAAATTGAGTTGAGGAAGATGATAGGTTTTTTAATTTTAAAAAATTATGTTTTAAGGTTTACTTTTAATAAATAATTAATTATTTAACACGTAACCAATAACATGTCCACAAACCTTAACAGACTTATCTGTCATTTAAAGGTTTTATCTGTCATTTAAATGCAAAAAGGACAAGCAGCGACCAAAAGTTTTAATGTCAAAATTTTTGATTGGGGAGTTATGGTATAACTTTTGCGAAAGAAGAAAGGCCATTTAATTTTTACATACATACTTGTATACATATGACAATATCCTGTTCTCAATAATTGCACGTAAATCCTTCCCTACATGTCAAAATGTCGTGACTATTGTGGGAAAAAAGTCATTCCTTGTTGCCATGCCACTAATAAATTTTTAAATTATAATAAACAGTTAACTATTGAAAAACACAATTTACAAATTGCAAATTGAACTACAACCTTCGTTTCTGTTGTTATAATTATATTAAAATTTAATGGAACTATAATGTTTTAACAAGCACCAGAAAATAATTAAAAAAAGGACATGACACTAGTGTGTAGAGGGAGGTATCAAAAAGGGGGTGAGATTTATACATCGGTTAAGATTAACGAAGATACAATCACAACATATGCCAGAAAAAAGAAAATAGCTATCTGAACGAAAAACTTTGGGTTTTCTCTCATGTTTGGGGATGTAACTGCCCTGCAAACCACATAATCATTCACTTGTAAAAGCTCAAAACAATTAAACAAACAGAATGTGAACATCGAATCAAATCGAATCTACTTTGGTTAAAAGATTAATTTAGAATGATCAATTACCTGGCGATGCGCTGAGAAAATCGGTGAAAGGGTAAACTCTGGATGAAGACAATACCAGGACCCATTAGAACAGCTGTTACTAGATTTTCGCCCTGTGTTTTTTACCACAACGAGTCAGGGAACACTGAATTTATTTGCAGCTATGGTATCTGGGAACATTAGAATTGACTTGAACCTATAGCTTCTAGAAATGAGTGAGCACACCATAAAGGTTATTCTCCATACATAAAGGTGGGGGAAAAATGAAAAAAACTCTACGGAGGACCAGATGTAAGTTGGTTAAAGATCTTCTAATCACTTCTTGAGAATGTGGTTGCACCCGCTCTTGTATTATTAACCTTAGCATCCGATTGCCAACCTTACTCATTAGAAGAGCAATGAGAAGTTATTCAGACTAAAGTTTGAGCTATAGTACATATGTAGCTATATTTCCTGTCGGATGAGTTTAATTTTCATTGTTTGTTCTTTGTGTATGTTTTCTTCTGGTTTGATGGCCCTAATGCATGTGATCTTACCCGGGGACAGACTATATAGCACCTAAAAAAACCAGGAGCAAATTTCAGTTGCCTTTGTTTACTAAAATGCCCCCAACATGGAATGATGATGCATTTCTTCACTATAGCTAATCAAGCAATGTGCCATGTTACAATACTAAGTAAGAAAGGAACCTCAACAACACTCCCAACAGATAATACACAACTACAAAGGGACTCTTACACCTTGGTGAATCTACAGTCCATGGATTGGTGAATCTACAGTCCATGGATCACCTAAATTGTTATTGTCAGTGTTAGACGTAACAATAGGACTTCTAGCTTGAAAAAATTACTATTAATATCAAAAGAAAAAGATAAATAAATATACACTGAATAGCGAACTACTTATTTTGGGAACCAATCATGAAACAAGAACCACCACTAGATTAAAGGCAGAAACCAAAATAAGAAGGAAGCTATTAAGAGTTAAGGGGGAAAATATCTTACCCCAAACATTGCTTTTCTCATTGGACCATTGTATTTAATTTGGACATTGACTGTGGAATTCAAGGCAACAATGCAAGACACGTCAACGGCAAGTACCTCACCAACCTCGAGATTTTTCTGTACAACTAGCAAAAACAAAATCACATTCCTTAAGTTTTAAGTAGTTTCAGAAAAAATTATAATCACAAACATAATTAGATCCTATATCTAAAACAATGTACAGCATCTGGAAAGGAATAGAAAGGGGAAGAAAAAAAGGAGTTCAGAAGTCTTCTAGAAAGCCACAGATAATATTCCACTTAAAATAATATATTCTTTGTCTACTCCATCAGTAAATTAAGTCTAGTTAATCAATATATTGGAGCCAGTAAAACTTTACAAGTACATCGATACTTTAGGCCTGTTATAAAAGAGCCAAAAGAATGGAAAAAAACTACCAGCAACTTATAGAACACGAATTCATAAAAGACCTTAACTGCAATTTGCTCATACATGTAGGATAAAAAGTGCATACCAGATCCACCTGCAAGTATAAACGCAAGCCCTTGACCAGATATCTTCTGTCTTAAAAATACCTAGATAATATCAACATACATGTTAGTTAGATAAACTCACCCTACGACAACCCAGTGAACAAAATAAACTAAAATAAAGAAAAAGATGAAAAGAAATTAAGTGAATGGAAAACAGTAGGATTTATTGTTATTATTATTTAACAAAAAAAGAAAAATCAACACTCCTTCAGGCCTCACCTCTGCACTAGCAATATTACGTGCCCTATGATCAAGTGTATTGCTGACTTTCACATCATTGACAGAGCATAGAAATACATCTGCCTACAAAATTTCAAACAAAATCTTAGGTTATGATGACTAAGAGAATGAGCAATAAAAATGCATAAAAGTGTGTAATTTAGCACAAAAGGACCATAGAAAATTAAAAGCATAGCAAATAGAACTATCTAAATGAGCAATTTGGTACTACCTGGCATAAAATCTCTCCACCAAATACTGCCAAATCAATCTGACCGAAAAAAAAGAGGACAAATTAGAAAGATTAAAATACTACAGAGAATTATTAGCCCAAGAACCCAAGCCCAACAATATAGAATTGAGTCAATTGACTTGTTTAGTGTTTACAATTTACAAAAAAATTATAAACACAAACCGGTAGAATTCGAGCAAGGGAGGGAGCAGCAATGCCAACAAAACCATCACTTTGCCCGTTATTACGGAAAACTACACTAGTGACGCTCTTGCCAAAAAGCCAATGCCACATCCCCACTTCATTTTCGGGAAGCAAGACATTTTCCATTTCAATGGACTCAGACATGTAGCACATTGAGCCTACAAAAAACTCATCAATCAGTTGTGCATGTAATCAGATAATAAACCCACATCATGTAGTAGTTGACAGACACAACATAATATAAGACTACAATAATAAACTGGGGACTAAAAAATACACTTAAGGTGATGGGACTCTAGAAGAGCGACAAAACACTCCAAAGATAGCTGGTGGCCAAAAAACCAGTACTTTAGGGTCTAAAATTAAAACTAAAATTTTTCTTTGTCTAATCTTTGCATAATCAACATTCTCATAAATTAAGTTAGAGTTTCACTACATTTATTGACAATTTGTGAGCAATATTGTTGGCATGCAGCCATGGAATCAACAGGCATGACATCTAAGAAGATTTTCAATAACTAACCAAAAAACAAAAAAAGACAAGCTATCATTGTCTAAAAAGCAACATAAGCCAATAAAGAAAAAGATGGGCACATACAAGTTATAACGCCACATTTTAAAAGAAGCTTACCAGGCTTTGCAACAACCTTTTCTTCGGGCTTCAGCATTATCTGAGGAAAGGCAAGCAAACAACCACGAGAAAATAGTTCAAAAGGGAGAAAAGGAAAATTTCCAAAGAAACAAAGATATGATTCAACAAAATTCAGGATATTTAAGCATATACCTGAACCACCTGAGCTTCACCACCCAAAATTTGGAAAGGTATCACAGCATCTTGTGGACTCTACAAAACATTAGCCGCCCATTATTATGCATATAACAAACTCGTAATAGAATATCCATCACGTTACAAAATTCAAGTTGGGACAAAAGGTGTTTCACAAACCAAACCGGACTCCATAATGTGGGCATTAACAAGAAGAAATTACCAACACCAAATACAAGAAATCAATATGTCAAGCTAAATTTAATCTCTATGTTAAAAAAAACCCGAAATGCTTACAAAAATTATACATATAATGGAAAGCAGCAACTATGCATCACAGTGACACACAACACGAAGCAACATGAGCCAAAAGCATGAATCACAACAAAACCCTAAATTCACATGAGAATTACACCCCCCGGGAAAATCTAATGCTCCAATTTTCTTTCAAAGCAAAATAAATGAGTAAATTAAAAAACATATCAGTAGAAATCAACATGATTTTTGTCCTGGAGACCAAAAGTCAAACAAATAGCGCCAAAGTCAAATTAGGAGTACCTGATAAACGTAAGGCTGAAAAGGCGTTGAGAAAAACGGAGCGGCCATGGCGAAAACGCAGAGAAAATTAGCTCGAAGTTACAGAAGATCAAAAAGAACGAAACCCTTGAAACTTGAGGTTGAAACAATTTTTCTCAGGCCATTTTCCCTTGATCACTGATCAGATCGAAATTTCATTTCAATATAGTTCCAGAACGACGTCCTTTCTCTATAAAAAAATAAAAGGGAACTCTTTTTCTTTATTATTATTTGATTTTGTTTGTACGTTGGACAATTTAGATTACCAAAATAGCCTTCTTCGTGGTTTGGTTGCTTTGTAGCAGATGACTCACTAAATGCAGATTGTTCAGTGGCATTTTGGTCAATATGAACTAAATCTCATCTACCTAGTCGTGATCGTTTAATTCTCACGCTGTACAAAATTCCGGGACGAAGTACACGTCGGTGAGAACTATGACATGGCGTATTTTAATTGGTTGAACTGTAAAACATCTACGTGTTTATCACTTTCCTTCCCAATTGGCAATTGGGCCATGGGCCCTGTGATCTACATTTATAAAAGGAAAAATTAGATTTGGTATTGATTTTTGCATTTTATTTTAGAAAAATTACATTTGGTATTGATTTTTGTATTTTATTTTAGAAAAATTACATCTAGTATTAATTTTGTATTTTATTTACAATTTTACTGTTATTTTTTTAATTACAAATATAACATTTTTCTATACCATTTCTTAAACTTAATATAACTTAGTCCATTCCCACTATCTTATTTTATTCTATCCTCATAGTCGCCAACCATCAAAGCATCCATTTCATACACGCACCGGACCACTAGGAAGAGCGGCCGCCGACGAAGCTTCGGCTGAAGTCTCGTTGTCATCGGTTGCTGGAAGCCATCACACGCACCGGTCAATATAGCGCCGATGACATTTTGACTACATTTTCTGGCCAACTACGACCACCCTGAGTCTCGGGGGTGGTAGCGTTGGAACGAGCTCTTTGAGAGGAATACAACCCAACCATACACTTCGGCTATATGTCGGCTTTTTTTCTGGAGATTTTGTGGGTATTCCGCGACTCTATAAGCTTTTTCCGGGCACATCGTTGGTTTTTTTAGCTTAAGAATGGTATCATCGTGACCTACTCTTGAAGGTGATCATTTTGGTATATGGCAAGCATGAGATTCTTGACGTCGCTGGAGAAGATGATGGGGATGAGGTAGTTTTTGTATTGTATTTGAAAAGTAACGTTTAAGTTTCTTTTAAGCTTTATTTATAAAAAAAACATAAAGATTTCTTAATAATTGGAATAAGTAATTTATGTGTTGTATTCAAAAAATAACTATGTAGCTGCTTTTTAATTTGATCAAACAAAACTTAATAATAAAATATCGAAATGTGTATTTATTATTATAATTCGAAAATAACTTTTAAGTTTCTTCTTTGTTTAATTAATAAAAAAAAATATTACTCCCATGGAAATTACATTAGTGAATAAAAAGTGAATTAAAGCTTTTCATTAAATAAGTTATTATATAGTATACTAAAAGTAACTTTTAATAATAAGTTATATTGTAATTTGTTTTACTTTATTGTAACTCACTAGTTTCTAAAAAATAACTAATCGGCAACGTAAAAATATCTTAAATAATAAGACACCATAATATAACTTAAAAATGATTAATCGGTGTCTTAAGATAAAAAAGTTTCGACAAATAAGTTTAGGAGGTAACCCAAATGTATATAAAATAATATGCTCTAAAAATAAAATTTTCATGAAAAATTAACCAATTGGTAACTTAAAATTTTAAGTAACCAAAATGTTACTTTTTAAAACCCAGAAAAAACAGGAAAAATGGGATTTCGGGAAAGTTTCAAATTCAGATATATTACTTTTAAAATCCAGTAGATTTTGATGATGTGACAAGACGTTTTTGTAAATAAAATTTTGTAGGTGATTTTTGTAATTATTTTATATTATATGTATATAATTGTAAAGATCCCCTTTATTTTTAGATTTACCGTTACTTTTTTTTAATTATAGATCTAATGTTTTTTATATCATTTTTTAACTTAGTCCATTTTCTCTCTTCATCTATTCTATCCTCATTGTCGCTAGCCATCGTAGCATCCATTTCGTACATGCGCCAGACCACTAGGAAGAGCAGTAGCTGACAAAGCTTCGGCTGAAGCTTCGATATCATTCGTTGCCGGAAGCCACTGCACACGCCAATCAACGACGACTGTAATGACCTAACTATTTCTAAGACCTTGGACCATTAAAACTACTAGACATAGCTACTACTATTTGGATACAAACATAAGAAATAACATAACTTTATTGAAAACTCAAAATATTGTATCAAATAATAAGATAAAAATATTAAATAAAACATGCTATGGTATGGGATCCCATTGTTTATAAAACATAAAACATAAACTTTAAATCAATTGTTTAAAAACTAAGCGCGGAATTACAAAAGAACATAATTCAAAAGACTAAAAATTAACGTCATCCTCGATCAACACACAGTCCATTCATTTCATTCATCCTCAACACACAAGTCAAGCTGCCAAGAATCCTTCCGCCTTCCATAATCATTTTCTTGCATCATACTAAAATAAATGAGTGAGCCTAATGCCCAGCAAGAAAAATCTACTATAACATAAATCATAAGCATAAGACTATATCATAAACATATAATATAAAACATATGACTATAAAAACATATATCATATAGGACTACAATGGCTGTCATAACTTCTTGGGGCTTGTTAGCTAAGCAAGTCATATGCCCATAAATTTGTGGGGCTTGCTAGCTAGACAAGTCATATGCCTAAGGACTATAAAACATATTCTTTAGGCTTGTTATCTAAACAAGTCATATGCCCGAGGACTATAAAACATATAACATAACATATATCAGATCATAGCATAAAACATATCATAACATAAACATATAAACACATATATCTAGCCTATTTTCCTTACCAAAAGCCGGGATATTTGGGAACAAGAACGGGATTAGAACACTCCTATAAACCAACAGTAAAATGGTGAGAATATAAAGAAAAAGAGATGAAAAGAACACTGAACCATCCAAGAAGAAACTTACCAAGAAGAACCTTAAGTTTCAAGAACTTGAATACCTAATCAAGAATCATAAACAAGAGTTAGGTTTTGAATAAAAGAAAACTATAGAATCATGAAGAACTGAACTTAGGAATAAGAATACATTGAATGATCTTATGGATTGATCTAAACCTCAATACCGAAATCACACTTTATCTCACTTCCCAAGTGTTTAGAAAATCTTAGAATGATAGCCTAAAACATGTTTCTAAAATTGAATTCAAAGAGAAACAAAGAATAGAATACTTACAGTATACGCATCAGAATTAAAGAGTCATTCCTTCAGTTTCTCTAACTCTTGTATCATTTCTGTCGCAGAGTATTATCAAGAAATTGAACCGATCTTCTATTTTCTTCACAATCTTCCAATGTATCCTTAGAACCACCTAGACTAGTGTGGGCAATTCTCAACACATGATATAGATATAGAGAGAAGAAGAGAAAATAACAAAGAGGTTTAGAAAATGACTTGTGTTTAGAGAGAATCTAAAACTATCAGAAAATCTGACTTGTGACTTATGTTTTGACTTCTCTCTAAGCACTCATTTTATAGACTCAATTAGGCCATTTAATTTAATTAAAAAATCAATAAAATAACTGCCATTTTGAAGCCCTAGGTCGAAATTATCATGGGCTATAGGTCCGTGAAATTTCCCATTTGATTATAAGCCCATTGGACTTAAAATCAAGGCCTGTATTATTTTCTATTGATTTAATTAATTAAATAATTATTTAAATCCTTTATCAAATTAATTATTTATAATTTGAACCTTGATTTAAACTTATTTATTAATTTAGATACCAATTTATCTTAATTAATAAATCTGCCATAATTTCTATTTTCTTATCAAAATTACACAACTCTGTGAAACTATCCAAAATTGACCTGGTCAACTTTGATAATTCTAATTGATAATTAAATCAATTAATTGAGACTATATAGATGATTTTATCCAAGGTACAATGGGGACCATGGGCCTATGAAATCAAGCTCCAATAAGTTATCATAAATCTAACAAATAAATTTACTAACTTATTAATTCCTCATGACTCCACTATAGACTCGGAATTACACTCTTGAATTCATAGAATGCTCTATAACAAATATAGATACACTATTAATTATCCATTGTTACAACTATAATTTTCATTCAATCCGCTATAGACGGTCTACAATGAGATAGGACTAAAATACTGTTTTACCCCTCATTATATTTTATCCTTAAAACACTTAGTTCCTTGTAAATGATATTTCAGTAAACTAATTTAATTACCGAAATGAGATCTCTATCATTTAACACCTTGAACCAAACTAAAAGGAAACCATCGTTTCACTTCTTCATCAGAAGCTATAGATGTTCATATCTATGATTAACACTCCCACTCAATTATACTACCGAGTTCCCAAGATGTAAGTATGGGCTAGTCCGTAGGGTAAGTTGGCAACGAACAAGTCAAAGAACCCAAATAATACAATTAGTTAGAATACTAACCACTCATAATTGAGATTGAATTGACCTATGGTCAACTATATGATATGACTAGAATAGATAATAACGGTATGTTTACTTATCTTATCAACTGTCAATATCGGTCCTGTCCGATGTAACAAATACATCTGATCTTATCAACCTTGCTAATGTTCTGGAAAGAACATAACACTGTAATGTGTAAGTAGATCATATCGTAGATTGGCAAGTCAGTGTAAATCTTGTGCACTAACTAATCTTAGGACTAACTTATTTTGAACATATAATCATATTTATATTTCACTGTGATTACGCCACTATAAATAAGATTAGCTATATGCTTGGGATTTAATAGAAGTTTATATTAAACAAATAATCATGAAAATAAAACATGTGAGCAAAGTGATTGACCAAGTCAAAAAATGATTTCTATTATTTTATTGATAATAAAATGAGATTACAAAGAATTTGGATTTTAATTAGGGCATAAAACCCCAACAAACTCCCACTTGCACTAATTGAAACTAATGCCTTAATTCTACTAATCCCATTTCCTTGATATGCTTATCAAATGTAGCTTCTGGTAGTGTCTTTGTAAACGGATCCGCAAGATTGTCTTCAGTTGCAATCTTCATAACCTTCACATCTCCCCTGGCCACATATTCTCGAATAATGTGATACTTCCTTTTTGTATGCTTACTCTTCTTGTGACTTCGAGGTTCTTTCAAGTTGGCTATCGCTCCTGTATTGACACAAAACAACACAAGCGGTTTATCCATTTTTTGAATAACACCAAGATCTGAATAGAACTTCTTTAGCCAGACTATTTCCTTAGCTGCTTCTGACGCGGCTATGTACTCAGCCTCCATGGTGGAATCTGAGATTGCAGACTGCTTTACGCGTCTCCAAATCTCAGCTCCACCCCCAAGAGTAAACACCATTCCAGAAGTAGACTTTCTGTCATCGACATTAGTCTGAAAATCTGAATCGGTGTAGCCTACAGGGTTCAGAACATCACCCTTGTAGACTAACATATAATCCCCAGTCCGTCTCAAGTACTTCAGGATATGCTTAACTGTTATCCAATGTTCCGGTCCTGGGTTTGACTGATACCTGCTCACTACTCCCACTACATAGCAGATATATGGTCTAGTACACAACATGGCATACATCAGACTTCCAACTACAGATGCATAAGGAACTTTTCTCATTGCATCTTCCTCTTCAGGAGTCTAGGGAGACTGCTTCTTTGAAAGATGAATTCCATGGCGGAACGGTAGATGCCCTTTCTTGGAATTTTTCATTGAGAAACGTTCAAGCACTTTATCAATGTAAGCTGCTTGAGAAAGAGCTAAAAGTTGTTCTTTCTATCCCTGATGATCTGGATACCTAGAACATAACTTGCTTCACCCAAATCCTTCACCTAGAATTGAGTGCTCAGCCAATTCTTCACATCTGATAATTTCTTAACATTGTTTCCAATGAGTAAGATATCATCTACATAAAGAACCAGGAAACCACTATTTGATTTGCCTTCAGTTGGTAAACACAGGGCTCATCAATATTTTGTTCAAAGCCATAGGTCTTGATTATTTCATCAAACCTAAGATTCCAGGAACGAGAAGCTTGCTTAAGTCCATTGATGGACCTATTCAACTTGCAAACTTTTCCTTCTTGTCCAGATACTTTAAATCCTTCTGGCTAATCCATATAAATGACTTCGTCAAGCTTTCCATTAAGAAAAGCTGTCTTGACGTCCATTTTCCAGATCTCATAGTTGAGAGCGGCTGCTATGGATAGGAGGATGCGAATGGATTTGAGCATGGCTACCAGACTAAAAGTTTCCTCATAGTCCACGCCTTCTCTTTGGCTATAACCCTTTGCCGCTAATCGAGCTTTATAAGTCTCGATATTTCCATCAACACCTCATTTCTTCTTGTAGATCCACTTGCACCCAATGGCCCTAAAGTCACTAGGTGCTTCCACAAGATCCCAGATGGAATTTGAGTACATGGACTCCATTTCCTGTTTCATGGCTTCGAGCTATAGTTCCTTTTCAGGGCTAGCCATTGCCTATTTGAAAGACAACGGATCATCATCACTAGTGTCACCAACAAACATATTGGTTTCACGATCCAAACCATAGCGAACTGGGTTCCTAGAAACCCTCCCACTACGACGAGGCTCCGTGACTGTTTGCTCAGGAACAGTGGTACTTTCTTCATTTAAACCGACTTGCGTCGGTTGGACATGAAGAGTGGGAATTTCATCATCAACTCGCGTTGATGACGATGGAACATTGGTTGGAGTCAATTCTTTAACCATCTCCTCCAAAACTACTTTTCTGGAGGTTTAAAGTTCTGGACATAGTCATTTTCTAGAAAAGTAGCATTTGTAGAAGTAAACACTTTCTTTTATGAATTACTATAGAAAAGTCCACCCCGAGTACCTTTAGGTTAGCCAACAAACATGAAAACTTCAGTTCACGGTTCTAGTTTTGCCTCCTTTTTCCTCAGGACGTGAGCGGGACACCCCCAGATTCTATAATGGCGTAAACTAGGTTCACGACCATTCCAGCGTTCTAAAGGTGTTTTGGGGATTGATTTTGACGGCACGACATTGAGAATTTCATTCGCGGTTTCAATTGCATGTCCCCAAAATGAAGTTGGTAGAGTTGAGTAACTAAGCATGCATCTAACCATTTCCAATAAAGTTCTGTTTCGGCGTTCCGCTACACCATTTTGTTGCGGAGTACCTGGGGCAGTAAGTTGTGATAAAATCCCAAGTTCAGTTAAATTATCTTGGAACTGCATATTCAAATATTCTCCACCCCTATCAGATCGCAAGATCTTTAACGTTTTACCTAATTGGTTCTGAGCCATTGCTAGGAATTCTTGAAACTTTGAAAATGTTTCTGATTTCCTATGCATTAGGTAAAGACATGAGTATCTAGAGTAATCATCAATGAAAGTGACGAAATACTCAAAACCACCCCTGACTTGTACATTCAAAGGTCCACAAACATCTGAATGCACAAGACTAAGTGGTTCTTTGGCCCTATCACCCTTTGCAGAGAATGGATGCTTGGTCAGTTTGCCTTCTAGACAAGATTCACAGACAGGTAATTCACCTAAGGTGAGTTCCCTCAAAGGTCCGTCCTTTGTAAGTCTTTGAGTCCTATCATAGCCAATGTGACCTAGTCTCAAGTGCCATAAATACGTCATATTATTGTTATCGGTCTTTTGACGTTTATTGGTCCTAGGTTTAGCTACTTTGAATAAATCATTATTAAGAGCGAGGGGTTCATTAGGTCGCAGAATATAAAGCCTGTTTTCCAAACATGCAATACACAATTATGATCCATTGAAAGAAATAGATATATTAAAACTTGTGAAATAACAAATCGTTCTAAGTGCAACATGGAAACTGAAATTAAATTTCTACTAAAATCCGAAATAAAAAATACATCATTTAAAGTTAAAAATTTATTTCCGAAATTTAGACGAGCTCTTCCTCTAGCTTGGATCGCCACGAACGCTCCGTTCCCAACTCTAAGCTTTAAGCCGCCTTCGTTCACTTCCTCCCATGATTCAAGAAGCTGTAAAGAGTTACAAACATGGTTAGTAGATCCAGAATCAATAATCCAAACAGAGTTATCATTCTCTAAAACACAGGTTTCCAAGATAAATGAACTATAATCATTACCTTTGTTTTTATCTGCTAGAAACTTGGGGCAATCTTGTTTCCAATGCCCCTTCTCTTTGCAGTGAAAACATTTACCTTTACCTTTCTTGTTTTTCTTGTTTTTCTCCTTAGGCGTCTGTGCACTTGGTTGTGCACTCGCCTTTGCAGGCTTGGGGTTGTTGTTTTGCGCACCTTTCATCTTGTTTCCAGCTTTTGAAGACGAAGCTTGGTTAGCTTCAGCCTTAGCTGGATCAGCAGCAATAGTAGTAGCTGCCTTCTTTTCTCCTCCCTTACTAGGTCCACCCATGATAGACTCAAAAGTCTGAAGCTCATTCATGACTTGCGTCAGACCATAGTTGAGTTTATTCAACACATAGTTGGTGATGAATGGAAGGAAAGCTGGAGAAAAACTGTTGAGGATTAAGCCAACTTGAGTTTCCTCATCTATTATGGCTCCGTGCAGTTCAGCTTCCTGAAAGTAGTTTGTCATCTTGATCAGGTGATCATGAACATGTTGAGAAGGTGCCATTCGAGCATTGGCATATTTCTTGGTGACCTCAAAATGAGTCTGCGCTGACTTGGCACCAAACATGTCTTGGAGCTGATCCATGATTTCGTAGGCTGTCTCAACATTCTCCATCTTTGTCTTGAGAGTGTCGACCATACTAGTCAACATGTAGTACCGTGCCTTGTTGTTAGCTGCCTGCCACGCTCATACTTATCCCTCACAGACTTGGTAGCTTCTTCAGCTGGAACTTCCGGGGATTCCTTAGTCATGACGAACTTGGAGTTGTCACCTATCAACACAATGTTGATGTTTTGCTTCCATTTAAGGAAGTTTTCTCCAGTGAGTTTCTCCATCGAAAGTTGAGAAAGGATGGGAGTGTACACAACCATAACTCAAAACTACAAATTACCAATAAAATAGAAATCAATCACATTTGCTCAATAAAACTTCTATTCACACAAATTTCAGAGAAATAGCACAACATATACCAATAATATGTAAGATATGAGAAAAAAATACAAAAAACAATCATATCTCTATTTCTTTAGGTTTTTAACTAATCTATGATATCCTTGGCCCGGTTGGCGAGAGTAAAAAATACCACTAGTTAAATAGAGTTGTAAACTCATTTAATAATGGACACCACTATTAACAACCTACTATTCGATCAAAATAAGAAAACAAAATCTCTTATTTTATGAGCTAGACCCACGGTTTCAATAATCATAGATTTAGTCCTAGTAGTCACCGTAGGGGTGAGTCTAGTAGAATTTGACCTATAATTATCTATCTTTCGATATCTAACCTTGTCAAAATAACTAATGAACACCTTCCGTAGGAGGATGAATCAAAGCACCTCGAGGCCCCATTAAGCTATTAACTATGTTAAACCAACGATGGAGATCGAATAAAATTCTTAAAATAAGCTCATTATAAAATTAAAAATAGTATTTTTATTATTTATTTTTAGAAAATAATGACTATGGTTTTCCCAAAAAAAAATTAAAGAGATTAAAATTTTTTAAAACCAAAGTCCTATAATTTCCTATTAATTCTAAAGTGTCACATTGAAACAAATTCAATTAATTTAGAATTAATTTGTTGCTAATCAATATTTAGGTTTAACTAATATAATAAACCTATACAATTAAGTCCAACTCAGGTAAATGGGCCTTAACAATTGGGCTTGTATGGAGGAGGGCTGGGTCCAGTATGTCGTTCTCACTACAAAGGCCCCCTATCTTCCATACAAGGTCCAAAATACAGGAATTTAAACATTCGTTTTATTAATTGTTATTAATTGATTAGGCCCACTATATTCATGCAAAACAAATGAGCCTTCACAAGTGGAATCACCCACAAGAGAGGAATTTAAACTTTACATTTTCTAATATGCCCAAATAAAACCTATCATTTTATGAATTTTTTATTTGGCAAAATACCATATATCTAACAAACATATGGGCCACTATATGCATCTAAGCCCAATTGCAAAAATACCACATATAGTGCAAACAGACATGTTATAATTGGATGGGCCTAATCATGTTACTATATGAGCAATTCTATGAATTTATGCAAAAATACAACAATTTATTTCATTTGTAACAATACCACAATTAATTATCTAGAATTTATCAAAAAAAAATTCAAATTAATTAAATTTTTTACAAAAAATAAGTCAATTTAAATGAAATTTATCAACAATTAACAATAATTAATTTAAATTTCATTTATCAACAATTAACTTGGTTTTAGGTTAATTTGAAAAAAAATATATTAATTTAATTTAAATAAGATTTATCAACAATTAACTAAAGTTAATTTAAATCTCATTTATTAAAAAAAAATATATTTTATTAATTGGCTAAAAAAATGATATTTTTCAAAATTTAACCAATTTTAAATTTTAAAATCAATATCTAAACTATTTTCCAAAAGTATCTTGTGTTGTTACAACTATTAGCTTATATTTTAACTATTTAAAAATAAATAAAATATAAATAGTTATAACAACCCTAAAATATCTCAAAATAGTTAAACAAATTCAAATATCCATAAAAATATCTAACTAACAATATTCAAATTTCAAATAATTTAAATATTAAAAACTATAGAATAAAAATATATTTATATTTTCAAAAAAAAATCAAGAAATTAAATGAAAATATCTCAAATATCTTATATCTTAATTATAATATTTTAATATATTAAAATATTTCAAATTAAGTTGTTAGTCTATTTTTAAATTTGAATTTGAATCTTTGTAGAAAATATCTAATTATTTAAATCTCTACTAACAAAAATATCTTATTAAAAAAAAAATTTAAATACAAAACAAATCTAATATTTTTAGCTTTGATTATAAATAATAATTTTTCACAATTCTTAATTTCTTTTAAAATTTTTTTTTGATGAACAGTATCCGTCCGTACGGGTACTGTTCACTAGCTGGTTGCTGGGCTTGCGCGCGCGCTGGTGCATGGTGCGCGTGCGCATGGGAGCCAGTGCAAAAAAATTTTTTTGAGCAATTTTTCAAACCAAAACCATTTTCTAATTAATTTGTAACATGTTTTATATAAAATAAAGCATATATAAAAATTAATAGCATAGAAAACACAACAAAATAACCTAAAATTTGCTAAAGTTCACATAAAATCAATATGCTTCATAAAAACATGAAAACCATCCAATTATCCAAACATATCAAATAATTCAATTTTAAACATGTTAATGCATGAAAATAAAGATAACCTGAGGCTCTGAGGCCAGTTGTTAGATTAGCTTAGACATGATCTTTATTTATTTTCATGTATATCTAATATTAAAAAAATTAATACGAGATAGCCTAAAACATGTTTCTAAAATTGAATTCAAAGAAAAACAAAGAATAGAATACTTACAGTATGCGCATCAGAATTATAGAGTCCTTCCTTCAGTTTCTTTAACTCTTGTATCCTCTCTGTCGCAGAGTATTATCAAGAAACTGAACCGATCTTCTATTTTCTTCACAATCTTCCAATGTATCCTTAGAACCACCTAGACTAGTGTGGGCAATTCTCAACACATGAGATAGATATAAAAAGAAGAAGAGAAAATAACAAAGAGGCTTAGAAAAAGGACTTAGAGAGAATCTAAAACTATCATAAAATCTGACTTGTGACTTATGTTTTGACTTCTCTCTAAGCACTCCTTTTATAGACTCAATTAGGCCATTTAATTTAATTAAAAAATCAATAAAATAACAGCCATTTTGAAGCCCTAGGTCGAAATTATCATGGACTGTAGGCCCGTGAAATTTCCCATTTGATTATAAGCCCATTGGACTTAAAATCAAGGCCTGTATTATTTTCGATTGATTTAATTAATTATTTATAATTTGAACCTTGATTTAAACTTATTTATTAATTTAGATACCAATTTATCTTAATTAATACATCTGCCATAATTTCTCTTTTCTTCTCAAAATTACACAACTCTGTGAAACTATCCAAAATTGACCTGGTCAACTTTGATAATTCTAATTGATAATTAAATTAATTAATTGAGACTATCTAGATGATTTTATCCAAGGTACAATGGGGACCATGAGCCTATGAAATCAAGCTCCAATAATTTATCATAAATCTAACAAATAAATTTACTAACTTATTAATTCCTCGTGACTCCCTATAGACTCGGAATTGCACTCTTGAATTCATAGAATGCTCTATAACAAATATAGATACGCTATTAATTATCCATTGTTACAATCATAATTTTCACTCAATCCTCTATAGACGGTCTACAATGAGATAGGACTAAAATACCGTTTTACCCCTCATTGTATTTTATCCTTAAAACACTTAGTTCCTTGTAAATGATATTTCAGTAAACTAATTTAATTACTGAAATGAGATCTCTATCATTTAACACCTTGAACCAAACTAAAAGGAAACCATCGTTTCACTTCTTCATCAGAAGCTATAGATGTTCATATCTATGATTAACACTCCCACTCAATTATACTACCGAGTTCCCAAGATGTAAGTATGGGCTAGTCCGTAGGGTAAGCTGGTAACGAACAAGTCAAAGAAATCAAATAATACAATCAATTAGAATACTAACCATTCAGAATTGAGATTGAATTGACCTATGGTCAACTATATGATATGACTAGAATAGATAATAACGGTATGTTTACTTATCTTATCAACTGTCAATATCGCTCCTGTCCGATGTAACAAATATATCCGATCTTATCTACTTTGCTAATGTTCTGGAAAGAACATAACACTGTAATGTGTAAGTAAATCATATCGTAGATTGACAAGTCAGTGTAAATCTTGTGCACTGACTAATCTTAGGACTAACTTATTTTGAACATATAATCATATTTATATTCCACTGTGATTACATCACTATAAATAAGATTAGCTATATGCTCAGGATTTAATAGAAGTTTATGTGGACACTCATTATTCCACGCCTGTAAAAGGTCCAAGGCGCGTGCCAAGGTCCCATAAAGGCCTAAATACATGTTTGAGTCACGAGACGCTCGGGCCACCGCCCTCTCGCAACGGCCTCGCATGCACCCCTCGCCTAGCCTCGCCGTGGCTGCGCCTCGAGGGCCTCGCAAGAGAAGGCCTCCCCTTGCCTCGCCTAGATCCTTGCCTCGCCGGAAGGCTCGTGGAAGGGCCTCGCATGCCCAGGACCGTGCCCCGCGAGATGGCCTCGCATGCCCGGACTCATGTCTCATTGGAGGGCCTCGCGTGCTGAGGACCGTGCCCAGGTGCGTGACGCGTAGGATGGCCTCGCGTGCCCAGGTGCGTGACGCGTAGGATGGCCTCGCGTGTCCAGGTACGTGACGCGTAGGAGGGCCTCGCGTGCCCAGGTGCGTGACGCGTAGGAGGGCCTCGCGTGCCCAGGTGCGTGACGCGTAGGAGGGCCTCGCGTGCCCAGGTGCGCGACGCGTAGGAGGGCCTCACATGCGCACGCCCCACGGCCTCGCGCCCCTGCGCCCATGGCCTCGTGCCCGAGCGTCCTCGGTCTCGCGCCCCTGTGCGCCAATGTCCCGCGCCCATGGCCTCGCGCCCCGCGCGCCTTCGGTTTCGCGCCCCGAGTGTTCCATGCCTTATGAGGCGCGTGCCCTTGGGAGCCTCGTTGAGGACACCCTCACCACAGCCATATTCTAAAGGGGGGGGAGGGGGGGAGGCCTTACAAGAGATGCAGCTTACCTCGCACACCCAAGCCTTTAGCGAGGCCACATCATCTTAAGCCCCAATGACCGTCTCGCGCTAAGGATCCAAGAGCCTTACCTCGCACCACGACCATTCAATACATGAAGTGTCTCACTCCCTATGCCTCGATGTGGTCTCAATTACGAGGGTCTATCAGGGCCCCATCAGTTGGAGGTAAAAGCCCAAGTATGATTCAAATGGAACATACTTGTACAATTTAGTACTGGGTACGGCCTTTAAGACCCTGTATGTCTATGGCCAGGTGTCAGAGTCGACACCACCACCACCTGCGCCACTATGTCTGTCTCCACTCCTTTGACATAGGTACGGACAAGTAGTGGAGACATCCTCCTGGCACCTGCCCCTGTACTAGATCCAAGACCACAACCTCTGAAACCACTCTCTTGACAGTGTACGGGCGTACTACCTGGTCCCCTGGACCACATTGTATCAGGGGCCATTAGAGCCTACTATATAACAAACCCCAATTCCACATGGTGTGGGGGTTGGAAAATTTACTGTAGCAAGGGCATCATTGTGAATGAAAATTGATTTCTCCATTGTTGTTCTGCAATTGTTCTTAAGTTAATACTTAAATTTCTAAGGCTTTTCTATTGACAATCTTTGCTTTGCAATTTTTTCCAACTTAACTTAGTTGACGAGTTCTCACCGTCAACAGTTTATATTAAATAAATAATCATGAAAATAAACACATGTGAGCAAAGTGATTGGCCAAGTCAAAAAATGATTTCTATTCTTTTATTGAGAATAAAATGAGATTAAAAAGAATTTGGGTTTTAATTAGGGCATAAAACCCCAACATGATAAAGCTTTTATCCCAAAACCCAAGCGTATCTCTCTATAGTAATACTAGCACCTTGGAAGCTCTGATCAATTACTTGAAGAATGAAGAAAAATGGCTGAGTACTAGGTCCTATTAATAGAGTTCAAAGAGTAAAACTAACCCCTTTTAATTTGAATAAATAAATGAATATAAAATAAAAAATATTTGAATTTTCGTTCAACTGATGCCCAAAACTCGGTCAAAATCGTTCAAAGGCAGGTCTAAGTGGTTAAGGGTAATTTTAAAAGTCAAAATCACAAACTTTCCAAAAATCAAGCTTGGAGCCGATATATCTGTTAGGAAAACTTATATAGGATCTTTATTTATTTTCATGTAGATCTAATATTTAAAAAATTAATATGAGATAACCTAGAATATGTTTCTAAAATTGAATTCAAAGAGAAACAATGATAAGAATACTTACAGTATACGCAGCGGAATGAAAGAGTCCTTCCTTCAGTTTCTCTAACTCTTGTATCCTTTCTGTCGCACAGTATTATCAAGAAACTGAACCGTTCTTCTAATTTCTTCACAGTCTTCCAATGTATCCTTAGAATCACCTAGACTAGTGTGGGCAATTCTCAACACATGAGATAGATACATAGAGAAGAAGGGAAAATAATCAAAGAGGCTTAGAAAATGACTTGTGTTTAGAGAGAATCTAAAACCTATCAGAAAATCTGACTTATGACTTGTCAAACTTGTGTTTTGAATTCTCTCTAAGAACTTCTTTTATAGAGTCAATTAGGCCATTTAATTTAATTAAAAAATTAATAAAATAATAGCCAATTTGAAGCCCTAGGTCAAAATTATCATGAGCTTTAGGCCCGCGAAATTTCTCATTTGATTATAAGCCCATTTGACTTAAAATCAAGGCATGCATTATTTTCTATTGATTTAATTAATTAAATAATTATTTAAATCCTTTATCAAATTAATTATGTATAATTTGAACATTGATTTAAACTTATTTATTAATTTAGATACTAATTTATCTTAATTAATAAATATGTCATAATTTCGCTTTTCTTCTCAAAATTACATAACTCTGTGAAACTATAAAAAATTGACATGGTCAACTTAGATAATTCTAATTGATAATTAAATCAATTAATTGAGACTATCTAGATGATTTTATCCAAGGTACAATGGGGACCATAGGCCTATGAAATCAAGCTCCAATAAGTTATCATAAATCTAACAAATAAATTTACTAACTTATTAATTCCTTGTGACTCCACTATAGACTCGGAATTGCACTCTTGAATTCAGAGAATGCTTTATAAAAAAATATAGATACACTATTAATTATCCATTGTTACAACCATAATTTTCATTCAATCTGCTATAGATGGTCTACAATGAGATAGGACTAAAATACTGTTTTACCCCTCATTATATTTTATCCTTAAAACACTTAGTTCCTTATAAATGATATTTCAGTAAACTAATTTAATTACTGAAATGTGATCTCTATCATTTAACACCTTGAACCAAACTAAAAGGAAACCATCGTTTCACTTCTTCATTAGAAGCTATAGATGTTCATATCTATGATTAACACTTCCATTCAATTATACTATCGAGTTCCCAAGATGTAAGTATGGGCTAGTCCATAGGGTAAGCTGGTAACGAACAAGTCAAAGAACTCAAATAATACAATCAGTTAGAATACTAACCACTCAGAATGGAGATTGAATTGACCTATGGTCAACTATATGATATGACTAGAATATACAATAACGGTATGTTTACTTATCTTATCAACTGTCAATATCGGTCCTGTCCGATGTAATAAATACATCCGATCTTATCTACTTTGCTAATTTTCTAGGAAGTACATAATACTACAATGTGTAAGTAGATCATATCGTAGATTGGCAAGTCAGTGTAAATCCCGTGCACTGACTAATCTTAGGACTAACTTATTTTGAACATATAATCATATTTATATTCCATTGTGATTACGTCACTATAAATACAATTAGCTATATGCTTGGGATTTAATAGAAGTTTATATTAAACAAATAATCATGAAAATAAAACATGTGAGCAAAGTGATTGACCAAGTCAAAAAATGATTTCTATTATTTTATTGATAATAAAATGAGATTACAAAGAATTTGAGTTTTAATTAGGGCATAAAATCCCAACAATATCGCCCCCCATAGGCGATATATCGCCTCCCCCTATATTCCCGAGCCCCGTTCGATCGTTCGTGCAAAGTCGACGTGTTTTCCGTATCTTCTATAGGCGATATATCGGCCCCTATGCTGCGATATATCGACATACGTTGATATATCAAACATGTATTTGCACTTTTTCAACATAATTTGAATTGGATAAACAGATTTGACTGGGTCATGATACAATCCTAACAATTGCTGGAAGGTTCTAGAGCTTCTAGATTTTTCTTTTATTAAAACTATTAATCAAAAATACTTAATTCCTTAATAATCATGATTATGACAAGTATCATGCTCTTATTGGCTCTAGGTTATAATAAATATATATCTATGACCAACAATATTAATCAAATCTTATGTTATAATTAATATTCTTAAACTTATAAAATCCACGGAATCTAACATACTACAAACTACTACCATTATCTAGTTAGCTAAGTAAATATTATGGGACACTACAATGACGCTAGTGACATTTTGACTGGATTTTTCAACAATCTCTGGCCACATTGGATGATAGGAGTGGCACCATTAGATTGATATTTTCGAGAGGAACAAAACCCAGCCACTTACTTTGCCTGTATCATCGAATTTTTCCGGCAAGTATGTGGGTATATTTGTGGCTTTAGAAGCTTTTTCCGGCAACACCGATAGTCGTTTAGACTCAAGAGTGGTAACATCATGACTTACTCTTCAAGGGGATCATTTTGGTATATGACAAGCATGGGTTTCTTGACGTCGCTAGAGAAGATGATGGGGATGAGTTGTGTTTTTTGTTGGGTTTGAAAAGTAACTTTTAAGTTTCTTTTCAACTTTCTTTATATAACAAAAAAAAAAAAAAAAAACGAAAATGTATCTTCAATAATTGTAATAAGCAATTTCTGTGTTGTATTTAAAATGTAACTCTGTAGTTGCTTTTCAATTTGATCAAACACAAATTAATAATAAAAGATAGAATTGTGTATTTATTATTATAATCTGAAAGTAGCTTTTAAATTACTTGTTGACCCTCGATTCGGCCAACGACACGGAGTCAAAAATACGACAGGAAATGAGATGACAATTAAGAGTTTAATCTAATGGTAAAGAATAAACACAAATGATTTATAGTGGTTCGGCCCCAATGAATGGTAATTTCCTACGTCCATTTAGTGCTATTATTAATATTGAATCCCAATGTCGTGATCAAAGAACTAGCGTTCTTGAGTTTCACAAACCTTGGGAGAATTACAACAAGACGATAGATAATTGCACTATATGCTCTCTCTTTCAATGTTCAGAAAAAAGCTTCAAAGATCAAAAGTCCCCTCCTTGAGCTATTACATGCATATTTATAGGCTTAAGGGGGGTTACATGGGCCAATGGGTCTTAACTATCCTTAATATCCGCGTATCAAGGCAATAAAGATGAAATAATCAACGTAATTATTACAAGATTACAATCTTAGAAGGAAATAGACCGAATCATACGACCAGCCTAGGCGTATCTAATAGTCAGGCTTGATGAAGCAATGAATAGCTGGTCGATAATCGAACAACACCACCTTATTTCGACTCTGCCACATGTGAGAAATCCTTGCCACGTCATAAGCAGCCGTTTTTGGGTAAACATTTGCCCCCCAAGTTTACTTTACTACGACCAGCATAAAGTAAACTTAGGAAACTGACTCTTCGCTTACCTTACCAAATATGTCAGAGCCGCCCATCCTTTCTTGAAAAAACTAATCAATCATGTCTAATCAAGTCTTTTCAGTTTCCCAAAAAATTGTCTGACGGCTATTGCACTTCCCCATACTTTGAAAAAAGTAATTCCATGATTACCTCTTTTACGGCGCTATGATCACTATAAATAATACCCCCAGGTCAAATTTTTACTTTTTACCTTTCACTCGCCTTCTCTTCTTCAAGAACCTTAAAGAACCTCAACCTTCAGAGCTCAGAAAACTCAGAAAACCTTGAAGCGTTCATTGCTGATTTAAGGAATTTTTGCTCAGACGCTCGAAACATTCGTGCTCATACTCTAACTTTCATCCAAGTAAGTTTCCAGAATCTTTCCGTCGTTTGAGATGCCATGCAAAATCGTCTTATATCTATTTTTATCTCTGAGCTTTTGAATGTTCTTGGTTGAGACTGTTTTGGGGTAAATGGGCATATTGATCGATGCTTGATAGGGTAGTGAAATAATGTTTTATAGGAGTTAGGAGTCAGTTTGGTAGTCGAGATTGTAGATTTAAGGCGTAAAATCGAATTTTTAAGCTACTTGAAAAACTGGGTTTTTCCCGCCCTCTTGGAGTCGAAAAAGTTTTCTCTGAAAAACTTTTTACTTCCACTTTTTAATCTGTTTCTCAAACTGCTCGTAAGAGACTTAGTGTTTTTGCTAGAATGCTGCTGGCCGTAAAAAAACTTAACTTCTATACGCGAGCAATGTTATTCCAACTCTCAACACAAGTTTTTAGGCTTTAAGTTATCATCTCCCCCTTTTTCTGTTCGCAGCTTTTCATGCAAGATCCGTGGGGAGGTGAGAGACCTATCGACGACGACTTGCTAGCCCAATTACTCGAGGACGAGGACCAACCATCATTGTTGATACCTGAAATTCCCTTTTCTCGCGCCACCTCAAACACTCCATCGACCCTCCTCCAAAATATGGGTCGAGTAAAATCTAAAACCCAGAAAAAGAAACCTTCCAATCCTTCAAATCAGCTTGCTCCTCAGGCTAAAATTCCCTCGACCAGTGGTCGAGAAAGAAATATCCCCGAACCTAGCATCCAAATTCAAGCTCAAATTCGAAACGCCATTCAACCAGATGTTGAATGGTACGTCTCCCGTCCTAGCCAAGTAACAATTAGGATGATTGTGAATTACATTAAAAAATACGGACTTCCTGGGGTAACCCTAGTCCAACCCACTAAAGACCAACGGGCAAATTTGCCTGGAGGCGCCTTCAGCGCTTGGTCGAGGTATCACATCAAGGCAGGAGCGATCCTGCCTCTCCATCCTTTCTTCCTAGGAGTGGCCAACTATTTCGGGGTCGCTATTCTCAAATAACCCCTAACGGATATAGAATGCTCTCTGGACTTTATATCCTTTATAGCCATAAGAAATGGCCTGTCCCCACACCACATGAGGTCAACTATCTGTTCGACCTAAAATCCAACCCCAACCAAGAAAACACGGGGTTCTTCCACTTCTGTCACTAGGAAACGTCCCGTACTTTCCTGAGTGACACAAACTTTATTTCCAATGTGGGGAAGTACCATGTAGAGTACTTTCTGACTACAGCATGGTTGCCAACAACCTGGCCTTCACTCAAGGAGGTAATATTTTTACTCCCATGGTCGTTTATTTTTCTTTAATTCTTCCTGCATTTCCCTTAGATTTTTAGCGCCTTTCAGGCCCATGGCTGCGACCGGCTCCTACACCAGACATAGAAGTCCGATCAGCCCTCTTGGCTAGCATGACTAACGTGGAGAAGTGCGTCAAGCATCTGGTCACAGAGGCTAACCTTAGGCTGGTCGAGCTTTTGGCACCTCACCAGGATGTGAGGGAGTCAACATGGGGAAGTGCCACTGGCGAGGAGATTCCCAAGCAGCACCCAGACGTGTCACAACCTCAAAGGAGGAGGACAACTGGAGTGACAATCAGGGAACCCTCCAGCATCCCGCGAGCTGCCGCTCCCCCTGCCCCACTGGGAAAGGAAAAAAGAAAGCCACCGAACCTTCCGCTCCCATTGATGAGTCTTAAGATGAGAACGGTACTGTTTTCTCATTCTTAGATAGTTTGCCAATTCCCTGTCACTTATTTGACGGGGACGACAACTTTAAGTATACCCCAAACTTAAGTTCAGATTTCTTCCAAGCAGTAAATAGTTCAGTAAGTAATGTAGCGACTAGTAGTTGTAGCACGAGTACTTTACTTATAATCTCTTTACTTTCGTTTTTAGTTCCATCTATATATCTTGTCTCACTGCTCATATTGTTTCCTTTTGTGCAGATATGTCGTCTGAAGACGTGTTCGAACATTACAAGGCTGCTGCTGCTTCCTCAGGTAATAAGAAAGACAATAAGAGGACTCGGGGGGAGAGCAATAAAATCGCCTCAAAGAAGGCCCGAACTGAGGACCCTTCAGCCACTGTTCCTTCGAAGGAAAACACACCACCTCCATCTCCACTCGAGCAGCCGGCCTCAGCGCCTCCGGCCGACCAACATTCCACTCCTCCAACACTTGTCGATCAGTACCTCACTCCTCAAGACCCTACCCGCCGGACACACCGCACTCAGGCTGAAGGCTCCCTGTCCAACTCCGTGGTCAGCTCAGCCAGGGAGAGAATATACAAGCTCTCCAAACACAAATGCAGTCAAGAGGCCATCGACGACACCATCTCCATGGAGACCGACCAAATACTCAATCGAGGGCTGAATGAGATAGTCAGCGTAAGTTGCTTTCTATTGTTGAATAATTTGCTTTTGATTTTCTGCCATTGTCTTACTCTTTTCATCTGGTTGCAGGGATTGCTGACCATGACTGCTGGCTGGCGTCATGCGGGTGTGATGGTGTCCTAGACCAGCAACTTTGACACCAGGCTCGCTGAGGCCATGAAAGCGCTCGAAGGGAAAAATGCTGATCTGTTCGAGAAGGGCAATGAGCTGACCAAGCAGAACGGTGAGCTGCTTGAGAAAAATGTGGAGTTGACCAAGCTGAATGAGGAACTGCTCGAGTAAAAAGCCATGTTGACCGAGGAGCTGTTGGAGAGTCGGGATGCCCTGAAGAAAGCCAAAGAAGATAAAGAAAAATTCAGGGAAAGCGACAAACTCAACTACCAACAATCCAAACAACTTGAGCTCGATCTGATTGTGAGCAGGCAGGAGACGGAGGAGCTGGAAAAGCGTGTGAAGGAGCTTGAGCAAATTGAAGCCAAAAACTTAGAGAAGTACAAGGAAGCCACCCATCTTTGCTTCTATAAGTTTTGGAAGCACAACCGGAAGGCCAACTTCAGCTACTTGTCAGAGCGCTTGAGACAGACTCTAATGTCCCAGTGCGTCATTCGCCTGGAGGAAGAAGAGAGGTCTAAAGTTCCTGCTTCCCCAGAGATTTCCCTGGCAATGGGGATAGATGGCGCAGACAATTAAGCTGGCGTTGCTGTCGACCAGGACGCTCCTTAAGACCCTTCAACCTTGTAGTCTTTTTCCTTTCTATCTTTTGACTACACGACCTACAGGTCATGATGTAAAGACAATTACTTGTTTATTGCTGCATGGGCAACTTTTACTTTTAATCGAACAATTACATCCGAGCAGTAACTGCTCGCGATGTAAAAGGCTTCCTTTAGGTATTATAATATTTGTATTTTATTAAAACATCTATTCGCATGACCGAACTTAGCATAGTAGTTTGGTTTGATTTAACAAAATACAAATTTTTTGAAAAATACCCTAAGTACCTTAGCATGCTTTCACTTATTTTGCTCATGTGTTTACATACCTTTCGATATGCTTTGCTCACTAGATGCCTTATATGCCCTCCAAGTGATTGAAGAGCTTTAGGTCCTTAGTCACTTGCCTTGACCAAAACCTGTTCAAACATTACTGCTTGGAGCAAAGGAATTAAAATGATAATACAACAAAACAACACACGTAATGAGCAAATACTTGTAATAAATACAATAATTGGCAAGAATGACTGGCTGTGCACATTCCTTATATTTCTCGTATTAAAAGGACAAAACGTGTCTGTACGAGTGATCAATAAGATCTTACACTTATAAGCGATTAGTCAAATAAAATGACCAACCCTTTTTCATAACTTGTAAAAAGTAAAATTAATACAAGCCAATTCTTTAAGAAGAATTGTTCACTGATAGTACTTGCGCATGTGTTCTCCATTCCAATAGCAAGGAACAAGATCTCCATTTAAGCGAGCAAGTTTATAGGTGCCTGGATGGAGGACTTCTTCATTCTAGTATGGTCCTTCTCAGTTAGGTCCGAGTACTCCAGTAGCCTAGTCGCATGTGTTTAAGAAAACTCTTCGCAGTACTAGATCTCCGACATTGAATTTCCTTTCATGCACTTTAGAATTGAAATACCGGGTGACTTTTTGCTGGTAAGCAGCTACTCAGAGTTGGGCTTGCTCACGCTTCTCATTGATCAAGTCCAGTGATTCCATCAATAGTTGGTTGTTAGAGCCTTGATCGTACGTTATTCTTCGATGTGACGGCAGATTTAACTCAACAGGCAACATAGCGTATGGCCTGTTGCTGTTCGGTGGGAAGTTCTGTACGACCAAAGGACTTCAAGCAATTGCTCCGGCCATGCCCCCTTAGCTTCTTCCAGTCTTTTCTTCAGAGTATCCTTTAGCGTTTTATTGACTGCTTCGACTTGTCCATTTGCTTGGGGATGAGTGACTGAAGAAAAGCTCTTGATAATCCCATGCCGTTCGCAAAAATCTGTGAATAAATCACTATCAAACTGCGTGCCGTTATCTGAGACGATTTTCCTTGGCAATCCATGGCAACATACGATGTTTTTGACCACAAAATCCAGCACCTTCTTGGTCGTTATGGTTGCGAGTGGCTCAGCTTCAACCCATTTAGTGAAGTAATCAACGGCAACCACAACATACTTGACGCTGCCCTTTCCTGTGGGCAGAGATCCGATTAAATCTATACCCCAAACTGCAAACGGCCACGGACTTTGCATCTGTTTCAGCTTATTAGGGGCTGCTCGTGGGATTTTGGAGAACCTCTGGCACTTGTCGCACCTCCGCATGAATTCCATCGAGTCTTCATTCATTGATGGCCAGAAATACCCTTCCCTCAGGATCTTTTTTGATAAGTTTTGCCCCCAGTGTGGTCCCCACAAAAGCCTTCGTGTACCTCTTTCATCAATTCCTTGGCCTTCTCTTTTGAAATACATCTGAGGAGTGGCATTGAGTATCCCCTTCGGTACAAGATTCCATCGACCAGGATATACTTAGTAGCCTGCCGCTGAAGGGTCCTGGCTTTGTTTCTGTCCGTTGTTAACACGCCTTGCGTTAGATACTCTATGTATGGTGCCATCCATGTATCTGCCACCAGGATCACCAGAGTGGTCTCCTCTGCTTGGATGCTTGGCACAGATATCTGTTCAACTGGCACTATGTTCAGAGTATCAGCATCCTTCGCACTTGCTAACTTGGCCAAAGCATCAGCGTTTGAATTCTGGTCGCAAGGTACTTGCTGAAGGGTGTACTTGTCAAACTGCGCTAATAGATCATTTGTTTTGTTTAAGTAAGCAACCATATTTGAACCTCGGGCCTGGTATTCTCCCATGACTTGATTTACCACCAGCTGAGAGTCACTGTTGTCCCTGGCCAATCGTAACCCAGCGAGCAACGCTTCATACTTAGCCTCTGTTAGGAACGAGTTTCCTAATACGCAGCGGAAAGGTGGTGTGGTTGGCCCAGTGTACAACAAAAATTTTGTAACATATTTAAACTACCTTTAAATATTCGAATCCATTAATATACATACATTAATCATAAGCAAGATAGTGATAGAAATCATACCTCTTGAAGCCTATCAAGTGTCCTTGCTATCTTTTCTTATTTAGAACGATCTTCCTATCCAAGCCGCTCCCACGTACTCACATCAAGATCTTCCAAAGTGCTCTCTATGCCTCAAGAAATGTGTGGGCACTTAGAGAATGAAGGATAGTTTATTTGTGATTCTTCCTGATGTACTCAACTCATGAGATCAAGAGAATAGGCCTGAGAATTGGTTCTTTATTTTCAGGGAGAGAGAAAACTATCGTTCTATTTTCACAGAGCGAATGTTCAGAGTAGTCTCACTCTCTTTTCTTATCTTTAATAATAATCTGATCAGTCTTACTTAACAGAAAATATTCAAAATTTAAAAATAAATCTGTAACCATTTTACAATTTACTTTTTAATTAATTAATTATTCTATTAATGAAAAAAATCCAAAAACCAATTTTTGAATTATCCATTAATTAATTAATTAATAAATAAAAGTGAACGTGTAGATTCCTAATTTCTAGGGATATTGGTTTTTCAAATTTTATTTAATTATTTATTCAAATTACTTTGTCAGATAAGTTCTAACAACCTGATAACTAATTCAAATTTGAATTCAAATTAATTATCTATTTAATTAATTATCAAATATAATTAATTATTTGAATAAATATTAATCTTTTAAATTCAAATCCAATTTGAACTTATCAGATTATTTTCTCCCACTCAAATAAAGATATTTAATTAATTCTACCAATTAATTAAATCCAAAATTTTCGAAAATAAATATTTAATTAATCATAATTTCAAAAATTACAATTAATTAATTATTTAATTAAATTTCGAAATTTAATTTAATTATTTAGTATAATTTCGTAAATTATACAATAATTAAATATTAATTAATTTTGTTAACTACAACTAATTTGTAATTAATTAATTAATCACTATTATCATATAATTGCATATTTGGCCTGAAGAACAAGTTTCATCTTAAATATGTCTTTAAACTATTTTCCCTTCATATCAACTCTTACCTTGAACAGTGTTGATAGAGCCACTATGGGGACCTATGGACCTATAATTCCAAGCTCCAATAAATTTGAGATTATTAATTAAACTCTTTAATTAAATAATCTTAATTTATTAATCTCATGATTATTCCACTATAAATATGAGACTGCACTCTTGTAATTATAGACATTTCATTTACTGAGTACTTTATAATCATAAAGCGTCCATTGATTTAATCATTGCATACAACTTGACCCTCTAATAATGGCTCATAATTAATCGGGAATAAAATTACCGTTTTACCCTTTTAATTATGTCTTGTTTCCTTAAGTACCATTGACTCTACTAGTGAAGGTTAATTCATAACTAAATTATGAATTTGAGCTCAATAACCTTTCAGTCCCAAAAGTCAATCCTTAAGAGAACCATCATTCAATCTCTTGCGAGAAGGTATAGATTCCATATCTGTATACTATGTCCCTAGCCATCTATATTAATGAGTTCACAAAACAAAAGTTTTTAGCCTGATCATTCTGACAGACCCTAACAATTGAATCAAAGAACTTATATAACATAAACAGGAGTTCATAGTAACCTCAGGATTAAAATCTATTTGTATATGATCATCAGTTGATATATTTAATTAATACTTCGAAACGGTATTTAACTAAGTATTAATAAACATATCTGGTCCAGTTCTATATATTCTCTAATATATAAAGCACCTCCACTAAAGTGTCCTACCACACTAGTGATCCGGATCTAGATCACATGTATTCATAATACTAGTGGACCGTACTTGCAGTAATTAATCTAAAGATTCCATAACTTTATTTTACTGTGAACTATTCAAGTTCATTTATCTCAAACACAATCCTCTCGTACTAATACGTGTTTGAGATTACATACATGAACTTAGGAATTTTCCTGATATTTACATAATATTATCATATAATAATATAGTCCATAAAATATATGCATAACAAATTCAATTTATTTATTTATTTCATAAAAAAAATGTCTACTACATATGCTTTCAGGGCACATCTCCAACAGCCTCGTTGTTAGAAGCAGTGAAGTCAAACCTGCCCCTGCATGATGCTCATTAGAGGAGCCGTCTATAAATAAATTCCATGAGGGAGCTTGGTTTTGAGACTCAGGCTCTTCGGGCTACTCACTATCTGGAAGTTCAGTGAACTCTGCAATGAAGTCATCCAGGGCTTGCCCTTTTATCGCTACTCGCGACAAGTAAGAGATATTGAATTGCCCAAGTTCGTCTGCCCATTTCAATAATCTGCCTGCGGCCTCTGGCTTTTGCAGAACTTGCCGTAGAGGTTGGTCGGTCAAAACCACAATTGGGTGAGCTTGAAAGTAAGGCAGCAGCTTCCTAGAGGCCAAAATTAAGCAATAGGCTAACTTTTCAATAGGTGGGTACCGCAGCTCCGCTCCAATATGCTTTTGCTTACATAATAAACAGCCTTCTGTATGCCTTCTTCTTCTCTTACTAAGATAGCACTAGCAACATATTCTGTGATCGCCAAGTAGACAAACAAAGTTTCCTTATCGATCGACTTCTATAGAATGGGTGGTTACGTCATGTGAGTCTTCAATGCTTGGAAAGCTTGCTCACACTCCTCCGTCCATTCGAATTTCTTGTTGCCTCTAAGTAGATTAAAAAATGGGATGCACTTGTCCGTTGATTTGGAAATAAATCTACTCAGAGCAGCAATTCTTCCGGTCAAACTTTGAACATCCTTGATCTTTGCTGGCGATTTCATATCGACCAGGGCTTTGATCTTCTCAGGATTGGCTTCAATTCCTCTCGAGTTTACTATAAATCCCAAGAACTTTTCTGATCCTACCCCGAAGGAGCATTTGAGGGGATTCAGCTTCATCTGATATTTGTTCAAGACGTTGAAGCATTCTTACAAATCCTCTATATGCCATTCTGCCTTCTTCGACTTAACCAGCATGTCGTCGACATAGACCTCCATGTTTGTGTCGATTATCCCCCTAAACATGTGGTTGACCAGTCGCTGGTAAGTCACACCAGCGTTTTTCAGATTGAAGGGCATTACTTTGTAACAGTAAAGTCATGTGTCAGTCCGAAAGCTAGTGTGATCCTCATCAGGAGGATGCATACTAATCTGATTATACCTGGAGTATGCATCAATGAAAGAGAGAATCTCATGCCCTGCAGTGGCATCGACCAATTGGTCGACCTGGGGAGTGGGAAACAATCTTTCGGGCAGGCTTTATTGAGGTCTGTGAAATCCACGCATATTCGCCATTTGCCATTCGACTTGGGAACTAACACGGAATTTGTTAGGAACGAGTTTCCTAATACGCAGCGGAATGGTGGTGTGGTTGGCCCAGTGTACAACAAAATTTTTGTAACATATTTAAACTACCTTTAAATATGCGAATCTATTAATATACATACATTAATCATAAGCAAGATAATAATAGAAATCATACCTCTTGAAGCCTATCAAGTGTCCTTGCTATCTTTTCGTATTTAGAACGATCTTCCTATCCAAGCCGCTCCCACGTACTCACACTAAGGTCTTCCAAAGCGTTCTCTACAACTCAAGAAATGTGTGGGCACTTAGAGAATGAAGGATAGTTTATTTGTGATTCTACTTGATGTACTCAACTCATGAGATCAAGAGAATAGGCCTGAGAATTAGTTCTTTATTTTCAGGGAGAGAAAACTATCGTTCTATTTTTCACAGAGCGAATGTTCAGAGTTGTCTCACACATCCTTCTCTGAATATTTTTTTGATTAGTCATACTTAACAGAAAATATTCAAAATTTAAAAATAAATCTGTAACCATTTTACAATTTACTTTTTAATTAATTAATTATTCTATTAATGAAAAAATCTAAAAACCAATTTTTAAATTATCCATTAATTAATTAATTAATTAATTAAATAAAATTGAAAATCCCATCCCTGAAAAATGTTGGCCCTACACGCCACACACAGTCCTGGACTGTGTGTGAACGTGTAGCTTCCTAATTTCTAAGGATATTGGTTTTTTAAATTTTATTTAATTATTTATTCAAATTACTTTGTCAGATAAGATCTAACAACCTGATAACTAATTCAAATTTGAATTCAAATTAATTATCTCTTTAATTAATTATCAAATATAATTAATTATTTGAATAAATATTAATCTTTTAAATTCAAATCCAATTTGAACTTATCAGATCATTATCTCCCACTCAAATAAAGATATTTAATTAATTCTACCAATTAATTAAATCCAAAATTTTCGAAAATAAATATTTAATTTATCATAATTTAAAAAATTATAATTAATTAATTATTTAATTAAATTTCGAAATTAATTTAATTATTTAATATAATTTTGAAAATTATACAATAATTAAATATTAATTAATTTTATTAACTACAACTAATTTGTAATTAATTAATTAATCACTATTATCATATAATTGCATATTTGGCCTAAAGAACAAATTTCTTCTTAAATATGTCTTCAAACTATTTTCCCTTCATATCATCTCTTACCTTGAACAGTGTTGATAGAGCTGCTATGGGGATCTATGGACCTATAATTCCAAGCTCTAATAAATTTGAGATTATTAATTAAACTCTTTAATTAAATAATCTTAATTTATTAATCTCATGATTATTCCACTATAAATATGAGACTGCACTCTTATAATTATAGACATTTTATTTACTAAGTACTTTATAATCATAAAGCGTCCATTGATATAATCATTGCATACAACTTGACCCTCTAATAATGGTTCATAATTAATCGGGAATAAAATTACTGTTTTACCCTTTTAATTATGTCTTGTTTCCTTAAGTACCATTGACTCTACTAGTGAAGGTTAATTCATAACTAAATTATGAATTTGAGCTCAATAACCTTTCAGTCCTAAAAGTCAACTCTTAAGAGAATCATCATTCAATCTCTTGCGAGAAGGCATAGATTCCATATCTGTATACTATGTCCCCAACCATCTATATTAATGAGTTCCCAAAACAAAAGTTTCTAGCCTGATCATTCTGACATACCTTAACAAGTGAATCAAAGAACTCATATAACATAAATAGGAGTTCATAGTAACTTTAGGATTAAGATCTATTTGTATATGATCATCAGTTGATATATTTAATTAATACTTCGAAACGGTATTTAACAAAGTATTAACAAACATATCTGGTCCAGTTCTATATATTCTCTAATATATAAAGCACATCCACTAAAGTGTCCTACCACACTAGTGATCCAGATCTAGATCACATGTATTCATAATACTAGTGGACCGTACTTGCAGTAATTAATCTAAAGATTCCATAACTTTATTATACTGCGAACTATTCAAGTTCATTTATCTCAAACACAATCCTCCCGTACCAATACGTGTTTGAGATCACATATATGAAATTAGGAATTTTCCTGATATTTACATAATATTATCATAGAATAATATAGTCCATAAAATATATGCATAAAAAATTCAATTTATTTATTTATTTCATAAAAGCAATGTCTACTACATATGCTTTCAGGGCACATTTCCAACAATATCCCACTTGCCCTAAAGCAAAGGATGCATCTCTCTCATTCCCATGTTTCTTACACACTCCTTAAAAGATTTTATAGATAAAGTCTTTGTGAAAGGATCTGCAAGATTATGCTCTGAAGCTATCTTCATAACTGCAACATCTCCTCGATGAACTATCTCTCTTAGCAAGTGATACTTCCTCTCGATGTGCTTTCCCCTCTTGTGACTCCGTGGTTCCTTTGAGTTAGCTACTGCCCCACTGTTGTCACAGTATAGGACTAGTGGCTTATCCACATCTGGTACAACTTCCAGATCGGAATAGAACTTTTTGAGCCACATGGACTCCTTAGCTGCTTCACAAGCCGCTATATACTCGACTTCCATGGTGGAGTCTGCAATGCTGGTTTGTTTAATACTTCGCCAGACTACCGCTCCTCCTCCAAGAGTAAACATTGATCCAGAAGTCGATTTCCGACTATCTCTGTCTGATTGAAAATCAGAATTAGTGTAACCAGTGGGGTTCAGGTCTCCACCTGAATATACAAGCATATAATCTCTCGTATTTCTAAGATACTTGAGAATATTCTTTACTGCAGTCCAATGACTCAATCCAGGATTGGATTGATAATGGCTGACTATCCCTACTGCATAACAAATTTCAGGTCTTGTACACAACATGGCGTACATTAGACTGCCTACTACTGAGGCATAGGGATATTGTCTCATGTCTTCCTATTCATGAGGTGTTTTGGGACACTGCTCTTTGGAAAGGAATACTCCAGAACGGGTTGGCATATCACCCTTTTTGGAGTTTTGCATATTAAAGCGTTCTAGCACCTTATCAATATAAGTTGCTTGAGATAATGCCAAAATTTTGTTCTGTCTATCTCTAAGAATGTTAATGCCCAGAACATACTTGGCTTCTCCCAAATCTTTCATTTGGAATTGTTCAGCTAACCAGTTCTTTACTTTTGATAATGATGTTACGTCATTTCCAATTAGTAATATATCATCAACATAAAGAACGAGGAATACTACTACACGATCTTTGATTTGTTTATAGACACAAGGTTCGTCAACGTTTTGTTCAAAACCAAACGTTTTAATTGTGTCATCAAATCTAAGATTCCAAGATCTAGAAGATTGTTTGAGTCCATAAATGGATCTAAGAAGCTTGCAAACCTTTTTCTCTTGACCTTTTATCTCGAACCCTTCTGGTTGAGACATGTAAATGGTTTCATCAAGGTAGCCATTCAGAAAAGCTGTTTTGACATCCATTTGCCAAATCTCATAATCCATGCACGCAGCTATGGACAAGAGTATACGAATGGATTTTAGCATGGCTACAGGAGAAAAAGTTTCTTCATAGTCAACCCCTTCTTTCTGTGTGTAACCTTTGGATACAAGCCTTGCTTTGAAAGTCTCTACTTTCCCATCCGCTCCTCTTTTCTTCTTGAATATCCACTTGCAACCAATGGGTTTGATATTCTCAGGTGGATCTTCAAGAACCCAGACAGAATTGGAATACATCGATTCCATTTCTTGGTTCATGGCATCTTGCCATTTGTCTTTGTCAGAATCATCCATCGCATCTCTAAATGTCAATGGATCGTCTTTGTTTGTGTCAGACACAAGCATTTGAACTTCGTGTTCATAGCGTGTGGGTTGCTTGCTAACCCTCCCACTACGACGAGGTTCAATACTATTCTGACTAGAACTAGCAGTTTCCTCTTGTCGTTTTTCATTGGTTGTTGCTGGTGACTTTGCAACTTCATTTGAGACCATCTCCTCCAGAACAACCTTACTGCGAGGTTTGTGGTTATTCACATATTCATGTTCAAGAAAAGTTACATTTGTCGATACAAATGTTTTATTTTCATTTGGACTATAGAAAATTCCACCTCTGGTCTCTTTGGAATAACCCACAAACATGCACACTTCAGAGCGACCATATCTAATAACGTTCTGTTCCGTCTTTCCGAAACACCATTTTGCTGTAGCGTTCCAGGTGCTGTGAGTTGGGATTGAATGCCATGCTCACATATATGGTCCTTGAATTCAAAACCCAAGTACTCTCCTCCTCGATCAGATCAAAGAGCTTTTAGTTACTTACCTAATTGCTTTTTAGCTTCTGCTTGAAATTCTTTGAACTTTCCAAAAGTTTCAGATTTTCTTTGCATTAAATATAGGTAACCATATCTTGAATAATCGTCAATAAAGGTGACGAAGTATTCATAACCTCCTCTTGCTTGTACATTAAGTGGACCGAAAACATCCGTATGTACTAGCTGAAGTGGTTCTGTGGCTCTTGAGCCTTTGGCAGAGAAATGTCTATGTGTCATTTTTCCTTCTAGATAGGATTCAAAAATAGGGAGAGATCCAATAGATAGTTCTCTTAAAGGACCATCCTTTACAAGCCTATTTATTCTGTCTAGATCAATATGGCCCAATCTCAAGTGCCACAGATATGTATCACTATCGGAATCAGTCATTTGTCGTTTAATAGATCTTGGATTGGCTGTTTTAAATAATTCTGAATTATTTACAGATTTTTCTTTAGCTTGCAGTTTATAAAGCCCATCGATAGATTTTGCAGAACATATCTTAAAACCATATCTTGAAATAACAATCGAATTATTACTAAAAGATATTTTAAAATTTTGTTCATGCAATATAGAAACAGAAATTAAGTTTCTAGAAAATCCAAGAATATAATAAACATTTTCTAAAACAAGAAATTTATTATTATCAAATTCCAAACGGGCTGTTCCAACTACTGCTGCAGAGACAATCTGACCACTGCCTACCCTCATAGTCACCTCTCCATCAGCAAGCTTCCTCGTTGAACTAAAAATCGGAAGAGAAAAGCAGACATGGTTAGTGGCTCCTGAATCTACTATCCAGGTTGAGGAATTATCTTCCACTAAACAAGCTTTTAACACAAGTAAATCAAATTTACTTGTATTTTTCTCTTTGAGGTCAGCGAGATACTTTGAACAGTTTCTCATCCAGTGACCATTTTCTCCACAATGAAAGCAAGTCCCTTTTAGGGTCTTCCTTTTGGAGGTTTTAGTGTTCTTGTTCTCTTTGCTTTTGGATGACTTTTTAGGCTTCTCACATATTAATGCAATGTTCAAGTTTGATTTCCATTTCATGTAGTTTTCACCAGTCAACTTTTCATTAGCAAGTAAAGAAGATGCAGGATTTGAGCTAGACATTATTGCTGAAAATAAATAAATAAATAAAATGAATTTATGCATATAATAAATATCAATTATTTTCGGAATAGTAAACATGATGCATGAATGCAACAAAAAACACATAAAAAATAATTACTAATTCCACGATTAATTAATTTGAACATTAATGGACCAGCCTTAGGGTAGGTCAGACTAATTCCAAATTAATTTTGAGACAAGCTCTCAAATTTATAAGTTAAAACTTAAATCAATATTTCTCTTTTGACTTATAAACAACCGCTTGTTTGGTCAAGAATACACTAGTCCGCTCGAAAGCCTAATGTACCTTGTGAGTGTAACCCATTATTTTAGATCAATGACTTAACTCAAGAGTGTGCCTTAGGGTCAGTCAAACATGAAATACATCATTAAATCCTATTCTTGAAAAAGAAGTTTGCCTTGAGAATAACACAGTCGGAAGCCTTCCTTAGGGGGACACAAGCAATGGTGCCGCGAGGCCCTCTCCATGTTACCTCGGTGCTAACTAATAATGGAGACCATGTGACTTATTGTCATAACTCCCTATCCCACTCACTATTTTAGAACATGTGTTTTCTCAAAACATCCTATGCTTTTTAATTGATTGTAAAAATAAAGTGATCTATTTTTACCAAATGATATTCTAATAATTACTAATCAAATTAAGCAAAATTAAATTATAGAACTATGCCCTAATTAGTTCAATTTTATTTTGCTATAATTACTAAGAATATCATTTATAATTTAATAAAACAATTTTATTAAATACTAGAAATTAAACAACTTTTAAAATCTATTTCCACTCTTG
Source organism: Humulus lupulus (assembly GCF_963169125.1). NCBI lineage: Eukaryota > Viridiplantae > Streptophyta > Magnoliopsida > Rosales > Cannabaceae > Humulus > Humulus lupulus. Next base: position 214,443,064 of record NC_084797.1, on the reverse strand, counting down.
AACTAGTTAAAAACTAGATTTATTATTATATGGACCAACATATAATCACATAGGACAATCCTAAGGCATGTTTCTACTCATATGAGATGCATGCACAATTTTAAATACTTTGTGGGTTATATGTATGGCATGTCAAAAAATGCATGATAAAGTATTAAACAATTTAATCACATTCAAACATTTAAATAAATAAATACTAGCTAAATAAATAAATAAATGCGGGCCGGGTGTCGTGGGTATTTCTAGAAAAATTACAACACTTGCAAAAATATACACAAAAATGTAAGAAACTAAATAAGCCCTAAATAGATCTCTATCTATTACTTAGGGGCTTCACAAGTAGTCTTGATCCATTAAGCCACTTATCCATTTAATTTTGAATTAAAATAACTTTTAATTATCTTAAACAAATTTTAAGAATAATTAACTTGGGTTTGATGCCCAATAAGTTATTAGGCCCAGATTTGAATTTGGGCTCATACAATTAATTCAAAATAAAACAATTTTTAATTATGGGTTAACTTAATTAAGCCCATAATTTAAATGGACAATTTTTGGATGCAAGCCCTAGGGTTTAGAAAACCCTAGGGGCGGCTGCATATGGTGGCTCGGCATGGGGCATGCGGCTGGGATGCAGCAACATCAGGCGCGCAGGCTGGGTGAGCTGTTGGGCGAGGCGCTGGGTGTCACGGGCTGACATTTTGACAGCGGAAATGCCCGTGCGACACCTTGACTCCTCTGAGCCAAGGTCAGCCTTCCAACCATTCGAATAACAATGGGCACATTTTTCGCGCGACCGTGTGCCTCTGCACACTTCCGTCTCTCGAACAACTCTCGCTGAGTCATGCTCTCGAGCATCTATGAGTGCAATCATGCATCAAGGCTATCTAGCCAAGACACTCACACTGTCCATAGGTTCTCACTATGACAAGGAAAATCCCAAGACTGATGCTCACGTAGACATTCGCAAGTCAAGGTAGCATGTGTGGCTAAGAGCCAACACCAAGCTGACGTGCCAACACCTCCCATCATGTCCCATTCGATACTATCCGATTAGTTCACGTCACAGACCAAGGACTCCCATACGTCCATGGTCCAATCCTCAAGGCACCATACCATCGTGCATGTTGGTAGGCCCTCGAGACTGGCTGCCAAACTAGTAGCACACACTGGACCTCTGTCCTACTCAAGCATAGTGCACCCTCCAATGCTTGCACGCTAACAAGTCCCACGAATGACTTCTCGTGCCATCTCATGTAGAGATTCATGGCCATGGCACGCCACGATGTCTCTCGAAGGTTTGGGCCACGTTCCATGCAAGCGGCATCCCGGCAAGCCAAGGGAACCGTACCCTTAAACCTCTGGCAGCACACTTCGACGCACTACTGGGGCGGCCCGGTAATGTCCATGGGTACTCCTACTCATGGAGACATATGAGTCCCCTCGTGGTATCATATGCCCGCCCTACTAGTCCTCCCAACTAGTAGTAGCTCACTTGACGCACCTGCGCCAGGGGGTGGTGGAGAGCTGACACCAGGTGCTCCCCCTACAAAGAGCCTTTTGAGCTTTTAGCCTTCTACCAGGAACATATATGATTTTTGCTTGGGAGACATATTTGGCTTCCAGCTCTCCAATTCTCCAAATCTCCCAAATCCGATCGTACCATTGCGTTCATTGACCCTTCAATATGGAACTTACCAAGTCCCGTCCATTTCTGGGCAATATTGAAGATATTTACGAAAATGCCATTGCCGTACAAACTAGGCATTAGCATGCTCACCAGCCTGCGCCCTCGTGTGCGCATCTGACCGAGCGCCATCCTAGCTTGTAACATGCCCTCAAGGCCGGCATGTTACACTGGGCAGGTGCGCAGGGGCACGGGCTGGGGCGCGGGGCGCCTGGGCAGGTGTGCGCTGGGCTCGTGGCAGACGCAGGCGCAGGGGCGCGGGCAGTCGGCTGGGCAAGGTGCGCGGAACGCCTGGGCTGGCAGCACGCAGCAGCAGGCAGGGGTTGGGTGTAACGACCCAAATTTGCTAATAAGGCACAAGGGCCTTGATTAGCGTGCCTGGAGGGCATAATGGGAAGTATGCGTGAATTTAATGATTAAGACGCATGATTATGATTTTAAGCATGTTATATGACTATTTGAGTATTTGAGATGCATGATTATGTGTACTATGGTATGTGATAATTCTAGCCCGATGAGGGCATACGTGTGATAATTATGTGATGTAATTTGTACCACGTGGGTGTGGTGATATTAATGCGATGCACGTGCCGAGACGGTCCTAGAGAGCTAGATAACTCAAAAGTCACAACGGGGTTTCATACCCGGCTCGGGAGGAGCCTAGGGGTATTTTGGGGATTTTATAATTTAGTTATTGTGAGATATTGGTAACCGGTGGTTTGGTAACTTGTGTAGCTGTTAGTTACCATAGAGAGTAACAAGATTGGTTAAAGGAAGTGGTAGAATTGTAAGGAAGTAGGAATGACAAAAAGGGCCTTGAGGTTTAGTTGGAATGGGAAATAGATGGAAGGGTAAAGTGGTCATTAGGTAAGGAATTGGATTACTTCAGCTGAAGGAAAGGGGGGTCACGTATAACACTTGGTGGGGAATTGATTTATGCTGAAATGTGAGGAAAAGAGAGAAGAAAAGAGAAGAAGAGGAAAGCTGAAGTTGGGAGACCTAGGAGGGGAGCTTTGATGGTTCTGGGCAACTAAATTGAGCATAAATCAAGGTTACTCAGAGGTAAGGGTTTGCCTATAATTTGTGTAAGTTTCAAGTCTGATTTTTGGTTGATAAGTGTGAATTGAAACAAATTGGTGGCTGGTTTTGTATGAACTCAGAATTGGGTAATCAAAGGGGAAGGAGGTTTAAAGCTAGAGGTTGGACTCACCACTCAAGGTAAGGTTTCTGTGTGATTATTAGGCTTGTTTCTGTTAAGGTTTAGGGAGCTTGGAGTGTGGTTTGTGTTTGAGTTCAAGTTGTTCTTAATTTTCTGGTTTGAGTTGTTAAGTATGAAATTCAAGAGTGAATTTTAGGATTGAAGGTGTGAGTGAGCTTGGGCATGATGCTTTTGAGTTGTTGTGAGGTTTATTAAGGGTTTAGAGTTGGTTTTGGGACTTAGGATGGAGTTTGGGGTGATTTGGAGAGGTTGGAGCTCGGGAAAATGCGAAGGAAAAACCCAGAATTCTGGGCTGCGAAGGCGTGCCGCGGCACGGGTTTTGTGTGCCGCGGCTTGGAGTCTCTGACTATTGGGTGCCGCGGCACAAGAAAGTGGTGCCGCGGCACAAGGTCAATTTCAGGATGTCACTTTTGGCAATTTTTGGGCCTTCGCTCCGGGGGTTCGGGGGATGTCTCCGGGGTATTGTTTTAGGGTCTTGGGGATTCCGAGAGTGTGGGATTGGTTCCGGGAAGTAGTTTTGGATTGGTTAGTGATAAAGGATGTTTCGTTTGTGTTGTGATTAGGTCTTTGGTGAGGCTCGGGAAAGAGGACCGTGCTCGCGGCTTTGGGGCATCGGAAGCTCGGGATACAGGTAAGAAAGTTGCACCTGAGTATGTGGTTAGGTTGGGACTAAGTGTTCCCTATGTTTGTATGCATTATTATGTGAATGTGATTAACCATGTGGTCACGATGGGACTAAGAGTTCCCAATATTTGTATATCATGTCATGAGATGGTGTTATTACGCCATGGGACATGCGATTACCGGCCTAAGGGTGTCGGAATCATTATCTGCGCACTGGGGCGCGGCTCAGCCACTGGGAGCTGAGGCAGCTTATTTATCACTGAGCTCGGTTAAGCTGGCCGGAGTCAGTGAGTATTACACTGGGGGCGGCCCTATTGAGCTGAAGACAGTGTGTTAAATAGAGGGTGCGACTAAGGGCGCCAATTCTGAATGTTATTTGATGGATATGACAATCTATTAGTTATGAACGTGAATATTGTGCTATGAATATAGTTGCTTGGCGGTTTGGATGACAATTGTTGCCACTACGTGGATAGGTGTTATGAACTGATGAATTTCTGATTATGCACTGTGGAATATTTGATTATTGATGTTAATCTTGCTATGTTATTATGCTTTCTTGCTGGGCCCTGGCTCACGGGTGCTACGTGGTGCAGGTAAAGGCAAGGGCAGGCTGAATCAACCATGAGTTGGAGAGCTCTGGGGGCGAGGTGTACATTGTCAGCTGCTCGGCCGCCACGGTCGACAAATTGTGCAGGACGGAAACCTAAAATGTATATTTTGCCATTAGAGTGGCTTGAACTATTTGTAACTTCTAGAATTTGTTGTAACTAAGACATCTAAACCCTGTTTCGAGTCTCCATGTACTAAATCGTCATTTTTAATGAAAATAGCCTGTTTGTAACCAAAATCTTTTTATTCCTACTCTGATAATGGTATAGAGCTTACACTTTGTCTGAATGACTTGATTAGCAAGTCTTGCACTATTTTAAACACACAGTGTAACGGTCTTGGCTATCCAGGGCGTTACATTGGGCATGCAGCAGGGGCTAGGCATGCAGGCAGTCCGGCTGGGTGAGGCTCGGGCTTCGGGGCTCGGGCCTTACAGAATTTTTTCAAATAATTTTAACATAGAAAATTAAAATTACAAAAAATTCCTATGCCCCAAAATGGCTTACATTTTTCATCTAGAATTTTAAGAACATTTCCTAAACCCAAAACACCATATAATTAACGACCCTTAAGAACAAACTATTATCATACATACATCCATCCATTCACATATATTACAATAACATAAGAATGCATATTATGCCCACACAGTAATTAATGTATGCAGAGATTAATGACCGCTTTGATACTAATTGTTAGGAATGAGTTTCCTAATACGCAGCGGAATGGTGGTGTGGTTGGCCCAGTGTACAACAAAAATTTTGTAACATATTTAAACTACCTTTAAATATGCGGATCCATTAATATACATACATTAATCATAAGTAGGATAATAATAGAAATCATACCTCTTGAAGCCTATCAAGTGTCCTTGCTATCTGTTCGTATTTAGAACGATCTTCCTATCCAAGCCGCTCCCACGTACTCACACCAAGATCTTCCATAGCGTTCTCTACACCTCAAGAAATGTGTGGGCACTTAGAGAATGAAGGATAGTTTATTTGTGATTCTAGATCAAGATAATAGGCCTGAGAATTGGTTCTTTATTTTCAGGGAGAGAAAACTATCGTTCTATTTTTCACAGAGCGAATGTTCAGAGTTGTCTTACATTCTTTTCTCTTTTTTGAATAATTTTCTGATCAGTCATACTTAACAGAAAATATTCAAAATTTAAAAATAAATCTGTAACCATTTTACAATTTAATTTTTAATTAATTAATTATTCTATTAATGAAAAAATCTAAAAACTAATTTTTGAATTATCCATTAATTAATTAATTAAATAAATGAAATTGAAAATCCCATCCCTGAAAAATGCTGGCCCTACACGCCACACACAGTCTTGGACTGTGTGTGAACGTGTAGCTTCCTAATTTCTAGGGATATTGGTTTTTCAAATTTTATTTAATTATTTATTCAAATTACTTTGTTAGATAAGATCTAATAACCTGATAACTAATTCAAATTAATTATCTCTTTAATTAATTATCAAATATAATTAATTATGTGAATAAATATTAATATTTTAAATTCAAATCCAATTTGAACTTATCTGTTCATTATCTCTCACTCAAATAAAGATATTTAATTAATTCTACCAATTAATTAAATTCAAAATTTTCAAAAATAAATCTTTAATTTATCATAATTTCAAAAATTATAATTAATTAATTATTTAATTAAATTTCGAACTTAATTTAATTATTTAATATAATTTTGAAAATTATACAATAATTAAATATTAATTAATTTTATTAACTACAACTAATTTGTAATTAATTAATTAATCACTATTATCATATAATTGCATATTTGGCTTGAAGAACAAATTTCTTCTTAAATATGTCTTCAAACTATTTTCCCTTCATATCATCTCTTACCTTGAACAGTGTTGATAGAGCCGCTATGGGGACCTATGGACCTATAATTCCAAGCTCCAATAAATTTGAGATTATTAATTAAACTCTTTAATTAAATAATCTTAATTTATTAATCTTATGATTATTCCACTATAAATATGAGACTGCACTCTTGTAATTATAGACATTTCATTTACTGAGTACTTTATTATCATAAAGCGTCCATTAATATAATCATTGCATACAACTTGACCCTCTAATAATTGTTCATAATTAATCGGGAATAAAATTACCGTTTTACCCTTTTAGTTATCTCTTGTTTCCTTAAGTACCATTGACTCTACTAGTGAAGGTTAATTCATAACTAAATTATGAATTTGAGCTTAATAACCTTTCAGTCCTAAAAGTCAACCCTTAAGAGAACCATCATTCAATCTCTTGCGAGAAGGCATAGATTCCATATCTGTATACTATGTCCCTAGCCATCTATATTAATGAGTTCCCAAAACAAAAGTTTCTAGCTTGATCATTCTGACAGACCCTAACAAGTGAATCAAAGAACTCATATAACATAAATAGGAGTTCATAGTAACTTCAGGATTAAGATCTATTTGTATATGATCATCAGTTGATATATTTAATTAATACTTCGAAACGGTATTTAACTAAGTATTAACAAACATATCTGGTCCAGTTCTATATATTCTCTAATATATAGAGCACCTCCACTAAAGTGTCCTACCACACTAGTGATCCAGATCTAGATCACATGTATTCATAATACTAGTGGACCGTACTTGCAGTAATTAATCTAAAGATTCCATAACTTTATTTTACTGCGAACTATTCAAGTTCATTTGTCTCAAACACAATCCTCCCGTACCAATACGTGTTGGAGATCACATATATGAACTTAGGAATTTTCCTGATATTTACATAATATTATCATAGAATAATATAGTCCATAAAATATATGCATAACAAATTCAATTTATTTATTTATTTCATAAAAACAATGTCTACTACATATGCTTTCAGGGCACATTTCCAACAGAATTAGAGACCCACGATGGATTAAACGCTACCCTGATGAATCCATTCTCCTTGAGCTTCTCGGCTTCTTCTTTTAAGGCCTTTGATCTATCTTTGTCGAGCAACCTCCTTTTTTGTTGTACTGGTGGAAATTTTTTGTCTATATTAAGGACATGGCTAATGAATACAGGGTCTATTCCAACCATGTCTTTATGTGACCAGGCAAAGACCTCCTGGTTTTTCTTCAAAAATTCCACCAGTGCTTGTTTTTTTGTTCTCTCTAAGTTTTTACCGACTTTCACAACCCTGGTCGAATTTTCTTCATCAAGTTGGACCTCTTCAAGGTCCTCAATGGGTCCTATCTCTTCCTCAAAATCCCCAAAGCGAGGATCTAAGTCTCTATCCTCACTTTGGGCAATGCCCTATTTGGTGACATTATCACCTGATTGGCCTTGTACATCAATTGCCATTTGTAACTCTTTTCCGGGAACCTCCCTCGACACACCTTTCTTCGCTTTAGTTATCGAGGCATTGTAGCATTCCCTTGCTTCCTGCTGATTTCCCAACACGCATCCTACCCCTGCGTCTATTGGGAATTTCATGGCAAGGTGCCATATTGAAGTGGAGGCTCGTAGGTCGACCAGAATTGGCCTCCCAATTACAGCATTATATGCCGAAGGAAAATCAACTACTATGAAAGTAGTGAGTAATGTACTATTAGCAGGTGCAATACTTGTTGTAACTGGAAGCCTAATCAACCCAGTTGGGGCGAGCCCTTCGCCAGAAAACCATAGATGGTTTGGTTGCATGGCTCCAGGTCCTTTATGGACAACTTCATTCTCTCTAGTGAAGACTTGTATAGGATGTTGACTGAACTTCCTGTGTTAACCAACACTCTCTTCACCATCATGTTGGCAATTTGCACGTCCACGACCAGCAGATCAGAGTGTGGGAATCGTACGTGCTGGGCATCATCTTCAGAGAAGGTTATCAATTCCTCCTTAGTTCAAGCCTTCTTTGATGCTCGATCCTCCACACTCATCATCTCGATGTCCTGGTCGTGGCGTAGGGTTCGAGCGTATCATTCCCTTGCCATCCCACTGTCCCCTGCAAGGTGTGGGCCGCCGCAGATGGTGAGTAAAGTGCCTGCCATAGGAGCTGGCTGTAAAGGTGGTGAGCGTTGGTGTGCAGGCGCCTGCTCGTTGCCACCTTGAGCCTCTCGCTGAGACCCTCCTGCGGCTCGCACATACCTTCCAAGATGTCCCTGTCTAATTAGGAACTTAATTTCGTCTTTCAACTGGTTGCATTCGTTAGTGTCGTGCCCGTAGTTGTTGTGAAAATGACAGAATTTTGTCGTATCTCTCTTGGATATATCCTTCCTTATAGGTGCGGGTCGTTTATAAGGCACGTTTGAGTTGGTTGCCTGGTAGACTTCCGCTCGACTTTTGACAAGTGCCGTGTAGTTGGTGAATCTCGGCTCGTATCGATTGCCTTTGGGGCATAATCTGAGGGTTCATTGCTTGCCCGTTTTCCACCATTCCTACCATTGCCATTCTCGTTGCCTTTGTCGTTGCCATTGGGTTTCTCCGACCCGTTGGCAGCCTTGGCGGGCTCTTCCTTTGGCCCCTTGTCCTTCGTTGGCGATTTCCCTTCATTGGCAATCGCGTCCTCGAGCTTGATATATCGATCAGCTTGATCCAAAAACTCCTGGGTACTTCTTACCTCATTCTTTCTTAGGCTACTCCAGAGGGGTGAATGGCGCCTAACCCCAGCAGTTGGGGCTATCATCTTGCCTTCATCACCCATTGTCTTGGCTCCAGCTGCTGCTCGCATGAAATGCTGGACATACTCCTTTAAGGGCTCTCCCTCCTTTTGGCGTATCTTGACCAACTAGTTGGCCTCTGTGGGGTGTACGCGACCCACATAGAATTGTCCGTAAAATTCCTTCACGAACATCTCCCAAGATACTATACTAGCAGGAGGGAACTTAAAGAACCACTCATGGGTGGTGTCAGATAGTGTCGCGGGGAAGATCCTGCAGCGGGCATCTTCTGACACTTTCTGTATATCCATTTGTATCTCAAATTTGTTAATGTGAGATACTGGGTCTCCGTACGCATCAAAGTTTGGCAGTGTCGGCATCTTGAATTTACTGGGAGTTTTAGCCACAACAATCCTTTGCACAAACGGAGTGCCCCTCCTCCGATCGTACTCTATGTGGGACGTTCGTCCCCCGACCAACTATTGTACTGCCTGGTTCAGGGCATCAATCTATGCCTAAACCGCTTCTGGGACTGCTGGGGCAACTGGTGCCAGGGGAGCGTACTCATCGTGCCTCTCACGAAGGTCATTGAGTACGTCCCTTAAATCATCATCCTTGCGTCTCTGCTCGCTAACTCCTAGCCGATCAAAGACGTTCTGCTGCCTGGGTTGCCCCCCAGTGTTACGGCTAGCTGGCCTATTTTCTTTAGGTGGGGGGCTTCTGCCTCCACCTCTTTCCTCATTCCTCTGACCAACATTCCCTCTGCCAGAGTCAGCTTCATTATAATCGTAGCTGTCTCTAAACTGGGGTCGACTACGGCGTGATCGACTGTTCACGCTATTTCCTCCTCGGGCTGGAATTTCCCGAGCGTCAGGGGGAGGCCTGCGCTGGTCGTTGGGTCCTCGTGCATTGTTATGCCGTGGGGGGCCTCTGACCGCAGAGCCTGACTCGTTGTTCCTTCTGTTGGAAGAATGACGTTGTTCCTTGCTCGGTGGATTTGACTCTTCATCCCTCGGGCGTCTAGGGCCGCGGGGCGGTTGCCCGACCCTATTCTGCCTTTGGCGCTGGGGATTGCCTCGACCAGCTTGAGATGGAGGTTGCTTCTCAGGATCCCTAGCTGGGACATCATCTTGAGCCACAGGTGGCTGCTTCAGCCTTTGAGGGCTTGCTGGCTGGAGCGGAGGACTAGGATTGGGAGCCCTCTGAGGTGGCGCACTCGGTGGCCGATCTGGATGAAAGGCCAGTGCAGCCTGACTTCGAGCCAATTGGATGGCTGCTTCGAGAGCGGCCATGGCATCCCTCTGCCGACGATCCATGTCTGCCTGTCGCTCACTCAGCTCTTGGCGCTGACGTTCTCTACTGCAGCGCCATTGTCTCCGCAGCATTCTCCTGATTGGCCCTCAGATTAGGCAACTCGTCCTTTAACACCCCCAGTGTTGCCCTCAGCGTTTCCGAATCTAACTCCTTTTCAAACTCTAAATGTGGTTCATTCTCAGCCACATTTGGGGGAGGAGGCTGGGATGATGCAGCGACAGCGGTCTATCCAGCTCTCTTGGATGTCTTTGCCATTAGATTTTTTACAGTTTTTCGATCAATCTCTCAATGAAAGCACCAGAATGTTGACCCTCGATTTAACCAACGACACGGAGTCAAAAATACGACAGGAAATGAGATGACAATTAAGAGTTTAATCTAATAGTAAAGAATAAACACAAACGATTTATAGTGGTTCAGCCCCAATGAATGGTAATGACCTATGTCCACTTAGTGCTATTATTAATATTGAATCCCAATGTCGTGATCAAAGAACTAGGGTTCTTGAGTTTCACAAACCTTGGGAGAATTACAACAAGACAATAGATAATTGTACTATATGCTCTCTCTTTCAATATTCAGAAAAAAGCTTCAAATTAAGATCAAAAGTCCCCTCCTTGAGCTATTTCATGCATATTTATAGGCTCAAGGGGGGTTACATGGGCCAATAGGCCTTAACTATCCTTAATATCCGTGTATCAAGGCAATAAAGATGAAATAATCAACGTAATTATTACAAGATTACAATCTTAGAAGGAAATAGATTGAATCATACGACCAGCCTGGTCGTATCTAATAGTCAGGCTTGATGAAGCAATGTATAGTTGGTTGATAATCGAACATCACCACCTTATTTCGACTCTGCCACGTGTCATCCACGTGTGAGAAATCCTTGCCATGTCATAAGCAGCCGTTTTTGGGTAAACATTACTATTACTCCCATGTAAATTACATTAGTGTCTAAAAAAGTGAATTAAAACTTTTTATTAAAAAAGTTACTTTATAGTATACTAAAAGTAACTTTTAATGATAAGTTATATATTAATATGTTATGCATTATTATAACTCATTAGTTTCTAAAAAAATAACTAATATGTAATGTAAAAGTGTCTTAAATAATAAGACACCATAATATAACCTAAAAATGTCTAATCGGCATCTTAAGATAAAAAAGCTTTAACAAATAAGTTATGGAGGTAACCAAAATGTATATAAAATAATATGTTCTAAAAATAAATTTTTTTATGAAAAGTAACCAATTGGTAACTTACTACCATTTTAAGTAACCAAAATATTACTTTTGAAAACCCATAAAAACGGGAAATACGGGATTTCGAGAATGTTTCCAATTCAGGTATATTATTTTTAGAATTTGGTATTTTTTAATGATGTGGCAATGCATTTTTGTAAGTAAAATTTTGTAGATGATTTTTGTAATTATTTTATGTTATATGTATATAATTTTAAAGATTCTTTTATAAAATGAAAAAAAAAGACAACCATTATGGTAAAATAAAACTTAGTTTGTATAAATATTTGACAAAAAAAAAATAATGTCACAAAAATATGAATAGCTGACCAAAAATAAAGTTTAAATTATAGAATATCCATAAATTATATAAATAAAATATTTTCTCACACTCACACTCACATTTTCCTCTCCTTCACTCCTCTTCTAGATCTTTTTTCTCCCTTTTCTTTTACGGCAATGGCAACCATCTCACGCTGGCAACCACAATGGATGTCGTACCTCCAGTCCCCCTGATGTCATTTCCAGTTCTTCTTCGTCTTATTTTTCTTCTTTTTCTTGGCTATTTTTAGATATATATAATTTTATTTTTCAGAGTTGTTTTTTTTCTTCTTTTTCCAATTTTTTTTTATCTGACTAAGTAACTAGTCACTATCATGATTGTTTTTTTTCCTTATCTCTGACTAAGTAATCATTTACTATCACAATCGGTTTAAGTCAAGTAAACTATTATTTATCTAAGTTTTAGATTTGATTATTATTAGCATAACAAGTTATTTTAATAGTAGTAACTAGTTACTACCACATCACTAAAAAAATGAAAATTATTTTGATAGTAGTAACCGATTACCACCATATCACTAAAAACATAAAAACTAATTGCATAATTATAATCGGTTACTTCCACATCACTAAGAAATTAAAAGTGGTGACTAATTACTACCATATATATATAAAAAAAACTATTTTCATAGGGTGATTGGTTACTATCACATCAATTTTTAAAATAATTAATTCGACATTGGTAACTAGTTATTAAAAAAAATATATAGTAAAACAAAAATAATATTACCAAAATATGAGAAGAAAAAAAACCCATAAAAATGTTAAAAAAACATAAAACCCATAAAAATGCACAAAATTGAAAACCTCATATTTATCAATTTAAAAAAAAAACATATTTTATATAATTTCCTGAACAACCATCCTATTCCACACACCCATCACATATATATCCCATCCCATATAAATCTAGTTTGATTGAAAATCAATTCATCAAATGAGCTTTACTTTTTTCCTAAAGAAAAGTTGACTGTACTCTCAATTTCCAAAAGAATGAAGAAATAACATTGAGAATTAGAAGAAATAAAAGAAGAATTTAGACTTACATCTTTTTTTAGTTATTTTTCTCTTATTTTATTAGTAGCTGATGAAATAGATTAGAGCAAAAATAATAAAACATTAATTATAAATTTTAAATAGAAAACTAAATATATATTCTATTATTTGGTTGTCTCATAATTTTCAAATTTCAAATATAATTTTTGGGTTTAGAAAATATTGGTAAATTTGTAAAAAAAAAAAAAAATAGTCGAGACATGACAAAATATTACACATTTACTTGTATATTAACTTAGGGCCTGTTGGCAAGACTTCTCAAAGACAAATTTTGGCTTTTAGTTTTTGAAAAGCTCTTTTAAAACATGATTGTGTTTCCTCAAAAATTTAGTTTTTACTTTAAAAAGCTCTTCCAGATGAAGTCATAAGGAGTGACTTTGTGAAAAAGTACTTTTAAGAAGCTAAAAGCCCAAAAACTATAAGCAAGACCATTCAGGCCCTTATAACATTTACATTTATTCTTCCTTGTTACTGCTATGGTAAAATAGAGTATTTTCAATTATGAATATTTTGAAGACTCAATTTGGAATCAATGATGAATAATTGTTTATTAGTGTATATTGAAAAAAAAACATTTTTAATAATCTTGAGAACGAAGTGATTATGCAACAATTTTCAAACATGAAAACACGTTGAAGGGAATTCTAATTTTTGTTATCTTGACAGTGTTTCGTTTTATTTACTAAAGTTGAAGGTTTGTAAGGATATTTAATATTTAAATGTATCAATTTTGAGTTAATATTTGTTTTTAAGTTGAAATGAGTATAAGTTTTGGCGGATTGTATCATTTAAAAATGGGTAAATACTCAGTTGGTACCCTTTTTTTTTTTTAATCAAAATTTAGACTTGGTACCCTATGTTTTTAATAATGCTCATATGAAATTGTACATATTTAGTATCCTAAACTCAAATTTGATCAATAAAATTTTATCAATATGACCGAATTACCCTTAATGGGTTTCAAATTCAAATATAATTGCTTAATTACATATAACTGAGGCCAGTTTGGTCATATAATTGATAAAATTTTATTAATTAAATTTGAGTCTAGGGTACCATATATGTACAATTTTAAATTACATAGTATCAGATGAGCATTGTTGAAAATATAGGGTACCAAGTGTGTATTTTGATAAAACATAGGGTATCAAATGATTATTTACCCTTTAAAAATAAAAGGGTATTTACCTATGTTTCCCTAAAAATTAGCATGATGATGTGACATAAACATAAGGCACATGACAAGCCATTTATGGAAGACTAGTTGACCCACAACCAAACAGGAGAAAGAAACATGCTATCAGACACATGCATGAGTTATGCGAAGCAGCAAGAAAAGAAGTTGGTCAAAAGACATGCGACCAGAGTTGCTCGATGGAACACTGTTAAGGCTTAAAGTTAGTTAAATGTATAGATATTTGCGGGATATCTGTTATTAAAATGTAAAGTGTATTATTTACATATTATTTTATCATTACTTGTTGCACAAGTTACACAAGGCCCATGACCCATCTTTGTACGTCCTTGAGTCTAGAAATAAAGACCCAAGAATTAATTATACCTTAGGCTGCAATTCTGTATTGGGAGAGAGTTCATAAGGTTTGAGTGTTGTTATACACGTTCTTGTATCCTTCTTCCTAACTTGTGAAACTCGGTGTACTCTACTTTGCTTATCGCATGATTTGGGGATTTACATTAATAAGATTACTAAGTCGACGTAGGTCATTACCGACTATCGGGGTCGAACCACTATAAATATGTGTGTCGTTTATTATTTGTTGAATATCCTTAAGTTCAATATTTATTTCATATAGTTTATTTGACTCAGTGTCATTGGCCAATTCGTGGGTCAACATTTTGGTCTTTCATTGAGAGCCGAACTCAAGAAGATCAAAGTTAAGAAAAGATGGCTAAGTCTACTAGGAGAACGCAGGGTCAGCAGGCTGGTTAGACGTCTGAGAACCCTCATAACCCACCTCCTCCACCGGGAGTGACTAAGGAGGAGCCTCAAGTAGAGCTGGAGGAAGAAAGTGAAGAATTGGACATTGAAATCCTACGAGCAGCCATGAAGGTGTTGCAGGATGAGTTAGCCACACTGAAGGCAAACTAGAAGAATGTTGTTGAGACTATGGTCATACAACAAATGGAAATTCACAAACAAAGGCGAGAGCTCAATGATAGGCAAGTCAAAATGGATCGCCGTCAGAGAGATGCAACTGTGGCCTTGGAAGTCACTATACAGTTAGCACAAGGAATTCAACCTGCACAAAACCCTCAACCGGAACCACCTCAAAATCTGCAATCTCCTCCAAACCCACGATCTGAGCAACCACAAAGTCCTCAACAACCAGAACAACACAGAGTTGCCCAACCTGAAAGATATCCCCAGAATTCTGGTAGACGTAATGAGTTGCGTCAGCCTCTTTAGTCTGGTCGAGTTAGCGAACAACCACATCAACAAAATAGGGACGGATTGTTGGGAATTGTGCCTTGAAAGCATATGTAGTGGACATTGTTTTAAGAAATAAATAAATAAATTGAATTTGTTATGCATATATTTTATGGACCATATTATTCTGTGATAATATTAAGTAAATATCAGAAAAATTCCTAAGTTCATACATGTGATCTCAGACACGTATTGGTACGGGAGGATTGTGTTTAAGATAAATGAACTTGAATAGTTCGCAGTAAAATAAAGTTATGAAATCTTTAGATTAATTATTGCAAGTACGGTCCACTAGTATTAGGAATACATGTGATCTAGATCTGGATCACTAGTGTAGTAGGACACTTTAGTGGAGGTACTTTATATATTAGAGAATATATAGAACTGGATCAGATATGTAATGCCCCAAAATCCCTAATAAGGTTTAAGACCTTGATTAGGAGGCCGGGAGGGCCATAATTGATTTATTATGATATTAAATTATTATATGCATGTTTATGTGTATTAAATATGCATGTGAACTCATTTCTGATTAATTGGGTGATTTCCATATTTTGGCCATTTTGGGCATATTTGGCATATATGTGGTATATGTGTGGTGCTTCTTTATAAATTGGTTATGCTAGGGTTACTCAGCACGAGACGATCCTAGGAGGTAAGCTAACAGGAAAGTCACAACGGGATTTATACTTGACTCGGAGTGAGTCAAGGGGAATTTAGTATATTACCGAGATATTGGGTAATGTGAATAAGTATTTGATGATAAATTGGGAGTTAGTAAGGTAAGGGGGAAATTATGGAAGTTTTGACTATTTTGCCCCCGGGGACGTTTTCGGGACCCCAAGCATTAGGATTTGTTTGAGGCTACTTAAGGTTGAAGTAACATGTTAAGAAATAAAAAGGACGTTCAGAATGTTCTCTCTCCTTTAAAGTTCCTTTTTCGTCTCCCGATCGCATTTGCAAAGGAAACTTGAGTTTTAGGAATCGTATTCAAGCGAGGATCGAGGCATAGCGATTCTAGGGAAGATTAGAAGCTTATTAGTCGGAGGATTTAGTTGGGAAACATGATAATTGGAGGTAATCCAAGTTTTAAATTCTAAGTTTTTAAAGTTTTTAAGCTTGAATTGGATTTTGTGTTTTGATGAGTTTTTGGATGATTTGAGACTCGAGTTTTAATGGTTTTGGATGATTAGGATGTTTGGGTAGGTTTTTGGAAGGTTTTAAAAAGGAGAAAACGTGGTTTTGGTTGGGTTTCGAGGTGGGGTCGTGACCCTGTTCTTGGGCGCCGTGGCCCGAGCTTAGTGCAGGTGGGCGGTGGTGCTGAAGGGCTAAGGGTCGCGACGCTTGGGGCAGATGCTTAAGGGTGGTGCCTCTGTTATGGCTGAGGGTCGCAGCTCTTGGAAGGTGGGGCAGCGGTGCTTGAGGGCATTTGTAACGCCCTAAACTCCAGGGACCATTACGGTGTACATTTTAAACAGTGCTAAACTCACTAATCGAGTCATTTGGCCATAATCGTGTAACTAAGTATGACTAACGGTTTATGGTTAAAATTTTTGGTTAAGATATAACGTTTCATTAAAACATTTACCATATACATTGGGATCCCAAAAATATAATTTAAAGGCTAATTACAACAAAAGATTTACAACCAGTCGACCTAAGCAGCAAAATAGGGTTTAACCCTAGTTCCTCTTTAAACCCTCGGCCGTGGTGGTTGAGCAGCCGCATATGTACACATCGTCACCTAAGCACTCAAACTCAAGGATGGTCCAACTTTCTTTTGCCTTTACCTGCACCACATAGCACCCGTGAGCCGAAGCCCAGCAATAAAACTCAATATGCTCATGAATAGTAATAACATGTCATCAAATCATAATGTGCATGCCTAGCAATAATAGCCTTAATCACGCATGCAAGCAGGTACAAATAGATGTTTGTGGAGTCCTGTGCTCTGAGTAGATGACTAGTAAGTCTCTCACTTTGAGGTAGATGACTAGTAAGTCCATCTCAGTTAGATGACTAGTAAGTCAATCCCGGTCAGATGACTAGTAAGTCAATCCCGGTCAGATGACTAGTAAGTCAATCCCGGTCAGATGACTAGTAAGTCAATCCCTGTCAGATGACTAGTAAGTCAATCTCGGTCAGATGACTAGTAAGTTAATTCCGGTCAGATGACTAGTAAGTCAATCTCGGTCAGATGACTAGTAAGTCAATCCCGGTCAGATGACTAGTAAGTCAATCTCTGAGTTCCCATACCCTCCTAGCCATGTGACGTGTAGGTCAGCTTAGTCTTTCTGACTCTGGCTCTAAGTAACTAGCCTTTAGACTAGACAAGAGCTTTTAGTTTTCATCGAACTTGAGGCCGGCCCGGCATTAGTGCTCATGATGAGTCATCCAATGCAGATTTCGATTAGATCTAATCTTTTATTGGCTCTGCGTTCATGATGCTTATGCCACTCCTGACTCTTAGGTCAATAACACACGACCAGTGCTCAGTACTACTATTGAACTTGACTAGTAAGTCACAGCTTCATAGTCAGTTCTGACACCATTGCTGATTCTTACTAGTAAGTCAGTGCTACACACAAGTAAGCAATGCTACCAGGCATATATCATATGTCAAATATCCAAATGTAGGGCATTCAGCATGCTTACTTAACAATTGCTAGGATAATTAAGATCATGCACAAACACAGAGACTCAAGCTCTGATCAATCTCATATTCAACATTCATGGCATGCCCTAACCACATGTTTCTCGTGCATCACATGCATCACATACTAGGTGCAGTTTTCTTACCTCTGGTTCGAGCGAGAAATAACAAATGAACGACCCTTGAGAACGATCGATCCTTTAATCCCTCAGCAGTCACCTAGTCATAACCAAATATGGGATTCCATCAGTAAAATAAATCAATAAAAGGTTCCCGGACCAAGACCTAGCCTCCGGGACATCAAATCCCATTAAACCGGGTAGTAGGAACGATCCTGAGGCCCAAGGTTTGAGTTCCCATGACAAAAACACATTTCTGGCCAAAAATGCACTTAAGGGTCGCGACCCTACATTCACCATGCCACGGCCCACCTCCCAAATAGAGGTGCCAGCCTCAAGCTCCTACACCCTATGCCGTGACATTGCCTCCAAAGCGTCGCGGCATTGCCTCCCCATCAGCCAAAAACCCATGTTTTCTCCCATAAAAACCTTGTTTTCCCTCTTTTAATCCTTCCAAAACTTACCCAAACATTTCCAAATCCAAACCAAGCATCACCACAACACAATCAACATTCCAACAACAAAACCCTAGCTTTGAACCACCAAAAACCACACCAATTACTCAATTCTATAATCAAAAGTTCTAACTCAAAACTAACTTCAAAACAGAGTAAAAACTAGAAATTTCATGGCTAAATCTTACCTCAAGCTCAAGATTAAACCCTCTTCAATGGCTGAACACAATCCTAAACCCTCAAGGCTTGATTCCCTAGCTTGAATCCTCAAATGGAACTTCAAAAATTCAAAGGGAAGGAGAAGGAGAAGATGAACGGGAGAAGAAACCAGCTGCTCTATTTTTGCTTAAGCTTCTTACAACTTCCGATGGCTGATATATATCTTAAAGTGAAAAGACCAAAATGCCCCTAGGTCATATTTATTTTCTTAACAGCCCCCAAGGGCAAAACCGTCCTTTCCCGCCTATCTCGTTAATTATAATTAACACCCTCCAATTCCCGATACTTCCAATATTATCAAATGCTAATAAATCATATCCCATTACCCTTTAATTCTTGGCAATGTTCTAATCCTCAAATCACCCTGAGCCTCGAGATTAACCCCGTTATGACTAGACCGAAAAATGGCATTCCATGATCGTCCATGGCTCGAACAAATCCACATATAATGTAGTATTATTCATAATTCACCCACATGCATGAAAATACACAATTACACCCTCAACGGGCCAAATTACCAAAATGCCCTTGTAACGCCCTGGATAGCCAAGACCGTTACACTGTGTATTTATAAAGGTGCAAGACTCGCTAATCAAGTTATTATCTCAAAAACGTGTCACTAAACGTGTAAGAGCTAAGGTTAAAAAGGTTTTGGTCTCAAAAGACTCATTTCATATATTTAAACTGTGGTAAACATGGGATCCCATAAGAAAACAAAGTTAGAATAAGTTTACAGACTCCCAAAAGTACATGAGTATTCACTAGCCATACTAAGGAAAAACAGACAGTCTTCAAGTTTCACGTCCTTGCCTAGACCTCAACCGTGGCGGCCGAGCACCTGGCTATGTACATTCCACTCACTGAGCTCTCCAGTCAAGGCTGGTCTAGTTTGCCCTTGCCTTTACCTACACCACGTAGCACCCGTGAGCCAAGGCCCAGCAAGAAAACATCTTATACAACTCAATCAATGATAACAGACAATTAACTCATTATGCATGTATTCCCATCAGATAATCCACAACAGATACTCAGCACATACCATCAGATTCAAGATACAATCTATCACATATAACACTCATATCACATAATATTTAGGGCCGACGACTTAGGCCGCACCCTCTGTTTAACCCACTGACTCCGGCCCGCTTAAACCGAGCTCAGTGCATAATAAGTTGTCCTCGGCTACCAGTGGCTGAGTCACGCCTTGTGCGCTAGTGAAACCCTTGGCACCCTAAGGCCGTTGGTTCACTAATTGGCTTGCATGGCGTAATACCATCTTTACAAGCGTTTACAATAAGGAGCCCTTAGTCCCGTCACATATATTCAACCAGGTGAAGTTTTCTTACCTTTAGTCTGTACAGTTAATGAATTACGAGCAACACCCCTTAAGCACGATCTGTTCCCGAGCCTAAGCCTTTATCACCTAGTCACAACCAAAGTATAGGGTTTCATTAATACTCAAATATAGGTTTCCGGTTATAAAACTAACTCCCGGGAATCCGAATTCCACCAAGCACGGTGGTGAAACCAATCCCGAGCACACTAGACCACCTTCTCGTGCCTAGAGCTGTAAATGTGGGCCGCCCGGCCCGGCCCGACCCATATTCAATTCGTGCCGTGCTCGTGCCGGCTCACTTTTGAAAGAGTAGGCCCAGCACGGCCCATGGGCCCGGCCCATGTCGTGCCGTGCTCGTGCCGTGTCGGGCCCAAGTCGGGCCGGCCCACTTTCCTTATTCGGGCCGGCCCACTTTCTATATTTGGGCCCACTTTTAGGCCCACTTTCTATATTCGGGCCCAAATTTGGGCCCACTTTTAGGCCCACTTTTTTTTTTGCTAAAAAATGTGAGGATGGAGAATTGAACCCTCCACCTCCTCTTTAACCATCAATGGACTTACCACCAAACCAAATACATTTCTTTGTTTAAATTATAATTTTAGATATTTTTATATACTTTTTAACAATATTTTACACAAAATTATATCAAAGATAATTATTAGAATTTTAATACCTACTAATAAATGCTAAAAATTTAACTAACAAATCTTAAAATAAATTAATATAATTATAAAAATATAAACATTGAAAAAAATAAGACATATATTATCATTTTAATTTATTAATTATTGACAAATAAAAATTTATTATGATTATTAATGTCAAAATATCGGGTTTTTTATCGTGTCGTGCTTTCGGGCTAGTTTGTTTGTGCTTTCGTGTCGTGCCTTCGGGCTTGTCGTGCCGTGCCGTGCTAAGCCCGTGTCGTGCCGTGCCTGGCCCAAGCCCATATTTTTTCGTGCCGTGCCTGGCCCAAGCCCATATTTTTTCGTGTCGTGTCGTGCTCGTGCCTCCCGGGCTCGTGCCGGTTTCGTGCCGTGCTCAAAAGCCCGGCCCGTATTTACAGCTCTACCCGTGCCTAAAACCCTCAAAAACTCATGTGTGCAACCAAGGGCTGCGGCCCTTGAAGCTTAGTTGTGGCCCTAGCCTCAAAACAGAACCAAGCCTATCCTGAACAAGACACGCACCGCGGCTCCCTCCCATGGCCGAGCCTCCTTGGCCCTTTTTCATCCTAGGGCCGTAGCGCTCTAGAACAGAGCCGCGACCCTCCCCTTCGTGCCCAGAAAACCCATCATCTTAAAGCCCAAAACCTCAACCAAAACCACTCCTAAGCTTCCTACTTCAACACCCAACATATCCCAAACTCATGCTACACAATTTCAACAGAAATTCAGCTCAATAAACCATAGAAGATTCACCTCCAATCCTTGAGACTCTAAGAACACAAACACCCTGTTATAACCAGTCAAAACTCAAACTCAGATCATCAATTCATAAAGTAAGGCTTACCTTCTTGATTGAACTCTTCCCTTAGCCAAAACCCAGCTGATTCCAAAGATTTTCCCCAGCTCAATTCCACCCTAATCATCAATTGAGTAATACCCTCAATAATCCAGCTGAAGCTTTAGGTTGAATTTCAGGAAAAACAAATGAATTAAACCCTTACCTTGTTCTTGATTCAGTCCTGGTTAATTCACTGAGCTAAGCCTCAAGATTTCTCTTGAATCCCTCTAAACTTCCAGAAATTCTTCAGCTCAAATCCCCAACTCCCTTGAGTGCTTCTAGTTAGTTTCCTTTTGTTTTTTTTCTTCTTAAGAGTGAGAGTAAGAGTAACCAGCTGAGTATAATTTAGGTCGGTTTATATTTTCTAAAGGCTTCCTTATATCTATCTTACTCGTTAAGTTAATCCCGAGGCTTGGGGTGCCGGAACCGTCCCCGAGGCCAAAATAGTAAAATCCCCCAATATACCCACCTAGACATCCTAACCTCAAATATATCTCCATATATTTATTTCCATGACCCGATAGTCCAAATCGCTACCCGATACCAAAAATACCCCTGACTTATCCAAAGTCATATCCTAAATCCCGTTGTGACTTTTCCCGCTATCTGGCCCTAGGATCGTCTCGAGTTGCGCTCTATGAACCTGGCCACATAATAATGTGGTTCTCACATATATCACATAGATATTCATATTATCACGTAATATCATTAATTATTATATAATCAACATTAATCACATATTCACACATTTAAGTCAACAATACTTACTCTAACCCCAATTATGTCCTCCCGGCACACTAATCAAGACCCTTAAGCCTTATTAGCGAATTTGGGTCGTTACAGCCCTTATAATTAAAAATGGACCCATATGCATGCATTTATCATCATATTATAATATAATTCACATAAACATGCATAATATTATTTAATGGCATAATAAATAAATTATGGCCCTCCCGGCCTCCTAATCAAGGTCCTAAACCTTATTAGGAAATTTGGGGCATTACAGCATTTGTGGCCGAAGTGATGTTTTGATCATGGGAACTCAAACCTTAGGCCTTGGGATCGTTCCTACTACCCAGTTTAGTGGGATTCGATGTCCCAGGGCTAGGTCTTAGTTCCGGGATTGGGTTTTAGAACTTGAATTCATTGGATCAGTGTTTATGGTTGTGACTAGGTTATCGCCAGGGGCTTGGAATCAGGATCGTGCTTGTGGCTCGTTTATTGGTAACCTGTGCTTGGACCAGAGGTAAGAAAACTGCACCCAGTATGTGATGCATGAGAAACATGTGGTTAGAGTATGCCATGAATGTTGAATATGAGATTGATCAGAGCTTGAGTCTCTGTGTTTGTGCATGATCCTAATTATGCTAGCAATTGTTAAGTAAGCATGCTGAATGCCCTACATTTGGATATTTCACATGTGATATATGCCTGGAAGCATTGCTTACTTGTGCGTGGCACTGACTTACTAGTCAGAATCGGCAATGGTGTCAGAATTAACTGTGAAGCTGTGACTTATTAGTTAAGTTCGACAGTAGTCCTGAGCAGTAGTCGTGTGTTATTGGCCTATGAGTCAGGAGCGGCATAAGCGTCATGAACGCAGAGTTGATATAAATGGAAAAATGGTTGAAAGACATATTTAAGAAGAAATTTGTTCTTCGGGCCAAATATGTAATTATGTGATAATAGTGATTAATTAATTAATTACAAATTTGTTGTAATTAACAAAATTAATTAATATTTAATTATTTTGTAATTTTCAAAATTATGTTATATAATTAAATTAATTTTCAAAATTATATTAAATAATTAATTAATTATAATTTTCGAATTATAATAAATTAAATATTTAATTTTGAATTTTTTATTGGTTTTAATTAATTGGTAGAATTAATTAAATATCTTTATTTGAGCAGGAGATAATAATCTGATAAGTTCAAATTAGATTTGAATTTAAAAGATTAATATTTATTCAAATAATTAATTATATTTGATAATTAGTTAAAAAAATATTTAATTCAAATTTTAAATTAGTTATCGGGTTGTTAGATTTTTATCTGACAAAGTAGTTTGAATAAATAATTAAATAAAAATAAAAAAAATCAAATATCCATAAAATATAGGGTGGTACACGACCACACAGTACTGCATAATTTTCAGGGATAGATTTTTCAATTTTATTTATTTAATTAATGGAAAATTCAAAAATTAGTTTTTGGATATTTTCATTAATAAGATAGTTAATTAATTAAAAGATAAATTATAAGTTGGTTACAGATTTATTTTTTAAATTTAAATATTTTCTATTTAAGTTAGACTTGTCAGAAAATAGACTAAGAGTAATTTGCTCTGTGAAAAAGAACGATACTTTTCAATCTCTCCTTGAAAAGATACAGAACCAATTTCAGGTCTTATTCTCTTGATCTCATGTGTTGAGTACATCAAGTAGAATAAGAAATTAACCATCCTTTATTCTCTAAGTGCCCATACACTTCTTGAGGTGTAGAGAACGTTGTGGAAGATCTTGGTGTGAGTACCTAGGAGCAGCTTGGATAGGAAGTTCGTTCAAATTACAAAAAGATAGCAAGGACACTTGATAGGCATCAAGAGGTATGCTTTCTATTATTTTCTTGCTTATGATTAATGTATGTATATTAATGGATCCGCATATTTAAAGGTAGTTTAAATATATTACAAAATTTTTGTTGTACACTGGGCCAACCCACCACCATTCCGCTGTTTATTAGGAAACTTGTTCCTAACAATTGGTACCAGAGCGGTCATTAGTCTCTACATACATTAATTACTTTGTAGGCATAATATGCATTCTTATGTTATTGTAATATATGTGAATGGATGGTTGTATGTATGTTTAAAGTTTATTCTTAAGGGTCGTTAATTATATGGTGTTTTGGGTTTAGGAATTGTTCTTAAATTTCTAGATAAAAATGTAAGTCATTTTGGGGCATAGGATTTTTTTGTAATTTAAGTTTTTGCATTAAATTATTTGAAAAAATTCTGTAAGGCCCGAGCCCCGGGTTCCGTGCCCCGAAGCCCGAGCCCATACCCATTCGTGCCCAGCCCCTGCGTTGCTGCCAGCCCAGCTTGCATCTCGCCCAGCCGCGCGCCCCGCGCCTGTCGCGCGCACCCAGCGCACCCCTGCGCACCTCGCTCAGCCGCGCGCTTGCTGTGCGCACCTCGCGCGCCCCTACGCCTGCGCCTGTTGCACGCACACTGTGTGTCCCAGCCGCACCCTTTAGCAGCTGCCATGCTCCACCGAGCCTACTTGTACTGCCAGCCCTAGGTTTTTCAATCCTGGGGTTTGCACATTGTTATTCATTTAAATTATGGGCCTAATTAATTTTATTAATTTTGTCCATAATTAAAAATTGTTTTATTTTGAATTAATTATATGAGCCCAAATTCAAAAATGGGCCTAATAACTTATTGGGCATTAAAGTGCAAGTTAGTTATTCTTAAAATTTGTTTAAGATAATTAAAAGTTATTTTAATTCAAAATTAAATGGATAAATGTCTTTATGGATCAAGACTACTTGTGAAGGCCCAAAGTTGAAGATAGAGATCTCTTTAGGTTTTATTTAGTCTCTTACATTTTTGTGTATTTTTTTGCAAGTGTTGTAATTTTTCTAGAAATACCCAAGACACTTGGCCCGCATTTATTTATTTAAAATTTTGAATGTGATTAAATTGTTTAATATTTTATCATGCATTTTTGATATGCCATACATATAACCCACATCGTATTTTAAATTACCCATGCATCTCATATGAGTAGAAACATGCCTTAGGATTGTCCTTTGTGATTATATGCTTTTTGTGATGAACCATATAATAATAAATATAGTTTTAACTAGTTTAAGAGCGGAAATAGATTTTAAAAGTTGTTTAATGTCTAGCATTTAATGAAATTGTTTTATTAAATAATAAATGGTATTCCTAGTAATTATAGCAAATTAAAATTGAATTAATTATGGCATAGTTCTATAATTTTTATTTTGCTTAATTGGATTAGTAATTATTAGAATATCATTTGGTAAAAATAGATCACTTTATTTTTACAAACCAATTAAAAAACATAGGATGTTTTGAGAAAACACATATTTTAAAATAGTGAGTGGGAGAGGGAGTTATGACAATAAGTCTCATGATCTCCATTATTAGTTGGCACTGAGGTAGCATGGAGAGGACCTCGCAGCACCATTGCTTATGTCCCCCTAAGGAAGGCTTCCGACTATGTTATTCTCAAGGCAAACTAATTTTTCAAGAATAGGATTTAATGATGTATTTCAAGTTTGACTGACCCTAAGGCACACTCTTGAGTTAAGTCATTGATCTAAAATAATGGGTTACACTCACAAGGTACATAAGGCTTTCGAGCGGACTAGTGTATTCTTGACCAAACAAGCGGTTGTTTATAAGTCAAAAGAGAAATATTGATTTGAGTTTTCACTTATAAATTTGAGAACTTGTCTCAAACATTAATTTGGAATTAGTCTGACCTACCTTAAGGCTGGTCCATTAATGTTCAAATTAATTACTCGTGGAATTAGTAATTATTTTTTATGTGTTCTTTAATTGTTGCATTCATGCATCAAGTATACTATTCCGAAAATAAGTGATATTTATTATATGCATAAATTCATTTTTGTTTATTTATTTATTTTCAACAATCATCTCTAGCTCAAATCCTGTATCTTCTTTACTTGCAAATGAAAAGTTGACTAGTGAAAACTACATGAAATGGAAATCAAACTTGAACATTGTATTAATATGTGAGAACCACAAATTTGTCTTGACTAAGGAATGTCGTGAAGTCCCTCCCGCTACTGCTGCCAAAACTACAAGGAAAAAGTTTGATAATTGGATCTTATCAAACAACAAAGCAAAGTGTTATATGCTTGCGAGTATGAGTGATGTGCACATAAAGAAGTTTGAGAACACTAAGAATGCTTATGATATATGGGATTCCCTTCAAGATATGTTTGGGCAGCAGTCAGATCAGTGCAGGCATGAGGCCACCAGATCCTACATGACCAAGAAAATGAAGAAATGAGTTTCTGTCAGAGAACATGCATTAGACATGATCAATATAATGCACGATGCCATTATCCATGGGGCAATCATTGATGAAAGGACTTAAGTAAGCATTATACTTGAATCACTTTCTCCAGCTTTTAAAGGTTTCACAACCAACTATGTCTTGAACAAATTATCATATAACATGACACAACTGTTTAATGAATTGCAAACTTATGAATCTCTTAACAAAGGTTCTGAGAAAGAAGGAGAAGCAAATGTTGCTGATTCTAACCCATCCTCTTCAAAGGATAAAACCAAAATGAGGAAAAATGGAAATGGAAAGGACAAGGAGAAAGAAAAAGACAAGAATTCAAAGAAGCCTAAAAAGTCATCCAAAGGCAAAGAGAACAAGAACACCAAAAGCTCCAAAAAGAAGACCCCTAAAAGGATTGGTTTTCATTGTGGAGTAGATGGTCACTGGAAGAGAAACTGTCCAAACTATCTCGCTGAACTAAAGAGAAAAAGAAAGGTAAATTTGATTTACTTGTGTTAGAAGCTTGTTTAGTGGAAGGCAATTCCTCATCTTGGATAGTAGATTCAGGAGCCACTAATCATGTTTGTTTTTCTCTACAGATTCTTAGTTCGACGAGGAAGCTTGCTGATGGAGAGGTGACTATGAGGGTAGGCAGTTGTCAGATTGTCTCTGCAGCAGCAGTTGGAACAACCCATCTGGAATTTAAGAAGAATAAATTTCTTGTTTTAGAGAACGTTTATTATATTCCTGGATTTTCTAGAAACTTAATTTCTGTTTCTATGTTGCATGAACAAGGTTTTAAAATTTATTTTAATAATAATTCGATTATTATTTCAAGATATTATTTTAAGATATGTTCTGCAAAATCTATTGATGGGATTTATAAGCTGTAAGCTAAAGAGAATTCTGCTTATAATTCTGAATTATTTAAAACAGCTAATCCTAAATCTATTAAACGACAAAGACTGATTCCGATAGTGAAACATATTTGTGGCACTAGAGATTGAGCCATATTGGTCTAGATAGAATTAATAGGCTTGTAAAGGATGGTCCTTTAAGAGAACTATCTATTGGATCTCTCCTTGTTTGTGAATCTTGTCTAGAAGGCAAGATGACCAAGAGACCTTTCTCTGATAAAGGTTCAAGAGCTACAGAACCACTTCAGCTGGTACATACGGATGTTTGTGGTCCACTTAATGTACAAGCAAGAGGAGGTTATGAATACTTCGTCACTTTCATTGACGATTATTCAAGATATGGTTACCTATACTTAATGCAAAGGAAATCTGAAACTTTTGGAAAGTTCAAAGAATTTCAAGCAAAGGCTCAAAAGCAATTATGTAAATCACTAAAAGTTCTTCGATCTGATCGAGGTGGGGAGTACTTGGATTCTGAATTCGAGGACCATCTATGTGAGCATGGCATTCAATCCCAACTCACAGCACCTGGAACGCCACAAAAAAATGGTGTTTCAGAAAGACAGAACAGAACGTCATTAGATATGGTTAGATCAATGATGAGTTTCTCATCATTACCACTGTCATTCTGGGGCTATGCGATTCAATGTGCTCTATACATATTGAATGTTGTTCCATCTAAGTCTATCCAGAAGACACCCATGGAATTATGGAATGGTTGTAAATCTAGTTTACACCAATTTCGAATTTGGGGGTGTCCTACACATGTGCTTAAAGGAAAGACCGGGAAGTTGGAATCACGCTCTGAAGTGTGCATGTTTGTGGGATATTCCAAAGAGACTAGAGGTGGAATTTTCTATAGTCCAAAAGAAAAAAAAATATTTGTATCAAAAAATGAAAATTTTCTTGAACATGACTATTTTAATAACCACCAACCTCACAATAAGGTTGTACTGGAGGAGATGGTCTCGAATGAAGTTGCAAAGTCACCAGCAACAACCAATAAAAAACAGCAAGAAGAAATTTCTAGTTCTAGTCAGAATAGTAGAGATCCTCGTCGTAGAGGGAGGGTTAGTAAGCAACTCACACACTATGAACACGAAGTTCTAATGCTTATGTCTGACACAAACAAAGACGATCCATTGAAATTTAAAGATGCAATGAATGATTCTGACAAGGACAAATGGCAAGACACCATGAATTGAGAAATGGAATCGATGTATTCCAATTGTGTCTGGGTTCTTGAAGATCCACTTGAGAATATCAAGCCCATTGGTTGCAAGTGGATATTCAAGAAGAAAAGAGGAGCGGATGGGAAAGTAGAGACTTTCAAAGCAAGGCTTGTAGCCAAAGGTTACACACAGAAAGAAGGGGTTGAATATGAAGAAACCTTTTCTCCTGTAGCCATACTGAAATCCATTCGTATACTCTTGTCCATTGCTGCGTGCATGGATTATGAGATTTGGCAAATGGGTGTCAAAACAGCTTTTTTGAATGGCTACCTTGACGAAACCATTTACATGTCTCAACCAGAAGGGTTCGAATTAAAAGGTCAAGAGTAAAAAGTTTGCAAGCTTCTTAGGTCCATCTATGGACTCAAACAAGCTTCTAGATCTTTGAATCTTAGATTTGATGACACAATTAAAACGTTTGGTTTTGAACAAAATGTTGACGAACCTTGTGTCTATAAAGAAATCAAAGATGTTGTAGTAGTATTCCTCGTTCTTTACGTTGATGATATATTATTGATTGGTAATGACGTAACATCATTATCAAAGGTAAAGAACTGGTTAGCTGAAAAATTCCAAATGAAATATTTGGGAGAAGCCAAGTATGTTTTGGGCATTAAAATTCTTATAGATAGCAGAACAAAACTTTGGCACTGTCTCAAGCAACTTATATTGATAAGGTGCGAGAACGCTCTAATATGCAAAACTCCAAAAAGGGTAATATGCCAACCTGTTCTAGAGTATTCGTTTCCCAGGAGCAGTGTCCCAAAACACCTTAGGAAGAGGAAGATATGAGACAATATCTCTATGCATTAGTGGTAGGCAGTCTAATCTACGCCATGTTGTGTACAAGACCTAACTTTCGTTATGCAGTAGGGATAGTCACCTGTTATCAATCCAATCCTGGATTGAGTCATTGGATTGTAGTGAAGAATATTCTCAAGTATCTTAGAAATACTAGAGATTATATGCTTGTATATTCAGGTGGAGACCTGAACCCCACTGGTTATACTGATTATGATTTTCAATCAGATAGAGATAGTCGGAAATCGACTTCTGGATCAATGTTTACTCTTGGAGGAAGAGCAGTAGTTTGGTGAAGTATTAAACAAACCAGCATTGCAGACTCCACCATGGAAGCCGAGTATATAGTAGCTTGTGAAGCAGCTAAGGAGGCTGTGTGGCTCAAAAATTTCTATTCTGATCTGGAAGTAGTGCCAGATGTGGATAAGCCACTAGTCCTATACTGTAACGCCCTACTACCTTAGAGCCGTTACTAAGTGAGTTTATAAAGGGCAACTAACTCGCAAAGCGAGGTTTTTAGAACAAAAGTGTGATTAAACAGGGAGTCAAGGCTGTAATCTTTAAAAGTACTCAATTTCATTAAAATTCAAGAGTTTAATATTCGGGATCCCAAAATGAGGTTTGTAAAATGTTTACAATACAAAATAGGTTTACAGATGACTAATTATCAAAAAACATGGTTTAATACAGCCATTTCTCAAAATGCCCCCAACCAAAGCAGTCGGGCAGGCCAAGCATGTACGCGCCGCCCCCACGCTCTCCGTACTCATGGCTGGTTGACTTTCTCTTTGCCCTTACCTGCAACACAGAGCACCCGTGAGCCGAAGCCCAACAAGAAAACTCATACAGTTCATAACATATGCATATCATTCCATCATTATGGAAGATAACTCATATCTAATCAAACAGTCCATAAGATTTAAACACGTATACGGCCATGCCGTCCCAGAAGCGTTACCAAAGCTTGGGATCTCGGTCTACACCGTAAGGATATCCCATGTATCCATTGGGGTCTCACCCTAACCACAAGCACTCCACCTGCTAAGTGGTATTCCCGGCCCCACTGCCATTCTCGGCCTTTGCCGTTCTCGGCTCCTTTGCCGTTCATTCAGCTATAACCACATATGGCATTCACATACAACAATCAAACATATAATAATTCATTTAGAGCTACATCCTAGCAATAATACAACTTAGGGCCACACCCTGCAACAATACTATGGGCCCGTGCCTTGCTCTACGGGTGCTACAGTTTTCTTACCTGTATCCCGAGCTTTCCAATGCACCAAGGTCACAAGCACGGTCCTCTATCACGAGCCTCTCCAAAATCCTAGTCACAACACATATAAAACACTTTTAATACTAACCAATCCTTAAACCACTTCCCGGGACCAATCCCGTACTCTCGGGACCTCTAATTCCCTAAAACAATGCATTGGAACTATCCCCCGAGTCTCCGAGCAAAAGCCCTAAAAACACAATATTTGGCTGTCAAAAATGGTCTAGGGCTATGACACTCCCATCAAGGGCCGCGGCGCCTAGGAGCTTTCCCCCAATCCTGATGCATGCTTGCGCCGCGACACCAAAGAACAGGGCCGCGACGCCCCTACGCGAACCCAGATTTCTGGGTTTTCCCCCTGCATTTTCCCGAGCCAAAACAACTCCAATTCAACCCAAACAAGTACCTAAGCCCCAAAATCAATTTAAAACCCCATATGAACCCTTTAGAAACCTATAGACATAAAAAACAAACCCAATTACACAATCACACTCAAAATCCATTCTTGAGTTTCAAATTCCTGAAACTTAAACCATGGCTTCCAAGACTTAAACCAGAGCTTGAAAACTATAAATAATGTCTCTAAAATCTTAAACCACATCAGATACGAAAATTAAACATGCTAAGGATTCTTACCTCAATCAAAACTCAGCTTGAACTCCTCTCAATTCCAGCCTCCAACGTCTTTCCTCTTGGTTATCCTAACTGAATTCCAAGTAAAAACCAGCCATCTTTTCTTTAGGTTCCCACACACAATCCTTGAAAATCAACCTTGAACTTAAGCAATAACAGAACATAATCCTTACCTCTGAGTAGTCCTAGCTTAAATTTGACCTTGGTTGTCTCCAATCCCTCTTGAATTTCCTCCTAGGTCTCCCAACTTCAGCCCCTTCTTCTTTTCCCCTTTCCTTTTGATTTTCTTCCAATTTCAGCATAAACCAACATATGACTAAGTGTAATACGTATTCCCTTTTCCTTCAGCTGAAGTAATCTAAATCCTTGCCTAATGCCCACTTTACCCTTTCATAAGAATTCCTCCCTAACTAAACCTCAAGGGCACTCTTGTCCTTTCACCTATTTTACAATTCTACCATTTTCCATCTAAACTTGTTACTCTCAGCAGTTACTAATGGTTACTCAGGTTACTCAACCACCAATAACTATTAACCACTAATTCTCAAATTTACAAAATTCCCAAAGTACCCCTAGGCTCCTCCCGAGCCGGGTATAAAATCCCGTTGTGACTTTAAAGTTAACTAGCTCTCTAGGACCGTCTCGGCACGTGCGTCACATTAATATCACCACACTCACGTGGTACAAATCACACAATACAATTATCGCATTCATGCCCTCAGTGGGCTAAAATTACCAATTCACCCTTAACATACAAACGGGGCCCACATGCATATTTATACCACCTAAACATGCATTCTAATCACATATTCATTCAAATTCATATATTATCATATTAATTCACTTATTTCCCTCTAGACACGCTAATCAAGGTCCTAAACCTTAGTAGCAACTTGGGGTGTTACAATTATCCCCTCCTTACAAGAATTTCGTCCTCGAAATTACCTGAACAACTCG
The DNA here is from genome assembly GCF_963169125.1 of Humulus lupulus. NCBI lineage: Eukaryota > Viridiplantae > Streptophyta > Magnoliopsida > Rosales > Cannabaceae > Humulus > Humulus lupulus. Next base: position 214,410,678 of record NC_084797.1, on the reverse strand, counting down.
GGATGCCGCTCCCACATATCAGACTCAAGCTCCCACGTCGCCTCTTCAACCTTGCTGTTCCTCCACAACACTTTAACCAAGGCGATGGTTTGCTCCGCAAGACTTTATCCTTCATATCAAGGATCTGAACAGGCTTCTCCTCATATGGCAAATCCTGATCCAACTCCAAATTCTCATAGCTTAACACATGAGTAATATCTGATACATATTTCCAGAGCATGGACACATGAAACACGTCATGAACCCCTGATAGTGCTGGAGGCATCACCAATCTGTAAGCTACCTCACCAACTCGTTCCAGTACCTCAAAGGGGCCAACAAACCTGGGACTCAGCTTGCCCCGAACACCGAATCGTTTCACTCCTCTCAGGGGTGAAACCCTGAGGAACACATGATCGCCGACCTGAAACTCCACATTCTTGCGTCTCAGATCTAAGTAACTCTTCTGACGACTCTGGGAGGCGAGCATACGAGCTCTAATCTTCTCAATTGCCTCACTGGTCTTCTGAACCATCTCAGGACCTAAATATCTTCTCTCACCGGTCTCATCCCAATGTATCGGTGACCTGCATTTTCTTCCATACATCATCTCATATGGAGCTACTCCGATAGTCGCTTGATAGCTATTGTTGTACGAGAACTCAATCAATGGGAGGTACTTACTCCAAGATCCCCAAAAGTCTAACACACAGGCTCGTAGCATATCCTCAAATATCTGAATTTTCCTCTTAGACTGCCCATCTGTCTGAGGAAGGTAAGCGGTACTGAATCGTAGCTGTGAGCCCATTGCCTTCTGCAGGCTCTCCCAAAACTTGGAGGTGAAGGTGGGGTCTCTATCGGATACTGTTACACCCAGATTTCGAGCCATGAGAATTGTGACCTCGAAAGCTGGATTCATAATGAATGAACTCGTAAAGTCTGGCATATGTCCGAAATCTAAGCATCGAGCCTGCGGAGCAGAGACGACTTCGAAGATGATAGCCTCGAAATCCCCACCAGCTCAAAAGATAGACCTCGAAGTACATATGTTCTCGGGATGGCCTCGGATCAGGGCTCCGAGCCTGACGCGCGTATGAGCTCGAAGTCATGTGGCCTCGGGAAGATGCTATAGCTCGAAAGTCAACAAGAAACCTGGGGAAATAGGGCCTTGATGATACAGGATAATAACTTTGAATATCCTAATGAGTCATCTATAAGAGATGCGGTCTACATTGATTACCATAAATCCCCTACAATCAAGGGATATTACTTGTTCAGTTATACGCCCCCTGATCTTCAGGGGACGTTTCCTTGTATATCGGATTGCAGGCATTTAATGCCATTTAATTTATTTGCATATACAGAATAACTTCCTGAAATATGTGGGATAGTATTATGAAATCTTCTCTATAAATAGAGAGGTCATGCACCATTATAAGAGAGGAATTTTTGTGTTCTTAAGGTAAAACTCTGGAGAATTCATCCTTGGAGAATTTTCAGAGATCATCTCAAGTTTAATAACAAAGACTCGTGGACTAGGCAGATTTAACTGCTGAACCACGTAAAAATCTCGTTTGTATTATCGTATTTTTATTGGCCATTACTGATTATTGTTTTCGTGCTCTTCTTTCACTGTTGACGAAAAACGACGTCAACAGTTTGGTGCTTTCATTGAGAGCCTTAAGCATTCAGTCCCTGAATAAGTCATGGCCACTAATAATTAGAATACTCCTGAAGAGAATTACCCAAGACGTCCTGGGAAACAGCCGATGGAAAACCCAGATGTTGAGGAAAGAAGCGGATCCTCCGATTCTCGCGGACCACCCGCTCCGCCACGAGATGAGGATATGTATTACAATCCTGAGCGGTATGTTCCCATTGTGGAACTTGAGAACCGGCAACTGAAACAGCAGTTGGCAGAGGCCAACAAGCGGAATGAAGAGTTGGCAAGGATAGCCGCAGAGGCGCAGGTGGCTCAGTCCCCACCTCCACGTGAAAACCAAGCCCCTCCTCCAAGGGACGTGCACGTTCCTCCCCGCAGGCCCCATGGGCATCCACGGAAGAATGCTGCCACAAGAAGTACTCGGGCTAGGGCCCCGGCACAACCTCCGGCACCAGCAAAGCCAACCGCTCCCCCTAGGCCCCAGAGAAGTACTCGGGCTAGGGCCCCGGTTAATCCACCCATGGAAGTACCTGCGAGAACTGAGAACAACCGAGCCCCTGCGGAGGCTCAGACTCAAGTCTCTGGAAGCGCACCAAATGCAACCAACCCATCTCGGGCAAACTCCGGACCGTCCAGGCCGCGGAATGGGTGGCAGCCACCGTCACCCATACGGTTCCCTCCATCTCCTATAAGATACCCTTCACCCCCTCGCAGGAGCGCTCAACCAGTTCGAGATCAGGATGAAGGGCGTGCAAGGAGGAGACAAGGAAACAAGGAAGCTTTCCAGGAGCGAAGAGGCACCCCATCAGAAAGAAGTCAAACATCTCAGTCTCGCACGACGGAAACGAGGCGGCACGGAAAAGATCCATCTCGAAATAACTATGCGACAAGTTTTACTAGTGACGACTCTGGAGATACCAGATCGGTCAGCAAGCATGATCGGGGTCGTAAGAATACTGGAAGCCGCAGGAATCGCTTCGACCTGCGAGAACACCTGAATCAAAGTCGAGGTAACGATAACCCGATAAACCCGGACCTGAGGGATCGCTTGAATAGGCGTCAAGACCCCTTACGGAGGTGCGAGCCTGGAATTGTGATCGGCGACAACCGATTCCAGACGATACCCCTCGCGGACCCGGTCCAGGAAAGGATTGAACAGTTGGAAAAAGCCTTTAGGCTTTTGAAAAGAGAGCAAGGTCGGGATTGATATGAAGATTCTGACGAGGATCTTGAACCGTTTTCTCCCCATATTTCTAACACTCCATTTCCCCAAGGATTCCGGATCCCTCATGCCCAACGTTTGAGGGGAAGTCCGACCCATGCATCCATTTAAGTTCGTTCAACACCATAATGAGAGCAAGCAATGTGGGATACGAGCTCAGATGCATGTTATTTCCAGCATCTTTGACAGGACCAGCCAAAAGCTGGTTCGAAAAATATAAAAGACACTCAATAACTTCATGGGAGCAGCTATCTAAAGATTTCAAGAAGCAGTTCAGAGCCATGACGGGGGTTAGACCTGAGGCGTCAACCCTGACTAACGTTCGGCAGCAGCCAGGAGAAACCTTGAAGAGTTACCTTACGAGGTTCAATCTGGAAGTAGCCCAAGCTCGGAACGTGGATGACAGCGGTCACCTAATGGCTGTCCAAGCTGGAGTTATGCCAGGGAATGCTCTCTGGGACGACATGCAGAGAAAACCTCTGAGGTCCATAACCGAGTTTAACAAGTGGGCACAGAGGTTTGTCAATGTAGAGGAAGCGAGGTCGACACTTAATATGACCTCCCAGCCTGCAACTACAACGATAAACATAAACTCTGCCCTAACCTTGGTGGACCCACCAGCTCCAACGCTTGGTGTGGAAAACCCTTCCAAGAGAAAAAAGAACGAAGGGTGTAACCCTGAGGCCGAAGGAGGAAAGAGAAAGAAAGGGGAGAGATATTTCTCCGTGTACAAAGTGTACACCGAGCTCAACGAGTCTCGGGAGAACATATACCTGGCCAATGAAAACCAGGTCCCCTTTAGGCATCCGGACCCAATGAGAAATCAAAAGTCCAAGAGGGACTCCAGCAAGTATTGCCGATTTCACAGAGACACCGGGCATACTACCGATGAATGTCGACAGCTGAAAGACAAGATCGAAGGATTGATCTCGAGAGGTTACTTCAGACAATATGTCAAGAACCAGAGTACTAATCAGGCGGCCGTGAGCCAGAAAGCAGCCGCGCCGCAACCCACGCAAAACAATAATTCTCGAGCTCGAGAAGAAGATAGGCCCCCTCCGATATATGGAGAAGATGTAATAACCATCTCGAGAGGGCCTCATCCCGCAGGAATGGGCAGGAATGCCCAAAAGAGATACGATAACGAGCTGAAGACTGGGGACGGGTCTCCCTATGAACTCGAACCTAGAGCTCCAAAACGTCAGAGGATTGAATCCCAACCAATAACCTTCACTGAGGAAGACGCGTCCCATGTCCAGTTTCCTCACCATGATCCACTGGTCATCACTCTCCAGCTGGCAAATAAAAGGGTCCATAGAGTTCTCATAGACAATGGAAGCTCAGTTAACATTCTCTATAAAGCAACCCTCAAGAAGATGGGACTCTCCCTTCGCGACCTGAAAGCGTGTGCAACTACTTTATACGGATTTTCAGGAGAAGGGACCGCCTGCATGGGATCCATCGAGCTCCCCATAACCTTGGGAGACTACCCAGTCTCGGCAACCAAGATGATGGAGTTCGTGGTAGTGGATCTACCTTCAGCCTACAACGTGCTGCTCGGCAGACCCGCCCTGGTTGGGCTGGGGGCAGTCTCATTAGTAAGGCATCTGGCCCTTAAGTTCCCGACCCCTAGCGGCGTTGGAACATTAAAGGGAGATCAATTAGTTGGGAGGGAATGCTACAGCATTTCCTTGAGAGGAAAGAAACAGATGAGTGCACAAGCACTCGTCATTATTCAAAGTAAAGACGGGACGGTCTTAGAAATTAATGAAGAGATCGATCCAAGGGTTGAGGAGAAAGCTGACCTCGAACCCTTAGAAGAGCTCGAAGAAATTCAGCTCGAGGAAACTGATCCCTCAAAAAAAGTGAAGGTTGGAAAACACCTCCAGGATGAGACAAAATAGTAACAAATTTGCTTTTTAAAGAAGAACCAGGATGTCTTTGCATGGTCACATTCGGACATGGTGGGAATAAGTCCGAATATAGCAAGCCACGCGCTGAATATAGACAAAAGCTTCCCTCCGAAGCAACAAAAGCGAAGACAGCTGGACGATGACAGAAAGAAGGCACTGAAGGAGTAGGTTGACAGGTTAAAGGCAAACCGATTCATTTGGGATGCCTTTTACCCTGACAGGGTAGCCAATCCGGTGTTAGTCCCAAAGCCCAATGGGACGTGGCGAACCTGTATTGACTATTCAGACCTCAACAAAGCTTGCCCGAAAGACTGTTTCCCATTACCAAGGATTGACCAGCTCGTTGATGCCACAGCGGGGCATGGCCTGATGTCGTTCATGGATGCCTATTCTGGATATAACCAGATTCCCATGCATGCCCCCGACCAGGAACACACGAGATTCATAACGGATAAGGGGCTATACTGCTATAATGTCATGCCATTCGGGCTCAAAAATGCTGGGGCCACATATCAGCGGCTCGTGAACATGATGTTTTCAGAACAGATAGGCAACAACATGGAGGTTTATGTTGAAGACATGCTTGTCAAGTCTCAACTTAACAATAACCATGTTGATGACCTCAAAGAGTGCTTTGGCGTGCTCCGAAAGTATAACATGAAACTGAATCCTCAGAAGTGCACTTTCGGAGTATCTTTAGGGAAATTCTTGGGCTTTATTGTGAACGCTCGTGGAATAGAAGCCAACCCCGAAAAGATCCAGGCCCTAATTGACATGCCCTCACCTCGAAGACACAAGGATGTCCAAAGTTTGACCGGCAGGATGGCGGCCCTAAGTAGGTACATTTCAAAATCTACGTACCGTTGTCTCCCGTTCTTCAACCTTTTGAGAGGAGGTAAGAAGTTTGAATGGACAGAGGAATGCGAGCTGGAATTCCAGGAGCTTAAAAAGCACCTCGCCGAACCCCCCATATTATCAAAACCTGAAACGGGAGAAATACTGTACCTATACTTTTCCACCACCGAACACGCAATAAGCGCAGTGCTCGTGAGAGAAGAAGAAAAAGTATAAAAACCCGTTTACTACATTAGTAAAAGGTTACTGGGGGCAGAGTTAAGATACCCCTTGATGGAGAAGCTGGAGCTTAGTTTAATTCATTCATCTCGTAAACTCCGCCCCTACTTTCAAGCGCATCCCATCCATGTGTTGACTGATCAACCACTTAGGAAAGTCTTGTCTAAACCGGAGGCTTCAGGTCGACTTCTTAAATGGGCGGTTGAACTCGGACAGTTTGAGATCACCTACCACCCGAGGACGACCATTAGGGCACAGGCATTGGCGGACTTTATAGTAGAATGTACTGGCATGACCAACGACGAAGTTATAACCCCGACCCATGAGCTGTGGAAACTTTACGTCGATGGTTCATCCAATGAAAATGGATCGGGGGCAGGAGTCATTTTGATTACCCCCGCAGGGAGCAGATTTCATTATGCCTTAAGATTTAACTTCAAAGCATCGAACAATGAGGCCGAATACGAGGCTTTACTGGCGGGGCTTCGTGTAGCCAAGGAGCTCAAAGCCAAAGCAATACATTGCTACAGCGACTCCCAGCTCGTGGTTAATCAAATCCTGGGAGAATACCAGGCTCGTGGCACGAAAATGGCAGCTTATTTGGAGAAGGCAAATCCGCATTGGAGCGTTTCGAATTCTATGCAATCGAACAGGTTCCCCGAGAGCGGAACTCAAATGCTGATGTCCTAGCTCGGCTCGCCACCTCCGCTGAGAATGATGAACTGAAAATTGTACCGATAGAACACCTCTCGGCACCTAGCATTAACGAGCCAGAGGAGGAAGATGTGTGTATGATTGAATCAGAGCCTACCTGGATGACCCCATTAATTGAATACCTTGAGAGCGGAGTCCTTCCAAAAGACCGGAGTCAGGCTCGAAAATTAATGTATCAACTTCCACGTTACACCATTTTGGACGGGAAGCTGTATAGAAGGGGATATTCTATGCCATTACTTCGGTGCGTAACTCCACCTGAAGCCAAGAAGATCATTGAAGAAATTCATGAAGGATTCTGTGGAGACCACACCGGGGGGCATAGCCTATCCAAGAAAATCATACGCCAAGGATACTTCTGGCCTACCATTAAAACATATTCTTTCGAGTACGTGAAGAAATGCGACAAATGCCAGAGATTCGCCACGATTCCTCGAGCTCCTCCATCCGAGCTGACTATGTTGACTTCCCCATGGCCATTCGCGGTATGGGGAATCGACCTCATAGGCTCTCTCCCAACTGGCAAAGACGGTGTGAAATACGTCGTCGTCGCTGTGGACTACTTCACGAAGTGGACGGAGGCCAAACCATTGGCAATAATAACTTCCAAAAAGATCCTCGACTTCGTGGTAAAAAACATTGTATGCCGATATGGGATGCCGAGGAAGATTGTATCCGACAACGGAACCCAGTTCGATTGCGACTTGTTTACCAACTTTTGTGAAAAGAACGGAATAATAAAGAGTTTTTCATCAGTAGCTCATTCGCAGGCAAATGACCAGGTCGAGGTTGTAAAAAAAACTCTCAAGAGTTCACTAAAGAAAAAGTTGGAGGAGGAAAAGGGACGATGGCCCGAAGAGTTGCCCCAAGTCCTATGGGTATATAGGACCATAGCTCGAACATCGACGGGGCATACCCCGTTCTCTTTAGCGTACGGTTGCGAGGCAATGTTGCCTATCGAGGTCGAAATTCCAACAATCCGAACTCACATTTATGACCAAAACTCAAACCACACCCAGCTCGAAGAAACCTTAGACTTGATTGAAGAAAAGAGAAATGAAGCTCAGCTGAGGAACGCTGCCTACCAGCAACGAGCTACCAGGTATTTCAACAAGCGGGTTCGAGATCAAAAGTTCGGTGTGGGAGATCTGGTGTTGAGACGCGTATTTTTGGCAACAAGAGATCCAGCAGCTGGTGTGCTCGGGCCGAATTGGGAAGGACCATACCAGATAGAGTCAGTCATCCGACCCGGTGTTTACAAGCTAGCGAGGTTGGATGGGAGCCTGGTACTGCGAGCATGGAATGGCGAACACCTAAGACCTTACTACCAATAGTATAGGAGAAGTGTTGCCTGTAACCGTGATTTTTCTATCTATATTAATTTGACTGCTTTGAATTCCATCAAATAAAGATCTATTTCGTTCAATATGTTATGTCTCTTCTTATTTTTGCAATCTCTCTTAATTTAATAACCTATGGTCAAACTCATAGGATATTAAGGGGGCATCATTGGTATATATACCATCAGCTTAAAAAATAAAATAACATTCACGAAATACATACAAGTGTTTGGATATAACCAAATGCGCGAGCTTAGATAGTTTGGACGTAACCGAATTACAACCAAATGCGCGAGCTTAGATAGTTTGGACGTAACCAAATTAACAAAAGATCAAAACGTTTGGATATAACCAAATGTGCGAACTAGGTTAAAAATGTAAGTGGATTACATACCAAACTCGAACTTAATAGGTTTGGAGCAAACCAGCTAAAACTAATCGACGATAAGTGGGAACTTAAACCTACTTCGAGATAAGTCGAGATCGAGGCTGGAATATCTTAAAGGAAAATAGTTTCGAACTCATAACCTTGGAGAAATAACCGAGGACAAGAAAAAGTAACTAAGCAATAAGATATAACTAAAACCATTCACATTACATACCATACAAATACTTTCGGGTTCATGGTTAAAGTAATATCCGACCTTGATAAATAACGAGATCGGAAGCGAACAATTCGAGCAAACGACGCACGAATGCATTGAGTTTCGAACCTAAATCCAAACTATGTTTGTACAAATAAATAAACATAAACGATTCATTAATATTAAATATGCAGAATATTTCGAACCAAGAAATGTAAAGCATATGTATTAATATAAAAAATTGTATCAGCCCTACGGGCATAAATTAAAACAATTACAAAAATAAGGGGACACAGCCCAAGATAAGATTTCCCCGAGATCAGATTCAAGAAGGAGGAGTCTCCTTGGCCTTCTCAGCATCGGCAGCACTGGACCCCTCTGAACGACTAGCATGACTATCCTCCTGAGCACCTTCGGAGGCGGCCTCCCGAGCAGCCTCTTCCGCCTCGAGCCGAGCATTCCACTTATCTAGAAGCTTCGCCTCATGAGGACCTAAGAAGCTGGTATCCAGGTCTTCATTGTTGGCCCACATTCTGTACATGGTCGAATCAACCGCCTGGTCCTTCTTCTCCTTATACTCAGCAAGGAGACGAGCCTTCTCGCCCTCAATTATGTCAAAGGTAGCGGTTTGATCTTCTTCGAGCTTTTTGTTAGCCTCTTGGAGCCGAGCGTTCTCCTTCTCAATCTCCGCAAGCCTGGCATTCTCTTTCTCGAGCTCCGCAAGCCTAGTATTCAGCTTCTCAAACTCGGATGCTTTGGCCTTAAGCTCCTCACCTCCTGCCTCAAGCTTTTTGTTCGCCGCCTTCAGGTCGTCACTCGCCTTGAGTTGAAGATCCCTTGCCTCCTGAGCATAAGACTTGCTCGAGTGGATCTCGTTATTCAACCTATAGTTGAGCTGGGCAGTAAAGGCAAGAGACTGAAAAGAAAGAATTGCCATTAACACCAGGACTGTGTAAATATAACTAAGAAGTAGAAGAAAACTTACCGCGGCAGTGAGCTCGATACTCTTCTCATAGAGGGCAGTGCAGTCTCGGGCATTGTTCAAGTATTGCCATTGAGGAGCCTCAAGACTGCTGAAGCTCTGGCCGATTCGGGACATAACATCTGAACACAGCATAGACCCATGGGGACCAGCCACGTTGTCAATTACATACTCCTCGACGTGAGTAGAAACTGACAGCTTCTGAGCTCGAGAAGCAGAAGGCTTTCTGGGAGGTGGACCAAGTGATGGCTGGACCACTACAGGAAGTTGGGGCTCGACCATAGTGGAGACACCGACCTGTGAAGTCGGCGCCACGGTGGAAGCACCAAGCTACGAAGTCGTCGCCACGACGGAGCTTGTAATAGGCGGAGCCGGGGGAGGAGTTTTCTTGGACCTCTTTAGGACCTTGGTGGGCCGGTCAGCCTTTCGCGACCCCACCCTGGGACGCTTGCTTCTCTTGGCACCGCCACTCTCGATGATATTGTCAAGGTCGGAATCCATCTTGCCTGCACAGTCACGCCACAATGTGAATCATAACAAAAAAGAGGGAATATTATATAAAGTGATTCAGTATTGCATAGATATACAAAGTAATGATAGGAGAAACCTAACTGGAACTCTCCCCCGAGCTCGAGCTCGGGGACCATGAAATTCCCCCATCTTCAGAAGAGGCGGGGGGAGTACCTTCCCTATACGTGGACGTCAACCTCGAAAGGTCCCTATAATCATTGGTCCCATATTGGACGGCTATCCCGTCCCACACATCGTTCAGACTGTACATGGTATCATACTTCCCGAGCCAACTATCGAACCTATGAACTCGGTCGTCTACCCAAGTCCATATATAGAAGTGATCCCTATCATCTGGGCACAAGACTAACCTATTGGGTTGGTGCTTTAATAAGGTGGGGGACCACATTCTCCAGCTAAGGATGACTTTACCTTGACCATTCGAGTCTGAACTCGAGGCTTCATCGTTAGCCTCATTCCCTGATGACGGGCTTCTTCGGCGAGCAGGGGGTGGAGGCCTCACCTCTCTCCTTGGAGGGAGGATGCCTGTGGGCAAAGGCACCTGCTCCCAATGGTCGTACTTTTTATTGGACCAGTCCGAGGTGGAATGGCCATCTCCCAAAAGCCCGCAAGCTCGGAGCTTGCTCTCATGTAAAAGGTATGAGAGAGACCTCCTACCGTATGGGAGTTGGAGCAGAGTCTCTCTATGCTCCTTCATTGCGTCGTCGGGAGTGGGACGGTGAAAATTGGCTGGAAAATAAGACACATTTCAACTAAGTACGGGTTTACAAATAAAATCCCGAGCACAGAGATAAAGAAGGTTGGAATACTTACGAATCTGTCTGAATGAGTAGCATCGAGACGGGGACAGGCCATCTGTCCAGAAGAAGGCTTTCTTAAAATCAGGTGGATGATTAGGAAGATCCTCAAACACCTTTTTCTCTTTGGGGTAGCTCGAAAGATAGTAAAAGCCATCTCCTCCCCGAGCTCGGGAGGGGTTACTTTTCAGACAGAAGAGGTATAAGATCTCCTGTGGTGAAGGTCCTTCCCACTTCAGCTTGTGGTATAGCGACCTCAGGGCAGACAGAACCCTGTAAGAGTTGGTGTTGAGCTAGAATGGAGCCAGCCCAACAAAATCCGTGAAGTCCTTGAAAAATGACTTCAAAGGCAGTAACGCTCCTGCCTTCATATGCTCTTGGCTCCAGGCCGCATACCTCAGCTTGGGATTTCCATCTCCCGGGGCGCGGCAGCTTCGCTCACTGGGGGTAAGAGCTCGACACCTTAGGGTGCTTGATAGCCTAAGGCCATGGAAAGCCAGGATATCAGTTATCTGGCCTAGTGAGGTAATCGAGCTCTAGTAGTGCTCGGCTTCGAAGAACTCCCTCCTCGGTTGTGAGGTAGATGGCTCCCCCATGAGCGAGAATTGGAGCTCTCCCGGGCTATACACAATGGTCACCTTTAATTTAGGGTCGAGGGGAATCGGCCTAGGTCCAGAATCAGGTTCTGGATAAAGAGCCTCCCGAAGGGTTCTCCTTTTCCTCTCTATGACCTCATCAATTTGGCGGCGATAATGAGCTCGAATCTCCTCTTGTTCGAGTGCGAGATCGTACTCGCGAATTCGGCTTTGATTCCGAGCAAACAGCGACTCCGGGCTCGGGGTTTTGGGCGAGTAAGGGATTGCCAGCAGCGACCCCCACCGTCTTTCCAGATTCTGTGACATCTAGCGAGAAAGAAAAAATGGTGAGGGCCATGTTAGCAAGAGTTCAAGAATTGCGAGCTTGACAAGACAAGCTTGAAACTTAAGAACGAAACGAGCTCGAAACTAAGACCTTTATTAAAGAGTCAGAACGTGTATTCTATGAGAAAAAGGAGGAGAGTGGATATAATTTTTTGAAAATCCCGAAATATCAGGGAAAAAAGGTGGTGGTTATTCAGAAAAGGTAGTCTTGGGTATCGTGCGTTCTTTAAAACCAAGATTTAGTACCCGATATCTTGGTGTGCAAGATATGTCTTTCAAATTTTGAAACCCAGAAAAAAGATACCTTGTTCTACACCAAAACTGGATTTGGAACTAGTAACTTAAAACCTAGTATGGAGACTTAAACGTGAAAGTCTATCGGTAAAAAATTTCCTAGCGTATCATACTAAGAAAATATATCTGCGCATTCCCAGAAATAATAAGAACAATATAGACAGAAACTGGTATAAAGGCAAACAAAAAGACAATCAGACACTTACACAATGATGGCGATTGCAGAAAAATCGTCGAGTGAAGGAGAGGCTGCAGATATGAGCTCACAGTCTCGAACAAACTGGCGGTCCTCTGTTTCTTCGGCTGAGAAAACATGCACAAGCAAGAAGTTCTCTGGGGATAGTTTCTGGTTCTTCTTCTTTTCTTTCTTCTGATGAGCGAAAAATAAAAAGGAAGACAATGAATGGGGTCTTATATATAGATGAAAAAAGGGGGTTAATCTGAGCCATTGAATAAAACCCTTACAAAATCCAACAGATAGGGATTAATGATATGATGGTACCAGAAAGGTGGCAGACGAACGATCGTGGGAAGATTTCCAAGGTACTCGAGTACCCTGAATAGGAAATACCCAACTGACACGTGTCCATTCTCAAGTATGTGACGGTGCGGTTCCCGAAGAAAGTAGTTCAAAAGTTTCCTTCTCATAGGATTCGAACAAATACTTTTGAGGGGGGAAGATGTTACACCCAGATTTCGAGCCATGAGAATTGTGACCTCGAAAGCTGGATTCATAATCAATGAACTCGTAAAGTCCAGAATATGTCTGAAATCTAAGCATCGAGCCTACGGAGCAGAGACGACTTCGAAGATGATAGCCTCGAAATCCCCACCAGCTCGAAAGATAGACCCCGAAGTACATCTGTTCTCGGGATGGCCTCGGATCAAGGCTCCGAGCCTGATGCGCGTATGAGCTCGAAGTCATGTGGCCTCGGGAAGATGCTATAGCTCGAAAGTCAACAAGAAACCTGGGGAAATAGGGCCTTGGTGATACAGGATAATAACTTTGAATATCCTAATGAGTCATCTATAAGAGACGCGGTCTACATTGATTACCATAAATCCCCTACAATCAAGGGATATTATTTGTTCAGTTATACGCCCCCTGATCTTCATGGGACGTTTCCTTGTATATCATATTACAGGCATTTAATGCCATTTAATTTATTTGCATATACAGAATAACTTCCCGAAATATGTGGGATAGTATTATGAAATCTTCTCTATAAATAGAGAGGTCATGCACCATTGTAAGAGAGGAATTTTTGTGTTCATAAGGGAAAACTCTGGAGAATTCATCCTTGGAGAATTTTCAGAGATCATCTCAAGTTTAATAACAAAGACTCGTGGACTAGGCAGATTTAACTGCTGAACCACGTAAAAATCTCGTTTGTATTATCGTATTTTTATTGGCCATTACTGATTATTGTTTTCGTGCTCTTCTTTCACTGTTGATGAAAAACGGCGTCAACAGATACTAACGACCTCGGAGCCCCATGAAGTCGGACAATTTCCTTCACATAAAGTTTAGCGTACTGCTCCACAGTATAAGTTGTTCTCACAGGTAGAAAGTGGGCGGACTTAGTATACCTGTCTACAATCACCCACACCGAATCATGCTGACCCACGGTCTTCGGCAACCCAACTACAAAGTCCATGGTGATATCCTCCCATTTCCACTCGGGAATCCCTAGAGGCTGCAATAACCCTGCTGGCCTCTGATGTTCAGCCTTAATCTGCTGACAAGTTAGGCACCTTGCCACATAGTCCACCATATCCCTCTTCATGCCTGTCCACCAGTACAACACTTTCAAATCTTGGTACATCTTCGTAGTACCTGGGTGTAAGGAGTAAGGAGTGCTATGAGAATCATCCAGAATCTCTCGCCGAATATCTGAGTCAATTGGTACACAAGTTTGTCCCTTGTACTTCAATAGGCCCATCTTTGAGATAGAGAAGTCCTTAATCGTTCCAGCTAGGACATTCTCCCTACGTTCAACTAACTGGGGATCCTTTCCCTATGCTTCCTTAATCCTCTCAAGGAGCGTGGACTGAAGAGTAATGTTGGCTAACCTACCAACCACTAACTCTATTCCTGCTCTGGCCATCTCCTCAGCTAGTCTATCTGATACCTGCCTCGAACTAAACAACTGTCCTGGGCCCTTCCGGCTCAATGCATCGGCCACCACATTAGCCTTCCCAGGATGATATAGGATGTCGCAATCGTAATCCTTTACCAATTCTAGCCACCATCTTTGGCGCATATTCAAGTCTTTTTGGGTAAAGAAATACTTTAAACTTTTGTGATCCGTATATATCTCGCACCTTTCGCCATACAGGTAATGTCTCCAAACCTTAAGTGCGAATACCACTGCAGCCAACTCCAGATCATGTGTGGGATATCTCTGCTCGTACTCCTTTAACTGCCTTGATGCATAAGCTATTACCTTCCCAGCCTGCATCAACACACATCCCAAACCCTGTCTGGAAGCGTCACAATAAACCACGAACTTCTCATTGTCTGTCGGTAGGCTCAACACTGGTGCAGTAATAAATCGCCGCTTTAATTCCTTGAAACTGTTCTCACACCGATCTGTCCACACATATTTGGTCTTCTTTCTTGTCAACTCTGTCAATGGAGTAGCAATTCTAGAGAACCCCTCTACAAATCGCCGATAGTACCCTGCCAACCCGAGAAAACTTCTGACTTTAGGAACACTGCTCGGTCTAGGCCAATCTCTCACCGCCTCTATCTTACTTGGGTCAACTAGTATCCCCTCCTTACTAACGATATGTCCCAGAAATGTAACTTGCGGTAACCAGAACTCACACTTGCTAAACTTAGCATATAACTTGTGCTCTCTCAATCGCTGTAACACCAGGCGCAGATGATGCTCATGCTCCGTCTCTGACTGGGAGTACACCAGTATATCATCGATAAATACAATCACGAACTTATCTAGGTAGTCCTTGAAAATTCTGTTCATCATATCCATGAAAGCTGCTGGGGCGTTGGTTAATCCAAAGGACATAACTAGAAATTCATAATGGCCGTACCTTGTCCGAAAAGCTGTCTTCGGTATGTCCTCCTCTTTAATTCTCAACTGATGATAGCCTGACCGAAGGTCGATCTTTGAAAACACCGTACTCCCCTGAAGTTGATCAAATAAATCATCAATCCTAGGCAGTGGATACTTATTCTTAATGGTTAGCTTATTCAACTCCCTGTAATCAATGCACATCCTAAACGACCCATCCTTCTTCTTAACAAATAGCACTGGAGCACCCCATGGCGAGAAACTCGGTCTGATGAACCCCAAATCCAATAACTCCTGTAACTGAATCTTCAATTATTTTAACTGTGCCGGAGCCATTCTATAGGGTGCCCTGGAAACTGGCTCCACCCCTGGTGCCAACTCTATGACGAACTCAATCTCTCGCTGCGGCAGTAACCCCGGCAGGTCCATTGGAAATAAGTCTGGAAACTCACATACCAACCTGGTTTCATTCAGTCCCACTGTCACCACCTTAGAGGTATCTACAACACTCTCTAGGAATCCTATGCAACCTTCCTGCATCAGGTCTCTAGCCTTCAGTGCTGAAATCATAGGCACTCGCGGTCCATTCACCGTCCCCACGAACACAAAAGGTACTTCACCTTCTGGTTCAAAAGTCACCATACGCCGCTTGCAATCAATCGTTGCTCCATACCTCGTTAACCAATCCATCCCTAATATCATATCAAAATCATCCATATCTAATTCAACCAGATCAAAAAATAGTTCCCTACCATATATCTCTACTGGTAATGCTCTAACCCATCTCCTAGAGACCACCAGTTCTCCTGTTGGCAACAAAGTCTGAAAATTACTAGCATACACAATACTAGGTCTACAAAGCTGGTCTATCACCCTAGCAGATACAAATGAGTGGGTAGCCCCTGAATCAATCAATGCAGTATACAAAGAACCAGCGCTAGAGATCTGACCTGTCACAACTGAGGGACTAGCCTCCGCCTCAGTCTGAGTCAAAGCGAATACCCTAGCGGGAGCGAGACTGTCTCCCTGCTTTGGCTCTTCCTTCTTAGCTTGTGGGAAATCTTTCTTCAGATGGTTGGCACTCCCACAGATAAAACATGCACCGAGGACACACTGGAAAACTCCTCCAGTTGTCACCACTGCCCTGACGGCCACCAACAGAACCCCGCACCCTCCTATCAGAACTAGGAGGAGTAAATGAATTTGGAACCCTTCTTTTCTGCTCGCTGGGGCCACTGCCCCGACTAGACCCAACAAAAGGAGGCACCGTCCTCCTGGCATCGCGCCTAACAGCGCTGTCCTTCCATATCTGATCCTCAGCCCTCTCTGCAGTAAGGGCCTTATCCACAGCTTGAGCATAAGTAGTGGTCTCTGAAATCAACGTAATATTCACATCACGGGCGATCATCACATTCAACCCCCGTATGAATCTATCCCTCCTGGCCGCATCCGTCAGCACTAAGTCTGGCGCAAACTTCGCTAGTCTGTCGAATCTCAGGGCATACTTAGTACCTGATAACCTATTCTGAGTCAGGTTGATAAACTCATCAACCTTCGCAGCTCGAACTGCTATGCTGTAGTATTTCTCATTAAAGATACTCTTAAATTCTTCCCATGTCATGACTGCAACATGACTCACTACATCCCACCACATACGGGCATCCTCCCTAAGCATGTAGCTAGCACAGGCTACCCTTTCACTTCCTTCGACCCTCATAAAGTCTATGATCAAGGAAATCATGTTCATCCACTGCTTGGCTCGCAGTGGGTCTGACCCACCCTCAAAGGTAGGAGGTTGTTGCTTCCTGAATCTTTCGTACAAGGGTTCCCACCTGTTCTCAGTCACAGGCTGAACTGGCACCGGCGCCACATTCTGCTGAATCGGTAACCCTGTGACCTGTGAAGGGGCCTGCTGCCTCATCTGACGAAGTTCTTCCTTCGTTCTCTGTAATCTAGCCTCCATTTCGGCCAATATCTGCTGCCAGTTCTGTGGGGCAGGTGGAGGGTCCTGACCCTGATTGTCATCCTCGGCTTTGCTGCCGCGGAGTCTAGATGATTGTCGAGGCATTACAACTATATGCCTGCAATCAGTGACACCGCTCATCAGGCATGATAACAAAATCCAATTCCACCTCCCATTCTCAACAACCAGCCAAGATCAACAATCCAAATATAATACAAATAGCATATATCACACAACGGGCCTTGCCCTGGCATCATGCATATGTTATCTTACTCATCATGCTCTTTATGAACTAGGCAGGCAACAAGACATTCAAACACATATTCAACTATATTAATCAACCATACCAATCAACCCTGAGTCGAGCTTTTCAATGGCAGCGTGCGTACATGTTCGGTCAATCTCCAGAACCAATAAACCTTGGCTCGCTCTGATACCAAGTTGTAACGCCCTACTACCTTAGAGTCGTTACTAAGTGAGTTTATAAAGTGCAACTAACTCGCTAAGCGAGGTTTTTAGAACAAAAGTGATGAAATAGGGAGTCAAGGCCGTAATCTTTAAAAGTACTCAATTTCATTAAAATTCAATAGTTTAATATTCGGGATCCCAAAACGAGGTTTGTAAAATGTTTACAATACAAAATAGGTTTACAGATGACTAATTATCAAAAAACATGGTTTAATACAACCATTTCTCAAAATGCCCCCAACCAAAGCAGTCGGGCAGGCCAAGCATGTACGCGCCGCCCCCACGCTCTCCGTACTCATGGCTGGTTGACTTTCTCTTCGCCCTTACCTGCAACACAGAGCACCCGTGAGCCGAAGCCCAGCAAGAAAACTCATACAGTTCATAACATATGCATATCATTCCATCATTATGGTAGATAACTCATATCTAATCAAACAGTCCATAAGATTTAAACACGTATACGACCATGCCATCCCATAAGCGTTACCAAAGCCTGGGATCTCGGTCTACACCGTAAGGATATCCCATGTATCCATTGGGGTCTTACCCTAACCACAAGCACTCCACGTGCTAAGTGGTATTCCCGGCCCCACTGCCGTTCTCGGCCCTTCGTCGTTCCTGGCTCCTTTGCCGTTCATTCAACTATAACCACATATGGCATTCGTATACAACAATCAAACATATAATAATTCATTTAGAACTACATCCTAGCAATAATACAACTTAGGGCCACGCCCTGCAACAATACTATGGGCCCGTGCCCTACTCTACGGGTGCTACAGTTTTCTTACCTGTATCCCGAGCTTTCCGATGCACCAAGGTCACAAGCACGGTCCTCTATCACGAGCCTCTCCAAAATCCTATTCACAACACATATAAAACACTTTTAATACTAACCAATCCTTAAACCACTTCCCAGGACCAATCCTGTACTCTCGGGACCTCTGATTCCCTAAAACAATGCATTGGAACTATCCCCCGAGTCTCCGGGCAAAAGCCCTAAAAACACAATATTTGGCTGTCAAAAATGGCCTAGGGCCGCGGTACTCCCATCAAGGGCCGCGGCACCCAGAAGCTTTCCCCCAATCCTGATGCATGCTTGTGCCGCGGCACCAAAGAACAGGGCCGCGGCTCCCCTATGCGAACCCAGATTTCTGGGTTTTCCCCCTGCATTTTCCCAAGCCAAAACAACTCCAATTCAACCCAAACAAGTACCTAAGCCCCAAAATCAATTTAAAACCCCAAATGAACCCTTTAACAACCTATAGACATAAAAAACAAACCCAATTACACAATCACACTCAAAATCCATTCTTGAGTTTCAAATTCCTGAAACTTAAACCATGGCTTCCAAGACTTAAACCAGAGCTTGAAAACTATAAATCATGCCTCTAAAATCTTAAACCACATCAGATACAAAAATTAAACATGCTAAGGATTCTTACCTCAATCAAAACTCAGATTGAACTCCTCTCAATTCCAGCCTCCAACATCTTTCCTCTTGGTTATCCTAACTGAATTCCAAGTAAAAACCAGCCATCTTTCCTTTAGGTTCCCACACACAATCCTTGAACACCAATCTTGAACTCAAGCAATAACAGAACATAATCCTTACCTCTGAGTAGTCCTAGCTTAAATTTGACCTTGGTTATCTCCAATCCCTCTTGAATTTCCTCCTAGGTCTCCCAACTTCAGCCCCTTCTTCTTTTCCCCTTTCTTTTTGATTTTCTTCCAATTTCAGCATAAACCAACATATGACTAAGTGTAATACGTATTCCCTTTTCCTTCAGCTGAAGTAATCTAAATCCTTGCCTAATGACCACTTTACCCTTTCATAAGAATTCCTTCCTAACTAAACCTCAAGGGCACTCTTGTCCTTTCACCTATTTTACAATTCTACCATTTTCCATCTAAACTTGTTACTCTCAGAAATTACTAATGGTTACTCAGGTTACTCAACCACCAATAACCATTAACCACTAATTCTCAAATTTACAAAATTCCCAAAGTACCCCTAGGCTCCTCCCAAGCCGGGTATAAAATCCCTTTGTGCCTTTTAAGTTAACTAGCTCTCTAGGACCGTCTCGGCACGTGCATCACATTAATATCACCACACTCACGTGGTACAAATCACACAATACAATTATCGCATTTATGCCCTCAGCAGGCTAAAATTACCAATTCACCCTTAACATGCAAACGGGGCCCACATGCATATTTATACCACCTAAACATGCATTCTAATCACATATTCATTCAAATTCATATATTATCATATTAATTCACTTATTGCCCTCCAGGCACGCTAATCAAGGTCCTAAACCTTAGTAGTAACTTGGGGTGTTACATATACTGTGACAACAGTGAGGCAGTAGCTAACTCAAAGGAACCAAGAAGTCACAAGAGGGGAAAGCACATCGAGAGGAAGTATCACTTGCTAAGAGATCGAGGAGATGTTGCAGTTACGAAGATAGCTTCAGAGCATAATCTTGCAGATCCTTTCACAAAGACTTTATCCATAAAATCTTTTAAGGATCATGTAAGAAACATGGGAAATATATATATATATATATGCCTCATTTGCTTTAGGGCAAGTGGGGGATTGTTGGGAATTGTGCCCTGAAAGCCTATGTAGTAGACATTGTTTTAAGAAATAAATAAATAAATTGAATTTGTTATGCATATATTTTATGGACAATATTATTTTGTGATAATATTAAGTAAATATCAGAAAAATTCCTAAGTTCATATATGTGATCTCAAAACACGTATTGGTACGGGAGGATTGTGTTTGAGATAAATGAACTTGAATAGTTCACAGTAAAATAAAGTTATGGAATCTTTAGATTAATTACTGCAAGTACGGTCCACTAGTATTATGAATACATGTGATCTAGATCCGGATCACTAGTGTGGTAGGACACTTTAGTGGAGGTGCTTTATATATTAGAGAATATATAGAACTGGACCAGATATGTTTATTAATACTTAGTTAAATACCGTTTCGAAGTATTAATTAAATATATCAACTGATGATCATATACAAATAGATCTTAATCCTGAAGTTACTATGGACTCCTGTTTATGTTATATGAGTTCTTTGATTCACTCGTTAGGGTCTGTCAGAATGATCAAGCTAGAAACTTTTGTTTTGGGAACTTATTCATGTAAATGGCTAGGGACATAATATACAGATATTGAATCTATACCTTCTTGTAAGAGATTGAATAATGGTTCTCTTAAGGGTTGACTTTTGGGACTGAAAATGTTATTGAGCTCAAATTCATAATTTAGTTATGAATTAACCTTCACTAGTAAAGTCAATGGTACTGTAAAGAACGCCCTAAACTAATACTTACAAAACATTCGCATAACATAATTTATAAAAGAATACCATCCATTATTAAAGTCTCAGGGGGACTTATTTAAAATCATGCAAGTTGGCGCCATAAGTTTAAAATAAAACATAGGTTTTTATGCAAAGTTCAAAGAAAACCAAATAATTTAAATAACAGAGTCCTGCTGATAATTTAGGAAAGTCTCTTAAAAACAAAACATAATTTAAATGGCGTTCTACGTTGATCGTTTTATCGTCCATAGGATTGCCCCACGCCATACACCCCATGATGAAAGAACTCCTCACGTCACCATGCGTGCCATAGAGAAATCCTATTTGCTACCTAGAAGGAAAGTAAGGGGGTGAGCTAAAAGCCCAGTAAGGAAGTACAAACAAATAAGCAAGTAAGAAAAACAACAAAAAACAAAACACTAACATTCATCTAAGACATCATGGTACGTCATAACGTAATCGTAACATATCATCATATCATAACATAATCGTACATATCATCATATCATAACGTAACATATCATCATATCATAACATAAATGTGACATATCATCATATCACGAACTTACAGCATACATGATGAGCATGGAACGCTAGTTGTCCATGTCACCCTATGAGGTAAACAGGAGATCACTGGTCCTTGAATAACCTCGGCGCGTCTGCCCTAGGAGTCACGTCTCAATGTCCTTAGTAACTCGTTCGATGTAACTGACATCGTAATCTGTTTGATGTATCTAACATCGTATTCTGTTTGATGTATCTAACATCCATACACATATCACATTCAACGGATCATCACATTAAGGCATTCATAATTTCATAACAGTTCATTCATATAACAGCCTTACCATTCATAGCATAAAATCATAAAATCTATCTAACTTCCTTACCTCAGGTCCAAGCTAAGAATTTCACAATCTTTCAACGAGCCTATATCATAATCAAAATAACGTTTCTTAGGTTCATAAAATTACTATTTTGCCATTCCATACAACTCATGTGTGCATGGGCCATGCACTCATGATAACAGTTACACTAAACATGCAATTATCGCTAAAAAGAATAATGCTCGTTCTACCCATTTTACTAACATGATTGTTTTATAAAAATCACATAGTTGAATAATAATCATGATTTTGGACGTAAAAGTTGATTTGCATGTAA
The DNA here is from genome assembly GCF_963169125.1 of Humulus lupulus. Taxonomy (NCBI): domain Eukaryota; kingdom Viridiplantae; phylum Streptophyta; class Magnoliopsida; order Rosales; family Cannabaceae; genus Humulus; species Humulus lupulus. The sequence continues at coordinate 214,388,683 of NC_084797.1, read as the reverse complement.
CATGCATACGTGGGAACGTTGCGTAATAAAGACGTTTTCAAAAACGATAATTCTACATTTCTTTTATTATTTTAAAATCAATAGACATATTACATGCTTTATTTTTCTTAAAATTTCTAAGTTGATTAAATTTCTCAAAACTTTATTTTATTTTATAAATTTATTTTATTTTAGCTCAAAATAAAATATGTGACATTTTCATTAAATAAGTATTAATTTACCAAGAATTACCCAACAAGCTTGGATTTAATTAAAATACCTATTTTAATATGTTTCTTTAGAAAAAATATATTTTATCATGGTGTTACACAAAAATGATGTGAAAAATATATTTTAAGTGTGGAAAAATACATTTTGATTTAATTTATTTAAGACTTAGTTTTTAAGTAGCAAAAATCCATATGTGACAATTTAATAACAATTGTTAACCTTTTTAAAACAAACTTTCAGCCACCATTTATTTTATTCAAAAATCACAAATAAATAGAGTCTAAATATTTTTCTCAATCAAAATAAAGAAAAATCATTATTTAACAAAATATGCATTCATACCATTAAAATATCATTTTTCAATATTACCATAACTTAGGAAAAATAATTTATTCCAAAAATTACTCAAATTCATTTTTAGTGAAACTTACTTCATATTTTATTACAAAATTCCAGCAACTATTATTATCATTAAAAATCACCATATTCAAGTTTATAAACCCATATTTTCCCAAAATTCAATAAAAATTCTGTAGGAAATTAATTGAGTAAAATATCATAACATGAGACTTAAAATCCTCTTTTAATTTCATAAAAATTAACATATTCATCAAGAACATTATTTATGCATGCAACTCATCTTTTTATCAACTTTTACCCAATTATTTACAAAAAAAACAGCAAGCTTAATTCTTTATAAAACTCAACTTTTGTCTCAAAAATTACATAAAATCATACATGCTTAAAATCTCATTATACTCTTATAATATGCATGATTCTAATATCACTAACATATTCACATGAATCCTTTTAAAAACCATTTGTTGCAATTCCATGAAACCAACAAAACACTATCAATAAAATAACATATAGTAATTTATAAGCACCATATTCACATATGCCTTATATTAACTTAACATGTTTCGATCATTATTTTCATGCATCTTATAATTTAATCATTCAAAATATAACATGCATCTAACAAAATTTCATGATCAAGATATCAAGATTGCCATTTATTCTCTTACCCATATAACATAGGTCCTAAAACATGGATCTAATATATTGTAAATCACACAACATATCAAGAACACCCTTGGGTGTACCTAGGCCGAAATCACCAAACATGCACTCATAGATTATTACAATTTTTATGCATAGCAAAATCAACATCACAACCCTTAAACACAAATCATACTCTCACAAAATCCAAATCCTATACATCAATCCTACCAAAATCAACCATTAGCACCATTAACAAAACCTCATATACAACCCACCAAAAACAATATAAGGGCTAAGAAAAGGCCATTACCTCTCTTGATTGTAAAATCAAGAACACAAAATATCAATACCCAAACTCCACACCCTTGTTCAAGCCTAGGGTTTTTTATGGGAAAGCCACCATGAGGAGAAGGAAGAACCCAAACACACACAAGAAAATAACACAAATCAATAACATATTATCAAATAAAGAGATTATGCAAAAGAGAAAACAAGAAGACATACTCTAGGGGGTTCCTCTTCACCTTCTCCTTCCTTCTTCCTTTCTTTCTTTCTTCCTCTCTCTCTCTCTCTCTACACGCCACTCTCTCTCCCTCTCTCTCTAGGTCACGGCAGCCACACACACAAGAGCAAAGGCTCTTCTCTCCTTTCATAGCCTCTTTATCACAAATCCTCCCATAAAGTCTCCCCTAACACAATAAGGTAAGTTTCCATTTCCCTTTTATTTTTCTTAATTTCTCTTTATTTTAAAAAGATATAAAGGAATAAAAATATGATCATGCCTATCCCCAAAATGATTATGGTCTTAAATTTTTTATTTTTACCATCTTAAGGAAATTATTCCTTTCCCACTAGGTCACACGCCCAACTCCCTATTTCCCTTTTCTTTTTTTTTTCTTTTTTTTTAATAAATTAACCCAAATAAAATCTAAAATAAGGAAACATAAAATGTGTAGAAAATCTACACATGTGCACCATGCTACCATGCACTAGCACACACTAAATCACTAGGGTGCATTACTATCTACCATGCACCTTAGTGCATTCCACCATAGCTCACATAATTACCTCAATTGTCACACTTAATTAAAATGTAACACTAATAGTAAAATAACATGTTACACAATTATTCACTTATTAAATTAATTAACCAAAACATTTCTAACAATTAAATAAAATAACACACAATCAAATAAAACAAATAATCAACCAAATAAAATAACAACACTTAAATAAAACAATTCATCACACTTAACATTTAAATCAAATAAATCACAAAAATTTAAATAATCTAAAATTTTTTTTTGGTGCACTACAGGTACTTAAGGAAACAAGATATAATTAAAATGGTAAAATAGTAATTTTATTCCCGATTAATTATGAACCATTATTAGAGGGTTAATTTGTATGTAATGATTATATCAATGGGCGCTTTATTTTATAAAGTACTCAGCGAATGAAATGTCTATAATTGCAAGAGTACAGTCTCATATTTATAGTGGAGTAATCACGAGATTAATAAATTAAGATTATTTAATTAAATAGATTAATTAATAATCTCAAATTTATTGGAGCTTGGAATTATAGGTCCATAGGTCCCCACAGCGGCTCTATCAACACTATTCAAGGCAAGAGTTGATATAAAGGGAAAAATGGTTGAAAGACATATTTAAGAAGAAATTTGTTCTTCGGGCCAAATATGCAATTATGTGATAATAATGATTAATTAATTAATTACAATTTAGTTGTAATTAACAAAATTAATTAATATTTAATTATTTTGTAATTTTTGAAATTATGTTAAATAATTAAATTAATTTTTGAAATTATATTAAATAATAAATTAATTATAATTTTTGAAATTATAATAAATTAAATATTTAATTTTGAATTTTTTATTGGTTTTAATTAATTGGTAGAATTAATTAAACATCTTTATTTGAGTGGGAGATAATAATCTGATAAGTTCAAATTAGATTTGAATTTAAAAGATTGATATTTATTCAAATAATTAATTATATTTGATAATTAGTTAAAAAGATATTTAATTCAAATTTGAATTAGTTATTAGGTTGTTAGATTTTTATCTGACAAAGTAGTTTGAATAAATAATTAAATAAAAATATAAAAATCAAATATCCCTAAAATATAGGGTGGTACACGACCACACACAGTCCGTGGATTGTGTGTAGCGTGTACTGCATAATTTTCTGGGATAGATTTTATTTATTTATTTAATTTATGGAAAATTCAAAAATTAGTTTTTGGATATTTTCATTAATAAGATAATTAATTAATTAAAAGATAAATTGTAACTTGGTTACAGATTTATTTTTTAAATTTAAATATTTTATATTTAAGTTAGACTTATCGGAAAATAGACAGAGAGTAATTCGCTCTGTGAAAAAGAACGATACTTTTCTATCTCTCCCTGAAAAGATACATAACCAATTTCAGGCCTTATTCTCTTGATATCATGTGTTGAGTACATCAAGTAGAATCAGAAATTAACCATCCTTTATTCTCTAAGTGCCCACACACTTCTTTAGGTGTAGAGAACGTTGTGGAAGATCTTGATGTGAGTATCTGAGAGCAGCTTGGATAGGAAGTTCGTTCAAATTATGAAAAGATAGCAAGGACACTTGATAGGCATCAAGAGATATGCTTTCTATTATTTTCTTGCTTATGATTAATGTATGTATATTAATGGATCGCATATTTAACGGTAGTTTAAATATGTTACACAATTTTTGTTGTACACTGGGCCAACCCACCACCATTCTGCTGTGTATTAGGAAACTCGTTCCTAACACAAAAAACTTCCTCGAAGTCCAAGGCATAACAAACAAATAAGTCCTACCCGGGAGAGGACTAGGAAATGCTCCCTCAAGAAATAGGAGGCAGCCAGACTTAGGTTCTGCAGTCAGAGATCCACCACGACATAATAGTGTCCCAGGACCTAGCAACCAACGCAAACCTCATAAGCCTCCTCCAGTTTATCGAGATAGTTTTTGATGAAGATAAGGTGATAGTGCGTACAGCAGGTCGCGCACTCACAGGTCACAGATTAGAGAATGCCATGATTACAATGAAGAGGATTCTGAATAAACATAAATCCAAGAAGAAATGTTGGTCAAACTGATGAGCAAAGGTTCAGGCAGCAAGACCCTCCACTAATGAATAATCGACCAGCAAGTCAGAATGCAGGGGGGCAGCCAAGGCAACCTAATGCCTTTGATCGACTAGGAGCATTAGAGCAATATTCTCAACATTTATAGAGAAACTCCTTGGACAGGTTTGGGTAACCGCGTGAGTTAATCACAGATTTGCAAATATATATATTACATTTATTATAAGATATTCCCATTTATATTAGGATACGATTTGATCATGAAATAAATAGATTCCTAATATCTAGGACATTAAATATCACAGGCTGGCCATAGACGATCGTATAAATCATCCGAGTCTTCGAGGATCCGCGGACACGCCATATCCTCAATCTACCACGAGTTGAATACACCATCAAGCTTGTATCATGGAGGTCATGTTTGATAAATATTACAAGCTCACGCTTTTCAACTTAGGTATCCCTAGCTCGGACAATTAGCACGAGAACTGTGCCATTAACGTAAAGAATACTTTGATTTATAAGCTATTCCTTCCCTGCAGTCATCTGCCAGCTATACACAATTTGAGTGAAAGACTCGTGCTGAAATTAGGATACACATTTTCCCCCCAAGTCCTTGCTCGTTGATTATGACGTCATCTTCTGACCTACACAGTAGGGACTTTCAGACCTCCATTACAATTTCCCATACTTGTCCACTACCCGAGTACTAGACATGTGGAACATTACCATTGGCGTCTATTTGAGTTTCGAGGACTGCGATAATGGTCTTGTCAACTTTTTGCTGCCGTTTTGTCCTTTGAAACACAACCCTCAGATCTTGTACTGACCCAATCGGACGGCTCACACTGATTTAAATAGGATAGATAATTATCAGAGTACATCACCTTTTGTTCGAAAAATTTCTCTATCTTCTCTCTTCTTTGTCTTTCAAATCTTCTTCCTTCTCCAAGAAAAGAGAACCCAAAAAATCCTTGTTGCAAGATCTCTCCAACATTCGGCTATTCAATTACTCAGGAGTGAGTCTCCCAGGCATTGTGAAACATACTTCTTCATTCGACGAACACACTGTAAGTATTGTTGCTTCAAATAAACTCTTTCTTTACTGATTTCTGCCTTTTATTTACCATGGTCATCCATGCTTTTCCGTAGTAGATATTAGGGTGTTTTCTCGATGTTTTTGGCACATAGGTTTTGATTTTTAGGCTTATTGAGAAGGTTTAGAATATCCTTTACAACTGTGACATTCACAAAACTGGGTATTTTCTGGGTGAATCTTTGGAAATACCCATTAGGGGTATAGAAGATGAAAGGTTAGAGTTCAAAAACCAGATTGCTTAGGGAACACGCTTCTTAGGTGGTTTTTCTCTAAACCGCCCCCAAGGACAGTAGTAACTAGATTTTCTGACACACGGATCCCTAAACACTAGGGGTTTGTTGGGAAAACCGAGGCGCGTAGCGTAGGGTAGCGCGTGACATCACACAACGGGTTGAGACTAACTCAGCTCATATATCAAAAGACCATTTTCCTTCGTGCTTCCGTGCCTTTACCTTTACAAAATCTTAGGTCGCCTATTAAGTGACTCATCATTCTTGTTCGTTAGGAAATCTAATGACACCCAAGAAGAGCGTACCCAACAAAAATGCAGCTGGCTCCTCATCTCAACAAACCAACAAGGGAAAAGAGATCGCCCCCGACTCTCCTCTTCCTCATTTCGTTCCTGTGGTGGAGAAGGAGATCGTGATTGACCCTAACACATTCTTCAAGGCAGAGACAATCGTCTCCAAGATCACGACCCAAGGAAGGGTCCATAAAATAATGCTGAGCCACAACATAGAGGTTGGGTTTGGCATCTCATTGCCCGTCCTCCGTTCAAAGGGGAACAGAGCTGTGCGCCCCTCCAGGACGACTTTGCGGTCTGGAGTGATGATCACTTAAAGGCAGGAGCCTTCCTTCCCATTGACCAATATTTTGCTGACTTCCTCAACTACGTGAAGTTGGCGCCGTTTCAGCTCCCCCAACTCATATCAGCTTCTGGCGGGGTTGAACTACCTCTTTTTAAAACACCAGTGGGAGGTCCCTAGTTCAGCAGACATCCTCTACTTCTTCTGTCTTAAGGCCAACCCGAAGCAAAGAGGGCGAGGTGATGGGTTCTACTACCTCACCAGTTCCCAAACTCAGCCTTGGTTATCGAGCTCCCCAACCATCCAACAACTATAAGGATCAATTCTTTATGTCAAATTGGTTCTGCAACTGTGAGCATCGATACTTCAACCGTCCTCGTAAGTCTCCTTTCTTTTCTTAGCTCGCGAAATCATTCTTTTTTAATAGACATACTCCTTGTATTTATACTAATTGAGTTTACCATTTTTTGTGTAGCCATATTCGCGAGGACGGAGAAGTCTGCAACCCTCGGTGGTTAGTATGACACCTTATTTGGGCTTCCTGCCTGCGAGAAGGATTATCGCTAGCTCGGGACTGACGTCACAATGATGGCATGCAAATTGATCGGTGAAGGCCAGACTTTGGCCTTAAGAAGGACACAGGCTACCCTTTCGGTAGTCCCCGTGCTCCCGCCTCCCCAAGAAGGAAACCCTGAGGTCGCTGAGGGGGAGGAACAAGAAGAAGATGGGGTCCCTCTTGTGAGGAAGAGGCGGGCTCCTGAGGTTGCTCGGGGCCCTGACATAGAACGAGTTGCATTAGGGGCAGCAGCTGGCCCCTCCGGCCAAGGTAACCTATATCCTTATAGGGAATTAGATAGGGCTGTCGCCGATTTTAGGCTAGTTAGATTTAACCCAAACCAGCTCATCCACCGCCATCCTAGTAATCCAGACCGTAACATAACCTTGCTCCGGTGCGTGGACCATCTAGTGTTGCGTTATGATATGGGTTATCCTAAGGGTACCGTTGTTGTAGACAACACCTTAAACTTTAGGTCAGCTATTTTTGAGGAATATGGGACCAATCGTAGGTCGTGGCCTTCTTTGCTCCAGGGCGCTTTTGCCCTTGGATTTAGGAAATATGTAGATGAGTCTAGCCCCGAGGTAGAACTTAAGCCTGAACCTCCCGTAATTTGAGAAATTGTAGACATAGACTCCCCATCTCCTCCAGTAGTCCTAAGGCCGGAGGTCGTGATAATAGACTCCTCCCCCAGCCCGGAGGGTAGGATTTTCTTTTATTTCTTTTAGGTAAATTTAAGACTTTACTTGTGTATTAACTCCCTTCTTATTCTTTTCAGGCGAAGAGATGGAACAACCAGGAGCTCCCGACCTCCGCACAGTTTTTCAGGAGGGAAAAACCAGCTCGGGTCCTGTCATAAAGAAGCCTCAGTACACAACAAAGAAAACGCCTCTTACTACAGGAAATACCTCTAAATCTCCGACTAAGGGGAAAGACATGAGCTCATCAGCTCCGACTTCCACCGTAACGGAGAAAAGGGCTCCTCCTCCGCCTCCTCCTTGATTTCCACCTGCTCCTGCTCGGGATCAAGTTATACAAGCTGATCCCCCAGGTCCTATTGTCCCCACCGCTACCGTGTGCATCCTAGTCAATTCCCAAGATCTGGAGAAGATCCCCGATACTTTTTGGGGGACCCTCTACGAGACGGCGAACCACGTGGTGGAACACATATATAAAGCCAATCTGAGGGATCTGAGGATGATATAAGAGAGGAGCTCGGAGAACGTCCTGGAATCCGCCTTGGGAATGACCCTCACAGTAAGATATTTTTCCTTATTGAACATTTTTGTTTTTTTATTTAGCCCTAGTATGCGTTTAACTTGTCTCATTATTTTTGCAGTCGGTCCTGGCTCAGCACCGCAGTATAGCCCAGGGTAAGGCTAGGAATGGTGAGCTCTAGGCTGCCAAGACTGCCATGGTCGCTGCCCAAGAAAGTGAGCAAATTGCAAAATCTGCCCTTGCAGCTACTCAAAAAGGCGAGCAGGATGCCAAGGCTGCTCTTGCATCATCTCAAGAAAGTGAGCAGGCCACAAAGGTTGCCTTGGCTGCTCTTCAAGTCGAGGTTTCTGAGGCCAAAGCCAAGCAACTAGAGGCCGAAGTTGCTGTTAAAGAGGAGAAAATGGCCTCACTGTCCTCCATGGAAGGCATGCTGTACCACTGCTGGGCCTTTAACCAGGATGGTAACTTATCTTTCCTAGCTCCTGAACTGTGGGATCCATACCTCGAGAAATTCAAAGCCCGGATCCTGCAAGAGCACTCTGAGACAGGGGATGCTTCTAATGCGGATGAGCAAGAGACTGGAGAGGTAACGTCCTCAGAACGCCCTGGAGGGGCTTGATGAAGCTTTCTTTATTTATTATTTTTTTTGTAAACATTCGCCTCTTGGCCAGTTCAAGGTTTCTCTCCCAGGGACAATTTGAATTTTAATTCATATATCTAACATATATCTACTAGTTTTCGTTTTAGTTTTCGTGGATATTGGTCAAAGTTGGGATTTAGTTAGAAACTCGTAGAAATAGTTATGGATTTTATAAGTTTAACTTATGGTTTAAAAATGTTAATTTTAACATAAGGTTCGATTAATATAGGTGGTCCTAAGAATATTATTTTTTATAACCTAAGGTTTAGATCGAATAATTAGGAACGTGACACTTGTCACAAGCATGTTTATTAAGGATTTAAGTATTTTTTGATGAATAGTTTAATTAAAAGAAAGATCTAGAAGCTCTAGAACCTTCCATTATCTGTTAGGATCCTGTTTTACTCAGTCAAAATAGTTTTAATCAATTTCAAATTATCCTGAAATGTGCAAAAACGTGTTCGAAATATCAGCGTATGCTGATATATCGCAGCTATAAGGGTCGATATATCGCCTATAATTGATATGGAAAACACATTACTTTGCATGAACGAAACCACAGACCCTCGGAATCATGGTAGGGGCGATATATATCCTACCCTAGGCGATATATCGGCTTCAGTGGCCATATTTGAGTTGTTCGTAAAATTCTGAACTAGAAACAACCCTCAACAACCTTGACTCGTTCTTGAACGTTTTTGACCGAGTTCTGGGCATCTGTGGAGTGAAAAATTCATTTTTAATCATTTATTTATTCATTTTAAAAGGAGTTAGTTTCACTCATTGAACTCTATAAATATGACCCTTCACTCAGCCATTCTATTCATTATTCAAGCACAGTTCAGAACCTCCAAGCTGCTAAGTTCGTTCTAGAGAGAAACACTAAGATTTTGGAGTTAAAGCTTTCAAATCTAAAGCTTTTCTAAACACTTGGGAAGTAAGATTTTTGTGTGATTTCGGTGTTCGAGGTATAGATCGAGGTTCTAAGCTATCCAAGGTATTCATTATCTTCAGGTTTAGTTCACTATAGTTTCTTTTATTCTTTCATTTTTCTTCAAATCCTAACTTGTGATAGTGACTTTGGTTAGGGGTTCAATTTCTTTGAAATATAAAGTTTTTGGTAAGTTCTTATCCCGATGGTTTAGATCTTCTTTTCATCTTATTTTCTTTAGGAAACTTATGGTTTCTTTATGTTTGGTTTTAGGAGTTTCAATCCTGCCCTTGTCTCCAATATTCTGCTTTTTGGTAAGGAAAATTAGATAGTTTAGTATTATGACCTAGTTTATGTAGTTGATGATTAGTTTATGTTTGTATGACCTAACATTTCAGGTACAATAAATGGGTAGTGTGTTTGGACCTAAGGTGTCCAGTGATGTATGACAGACTTATGTCCGGTAGGCTCGGTTGCCAAAACTTTATGACGGAACTAAGTGATGTCCGGTGTATGACATACTTATGTCGGGGCTCAATTGCCACCCCCTGTATATCTGACTTGTTATTATGACCTATGAACTATAGTTATGATTATGACTTATGACCCATAGTTATGATTATGAGTATGAATTATGACTTATGATTTATGATCTATGACTTATGATTTATGACTATGACTATGACTAAGACTTAGATTATGATTTATGACCATGATATGATTTAGGTTATGATATGGCCAAGGGTTTATTGTTGTGTGATTATTATAAATAAGTTATGTTATGACTTTGGTGAAATTTATGATATGTTTGATTATATGACTAACTCTTGTTTGTATTTTCCTTACTAGGCTTAGAAGCTCACCCCTTATGATGTTGTTATTTTAGGCAATTAAGGATAGAAAGGCCGGTGGCGAGTGGGACCTAAGAGCTTCGTGATGTACTCGTGGGGACCATATAGTCGAGGAAGATCAAGCGGGCCTATTTATTTATTTTTATTAAAGAATGTTTTCTTTTAAATTTTTATTTAAATGTTGCTCATTTTTATGTTAAAGACAATTACTTTATTTTTGTAAAACTATGGATCCATGTATTTATTTTCAAGTTTTTATTCAATAAAAGAGCAACATTTACGAGTATGACCCAACGCTGTGTTCTCGATAATTTATGAGAAATTAGGGCGTTACACACTGAGCCTTATTAGGAATTTTGGGACGTTATACGTACAATGAGCATATCCCTGCTGCGGCTGCTCCTGCCCCTGCAATACCAACTGCTATTATAATGTTCCAAAAATGCTAATAGAGTTTAGTGCCTTGATTAGCATGCTAGGAGAGTATAATTGGATATATGTGTTATTTATTGATTAAATGCGTGACTATGTGGGATGCATGATTTATATGATAATATGAATATATTTATATGCATGTTTATGAGTATTAAATATGCATGTGGGCCTGATATCCCCCAATAAACTCTTAAACGGTCGCAATAGTAATCAATCTATGTCGTATCCACAGAGAGGTAAAATACAAGTAAAACGAAAGATTCCTAAATTAGAAATAAGAAACTTTGAAATAATGTAACTTTGAAAATGAATAATTTATAAACACTAAAAAAAATTGAGGAATTAGAATCAGAAAGAAAATATGGAAGGCACAAGTTTCATTCATGCAAACATATATATATATATATATTTTAATAAAATTGATTCATTCTACTCAACTATAATTCTACACCATTATTATAGTTGGAAAATATATATAATAAAGCTCACCTTAAAATATGTTCTTAATTAAATTATACTAACTTATAATTTTAAAAACCTATCATATTATATACCTTAGAGCGACAAAATACCAATGACAGAATGTAGTAAAAAGAATATAATATGACAACTATCCTAAAGTAAATCAAGAGCCTAAATTACATAAGAAGAGCATGACTAGACTTATGTAAAAGACACCAATAAATTTAGAATAAAAATTAGAAGAAAATAAATTTAATTGTAACAAATATATAGAAATGAAGAATAAAAAAAGAATTAATATATTAAAAATATAACATGAAACATGAACTTCACTCTAGCCTTTCCACACAAAAATTTAGCCTAAAAGAGGCATTATTTTCACTCAAAAAGTTTAAAAGAAATGAAAGAAAACTAAGAAATAAATGTTTTTCTCTCTAACTATACTCTCTACACTTAATTCCACAATCTGATGCTTTTACACTGGTTTTGGTTCTCTATTTATAGAGAAATTGTGTTCCAAATTGGGTATTTTCGTGCATTAGAAAGTGGCTTCAAAATCTGATGCAAAATGGGACAAGTGGGACACGTGGCATGTGTTGATTGGCTCTGGAAAAATGTTGCTGGTGGAGTGGGGGACAAAGCAACAATGTGTCAGGTGGAGTGGGCGTGTGTCAGGTATGTGGGGAGACAACATGGCGATGTGGCACGCCTTAGTTGGCTCGGCAGGCGGCGTGGCAGCAGGCGGCTCGGTAGCTCGGCTTGGCTCGGCTGCGTCAGGCGTGGGACGCATGTCAAGTAGGCAGGAGTGGGGCAGCTGTGTGGCAGGTTCTGGTTTGGGCCTATTTTGGGCATGATTCACCTTCAAAAATACTATTTTTTTCATCATTTCGTCAATTATAATTCTTTCTTTCTTCATTCTTTTTATTTGTGTCAAAATACATTTTACTTCCTGAAAATCAAACACAAGTTAAATCAAAATTAATATTCTCAAATATAAATATATTATAATAAATCCATGAAAATATTAATTAAAACTTAATTAATTTTAAACTTTAAAATTAATAAAATGATATTTTTGAGCACTAATCACAACCCCCAACCAGCTTATTGCTAGTCTCTAGCAATTCAAGCGAAATGATAAATGTCAACATGATATATTTCAGGTCAAAAATTATAAAAAAACCTAAGTATTAACACAAAATGTTAGTAACAAGTCAATAATAGTTATCAAAATTACTTTGAATAAATCTAGAGTTGTGAGTGTGTGCACCAAACTTGAACCTTCTTATCGCAAACCATAGCACATAAAGCCTTCGAAATTATGCCAAGTATAAGTCTAAACTCCATTAGCCTCTCATATAATTGAAAATATTTAAAGTTAAGGGTTTTTCTCATGGAGTTGGAAATAAAGAAGTAAGCACTCATCAAATTGATATATATTTAGGACAAACTTTTAAATAATCATTGAAACGAAGATTGGAAATAAATTATTTTGGACAACCACCATAAAGAGTACCACAAAATCAGTTTTTCAGGAATTTTAAATAGACAATCTTTACATTTATTCTAAGAGCCATAAAATAAAACATGAAATTAATAAACACACATTTTTTTCTTGGACACAAGAGACAATCATAATTGAAAATGATAGAACTATTGCTCTTATGTCTTTTTTTTATATTTTTTTTCCGTCTCTTTTTTTTTTTCATGAAGAACATAATAAAAAAGTTCTCTAATAATGTTTTTCTATAGAAAATATTATCCTGAAAACATCATCCATTCATACCACAAACCTTGTCCAAATAATTATAACCATTTCTAAGAATCAATAAAAATTTAAAAGTTGTTTTCTCAAGTCTGACCTCTCACTATGAATTATTGAACATGGAAAATTTCTAAGCAAACATGTGCTAACAACCATCTTACCACAACGTTTGGCATGTGCATTAGGTAACTCTAGAGAAACTCTTAGTAATAAAGATAACAAAAATTGACTCAAAAGTAACATTTTGCAAGAATAGATAAGTAATTTTTTAAAAAAAATTTGACCATGAAACTATTAATATGACAAAAATCAAAATGAACATGCATAAATATGCTCACCACCTCCAACCAAAATCATACAGTGTCCTCAATGTCTAAAACTATAACAAATGTAAAACAGCAGGGAAATAGAACACCTGGATAGTGAGCATTGAGTGATAGAGCGAATATTGATTCTCTAAAACATGAAAAACTGAAAACACAAAATGATAACAAATAAAATAAAATGACAAAAGGGAAATAAACAGAAAAAAAAAATCTATGTACAAACACTTTGGAACACTACTCAGACTTGGTAAACCGGTTCCACGAGAGTGACTTATTCAGGCTGGGTTACCCTCTCGATGCAGTGTTTCAGTCTTTGGCCATTTACTTTGAATAATCTCCCATCGGTTGGGTCTGTGACCTCAACATCACCATTGGGAAAGACAATTTTCACAACATATGGCCCAGTCCACCTTGATCTCAACTTGCGAGGGTGGAGATGCAAATGAGATTCATAAAGATGCACTCGTTGGTTTGGCTTAAATTCTTTTCTTAGGATCTGCCTGTCATGGGCCTCTTTCATTTTAGCCTTGTAGATCCTAGAGTTGTCATAAGCATTGTTCCTTAAGTCCTCAATTTCTGACAACTGAAGCTTATAATTAAGTCCTGCTGCCTTGAATCAAAATTCAAGCTTTTAACTGCCCAATAAGCTTTGTGTTCTAGCTCAACAGGAAGGTGGCTGGCTTTGCCATAGACTAGCCTATAAGGAGACATACCAAGCTGAGTTTTGCAAGTAGTGCGGTATGCCCAGAGAGCATCGAGAAGTCGTGAAGACCAATCTTTGCGGTTAGGATTAACCGTCTTTTCTAAGATTTGCTTAATTTCTCAGTTGGCTAACTCAGCTTGGCCATTTGTCTGTGGGTGATAAGGCAATGCAACCTTATGAATTACACCATACTTTTGCATTAAGGTCTCAAAAGAATAGTTGCAAAAATGGGTGTCTTGATCACTTATGATAGCTCGTGGTGTGCCAAACCTAGATAACACCTTTTCCTTAAAGAATTTCACAACAATTGTGTTATCATTATTCGACAAGGCACAACTTCCACCCATTTTGAGACATAGTCTATGGCGAGGAGAATTTAAATGTAGCCAGAAGAAGGTGGAGATGGTCACATAAAGTCTATCCCCCAATAATTGAATATTTCTATAACAAGAGTTGGGTTTAATGACATCATATGTCGCCGGGACAGAGCACCTAATTTCTGACACCTTTCACATGATCGACATAAATTATTAGTGTCTTTGAACAAAGTGGGCCAATAAAGACCACACTGTAAGATTTTTGCAACAGTCTTTTTCATAGAAAAATGACCACCACAAGCTTCATTATGACAAAAGTTCAGGACACTAAAAATTTCATCATATGGAATGCAACATCTCATAATTTGGTCGGGGCAATACTTAAAAAGATATGGATCGTCCCAATAGAAGTTACGAACCTCGACAAAAAATTTACGTTTATCTTGTGCACTCCATGCAGTTGGAAGTTTGTCAGTCACTAAGTAATTAACGATATGAGCGTACCATGGCAACTTAGTAACTGCGAAGAGATGTTCATCAGGGAAGTCATCTCGAATGGCTGGGCCATCAATGAAATCTAAAAATTCAAGACGAGATAAGTGGTCTGCTACCACGTTTTCAACTCCTTTCTTGTCCTTTATGGCCAGATCAAATTCCTGTAACAGAAGGATCCACCTAATTAAACACGCCTTAGCATCCTTTTTGGAAATGCGGTATTTTAAGGCAGAATGGTTGGTAAAGTCTGTGATAGGTGAACTAATCAGGTAGGAACGAAACTTGTCAAGTGCAAATACTACAACAAGTAACTCTTCTTTAGTAGTAGAATAGTGCATCTGAGCACTGTTAAGAGTTATACTTGTGTAATAGACAACGAAGGGCTTCCCTTCCTTTCTTTGACCTAAGATGACCCCTATAGCATAATTGTTAGCATCACACATGACTTCGAACGATAAGTTCCAATCTAGTGGCTGAATGACAGGGGCGTAAGTAAGTTTTGCAACGAGCATTCAGAAAGATTCCTCACACTCAGGTGTCCAACTGAACACGACATCTTTTGCTTGGAGGTTTGACAAAGGGCGAGCAATTGTCGAGAAATTTTGTATGAACCGCCTATAGAATCCTGCATGCCTAAGAAAAGATCGAATGGTTTTAACAGTCTTGGGGGTGGGCAGCTTTGATATGAGTTCAATCTTTGATTGAGCAACCTCAATTCCTCGTTCTGACACGACATGCCCCAAGACTATGCCTGATGGAACCATGAGATGACACTTTTCCCACTTGAGTACCAAGCCTTTCTCTTTGCAATGTTTAAGCACATACTCTAAATTGAGAAGGCTTCATTCAAAGGAATCTCCAAAGATTGTCAAATCATCCATGAATACTTCCATACATTTCTCGATCATATCACTAAATATGCTCATCATGCATCGCTGGAAAGTGGCTAGAGCATTGCACAGGCCAAATGGCATATGCCGGAGGGCAAAAGTACCAAAAGGACAAATGAATGTGGTCTTATCCTGATCTTCTAAGGCAGTCTCAATTTGGTAATACCTTAAATAACCATCGAGAAAACTATAGGAAGGATGACTCACCACACGTTCCAATATTTGATCGATGAATGGAAGTGGAAAATGGTCTTTGCGGGTGGCTGCATTTAATTTTCTATAATCAATGCACATGCGCCACCCATTTGTGACCTTGGTAGGCACAAGTTCCCCTTTTTCATTTTGTACCACTGTTACTCCTGATTTCTTGGGAACAACCTGAGTTGGGCTAACCCATTTACTGTCAGCAATAGGATAGATTATTCCAGAATTAAGAAGTTTCAATACTTCATTCTTAACTACTTCCTTCATCATTGGGTTTAATCTTCTTTGAGGGCCACGACGTGGTATAGCCCCATCTTCCAATTGAATGTGATGGGAGAAAATTAAAGGACTAATACCTTTGATGTCAGCTATCGTCTATCCTAATGCACCTCTTTGTTCTTGCAACACATTGATGAGTTGGTTCTCTTGTGCGGCATTGATCTTGGAAGATATTATGACAGGAAAAGTGTTGTCAGCTCCTAGGAAAACATGCTTAAGGCCCTCGAGAAGTTGGGCCAACTTTGGTTGAGGAGCTTCTTCGATGGATGGTTTTGGTGTTTCTCGATCTTAAGGGAGTTCCTCAAAGATTGGATTCCAAAACATGGTTCTTCTAGCCTGTGAGTGTTTGAAGACTTCAGGGTTGATTTTAGACTCATCGGGCTAAGAACTTTCTAAAATTTGGAAGAGGTGATTAAAATGATTAGAAGTGTATTTCGATTCGACCTCTTCCGAAATAAGTGTATCGATCAGATATGATTGGAAACACTCATCGTTATCAGGTGGTTGTTTTCCAATGTGGAAAACATTCACTTATAGAGTCATGTTCCTGAAAGAGATTTTCATGAGATTATTCCTACAGTTAATGAGTGCATTTGCTGTTGCGAGGAAAAGGATACCAAGAATGATGGGAATTTTGGACTCTATACTCACTTCAGATTGAGTGTCCAAAAAGGGAAAATCAACAGGGTAATAGAATTTTTCAATTTGAATCAGAACGTCTTCTACTATTCCCCAAGGTTTCTTGACTGATCGATCGACCAGTTGTAGCACCACAGATGTGGGTTGAGTTCTCCTAGACCTAATTGCAAGTATATTGAATATGGCATGAGATTTACACTTGCTCCTTGTAACGTCTTGTATTTTTGGGTACCTTAAAACGACTCGGGTCAGGATTTTTATCCCCGAGTTAAGAATATTATTTTAAATAATATTATATTTGTTTGGAAATTATTCCATGAGTTATTGCTAGCCAAATTATGAATTTTGTGATTTAAAGGTCAAGATAAGACTTTCGGTCCTCGACCGACACAAAAACCCTGATTGGGTAAAATCTCAGAAAATAAAATAAAAACTATGACAAATATATTTTTAGCAGAAAATACATTCATAAAAATTAAAGTCTGGTAAAAAATAATAAACCTAAGGAAAAATGGAAATTTCAGGGCATTTTGTGTTAAATGCCTAATTTGACCGAAATGGGGAATTTTATTCCATGAATGGACCTTAGGTTAAATTTTATTGTGTGATTAATTAAATTAAATGTGAGAGACATTTAATTTAATTAATTAATGTTAAGTTTGGTGATTAAAACTTAATAAGAGTGAAAAAGGTGTAGAAAATCAGATTGGGTTTTTCTTCTTATGAAATAATTGTTCACCATTAAATATATATATAAATATATATAACATAGATAAAATGAAATGGTGGCCGGCCATTTGAATTTTTTTAAAGGTGTGGACAAAAAAATAATAATTGAGTTTAAATCACACTTAGTTAAATGTTAGGGATAAAGGCAAGTGGGTAAAACACTTGAGTGTTTTTAGGATAAATTAGAGTTGTATAAACTCTTCTAACCTCCCCCTAAGAACCGACCACTCACTTTCTCTCTCTCACTATCATCTTTTTTGAAAACTCTCTCAAAGTTTTCTCTCAATATACAACCTCAAGAACACTAATGAGTCTTGGAAGCTAAGCCTTGGTCTAGGAAGGATTTGTTCCCTAAGGTAAAGTTTCAATAAAACTAGACTTTTGTGAAGTTTCAACCATAGATTTTCAAATAGCTAATGATCTATGCTGTCGGGGGGAGTTGGTTAGGGTTTTTGAAAGGTTTTGAAGGAGTCAAAGCTAATAGGAAGGTCCAAACTTTAAGCAAGAACAACAAGAGGTAAAAAGTTTACTTTTGATGATTTTTGTTGTAGGGTTTTTAGTTTTAAGCATTATTTAGTATATTTAATGCTTAAAGTTTCTTATTGGTGATATAATAAGGTTATGGTAGTTCTTTTATAATTTTTATGATGCTTGTGTATTAATTTTTGAAAATAGGAACCAAAACCCCCAAGGGTTTTGTAGGAAACCCTAAAACAAAACATGTTTTGAGCTGTGACTTCCAAGGGGTCAAGCACCACTGTATATTGATTTTGTAAAATTAAATTATACTGTGATGTTTTTGAGATTGATTACATAATATTGAGCTTTTGAAACACTAAAAAATGTTTAGAAATGAGTAAGTTATGCTATTTCAAAGTTTAGGTAAAAAACTGTTTTTTCGTATTCTTATTTTCGGAACCAAGTTTGGACAGCCACTGTATAGGGAAAATGAACCCAGTTTTTTCTACAATTTTGTGAAAATATTTTTGGCACAACCTACTATTCTACTGTAAAATTTGGTAAGAAAATATTGAACTGTTTGAAAGTTATTAACTGTCAAAGTTTGGAAAAAAAATAAGGATTTGAAAATAATGTCATTTTTACCTCATTGTTGGAAAATGATTTCACCAATAAAAAATGCTCATTTTGACCTAAGATTTTATAAAGACCTAAATGGCATACCAAAAATGGAATTCAAAAATTTTAGTAACAATTGGGTAAGTAAATTTCAAGTTATGAACTAACGAAATATGTAGTTAAAAATGTGAAAAATAGACTTTTTACACTTAGTGTAAAAATGAGATTTTGGAACATAAGGTAAAAAGTAAAATTTTACTTATTTCAAGATATAAACTTGGTAAGTCTTGAAAACATATTTTCACTAAAATTACCACTTTGAGTTTAGTGTGAATTATTTTTTATTAAAGAATTTTTATTCTTTTTAAAAATAAGAGATTTAATTTATTAATAGTTAATAAATTAAAAGAGGGTTTAAAACCCTATATTTTGATAAAATAATTAAGTGAATTATTTTTTTAGTTAGTAAAATTAATTAATTGATTTTGGAAAAATTAACTAGTCAAGAAGGGAAATTTTTAACAGTTTTCCTAATTAAGACAAATTAGACAATTTTCATGAAATGGTTTTTAGAGATTTAAAACCTTAAGAAAAATAAAAGGGAAAGTAAGAGTTTATTTTCTTTAAAAAATAATTAAGGAATTTATTAGTATTTTCTGGATATAATACCGGCTAAAATCTTACATATTTTAATCGACTTGTTGAAAGTGCGTGTTAATAGTGATATCTTGAAAGAATAAGATTTTTAGCAGATTGTGGGAAATACCATTGTGATACCCGAGCCTAGGTATCGAGACCTTAGGATAGGTCTCCCTAAGACTTAGAGTGTAGTCTCAAATATTTTTGTATGAATTTCCTTAATGGGTTTAAAACCAAATAAGGATCATAAATCCTTACAAATGATTTTGAAAATGACCAAACTGCCCAAAATAATATTAATGAATTATTTGCCATAATTAATCTGAGTATACTGTATGGATAACTACAGTATTGGCTAAGCGTAACTGGACTGAAAGTTGGAGGGTGAAAATCTGCTGAGTGCTAAGGACTCCAAGTAAGTCAACTTATATTGTGTGGCTGCAACATGAAATGACTATTGTATTGTATGTTAGTATAGGGACACATGCACATATATACACAGTCATAGAAAGTTTCTTAGAGACGTTAGTCTAGTGGGTGCTGAGTTAGAAAATATGAACGATAGATATCTGTCAAATCCTAGACGGCTGATCCCCGTCACACTGCTTGATTTTATTATGTTCGGCTCATTACCGCGACGAGTGGCCAAGAGGTGAGGATTAGCTGGTTAAACCTAGGGGCCCTCATGCTTACTTAATCAGTGAACGGTTAGAACCCGAGCAAGTGCTCTGATAAGTTATTCCCGGATAGCAGCCGTGAATATTGGCCATTCAATGAGAGTGCCTAAAGATAGTAGGGATTTTCAGATTGAGTGAGGCTAAACACCCTAGAGGCAACTGCTCACCAGCACCACTGATTAGCATAGAAGTCTCTATAAAACTGTGTAAATTCGATTTCACTCTTGGATAAGTGGTGATGCCCTAGGTAACGTGATAGTTACCCTTGATGGAGATATTTATTGGCTAGATCTTAGTGTTGAGACTCGGTTCTCTCTTACAGATTAACAATTATGTTAGAGGGCGCATTACGCTTGAATTGTTGGAAGTTGTCGAGCGTTGGTCTCGAATTATATTGTGATTTGATATATCTGCTTGTTTTGGGATTTTCTGAGTGCAAGGATATATTTGTCGATAAGATATAGTTGTAAAATAATATATTAGCTTGCTCTGGGATTTTCTGAGTGCAGGGATATACTTGTTGATAAGATATAGTTGTGATATAATGTATTTGCTTGTTCTGGGATTTTCTGAGTGCAGGGTTTTATCTATTTATAGGAAATAATTTATCATTGGTTATTAGACATGACCATAAGTTTGCCAGGATGCTTTGCATTCTTGAAATTGATTGTGTAGGGTCTGGATGGATCCGGAACCCTAATCCTCTACATTCTTTTGTTTGAAGGTTGAACTTACTAAGCGTTTTCGCTTACCTAGTTGCTTCATGTTGTAGGTAAGAGCAAGGGCAAGGTAGAGCAGTGAGCACTGGAGTCTACCATGCAAATGTACATGTGGACCGACCTTTCGGGAAGCCATTTTATTTTTGGAAATGTTGTGTAATTTTTCTAAACTAGGCTCACTCTACTCTTTATAAAATATGTTTGTAACTAAATGTTAAGTATGGCCATACGACTCTTTAAAAAGTTTTCTTATACGGGTTTTTGAGACATTTTGTTAAATGAAAACATTTATATTTCTACATTATTGAGTCTTGAAAATCTGGGTCATTACACTCCTAGCTCTAGAAAGGCTTGACCAAATTCATGTTCCCCAATTTGGCATGTGATGGTGGGACAACCAGGATCTTTGTACTTAGGCGGTGTCTTGCAGTCAATTACCGCGCTAGCTTGTTCGGACAAGAATGCAGTTTTCTTGACATGGTGCACAAATCCTTGATAACCTTGGCATAAGCCAACATTTGTTTGATCACACACAACAATGGCAAGTTGATCTTCACTAGTGTTAAAAGGTCTAGGATTTCACCATGATTTTCCAGTAACTTTCCACTGGATTTCAAAGCTTGAGTAAAAGGTTCCTTTACTGGAATGCTTATTGGCACATCATCATCTAGAGCGGGCATTGACGAACTCGTTTTCGTAGTTAACGGTGAAATCGTAGTTTGACCACTTCGAGTAGTGATGGCATTAACCTCTTTGAAATTTGTATCTGTAGAGGAGGAGGTTTGTGCCATGTGTTGTCCTTTTCGATGGATTAGAGGTTGAGCGGGAAGTATACCACACTCTTGAATTGCCAAAGTTGTGTTTAGCTCATTTGGATTTTTATGTCTTTCATTTCCTCCACCATTTGTGTGAAATAAGATTTGAGCTCTTGAGTTGAGGCTATTTGTGTTTGCGCAAGCATTTGATAGGTATTCTCAAGAGAATTCCTTGACTGCATGTTATTTTGAGGAGCGATGTATGCTTTTGGCAGTTGTTGCTGCTCAGGCCTCCATTGGCTCCCAGATGCTTGGTTTGAATCCTTCCAGCTGAAATTTGGATGGTTGCGCCAACCGGGATTGTAAGTGCTTGAGAAAGGGTTATAAGGCTTCTTGTAATCCCCTAAAGCATTGCATTGTTCCTCATTTCCTCCACTTAACTCACCAAGAGATGGAAACTCTTGTGGTTGAAGTTCCGTCCCTTCACAGATGAAGCATGGATTGTTAGGAACGAGTTTCCTAATACGCAGGGAAATGGTGGTGGGTTGGCCCAGTGTACAACAAAAAATTTGTAACATATTTAAACTACCTTTAAATATGTGGATCCATTAATATACATACATTAATCATAAGAAAGAAAATAGAAAACATACCTCTTGATGCCTATCAAGTGTCCTTGCTATCTTTTCGTAATTTGAACGAACTTCCTATCCAAGCTGCTCCCAGGTACTCACACCAAGATCTTCCACAATGGTCTCTACACCTCAAGAAGTGTGTGGACACTTAGAGAATAAATAATGGTTAATTTCTAATTCTACTTGATGTAATCAACACATGAGATCAAGAGAATAAGGCCTGAAATTGGTTCTGTATCTTTTCAGGGAGAGAGAGAAAAGTATCATTCTTTTCCACAGAGCGAATGACTGTCTGTCTATTTTCTGATAAGTCTAACTTAAATAGAAAATATTAAATTAAAAAAATAAATCTGTAACCAATTTACAATTTATCTTTTAATTAATTAATTATTTTATTAATGAAAATATCCAAAAACTAATTTTTAAATTTTCCATTAATTAATTAATTAAATAAATAAAATTGAAAAAAATTTATCCCTGAAAATTATGCAGTACACGCCACTGTGTGTGGTTGTGTACCACCCTATATTTTAGAGATATTTGATTTTTCTATTTTTATGTAATTATTTATTCAAACTACTTTGTCAAATAAAAATCTAACAACCTGATAAATAATTCAAATTTGAATTAAATATCTTTTTAACTAATTATCAAATATAATTAATTATTTGAATAAATATTAATCTTTTAAATTCAAATCTAATTTGAACTTATCAGATTATTTTCTCCCACTCAAATAAAGATGTTTAATTAATTCTACCAATTAATTAAAACCAATAAAAATTTGAAATTAAATATTTAATTTATTATAATTTCGAAAATTATAATTAATTTATTATTTAATATACTTTCAAAAATTAATTTAATTATTTAACATAATTTCAAAAATTACAAAATAATTAAATATTAATTAATTTTGTTAATTACAACTAATTTGTAATTAATTAATTAATCACTATTATCACATAATTACATATTTGGCCCGAAGAACAAATTTCTTTGTAAATATGCCTTTAAACTATTTTTCTCTTTATATCAACTCTTGCCTTGAACAGTGTTGATAAAGCCGCTGTGGGGACCTATGGACCTATAATTCCAACCTCCAATAAATTTGAGATTATTAAATAATCTTAATTTATTAATTTCATGATTACTCCACTATAAATACGAGACTGCACTATTGTAATTATAGAGATTTCATATACTGAGTACTTTATAAAATAAATTGTCCATTGATATAATCATTACATACAAATTAACCCTCTAATAATGGTTCATAATTAATCGAGAATAAAACTACCGTTTTACCCTTTAATTATATCTTGTTTCCTTAAGTACCATTGACTTTACTAGTGAAGGTTAATTCATAACTAAATTATGAATTTGAGCTCAATAACATTTTCAGTCCCAAAAGTCAACCCTGAAGAGAACCATTATTCAATCTCTTACGAGAAGGTATAGATTTCGTATTGTATATTATGTCCCTAGCCATTTACATTAATGAGTTCCCAAAACAAAAGTTTCTAGCCTAATCATTCTGAAAGACCCTAACGAGTGAGTCAAAGAACTCATATTACAGAAACAGGAGTTCATAGTAACTTCAGGATTAAAATCTATTTGTATATGATCATCAGTTGATATAATTAATTAATACTTAGAAACGGTATTTAACTAAGTATTAATGAACATATCTGGTCCAGTTCTATATATTCTCTAATATATAAAGTACCTCCACTAAAGTGTCATACTACATTAGTGATCCTGATCTAGATCACATGTATTCATAATACTAGTGGACCGTACTTGCAGTAATTAATCTAAAGATTCCATAACTTTATTTTACTGCAAACTATTCAAGTTCATTTATCTCAAACACAATCCTCCCGTACCAATACGTGTTTGAGATCACATTTATGAACTTAGGAATTTTTCTAATATTTACTTAATATTATCACAAAATAATATAGTCCATAAAATATATGCATAAAAAATTCAATTTATTTATTTATTTCTTAAAACAATGTCTACTACATATGCTTTCAAGGCACAATTCCCAACAATCTCCAACTTGCCCTAAAGCAAATGAGGCATATCTCTAATTCCCATGTTTCTTACATGCTCCTTAAAATATTTTATGGATAAAGTCTTTGTGAAAGGATTTGCAAGATTATGCTCTGAAGCTATCTTCATAACTACAACATCTCCTCGATGAACTATCTCTCTAAGCAAGTTATACTTCCCCTCGATGTGCTTTCCCCCCTTGTGACTCTATGGTTCCTTTGAGTTAGCTACTGCCCCCACTATTGTCACAGTATATGATTAGTGGCTTATCCACATCTGGCACTACTTCCAGATAAGAATAGAACTTTTTGAGCCACACAACCTCCTTAGCTGCTTCACAAGTTGCTATATACTCGACTTTTGTGGTGGAGTCTGCAATGCTGGTTTGTTTAATACTTTGTAAGAATACTGCTCCTCCTCCAAGAGTAAACAGTGATCCAGAAGTCGATTTCTGACTATCTCTGTCTAATTGAAAATCAAAATCAGTGTAACCAGTGGGGTTCAGGTCTCCACCGGAATATACAAACATATAATCTTTATTATTTCTAAGATACTTGGGAATATTCTTCACTGCAATACAATAACTCAATCCAGGATTTGATTGATAACAATTGACTATCCCTACTGCATAACAAATGTCAGTTCTTGTACATAACATGGCGTACATTAGACTGCCTACCGCTGAGGCATAGGGATATTGTCTCATATCTTCCTCTTCCTGAGGTGTTTTGGGACACTACTCCTTTGAAAGGAATACTCCAGAACGGGTTGGCATATCACCCTTTTTGGAGTTTTTCATATTAAAGCGTTCTAGCACCTTATCAATATAAGTTGCTTGAGACAGTGCCAAAGTTTTGTTCTATCTATCTCTAAGAATTTTAATGCCCAGAACATACTTGGCTTTTCCCAAATCTTTCATTTGGAATTGTTCAGCTAACTAGTTCTTTACCTTTGATAATGATGTTACATTATTTCAAATTAGTAATATATCATCAACATAAAGAATGAGGAATACTACTACACCATATTTTATTTGTTTATAGACACAAGGTTCGTCAACGTTTTGTTCAAAACCAAACGTTTTAATTGTGTCATCAAATATAAGATTCTAAGATCTAGAAGCTTGTTTGAGTCCATAGATGGACCTAAGAAGCTTGCAAACTTTTTGCTCTTGACCTTTTAATTCGAACCCTTCTAGTTGAGACATGTAAATGGTTTCGTCAAGGTAGCCATTCAAAAAAGCTGTTTTGACACCCATTTGCCAAATCTCATAATTCATGCACGCAGCAATGGACAAGAGTATACGAATGGATTTCAGTATGGCTACACGAGAAAAGGTTTCTTCATATTCAACCCCTTCTTTCTGTGTGTAACCTTTGGCTACAAGCCTTGCTTTGAAAGTCTCTACTTTCCCATCCGCTCCTCTTTTCTTCTTGAATATCCACTTGCAACCAATGGGCTTGATATTCTCAAGTGGATCTTCAAGAACCCAGACACAATTGGAATACATCGATTCCATTTCTCAGTTCATGGTGTCTTGCCATTTGTCCTTGTAAGAATCATTCATTGCATCGTTAAATGTCAATGGATCGTCTTAGTTTGTGTCAGACACAAGCATTTGAACTTCGTGTTCATAGCGTGTGGGTTGCTTACTAACCCTCCCACTACGACGGGGTTCTCTACTATTCTGATTAGAACTAGGAGTTTCCTCTTGCCGTTTTTCATTGGTTGTTGCTAGTGACTTTGCAACTTCATTCGAGACCATCTCCTCCAGTACAACCTCATTGTGAGATTGGTGGTTATTAAAATAGTCATGTTCAAGAAAAGTTTCATTTTTCGATACAAATGTTTTTTTTTCTTTTGGACAATAGAAAATTTCACCTCTAGTCTCTTTGGAATATCCCACAAACATGCACACTTCAGAGCGTGATTCCAACTTCCTGGTCTTTCCTTTAAGCACATGTGTAGGACACCCCCAAATTTGAAAATGGTGTAAACTAGGTTTACAACCATTCCATAATTCCATGGGTGTCTTCTGGATAGACTTAGATGGAACAACATTCAATATGTGTAGAGCACATTGAATCGCATAACCCCAAAATGATAGTGGTAATGATGAGAAACTCATCATTGATCTAACCATATCTAATGATGTTCTGTTCCATCTTTCTGAAACACCATTTTGCTGTGGCGTTCCAGGTGCTGTGAGTTGGGATTGAATTCCATGCTCATGCAAATGGTCCTCGAACTTAGAATCCAAGTACTCTCCTCCTCGATCAGATCAAAGAACTTTTAGTGATTTACCTAATTGCTTTTCAACCTCTGCTTGAAATTCTTTGAACTTTCCAAAAGTTTCAGATTTTCTTTGCATTAACTATAGGTATCCATATCTTGAATAATCATCAATGAAAGTGACGAAACATTCATAACCTCCCCTTTCTTGTACATTAAGTGGACCGTAAACATCCGTATGTACCAGCTGAAGTGGTTCTGTAGCTCTTGAACCTTTAGCAGAGAAATGTCTCTTGGTCATCTTGCCTTCTAGAGGTTCTGTAGCTCTTGAACCTTAAGCCATTTATCCATTTAATTTTGAATTAAAATAACTTTTAATTATCTTAAACAAATTTTAAGAATAATTAACTTGGGCTTTAATGCCCAATAAGTTATTAGGCCTATTTTTGAATTTGGGCTCATATAATTAATTCAAAATAAAATAATTTTTAATTATGAGCTAAAATTAATTAGGCCTATAATTTAAATGAATAACAATGGGCAAACCCTAGGATTAAAAACCCTAGGGCTAGCGACACAAGTAGGCTCGGCGGGGCACGACAGCTGCTGGAGGGTGCGACTAGGGCGCACAGTGTGCATGCAACAGGCGCAGGGGCGCGCAGCAGGCGCGGGGCACGCGACTAGGCGAGGTGCGCAGGGGCGCACTATGCATGCATCAGCAGCAGGCGTAGGGGTGTGCTAGGTGCACGCGATAGGTGCGAGGCGCGTGGTTGGGCGAGGTGCACAAGGGTGCACTAGGTTGGCAGCAATGCAGGGGCTGGGCACGGATGGGTATAGGCTTGAGCTTGGGGTAAGGAACCCGGGGATTGGGCCTTACAGAATTTTTTCAAATAATTTAATGCATAAACTTAAATTACAAAAAATTCCTGTTGACCGCGTTTTTGGCCAACGACGTGAGAACGTCAAAAACGATAAAACCTTTAAGAGAAAATAAACGACACAGATGATTTTTTCAAGAAAGTAAATAACACATGCAATTTTTATAGTGGTTCAGTCCCAATATGTTGGTAATAGCCTAATCCACTTAGAGCTGTGATTATAGATCTGCACTCCAGATCAGATGAACCTGAGTCAACTGAATTTCTTCAGTGCAAATTAAAAGAATACAAGAAATTCTCTCAAGTACTTTCTCTCTCTAGAAAATTCAGATAAAAAATTCAGAAGCCCCCATTATGATACCATAAGCCTTGTATTTATAGGCTCAGGATCGTACAGTTGATATCCCCCATAATCAGGATATTTCATTATCCTCATTATATTTAAATTACATTAATATTCCAAATGCAATAATACACTAAATTTGTGGGATAAATTGAGAGATTCCTGTGTATGCCAAGACCGATTCTTGTTGAAGTCATTTTGGGAATCTTGACGTAGTCTTCCTCAATCTGGTCGACCCATATTTCATGCAAGCTTGGTCGAACACACCTTCACTGGGCAGACATGCACTTGACTGGGCAGACATGCACTTGACTGGGCAGACAGGTCATGACTGGTCGGACATGATCATGACTGGTCAGACAGGGTCATGTCTGGGCAGACAAGGTCACGCCTGGGCAAACAAGGTCACGCCTGGGCAGACAAGGTCATTCCTGGGCAGACAAGGTCATTCCTGGGCAGACAAGCTCATGCCTGGGTAGACAAGGTCATGCTTGGGCAGACAAGGTCATTCCTGGGCAGACAAGGTCATGCCTGGGCAGACAAGGTCATGCATGGGCAGACAATCATATGACTTGTCGGACAAGGTCATGCCTGGTCGGACAAGGTCATGCCTGGTCGGTCATGACACTTGACTGGCCAGTCAATCATGCCTGGGCAGACAAGGTCATTCCTGGGCAGACAAGGTCATGCCTGGGCAGACAATCATATGACTGGTCGGACAAGGTCATGCCTGGTTGGTCATGACACTTGACTGGCCAGTCAAAACTCTTCATTGGTCTACCGGGTCACTCCTAAGCCAGATCACTTTATCACAACTTTGAGGAGCCAATATATTTATTGACTATTAATGTGTCTGTTATCCCAAAAATTTGAAAAGAATGATGTGGCAATAAAATTGGCACATGGCATGAGTTAGTGGGGTGATCTGGCTTAGCAATGGTCCAATACATCAGTTAAGAAATTAGACAGATAGTCAAGTCAAATACACCCGACTGAAGAGAATGTTTGGTCTAAGGGTTGCTTGGCTCAGACCCCAGTTTGAGGACCCTAATAATTGATTTAAAGCCTAAGTCCAAGAAGATTGAAGGAGAGATTTGGATTTTTGTTCAAGGGATAAAAGCAATAGGTCCGATCGGACCTAAGCTTAAGGAGCCTCTTAACATTTTGGCTCGAGTGTGTCCGAGGTAAACCTCTCAAAGGTTTCCTAAGTAGTGGCTTGGACGTGTCTGAGGAGAATGACTAAGACTTAAGTTTTGGTCAAAGGGAAAGCCACATAATGGCCGATCGGATGTGTCATGGAAGAGGTATGCTTGGGCTTGAATAAGGTGAGGAGGAGGAGAAAAGTAGGCTCGGACCACCTTGGTCCGAGGAGAAGAGTGCAAGGTCTAATCGGACCTTGGTTGAACAAGGAAGGCTCGGACCATTTTGGTCCGAGGAGAAGAGCATTGTGTCCGATCGGACATGATGCCTATGGGGGGTGCCTTATGCCATTTTGGTCAGAGGAGATGGCATGAAAAGATGGCTCGGACCACCTTGGTCCGAGGAGAAGAGTACAAGGTCCGATCAGACCTTGACTGAAGGAGATGGGCTCGGGCTTGATCGAGGTAAGATGCCAAAGAGGGTGGTTTGAACCACCTTAAGCCAAGAAGAAAACCATTGTGTCCGATCGGACACAATGAAGGAGTATACCTCGGACTTGCCCGAGGTAAGGAGCAAAGGAAGTGGCCTCGGACCACCTTGGTCCGAGGAGAGCCAAACTTGCATGACCTTTGGTCCGAGGAGAGCCATGCACATACCACCTTTGACCCACGAAAAGCTTGAAGGAGTAATCAACATGCATGTGAGACTACGTCAAACTTCCCGAAACGACTTCAGTGAGAATTGGTCTAAGCATCCGGGAATCTCTCACTCCTCACTCGAATTTAGGGATCAGTATTTTAAACATTTATTTTGTAATATAAATATAAGGTGAATAATAAAATATCCCTATCTAAAGGGGATATCAGTTAAGAATCCCATGTCTATAAATAGAGGGTTGGGAGGATCGTAAAAGGACTTTTGGCAAAAATTAAGAGTTAACCTGTGTTCTAGAGAGAGAAAGTATTTTTCCCTGAGAGAACCCCTTTTTGTATTCTGGAATATTTTGCACTGAAGAAACTCAGTTGACACTGTTCATCTGATCTTGAGTGTGAATACAGTAATAAAATCTCTAAGTGGATTAGGCTATTACCGATTATCGGGGCTGAACCACTATAAAATCTCGTGTTATTTACTTTCATTGATAAAAACTGTCTGTTGTCGTTTATAATTCTCTTGAAGGCTTGTCGTAGTTGACGTTCTTACGTCGTTGGCTAAAATCACAGTCAACAGTGTCATTTACGGACCATGCACTGCCTCTTGACACCTTTATTTCCACGTCATCGATCTCCAATTTTTGGGGATAACAATTCCTATGCCCCAAAATGGCTTACATTTTTCATCTAGAAATTTAAGAACAATTTCTAAACCCAAAACACCATATCATTAACAACCCTTAAGAATATTCTTTAAACATACATACGACCATCCCGTAACATCCTAAATTTCATAATGCGACTTAGTGCCTAGATTAGGGGGCTGAGAGGCAATAATTGTGTTATTATGTGAACTATATTATAGTATAATTATGCTTGCATGTTAGGAATATTAAATATGTGTATGTGGGCCCGTTTCTTATAAGAAGGGTATTTCAGTAATTTGACACGTTCAGGGTATAAATGCAAATATGTGTTTGTGTGATTGAGATCACATTATTATGTGGATATATCTTGGTTACTTGGCGTGAGGCGATCCTGATGAGCAAGTTAGCAGAAAAGTCACAACGGGGTTTAATACCCGGCTCGGGGTGAGCTTGGGGGTATTTTAGTAATATAGTACATTACCGGGATTTAGTGGGTAATGGGAAATTATTTGTTAATCATGTGAGAATATTGGAAGTAACGGGAATTATAGGACGTAAATTATGGATAGTGGGGTATGAGACAAAGGACAAAATTGCCCTTGAGAGCATATGATAAATAGGCTCAGGGCAAAAGGACAATTTGGTCATTTCCATCCAAATTTAGGACTTGGTTGGCTGGGAACCCCTTAGATGACTTAGGAAACTTAAGGAAAGAAGAATCTCAGTAGCTCACTCCTTCTCTATCATGTTCTATTCTCTACCTCTTGGAGCTTTGGTGGGCTGAGTTAAATTGAAAGAGAATTGGTTTGGAAGGGAGGCTTGAAACTAGGGAATTGTTGGGAGCAGATTAAAACTTGAGTCATGCAGTTGAGGTAAGGGTTTTGAATTGAAGTTCTTATGTTAGTTTTATTTATTTATTGAGAGCTATGGTGTTTTGCATGCTTGATAGTTGGGAGGATGAGTTTTGAGATTATTGATGAGTTTTAATCCGGTAATTAGTTGGGTTTTGTTGCTGGAAAGGGTTGTGTTAATTATGGGAATTGGGTTGGAAGATTTGGGGTATAATTAGGTTGTTTCTGGTTGGGTTCGGCAAAAGAAAAACCCATAAATTTTGGGTTCGAAGGGCTGGGCCGCGACTCTGTTCTTGGTGAGCCGCGACCCTCTAAGGAAAATGGGAGCCAGGTTGGCTCAGAGGCAAGGGGTGGGCCACGACGCCACAGGGGAAGGGCCGCGGCGCGTGTCTGGAGGCAGGGGAGGCCGAGCCTCTGATTAGAAGCGGGTCGTGGCATGGGTCCATGGGGCCACGATCCTTAAGGGGAATTTTGGCCCTGGTGAGATTTTTAGGTCGGGAACTTAACCTTTTGGGCTCGGGATCGATTCTACTTCCTTGTTGAGTGGAATTCGACGTCCCAGAGGCTAGGACTTAGTCTGGAAGCTTTTATTCTCCTGTTGTTGATGGAATTCCTTATTATGGTTGTGACTAGGTCTACGGTAAGGACTCGAATCAGGGATCGTACTCAAGGGGCGTCGTTAATAGCTTGCATTTGGACGGAAAGGTAAGAAAACTACACCTAGCATGTAAATGTCTAATTAGGATTTAGTCCAATGGTCAAATATAGACATGATTAAGACATTGGCCCTGTTAATGAGCATGATTATAATTATGTTTGTGAATATCTGGTTAAGTACACTGAAATGCGCATGATTATGATTATGCCTATGATTGTTGTTTGAGTGTATTATAATGCATTGTATCAGTAGGTACGTATGTTAAATGAAATATGTGATTGTCTGTTGTGACTAGAAAGCTCAGTTTATGAACTAGAGGATTACTAGGATGTTAATTGGGGATCGACTTATTAGTCGAGGGCATATTGGACTTTGAGAGACTCGTCTTATAAGTCGAGGGTCGTAAGCTTCGACTTATAAGTCGAGGGCATATGAGGCTTGACTCATAAGTCAAGGACTAGTAAGACTCAGTTTATAAGCTGAGATTGGCATTATGTACGTGGAGTGCAGGCCACCATGGCTGGGCCACCCTGGGAGTGCAACACACACTTGTTTGGCTCAGATGCCAACAAATTGAAAGAAAGTGTGACACGCACTTGTGCAACTCTATGGTTGCTAGTTTGTATAATAAGTACACCAGATTTAGTTACTACTGTTTGGAAAATATACCACTTTGTGAATTGTTTATTATGTTTTCTTGCTGAGTCTTTTTGCTCATGGGTGTTTTGTGGTGCAGGTAAAGGTAAAGAGAAGCTCAACTAGCCATAAGTCGGAGGGCAATAGCAGTGACATGTACTTATGCAGTCCGCTCGACCACCACGGCCGAGATGCTCAAGGAAATTAGAGTTAAACCCAACTTCTGTGTAAAGAACGCCCTAAACTAGTACTTAATAAAACATTCACATTTGATTGGTCTATAAAAGAAAGTCACTTATTATAAAGGTTTCAGTGGGATCTTGCTTAAAAACATGCAAGTTGGGCCCAATAGTTTTAAAAGAAAATATGAGTTTTTATGCAAAGTTCCAAAAAAAAACAACCAATAATTTAAGTCTCACTGATAAGTTTAAAAAGTCTCATAAAACATAACATTATTAAAATGGCGTCTTTAAGTGATCGTTTTTCATCCATAGGATGCCCCACACCATACACACCAGGACGATAGAACTTCCCACATCACCACGCGTGCCATGGAGAAACCTATTTGCTACTTGGAAGGGAAAGTAAGGAGGTGAGCTAAAAGCCCAGTAAGGAAGTACAAACAGTAAGCAAGTAAGATACAACAAATTACAAACACTATCGTTCATCTTTATACATTATAGCATCGTCGTAACAAACATCATATCATCATCATAACATAACATCATATAAACATCATAGCATCATCATATCATAACATCATTATAACATAAACATCATAGCATCATCATATCATAACATCATCATAACATAAACACCATAGCACATTCATACAAAATTCCTTGTGAACATGGCCTGCTAACTTGTCCATGCCACCCTTTGAGGTAAACAGGAGGCTCTGGTCCTTGAATAACCTCGGCGCGTCCGCCCTTGGAGTTACGTCTTTATATCCTTAGTAACTCGGGTTACGTCTTCATATCCTTAGCAACCCATTTTGATGTGTTGCGTTCATCACGCTAACATCCATTCATAACATAACATATTCATACAAGCCAACATATCATCACATTAAGGCATTCATAATTCATAACATTTCATTCACACAACAGGTCCGAGCTAAGTAAATTCACAACCTCTCAACGAGCCTATACCATAATCAAAACGACATTTCTTAGCTTCATAAAATTACTATTTTTCCCTTTCATATAACTCATGTGTGCATGGGTCATACACACATAATAAGAGTTACACACACATCATGCAAATATACTTAATTACACATAAGGCCATAAAAGAATAATGCTCATTTTACCTACTTTACATGCATGATCTTTCTATAAAAACCACATGGTTGAATAATAGACATAATTTTGGACATAAAAGTGTATTTGCATGTAACATGCATACGTGGGAACGTTGCGTAATTGTAGCATTTAAAAACGATAATTCTACACATCTTTCTTCTATCGTTTTAAAATTAATAGACTTGTAACATGCTTTGCTTACCATTATTTATTTTCTTAAAATTTCTAGGTTGATTAAATCTCTCAAGACATTATTTTTATTTTAAAAAATAATTTTATTAGCTTAAGAAAGAAAAAAAAAATGTGATAAATCCATTTATTATTTTCAAATTACAAAGAAATAACAAAGGCTTGGAATTTATTTAAAACACCTATGATTATCATGTTTCCTTAGAAAAATCAATTTAATATTGGTTAATTGTGTTACATAAATGATGTGAGAAAAATATATTTTAAGTGTAGAAAAATATATTTTATTTGAATTATTTTAAGGCTTAGTTTTTATGTAACATAAATTCATAAGTGACAATTAAATAATCATTTTAAACCTCTTAAACTAAACTTTCAACCACCATTTTATTTCTTTGAAAATCACAAATAAATTGAATTCAATATTTTCCTTAATCAAAATAAAGAAAAATCATAACTATTAAAATATACACTCATACCATATTAAAAATACCATTTTTAATATTACCATAATTTAGGGTATTAATTTTATTTCAAATACTAATCAAATTCATTTTATTGAAACACACTTCACATTTTTTTTTAATAAAAATTCCAGCAATCATATTTATTATAAAAAATCACCATATTTAATTTAAAACCTCATATTTTTCTAAAAATATAATAAAAATTCTCTAGGTATTTACTTGAGTAAAATATCATTTTATTGTGACTTAAAATACCCTTTTTAATTTCATAAAATCAACATAGCATTAAGGACATTACTTATGTATGTAAATCACTTTTTCACCAAACTTTTACCCAATTATTCACAAAAATCAGCAAGCATAATTACTCATCAAATTCATCTTTTATCTCTTGGCTTTCAAAATTTTCACATAAAATCATACATGTCCAATAAACACAATAACTCACAATCCTATCATGCTCTTATTATACAAATAATTCTAAGAATATCACTAACACATATTCATATGCAACCTTATAAAACCTTATTCTATTCCAATGAATTTATACATGAAATCCAACAAAACAATAATAACAACATACATTATTACATACCATTATTCATATATGCCTTTATATTAAACCTAACATGTTTCTATCATTATTTTCATGCATATCATAATTTATTTCTTCACAATATCATATACATCCTATCAAAATTTCATGGATCCAATTATCAAGATTCCCAATTATCATTATACCCAAATTACATAGGTCCTAAAACATGGATCTAACATATTGAAGATCACAAAACATAAAACAAAATATAAATATGATCCTTAGATATGCCTAGGCCGAAATCTCCATATATGCATTCATAAATTATCACTAATCATATACATAGAAAAATCAACACCAAAACCCTTTTATACACTAAACCATAATACCCTTCATGCAAGATCAAACAACTCATCATCAACAAGATAACAAGAACACAAATTACCTATTTTTCCTACACAAAACACAAATCCCCTTTTACCATAGTCCCCCTAATAATTTTACTCATCAAAACCAATAACCACAAAATTTAGGGAGGGATTTCAATACCTCTCTTGATAGAAATCAAGAATCCAATCTAGAAGCACCTCCTTGCTCAAACCCTAGGGGTTGTATTTTTTTTTTTTTAATATCAAGATGGAGAAGAAGATGAACAAAAGTTAGAGACAACCCAAATCAAAATACTAGATTTAACATAAGGAATCTTAAAGCAAACAAGAGCCTTACCCTAGCTTGAACCCTTCTTCTTCTTCTTCTTCCTTTCTTTCTTCTCCTCCTTCTCTCTAGAAATGGCAGCCCCTTCTCTCTAGCACGCCACTCTCTCTCTCTATCTTCTCTCTAGGTCACGGCCAAATGGCCTCTTTTCCTTCATGTCTCCTTTTTAATTCTTATTTTCCTCATAAAGCCTCACCAAAATAGATGGTAATTTCCCTAATCCACTCATCTAATTAAGCCTAAAAATCCTTTATGATAAAGAGTAATTTAATTGAATTAAAAATTGTCAAATTTCCCTTACCCAATATTAGCTATAATTCCCCAAAATCATGTCTAATTGATTGAAAAAAAAAAAGGAAATAAGCCATTTCCTTTTCCTACACCAAACCGCCCATCACCTTTCCCTTTTCCTCTTTTATTTTATTTAAATTAAACTACTCAATTATATCAAATAAAAGGAAATTATAAAATGTGTAGAAAATCCACACATGTGCATCACATTACCATGCACTTGCACACACTAAATCACTAGGGTGCATCACTATCTACCATGCATCTTAGTGCATTCAACCAAATCTCACATAATTACATTTTTAAAATAAAATAAATACATATTATTTAACAAGTAATTTCATAAAAAAAATATTCTACAAACAATTCTAACAATTAAATAAAATAACAACAATCAAGTAACACAAACACCAATTAGATAAAATAAACAACATTTAAATAAAACAATTCATTACACTTAACACTTAAATAAAATAAATCACAAAATTTTAATAATCTAAAAAAAATTTTTGGTGCACTACATTTTGCTGCCTAGGTCGGCATACGATGTAACTTGACTGTTGTAACCAGCTTTTAAACTGATGTTTTTGGGATCCCGTGTAAAGAACATGCTTTTGATCTAATGGAAATGTTTATGACTTAACCAAAAGTTTTTAATACCTAAACCTTTAGTGGCTTAATCACACGTTTAGTCCAAATGACTTGTTTAGCAAGTCCTGCACTGATTTTAAACACACTTGGTAACGGACCCTAAGTAGCAGGGTGTTACACATTCATTCACATATATTACAATAACATAAGAATGCATATTATGCCCACATAGTAATTAATGTATGCAGAGATTAATGACCGCTCTAGTACCAATTATTAGGAACGAGTTTCCTAATACGCAGCGGAATGGTGGTGGATTGGCCCAGTGTACAACAAAATTTTTGTAACATATTAAAACTACCTTTAAATATGTGGATCCATTAATATTCATACATTAATAATAAGAAAATAGAAAACATACCTCTTGATGCCTATCAAGTTTCCTTGCTATCTTTTCGTAATTTGAATGAACTTCCTATCCAAGCTGCTCCCATGTACTCACACCAAGATCTTCCACAATGTTCTCTACACCGCAAGAAGTGGGTGGGCACTTAGAGAATAAAGAATGGTTAATTTCTGATTCTACTTGATGTACTCAATACATGAGATCAAGAGAATAAGGCCTGAAATTGGTTCTGTATCTTTTCAGGGAGAGATAGAAAAGTACCGTTCTTTTCCATAGAGCGAATGACTGTCTATCTATTTTCTGATAAGTCTAACTTAAATAGAAAATATTTAAATTTAAAAAATAAATCTGTAACCAATTTACAATTTATCTTTTAATTAATTAATTAATTATCTTATTAATGAAAATATCCAAAAACTAATTTTTGAATTTTCCATTAACTAATTAATTAATTAAATAAATAAAATTGAAAAAAAATCAATTCTTGAAAATTATGCAGTACACGCCATGGACTGTGTGTGGTCGTGTACCACCCTATATTTTAGGGATATTTGATTTTTATATTTTTATTTAATTATGTATTCAAACTACTTTGTCAGATAAAAATCTAACAACCTGATAACTAATTCAAATTTGAATTAAATGTCTTTTTAAATAATTATCAAATATAATTAATTATTTGAATAAATATCAATCTTTTAAATTCAAATCAAATTTGAACTTATCAGATTACTATCTTCTACTCAAATAAAGATATTTAATTAATTCTACCAATTAATTAAAACCAATATAAAATTCGAAATAAAATATTTAATTTATTATAATTTCAAAAAATATAATTAATTAATTATTTAATATAATTTCAAAAAATAATTTAATTATTTAACATAATTTCTAAAATTACAAAATAATTAAATATTAATTAATTTTGTTAATTACAACTAATCTATAATTAATTAATTAATCACTATTATCACATAATTGCATATTTGGCCCGAAAAACAAATTTCTTCTTAAATGTCTTTCAACCATTTTTCCTTTTATATAAACTCTTGCATTGAATAGTGTTGATAGAGCCGCTGTGGGACCTATGGACCTATAATTCCAAGGTCCAATAAATTTGAGATTATTAATTAAATAATATTAATTTTATTAATCTCATGATTACTCCACTATACATATGAGATTGCACTCTTGTAATTATAGACATTTCATTTACTGAATACTTTATAAAATAAAGTGTCCATTGATATAATTATTACATACAAATTAATCCTCTAATAATGGTTCATAATTAATAAGAAATAAAATTACCGTTTTACCCTTTTAATTATATTTTGTTTCCTTAAGTACCATTGACTTTACTAGTGAAGGTTAATTCATAACTAAATTATGAATTTGAGCTCAATAACCTTTTCGGTCCTAAAAGTCAACCCTTAAGAGAACCATTATTCAATCTCTTACGAGAAGGTATAGATTTCATATTTTGTATACTATGTCCCCAGCCATTTACATTAATGAGTTCCCAAAACAAAAGTTTCTAGTCTCATCATTCTGACTGACCCTAATGAGTGAATCAAAGAACTCATATAACATAAACAAGAGTTCATAGTAACTTTAGGATTAAGATCTATTTGTATATGATCATCAGTTGATATAGTTAATTAATACTTCGAAGCGGTATTTAACTAAGTATTAATAAACATATCTGGTCCAGTTCTATATATTCTCTAATATATAAAGTTCCTCCACTAAAGTGTCCTACTACACTAGTGATCCGGATCTAGATCACATGTATTCATAATACTAGTGGACCGTACTTGCAGTAATTAATCTAAAGATTCCATAACTTTATTTTACTGTGAACTATTCAAGTTCATTTATCTCAAACACAATCCTCCCGTACCAATACGTGTTTGAGATCACATATATGAACTTATGATTTTTTTTTTATATTTACTTAATATTATCACAGAATAATATAGTCCATAAAATATTTGTATAACAAATTCAATTTATTTATTTATTTCTTAAAACAATGTCTACTACATATGCTTTCAGGGCACAATTCCCAACATGGATCTCGTGTCTCTACCTTTGCAGCCATGTGGATTCCTCTACCTTCTTGAGTTTTGAAAGCCTCCAATTGTTGTCTCAATGATTCAATTTGGCTTTTGACGTTGTCTTCTTCCCTCAATTGGTAGATTCCGATTAGTCGTGGCTTGTCCATAGGACTCGAAAGCTTCATCGAGATCTTTTTGAAGGAATTCGCCATTGCACATCATTTTTACGAATTTTCTTTTTCCGGTTTTGAGACCGTCATAGAAATAGCTGATGAGATGCCAGATTTCATATCCATGATGTGGGCATCGATTTATCAAATCTTTAAACCTCTCCCAGACCTGATGGAAAGCTTCATGGTCTTTCTGGATGAAGGTAGAGTTTTGTCTCTTAACGCTGCTAGTCTTATGGGGCGGAAAATATTTGGTGAAGAATGCTTTTTTCATTTCGTCCCATGTTTCGATAAATCTAGGCCTTAAGGAATACAACCAGCTTTTTGCTTTGTCTTTGAGAGAGAAAGGAAAAAAATTTCAATCTCACAATGTTGGTGACATCAACTCGGTTGTTGAATGTAGCCACCACCTCTTTGAATTCCCATATATGCACGTACGAACTCTCATTTTCCAACCCATGGAAGGTTGGTAAGAGGTTAATCATGTCGGGTTTGCAATTAAAATTTGGCATATTGTTGGGATACATTATGCATGAAGGTGTTGATGTACGTGTAGGATGTAAATAATCCTGTAGCGTTCTTGGTTGGATTTCATCTTGATGAGCTATCGTGGGTGGTTCAGGAAGTCTCGGTGAATTGAGTGAATTTGAACGAATGGAAGAAAACGACGAACTGGGAGAGTTTTCTAAAGCATCTACTTGTTGTCTCATGAATCTCCCTAGTGCGTCTCTATTTCGTGGTATAAATTTTTGTTATTTTTTTTATTTGGTAAGTATTATAAGCGCAAGTGTATAATAGTGTAATAAGTATACATCAAAAATATTCCCATGCCAATTAGGAAGGCTACCAAGGTACCACTTTAGGCCCAAGAGCTTTTCTAGAACTCCCCGAGGTTCTTAGAAAAGGTTGGAGGGTAACGCTAGCACAAACCTTATTTAAGAACCAATTTTTCTAAGATAGAACAAGTTTGGTTTTTACTGATTTCCAAAATTACAC
Source organism: Humulus lupulus (assembly GCF_963169125.1). Lineage (NCBI taxonomy): Eukaryota > Viridiplantae > Streptophyta > Magnoliopsida > Rosales > Cannabaceae > Humulus > Humulus lupulus. The sequence continues at coordinate 214,348,663 of NC_084797.1, read as the reverse complement.
AAATGTTCTCAATACTTTGTTTTTTTATGCTTTTTTTTTTCGGGAAAAACCTAAATCTAGAAAATAAAATTCTAAACCTAAAAGTAAAATAAATAAAAAAAATAAAAAAATAACAAAAAAAATGAATAAATAAAAAAACTAAAAATAAAAATTACTAGGAAAAAAAATTAAAAGAGAAATTAAAACAATTTTACTACTTTTTTTAAATAAAAAAATAATTTTCTATGCAAACCTTTAATTGTAGAATTACCTCCCCGGAAATGGTGCCAAAATTGATATCCCCCAATAAACTCTTAAGCAGTTGCAATAGTAATCAAGCTATGTCGTATCCACTGAGAGGTAAAATACAAGTAAAAAGAAAGATTAGTAAATTAGAAATAAGAAACTTTGAAATAATATAACTTTGAAAAAGAATAATTTTAAACACTAAATAAACAAAATTGAGGAATTAGAATCAGAAAGAAAATATGGAAGGTACAAGTTTCATTCATGCAAATATATATATATTTTTTAATAAAATTGATTCATTCTACTCAACTATAATTCTACATCATTAATTATAGTTGGAAAATATATATAATAGAGCTCACCTTAAAATATGTTCTTAATTATATTATACTAACTTCTAATTAGACTTATGTAAAAGACACCAATAAATTTAGAATAAAAATTAGAAGAAAATAAATTTGATTATAACAAATATATAGAAATGAAGAACAAAAAAATAAAGAATCAATATATTAAAAATATAATGTAAAACATGAACTTCACTCTAGCCTTTCCACAAGAAAATTTAGCCTAAAATAGGCATTGTTTTCACTCAAAAAGTGTAAAAGAAATGAAAGAAAAATAAGAAATAAATATTTATCTCTCTAACTATACTCTCTACACTTAATTTCACAATCGAATGCTTTTACAATGGTTTTGGTTCTCTATTTATAGAGAAAATTGTGCTCCAAATGGGTATTTTCGTGCATTAGAAAGTGGCTTCAAAATCTGATGCAAAATGGGACAAGTGGGACACGTGGCATGCGTTAATTGGCTCTGGGAAAATGTTGCTGGTGGGGTGGGGGACAAATGAGCAACGTGTCAGGCGGAGTAGGCGTGTGTCAGGCGCGTGGGGAGACAACATGGCGACGTGGCGCGCCCTGATTGGCTCGGCAAGTAGCGTGGCAGCAGGCGGCTCGGTTCGCGTGTCTCGGTCACGTCAGGCGTGGGGCGCGTGTCAAGCAGATAGGAATGGGGCAGCTGTGTGGCAGGTTCTGGCTTGGGCCTGATTCACCTTCAAATATACCATTTTTTCATCATTTCGTCAATTCAAATTCTTTCTTTCTTCATTCTTTTTATTTGTGTCAAAATACATTTTATTTCCTGAAAATCAAACATAAATTAAATTAAAATTAATATTCCCATCTATAAAATATCTTATAATAAATCCATGAAAATATTAATTAAAATTTAATTAATTTTAAACTTTAAAATTAATAAAATGATATTTTTGAGCACTAATAAGGGCCCGTTCTTGTTTATAAGGGCATATTTGTAATTTTGGCCCGTTGAGGGCATAAATGCGATTATATGTGTTAAATGATTGAGACCACATTATTACGTTGATATATTTGCAGTATTCGGCTCGAGGCGATCCTAGTGAGCAGATTAGCGGAATAGTCATAGCTGGGGTTTAATACCCGGCTCGGGGGTGAGTCTAGGGGTATTCTGGGAACTTAGAGAATATTTGAGGATTTAACGAGTAACAGGTAAGTATTTGGTAATTAGTTGGGTATGTCGGGATTGGTTGGGAATTGGTAGGATGACTCAAGGAATTAGCAAAAAACGAGGCAAATGATCGTTTTACCCTTAAGAGCAATTAGAGGGCTGAGTTGATTTTAGGGGAATTTTGGTCCTTTTTAGCTAAGGGATATACTCAGTTGAGACTTTAGGAAGTAGCCAGAACCATCAGAAATTTCACAAACACTCCCTCTCTCTCTTCCTTTCACTCCCTCCCTCTCTCACTCTATCTCTCTCCCTTTGGAGTGCTTTGAGGCTGAAGGAAGTTCTTGAAGAGAAACCTGGGAATTGAGCTAGAAATCTAGGGGAAACTAAGCTAGGAACCGTCAACGAATTGCTGAGGAGTAAAGTTATTAACTGAGGTATGACTTTAAATTCTAATTGTTGAATTATAGTTGGGTTTGGATATGTTTAGGGATGCTTGGGTTGGTTTCTGAATTTGGGATTTAGGGAAATTTGAACTGGTGTTATAGGTTATATATGTTTTTTATGGGGTGATATTGGGAATTCTAGACATAGTATTGGTTTGGGTATGCATTTAGGGTTGAATTCTAAGGTTGTGAGTTAGGGAAAATGCAAAGAAACCCAGGGATTTCTGGGTTCGTAGAGGCGTGTCGTGACCCAGTTCACGGGAACCGCGGCCCGTGTGCCTTAGAAGGGCCTGGAGGGGCTAGCTGACTTGTGGGCGTGCCGCGGCCTGCCTCCCCCTGGGACAAGAGGCTGGCGCCTCTGACTTGGGGCGCGTCGCGACCCTTAGGGCTAGGTCGCGGCCCGCCTAGGTAGCCATAGCCAAAATTGGTTTTTAGGCTCGGGGAGGCTCAGGAACTTAAACCTAAGCACTGGGGATGAATTCTTCTACCTGGTTTAGTAGAATTTGAGGTCCCAGAGGCTAGTATTTTATTCCAAGGCATTTAATTGGATTATATTTTGATAGTTATCCATTGTCGTTTGTGACTTGGGTTACCGTTAAGGCTCGGGATTGAGGATCGTGCTCAGGACCACTTTACATCCTTCGCTTGGGACTTGAGGTAAGAAAACTGCACCCAAGTTGTGAATGGGACTGAGATTCCCTGTAAATGAACATATGTGTTTTGTAACCTGTATATCTGTTATGTGTGATGTGAAAGTACGACCTAAGGGAGTCAGGACTGATGTTGAGCGTCCTGAATGTAGCTCGGCCTAAGCGAGCCAGGAGCAACTAAATAACCAGAGGGCTCAGCCTAAGGGCGTCGACCCCTATTAAACCGTATTAAGGTTGATTTATATGTCTGGATTAAATTATTATCGTTGCCTAGTTTAGCACTTGTATTTTGCTGTTAAATGAACTGACTGATCTAAAGTTTACTATGTACATTCTGTTGTTATCTTTACTTGTTGAATTTGGTTTTCTTGCTGAGCCTTGGCTCGGGTGCTACGTGGTGCAGGTGAAGGCAAGGGAAAGATGGACCAGCCATGAGTTGGAGAGCTTTGAGGGCAGAGTGTACATCGACAGCTGCTCGACCGCCACGACCGAGGAAATTACATGAATAAGAGCTCAAACTTATATTTTTCCATTTAGACTGGCTACTATTGTATTAACTTTTGACGTTTGTATCTGCCATGTAAACACTATTCTTGGGATCCCATGTATCAAACTCTTGTTTTAATGAAAGTCAACCATTTTACAATCAAAATCTTTTAACCCTAACTTGTCAGTTGACTTTAGAAACACATTTATGATCAAACGGCTTGATTATCAAGTCTGGCACTATTTTAAACACACAGTGTAACAATCTTGATTACCCAGGGTGTTACAAGTTGGTATTAGAGCGGTCTAGGTTGAAGGGTTCCTGAAGACTGGCTGGGCATGTACATTCACTGCTAAAGACAAGCTCGACTCAAGTTTTGGTAACCATATATGTGATTATATGTTTGAAAGTTTAAATGAAATATAAATGCTTTATCTGCACGTTTAATAGGAAGCATGAGATATACTAATAGGGCCTGGCCCTTGATTGCTATGTGAATATGATAAGGCGTGCTTATTAGCATTGCTACTATATGTGAATAATTGTTTAAATGCAAGTTTGTATTATGATTGTGTTTTGTTGGTTGAGTTTCGGCGTTGGACCATGGGGTGATTATAAACCTGTTATCATTACCTGATCAGCCGAGTTGTTGATTGCAGATAAACTTGGAGAGTAATGCCCCCAAGGCGATCAATTCGACTAGGTGGCATTGGGGTTGAGGCTAGAGATGATGAGCAGGATAAGAACCCTCCGCCAGTTCCTGAGCACTTACAGCAGTTGCTTGCTGATATGCAAGCTAGACTTCAAAGTCAGGAAGAAGAGATTCACCTTCTGAGGCAGCAGGCTCTGCCAGGGAGTGTTGCACCTAACTTGCCACCTGTTGTGGCACCAGTTGTACAACCGTCTGAGATTAGGAATAGGAGATAGTGGATGAGTATGATCACCTCCATCCTGGATTTTATGAGGGTGGAAGGTAATGACAGGGTGGCCTGTGCCACCTATATGCTTAGAGAGGATACCCGCATTTTGTGGGAGGTGGCATCCCAGACTTGAGATGCTTCTACTCTAAGTTGGAATGAGTTCAGACATTTGTTCAACCAGAAATATTACAACATTGTCGTCAGGGCGACAAAGGTGATTGAGTTCATTGGGTTGGTATAGGGAAGTATGACAGTTACTGAGTATGCCCTGAAATTCGACATGCTAGCAAAATTTGCACCTAATCTAGTGCCTACAGATGCAGCTAGGCAGGATAGGTTTGTTCGAGGGCTTAATGTTATGATAGCTCAAGATGTGAGGATCACATCAATACCTGGGGAGACAACTTATGCCCAGGCGGTTGAGAAGGCTCTCACTGATGAGGAGGCATAGAACAAGATTTGGAGGGAGAACGCTATGAGATGGGATATTTGTAGGGCAGTGCCTCCATTTACAGGGTCTAGTAGGGGCAGAGGCCTCAGTGATCAGAAGAGGAGACCCCCGACACCCCGACCACTGTTGGTCCTGATAGGAGGGGTCGACGTGCCTAAGGTTGTCGCTAGGGAGGCGGTGAGACATGGAGGAGCTATCCGGAGTGTACCAGATTCAGGAAGCACCATCTGGGCGAATGCCGGGTAAAGGCCTGTTACTTGTGTGGGGTGGTTGGACACCTCAAGAAAGATTGCCTGACATTGAAGGAGGAACTAGGGAAGGCGGAAAACTTGGCTCAAGCTCAAGTGTTCACCTTGACACAGGTAGAGGTTGAGGCTAGCCCCTTGGTAGTGACAAGTCAACTTTCTAGTGCTGGCTCTTCTACACATTCATTTGTTTCTAGTAAAGTGATTGATAGATTATGTAGACCTAGTGACTATTATACTATGGGGTTTGGGAGTATACTGCCTACATGGGAGCTGGTAGTTTCTAGGAGATGGATTAGAGCACCACCAATGAGGGTAGATAGTAGGGAACTATCAGTAGATTTGATTGAGTTGGGTATGGATGATTTTGGGGATGGATTGCCTAGTCAGATACGGTGCCACTATAGATTGTAGGAAGAAGATGGTGACTTTCGAGCCAGAGGGTGAGGACCCCTTTGTTTTTGTGGGTACTATGCACGGACCCCGCATTCCTATGATATTGGCGTTGAGGGCCAGGGACCTATTACAAGGGGGTTGTATAAGTTTTCTTGCTAGTGTGATTGTGACGCCCCACGTCACTATGGTTGCTTTCTGGAATGACGACTGGCCCTACAAACCAACACGAGTCTTTTCAGCGTGCTTTGTCCTCACTCACATGCTTCCTAGGAAAACTTCTCAAGAGGTCACCCATCCCTAGATTACCCCAGGTCAAGCACGCTTAACTTTGGAGTTCTCAAGTGATGGGCTACCGAAAAGAAGATGCATCTTGTTGATATAGGTAGTACCCATCAATCCATTTAAGCCCTCTTCAACTGTGTAGTCCCATACCTACACAGTCTTAGAATCATCACACTTGACCTTCCCTAGGCAGTGTGGGATTGCATAGCTTACCCGGTCTTTCCCCTTACGGATCACGGGATTATGACTGTCACAATGATAGATACCACTAGAGTTACACTGGTTGGGCCAGGGGAGACCAGACTAGTATGCGAGTTTTTTGATGTGTTTCCTAAGGATTTTCTGGGACTGCCGCCGCACAGGGAAATTCAGTTTGTCATTGAGTTAGTGTGGGGTACAGAGCCAGTGTTGAGGGCACCATATAGGATGGCTCCAACAGAGCTAAAGGAGTTGAAGATACATTTGCATGAGCTATTAGATTTGGGGTTTATTAGACCTTGCTTCTCGCCATGGGGTGCTCTAGTTTTATTTGTGAAGAAGAAGGATGGGACTCTGAGAATGTGTATAGACTACAGGGAGTTGAACAAGTTGACTATCAAGAACAAGTACCCTCTACTGAGGATAGATGACATGTTCGATCAACTGCAGGGTAAGACGATATTCTTGATGATTGATCTTCGATCTGGTTATCACCAGCTGAGGATCAAGGATGAGGATATTCCAAAGACGGCCTTCTGCATGAGGTACATGCATTATGAGTTTTTGGTCATGTCGTTTGGATTGACCAATGCCCCAGCAACGTTTTTGGATCTAATGAACAGGGTGTTCAAGGATTTCTTGGATCAATTTATGATTGTCTTCATCGACGACATCCTAGTTTACTCTCGTTCAGAGGCATAGCATGAGCAACATCTCCAATTGGTATTGCAGAGGTTGAGGGAGCATCGGTTATATGCTAAATTTAAGAAGTGTGAGTTTTGGCTGCCAGAAGTGACATTCCTTGGATACATTATAAGTGGGTACGGGATTAAGGTGGATTCAACCAAGGTAGAAGTAGTTAGAGATTGGCCGAGGCCAAGAAACGCCTTGGAGGTTAGGAGTTTCCTTGGATTAGCGAGATATTGCAGACGATTCATGGAAGGGATTTCAAAGATTGCCACATCATTGATTGAGTTGACACGGAAGAGTCTGAAGTTCACATGGTTAGACAGATGTGAGGGTAGTTTCCAGGAGTTGAAGCGACGATTGATAACTGCTCCAATATTGAGTCTTCCTTCGGATGGAGAGTGTACTGCGACGCATTGAGACTGGGATTGGGATGCGTGTTGATGCAGAATGAGAAGGTTATTACCTACGCGTCGCAGCAACTGAAGGAATATGAACAACAGTACCCTGCTCATGATTTGGAACTAGAAGCGGTGGTATTCGAACTAAAAGTATGGCAACATTATTTGTATGGAGAGAATTGCGAGATATACACCGATCATAAAAGTTCAAAGTATTTCTTCACCCAGAATGACCTAAATATGAGGCAAAGACATTGAGTAGAATTGGTAAATGATTATGACTGTGACATCCTTTACCACCCAGGAAAAGCCAATGTAGTAGCTAATTCTTTGAGCCGGAGGGGCCAACACAGTTGTTTAGCTCGAAGCAGATATCAAAGGAATTAGCAAAGGAGATGACTAGAGCGAGGATAGAATTGGTTGTGGGCCAGTTGGCCAATATTACTTTACAGTCTACCCTCTTAGAGAGAATAAGAGAAGGTCAGATGAGTGATATACAGTTGCAGGAGGTTAGAGGAAATGTCCTAGCTGGAGTGGCAATGGGTTATTCCATCTCAGGGACAGGTTTACTGAGGTATAAGGATCAGATCTGTGTTCTGATGGACATGGGTATTAGATGAGAGATCCTTGATGAATCCTATACTACACCATACTCACTTCATCTAGGCACCACGAAGATGTACCAGGATCTACGGACTTTGTATTGGTGGCCTGGGATGAAGAAGGACATGGTTGAGTCGTAGCTAAATGCTTAACTTGTCAGTAGGTAAAGGTTGAACATCAGCGACCAGCGGGGTTGTTACATCCTTTGGGTATTCCCAAGTGGAAGTGGGAAGATGTTACCATGGATTTTGTAGGAGGTTTGCCCAGGACGTTGGGGCAACATGACTCGGTGTGGGTGATAGTAGACAGGTACATCAAGTCAGCTTACTTTCTGCCAGTAAGAACAACTTATACTGTGGATCAGTATGCAAAGTTGTATGTGAAGGAGATTGTACGATTGCATGGGCTTCCCAAGTCTATAGTATCAGATCGGGATCCCATATTTACCTCCAAGTTTTGGGTGGCTTGCAGAAGGCTATGGGAACTCAGTTGAAGTTCAGTACAACCTTTCATCCTTAGACCGATGGACAATCTTAGAGGATGATTCATATATTGGAGGACATGCTTAGAGCTTGTGTGTTAGACTTCGAAGGGTCTTGGAGTAAGTACCTCCCGTTAATTGAATTTTTTGTACAACAATAGTAATCAATCAACGATTGGAGTAGCTCCATATGAGATGTTATATGGAAGGAAATGTAGATCGCCCATTCATTGGGACCGAAGATGGTTTAGAAGACTAATGAAGCTATTGAGAAGATCCGAGCTCGAATGCTCGCCTCACAGAGTAGACTATAAAGCTACGCTGATCCAAGTGTAAGGACGTGGAGTTCCAGGTCGGTGACCACGTATTTCTGCGAGTTTTGCCACTGCGTGGGGTGAGGATATTTGGGAAAAAGGGCAAGCTGAGCCCAAGATTCGTAGGACCTTTCGAGATCCTGGAGAAGATCGGGCAGGTAGCCTATAGATTGGCTTGCTACTGTCATTATCAGGGGTTCACAATGTATTCCACATCTCAATGCTTCAGAAGTACGTCTCAAATACGACCCATGTATTGGGATATAAGGATCTGGAACTACAGACAGATTTGTCATATGAGGAGTGACCAGTTTAGGTCCTAGACATAAAAGACAAGGTTCTCAGGAACAAGACGATTCCTCTAGTCAAAGTCTTATGGAGGAATAGTATGGTCGAGGAAGCGACCTGGGAGCTAGAGTCGGCTATGCGGGATCAATATCTTGAGTTATTCAGGTAAATTTCGAGGACAAAATTTTCAGTAGGAGGGGATAGTTGTAACGTCCCAAAAATGCTAATAGGGTTTAGTGCCTTGATTAGCATGTCGGGAGGGAATAATTGGATATATGTGTGATTTATTGATTAAATGTGTGACTATGTGGCATGCATGCTTTATATGATAATATGAATATATTTATATGCATGTTTATGAGTATTAAATATACATGTGGGCTCGTTCTTGTTTATAAGGGCATATTTGTAATTTTGGCCCGTTGAGGGCATAAATGCGATTATATGTGTTAAATGATTGATACCACATTATTATGTTGATATATTTGCAGTATTTGGCTCGAGGTGATCCTAGTGAGCGGTTTAGCGGAATAGTCACAGCGGGGTTTTAATACCCGACTCGGGGTGAGCCTAGGGTTATTTTGGGAACTTAGAGAATATTTGGGGATTTAACGAGTAACGGATAAGTATTTGGTAATTATTTGGGTATGTCGAGATTGGTTGGGAATTGGTAGGACAACTCGAGGAATTAGCGGGAAACGGGGCAAATGACTGTTTTACCCTTAACAACAATTAGAGGGTTTAGTTGATTTTAGAGGCATTTTGGTCCTTTTTAGTTAAGGGATATACTCAGTTGAGACTCTAGGAAGTAGCCAAAACCATCAGAAATTTCACAAACACTCCTTCTCTCTCTCTCTTCCTCTCACATTCTCTCTCTCTCTCTCTCTCTCTCTCTCTCTCTCTCTCTCTTTGGAGTGCTTTGAGGCTGAAGGAAGTTCTTGAAGAGAAACATGGGGGAAACTAAGCTAGGAACAGCCAAGGAATTGCTGAGGAGTAAAGCTATTAACTGAGGTAAGACTTTAGATTCTAATTGTTGAATTCTGGTTGGGTTTGGATATGTTTAGGGATGCTTGGGTTGGTTTCTGAATTTGGGAGTTAGGGAAATATGAACTGGTGTTATAGGCTATATATGTTGTTTATGGGGTCATATTGGGAATTCTAGACATAGTTTTGGTTTGGGTATGTATTTAGGGTTGAATTCTAAGGATGTGAGTTAGGGAAAATGCAGAGAAACCCAGGGATTTCTAGGTTCGCGGGGGCGTGCCGCGACCTAGTTCATGGGCGCTGCAGCCGGCGTGCCCCAAAAGGCCCTGGTGGGGCTTGCTGACTTGTGGGCGTGTCGTGGCCCTAGAGGGCAAGTTGCGGCCTACCTCCCCCTAGGACAAGAGGTTGGCGCCTTTGACTTGGGGCGCGCTGCGACCCTTAGGTCCAGGTCGCGGCCCGCCTAGGCATCCATAGCCAAAATTGGTTTTTAGGCTCGGGGACTTAAACCTAAGCGCTCGGGACAAAATTCTACTACCCGACTTAGTAGAATTCGATGTCCCAGAGGCTAGTATTTGATTCTAAAGCATTTAATTGGATTAGATTTTGATAGTTATCCATTTCGTTTGTGACTAGGGTTACCGTTAAGGCTGGGGATTGAGGATCGTGCTCGGGACCGCTTTACATCCTTCGCTTGGGACTTGAGGTAAGAAAATTGCACCCAAGTTATGAATGGGATTGAGATTCCCTGTAAATGAGCATATGTCTTCTGTAATCTGTATCTCAGTTAGGTGTGATGTGAAAGTACAACCTAAGGGAGTCGAGGCTGATGTTGAGCATACTGAACGCAGCTCGGCCTAAGCGAGCTGGGATCAACTAAATAACCAGAGGGCTCGGCCTAAGGGTGCCGACCCCTATTAGACCGTATTAAGGTTGATTTATATGTTTGGATTAAACTATTATCGTTGCCTATTTTAGCACTTGTATTTTGTTGTTAAATGAATTGATTGATCTAAAGTTTACTATGTAAATTATGTTGTTATCTATGCTTGTTGAATTTGGTTTTCTTGCTGAGCCTTGGCTCACGGGTGCTACGTGATGCAAGTAAAGGCAAGGGAAAGCTGGACTAGCCATGAGTTGGAGAGCTCTGGGGGCGGAGTGTACATCGGCAACTTCTCGACCGCCCCGGCTGAGGATTACAGGGACTAGAGCTCAAACTTGTATTTTTCCATTTAGACTGTCTATTGCGGTATTAACTTTAGAGGGTTGTATCTGCCATGTAAACACTATTTTTGTGATCTCGTGTATCAAACTCTTGTTTTAATGAAAGCCAACCATTTTACGATCAAAATCTTTTTACCCTAACCTGTCAGTTGACTTTAGAAACACATTTATGATCAAATTATTTGATTAGCAAGTCTGGCACTATTTTAAGCACACAATGTAATGGTCTTGGTTACCCAGGATGTTACAACTATCCAGGCCCAGATAGATGCTTTGAACAAGGCAGTTCAACAGTTGGCCGGCAACAAAACTTCTCACATAGACTATGATCGGAGGAAAGACACTCATTTCATTAATAGGATTGTCATGGATGAAATCCCCAGTAAGTTCAAAATGCATGTGCTACCCAGCTATACTGGAAGGAAGATCTAGTATCTCATGTAACAAATTTGAGATACATATGGATATTCAGAAGGTATCTGAAGATGTTGGTGTAGGATTTTCCCTACCACTCTATCTGATGCTGCTCAGGAGTGGTATTTTAAATTTCCATCGGCCAACATAACTTCCTGGGAAATGCTTGTCAAGGAGTTTTACGGAAAATTGTATGCTGGTCTTATACATCCAACAAAAGCAAATCAATTGGTTGATATAGGACAAAAGGAATGAGAACTTCTCAAATAGTATATTCAGAGGGAGTCAAAACCACCCAAGAGTTTTTGGATCGAGCAAACAAATATATTAAGTTGGAGGAGGCTATTGCCAATGAAGTAAAAGCTCCAAACACTGATCAGAAAAAAAAGAGCTAGCTAAAGCTTTTAGCGGCTCTAGCAAGCCCAACAATGGTGGTAAGTACAATAACAAAAATAGTGGAAAACGGGCAAGCACATAGCCGTCCACGTCTGATAATAAGCGCCCTAAAAAAGAACAAGTAAGAACCAAGATTCACCAATTATATGACCCTGGTCGATAGCTGAGTAGAAGTGTACGAGGCCAACCATACCATCGTACCTTTTAGGCGACCAGCCCCCATCAGGAAGGACATTTCAAAAAGAGACACAACAAATTTTTGTCGCTTCCATAATGACTATGAATGAATGCAACCAACTGAAAGATGAGATTGAGTTTCTAATATGACAAGGACATCAGAGGAGATATGTATGAGCAAGGGATAATCCCCAACAAGGAGCTAATGGAGGCAATGAGCAGGCACGTGTACTCCAGCGCTCGCCTCCTCTACAGCCAACCATGGTCGTGGGTACTTTGCTCACTATTTGTGGTGGACCACACTTAGCTAGTGTCAGTGGTAAGGAAAGAGAAAGGTATGCCAGGACGCTACATCATGAGCAAGATATTGAAATGCTATCCGTCCAGGAGCGAACTCCCAAAAAATCTCGAGTAGGGGAGGAATGTATAACTTTCTCTGAGCTTGACGCACAACATGTTTGGTTCCCCCACACAGATCCCCTGGTCGTGGATGTCCAAATTGCCAACATGTTGGTGGACACAGGAAGCTCAGTAAATATACTTTACAAATCATCATTGGAAAGAATGAAGCTATCAGTACAAGATCTAGAACCATGCAGCAAAACCATCTATGGTTTCTTTGGTGAAGGACTCGCACCAACAAGATTGATCAGACTCCCGGTCACAGCATGAACTGCACCAGTGAATAGGACATTACTCACTACTTTTATAGTAGTTGATTGCCCTTCCGCATATAATGCTATGATTGGAAGACCCATCCTGGTAGAGCTACTAGAAGTAACTTCGATGTGGCATCTAGCCATGAAGTTTCCAACAGATGTAGTACATGTTTAGAAATCAAAGGGAGGCCAGGGAATGCTACAACTCCTCTATTACAAAGGCAAATAATTATAGAGAGGGGAGTGGGCTCATTGCCCGGGCAGCTCTAGCAGATCAGAGAAAAGGTTGCAAGTAATCAGTGAACAAAATGCCCAATCTAGTGAACAAGTCACCAAATAGGGTGTTGCCTAAAGTGATGAAGAAGACATAGATCCTCTTTGGGAATTTTGTGAAAGAAGTTAGACCTGTGGAGGATCTCAAGGAGATCCAATTAGAAGAGGAAAAACCAACTAGAGTTATGAAAATCGGTAAAAACTTAGAAACATCAATAAAAAAAGTATTGGTGGTGTATTTTCCTGGTCGCATAAAGACATGGCGGGAATCGACCTAGTAGTTATTAGTCATGTCCTGAACATTGACAAAAATCACCCACCAATCCAGCAAAAAAGAAGTTTGCTTGACAAAGACATGTCCAAAGCCCTAAAAGAAGAAATCGAGAAGTTTAAGGAAAACATATTCATTAGGGTAGAATTTTATCCATCACGGGTCTGCAATCCAGCATTATTCCCAAAGCCAAATGGTAAATGGAGTACTTCCGTGGATTTTACAAACCTAAATAAAGCCTTCCCGAAGGATTGTTTTTCACTTCCAATGATCGATCAGCTAGTCGATGCTACATCAGGGCATGAAATATTATCATTTATGGATGCATACTGTAACGTCACAATTTCCCTAATAAGGCCAAGTGCCTTGATTTGGGGGCCAGGAGGGCAATAATTGAATATTATGTGCATGTTTGGGATTATATGCATGATTATGTAAATTATGCGAGTTATATTATAGTATGACTATATTGGCATGTTTAGGTGTATTAAGCATGCGTGTAGGCCCGTTTCTTATTAGAGGGCATTTTCGTAATTTTGGCCTATTAAGGGCATACATGAATATATATGTGCATATTGATTGAGACCACATTATTATGTGGATATAGTTGGGTTATTCGACATGAGGCGATCATAGGGAGCAAGTTAGCGGTTTAGTCATAACGGGGTCAAATACCCGGCTCGGGGTGAGCCTAGGGGTGTTTTAATAATTTAGTACATTACTGGGATTTATCGGGTAATGGGAAATTATTTGGTGATTATTGAGGATATTGGAAGTAATGGGAATTATGAGGCGTTAATTGTGATTAGCAGGAAGTGTGGTGAACGATAACTTTTCCCTTTGTGGGCTTTGAAAGGATAGCTTGGACCTAGGGGCATTATAGTCCTTTTATGCCCTTAGATAGATTTGGTCACTAGAACCTTAGAAGTAACTAGAAACACTTTGAACACTCAACCATTCCTCTCTCTCAGTTCTCTCTTTCTCTCCCACTTGTTTTGCTCAAAGCATAGAATTCTTGGAAGAACTAGTGTTGAATTGAAAGCTTGAGGCTAGGTATGGCGTAGGTGCAGCTAGGAGGTCGTAATTCACAGTTGAGGTAAGCTTTAAAACCTATTTTTGATTAAATTTTGGTCTTTCTTTTAGAGTGTTCTGAGTTTTGAACTCATGAATTAAGTTTGATTTGTGAAGAGGTTTTTGGTTAAGTTCTTGGGTGTATATGCTACTCTGAGTGTAGTGTTGAGGCTTTGGGGATGAATTATGTAATGACCCAAATTTCCTAATAAGGTTTAGGACCTTGATTAGGAGGCCGGGAGGGCCATAATTGATTTATTATGCTATTTAATGATAATATGCATGTTTAGGTGTATTAAATATGAATGTGAACCCATTTGTGATTAATTGGGTGATTTTCATATTTTGGCCATTTCGGGCATTTTTGGTATATATGTGAAATGGGCGTGGTGCTTTGTTATTATTTGGTTATGCCAGGGTTACCCAGCACAAGACGATCCTAGGAGGTAAGCTAGTGGGAAAGTCACAACGGGATTTAAGCTTGACTCGGAGTAAGTCAAGGGGTATTTAGAGCATTACCGGGTTATTGGGTAATGGGAATTAATATTTGGTGATAAATTAGGAGTTAGTAAGATCAGGGGGAAATTCTGGAAGTTTTGACTATAATGTCCCCGGGGGTGTTTTCGGGACCCCGAGCATTAGGTTTTATTGGAAGCTACTTAAGCTTGAAGTAACCTTTTAAGAAAATAAAAAGAATGTTCTGTACGTTCTCTCTCCCTAAAAAGTTCCCTTTTCGTTTCCCGATCGCATTTTCGAAGGTATCTTGAGTTCCAGGACTCGGAATCAAGCGAGGATCGAGGCATAGCAATCCTAAGGAGAATTAGAAGCTTATTAGCCGGAGGATTTAGTTGGAAACAACTCAATCGGAGGTAATTCAAGTTTAAGTTTTAAGTTTTTAAAAGTTTTTAAGCTTGAATTGGACTTTGTGAATCGTTGAGTTTTTAGGTTGTTTGAACCTTGAGTTTTGGTGGTTTTGGACCATTGGGAAGTTTGGGAACTTTGGTTTGATGATTTGGGAATGTTTAGACATGTTTTTGGGAGGTTTTAAAGGGTTAAAACGAAGGGAAAATGGCTGCCCCGAAGTTGGGCCGCGGCCCTTGCTCGATGAAACAGGTGCCTTTTCTGTCTTGCT
Organism: Humulus lupulus; assembly: GCF_963169125.1. Classification (NCBI taxonomy): domain Eukaryota; kingdom Viridiplantae; phylum Streptophyta; class Magnoliopsida; order Rosales; family Cannabaceae; genus Humulus; species Humulus lupulus. Next base: position 214,333,503 of record NC_084797.1, on the reverse strand, counting down.
GGGCGCCGCGGCCCTTGGGTTGGGCGCCGCGGCGCTTGCTTCTGGTGGTGCTGGGGGCCGCGGCTCAGGGTGCCAGGGCCCCGCGGCTCAGGCAGGCTTTTGAGCCCGTTTGGGTGTTTTGACCCCGGGAACATGGTTTTAGGCCTCGGGATCATTCCTACTACCCGGATTAGTGAGGATTGATGTCTTAGAGGCTAAGTTTTAGTTCAAGGGTTGGTTTTAGAACTTGAACTCATTGGATCACCATTTGTGGTTGTGACTAGGTTAACACTAGAGGCTTGGAATCGGGATCGTGCTTGTGGCTCATTTGTTGGTAACCTATGCTTGGACCAAAGGTAAGAAAACTGCACCCCATATGTGACATGCATGGTTATGATTGATGCATGTTGAATGTTTAAATGTAAACATTGATAGCATAATGAATGCTTGGCAATCTTGCCCTTTTGCATATGATTATTATTGAGGCATGCTGGATGATTAAGTGTGATGCATATGATGCACGAGCAACATGTGATTAGGGCATGCCATGAATGATGAATATGAGATTGGTCAGAGCTTGAGTCTCTGTGTTTGTGCTTGATTATAGTTATGCTAGCAACTGCTTAGTAAGCATGCTGAATGCCCTATTCTTGGATAATTGGCATATGGTACACATTGGTAGCATTGCTTACTCATGCATGGCTCTGACTAATTAGTCAGAATTGGCAAAGGTGCTAGTATCCACTGTGAAGCCATGACTCACTAGTCAGGTTCGGCAATGGTGTTGAGCACTGGTCACGCACTGACTAATTAGTCAGATTTGGCAAAGGTGCTAGTACCAACTGTGAAGTCGTGACTCACTAGTCAGGTTTGGCAGTGGTGCTGGGCACTGGTCACGTACTGACTAATTAGTCAGGTTTGGCAAAGGTGATAGTATCAACTGCGAAGCCGTGACTCACTAGTCAGGTTCGGCAGTGGTGCTGAGCACTGGTCACGCACTGACTAATTAGTCAAATTTGGCAAAGGTGCTAGTACCAACTGTGAAGCCGTGACTCACTAGTCAGGTTCGGCAGTGGTGCTGGGTACTGGTCACGTACTGACTAATTAGTCAGGTTTGGCAAAGGTGTTGGTATCAACTGTGAAGCCGTGACTCACTAGTCAGGTTCGGCAGTGGTGCTAGGCACTGGTCACACTGTGCTAACTCACTAGTCATGACAACCCTAGTGTGTAGTGCAAGCTATGTCGATTGGACCTAATCGACCCTCTGCATTGAATGACTCAAAGAGCATTAATGCAGGACCGACCTCAAGTTCGATGAATATAAACAAGCATTTATCTAGCCAAGGGCTAGCCATGTAGAGCCATTGCGGGAAATGGGCACTGGGCCCCTAGTGACTTGGTTGTCAGTCACTCAGTATGGTTTACTAGAACCTCAAGTGATATTCACTCGTCTGATCAGGGCTATGAGCTCTGTATGGTCATTTTGATCATCATATGCATGGCTTGGGCACTGAGGCCCCAGTGACTTGCTTGTTGGTCACTCAGCATGGTTTATCGGAACCTATAGTGTTTCAACATTCATCTGATTAGGATTGACTTGATAGTCCTCCAATCAGAAGGCCAGCACTTCTTGTCCTGGATACCCCAGCATCTGTTTGAATTCATTTGCATGCTGAATAGAGCTATGATTGCTAGGCATGCCAGATATGATTTGATATTATGATATGACTGTTTATGAGCATATGAGTTTTCTTGCTGGGCTTCGGCTCACGGGTGCTTTGTGGTGTAGGTAAAGGCAAGAGGAAGTTGGACCATCCTTGAGTTGGAGAGCTTAGGTGATGATGTGTACATATGCAGCTGCTCGACCAATACTTGGGCGAGGTTTGAAAGTGGAACTAGGGCTGAACCCTGTTTTGCCGCTTAGAACAGCCTGTTGTAAACACTTTCTTGTAATACACTTTGAAATTATATTGTTGGGATCCCAATGTATACAGTAAACGTTCTAGTGAAACGTTATATCTTAACCAAAGTTTTAACCCCTAAACCGCTAATCACACTTAGTTACACGTTTATGGCCAAATGACTCGATTAGCGAGTTTAGCATTGTTTGCAATGTGCACCGTAGCGGTCCCTGGAGTTGGGGCGTTACAAATTATGGGTTTGGTACCACTTTGGGGTAAATTTTTGGAGGAACTGGCGGGGTAAATGTTGGAAAAACTAGGCTTGTAGGGTCACGCCGCAGCCTTCACGAACCCAGAAGCCAGGGCAGTTCCTTGAACTACCATCGTGCACGCGACACTTGATGGACAACGTCGTGGTCCGTGTCAGTGAAATTGAGGGCTAGGCTCTGTGACTTAAGAAGATCCGCGGCGCATGGGAGGGGCGTTGTGGCTCAAATTGGAAAATTTGGCCAAATTAGGTTTTGGGAGGCAGGAACTCATACTTAAGGGCTCGGGAAGGATTCTACTACCATGTTTAGTAAAATTTGAGGTCCCGGAGACTAAGACTTGGTCCAAAAGTCTTTATTTATTCAATTTTGATGGATATCGCTTATTATGGTTGTGACTAGGGTACCGCCAGGGCTTTGGATAGGATCGTGCTCAGAGGTCGTTGTTATTAACTTGTGCTTGGACCAGAGGCAAGAAAACTGCACCCAATACGTGATATATGTGATTAGGGCTTGACCTGGTTATTAAATATAGATTTGATTAGGGCTCAAGCTCTTATGAATAAGCATGATTATGATTATGTCTGTGATTGCTTGATTAAGCATGTGTGAATACTTTGTAGGTGGATAATTGATAAATGATGTATGCTTGTTTGCATTATCTGATTGAAAAGTATTGACTTATAAGTCAAGGGAGGCAATAGCGCACTGAGCGCTGGTCGATATGGTTAGGCCTAATCAAGAGCATGATATATGCAAGATTGACCCTATGGTCGTTAGAAAATTAAAACGCCACACACGCTGGGCCAGCTCTAAGGCTGGTCATACAAAGGATAGGATAGTGGGCCCCATGGTGACTCTATAGTCCCATATCCTAGGGCAACGGGCCCCAGTATGACTTATTAGTCATTTATTTAGGGCAGCAGCCCCGGGGTGACTCTGTGGTCACGTATTTAGGGCAACGGGCCCTAGTGCGACATTGTAGTCACTTATCTGAATAGAATGCATGCATGAGTAGGGTTATTACTTCTAGGCATGCCTATTATGATTATGTGATATGCTATTAATTGCTTATGAGCATTTTCTTGTGGAGCCTTGGCTCATAGGTGCTATGTGGTGTAGGTAAGGGGAAAGGGAAGCTGGACTAGCCATGACTTGGAGAGCTTCGGTGGTGATGTGTACATATGCAGCTGCTTGACCACCATGGCTAGGGTTTCTCAGAGGACTAGGGTCAAACCCTATTTTTCTTCATAGGCAAGCTAGTTGTAACTTTTGAACTGTAATTAGCCTTTTAAACGTTATTTTGGGATCCCATGTATGAACATAAACATTTTAATGAAATGGTTATTCCTTTTGACCAAAATCTTAACCCTAAATCGTTAATCACGTTTAGTTACACATTTATGGCCAAAAGATTCATTTAAAGAGTCTAACACTATTTAAAACACACAGTGTAACGGTCTTGGCTATTCAGGGTGTTACACATACTCTGGCTACAATCAAATAAGTATGCACCCACCTAACGAGGAACATACTAGCTTTCGAACAGATACTGGGATATAGTACTACGAAGTAATTCATTTCGTTTTGAAAAACAGTGGTACGACTTACCAATGACTAGTGAATCACATGTTCAAAGATTATATCAACAATATCATGGAAGTGTACGTCGATGATATGTTGGTTAAGTCAAAAAAGGCTGGTGGTCATGTCAAGGACTTACAAGAATGCTTCAACATATTGAAAAAAATATCATATGAAGCTTAACCCTCTCCAGTGTTCTTTTGGAGTCAGATCAGGGAAGTTTTTGGGGTTCATAGTGAACTCACGAGGAATAGAAGCTAACCCCGAAAAAATCCAAGCACTGATTGACATGAAATCACCTGCAAAGATTAAAGATGTACAAAGTCTAACAGGAAGAATTGCTGCCCTGAGCAGATTCATCTCAAAATCTACGGACAAGTGCATCCCATTTTTTAATCTGCTTAGGGGAAGCAAGAAGCTTGAATGGACATAAGAGTGCGAGCAGGCCTTTCAAGCACTCAAGAAGCATATGGCTCAACTTATCAGAGAAGAGAATAACGTTCAAAAGGCAGTATATTACATATGTAAGAGGCTAGTATGAGCAGAATTGTTGTATCCGGCTATTGAGAAGTGAGCTTACTAGGTATTGGCATCAAGAAAGCTGTGACCTTATTTTCAAGCTCACCCCATAATAATTTTCACCGACCAGCCAATACGACAAGTCTTGCAAAAACCAGAAGCCGCTGGTTGACTATTAAAATGGGTCGTAGAGTTAGGGTAGTTCGAAATTTCTTTTGGACCACGAGCAGCAATAAAGGGCCAAACATTGGCAGATTTTGTAGCTGCATTCACTGGTCTCCCAGCATGCGAGCAAATGCAAAAAGCACAAGTGTAAGTGGAAATTTCCACCTGGAAGTTGTTCATTGACGGGTCTTCCAACGAGCATAACTCTACGACTGAATTCATTCTTATAACACTAGGAGGGCATTCATTTCACCGTGAACTTAGGTTTTGCTTTATTGCCTCCAACAATAAAGCTGAATATGAAGCAATGCTCACGAAATTAAGACTAGCCAAGGAGGGAAACGTAAAATCACTAGAGAATGATTCATAGCTGGTCGTTAATCAGATCCAAGGAGAATATCAAGTCAAGGGTTTAAATATGTTTGCATATCTGAACAAGGCAAAAGACTTGTTAGCCCAATTTGATAAATACAGTCTGCAACAAGTACCGTGCGACTAGAATTCCAACGCTCATGCATTGGCCAAGTTAGCTAACTCCAAAGATTTCGATATGCTAAAGATAGTTTTGGTAGAACATTTATCAACCCCCAGCATACAAGTAGATGGCTCTACCCTGGTCATACATGCGACTGGTACTTGGATGACACCCATCATCCAATACCTCGACTAGGGAACATTACCAACAAAAAGGAATGAATCAAAGATACTATAGAGACAGTTTGCTCGATTTATTCTAGTGGATGGAATTTTGTATTGACAAGGATATTCTATGCCCTTACTGTGATGTATCCCCAAAGAAAAAGCTAAGGAACTATTACGAGAAGTACATGGTTTTGCGAGGCCATGCCGGGGGGTAGAGCTTATCAAAGAAGATTTTACGAAAATGGTACTTTTGGCCTACAATGAATGAGGATGCTATGAAATTTGTGAAGAAATGCGACAAGTGCCAACGGTTTTCGAAGATACCTCGAGCAACCCCAAACGAGCTCAAATAGATGCAAAGCCCTTGACTTGCAGTCTAGGGAATAGACCTGATCGGATCTTTGCCAATAGGAAATGAGGGGTGTAAAATATGCAGTAGTAGTTGTCGACTACTTCACCAAATGGGTGGAAGCTGAATCGCTCGCAGCAATCTCGACTAAGAAGTTTCTAGATTTTGTCGTCAAATACATAGTGTGTCGATATGGACTGCAAAAGAAGATAGTATCAGACAATGACACACAATTTGATAGTGACCTATTCATTGATTTCTATGACTGACATGGCATAGCTAAAAGCTTATTGTTTGTAGCCCATCCGCAAGCAAATGGACAAGTCGAAGCTGTAGCGTCCCAAATTTGCTAATAAGGCTTAGGGCCTTGATTAGCATGATAGGAAGGCAATAATTGATTTAATTACGATAACATATGAATTTGGTGATTATGTGATTAGAAATGCATGTTTAGGTGAATTAAATATGCATGTGGGCCCCATCTGGTTATTAGGGACATATTTGTAATTTTAGCCCGTTGAGGGCATAAATGCAATATTTGTGTATATTTTGATTGATACCACGCGTGAGTGGTGATATATTTGTGATGCACGAACCGAGATGTTCCTAGGGAGCAGTTTAACTAGAAAGTCACAACGGGGTCGAATACCTGGCTTGGGAGGAGCCTAGGGGTATTTTGGGAATGTATTGCGTGTTCGGGATTTATCGAGTAATGGGTAGTAATTTAGTAATTATTTAAACATGTCGGGACTAAATGGGGATTTATAGGAACACTTGAGTAATTAGTAGGGCATGGCTAATGACGAAATTGCCCTTGGTGGCATCAAAGGGTTTAGAATGGACTTAATGGTATTTTGGGTCTTAGGTGGGTGATGTTATATTATTTCATATAATATAATGTTAGATTAAATAATGTGACAAAATGTGATTTGTCACACCTTGTAACATATTATTGAGAGTCACAAAAATTAGACACGTGTGTGTGCCCAAATGTTACATATTTTGGAGTTACAAAATCAGTTACAAATTTGTAACTCCCAAATATTACCCAATAATGTGTATATTATATGTTACACATTTGAGATTGGATTTCACAAAGCCATGATGAAATATGGTTGTTGGAGACATGTTTTTAACTCCCAATAGGTGTTTGGAGGTTACAAAATCATGTGGGAAAGGATTTGGGACGTTTAGGAAAAATGAATTTTTTGTGCTGAAAATGGCCTGTGGCCGCGGCCTGGGGGACAGAAGCCAGTGGCCGCGGCCACTGAAAAGTCCTGGCCGCGGCCAGTGAGGCTGACAGCCTATTTGGTTTTTCAGTTTTTTCCAAATTGAACGGTTCTAACATCCCAAATAACTCCCAAATCTCCATTTTAATTCCATAAACATCCAATTAAACATTGGTAACAGCCATGGGGGTTGGTGGAATTTTAAATTCAAAGGGGTATCTCAAACTCTATAAATAGGAGCCTAATGCTCACTTGTAAGATACACCATTTTCCATCCACAAAGCACTTGGCTGGAAAATACACCTTGAGGTTTGATTATTCCAGAAAGTATTTCCAAAAAATCTGTGAGAGATCCCTTAGTGCTTGAGTTAGGGGGAAATAAGCTTTTGGACAAAGGTGCTAAACCTTGTTCAAGTTGGTGATCCCCAACCCTCTTCACTTAGGTTGTGTAAGTGAGAGTTTACTATTGTTTTGTTCTTACATTTTTTTTTTCTCTATTGCTTTTCTTCTTATTTTCATTTTCTATTTACTTGTAAACTTTTGTTTAGAGTTGTAATCTTCTTTTCTTTTGTTTCAAACACCTTTCCTTTACTTGTAATCTTTTGTTTAGAGTTGTATCTTTCACCATTCTCTTCTTCTCCTTCTTCTTCTTCCTTTTCTTTGTTTGTTTGTATTTTCAGTTATAGAGTTGTAACACTCTTTTTAATCAATCATCTTGTCCATTGTATTTTTTGCATAGAGTTGTAATATTTCTTACCATTTCCATTGAAATAAAATATATTCTCTAACAGGTAAGGGTAGGCTTAACTAATCAGGAAGAAAGGACACACTTCTAGAATTGAAAAAAAAAAAAGACAGAAACTATCTCTCTCTCTCAATATCTCTCTCAGCTCTCTCTATCTCTTCCTCTTGGGGACTTAGTTGATCTTTGGAATTTCGGAGGAGAAATTCAGAAACTAAAGTGTGGATCTTGGGGAAGATAAGCTTAGGGTGCTGGAGAGCTGGACTAAGCTTGAAATCTTCATTGAGGTAAGGTTACTTGCATGTTTTGAGAATCAATTCTGTTGAGAATGAACTTAGTTGACTTTTGAACTTAAGATTTAATTTTATTTGAATTGGGGTGAGTGTTGGGGTTTTATGCCCTAATTAAAACCCAAATTCTTTGTAATCTCATTTTATTATCAATAAAAGAATAGAAATCATTTTTTGACTTGGTCAATCACTTTGCTCACATGTTTTATTTTCATGATTATTTGTTTAATATAAACTTCTATTAAATCCCGAGCATATAGCTAATCTTATTTATAGTGACGTAATCACAGTGGAATATAAATATGATTATATGTTCAAAAATAAGTTAGTCCTAGGATTAGTCAGTGCACCGGATTTACACTGACTTGCCAATCTACGATATGATCTACTTACACATTACAGTGTTATGTTCTTTCCAGAACATTAGCAAAGTAAATAAGATCAGATGTATTTGTTACATCGGACAGGACTGATATTGACAGTTGATAAGATAAGTAAACATACCGTTATTATCTATTCTAGTCATATCATATAGTTGACCATAGGTCAATTCAATCTCAATTCTGAGTGGTTAGTATTCTAACTGATTGTATTATTTGAGTTCTTTGACTTGTTCGTTACCAGCTTACCCTACGGACTAGCCCATACTTACATCTTGGGAACTCGGTAGCATAATTGAGTGGGAGTGTTAATCATAGATATGAACATCTATAGCTTCTGATGAAGAAGTGAAACGATGGTTTCCTTTTAGTTTGGTTCAAGGTGATAAATGATAGAGATCTCATTTCAGTAATTAAATTAGTTTACTGAAATATCATTTACTAGGAACTAAGTGTTTTAAGGATAAAATACAATGAGGGGTAAAACGGTATTTTAGTCCTGTCTCATTGTAGACCGTCTATAGAGGATTGAGTGACAATTATGGTTGTAACAATGGATAATTAATAGCGTATCTATATTTGTTACAGAGCGTTCTATGAATTCAAGAGTGCAATTCCAAGTCTATAGTGGAGTCACGAGGAATTAATAAGTTAGTAAATTTATTTGTTAGATTTATGATAACTTATTGGAGCTTGATTTCATAGGCCCATGGTCCCCATTGTACCTTGGATAAAATCATCTAGATAGTCTCAATTAATTGATTTAATTATCAATTAGAATTATCAAAGTTGACCAGGTCAATTTTGGATAGTTTTACAGAGTTGTGTAATTTTGAGAAGAAAAGAGAAATTATGGCAGATTTATTAATTAAGATAAATTGGTATCTAAATTAATAAATAAATTTAAATCAAGGTTCAAATTATAAACAATTAATTTGATAAAGAATTTAAATAATGATTTAATTAATTAAATCAATAGAAAATAATACATGCCTTGATTTTAAGTCCAATGGGCTTATAATCAAATGGGAAATTTCACGGGCCTATAGCCCATGATAATTTCGACCTAGGGCTTCAAAATGCCTGTTATTTTATTGATTTTTTAATTAAATTAAATGGCCTAATTGAGTCTATAAAAGGAGTGCTTAGAGAGAAGATTTGAGAGACGACAGATACGTCACAAGTCAGATTTTCTGATAGTTTTAGATTCTCTCTAAACATAAGTCCTTTTCTAAACCTCTTTCTTATTTTCTCTTCTTCTCTCTATATCCATCTCATGTGTTGAGAATTTCCCACACTAGTCTAGGTGGTTCTAAGGATGCATTGGAAGATTGTGAAGAAAATAGAAGATCGGTTCAGTTTCTTGATAATACTCTGCGACAGAAAGGATACAAGAGTTAGAGAAACTGAAGGAAGGACTCTTTAATTCCGCTGCGTATACTGTAAGTATGATATTATTTGTTTCTCTTTGAATTCAATTTTAGAAACATGTTTTAGGCTATCTCGTATTAATTTGTTTAATATTAGATATACATGAAAATAAATAAAGATCCTGTATAAGCTTTTTCCAACAGTGAGTTAGTTAGTTTCTGGGGTACTAGCACTGCTTAAGGTGTAGTAAAATGATTATGGGACTCAACTCTGACTTTAGGGTGTGTTTAGAATGATTTTCAGGGAAGTTAGCTCGTAAAATTGCATGGGATTTATGGGTTTTGAGACCCGAGCTGCGACCTTGTTCATCAGGCATTGCGACCCACTTGAACATTTAGGCTAGGGGACCGCAAAAAGTTGTCCAGGCGCCGCGGTGCAAGGTATAGCGCGTCGTGACCCGTGTTCCCTAATAGAGAGGCGTATTCGCCTCTAACTGGAGTGCGCCACGACTCATAAAGGGGGCTGGGTCGCGGCTAAAATGTGGAATATAGGCTTTTTTAAGGTTTTTAGCTCGGGAACTCAAATGTTAAGGCTCGGGAAGGTTTCTATTACCCAGTTTTCTAGAATCCAAGGTCCCGGAGGCTAGATTTATATTCCAAAGTTATTTAATGGATTAGATCTTGATGGATGGTTATTGTGAATGCGTTGTGACTAGGTTTTCATCGAGGCTTGGGTTAGAGGACTATGCTCGGGATTGCGGTGCTCAGATAGCTTGGGACACTGGTAAGAAAATTGTTGTACCCATAGAGCAGGGCATGGCCCTATTGTTTGTATTGTAGGGCGTGGCCCTATTGATTGAACTTCAGGGCGTAGCCCTATTGTTTATGTTTAATATATGTTTAAATATCTGTTGATATTATGCTATGTGATGTATATTTGTGAGTGAACGACAAAGGCCGGGAATGACGAAGGCCGAGAACAGCAGGAAACCGAGTACGGCGAGGGGCCGGGATCAGTGTTGAGCATGCTGAGTGCAAGCTGTTAGAGCGAGACCCTCCTAGGGTGTCGGAGCCACCCTCACGGTGAAGATCGCTAACCCAGGGCCTGGTAAAGGGCCTGGGACGGCATGGCCGGTATGTGTTTAGCCTGTTGGCTGCTTTGTTATATGTTTTTGATAGATATGCATATGTTATTTCTTTTGTGTTAAGTTTTCTTTCTAAGATTCGGCTCACGGGTGCTCTATGGTGCAGGTAAGGGCAAGGGAAAGGTCGACCAACCATGAGTATGGAGAGCGTGGAGCGACAGATACATGTTTGGCCTGCCTGGCCACCACGGCTAGGGTTATTTTTGAGAAAATGTACTGTAATCGTTGCTTTGTCGCCTAAGTCGACCATGTGTATATTTTGATCTGTAATAAATTTTCTAAATAGTATTTTGGGATCCCAATTGTAAAACTTTATGAGATTTCAATGAATAACCAAATGTTTTATATTTAATGTCTTTAAATGGGTTTTACCTCAGTTTAGTCACACTTTTAACCTAAAACCTCGATTGGTGAGCTAATGGCACGTTTTTAACTCACTTAGTAACGGTTCTAAGGAAGTAGGGCGTTACAGAAGCTGTGAATAAAACGATAAAGGACACCCTGAAGAAAAGAATCGAACAGGCAAAGGGAGCTTGGCTAGAAGAATTACCCGAAGTCCTCTGGTCGTATAGAACAACACACCGAACAACAACGGGTCATACACCATTTTCTCTATCATATGTGTATGAAGCCATGCTACCAATTGAGTTTAATCGACCCTCACATTGAAGGCTAACATACGACTAGAATACTAATCACCAGTTGTTGATGGAGTCATTAGACTTGATAGAAGAATGAAGAGAAAAGGCTCAGCTATGAGTAGCAGCTCATTAAAAAAGGGACGCGCAATATTTTAACTCTAAAGTACGCGAGTGAAAGTTTGCTTTAGGAGACTTGGTACTTAGAAGAGTTTTCCTCAATACTCACGATAGCTCATTAAAAAAGGGAAGCGCAATATTTTAACTCTAAAGTACGCGAGTGAAAGTTTGCTTTAGGTGACTTGGTACTTAGAAGAGTTTTCCTCAATACTCACGACCAGGCTGTTGGAGTTATAGGGTCAAACTGGGAAGGTCCATATCAAATTGAAAAAATTCTTCAACCAGGGACGTATATACTTGCTTGCCTAAATGGAGATCTCGTTCCACACTATTGGAATGGAGAACACCTACGAAAGTATTATCAATGAACATTTCTTTTTAAAGAATGACTTGTATTTATTAGTTTTTTTTTACAAGTTTTTGAACAAGGGTTGGTCAATTGTTTGGTTGGTCGCTTATAAGTGTAAGATCATTTGATCACTCGTACATACACGAATTTTTGTCCATTTTTACAAGAAATAAAAGGAACTAGGTGCAGCCAGTTATTCTTGCCAATTATTGTATTTTTTACAAGTATTTGCTCAGTACATGTGTTGTTTTGCTATATTTCCATAGTTATTTATAAGTACACGAGCAATAATGTTCGAATAGGTATTGGTCTATGACAAGTGACCGAGTACCTAAAGCTACTCAATCAATTGGGGGCATATAAGATACTAAGGCATGCAAAGCATATGAAAATATGTAAACAAACGGGCAAAATAAGGGAAAGCATGCAACAACACTTAGAATATTTTTCAAATTTTTTAGATTTTGCAAAAAAAAAAAATATAAAGTGTTATGCTAAGTTTGGTCGTGCGAGCAGATGTTATAATAACAATTATAATATAAAAAAAGAGATGTCTTTACACCACGTGCAATACTGCTCGGATGTAATTAAAATAACTAGCATAAAAGTAAAAATGCCTTGAGCAGTAAATAGTCTCAACACCATGAACAGGTTTTTCAGGTGTTATAATTACAAAATAAAAGAAAAAAAATAAATTCACTGAGCAGAAGGGTCTTGGTGGGACTGCTGGTCGACGATTGCTCCAGCCTCCTCTCCATCGATCCCCGTGGCCAAAGAAATCTTAAGAGATGCAGGGGTATTCTCTCATCCTCCAAGCGAGCAACACATCAAGCAAGCTTAGACTCCCTTATTAGCTCGAGAAGATAATCAAAGTTTGCACCTTGATTATTTTTCCAGAACATGTAGAAGCAAGTGAAGGTTTCGCCTTGGAACCTCTCCAGGTTGCTCGCATTGGTCACCTTGAGTTATTTCACCTTGTCCTTTAGGTCGTTGGCCTCTTTCTGACACGTGACCAGGCCATCTTGAAGCTTGACCGCCTCATCGTGGTTAGTCTTGGACACAACCTTATATTTTTCTTTTGATGATATGCATTTGTCCAAGTCCTCCTTGGTCTTTTTCAGCTCTCATTAAGGGCCTTGATCTGGTCCTCTTCTGCTTTTCGCTTCTCAAGAAATTTTGAGTTGTCCTCTTCAACACGGTGCTACCTGTTATTCATGGTTAGGATGGCCTGCAAGCAGCATAAAAAATAAAGTTGTTAGTGAGAATAAATAATAGTACTGACCAGAAAAACAAAAAAGTTATAAAAAAAAGACTTACGCCGAGCATCTTGTTGAAACCACGACCAATAACCTAGTCGACTTTCAACGAAGGAAGAGAGGCAAAGGCCTCTTTGTTGAGTCCATGCTTGGCCACTTTTTGCAGCTTTTCTATTGTGGAGCTGGAGGCATTGATCAACATTTCGTTTACAGAGGGCTCTCCCACCTCCTCAATTTTCTTGAGCAAGCGGTTTTGCCTCCTAAGGCGTAGATGTCGAAGGCGTTGTTGGCCTGCATGACTAAAGAAAATAGGCGAACAGATTAGTTAAAATGTTCACAGAAATATATGAAGATGAACAAGGAAATTTTTTAAGTATTATATCGAACTACAGTTACCAGTCGCTACGTTATCTAAGTTAACTATTGCTACAAACACTATCCTCCTCGAAGAAATTTGAATTAAAGCTACTGGTCAAAAAATAAAGTTGCCATTCTTATCAAACAGACTATTATGAATGGGCAACATATTTAAAAGAGTTGAGAAATCCATACCATTTTCATCCTTAGATGAGCCATATATCCAACCGGGGTGCTCGAGTAATTTTTGTTTCCCCTTCCTGTGGGAAGAGGGAATAGGACCTAGTCAGGGATTGGAGATTGGCTCCCTAATAGTGACCCTCACTGGTCGATGCCTAAGGGGTTGTGAGACATCTTGTGTTTGGTCAGAAGGAATTTGTTCCTCATTTCCTTCTCCCATGACACTCTCAGCAGTTTATTCCCTCACATCTTGGTGAGGCTCCAAAATGTCGACCAACCTTAACACTCTTCTCAACAAAGGTCATGTTGGCCAAGGCTACAACTCTCTCTACCATTCCTTGGGTAGGCTCTCGTTGGTACCATGGGCCTATATTAAACAAAACAGACTAAGACAAAGAAGAAAGAAACGACCAGAACTTTAAACAAATTAAGGAAGAAAAAATTACCTCCCTAAGTGAAGGACAAATTGTCTGCGACGAGATCGGTTGTGAGGAAATACTCTTGGAAGTATTTTTGATAAGTATCGAATTTGTCTATTTTTAATTCATTATTCTTCTATGATTATGCACTTGATTATTTGTTTATATTTGTTTAATAAGTTTATTTTGTGTATTTAGAACTTCCAAGATATTTGGGTGAAAAATAATGAATTTGGGATGTTTTACAAGCAATGTTTAAGCTCGGAATTACAAGTCTAAAACTTAATACTTGATTTTGTTAATTTTTCAATGCTCTTTTGAAAATATTTCAAGAAATACAAGTTTTAGATATTTTTCTCATATTTCCATAGCTTTTTGAATTATCCAATTCTGAACTATATCAAGGAAGTTATGGTTAAAATATGTTTAGTGGCTGCAGTTGAAGAAACACGAAAAAGTGAAGAAAAATCCATGCGTGCTGAAAATGGTCACTTGCCACGACCAGAAATGTCCCAAGTTGCTGTCGAAGCTTGATTTTCTAGAAAATACATGTTCTAGTAGCCACAGCCACCAAGAATCACTGGTCGCGACCGACAATCGATTTTTTTCTTAATTTTTGAATTTTAAATATATTTTTGAAAAGGCTATTAAAGGGGTTAGGGTTAACTTTTATAATAAGTTTGGATTGTGAATTTTAGAGACTAGAGTAGCAGAGAATGAGAAAATACATCCTCACCTACAATCTTCAATCGAGATTTTTATTTCTTCTCAAAACTCATTTATTTTCATTGAATATTTATGTTTGTGAATATGAATGTGATTATGGAGTAGTTTTCTTTATAGTTGAGGGTTATTTCAAAACCCAAGACATGAGATCTTGAATGCATTGATAAATTTTATTCCTTCTATTCCCTTATATAATTGTTTCTATTTTTCTAATTTAATGCTATGAATATTGTGAGATCTTGTTAGTGGCCAATGTAATGTCTCAAATTTGCTAATAAGGCTTTGTGCCTTGATTATTATGCCAGGAAGGAATAATTGAATGTTTGTGTGTTATTAGGATTTTGTTAATGCCATTTTTCGTCAACTTAATTATGTAGAGCAATAAACGATTAATTTAGGAAGAAGAGAAAAGACGAAGATTTTTAACGTGGTTCAGCAGTTTGTAATCTGCCTACAACCACGAGTCACTGTTATTATGAACTCTGTGCGAAAGCTTCAAGTGAAAGCAATTTGGCAGAGTCTTTCCCAATACAAAATTGCATGTGTCCACAAATGACTGAATTCAGGCTATTTATAGGCCTGGTTAGAAGAATATCTTCCCCCCAATTTAGGGAAGTTACAATCACGTATTTAAATTCAAATAAATATCATAATAATCATAATAATACAACTTAAATGCATTATTTAAATAATGATTCCATAAAAATTGGGATTTGACACACGGTCTCAACTAATCCCAAAGATATAGGGATTTCCTAACAGTTTTTCGTGTGGTAAACACGTCATCAAGTTTGTACATTGCTTCAATGCGCTTTCTAGATCACTCATAGCTCAAGCTCATCATTCTAGTTGTTGCTTCCTTCTCCTTCGCTAAGTTTGTCGAGCTCATCCTCCGAAGAAAGTTAATTCCTTCGAGCCTGCAACTCATGCTCGAATGTTGATGGTAGATCTAGAACCATGTGGCCATGACATTCCATGATAATCATCACAAGTGTAATGTGGAAATTCATTTATTTCGAGCCTGTGCTTTTATGAGCCTACATTTCGAGGTCATTTACTTCTCAAAATTTGGGTGTAACATGTTGCCCCCTCAAAAGTGTTGGTTCGAATCCTATGAGAAGGAAACTTGTGAACATCACTTTCGGGAAATGTACCTACCTACCACACTTGAGTGTGGATTGGTGTCCTTAGGGGATTGCATACTGAGAGTACTCAAGTACTATTTTCTCTGCACACGTCCTTTCCTATTCCCCTTCTTGCCACCAACCTTCGGAATTAAACACGTCCCATTGGATCACGATTCAATCCGCTTCAAGGGCTTAGATCAATTTCCCAATACCACATTTTCGCCTACTTTCGCCTATTTAAACTCCCATTCATCTCCTCCATCTCACTTTACATTCTTATCTTTCAGAAAGAAAAGTCAAACAAGAACCGAAGCACTTGCATGTTTTCTCAAAAAAAAACAAAGGGAAATTTCAAGAATCTCTCAATTCCCCACTCGATCTCCTTTCGAAAACTATTTTTCGAGGATCTTTCTGCACCGATATTACCAGTCGGCTCTCTGATTTCCTCATCAACTCCCTACTTGCAAGTTCTCTAATCTTACCTCTTTTTTTTACGGTTTCTGCCATGTTCTTGCAATCTTTATTGTATATAGGAGTTTTTTTATTCGTAGGGTGCTTAAGTTTAATGGGTAGAAACTTGTTTAGGTCAAAATTGGTAAAAAAAATGGCTTCTTTTAAATCATAGGGTAATAGGATATAGGTTTCGTGTAGTGTAAGGAATATGGTTTTGATTTAGGGTTTTAACACACATATCCCGATGAAATCTCCTCTTTGGGTAACTTCCCATTTTTTAGAAGTTTTGTATACTCCAAATTAGAAGCAACCGTCCCACTCACGCGTGGACTCACTCTTAATGCCCCAAGCTCTTAATAGCTTGGTTATGGCATTTGAGCAGTCTCGCTATTTCAAGCCTTTGAGCTCGATTAATTTGAACTTGTCATCTCGAGCTTACATACTTGAGTTATCAAGTTTTTACCTTCCTAATTTTATAAATAATGGTCCCTCACCTTTTTATTTCTTGTTAGATGTCGCAGTCTTCAGAGAATCGGTGGGGGCTTGACCTTGCGATTCCTTACCACCCACCGTCTCCTCGAATTGAGTCTCCATTTTTCTAAAACCAGTGGCTGGTCCGGGAGCATAAGGAGCGACTGTAATGGGAAGACATTCGTGCCCATTTCTGATGTCAGATTAACGAGGTCGAAGAAGGAAAAAGAAGGAGATTACGATTTGTTGTGCATCCAGATCCAGACCCCGAGGTCCGACCAATTTCGCTAGATCCCAAGTGTAGGGTCACAATAGCTTTTTCTTCAGGAGAACTCTCCTTCAACTTCATGGAGAGTACATCCAACTAAATAACCACACACACCACCTCCAAAGTCCCTTCCGCCTCGGCCTCGAAGAACTCTTTCTTTGACGTTGAAACTAGAGTTCTGTCACGTCCACTAGGCAGATTTTGGAACTCCTGTCCTGCCACAGATTAAAACTATTCGCCAGGATTATGTGTCAACCTACCAGCTCCGATGAAAGGACCTGCTTTGCTCTGGGTGAAAACAACCCAGAGAAGAAAATTGATCTCGCGATCTGGAGTCGCAAGCACATACGAGTTAGGGCGTTACTACCTCTAAGGGACTACTTTCGGAATTTTATTGATTACGTCGGAATAGCCCCGTTTCAGCTCCAATCCAACTCATACAGGGTCCTGGCAGCACTAAGGTCGTTATACCATGAGATGAAGTGGGATGGACCCTCGACACGCGAGATCCTATGTCTTTTCTGCCTCGAAAGTAATCTTTCTCGAGCTCATGGTGGGGACGACTTTTATTATCTTCTGAGCTACCCAAAGGAGAGAGGGTTATTCGAGGACATCTTCAACCATCCTCCCAACTTGAAGACCATATTCTTTTGGACTGATTGTTTCAATCCGTCCAAATTTTACTCATTTCAATGAATTCGTAAGTAATATGTCTTTGATCTCAGTTCTTTATTTCATTTTGATCTCGTAATGCTCATATAAATTATTTTTTCAGCCAACTTCCACCGCCCAAAACCTTCAAAAAACATGAAATACCACCAGGAAGATATTCTCCCCGAGGACAGGCATCGACGATGTCGTCTCCTTGGCGAAGGAGAGTCTTCAAACGACACTGGGATTCGCAAGTTTGCAAGATGGGAAGATGTCTCTGTACCAACGGCCAAGCTTCCCTCTAGGAGGAAACACTCGAGCTCACACTTATGCGACCTCATTCCCCGCTCAGTTGAACCTTCATGCTGGGGAACTGAAGCACAAGACTAGGCCTCGACGAGCTCTTCTGATGGAGGTAAAGTTGTGATGGACCTATCCAAGTGGTCTCCCACCCTTCTTAGACAGGAGCCCAATGTTGTAGTTCTTTTTAAAGATCCCCAAAACAATTTTATGGTCTGGTCGGGGGTAGATCTTAAGGTGCATAGGTTTGATAGTTGGTTGGGGAGATACCAAACAATGTATAGTTTAAATGAAGTTTGGGATGGGATATCATTCCAATACATGACTAATGATTATAGGGACCTATCGAGGATGTCCCCTACTTTTATAGAGGGAACCCCCTTAGCCTCGTCAAAAGAAAGGGGGATTTCCTGGTCCCTGAGCCCAAGCTCAAAGGAGTCCTCCAGTTAGGTTCTTCTTACTTAGCAGTTTCAATGTTGGTATTATATATATTTTATTTTTTCCAAACATAATCAATCATTATTGTATGTTGTTTTTTTCCTTTTTCAGGCGATATGGACTCAGTTCTCGACAATATCCTCGAGATTCCCCCCAAGGCCTGAGGCAGCAAGTGTGGTCGTGTAACTTGGAAGAAGGAAGCTTCTCCCCCTAAGGTCGTAAGGGTTACTGAGGACCCTCCTTTGGCGACCTCAAAGGGTGGCCCTAGCGAACCAAAAACCAAGACTCCTCCTCCCCCAGAACAGTCCTTACTGGGGATAAAGGTAAAAAAAATTGTGGAGCATAAGGCATCGAAGCCAGTGGGTGCCCCGACTTCAACTATGGTTTGCAAGTTTTGTGTCATGCCACATATGCCAGAGTACCTTTTGGTGAATGAGGTTGGAGCCTTAGGAGCTGACCTATTCTCTGACCTGCTTTCATGGACTGGCCAGTCCTGTAGCAACCTCGACAACAATGAGTGGAGGTTTATGAGGGGAGAAAACACCACGTCTCTCTTCAACCAGTCTCTGGAGCTCGGGGTTTCTGTGAGTCTACTCTATTTCTTCAACTCTTTAATTTCACAGTTATTTTTATATTCTCTAATTGTTATTGTTTTGCCCTTCAGGCCTTCCTCAAATTTATGCGCCAGTACTCCCTTCTGTCCTCAAAGATCGCGACCGACAAAAAACTGGTCAATAATGCCCATCAAGCTTGAATCCAAGCTGAGGACAACCTGAAAGAGGCCAAGGGAGCCCATTCCAAGGTCGAAAATTCACTAAAAGAGGCCAAGGAGGCCCAGGCCAAGGTCGAGGACGCCCTTAAAGCCACCCAAGATAAGCTCGCCTCCTCCAAGGCTAAAGCCAATCGCCTGAAAATGGAGCTTAACACCAAGACGGCTGACTTCAACGTTGCCAAGGCTGAGATCGAGCGCCTTAAAGAGGAGAAGGGCATTGCCTACAAAATCCTTGAGGACGAGAAGAAATGTATGCTCGAGGAGTTCATTTCCAAGAAAGAGTGGGCCACTAACCAAGCTATGTACAGAATGTGGTCGCTTAATCCTGAGATCTACACCTTAATCCTAATGGACAATGAGGATAGGTTTTTGACCAAATGGAAGGCTCAGTTGGCTGAAGAAGAGGTGACCCCGGGCACCACCTTGGAGGCAAGCGGCGAGGAGGAGAAAGTAGAAGAGCTCCTGCCATCCAGAAATAGTTTATCTGCTTTACAAGGGTTGCGTCCCCTATCTTTTTTTTTTAATATACTATTAATTAAGGCCCTTTGGGTCAAGAGAATTTATCTCATAGCTCAAGCTCGAGCTATTTTATTATCTTATTTGAAGGTTCATATTTTTTACTAGTAGTTTTATGCTTAAATCTCTTTCTCGAAATCTTTATGCACATTATCTAAATATAACTTTTGTCTTATCCTTATGCATCATACTCCAGGTTTGAAATATTTCAAGCATACTATTGAGGACTTGCTTTTATATTTGTTTATTTATACAAATACCGATGTGATTAAGTTTGAACTTCTCTATATTCATACATAGTTCATTCGATTGCAGAATTTCGACCTCGTTATAATCAAGTTCGAACACTACTTTTACCATGTACTTTTGCGTTAAGAAATGCTTATTGGTGTGTAGTTTCGTTAGTCTAGTTATTTCTTGCTTAAGTATAGTAACTTTTCTTCTTCCTCAAGTATGGTCTCAAGGTTGCGAGGTTGAAACTTTTTGCAAAAAATTCCAGCCCTGTCTCAACTTATGAATTTCGTTGGTTTATCTAGAATTCCAACTTTTAATTGTGTTAATTAATGTTTTCTGGTTTGTTCCAGACTTGTTCAATTCTTGTTTGGTTAATAATCCATCTACTGTAATATTATTTTTATTGATGCTATATTTTCGAGCCTATGGTATGATTGTATATCACTTATGCCCCCTTATTCTCCTATGATTGTAAAATCTTAGGTTATTAAATTTCGTGAGCTTGAAAAAAATATAACAATAAAAATACAATTGGCATAAGGAAAAATGCATTATTAATGAAAAGAAAAAGGTAAATACAAGCTTGGTTACGAATAAATAAACATTGATCCTATATTACCGGTAATAAGGTTGTAGATGTTCACTAGTCCAAGCTCGTGGAACCAATTCTCCATTCAGTCTTGCTAGTTTATACACACCAGGTTGAATGATGGATTCAATTTGGTAAGGTCCCTCCCAATTAGGCCCAAGCACGCCTGTAGAGGGGTCTCTTGTTGTCAAAAATACCCGCCTAAGCACCAAATCTCCCAATCTAAAGTGTTTGTCTCGAACCCTCTTATTGAAGTATCTTCTGGCCCTTTGCTGGTATGCATCATTTTTAGGATGGGCTTATTCTCGTTCTTCTTCAATTATGTCTAGGGTTTCCTCGAGCTGAGATTGGTTTGAGGTCTGGTTGTTTGCTTCGCGTCTGATCGTCAGAATTTTGACCTCAATGGGCAACATTGCTTCGCTGTCTGTAGTGCACCAATTTTTTTTTTTTTAGATTATTTAAATTTTGTGATTTATTTTATTTAAATGTTAAGTGTGATGAATGTTGTTTATTTTATTTAGTTTTTGTTTGTTTTATTTGATTGTTTGTTATTTTATCTAATTGTTAGAATTGTTTGGTATAATCTTTTTGAATTTAAATTTGTTAATTGTTTGTTTGGTTATTTATTTTAATAAGTGAATAATTGTGTAACATGTTTATTTTACTATTAGTGTTACATTTTAAATAAGTGTGACAATTGATGTGATTATGTGAGATTTGGTTGAATGCACTAAGGTGCATGGTAGATAGTGATGCACCCTGGTGATCTAGTGTGTGCAAGTACATGGCAATTAGGTGCACATGTGTGGATTTTCTACACATTTTAAATTACCATATATTATATTTAATTGATTGATTTAATTTAAATGAAAGAAAAAAATACAGAAAGAGGCAAGTAGGTGGCGTGTAGAAAATTTGGGGATTAATTGATTTTTTTTCCATTTTTTTTAGGAGAATAAAACTAGATTGGATAAGGATAATCAATTTGGGGAAATCACCATTATTCCAATCAATTATCATAAAAGAAAATTAAAAGAAAATAGAGAAGAAAGGAAACTTACCATTTCCTTTTGGTGATGGCTTTATGGAAATGGGAATTAAAAAGGGGATTATGAAGAAAATAGGCCATTTGTCCGTGACATATAGAGAGGTTAGAGAGAGGGAGTGGCGTGAAGGGTTGCCAGTTCTAGAGAGAAGAAGAAGAAGAAAGGAAGAAGAAAAGAAAGAGAAGGAGAAGAAGAAGAGGGTTTCGAACCCTAGGTAAGAATCTATCTACTAGTGTTTCACATATGTGCATTTGGATCTTCTCCTCATCTCTAATCTAAGGTTGATTTTGTGGCTTCTTTCTTTGGATGTATGGTGTTTGGAAATCCTCTATAGGTGACAAGATTTTCTTGCTAGAGTGTTCTTGATTCAACAATCAAGAGAGGTAATGGTTTTTCTTAGCCTATATATTAGTTTTGATGGGTTTATCTTTGAGGTTGTTTATGGTGGTGTTAATGGTTTGATTATTGTAGGTTGGTGATGAGGTGATTATGATTTGTATTTTTAAGAAATATGTTTTGTTAAAAGAGCTCATGGGAATGATTGAGGAAAATGGATTTGATGGGATTTATATGAGGATTATATTTTATGTTTATGTTGCTATGATTATTTTAGATCATTGATTTATGTAAAGTTGCAAAAATGATGATAGATGCATACTAGGTTTTATGTGAAGGTAGATGAGAATTTTTTGTGATGTTTTATGGTGGATCTTAAATGTTTAGGCCTAGGGGTAAAAAGTTCAATCATGTTTGTTTTCTTGTATGTTTTGAAATAATGATGATTGTAAAAATATGATAAGATGTATATGACGTACGTTATGTACCAACGAATCATGATATGCATAAAAGGAAAAATGATAGAAATATGTTAGGATTATTATAAAGACATGTATGAAATATGGTGTTTATGAATTAATGTATGTTATTGTTATTGTTCTGTTGGATTTCATGTGTAGATTCAATGGAATAGAAAAATGGGTTTGATAAGATTGCATGTGGATATGTGTTAGTAATACTCTTAGAATTATTTAATAATAAGAGCATGATGAGATTTTGGACATGTATGATTTTATGTGAAATTTTTTAGATAAAAGATGAATTTCATGAGAAATTAAGCTTGCTGATTTTTTGTAAATAATTGGGTAAAAGTTTGATAAAAAAAAATGATTTGCATGCATAAGTAATGTCCTTGATGTTATGAAATTAAAAAGGGTATTTTAAGTCACAATAAAATGATATTTTAATCAAATAAATACCTACATAATTTTTATTGTATTTTTAGAAAAATAAGAGGTTTTAAATTGAATATGGTGATTTTTAAAGATAAAAATGGTTGCTGGAATTTTTGTAAAAAAATGTGAAGTGTTTCAATAAAATGAATTTGATGAGTATTTGAAATAAAATTAATACCCTAAATTATGGTAATATTAAAAATTATATTTTAATATGCTATGAATGCATATTTTGATAAGTTATGATTTTTCTTTATTTTGATTGAGAAAAATATTTAAATTTAATCTATTTGTGATTTTTTTTAAAGAAATTAAATAGTGGCTGAAAGTTTGGTTTAAAAAGTTTAAAAATGATTATTTAATTGTCACATATGGATTTATGTTACATAAAACTAAGTCTTAAATAATTTAAATAAAATATATTTTCCCACACTTAAAAATATATTTTTCTCACATCATTTATGTAACACAATTAACCAATATTAAATTTGATTTTTCTAAAGAAACATATTAATGATAGGTATTTTAATTAAATTCCAAGCTTTTTGTTAATTCTTTGTAATTTGAGAATCATAAATGAAATTGTCACATATTTTATTTTTTTTAAGCTAAATAAATGTAATGCCCCGGGTTCCCTATTATGGTTAACGGCCGGGTTAGTAGGTCGGGAGGGCCATAATTGTTTAATTATGCCATTTAATGTGCTTATGCAAGTTTATGAGAATTATATTATAATATAATGTTAATTGTATGCATATCGATGTTATGTGTTGAGACCACATTATGATGTGGGTTTGTTCGAGCTATTCGACATGAGACGATCGTAGAATATTGATTAGCGGTTTAGTCACAACGGGATTACGTGTCGGGAATTGGAGAGCGTTAATTATGATTAACGAGTTAGGAGGAAAGTACCAGATATACCCTTGGGAGCCTTTAGAAAGTATTAATTGACCTAGGGGTAAAATGGTCATTTCACCCCTAGGATAGATATAACTCTTGATGGCTGAAGAAAAAGATGGAAAAACAGAGTATAATTTAGAGTTCTCCCGTACCTTCTTCTCCTCACTGTTCTTTGTGGTTTTTGAACCAATTTTGAGGATTCAAGCTTAGGAATCAAGCCTTGGGAGATTGGGAGTGTGTTCCACCATTGAAGACCATCATAAGCCAAGCTTTGGGTAAGTTTCTAACCATGGTTTTCTCTGGTTTGCCCTGTTTTGGTTTTGTTTTGCAGCTGAGTTTACTAGGATGAATTCATGGGTTTTGTTGGGAGTTTTGGCTAGGGTTCCCATGCTTGTGATGTTTGGGGTGTGTTAGGATGGTTTTTGGGTTTATTTGGCATCAAGAATAGGCTTTGGAAGCTTGGGAATCCAGTTAGAATCGAGGAAGTTGAAGAAGGTCGGTTCAGGGGTGTTTGGGCCTGGAGGTAGCGCTACAGCGCCCACCCTAGGGCGCTATAGCGCTCCTCAGGAGGCTTTCTGGCACTTAGGCGGTTCTGATTATTGCGCTGTGGCGCTAGGGGTTGAGCGCTGTAGCGCTACCCTGTTCCTTCCAAACCCCGTTTTGAGTGTTTTTAAGGGTTTTTGACTTGGGGTTTCAATCCTTAAGGCCCGGGATCGAATCTACTCACCGTGTTGGTATGTTTCGGGGTCCCGAGGGTGGTGCTTAGGTTAAGACCCTATTATTGTGGATTCTCATTAATGGAGGTTATAATTGGTTGTGATTAGGTAACCGCTAAGGAACTAAAAGATCGATCGTTCTCAGGGGTCGTCTTTATCATACTTCTCGCTCGAACTTGAGGTAAGAAAACGGTGTATGAGTACAGTTGCACCCTGTACGGGTATATGACATGCATGGTTTGATATTGAGGCATGTTGGTTGATATAAGTGAACGTGGATTGCATATTAAATGCTAATGAATGCTGATTACCTGTTTAAGACACTGACTAGTCAGGGACCGACTCTAAAGTCGATGATCACGCATTGAGTGGCTCTATGGCATTAATGCAGGACCGACCCTAAGGTCGAAGAACTTGTAAGCGCTTGCCTGGTCTACGACCAGAAGACTATAGCCAAGGTGTATGACCCCGGTGACCGTTTGTCACGTGGCTAAGGGACGTTGTCCATAGTTTCGACTCTAGAGTCGTGAGGAAGGTTATGTTGGTGACCAATCACCATGCACCTGTCCTAAACAAGCTTATGAAAGAATTACTTATCAGTTAAGCCCTGGTGACTCTATCGTCACATGGCTAGAGGGGGCAATGCTCATTATTGTGACTTTTGGCTATTGGCACCTATTTGCTTGGACTGATAGTCCTGAAGGGTTATTACGATCGTTGTTGATATTATATCATGTCTTATTGTGTTTTCTTGCTGGGCCTTGGCTCATGGGTGCTTTGTGGTGCAGGTAAAGGAAAGGAAAAGCTTGACCAGCCCTGAGAGGGGAGCTTGGGCGATGTTGTCGTGTACATACAGGGCCGCTTGACCGCCACGGTCAAGGAGTTCTCAGAGGGACTAGGGGTTTACCCTACTTTTGCTGCTTAGGCCGGCGGGGATTGTAAATTTGGAACTGTAGCGACTCTTTTGTATTATGAACTACTTGTAAACATTTTGAAAGGCTCATGAGCAGTTTATTTACTTAATGAAATGTACCCTTTCTTTTTTACTGGTTTTCTACCTTAACCTGATAATAACACTTAGATCACGTTTTTAACCAAAGGACTCAGGTAGCGGGTCAAATTTCCGGTTCACCGATCACCGTAACTGTTCTGGGGTAACCAGGGCGTTACAATAAAATAATGTTTTGAGAAATTTAATCAAACCTAGAAATTTTAAGAAAAATAAAGCATGTTATAAGTCTATTAATTTTAAAACGATAAAAGTAAGACATGTAGAATTATCGTTTTTAAAACGTCACAATTACGCAATGTTCCCATGTATGCATGTTACATGCAAATCCATTTTTACGTCCAAAATTATGTTTATTATTCAACCATGTGGTTTTTATAGAAAGATCATGCATGTAAATAGGTAAAATGAGTATTATTCTTTATGGCTTTATGTGTAGTTAAGAATAATTGCATGTTATGTGTAACTCTTATTATGTGTGCATGGCCCATGCACACATGACTTGTATGAAAGGGCAAAATAGTAATTTAATGAACCTAAGAAATGTTGTTTTGGTTATGGTATAGGCTCGTTGAGAGGTTGTGAAATTTCTTAGCTTGGACCTGAGGTAACGAAGTTAGATAGATTCTATGATTTTATGCTATGAATGGTAAGACTGTTGTATGAATGGATTGTTATGAATTATGAATGCCATAATGTGATGATATGTGGCTTGTATGAATATGATATGTTTATGCATGGATGTTAGCGTGATGAACGTGACACATCAAATGGGTTGCTAAGGATATAAAGACGTAACCCGAGTTACTAAGGATATAAAGACGTAACTCCTAGGGCGGACGCGCCGAGGTTATTCAAGGACCAGAGACTCTTGTTTACCTCAAAGGGTGACATGGACAAGTTAGTGGGCCATGTTCACAAGGAATTTTGTATGAATGTGATATGATGTTATGTTACGATAATGTTATGATATGCTATGATGATATGTTACGATAATGTTATGATATGCTATGATGTTATGTTACGATAATGTTATGATATGCTATGATGTTTATGTTACGATAATGTTATGATACGATGATGCCATGATGTTTAAGATGAACGATAGTGTTTGTATTTGTTGTATCCTTACTTGCTTATTGTTTGTACTTCCTTACTGGGCTTTTAGCTCACCCCCTTACTTTCCCTTCCAGGTAGCAAATAGGATTTCTCTGTGACACGCGTGATGACGTGAGGAGTTCTATCGTCGTGGGGTGTATGGCGTGGGGCATCCTATGGACGGAAAAACGATCACTTTAGGACGCCATTTTAATTATGTTATGTTTTAAAAGACTTTCTAAATTATCAGTGGGACTTAATTATTGGATTTGTTTTCTTTTGAACTTTGCATAAAAACTCATATTTTCTTTTAAGACTATTGGGCCCAACTTGCATTGTTTTAAGCAAGTCCCCACTGAGACTTTTATAATAAGTGGTTTTTCTTTTATGAACCAATGAATATGTGAGCGTTTTATTAAGCACTTGTCTAGGGCGTTCTTTACACTGTCGTAGGCTAGGGAGAAAAAAGTATGTCCAGTTGAGGTTCGAGCTGTTATTCTGTAAGCCCATAGGACTTGTGGTAATTCTTCTAGCCATTTTCCTTAAGCTTCTTCGAGCCTTTTCTTGATGGAGCTCTTTAGAGTCTTGTTTACGGCTTCGACCTGGCCATTTGCTTATGGATGAGCTGCTGAGGAAAAACTCTTGATTATCTCATTATTTTCGCAAAACTGTGTAAACAGCTCGCTATCAAACTAGATTCCATTGTCTGACACTATTTTCCTTGGTGCCCCATATCTGCAAATTATATTTTTACCACAAAGTCCAAGACCTGTTGGGAATAGTGCCCATAAAGCAATTGTAGTTGACAATGGTTTTAATGAAATGAATAAATGAATTGAATTATTGTGTATATGTAGCTTATGTACTATATTATTGTTAATAATATTAAGTAAATATCAGAAAATTCCCAAGTCATCTATGTGGTCTTAATCTCATATAGGTAAGAGATGATCGAGATTGAGATAATGGACTTAAATAGTTCACAGTAAAATAGAGTTGTGGAATCTTTAGATTAATTACTGCTAGTACGGTCCACTAGTATTATGAATACATGTGACCTAGATCCGGGTTACTAGTGTAGTAGGACACTTTAGTGGAGGTACTTTGCATACTGAGAGTATGTAGAACTGGATCAGATAAGATTTGATAATACTTGTTTAAATACCGCTTCGTAGTATTATAAAACACATAAATTGATGATCATATACAAACTTATCTTAATCCTGAAGTTACTATGGACTCCTATATATGTTATTTGATCCTTTGATTCATGCGTTACGATTTGTTGGAATGATCAGGCTAATAATTATTGTTTTGGGGACTAAATGATGTATATGGCTAAGGACATAGCTTAACATAAATTGAATCTATACCTTCTTATAGATTGAATGACGGTTCCCTATTGGGTTGGCTTTTGGAACTAAAAATGTTATTAACGTCAAATTCATAATCAGATTATGAATTAACCTTCACTAGTAAAGTCAATGGTACACTAGGAATCAAGATATAATTAAAAGGGTAAAATGGTAATTTTATTCCCACTTAATTATGAATCATCAATAGAGGATTAATTTGTATGTAATGATTATATCAATGGACACTTTATGGTTACAATAAAGTACTCACCAAATATATGTCTTTAATTCGCAAGAATGTTGTCTCATATTTATAGTGGAGTAATCATGAGATTAATAAATATGATTATTAAATCAAAGAGTCTTGGTTAATAATTTATTATTTATTGGAGCTAGGAATTATCGGTCCATAGGTCCCCGGGGAAACTCTATCAACACTATTCAATGTAAGAGTTGATACAAGGATCAAACTGTGAATGGGCTACTTGAGAGAATATTTATTCTTCAGGATAAATATACAATTATGTGACAATTGAACTTGCACAATTTATTGTTGCATCAATGCAATTTTCGAAATTGTATAGAAATAAAAGAAATTGATTTTAATCAATTATTTTATTTAAATGAGAAAGGATAAAAATGGATAGTCAAAATAGGTTTTGATTATTATATTTATTTAATTAATAAATAAGATGATCATAAAAATTCAAATTTTGAATTTTAAAATTTAAGTTGTTATATTTTCCTTAAAAAGATGATACCTTATTTGGATTTCTAATTATTAATTAATTAAAATAAATATGTATAAAAAATCAAATCCCCTTATTTTAGGGAAGTGTTACACGCATAGGTTTCCTGGACTGCTGTATGCATGTACCACTACTGATAATGATCAGTTATTGGTTTTTTCATTTATTTAATTAATTAATAAAACATTTTTAAAAGGGTTTTAAAATGGAATGTAAGATTTTGTATTTAATTATCATTTATTTTATTATTATTAAGATGATCAATTTTATTTTATTATTATTATTATAATACCTATATATTCTATATGATAGAAAATAGGAAGGGAAGTATTTTTTTAAAGAATCATAAAAACTGATCACCTTTTCTCATGTGTTGAGTACTCTTGATTTTAGGTGAGTACTCTTGATTTTTTTGAAGAATCATATATTTGGTGAGTACTTTATTGGGTGGGCACACTTTATGGTTACAATAAAGTACTCACCTAAAATCAAGAGTCTCATGTGTTGAGAATACTTTTCATTCACAAATTTGATTCTTGTTCTCTATGTGCCCACCCACATCTTGAGGTGTAGAGAACGTCTTTGAAGATCTTGGTGTGAGTATTCTAGCAAGGATAGGAAGATCGAATTATATACGAAAAGATTCAAAGACTCTTGTAGGCTACACGAGGTAAATCATCGTATCATTTTTACGTATACATATTGTGTTGATTAACATATTTCATATTAAAGGATCCTCATGTAAAGTTGTTTGTATGATTTTTTTTTTGTATACAATACTACCATTACCGCAATTTTCGCTGCGCACTAGGAACAATTCCTAACAAGACCTTCTTCGAGGTGTTGTGGCTAGAGGTTTGACCTCGGTTCATTTGGTGAAGTAATCAACAAAAACTATGACATATCTGACTCCCCCTTTTTCTGTTGGTAGTGATCCTATGAGGTCCATTCCTCATACTGCGAATGGCCACAGAGAGCTCATCATGGTGAGCTTAGTTGGTGGAGCTCGCAGGATTGAGGCGAATCGCTGACATTTATCACAACGTTTAACATATTCAAACGATTTTGATTGTAGTGTAGGCTAGAAGTATCCTTGCCTAATCACCTTATTTGATAAACTATGCCCCCCCCCCCCCCCCCCCGGTGTTATCTCCGCAATATCCTTCATGGATTTCTTCTAGAATTTTTCTAGCCTTGGGTGGAGTTACACATCTTAATAATGGCATAGAATATCCTCTTCTATACAATATCCCCTCCATGATAGTGTATCTTGGTATCTTGTACATCACTTTTCTGGCCTCGTTCCGATCTACTAGGATGCTTCCAATTTTGAGGTAGTCGATTATGGGCATCATCCAAGTAGGTTTTGAGTCTATCATATTGACATCGACTTCGCCAAGCTCGACAATGCTCGGTATTGGTAGAAATTTGACTGGTACCACATTAAGTGTATCAACTTCCTTGGTTGTTGTGAGTCAATCTAGAACATCTGCATTCGAATTCTACTCTCGTGAAACTTGCTCAATCGCGTAGAATTTGAATCGTCCGTCTGTCGTTTTGACTTTTTCCAAGTATGCTACCATTTTAGTTCCCCAAGCCTGGAATTCTCCTAGGACTTGATTCACAACCAACTGGGAGTCATTATAGTAGTGAATGTCTTTTGCTGTAGCTCGGAAACTATTCGAAGCCCTGCTAATAGTGTCTCATATTATGCCTCATTATTTGAGGCCTCGAAGCCAAACCTTAAGGCTGAGTGAAACTTGTTTCTTGATGGGGTAATTAGGATAATGCCTACCCCTGACTCATTCTTGTTATAAGAACCATCGACATAAAATCTCCACAGCTTGTGGGCTGGGGTTGCGACTTCCTCGTTGGTGATTCCAATGCATTTGCTATGAAATCATGAAATCTGTCAAGGCCTATCCTTTTATCGTTGTTTTCAGGTGATATGTGATCTCGAACTGCCCAAGTTCGACTACCCATTTCAATAGTTTGGATGCTTCAGGTTTCAACAATACATGTCTCAATGGTTGATCAATCAATACATGTACGAGGTTTGCAGGATGCATGTATTAAACACAAGGCTAGCTTTTCCATCAATGGATACCTTGACTCTGCCCCTAGCAACCTTTTGCTGACATATGAAATAGGTTTTTGTACTTTCTTATCCTCCCGAACAAGTACTGAACTGATTGCATGCTCGATCGTAGCGAGGTATAGGTACAATATTTCCCCTGTGACCAGTTTGGATAAAATAGGTGGCTCAGCGAGATGTTTTTTAAGAGCTTGAAAAGTGAGCTCGTACTTGTCTTAACATTCAAATTTTTTTCCTCCTCTCAAAAGATTAAATAATGGAAAGCATTTGTCTGTATATTTTGATTTGAATCTACTTAAAGTCGCCATTCATCCAATTAAATTCTAGACATATTTATGCTTTCGAGGTGAAGGCATGCAAAATAAAGCTTTTATCTTGTCTGGGTTTGCCTCTATGCCCCAAAATTTTACTATAAATCTGAAAAACTTTCCCAAGGATACTCCAAATGAGCATTTATGTGGGTTGAGTCTCATGTTGTACTTTCGAAGTATAGCAAAACATTCAACGAGATCATCAACATGGTTACAATTGTGTTTGGACTTAACTAGCATCATCCACGTATACTTCCATATTGTTTCCTATTTGCTCAGCAAACATTTTATTTACCAGTCTCTGATATGTGGCTCTGACATTCCTTAGCCCGGAGGGCATCACATTGTAGCAATATAGCCCTTTATCAGTCATGAAACTCATTTGCTCCTGATCGGGTGCATGCTTGGCTATCTGGTTATATCCAGAATATGCGTCCATGAACGACATGATGTCGTGACATGAGGTAGTATCTACGAGTTTATCGATTCGAGACAGGGGAAAACAATCTTTCGAACACGCCTTGTTGAGGTCTGAATAGTCAATGCAAGTTCGCCACTTGCCATTGGGCTTCTGGACTAGAACTGGGTTGACTATCCAATCTGGGTAGAAAGCATCTCGGATAAACCGATTTGATTTTAGTCTTTCTACCTCTTCTTTCAAGGCCTTCTTCCTATCATCATCAAGGAGCCTTCTTTTATGTTGCTTTGGATGGAAGTTTTTATCGATGTTCATGGCATGGCTTATAATATTGGGGCTGATCCCAATCATATCCGAATGTGACCATGCAAATACATCCTAATTTTCCCTCAAGAAGCAGATTAATTGCTATTTCACGTCCTTTGGGAGGTTCTTCCTAATCTTCACCACCCTGGTGGTGTCCTTCTCGTCGAGCTGGATGTCTTCAAGCTCTTCAATTGGCCCGAGATTAGCCCTGTCCTCGTCTATTCTTGGGTCAATCTCCTCTTCGACCTCATTTATGACTTTGCTTATTTCCTCAATAATAACCAATGCTTGCACACTAGTTTGTCCCTTACCCTTAATCGAGATGCTATAGCATTCCCGGGTAGCCAATTGGTCTCCTTTCAATGTCTCAATGCTACTGGGTGTTGGGAATTTTACAGCCAAATGCCTGACAGATGTCATTGCTCCCAGCCCGATCAGGGCTGGTCTCCCGAGCAGTACATTGTAGGCGGAAGGGGTGTCTACCACAATGAACTCCACTATCTTGGTTATCGAGACTAGACAGTCTCCCAAGGTTACTGGGAGCTTGATAGACCCCATACTGGCTATTCCCTCTCCCAAAAATTTGTGTAGTGTTGTCGCACAGGCCTTTAGATCTCGAATGGACAATCCCATTTTCTCCAGGGTTGCCTTATAGAGGATGTTGATCGAGCTCTCGTTATAGATCAAGACTCGATGCACCCTCTTATTGGCTAGTTGAAAGGTTATGACCAGAGGATCATTATGAGAAAACTGGACGTGTAAGGCGTCCTCTTCAATGAAGGTAACGGGTTGGGACTCAACCCTTTGTTGTTTCGAAGCTCGGGGTTTAGACTCATAGGGAGATCCATCCCTTATTTTGAGCCCCTGGACATACCTCTTTTGGGCATTCCTACTAGACCCCATGATGTGCGGTCCTCACGCGATGGTTATTACATCTTCTCCATTGATGGAGGGAGGTCGATTATCCTCTTGCGTGTGGGGTCGCAGACTGCTAAGCAGGTTGGCCCGGAGCTACCTTTTGTCCAAGCGAAGCCTGAGTTGAATTTTTGTTTCGGACGTACTGCCGAAGGTAGCTTCTCGAGATCAAACCTTCGATCTCATCCTTTAATTGTATGCATTCATCAGTGGTATGATCTATATCCCTGTGAAATCTGTAGAACTTGTTTGAATCCCTTTTGGATTTCTGGTTTCGCATCGCATCAGATCGCCTGAAAGGGACCTAATTTTCATTCACGATAAGTATATTTTCCCGAGTATATGTAAGCTTGGTATACACTTTATAAATGGATAAGTATTTGTCTCCCTTCTTTTTCTTACCCCCGTCATCCTCTGAGTTACTCCCTTCATTATTCTTTCTTTTAGAATAGTTATCTCTTGAGGGTCGTGTTGTGGAGGTTGTAGCCGAGGTGGTGGTTGAGTTAACGTTTGTCGTTGTAGTTATGGTAGAGTTAACTTGAGTTCCAACCTCGCCTCTTCTTCATTGACAAACCTCTGAGCCCAAGTATTGAACTCGACTATCAATCTCACAAGCTTTCTCTGCATGTTGTCCCAAAGGGGACTCCCTCCAGCCCGTACTGCCATGAGATGACCACTGTCGTTGACATTGTGAGCTCACGCCACTTCTATATTAAATCTCATCAAGTAGTTTTTCAGTGACTCACCCAGCTGCTGCCTGACATTGGTCAATGCGGATGCCTTAGGCTTGATGCTCTTCACAGCTTGGAATTGTTTCTTGAATTCTCTGGAAAGTTGTTCCCATGACGAGATCGAATGTCTTCAGAATTTGTCAAACCAATTTTTTGCCGGTGTAGTGAGTGTCATTGGGAAGAGCATACACCTGGGCTCATATCCGACGTTACTAGCTTGCATCACCGTATTGAATGTGCTCATGTGGTTTCCTGGGTCGGTAGTCCCATCGTAGGGCGCCACGTGGGGTTCTTGAAACCATAAGGAAATTGTGTATTTGAGATATGGGGGGCAAAAGGCCTGAGCTCCTCGTCAGAGTCGTAAGCCTTTTCTTTGCTTTTCCTCTCTTGAAGGAACCTAAATGCCTCCTCCAGGTGGTTGATCCTCTCTTGGACCAAATCCACTAGAGGGGGAGCTTGCACTATCGGCAGTTGGTTATTGTTTGTGAGAACTCCAGCTCATTATCACAGCATATGGTTATATTAATTTCCATACACTAGTTGCAGGGGCTCTCTTTGGGTATTTAAGTGTGTTCGCAGGTCCAGGTTTGGCTGATTAGACTGCCCCCGATTTTGATTTAGGTTTGGCTGGTTGTTGCTGTTTTGGGGCTCAATTATGAGGTGGGTTTTCCACATGTGCCCTCATTCTGGTCATTCATGACCTTGACATATGACTTCTAGGAGGTTGGGGTTGTCTATGTCCCTGATGAGCCTCTCATGGGGACTCACATTCACCCCTACGCTTGGGTCGAGCTCGATGGCTCTTATCTCGGCTCCCACTTTGAGCGCTTCGAGAAGGCCCCTAAGGTGCCCTGTCTCCTACTCGGTTCCCACCAGGAACTGGCTGGGATGCACCTTGTGTTAGAGATGAATGTCTTATCAGAGAAGGAGGATGCCTAATTTGCGAGGGTGGTAGCCTCCCGTTGTTCAGCCTAGCAAGCTCTAGTTTAGCCCGAGTAGACTCCGGGTTATTTCTGGCAAGCTCTAGGTTAGCACTCCGAGCTATCGAGGGAGCTCGGTTATTCCCAGTTTCTGCAGGAACCCTCCCTGCAGAATTGTTCCTACCAGGGTTCTGAGAAGTTTTCCCAAGTTGATCATTCCTGGTGTTTGCCCTAGGCCTCGGTTGGGCCTGCTGGGCCCTTTGTTCGGCCATCTTGGCAGCCGTTCTCTCCTGAGGTCATCCTTTAGCCCTCCATAGTGGTGCTTGAACTTCCGACTCGCCTTTCCGTTTCCTCATTTAGTTGTGTAGCCTTGGATAGTTGTTCACGCAACCAACAATTTTCTAGCTCCGCTATTGGCATGTATCTTTCAAGATTATAGTACAAATCCTCATTTAGCATAGGATTCTGACTAGGTCGTCTTTCTAGAAGATGATAAGGCACTCCCCTCATCAGGGCTCTGGTCCACAATGGGTTGTTTACCAGGCCTTCAGGGTGGATCCTCAGTTCGTGGGGTACGCTCCACAGGGATTTGAGGTAATGGTCGCCCACTAGTTCCATGGATGTTCAAGACAACCATTGTTGTTGCACAAGGGGTTTTACACTAAACAGTAGGAAGAATTTCTTAATTCTCTCAATGAAAGTACCAAACTATTGACCCCATTTTTCGTCAACTTAATTATGTAGAGCAATAAACAATTAATTTAGGAAGAAAATAAAAACGAAGATTTTTAACGTGGTTTCAACAGTTTGTAATCTGCCTACATCCATGAGTCACCGTTATTATGAACTCTGTGCGAAAGCTTCAAGTGAAAGCAATTTAGCAGAGTCTTTCCCAGTACAAAATTGTGTGTGTCCACAAATGACTGAATTCAGGCTATTTATAGGCCTGGTTAGAAGAATATATTTCCCCCAATTTAGGGAAGTTACAATCACGTATTTAAATTCAGATAAATATAAGAGTAATCATATTAATACAAATTAAATGCATTATTTAAATAATGATCCCATAAAAATAGGGATTTGACAAATGGTCTCAACTAATCCCAAAGAAATAGGGATTTCCTAACAACATTTTCGTGTGGTAAACGCATCATCGAGCTCGTACATTGCTTCAACACGCTTTCGAGATCACTCATAGCCTCAAGCTCATCATTCTAGTTGTTGCTTCCTCCTCCTTCCTAAGTTTGTCGAGCTCATCCTCTGGAGAAAGTTAATTCCTTCGAGCCTGCAACTCATGCTCGAACGTTGATGGTAGATCTAGAACCATGTGGCCATGACATTCCATGATAATCATTACAAGTGTAATGTGGAAATTAATTTATTTCGAACCTGTGCTTTTACGAGCCTACATTTCGAGGTCATTTACTTACTCTCAAAATTTTGGTGTAACAGATTTAATCATGATTATATATGTGAATTTATGAGTTATATTATGATATGACTACTTATGAATGTTTAGGTGTATTAAATATGCTTATAGACTCGTTTCTGTTAAAAAGGCATTTTCATAATTTTGACCCGCAGAGGGTATATCTGTAATTATGTGTGTTTTGTGAGTGATACCACATTATTATGTGGATATATTTGAGATGTGTGGCATGAGGCGATCCTAGTGAGCAATTTGGTGGAAAAGTCACGTCGGGGATTTATACCCGGCTCGGGGTGAGCTAGGGGTATGTTAGTAATTTGGTGAATTACATGGGGTATTGGAGTATGAGTTATAAGTGAGGAAAAATATTGGTGTTTGGAAGATTAGTGGGTTTAATTGGGAATCTTAAGTGAAAATTTGAGGTTTAGCGGGAAAGTGGTGTCAAATGACCATTTTTCCCTTGAGGGCATTAAAGAGTTTAGGTAAAGGCTAGGGGTATTTTAGTCTCTTCCCTAGCCTTGTAATAGTTTAGTCATTTAGAAGCTCTTAGAAGGGAATTGGATAAACTCACATTCTCTCCCTCTTGTTCTCTCTCTCTCTCTCTCACTCTACTTGATTCCAAGAAGAAGACTCTTGAAGAATTGATCTTGAGGCAACCCTTAGTGGAATTGAAGCTAGTTCTTGAGGATTAGACACAGCCAAGCTTTAGGAATCTAGTGGGGGAGTTTGAATTCTAGGAGCTAATCTCAGTTTTTCAAAGCTTTTAGTTTTATTTTTAGTGTTGTGATGAAATCCTTGGGGTTTGAGTATGGTTGTGTTTTAGAGGATTTTGTTGGTAGTAGTTTGAGTTTGGTTGGGATTATGTTGCTGCTGTTACTTTGACGGTCAAAATTGGGTTGAGAGTGGGTTTTCATGGATTTTGGGTCGGTTTGCGATTTC
Source organism: Humulus lupulus (assembly GCF_963169125.1). NCBI lineage: Eukaryota > Viridiplantae > Streptophyta > Magnoliopsida > Rosales > Cannabaceae > Humulus > Humulus lupulus. The sequence goes on along the minus strand of NC_084797.1, from coordinate 214,296,906 downwards.
TAGAATTGCATAATTTATGGGTTAGCAGAGTTGCGTTGCGGTGCTGTTCTTGGAGCGTCGCGGCCCACATGAACTCAGAGGCATTGGGGGGTTCCTCTGAACTATCTTAGCGCCGTGGCGCGTGTCTTGTGCCCTTATGGTTTGGGGCTCTCTGACTAGAGGCATGCCATGACCTTTCAGGGGAGGGGCCGTGGCTATAAGTGGCAAAACTGGCCAACTAAGGTTTTGAGTTGCGGGGACTCAAACGTAAGGGCTCGGGAAGGATTCTACTACCCGGTTTAGTAGAATTCGAGGTCCCGGAGGCTAGGACTCAATCTTGAAGCACTTAATTGGTTTAGTTCTTGATGTATATCCATTAATATATTGTGACTATGGGTACCGCAAGGCTTGGGAAGGAAATGATCATGCTCGTTGTTGCTTCACCTTATCGCTGAGGACTTGAGGTAAGAAAACCAACACTTGCACCAAGTGTAGGGCGTGCTGCCCAATTATAGGGCATGGGAATGGCCATGTCATGAATCCTTTTTATAGTGAAATGTTTTCTTTATTTGAATATATGTTATTATACTTGTTTGTACTGATCGCTCGGTCGGGAGGCCGTTATCGGCATTACATGCGTAATGTATGCCGTAGTGGCAGAGCCATAACGTAGATGCGGTATCCGCCATAGTGGCAGGGCCTTTGTGATGATGTGGCATCCATCTATTTGGCATGAGTCGTATATTGTTTGGAAAGCATATTGTTTAGAAAGTATATTATTTGGAAAATCTATGTGAACCCGTTGTGGTTATAGAGTATGCAATACATGTTAATGTTTATCTGAATATCTATATGATCTGCTTGGGGTTTTCTTGGTGGGCCTTGGCTCACGGGTGCTTCGTGGTGAAGGTAAGGGCAAAGGAAAGTTAGACCAGCCATGGGTTGGAGAGCTTGTAACGACCCAAATTTGCTAATAAGGCTTAACGGTCTTGATTAGCGTGCCTGTAGGGCATAATGGAAATTATGTGTGACTTTAATGATTAAGATGCATGATTATGATTTAAAGCATGTTAAATGACTATTTGAATATTTGAGATGCATGACTATGTGTATTAGTATGCATGTAGGCCTTGATTAGGTTAGAAGGGCATAATCGTAATTTTGGCCATTATGGGCATAACTGTATTGATATATGTGATAATTTTCGAGACCACATTATTATGTGAATATATATCTGTGATCTGCGACTCGAGACGGTCCTAGTGAGCAAAGTAGCGAAAAATTCATGGCGGGGATTTATACCCGGCTCGGGGTGAGCTTAGGGGTATAAATGGGAATTTAGTGAATATACTGGAGTCTATCTTGACATTGAGGAATATTATTGGTGATTAATTAGGTATCGGGAGTTAAGCGGGAAATATTAGAGACACTCGAGGAGTTAGCGGGAATTGGGGTGAAATGACTAGAATGCCCTTAAGTGGATTAAAGGGTTAGAAATAAAGGGGAGGGCATTAGGGTCATTTGGCTTTCTAAATATGGGAATTACTGAGACTTTATGTTAGTGGGAATTGTAGAGAAGTGTAGAAGTCTGAAAAAGAAGGAAAAGGAAGGAAAAGAAAGAGAGAAAAACAGAGAGAGTTTTCTAAGGTCGGTTTAAGCTTCCTTCATCAGTTTCTGGAGGATTTCTGGAGCAAAGCTCAGAGGAGAGCTGGGATAGACTAAGCATCAAGGATTCTAAGCGAAGTTTGGGGAATTGGCAGAGGTTTAGCAAGGATTCATCAACACTTGAGGTAAAATTCTGTAAGTTTCTTCAGCTCTGGTTTTGGTTCCTAGCTAAGTTATCTAAGCTGTGTTGATGGGGAAATTTTAGGAAAGTTGGAGCCAAGAGTTGAGGAAGAGCAAGCCAAGGAAGTCTAGGGGCACCTTGAGGTCGAAATTCCACCAAAGGTATAAATTATAAGCTTCTAACTTTGTTATTCAACTAGTTTCTGCTGAGTTTTAGTGTCTAGAAGTGGCTATGGTGAATTTTGAGTTTGAGGATGCATGTGTTTGAGTTCTAGGTATTTGGGGTGCTTGGGATGAGTGGAGTATGGTCATAAGGTTTTTTTTGAGGTTGGGAAAGATTTGGAAGAGTGTTGGTTGAGGTTGGTTCGAGGAAATCGCAGGAAGGGAAAACTCGGAGTTGGCCTGTCTGTGACTAGCGCTAGCCTTTGGGCACCGTAGCGCTAGGCCAGGCTTGCTGAGGGGATTTTGTTTCTATTTGTAGTGTTGTAGCACCCTCCCATGAGCATTGTAGCGCTACCCTGCCTTCTGAAGAGGATTTTAGGGTTATTCGCAAGGATTTTTTACCAAGGGTTTGGGGTTTGTTTCCACCACCTTGTTTGGTGGAACTAGGACTTCTCGGGGGCTCGGGATTGACCCCGAGGCTAGGTTTTGGACTTGAGGTCTGATGATGACTTTGGCCTATGGTTGTGTTTAGGTGAGCGCTAGGGCTCGAGGGGGATCGTGCTCAAGGAGTCGAGTGATCAAAGCTAGCAAATTGAAAGGTAAGAAAACTGCACCCGGTTATATGTTTGTGATGGGACTAAGTGCTCCCGATATTTGTATCGTGTCAATGATGGTATTATGCCATGGGACATGTGAAAGCGGCCTAAGATTGTCGTACATAATATTTGCGAACAGGGCACGGCTTGGCCACTGGTAGCCGAGGACAGCTTAATATTCACTGAGCTCAGTTTAAGCAGGTCGGAGTCAGTGGGATAATGGAGGGAGCAGCCTGAGAGCGCTATCCCTAGTTATCACTTGTGATCTGATATATGATATGATCTGATATGTTTAGTATGTTGACTACTTGATTATACTGAATGATTATATGGTTGAGATTATGTGATGTAGTATGAGATGTTGACTTGTCTGTTGATTGCTTATGCTCTGTTGTTGTGTTTTCTTGTTGGGCCTTGGCTCACGGGTGCTACGTGGTGCAGGTAAAGGCAAGGGCAAGTTGGACCAATCCTAAGGTGGAGGGCTGCGGGGTTGAATGTACATAGACAGCTATTCGATCGCCATGGTCGAGGAGTGGGTCAGGATAGGGATTGCTTAACTGTCTGTTTTGCCTTAATATGGCTTGTTGTTGTATCTAAACCTTATGACTTTTGTAAATGGTCTTTAAACTTAATATTCTTGGGATCCCGTGCAAACAGATAACGTTTCTTAATGAAAAATGTGACTTTTGAGACCAAAACATTTTAACCCTAGTTCCTTTATAGTTTCAATAGCACATTTTTAATTAAATGACTTGATTAGCAAGTCCAGCACTTTATAAACACACAGTGTAACGGTCTTGGCTATCCAGGGCGTTACAGAGCTGTAGGGCGTTGTATACATACTCAGCCTACTCGGCCACCACGGTTGAGAGATTTTGAGGAGTGGGAGTCATTACTTGAAAATTTGCCGTTTAGGTTGGCTAAATCTGTAATCTTGATAAACTTGTATTTTATTAGAAACTTTTGGGATCCCTTGTAACTAATTAACCTTTTTAATGAAAAGTTCAACTTTTGACCAAACCTTTTAATACCTAAACTGTTGTTTAATCCTAATTACTCTTTTAAGTCCAAATGACTTGCTTAACGAGTTAAGCACTATTTTTAACACACGATGTAATAGTTTTGACTATTAAGGGCATTACAGCCACCTAATTAGGGTTTTGCATTATTTTACTATCATCTTTAGATTGCTATTCACCTAATAATTTAGGATTCTAAGTATAGTGATAAATTGCAATTAGGGTATTGTGACGGGTATCTTGATTGTGATGAAAAATAGAACTTGGGTTAAATGAATTGCATGCTTAATGAATATGTTGCCTAGATTAACCTGTTTCCATAGAGAGTAATGCTTTTACTAGGTTAAATAGATTGCATGCTTAATGGGTTTATTGTTGGGTAAAAATGATCAATTAAGAGTGCTTAGCTTTAATTAATTATATTAGAGAAACTGAGATAATTGACTGCTTAAGTGTTATCTGCGGAGTTAATAGTTTAATTGGGAATATGGATTATCATTTGTCATTATTGATAGATGGGTTGTCGAAGGGGGAGAGTAATTCTTGACTATTTCTTTAATATCATTTTATCCTTAGTTATTTAATCTTTAATCATCATTTTATTTTATGTTTTCATTTTTTAAAACTAAACCCCTTATCTAATTTATGTTTAGTTCTTATTTTGAATAATAATTTGATCATAGCCCTCGTGGGTTCGACCCTTATTTATCGCTATACGGAAGTAACTGGTATAAGTGATTGATAAAATAAATATTTAAATTTGATACAGCATACCACACTCATCAATTTTCCCACATTGGACTTGTAGGTTATGTAACTTCGTGGATAGTGAAGACCGTTACACTGTGTATTTTAAATAGTGTTAGACTCTTTCAACGAGTCATTTGGTTATAAGTGTGTAACTAAACGTGATTAACGAATTAAGATTAAATTGTTTGGACGAAAGGAATAGTCATTACATTAAAACATTAAGTTCGTACATGGGATCCCAAAATAAACATTTAAAAAAAAAGTAACAACAAGCCGGCCTAAGCAGCAAAATACGGTTTAACCCTAGTTCCTTTGAGAAACCCCAGTCGTGGTGGTCGAGCAGCCGCATATGTAAACGTCGCCAATGAAGCTCTCCAACTCATGACTGGTCCAGCTTCTTTTTCCCCTTACCAGCCACATAGCACCCGTGAGCAAAGGCTCAACAAGAAAATTTAAACATGCTCATAATCAGTTAACAACACATTACAGAATCATAATTAGCATGCCTAGCGGTAATAACTCTACTCGTGCATGCATTCTACTCAAATAAGTGACTACAAGATCACACCATGGGCCCGTTGCCTTAAATAAATGACCATAGAGTCATACCGGGGACCGTTGCCCTAGGATAAGTGACTATAGAGTCACCCTGGGGCCCATTGCCCTATCCTCTGTATAACCAGCCTTAGAGTTGGCCAAGCATACTTGGCGCTTTAATTTTCGAGCGACCATAGGGTCGGCCAAGCATATACCACACTCCTGATTAGGCCTAACCATATCGGCCTACACTCAGTGCACTATTTCCGCCCTTGACTTGTAAGTCAATCCTTTCTTAATCAGATAATGCAAACAAGCATACACCATTTAACAATTATCCAGATACAAAGCATTCAAGCATGCTTAATCAAACAATCACAAGCATAATCATAATCATAATCATGCTCATTCACAGGAGCCTTAGCCCTAATCATAACCATGTTCAGCAACCAGGCCAAGCCCTAATCACATATATCACGTATTGGGTGTAGTTTTTTTACCTCTGGTCCAAGCACTGGATAGATAAAAACGACCCTCGAGCACAATCCTATTCCGAGCCCTAGGGGTGACCTAGTCACAACCATAAATAATATCCTTGTTATGATTCAATCCCAAAAACAAACTCCGGGACCAATCTCGTGTTCTTGGAACTTCCAATTCCACTCAATGGGGTGGTGGAATCATCCCCCAAGCCCCCAAGTTCTTCCCAAGCTCTAAAAGTGAGTCTTGTTAAAAATTGACATAGGGCAGGGGCACCCAATCAAAACAAAAAGCCCCCCAGGAACTCCCCTGCATAGTGTAGGGGTGCCCAAACCAAACAGAAATCCCCCAAGCCCTCCCTTGCTTAGCGCAGGGGTGCTACAACGCGAACCCAGAATTCTGGGTTCCATTTTCTGTAGTTCCTCCGACCTAACTTCATCAAAATCCGACCAAGACCCCCAAGAGATATCGAACCAAGCTCTTGACTCAATTCTAAAAAAACCATGATCCCCAAGATGGTTATCCAAGTTCCTAAGAACCCTCAAACACCCTCAAAGCTCTCAGAAAACTAGAGATGCCAAGAATCATAACTTTGAGTTCTCAAAACCCATCTTTTTTCCAAATCTGAAAATCAACAATCCAAACACCATAATTTAGATCAAGACAAGTTTTAAATCAATAATCTAAACAAACTCTATCATCATATACATAGAGAACTCCCCTAGAACCCTTAAACACAAATTCCCAAACCAATTCCCCAAAACTTCAAGAACACCAAAGTGAAAGAAAGAACACCAAGAAAGGTTAAGAAATATTTACCTTAGCTATAGAATTTCAAAATCCCCACATCTTGTTGTTCCTTTCTAGCTCCTAACCTCCCAAGAGAGCTCAAATTCCTCAAAAATTCCTCAAGAATAAACTAATTCACTTGTTTGTCTTAGCTTCCAAAACCCACATAAAGAGGTAAGCAAGAGAAAAAATGAGAGAGTTGAATGCGTATGACCAAAACCTTTAGCCAAGGTTGCCTTTTCTCTAGTTATAGGGTAATTGACCATTTTAACCCCAGCCAAACCAATGCCCCTTAACCAAAACCAAGGGCATTTTAGTCATTTTCCCCCAAAATTCCCACTAATTCTCAATTAACATCATATTTACCCATTAATTCTACTACACCCAAATACTCATCAAAAAAATTATCATTACCCAATAAACCCTGGTAATGTACTAAATTACCAAAATACCATGATAATTCTACAAAATAGAGTTATTTTAGCACATTTTTTATGCTAATTGTTGCTTAGTCTTTGAGTTTTTAAATAACTTATTAAGTTTATAAGTAATTTTGAATTTATCAGTCTTATTGTAATTTTTTAAGATTTTTATATGTTTTTATAGATATTTTATTATAATATGTTGTAGTTTAATTATTTAAAATTAGTATTGTTAAGTTATAAGTAAAATGATGCAATTTTGAGCTTAAATGATTAAGTAAATTAAGTTTTAATTAATATTTTCAAATAATAATTATGACTCATTTTATAATTGAAATTATTTGATTATGATTTAATTTATTTTGTAGGAAAATTATTGCATTTGTGGTGCTTGAAGCAGAAAAATAAAGAAAAGAAAATAAAGTTGCGATGAAAGGAGAATTATGGCATTTTTGAAGAGGAAATAAGCAAAAAAAAATGGCACCAGGCCCATGCCTTATTCGGCCCAGTAGAAAGCAGTCCCCAAGCCACCACCTGGGCCCGACACCTCAAGGCCCACCCGCTGCCTTCCCCAGCCGCCTTGGCCTGCCTGGCTTACCAGCCCCTGTGTAACGCCCTGGATAGCCAAGACCGTTACACTGTGTGTTTATAAAGGTGCAAGACTTGCTAATCAAGTCATTTAGTTAGAAACATGCTACTGAGACTATAGTTGAACTAGGGTTAAAAGTTTTCGGTCACAAAAGTTACATTTCATATATTCAAACACACTTTTACATGGGATCCCAAAAGTAATAACATTTAAAAAGATAGTTTACAAAATTTCAGATTAAAAGTACAGCTACTAGCCACTCTAAGGGCAAAACATACATTTAGGCTTTTTCCCGTCCTGTACCAATCCTTGGCCGTGGCGGTCGATCAGCTGACTATGTACATTCAGCCTCAAAGCTCTCCCACTTAGGACTGGTCCACTTTACCCTTGCCTTTACCTACACCACGTAGAACCCGTGAGCCAAGGCCCAGCAAGAAAACACAATAACAAAGCACAATCATCAATCAAACAATCAGATAATTCATACAGTATAGCCATATACTTAATAGTCCAGAACATCCATATAATTAGGCATTCAACAGACCAAGCTTATCAATTAACATTAATAACCAATTCACAAATAATAACCAGAGTCGACGCCCGTAGGTCGTACCCCCTATTTATCCCACTAACTCCGACCTGCTTAAACCGAGCTCAATGAATATCAAGCTGTCCTCAGCTACTAGTGGCCGAGCCGCGCCCTGTGCGCAAATATTGATTCTGGCACCCTTAGGTCGTTTATCACATGTCCCATGGCATAATACCATCTATGACATCATACAGATATATGGAGCTCTTAGTCCCAACATAATCACATAACCGGGTGCGGTTTTCTTACCTTTGGATTCCGGTAGCTTTGATCAATGATGACAACCCTCAAGCACGATCCCTTCCGAGCCCTAGTGTACACCTAGTCACGGTCATAAGTTAGAACCATTACCAAAATTCAATCCCAAAACCTAACCTTGGGACCAATCCCGAGCCCTCGGGAAACCCTAATTCCACCAAACGAGGTGGTGGAATCAATCCCTGAGCCCCCGGGCAAAAACCCTAAGAAATAACCCAAAAATTCCCTTCTGGAAATAGGGTAGCGCTACAGCGCCCTAAAGTGGGCGCTATAGCACTACAAACAGAAGCAAAAACGCCCAAATCAGCCAAGCCTAGCGCTGTAGCGCCCAAAGGCTAGCGCTACAGCGCTAGTTACAGCACTTCAGCACTCTGGTTTTTCTCCTTCGATTTTCCCCAAGCCAAACTTCTATAGAACCCCTCCAAACCTCAACCATACACCAATTTTAGCCCATCATCATCTACATATCATCACACATGACCCAACAACCTCAATTCTAACCACATGCATCATCAAACAAAGGAAGTAAGCATTGAACTCAGAATTCAAGAACTCAACTAGAAACTCAAAACTAACCCAGCAACCAAGTTGATCAAACTTAGAATTTTCTTACCTTTGATGGGGAAATCAACTTTAGGTTATCCTCCAAACCTTTCCAGATTTTAACTCCTTAATTGCCAAAGCTTAATTCTCCTAACTTCCATCAAAATCAAGTTTCAGAAATCATTTCTAACACAGATTAGAAAACTCAACAAAACCTTGAGACCTTACCTCAATTAAGTGACAAATCCCTGGTAAAACCTCTAGCTTCACAAAGGTCTCTAGCCCCAAGCTCCTGCCCAAGTTTTCCTGAGTTAAATCTTCAAAATTCCTCAAAAGGTGGTGAAAGATGACCAAACCGATTGGAGGATAAGAGAGTAAGTCTAAGTGTTCTGTTTTCTCTTCTTTCTTTCTTCTTTCAGTTTCTACTTCTTTCTAACAATTCCACTAAGTCCTAAAAGCTGAATATAGCTTATCCCTTTAAATTCAAATGACCATATTGCCCTCCCAATTATAACTAAACCTTTAAGTCCTTCTAAGGGCATTTGGTCATTATTCCCAATTCTCGCTAATTCTTCGAGTGTCCCTAATAATTACCACTTAAATCCTGACACCTAACTAATCACCAATTACTTTCCTCAATATCAAATAATCTCCAATATATTTCCCAAATTCCCAGAAATACCCCCAGGCTCGCCCCGAGCCGGGTATAAATTCCCATCGTGATTTTTTCGCTAGACTGCTCACTAGGATTGCCACGAGTCACAAGCTGCTGATATATCCACATAATAATGTGGTCTCAAAAATTTATCACAAATATTTACATTTATGCCCTCAACGCCAGAATTACGAGTATACCCTTATAACCTAAACAAGGCCTACATGCATACTAATACTCAAAATCATGCATCTCATAAATTCATATAATCATATAAGCATGTTTATCACATAATCATGCATTTAATCATTTAAATCACATATAATCCAGTTATGCCCTCCCAGTACACTAATTAAGGCCCTTAAGCTCTATTAGTAAATTTGGGTCGTTACACCCTGGGCCCGCACGCATCAACCTGCCTGCACCCAGGCCTAACCCGAAGCCAACCCACCTGCCCTCTCTAGCCCCTAGCTGCCTCCCGTGGGCCCACCAGAAGCCTAAGCCCACCTGCCACCAGCAGCCAACCAGCCACCTTCCCATTCCTCTTAAGCCAATTTTGTCTCCTTGTCCCTCAAATCCCACATTTTTACCCAATTTTTCTACATATTTCACTACAAAATTCATCATGACACCCTAGGATTTACCCCGACTAGACATATTATTATTATTATTATTTTAATGATATTATTTTGGCTATAAATATGTAATTTCAAAACCATTTTTTTGGGGCTTAATTTTTTGGTTACCATCATCTTTTCTACCAATTCTCTCCTCCATTTTAGTGTTTTTCAAGAGAATTTTTCAAGTATGTATTCTCTTTATTTCGTAGTTTCTATTCTAGTTATGAGTTTCTAATCTTTTTAAGATTATTAAGGTGATGATGAAACAATATGCAACTAGATAGTATTTATTCTGTATGTTGATTTCCCATTTGTGCAACAAAGTTTATGGATTTTTCTTCTTCAAATATCTTCTTTCATCTTAAATATCATGTATTTTTTATCGTTAGCACATATTTATACTTTGTTCTTCATTAGTGCAAAATCATAATATTCTTTTATTAAGATGTGCCATTAAATTGTGCACATCAAATGCTTAGAACAAAAATATTATGTTTTGCCTTATAAATAATATTCATTGATTTATTTGTTGTTTCTTTAGGTTGATTCACACTAAATACTTTGAAATTATATCTTAAAAGTGAAGATATATCCTATATTTCTATAATAACTTGTGCTTAAATAGAATATCTAATTTGAATAAGTGATGATTTGATTAATTTCTACTATTACTAAAAGTTGGGAACCAATGCACTTATAAATATTATTGAAGCTATATTTTGTGGATTCTATTATCTTAATAATCTTTCTTCTACCATCTTGTTTAACAATTATTAATTTAGCTATATATATTATCTTTAATTTCTTTATTATTGCCTTTATTTAATTTTCTTGTCACAATATTCCATCATCAATCTTTGGAGCTAGGTTAGAGTTTATTAATGTTGGTTTAAAATAGTTTTCTTTTTTATTTTAGACAACTTATTTGGGTTCGACATCTTTGCTTACACAAACTCTATACTATATATACGATTTGTGCGCTTGCGATATAAATATTTAAAACATACTCATTTTGGGTCCATCAAGTTTTTGGCGCTGTTGTCGGGGAGTTGAAAGAAAATAAACAAACTTTTTCTCAAGGTTAGTGAATTCTTCTACTAGTTATTTAAATTTTTGCACTTAAAAAAAACTATATATACAAAAATATAAAATATATATTTATATAAAAAACTAAAAAAAAAATTTGGGACGGTTCTACCACCCATAAAAAAAACTTACTTATATATTTATATTTATTGTTATTTTTTAGTTGACGACACTTGTGCCTCCTTTCTATCTTTTTAATTTTTATAGTTGATGACACTTGTGCCTCCTAATTTTGTTGTAATATTTATTCCTTGTATATCTTTGTTAGTTGACGACACTTGTGCTTCCTTACCTTTGTTGTAATTTTCTTTATTTATCTTGTTGTTATATTTTTGTGCAATTTACTAATTGATGGCAATTTTTCCTCCTAGCTAGTTGATGACAATTTTGCCTCCTAGTCATTTACCTTATGTTTTAGTTGATGACATGCTATGCCTCCCTACTCTTGCCTAATTTTTGATAGCCTTATTTAACCTTACCTTATTTTTCTCTGTCTCTTATCATATTATTGTGTAATTGTGAAAAAAAACTTGAAAAAAAAAACTAAATCTTGTCATTTCACCATAATCAATCTTTACTTAAAGGAAACTTAAACAAAATTTACAATCTGCCTCTGCTAATTAACCCCAGGGAGTTGTTAGTAGTGTGCGAGTAAGTTGAATCAAATAGGCCCGAGGACAAGTAAACCATAAAAACTATTTTGTTGTGAAATCTCTAAAATTTCTAAATATGCTTGTGGTTTCAGTTTTAACTGATCTTCCACGTCAGAAAATTGTTTGTTGGAGATTACCTTTTTGCCTTGTTTGTGAAAATTGTATGCATCATTGGGAAGTAACTCTAAAAATCAATTAGTAAAAATACGTCTATCTTTGTTTGAAATTGAAAGTGTTAGTAAAAATTTGAGCATCATGGAACCAATTGCTAATATTATTAGAAATCTTGTTGATGAAAATGTTGTGCCTGAAAAAACCTTGCTTGAATATTTTCCTCCTATTTCATCTAATGCTCCTTCGAGTATTATTTTTCCTACCACTTCTGCTTCCCATTTTGAACTTAAACCATCAATCATTCAATTGTTATCATCTTTTTATGGGTTAGATAGAGAGGATCCTTACATGCATGTCAAAGATTTCTTAGAAATTTGCTCAACATTTAAATTTAAAAATTTTCTGATGAGTCTGTCAAACTAAGATTATTCACTTTTTCATTAAAAGATAAATCAAAAGCTTGGTTAAATTCCCTTCCCAGAGGGTCTATAACTACATGGGATCAACTTTATAATAAATTTTTGCTGAAATTTTTTCCTATGTCTAAAACTGAAAGTCTAAGGAGAAAAATTTCTGAGTTTTTTCAAAAAGATAATGAAGAGTTTTATGAATGTTGGGAAAGATTTAAATATATATTATTAAAATGTCCTCGTCATGGTTTTGAAAAATGGAGACTTGTAAAATATTTTTATGATGATTTGACTCTCTCTAATCGTCAAATGATTCAATCTATGCATACTAGAAAATTTTTAAAATTTCAAGGACAAGAGGCTTGGGACGCCCTTGAAGATTTATCTGTCAATTCACAACAATGGAATTATTTTGATCCTAGGTCTAGGTCAACTAATTAACCAAAAAGAGGAGGAAGGTATGAAGTAAAAGATGAATTAGACTTAAGAACATCCTTAGACAAATTAGCGAGAAAAGTAGAAGCTTTAGCCATAAACCAAACTATAAATTCTCCAATACAACCAAGAAAAGATGTTTGTTCTATATGTTCTAGTCCTTGCCATAATGCCCAATCATGTCCGTCCTACCAAGAAGCCTTTTCTGAGGAGGCCAATGCTCTTCATGCTTATGGGAAACCAAATGATAGCCCATTTTCATCCACTTATAATCCAAATTGGAAAAACCATCCAAAATTTTCATGGAGACAAAACCAACCTCCAATGAATCAAGGGCACCAATACAACACGCAAAACCAAACTCATGCCCCACAAAATCAACCATATCCTTTTAAAAAGGAAATCTTCCTTAGAAGATACCTTACAACAATTTATGCAATCCACTCAACAAATCCTACAAAATCAGTCTCAATCAATTACCAAACTCGAGACACAAGTAGGACAACTCGCTACTGCTTTAGCTGATAGAAAAAGGAACATTCCCTACTCAACCTATCCCAAATCCAAAAGGTTAATATGAGATAGGAAAGTCTAGTTCCATTATTCAATATAAGAGTCTTGTTAAATATAAAGATCCTGGGTGTGTCCCACAATTTCATGCATTATTGGTGATCATTTTATTAACAAGGCTTTACTTGATTTAGGTGCTAGTGTGAATTTATTGCCTTACTCTGTTTATAAGCAACTTGGTGTTGACGCCATTTTTCGTCAACTTAAATTATAGAGAAATTAAACAATGAAGCGAATGAATCATGAAGAGAATCAAAAGAATTTTTACGTGGTTCAGCAGTAAATTCTTCCTAGTCCACGAGTCTATGTTATTAAGATTTGGAGTTTTCTGAAAATTCTTCAGAGAAGAATTACCCAGAGCTTTTTCTCCAGAAATTGGAAATCCCTCCTTTACAAATGGTGATTCCTTCTCTATTTAGAGAAGGTTGCAGAATTCATTCCCACATATTTTGGGAAGATATTCTGTATATCAATTGAAATAATGATATTAAATGCATTATCTCCTATATACACGGAAACGTCCCGTGAGGATCGGGAACGGATAACAGATTAAATGCCATCCCTTAAATATTGGGATTACACAACAATAAATAAGTTCATACGCAATGGGCTATCCCAGGTGATTTATCAGTTCTTCGAGATCAGCAATTGGCATCGAGTCTGTCAAGACTATGAGTCAATCACGAGCTCGCCACCCAACTTCGCGCTATGCTCGGGACAAGTAAACGCTGACAAAGCTGTCGCATACGAGCTTGCATTTTCCACGCTCGAGCTATCTCGCCTAAAGACGATCGGTACAAGATATATTCGAGTGTCGTACTATTGTCCATCGCGAGCTTAGAGAATATTCGAGGTTACACATCCTCGAGGTCGTTGTTTTACTTCAGAGGTTTTACGGACAGACCATATGATGTTTTTATACATTTCGAGCTCACACATGACGACCCTAGCTTTCGGGGTCATAACCTCTTATCTCAAAATATGGGTGTAACATTTTGCCCCCTCAAAAGTATTAGTTCGAATCCTATGAGAAGGAAACTTTTGAACTGCCCTTCTTGGAAACTGTACCACCAATTGCACTCGAGTGTGGACACGCGTCAGCCACGGGTTGCTCAATCAGAGTACTTGAGTGCTTTTAGACCATGCCCACATCTATTCGCTTTCCAACTTTATGCCACCATTACCACGTTTACACCCGACCGTCAGATCAGATTCTGAATCAGGCCAATGGCCCAGATCAACTCGACCTTTGACATTCCCTGGGGTTTATAAATTTGCCCAAGTCATCTTCTTCATCCCATTTTCGCATCTTTTAGTTTCAGAAAGAAAAAGAAAAACCAGAGCCAAAAAACCCTTTTTCCTCTTTGCATGTTCTCTAATCCAAGAAGACGAAACAACCTTGGCCTTTTCAATTTCGTGAGGTCATTCTTGCAACTGCTCCTCCAGTCGTCGCTTTCATTGTATTCACAAGCATCTGTGTGTAAGTCTTTGCTCTTGATCATGTACATTCTATTTTTTCATGCATGTTTATGCTATAGTAGCATTTTTGGACACAAGTTTAGCATCAGGATGTATTAGTCAATATAGTGTAGTTTTTAGGTTCTTCTGAGATTACAGATTTCCAAACCCAGATTTTGCATGAATGATGCAAATATGGCTCTTTTAATGGGTTGTCTTGACTTTGAATATCATATTGTGTAGACTAAGAAACATGTATAAGATTAGGGTTTATAAATTGCACGTTTCTCAAAAATATCACTTTTTGGGTAACCGCCAACTTTTTTCCCTGAAAATCCGGGATCTTCGAAAATAAATCCACCTTCCCCCCTTTTTGTGGAATACACGCTCCGAGCCTGATCTCATTCTTTGGATCGAGCTTGGGTCGTCTTGATTTTTATTCTTAATTTCTTGTTCGTCTAGCCCTCACCCTTTTTCTCTCTTGTTAGATGCCGCAGAACTCAGAAAAGCAGTGGGGGTCAAAGCTCACAATTCCTTACTCACCGAAAACTCTGAGCCCGGAGTCACCGTTTACCAGGAATCAACGTTTGATTCAGGAGCACCAACTAAGGCGTGAGCAAGAAGATACCTAAGCTCACTTTCGACGCAAAATCGACGAGGTTAAGGAAAGGAAAAGGAAGAGACTTAGGGTCACCATCTACCCATATCTAGACCCCGAGCCTAGACCAATCCCCATTGATACAACTCTTAAAGTGACAATCGCCTTCAAGCCAGGTGATCTCCAATTTTCACTGATGGGAGAACCATCAAATCCCCCTTTTACCTCACAGCCAACCTCCATTCCCACCTCGAAGACAGAATTTTTTTAGGCTGAGGACTACTGGAGCTCAATTTCTTCATTGGGGCAGATCTCTGACATCTTGGCCCTCCACAATATTAGACTATCAGGCTTCATTGGAGCTCGCTGAGGTGTCGAGCTCCAACCTCCCACGATCGAAGCTGTCGCGCCCCGGGAGATGGTAATCCCGACAACAAGTTAAAATATGCAGCTTGGAGCCAGGATCACATGAAGGCGGAGGCCTTATTGCCCTTAAAAGTCCTTTTTCAAGGACTTCTTGGATTTTGTCGTGTAATGACCTAACTTATTCTAGACTTTGGACCATTAATAACTATTATACATAGATACTAATCTTAAGGAAACATACAAGTGAAACATTCATAACTTTATAATAAAAAAAAAATGTAAGGCAAAGGCTGAAATACATAAAGATTCGGTTAGGATATGGGATCCCATTGTTTAAAATAAAACATAACTTAAATCTTAAAAGTCGTTACAAAACAAAGTGCGTAAAATACATCGAAACATAATAAAATGACTAAAAGCAACTTCATCCTCGAATCATTCACGCAGTCCACTGAATCCATTCTCCCTCAATACACAATCCCAAGCTGCCAAGAATCTTACCGCCGCCATAACTATTTTCCTACACATATAAAACAAAGGAATAAGCCTAATGCCCAGCAAGGAAAATCTACTAAAAGCATGCAACATAACACATAAACATAAACTACAATCATATAAACATTCACTATAAATATATATCATAATTCTAACCCATGTGCATGGTAACTTGTAATGACCCACTACTCTAGACTTTTGGACCATTAATGAAACTATGCATACAAATCCTTAATAAAGCTTACATTGCAAAAATACCATAATTTTATTAGGTAACTTGTAAAAATAAGAGTTACTTACAAAAATATCAAGAAGGATATGGGATCCCATTGTCTTAAAAACAAAACATAATTTAAAATAAAGGAGTTACATAGAAAGTGCGGAAAAATTACACATAAACCCATAAATAAAAGACTACATCCTCGAAATCGAACTCTCGACTCCTCGAATCCATTCACCATCGATACACATTCTCCCAAGCATCCATGAATCTTACCGCCACTATAGCTATTTTCCTGCACATATAAACAAAAAGGAATGAGCCTAATGCCCAGCAAGGAAAAATCTAACACATAGTTCATATACATAAATTTCATAATAAACATAAAGACATAACATAACACTTATTACATACACATACTATAATGGCCATTATTACTTGGGGTCCCATAGACTAAACAAGTCATATGCCCATGAGATTAGTGGGGTCCTACTAACTAAGTAGGTCATATGCCCATAATCTATTTGGGGTCTTGTTAGTCATATGGGTCATATGCCCAAGCCTACAAACATATATATCATACCACTTATCATAACATAAGAAACATAAGATAACATATAGAACATATAACATATGCATTTCTATCCTATTTTCCTTACCAAAGTTACCGGGATAAGAGGACAGCGTTGGGACTTTGGAACACTCCTAAAACCATATATAACAGGGTGAGTAGATTGAAGAAAAAGTAATGAAAAGAATGGAAGGAATGGAATGACTAAACCTTTGAGAAACATACTTACCAAAAAATTATGTGTAAGTTCTTAGATTTCCTAACCAAAATAAGAATAAGGTTAGAAGACTGAGTAGAAGACTATGAGAAGGAAAAATAACATAAAACCAATGAACTAGAGAGTGTGGAAATACCTTGAAGAATTGTAGACCAATCTAAACCTCGAATCGAAATACTATGAAATCTTACTTCCCAAAGTGTTTGGTAAGCTTATGGTGATCAAGCTTATGATTCCCCAACCCAGGTGTTTACACTCTCACACTCACTTAGCACTTGCAGCCTCTGAACTTAGAGCAAAAGATGAATAATGGCTGGGTACTAGGTCCTATTTATAGAGTTTAGGAATGAAAAGATCTAAATTTTACTTGAATAAAAATAATAGCTTTTTAGATGAAAATAATTTGAATAATCGTTCAGCAGAGGCTGAAGACTCGTTCAAAAGATGTTGGACTTATCAAGAGGTTGAATGGCTGAAAGGAAAAAGAATTCAAAAACTTTTGAAATATGCTGAAGGAGGCGATATATCGCCCCCTGTAGGCGATATATCGCCTGGGCCAGTATGCCCGAGGCTGTGGTGCATCGTCTCGTGTTTTCCGTATCTACGTGCTGCGATATATCGCCCCCTATAGCTGCGATATGTCGGCACACGCTGATTAATTAAACACGAAATTACACATTTTTAGCTAAGTTTGAATGGAGTAAACAGCCTTGACTAAGCCCTCAACGTATTCAAAGCTGCTGACTGACCTTATAGCATTCAAACTTTTACCCTTATTAAATTTAATCCTCAAAATACTTAATCCTTAATCATCCATACATAACATGTGCTTAAAATCCTATTGGTCCTTATCTAAACCTTATAGTATAATAAATATTATCCTTAATATCAGTCATATAATCAAACCTTAGGTTAAAATTAATATTCTTAAACTATAGGTTAAACTTAGAAAATCTATAAGTACTACTATGAGTGTCCAAATAATTCCCGGTCTGAACCAAAAATCCACAGTTACAAAGATAATACTATAAATACTATAATACTACTAGCTAAGTAAATTTCTTGGACTCTACATAACTATTGGGGTTTGCCAACTAAGCAACTATAATCCTCAAAATACAATGAGGTTTGCTAGCTAAGCAACTATAAGCCCCAAAAACATAAAAGTGTTGGGGTTTGCTATTTAAGCAACTTGTAGAGTCCAAGAACTTTACTTAGCTAAGTTAGATAGTAGTATAATAGTAAAAATAGTATTATCTTTATGACTGTGGATTTTTGGTTCAGACCGGGATTTATTTTGACACTCATAGTAGTACTTGTAGATTTTCTAAGTTTAACCTATAGTTTAAGAATATTAATTTTAACCTAAGGTTTGATTAATATGACTGATATTGTGGATAATATTTAGTATACTATAAGGTTTAAATAAGAACCAATAGGATTATAGCACATGTTATGTATGGGATATTAATGATTAAGTATTTTGAGGATTAAATTTATTAAGGGTAAAGTTTGAATGCTCTAAGGTCAGTCAGCAGCTTTGAAAACGTTTGAGAGCTTAGTCAAGGCTGTTTACTCAATTCAAATTAAGCTAAAAATGTGTAATTTTGTGTTTAAATAATCAACGTATGTCGATATTGTTGGAAAAAGCTTATACAGGATATTTATTTATTTTCATGTATATCTAATATTAAACAAATTAATACGAGATAGCCTAAAACATGTTTCTAAAATTGAATTCAAAGAGAAACAAATAATATAATACTTACAGTATACGCAGCAGAATTAAGAGTCCTTCCTTCAGTTTCTCTAACTCTTGTATCCTTTCTGTCGCAGAGTATTATCAAGAAACTGAACCGATCTTCTATTGTCTTCACGATCTTCCAATGTATCCTTAGAACCACCTAGACTAGTGTGGGCAATTCTCAACACATGAGATAGATATAGAGAGAAGAAAAGAAAATAACAAAGAGGCTTAGAAAAAGACTTGTGTTTAGAGAGAATATAAAACTATCAGAAAATCTGACTTATCAAAAACCCCTGTTTTGACTTCTCTATAAGCACTCCTTTTATAGACTCAATTAGGCCATTTAATTTAATTAAAAAATCAATAAAATAACAGCCATTTTGAAGCCCTAGGTCGAAATTATCATGGGCTATAGGCCCGTGAAATTTCTCATTTGATTATAAGCCCATTGGACTTAAAATCAAGGCATGTGTTATTTTCTATTGATTTAATTAATTAAATAATTATTTAAATCCTTTATCAAATTAATTATTTATAATTTGAACCTTGATTTAAATTTATTTATTGATTTAGATACCAATTTATCTTAATTAATAAATCTGCCATAATTTATCTTTTCTTCTCAAAATTACACAACTCTGTGAAACTATCCAAAATTGACCTGGTCAACTTTGATAATTCTAATTGATGATTAAATCAATTAATTGAGACTATCTAGATGATTTTATCCAAAGTACAATGGGGACCATGGGCCTATGAAATCAAGCTCCAATAAGTTTTCATAAATCTAACAAATAAATTTACTAACTTATTAATTTCTCGTGACTCCACTATAGACTTGGAATTGCACTCTTGAATTCATAGAACGCTCTATAACAAATATAGATACGCTATTAATTATCTATTGTTACAACCATAATTGTCACTCAATCCTCTATAGACGGTCTACAATGAGACAGGACTAAAATACCGTTTTACCCCTCATTGTATTTTATCCTTAAAACACTTAGTTCCTTGTAAATGATATTTCAGTAAACTAATTTAATTACTGAAATGAGATCTCTATCATTTAACACCTTGAACCAAACTAAAAGGAAACCATCGTTTCAATTCTTCATCAGAAGCTATAGATGTTCATATCTATGATTAACACTCCCACTCAATTATACTACCGAGTTCCCAAGATGTAAGTATGGGCTAGTCCGTAGGGTAAGCTGGTAACGAACAAGTCAAAGAACTCAAATAATACAATCAGTTAGAATACTAACCACTCAGAATTGAGATTGAATTGACCTATGGTCAACTATATGATATGACTAGAATAGATAATAACGGTATGTTTACTTATCTTATCAACTGTCAATATCGGTCCTGTCCGATGTAACAAATACATCTGATCTTATCTACTTTGCTAATGTTCTGGAAAGAACATAACACTGTAATGTGTAAGTAGATCATATCGTAGATTGGCAAGTCAGTGTAAATCCGGTGCACTGACTAATCTTAGGACTAACTTATTTTTGAACATATAATCATATTTATATTCCACTGTGATTACGTCACTATAAATAAGATTAGCTATATGCTCGGGATTTAATAGAAGTTTATATTAAATAAATAATCATGAAAATAAAACATGTGAGCAAAGTGATTGACCAAGTCAAAAAATGATTTCTATTCTTTTATTAATAATAAAATGAGATTACAAAGAATTTGGGTTTTAATTAGGGCATAAAACCCCAACAGATATATCGCAGCTATAGGGGGCGATATATCGCAGCACGAAGATACGAAAAACCTGAAACGATGCACGATTGCCTCAGGCATACTGGCCCAGGCGATATATCGCCTACAGGGGGCGATATATCGCCCCTCTCAGCTCATTTTGAAAGTTTTCAAAATCATTCCCCATTCAAACCTTCAACCTCTTGATAAGTCCAGCATCTTTTTGAATGAGTCTTCAGCCTCTGCTGAACGATAATTCAAATTATTTTCACTTTAAAAGCCATTATTTTTATTCAAGTTAAATGAGATCTTTTCATTCCTAAACTCTATAAATAGGACCTAGTACCCAGCCATTATTCATCTATTACTCTAAGTTCAGAGGCTGCAAGTTGCTAGGTGAGTGTGAGAGTGTAAACACTTGGGTTGGGAATCATAAGCTTATCAAACACTTGGGAAGTAAGGTTTTATAGCATTTCGGTTCGAGGTTTAGATTGGTCTTACAAGTCTTCAAGGTATTTCCACACTCTAGTTCATTGGTATTATTTTATTTAAGTTCTCATAGTCTTCTACTCAACCTTCTAACCTTATTCTTATTTTGGTTAGGAAATCTAAGTTCTTGAGCACAAGGTTTTGGTAAGTATATTTTAATAGTATAGTTCCTTCATCTCTTTCATCTCTTTTTCTTCAATAGACTCACCCTTTCATAAATGGTTTTTAGGAGTGTTCCAAAGTCCCAACTCTGTCCTCATATCCCGGTATCTTTGGTAAGGAAAATAGGATAGAATTTATATGTTATATGCTTTTATATGTTATCTTATGATTTTATGTTATGCAATATGTTATGATGTGTATGATTGTAGGCTTGGGCATATGACCCATATGACTAACAAGCCCCAAATAGATTATGGGCATATGACTTGCTTAGCTATCAAGACCCCACTAATCTAATGGGCATATGACTTGTTTAGTCTATGGGACCCCAAGTAATAATGGCCATTATAGTATGTATGTGACATAAGTGTTATGGTATGTTTTTATGTTGCATTATGAATTTTTATGTATATGGCTATATGTTAGATTTTCCTTGCTGTGCATTAGGGTCATTCCTTTTTGTTTATATGTGGAGGAAAATAGCTATAGTGGCGGGAAAGGTTCGTGGATGCTTGGGGAATGTGTATCGGTGATGAATGGATTCAAGGAGTCGAGAGTTTCGACTTCGAGGATGTAGTCTTTATTTATGGTTTATGTGTATTTTTCCGCACCTATTTATGTAATCTCTTTTCATTTCAATTAAGATATGTTTTCTTTTTAAAACAATGGGATCCCATATCCTGCTTTGAGTTTATGTAAGTTTAAACATTGGTTTTTACAAGTTTTTAATAAAGTATGATCTTTTTCACTTGTAAGTTCTATTAAAGATTAGGGTCTATGTATAGTTTTCGTTAATGGTCCAAAGTCTAGAGTAGTTGGGTCATTACACAACTATAAGCCCCAAAACATATATCATAACATATAAAAACATACTATAGCATAAACACATAAGCATATAATACTATCCTATTTTCCTTACCAAATACCGGGATGTGAGAACAAGGACAAGATTTTGGAACACTCCTAAAAACCATTAATGAGAAGGTGAGTATTTTTAAAAGAAGAAGATGAAAAAGGAAATAAATCTAAACCACCGAGAAGAAAAGCTTACCGAAATGAAACCTCAAGTTCAAAGAATTTAATTGCCTAACCATGAATGGAAAACAGCAAGTTAGGATTTGAGTAGAGAAAAACTATAAAAACTAATGAAACAAACAGAAATGAACTAGGGATAGGAATACCTTTGAATGCACTATGACCGAACTACACCTCAAAATCGAAATACACACTATGAACCTTACTTCCCAAGTGTTTAATAAGCTTAAGATGATAAAGCTTATAACCCCAACCCAAGTGTTTAACACTCTAAAGTAAACCTAGCTGCTTGAAGGCTCTGAACTCAGCTTGAAGAATGAAAGAAATGGCTGGGTACTAGGTCCTAGAGTTCAAGAATGAAAAGATCTTCATTTAGCTTGAATAAAAATAATGACTTTTTAATTGAAAATCATTTGAATATTCATTCAGCAGAGGCTTAAGACTTGGTCAAAAATATTCTGGACTTATCAAGAGGTTATGGAATAAAATGAGCTCGGTTTCAAAATTATTCAAAAATCATGCCATAGAGCCGATATATCGCCCATGCTAGGTGATATATCGCCTGGGCTTATGTTCCCGAGGGTCGTCGAAGTGGTCGTGCGAAGTTATGTGTTTTTCGTATTCCCCGAGTGGCGATATATCGCCCCTAGAGCTGCGATATATCGGTATACGCTGAAATATTATACACGTAATTGCACTTTTTCAGCCTAATTTGAATTGAGTAAACAACTTTGACTGAGTCCTATAACGATTTCAAAGTTGCTGGCAGACTCTGGGATTTTCAAATATTACTCTTAATAAACTATTCCTCAAAAATACTTAATTTCTCAATAAACATGCACATGACAAGTGTCATTATCTTATTGGGTCTATCTAAACCTTTTTTTGATCAAGAAGGAAAAAACTTCATTGAACAAACTGACAATTACAAACAAGGGAAAACCACCCAAAAACACATCCTAGAACCCAACCAAAACAGGCCCAAACCTCATTCTAGTTACATTGAAGTTTACTTATCAGAAGCTTATGTTGAGGTAACAACTTCCTGTTATGAACAATGTACAACCTATACTTAACTAAGGTAATCACATCCTTTGCTATACAATTAGCTGTCAAAGAATACCCATAAAAAATGTACCTATTTCTATTCCTCCAAATGTGATAGATCACTGCAGCTAAAATCATATTCAGAATAGAATCCACAGTGCTTTTCTGCCCAACACTAAGCCAAACAACCCAGTCAGTATAGTTAGTCGACCAAGCTTGAAACCCAAGCCAAGTAAAAATGCAAGACAAAATCCTCTTAGAATGGCAGCAATCAAAGAAAAGATGATGATGACTTTCTAAGTGGTCTTCACAAACTGGACAATATAAGCTATTCAACTGAATGTTGAACTTAACTAAATTGTCTCTAGTTAGGAGGTAGGAATTGATCACCAACCAAAGCAAGAACCGGTGCTTAGGAAGGATTGATCTACACCAAACTGCATTCTTATACTCCACAAGTTTCTGGTTTATTATGCTGATATAAAGCTTGGAAGGCTTGAACTTCCCTGAAATGCCAGCAGCTAACACCTCCCTTTCACTGAACTTGCTCCTTAAGTGGCAAAGTTTCCGCCAATACCAGCTGCTATCCTATTTCAAAACATAATTCCAGAAACTAACCCCCTTCAGATAAACATTCTGGATCCATTTGACCCAAAGAATGTCCTGTTTAGTAGAAACAGCCCAAACATATTTAGCCAACAGCGCTCTGTTCCAGCTAGCCCCATCTCTAAGCCCGAGCCCTCCATAAGCCTTAGGAAGGAAAACCTGCTTCCAAGAATCTAGATGGGGTTTACTTCGAGTCCCTGAGGCCCCCCATAGGAACATTCTGCATAATTTCTCAACCTCCTTGACAATACTTTGAGGCAGAATAAACACATTCATCCAATAATTTCTCAGGCCAAATAAAACAGAATGAATGAGTAATAACCGGCCAGCACAGGATAAATGCCTACTAGACCAAGAAAACAGCTTAGTTCTAATTTTATGCACAATGATCTCGCAATCCTCATGTTTCCATTTGGTTGGTCGCATAGGAACCCCAAGATAACAAAGAGGAAAGCTCCCCTCAGGAAGTTGAATGGCCTGAGTAATTACTCTTCTCTCATCTGCATTAACTCCGCCAAAATAGATATGAGACTTATTGGCATTGATTGACAGCCCAGAAGCCTCACTAAACTTCCCAAGAGCATCCTTAAGAATGCTCATTGCCATGAGAGATCCTTTGCAAAACAGAATAATATCATCAGCAAAACACAAGTTAAGGAGCTGAAGACTCTTACACATAGGGTGAAAACGAAATAAAGGAGACCAAGCAGCCAATTGAAGACTTCTTATCATATATTCCATAATGAGCACAAAGAGAAGGGGAGACATAGGATCCCCTTGACGCAATCACTTTTCACCCTTGAATCTACTCTGAACTCTGCCATTTATCAATAAAGAATAGGAGGTGTTTCTCACACAAGACATTATCCAGCCAATAAACTTCATAGGAAAACAGTAGGCCTTCAACAGATCTTCAAGAAATTGCCAATCAACTGTGTCGTAAGCCTTGCTAAGGTCAATTTTAATAGCACAGTGAGGAGAGATAACAGCCCTACCATAATTCTTAATGAGATCCTGAAGTATCATTATATTATGAGCAATCGACCTACCTCTAACAAACGCACCCTGATTAGACTAGATAAGAAAAGGAAGCACCACAGCCAATCGGGAACATAACAGTTTAGCCATAACTTTATATAGTGTAGAACAGCAAGCAATAGGCCTGTAATCTAGGGCCCGAGCTAGATTAGGGACCTTAGGAACCAAAGATAAAGTAGTCTCATGAAGTTCATTAGGTAATTGACCAGTTGAGAAACCATGTGTGATTGCTGAACAGATATCCTGACCAATGTCCTGCCATAATTCTTTAAAAAATCCTAAGCCAAATCTGTCTGGGCCAGGGGATTTAGAGTTAGGAATACTAAACAATGCAGCTCTTATTTCCTTATTGGAAAAGGGTTTTAAGAGAGAGATTTGTTGCTCTACAGAAAGCTTAGTCCCCAAATTCAAACTTTGCAAGTCGATTTTTCTAGTAGCAGCACTAGGACTACCAAGATAGCTCTTAAAATGGTCCACAAAATGAGTAACCACCTCCTTAAAATCATCTACCAGCAGCCCTTGATCTGTAATATATGAAACTATAGTATTCTCTGCTCTACGCTTCTTCAAGTAGGCATGAAAATATGAGGTATTCATATCCCCCTTCCTAATCCAATTAATCTTGCTGCGTTGAGCAAGAAAAATGTGATACATGTGCTCTTGTAAATGAAACTCAGATGCCCTCTCCTTAACTACCTCTTGCAATCTGAGATCATGAGGATTCGCTTGAGCTTGGAATTGTGCATCTTGATAGGCCACCATAGCCGACTGATAGTTGAACCCAACATCTCCAATATGGTCCCTGTTGAACTTCTTGAGTCTATGCTTCAACCTCATAAGCCTAAGAAATATAGCTCGAAGACCAGAATTTCTTATAGGGGCCCTCCAACTACACTGTACAGTCTGTTTAAAGTCTGAATGGCCAAACCAGAAACTGAAATACCTGAAAAGTTTGATTCCCATTGCCTCCATGGGAATATTAGTCACTACACAAGAACAATGGTCTGAAATAACCTCCCAACTATAAACAGCCAAAGATTGAGGAAACATGTCCAACCAATCCTCATTCATGAACACATGATCGATCTTTGAGTAAATCCTAGCCGAGCCATCTTGATTATTTGTCCAAGTAAAATAAGATCCAATGCTTTTAAGAACCTCAATTTTAGTATCAGCTAGCCAACCCAAAGGATCAGCCAACTCAATACTTGATATAGGATTACCACCAGACCTATCCAAACCAGAAAAAGGGGCATTAAAGTCCCCTAACACAATCCAAGCTTTAACTAATAACGAAATCCGAGTTAAGGCTTGCCATAAGCTTCTTCTATTCTCTAACAAGTTATAACCATAGACAAAGGTAACATAAAAAATACCCCTCTGACCTACCAAGTTTACTTTATAGTGAACCAACTGATGAGACTCCTCCAAAACAGTCATTCTCACTACCCCTTCCTCCAAATGAGTAATAGTTTACCCTCAATTATCGAATTAGAGTAAAACTCCCAATTAGGAAATTTTTTCTCCATGAACTCGCCAATTTTATTCCCCCTCATTTTAGTTTCCAACAAACCACCAATTCCAATCTTATTCCTTCTACACACATCTTGGACTGAAATTTGTTTATTTGCACTGTTCAGCCCCCTTAAGTTCCAACTCAGTATATTACACTTATCCATTGGAAGAACTACCTCCAAGATGCCCATCCTTACCATCATTTTTCTGCTCCTGACGAACACCAAATGGATTGGTCTGTTTTTGAGACTGAACAGCCGGAATAGTATTATCCCCCATAATATGAACCTACCTACTCTGAGTAGCAACACGCTTAGGAGTTCGCCATCCCTCCTCCTTATTTAGATCCTTTAACTGACCTAAATTGTCCTGCCCTGAAAGCTTGACCTCTTTAACAACCGAAATTGAATTTTCCACTACATCACACGCTCCAACTTGCTCCCCTAGATCCTCTTCATTAAGCCCCATTGAATCGTTTGCCTGCTCCACTGAAACTTCAGCTTTAGAACCAGCTTATTTTTTCACCCAGAGAGTTTTATGCTCCTTACGACAGTCTACCATAGAGTGCCCAAACCCAGAACAACTCTTACATTTCGTAGGCAGCCACTCATATTCTATTCCTTGTTCCATAATCTGGCCATTCTCATTAATAAACTGAAAACTTCGAGGAGGATTATTAGTAATCTCCATCTCCACTAGAACCCTAGCAAACTGAATTCGAGAATGCTCCCTAGTAAACTTATCTACTAAAAGAGGTTTGCCTATAGTGCTCACCAAAGCACTAATACACTTGCTACCCCAATACTGAAGTCCAAGGTCATGTAGCCGAATCCATAACGGGACAGAACGGATGAGACGAATGGCACTAAGATCTGTTGTCCAAGGCCTGATAATGACAGGTTTCCTATCAAATTGAAGCACACCGTTCTCTAGAACATGATCTCTTGTTGCTTCATCATTAAATTTCACCAAAGTTAGCCCCAACGTCATTCTAGAGATTTGAGCAATCCCTAGATGGCCCCAAACTCTTTTTATAAAGCCTTCAAACACTGCCATTGGAGGGTTTGCTCCAAGAATCATGCATATAACAACAGAACTCCAATCTGCAGACTGAATCTTCACCTCTTCAATATCAACTTTAGCCAGCTTCTGCCCATTTCTAAACAGTGGTTCAATAAATTCAAGTTTCAATTCAGAAAAAGAGAGCTTACTCGATCTGAATTGTTGCCATTGATGCTGAGCCTCTGACTGAAAGTCCCCTTCTGTGACCATATCCTCTCCTTCCGTCCTATCCGCCCAATATGCACTTCTTATATCCTTTCCCAATCCATCGTCCAAAGCCACAGCATGCTGGCCATTCATACTCGGGCGATCCATAGCACCATCCTGCAAAACCCCTGACCCAGGCACTTCGAGATCCACAAGTTTAACAGGCTCCTGTCCAACGAACCCATCTCCCTCAGCACAGTGAACATCCTTCGCTTGTACCTCAGGAGATAGCAGCTCAGTCCGATCATCAGAATGAATTTCAGGCCTACGAATCGACTTTTTCCTCTTCGCCGTGGAAGAGAGCAACCCGACCCTTCGGCTTTAGATTTTTTTTTTCAAGTTATTTTTTGGGTCTATCTAAACCTTATAGTATAATAAATATCATCTTCATAATTAGCTATATTAATCAAACCTTATGTTATAATTAATATTCTTAAACTATAGGTTAAGCTTATAAAATCTACAAGTGTTGCTACGAGTGTTCAACTAAGTCTCGGCTTGAACCAAAATCTACAGTAATAAACATACTATAACTACTACTACTACTATCTAACTAGCTAAGTAAAGTTCTTGGACTCTACATGTCGGGCTCACTCCATTCTAGCTCAACACCAACTCTTACAGGGTTTTGTTAGCCCTGAGGTCACTTTACCACGAGCTAAATTGGGAAGGACCTTCACCAAAGGAGATTCTGTATCTCTTTTGCTTGAAAAGAAATCCCTCCCGAGCTCGGGGAAGGGACGACTTCTACTACTTTTTGAGCTATCCCAAGGAGAAGAAAATATTTGAGGATTTACCCAACCATCCCCCCGATTTCAAGAAGGCTTTCTTTTGGACAGATGGCCTGGCTCCTTCCAGATACTATTCGTTCAGACGAACCCGTAAGTATAAAAAATCTCTTCTTTTTGTACTCGAATTTTTCACTTTGGCTCGAATCACTCATGATATGTTTATTTCTCCAGCCAATTATCATCGAGCTACTCCCTCCAATAAGATGAAGGAGCACAAGGAGGCCTTGCTCCAATTCCCTTACGGTAGGCATTCCCTTTCCTATCTTCTTCATAAAGATAGGCTTCAAGCTTGCGGTCTCCTGGAAAAGGATCAGTCCACAAATGACTGGTCCAACAAGAAATATGCCAAGTGGGAGTTTGTGCCTCTCCCAACCAGCAACCTTCCTCCGAGGTGCAACCCTAAGCCACAATCCCCAGCTCGACATCGTAGGAGTCCGTAATCTGGGAACGAGGCCAATGACGAGGCCTCGAGATCGAGCGACAGAGGTACGGTCATCCTTAGCTTGGATTTATGGTCTCCCTCGCTACTTAAGCATAAGCCCGACAGATTAGTCTAGTGTGAAGATGATAGGGACCACTTTTATGTATGGTCCTGGGTAAATGAGAGAGTTCATAGGTTTGATAGTTGGATAGGGAAATACGATACTATGTATAGTCTGAATGAGGTATGGAACGGAATAGCCGTTCAATATGGTACAAATGATTATAGGGACCTTTCAAGGTTGACTTCCACATATAGGGAAGGGACTCCCCCTACCTCTTCTGAAGATGGGGGAATTACGTGGTCACCGAGCACGAGCTCGGGGGAGAGTTCCAGTTAGGTTCCTCTTGTCCTTTATTCCTTGCCTGTCTGCATTGTGCTAACTTTTTGTGTCTTAGACTTTCTTATAATGTGGTGCGATTATGCAGGTGCTATGGACTCTAATCTTGACATCGTGCTTGCCATTGGCGAGGGAGCTCAGAGGAGTAAGCACCCGAGAGGCTCGTGAAACTCAGATCGGCCCGCCAAGGTCCTTAAGAGGACTGAGAAGACTCCTCCTCCAGCTCTCATTATTACGAGCCCAGCCATGGGTCCTGTTTCCCAGGTCGAAGCTTCCACCACAGATGTCCCCCCTACGCCTCCTACTATCATGGTCCACCCAACGCTCGGCCCTCCTCTGAAGAAGCCAGCGTCCAAAGGGTGCCTGTTGTCGACTCCTACTCATGTTGATGAGTATGTCGTCGACAACGCTGTCGAGACTCATGGAGCTACACTTGGCTCGGACATTCTGTCTCGAGTAGGCCAGAGCATCAGTAGCTTCGAGGCTCCCCAGTGGCAGTTTTTGAATAATGCTCAGGACTGCAACACCCTTTATGACAAGAGTGTCAAGCTCGCTACCGCGGTAACTCCTCTTACTTTACCATTTATTGTATTTATGCTTAGCATGTGTTCTAACTGGATTTGTTTGTGTTTCAGTCTCTTGCTGTCGTTGCTCAGCTTAATTATAAGTTGAACAACGAGGTCCACTCGAGCATGTCCTATGCCCAAGAGTCAAAGAATCTTCAACTTAAGCTTACTGACGAGCTCAAGGCCGCAAAGGCAAAGATGGAGGCTGAAGCCAAGCAGATGAAGGCCAAGACAGCTGAGCTCGAGAAGGTAAACGCCAGGCTCATGGAGCTTGAGAAGATCAATGCCAAGCTTGAGGAGGAGAAAGCGGCCACCTTCGAGATAATGGAGGGCGAAAAGGCTCATCTTCTCGCAGGGTTCAAGGAGAAGAAGGATCGGGCGGTCGACCTGGCCATGTACAGGATATGGGCCAGTAACGTCGATCTTGATACCAACTTCCTAGGCTCTTTTGAGGAAGAACTCGTGGCCAAATGGCAGGCTCGGCTCGGCTCGGCTCGACGCGGAGGAGGTGGAGAGGGCCAAGGAAGATGCTGAGAAAGCTAAGGAGGATGCTAAGAAGGCTAAGGAGGACGCTCTTTCCTCCTAAATCTTGACCCGGGGCTGCGTTCCTTTGAACCTCTTGTAATAATTTTTTATCTTCTATTTTTTTTTATGCCCCTGGGGCTAAGACAATTTATAGCTCGTGAAAGAGCTATTTTCTTATGATATCTATAATACCATACACGACTTTACTTTAATATTTTTGCTTTACACTTCTTAAGTTGAAATATTTCAAGCAATTTATATAAAGTGTCCTTATGTCTGTTTATTCATACAAACACGTGGTGGATTTTAAGCTCGAGCTTCAATGCATTCATGCATAGTTTACTCGACGTATCCATGTCCGATCCTGTTACTTGTCAAGGTCGGAACTTACTTTTACCATGCACTCGAAAGTACTTATATGGTGTGTAATAAAGGTGGTTTAGTTATATCCTGCTTTTCTAGTTACTTTTCCTCATCCTTGGGTAACTCCCCAAAGTTATGAGGTCGAAACTATCTTTTTGCAAGATACTCCAGCCTCGATCTTGACTTAACTTGAAGTAGGTTT
This sequence comes from Humulus lupulus, assembly GCF_963169125.1. Lineage (NCBI taxonomy): Eukaryota > Viridiplantae > Streptophyta > Magnoliopsida > Rosales > Cannabaceae > Humulus > Humulus lupulus. Next base: position 214,266,039 of record NC_084797.1, on the reverse strand, counting down.
ATTTATATTCCAACTTTCTGTCGATTAATTTTAGCTGGTTTGGTTCCAAACTTATTTAGGTCGTGTTTTTGTTTCGTAATCCACACAAATATTTTTTATCTAGTTATGTCTAGATCGCGCATTTGGTTTTATCCAAATTATTTTGCCTTGTGCATTTGGTTATATCCAAACACTTTTATTTTTAATAATTTGGTTATGTCCAAACTATCTTAGCTCGCATATTTGGTTATTTCCAAACACTTCTATTTTTTAATAGTTTGGTTATGTCCAAACTATCTTAGCTCGCGTATTTGGTTATTTCCAAACACTTATTCTTTTCATATATGTTATTTTATTTTTTTAAAGATGACGATATATATGCCAGTAATGCCCCCTTAATATCCTATGAGTGTGACCATAGGTTATTAAATTAAGAGAGTTTGCAAAAAATACAGCATATGGAAACGAAAATGAACATTATTAGGAATTGAACAATTCATTAACAGGAGCATATAAAAATAAATAAGCACGGTTACAGGTGACATCGTTCCTACACTATTGATAGTAAGGTCATAGATGTTCGCCATTCCATGCTCGTGGTACCAAATCCCCGTTCAATCTCGCCAATTTGTAGATGCCAGGCCGGATAACCGATTTGATCTGATAAGGTCCTTCCCAATTAGGCCCGAGAATGCCAGGAGTCGGGCCCCGTGTAGCCGAGAATACATGCCTTAGCACCAAATCTCCCAAACTGAATTTTCTGTCTCGAACCTTTTTATTGAAATACCGGGTAGCTCGCTATTGGTATGCAGTATTCTTTAGTTGAGCCTCGTCCCGTCTTTCTTCAATCAGGTCCAGACTTACTTTGAGGTGGGATTGGTTTGAGGCTTGATCATAAGCATGGGTATGAAAGGTAGGTATTTCGACCTCGATTGGTAGCATAGCCTCGCACCCGTATGCCAGAGAAAAAGGGGTATGTCCTGTTGAAGTATGAGTTGTGGTTCGATATGCCCACAAGACTTGGGGCAATTCTTCGGGCCATTTCCCCTTAGCTTCTTCCAATTTTTTCTTCATAGAACTCTTCAGGGTTTTATTAACACCCTCGACTTGGCCATTCGCTTGGGGACGGGCCACAAAGGAGAAGCTTTTTATTATCCCATTTTTCTCATAGAAGTTGGTAAACAAGTCGCTATCGAATTGAGTACCGTTATCGGACACTATCTTCCTTGGCATCCCATATCAGCAGATGTTGTTTTTTACCACAAAGTCCAAGACTTTCTTCGAGGTAATTGTTGCCAGAGGTTCGGCCTCGGTCCACTTCGTAAAGTAATCTACCGCGACTACTGCGTACTTAACTCCGCCTTTGCCAGTTGGCAACGAGCCTATGAGGTTAATTCCACATATCGCAAATGGCCATGAAGAGGTCATCATAGTTAGCTTGGAAGGTGGAGCTCGAGGGACTGTGGCAAATCATTGACACATATCGCACCTCTTGACGTAATCAAATGAGTATGCTTTGATGGTGGGCTAGAAGTACCCTTGGCGTATAATTTTCTTAGACAGGCTATGCCCCCCAGTGTGGTCCCCATAGAATCCTTCATGAATCTCTTCTATGATCTTCTTAGCCTCGGGAGGAGTCACACACCGGAGTAATGGCATAGAGTATCCTCTTCGATATAGCCATCCTTCCACAATAGTGTACTTGGGAGTCTGATACATCAGTTTCCGAGCCTTGGTCCGTTCTACTGGGAGAATGTCGGCTTCAAGGTACTTAAATATCGGGGTCATCCAGGTTGGCTCAGAGTTAATCATGCAGACATCCTCTTGTTCAGGATCACTTATACTGGGCGTCAATAAATGTTCAATTTGCACAACATTAAGCTCGTTGACCTCGGTGGATGTGGCGAGCTTGGCTAGGGAAACTGCATTCGAATTGTGCTCTCGGGGAACCTATTCTATCGTGTAAAATTCAAAATGTTTGATTGCTACTTTTTATTTTTCTAAGTATGCAGCCATTCTTGTCCCACGAGCCTAGTATTCCCCTAAGATTTGGTTGACCACCAACTGGGAGTCACTGTAGCAATGTATCGCCTTAGCCTTGAGTTCCTTGGCTATTCAAAGTCCTGCTAGTAGAGCTTCATATTCAGCCTCGTTATTTGACACTTCGAAGTCAAATCTCAAAGCAGAGTGAAATCGACTCCCGGTTAGGGTGATCAGTATTATTCCTGCCCCTGATCCATTTTCGTTGGAAGACCCATCGACATAAAGTTTCCACAACTCGTGGGCTGGGGTTATAACTTCGTCGTCAGTCACTCTAGTGCATTCCACTATGAAGTCTGCCAGGGCCTATCCTCTTATGGTTGTCCTCGGATGATAAGTGATCTCGAATTATCCAAGCTCAATGGCCCATTTCAATAATCGACCCGAGGCTTCTGGCTTTGATAAGACTTGTCGTAGTGGTTGGTCAGGTAGCATATGGATGGGGTGTGCTTGAAAATAAGGTCGGAGCTTTTGAGATGAGTGAATTAGCCTAAGAGCCAATTTCTTCATTAAGGGGTATCTCGATTCTGCCCCCAGTAACCTTTTGCTGACATAGTATACTGGCTTTTGCACCTTCTGCTCTTCTCGGACGAGCACGGTGCTAATGGTGTGCTCGATTGTAGCGAGATATAGGTACAAAATTTCTCCTGTGACAGGTTTCAACAAGATAGGTGGTTCCACGAGGTGCTTTTTGAGCTCCTGAAATGCCAGCTCGCATTCCTCTATCCATTCACATTTTTTGCCCCCTCTCAAAAGTTTAAAAAATGGAAGATAGTAGTCCATAGATTTCGAGATAAACCTACTTACTACCGCCATCCGTCTAGTCAAACTCTAGACATCCTTATGCTTTCGAGGTGAGGGCATGTTAATTAACGCTTGGATCTTGTCAGGATTAGCCTCTATTCCTCGGGCATTCACAATGAAACCTAGGAACTTCCCCGATGATACTCCAAAAGAACATTTATGGGGGTTGAGCTTCATGTTGTACTTCCGTAACACGACAAAGCACTCTTCGAGGTCGTCCACATGGTTATTGTTATGTTTAGATTTAACTAACATATCATCAACATAAACTTCCATGTTATTACCTATCTGTTCGGAGAACATCATGTTTACGAGTCGTTGGTATGTGGCTCCAGCATTCTTGAACCCGAAAGGCATAACATTGTAGCAATATAGTCCTTTATCTGTCACAAAACTTGTATGCTCTTGGTCCAGGGCATGCATGGCAATCTGGTTATATCCAGAATAAGCATCCATGAACGACATAAGTCCATGCTCAGCTGTGGCATCTACGAGCTGGTCGATCCGAGGTAGGGGGAAGCAATCCTTAGAACATGCTTTATTGAGGTCTGAGTAATCAATACAGGTTCGCCATGTTCCGTTAGGTTTCAGAACTAGCACTGGGTTAGCGACCCAATCTGGGTAGAAGGCATCTCGTATGAATCGATTTGCCTTTAACCTGTCAACCTCTTCCTTCAGGGCCTTCTTCCTGTCGTCGTCCAGGAGTCTTCATTTTTGCTGCTTTGGGGGGAAGCTCTTATTGATATTAAGAACGTGGCTTATCACATTCGGGCTTATCCCTACCATGTTCGAATGTGACCACGCGAAAACATCCTGGTTCTTCTTCAAAAAGCAAATTAATTGCTATTTCGTTTCTTCTGGAAGATTTTTCCCTACCTTTACGGTTTTCGGGGGGTCTATTTCTTCGAGCTTGACCTCTTCTAATGGCTCGAGATCAGCTATTTCCTCTATTCTTAGATCAATTTCTTCGTCTATCTCGAAGACTGTCCCATCCTTATTCTGAATTATGACAAGTGTTTGTGCACCTGCCTGTTTCTTTCCTCTAACGAAAATGTTATAGCATTCCCTCCCTGCAAGCTGGTCTCCTTTCAGTGTCCCGATGCCACTAGAAGTTGGGAACTTGATGGCCAAATGCCTTACAGACGAAACTGCCCCCAGCCCTACTAGGGCGAGTCTCTCGAGCAGTACGTTGTAGGCCGATGGTAGATCCACTACTACGAATTCCATCATCTTGGTTGTCAAGTCCAAGTAGTCTCCCAAGGTTACGAGGAGTTCGATGGATCCCATACATGCAATCCTTTTTCCTGAAAAGTCGTACAACGTCGTTGCACAAGCTTTAAGGTCACGAAGCGTGAGTCCCATCTTTTCTAAGGTGGCCTTGTAGAGGATATTCACTGAGCTCCCGTTATCAACTAGGACTCGGTGTACCCTCTTATTCGCGAGCTAAAGGGTGACGACCAATAGGTCATTGTGAGGGAATTGTACATGAGACGCATCATCCTCAGTAAAAGTTATGGGTTGAGATTCAATCCTTTGCTGTTTTGGAGCTCTGGGTTCAGGTTCGTAAGGAGTCCCGTCACCAGTTTTTAGCTCATTCACATATCGTTTCTGGGCGTTCTTGCCTGATCATGCGATATGTGGTCCCCCCGAGATGGTTATGACATCTTCTCCATCAATTGGAGGGGGTCATTCGTCCTCCCTTGCTCGGGAGTTACTGTTCTGGGCAGGTGGTGCTGTAGCTACCCTCTGGCTGGTAGAAGCCTGATTAGGGTTTTGATTTCTAACATATTGCCTAAAATATCCTCTCAAGATCAGGCTTCGATCTCATCTTTGAACTGCCTGCATTGATCGATTGTATGTTTGATATCTCCATGGAATCTGCAGTATTTGTTGGAGTCTCTTTTCACTTGCTGGTTTCTCATGGGGTCCGGACGTCTGAAAGGGACCTAGTTTTCATTAGCCAGGTAGATATTCTCCCGAGACTCATTGAGCTCGATATACACCTTGTATACGGAGAAATATCTTTCCCCTTTCTTCTTCTTTCCCCCTTCTACCTCGGGATTATTCCCTTCATTCTTCTTCCTTTTAGAAGGGTTGTCCCCAGGGGGTTTTGTGGTCGTAGGATCCGCCGAGGTTGAGGCAGAGTTTGTGTTTGTTGTTGTAGTTATGGGCTGAAAGGTCATATTCAATGCTGACCTCGCCTCTTCTACATTAACCAACCTCTGAGCTCGTCGATTGAACTCGGTTAAGGACCTTATGTGCTTCCTCTGCATGTCTTCCTAGAGAGGACTTCTAGGAATTACCCCGGCTCGGACAGCCATTAAATGGCCACTGTCGTCCGCATCATGAGCTCGGGCGACTTCCAAATTAAACCTTGTGAGATAACTTTTCAATGTTTCATTCAGCTGCTGTCGGACATTGGTCAAGGCAGACGCCTCAGGCCTAATTCTGACCATGGCTTTGAATTGCTTCTTGAAATCCCTGGACAATTGATCCCAAGAAGCGATCGAATGTCTCTTATACTTCTCAAACTAGTTTTTTGCTGGCCTTGTGAGTGAGGCTGGAAACAGCATGCATCTGAGCTCATAGCCCACATTACTCGCTCGCATGATTGTGTTGAATGTACCCAAATGACGGTATGGATCGGAATTCCCATCAAATGGTGGGACATGAGGAATTTGGAATCCCTGAGGAAACGAGGTGCTGGAAATATAAGGGGCAAAGGGTTCGAGTTCTTCATCGAACTCTTCGTCCCGATCACGACCTCATTCATTTTGTAAGAGCCTGAATTCTTTTTCCAGTTGTTCAATCCTTTTTTGGACTGGATCTACGGGGGGTCTGACTTGAAACAGTGGGGACTGGTTATCGTTGATCACAACCCCAGTTTCGCGCCTTGGCACAGGGTTCTTGCGTCCATTGAGATGATCCCTCAGATCTAGATTTGAGGGATTATCATTCCCCCGATTATGGTTCAGGTGTTCTCGTAAATCTGGGTGATCCCTTCGATTCCCAGTATTTATGCGTCCCTGGTCATACATACTGACCGACCTAGTGTCTCCCGAGCCTTCACTGACATGGCTCGTTGCGCGGTTGTTTCGAGATGGGTTCCTTGCCGGTTGCCTCATCTCAATAGTGTGAGACCGAGAAATTTGGCTTCTCATGGGTTGGGTACCTCTATGCTCCTTAGCAGTCACCCCATTTCCACGTCTTTGCCCAGCTCGCCTTTCCCTATCACCCTGAGTCAGTTGTGTGTTTCTCCAAGTTGGTGAGGGATACCTTATTGGTGATGGTGGGTGCCTTATGGGTGATGGTGGCCGCCATCCATTACGGGGCTTAGAAGGCCCCGAGTTTGCTCGAACTGGTTCAGGAGCATTCTGCGCGTTACAAGGATTATGGGTCCGAGCCTCCTTGAGGGCTTTTTTATTCCCTACCTCAGTCGGTACCTCCGTAGTTGAGCTAGTAGAGGCTCCGGCCCGGTTACTTCTCCGGGGCCTTGACGGAGCAGGCTATTCTGCTGGCGGTGGAGGTTGCTCCGTTCTCCGGGTGGCAGCGTTTTTGCACGGTTACCCACGAGGCCTACGTGGTGGAACATGAACGTCCCACGGAGGTGGAGCTTGGGCCTCTGGCAGAGGTGGGGCCTGAGCCACCTGTACCTCAACAGCCAATCTGGCCAACTCCTCGTTACGTTTCTTGGCCTCTGCTAACTGCTTTCGCAGTTGACGATTTTCGAGTTCCATTATCAGGACATATTGTTCAGGATTATAATACATGTCCTCGTTGTCCCTGGGGGCCGGTGGTCCTCGAGAGTCAGATGAACCACTCCTCTCATCAGGGTCCGAATTCATCATAGGTTGTTTTCCAGGGCGTCGAGGGTAGTCAGCTTCATCTAAAATTTCCTCCTCATGAACATTGGGATCATTCGCGACCATTGTTGATTCTGGGAGGCTTTTTTTACTAGACTCACACACGTACTGCTTAATGCTCTCAATGAAAGCACCAAACTGTTGACGCTATTTTTTGTCAACTTAAATTGTAGAGCAATTAAACAATTAAACAATGAAGCGAATGAATCATGAAGAGAATCAAAAGAATTTTTACGTGGTTCAGCAGTTAATTCTGCCTAATCCACGAGTCTATGTTATTAAGTTTTGGAGTTTTCTGGAAATTCTTCAGAGAAGAATTACCCAGAGCTTTTTCTCCATAAATCGAAAACCCCTCCTTTACAAGTGGTGATTCCTTCTCTATTTAGAGAAGGTTGCAAAATTCATTCCCACATATTTCGGGAAGATATTCTGTATATCAATTGAAATAATTATATTAAATGCATTATCTCCTATATACACGGAAACGTCCCGTGAGGATCGAGAACGGATAACAGATTAAATGCCATCCCTTAAATATTGGGATTACACAACAATAAATAAGTTCATACGCAATGGGCTATCCCAGGTGATTTATCAGTTCTTCGAGATCAGCAATTGGCATCGAGTCTGTCAAGACTATGAGTCAATCACGAGCTCGCCACCAAACTTCGCACTATGCTCGAGACAAGTAAACGCTGACGAAGCTGTCGCATACGAGCTTGCATTTTCCAAGCTCGAGCTATCTCGCTTGAAGACGATCGGTACAAGATATATTCGAGTGTCGTACTATTGTCCATCGCGAGCTTAGAGAATATTCGAGGTTACACATCCTCGAGGTCGTTGTTTTACTTCAGAGGTTTTACGGACGGACCATATGATGTTTTCATACATTTTGAGCTCACACATGACGAGCCCAACTTTCGGGGTCATAACCTCTTATCTCAAAATTTGGGTGTAACACTTGGTCTTGGTGAACTAAAACCTACTTCTATAACTCTTCAATTAGCCGATCGTTCTGTGAAAATTCCTAGAGGCATTATAGAAGTTGTTTTGATAAAAGTTGATAAATTTTACTTTCCTGTTGACTTCATTGTTCTTGATACTCAACCTGTGGAAAATGTGCATGCTCAAATTCCTATCATTTTAGGTAGACCATATTTAGCTACATCTAATGCAATCATTAATTGTCACAATGGCATTTTAAAATTATATTTTGGAAACATGGCTGTTGAATTGAATGTATTTAATGTCTCTAAATTGGTTAAGTGTGAGGAAGTGCATGAAGTTAACATGCTTGAGAATATTTTTGAAGATGATGGAAATGACTTGCTTGACTTTTGTGAAAAATATTTTGGTATGAGCTTACATGTTGATGATTCCATGAATGATGTGAATTCTTTGTTAGAGTCTATGCCCTTAAATGATACCATAACTGAACCTTTTTCACCCCTGGAGAATATTCAATCAATTTTCAAGTCTCCAAAGTTAGACCTAAAACCTTTGCCGGAAAATTTAAAATATGCTTTTCTAGGAGAGTTTGAAACCTTACCTGTTATCATAGCATCCGCCTTAGATAAAGAACAAGAAGATAAATTGTTAGATGTTCTTAGAAAACATAAAGAAGCCATAGGTTGGACCATTGGAGACATTAAAGGAATTAGCCCATCCATATGTATGCATAGAATCCATCTAGAAGAGAATTCTAAAACCTCTCGGGAATGTCAAAGAAGGCTAAATCCAAATATGAAAGAAGTAGTTAGAGAAGAGGTCATTAAATTATTAGACATAGGTATCATTTACCTTATTTCTGATAGTCAATGGGTTAGTCCAGTTCAAGTTATGCCTAAGAAGTCTGGAATCACAGTTGTCGAAAACGAGAAAAATGAATTAATCCCTACTAGAGTACAAACGGGGTGGAGAGTGTGCATCGACTATAGAAAGCTAAATAATGTTACTAGAAAATACCACTTTTCATTACCCTTCATTAATCAAATGCTTGAACGTTAAGCTGCCCATGCATATTATTGCTTTCTTGATGGGTATTCGGGATATAACCAAATCCCTATTGCCCTAGAAGATCAAGAAAAGACTACATTTACATGCCCTTTCGGGACTTTTACCTATCGTTGCATGCCTTTTGGGTTATGCAATGTACCTACGACTTTTCAAAGGTGTATGATTTCAATTTTTTCTGACATGGTTGAAAGATTCCTTGAAGTGTTTATGGATGATTTTTCTATGTTTCGTTCTTCCTTTGATGAATGTTTGCACCATCTTTCACTTGTTTTAAATCATTGCAAAGAGAAAAACCTTGTGCTTAACTGGGAAAAATGTCATTTTATGGTTAAAAAATGAATTTTTTTAGGTCATGTAATCTCATATGAGGGAATAGAAGTTGATAAAGTCAAATTTGATCTTATTTCAAAACTTCCCCCACCTAAAAGTGTGAAAGAAATTAGATCATTCTTAGGCCTTGCCGGTTTCTATAGAAGATTTATAAAAGACTTTAGCAAATTTCTCGGCCTTTATGCCATTTACTTGGAAAAGAAAATACTTTTGTCTTTGATAATGATTGTCATGTTGCCTTTGATAAATTGAAAAATCTTTTGACTACTGCACCCATTATTCGACCTCCTGATTGGAAAATACCTTTTGAAATAATGTGTGATGCTTCTGATTATGCTATAGATGTTGTCTTAGGACAAAGACTTGAAAAAATACCTCATGTAATTTACTATGCTAGCTAAACTTTTAATGATGCTCAATTAAATTATTCCACAACCGAGAAAGAATTGCTTGTTATTGTTTTTTCATTTGAGAAATTTAGATCTTATTTGTTAGGGTCTAAAATTATTGTTTATTCTGATCATGCTCCATTAAAATATCTCTTATTGAAAAAAGATGCTAAGTCTCGTTTGATCTGTTGGATCCCGCTTTTACAAGAATTCAACTTAGAAATACGTGATAAAAAGGGGTCTGAAAATGTTGTTGCTGATCATTTATCTAGACTAGTTGTTGAAACTATACATGATTCCACTTCTATCACTGAAACTTTTCCTGATGAACAATTGATGCATGTTTCTTCTTTGCCTTGTGATCTGTAATTTCTGTACGCAAGTATACGTAGTCGTGTCAAGTAGTAAATTCCGTAAGAACGGATATCATCCCACAGAGACTATCTCCCAAGTACCACTAATTGATTTTCGAATTCTATTTGGTTAATTAAAATTTAAGTGAACAATTAAAAATAAAAGAAATCCTATAAACTATGAACCAAAATTAAAGAACTGGAAACAAAACAATGAATCACTACTTAATAAAAACAACCTAGGAATTAATTTCATCAACTGTTCATCCTATTAATTTTAATAATCAAATCTAAATCTCTTCTTTCTATTCTAATAGCAGGTTGATTTATTCGATTCCTATTCTTTTTCAAGACATAAGATCTCAATCTATATGCAAGTTTTCTACATTTCTGTGATATGCTTAAACATATAAAAGGCATTAAACACGAAAACCTAATTACTACACAAGTCATATAGGTACTTTCGTCCAATATGCACCCTATGTCTATATAATGATAGCATATTCAATTCTCATCTTTCGAATTTTGAATCAAAAACATTAAATCAAGTAAATAGTGATCAAGTATTTACTAGCATTAAACACACATCATATAGATTAGATAGAAAAGAAAGATCAATAGAAAATCATAATAAACTTAAATAGAAATCCCAGTGACTACATTAATTCCTAGATAAAATAAATTAGTTCATAAATACCATGATGAAAATAAACTGCGAATACTTGTTCATAAAATTAACCTAAGAATTCAGAGGAAAAACAAAAACAGAGAAAATAATTATAGCAGACTCTTTTTATCTAGGGTTTATAAAACTTCCAGTCCTCTCAAAATCACATAATAATGTCCCTTAAATAGCCCTCCAATGTTCCCAAGTGAATAGACCAAATTACCCTTCAAAAAGTCGTCTAAAATCTGCAAAAAATGTGTAACTAGTGTTGTAGCGCTACTTCTAGAGCGCTGTAGCGCTATTAACAGTGCCAAAATGCCTCAAAATTTGGTGCACTAGCACTGTAGCACTATTATTGTAGCGTTGTAGCGCTACTTCCATAATAGAACGGAAACTCGTTTCGAACAGCCTGAAGCGTCAGCTCATCGTATTTTGATCATAACGCCTTTGATATAACTCCGAATTGAATGATTTAAAAAGATATGGAAAGCTAAGAGAAATATCTACAACTTCTACTTCTAGAAGTATTTCCAGAAAATGAATAAATCATGGTCAAAATGCGGCTTAAAATCTCATACTTGCGTTATCGAGCATAAACGACGTGTGTTGAGCTTCTTCAATGTAGTATTTTCCACACATAATGTCTTGAAACTCCAAAATCCACACAAAATCCATCTTATTTATCATATTTAACATGTTTCTTCTCATTTCACTCCATATTATGTAATTGACCATTAAAACCTGAAACAAGAAGAAAACAAGCATAAATATGCGCTAAACAATCCTAAATAACTAAAAACATAACATAAAACAAACCTAAAATGAACCTAACACCTTGGTATGCTGATATTATGAATTATTTGGTCACTAAAGAAATACCATCTCATTGGTCTAAGCATAACTTGCGGTAGCCAAAACTCACACTTACTAAACTTAGCATATAACATATGCTCCCTTAACCACTACAATACCAGCCCCAGATGTTGCTCATGCTCTATTTCTGACTGGGAGTACACCAAGATGTCGTCGATGAACACAATCACAAACTTATCCAAATAGTCCTTGAAAACCCTATTCATCATATCCATAAAAGATGTTGGGGCATTGGTTAATCCAAAGGACATGACCAGAAATTCATAGTGTCCATACCTCGTGCGGAAAGCGGTCTTTGGTATGTCCTCCTCTTTGATCCTTAACTGATGGTAACCTGACCGGAGATCAATCTTGGAAAACACTGTCCTTCCTTGTAACTGGTCAAATAAATCGTCGATCCTAGGTAGTGGGTACTTGTTCTTAATGGTCAACTTATTCAACTCCCTGTATTCAATACACATCCCAAGAGATCCATCATTCTTCTTGACAAACAACACAGGAGCACCCCATGGTGAGAAACTCGGTCTGATGAACCCCAAATCCAGTAACTCCTGCAACTGAATCTTCAACTCTTTCAACTCTGCCAGAGCCATTCTGTAAGGTGTTCTAGATACTGGCTCCACCCCTGGTGCTAACTCTATAACAAAGTCAATCTCCCGCTGCGGCGGCAAGCCTGGCAGATCTGCTGGAAATAAATCTGGAAATTCACACACCAATCTAGTCTGACCTGGTCCAACCGACTCAACCCTAGAGATATCCACAACATTCGCTAAGAATCCTATGCAGCCTTCCTGCATCAGGTCTCTAGCCTTCAATGCCGAAATCATAGGTATTCGCAGTCCACTAGACGTCCCCACGAATACAAAGGGTACCTCCCCTTCTGGTTCAAAAGTCACCATCCTGCGCTTGCAGTCTATTGTCGCCCCATACCTTGCTAACCAATCCATCCCTAGGATCATATCAAAGTCATCCATCACAAGCTCAATCAGATCAAGAGACAATTCCCTACCATCTACCTCTACTGGTAAAGCTCTAACCCATCTCCTAGAGACTACCAGTTCCCCAATTGGCAACAAAGTCTAAAAACCCCTAGCATACATAACACTAGGTCTACACAGCTGATCTATCACCCTAGCAGACACAAACGAGTGGGTAGCTCCCGAATCAAACAATGCAGTATACAAAGACCCAGCACTAGAAATCTGACCTGTCACAACTGAGGGGCTAGCCTCTGCCTCAGTCTGAGTTAAAGTAAACACTCTGACAGGAGCGAGACTGCCACCCTGCTTCGGCTCCTCCTTCCTGACTTGTGGGCAGTCCTTCTTCAAATGATTGGCACTCCCACAGACAAAGCAGGCCATGATCCCGCACTCACCCTGATGTCATATTCTGCACCGAGGACACACTGGGAAACTCCTCCAGTTGTCACTTCCGCCCTGACGGCAACTAAAAGCACCCCGCGCCCTCCTATCAGAACTAGGAGGAACAAAGGAATCTGGGGCCTTCCTCTTCTGTTCACTGGGGCCACTACCCTGAATGGATCAAATAAAAGGAGGCGATGTCCTCCTATCATCGTGCCTAACAGCGCTTTCTCTTCAGATCTGATCCTCGGCCCCCTCAGCTGTAAGGGCCTTGTCCACCACCTGGGCATAGGTAGTAGTCTCTAGATCCAAAGTGATCTTCACACCACGGGCGATCATAACGTTCAATCCTCGCACAAACCTGTCTCTCCTTGCCGCATTTGTCGGCACTAAATCTGGCGCAAACTTCGCCAATCGGTCAAATTTCAGAGCATACTCTGTCACGGTCAACCGGTTCTGAGTCAGGTTGATGAACTCATCAACCTTTGCAGCTCGAACTGCTACACTGTAATATTTCTTGTTAAATATGTTCTTGAATTCCTCCCAGGTCATGACTGCCACATTCCTTCTCTAAACCACTACATCCCACCAGATGCGGGCATCCTCTCTAAACATGTAACTGGCACAGGCAACTCTCTCGTTTCCCTCAACCCTAATGAAATCCAAGATAGAGGAAACCATATTCATCCACTACTCTGCCCGCTGTGGGTTTGGTCCACCCTCAAAGGTGGGAGGATGATACTTCCTAAACCTTTCATATAGAGGTTCCCACCTGATCTCCATCACAGGCTGAACCGGCACTGGCGCCACACCTTGCTGAATTTGTAGCCCAGTGACCTGTGGAGGGGCCTGCTGCCTCAACTGTCGAAGTTATTCTTCTGTTCGTTGCAACCTTGCTTCCATTTCGGCAAGCATCTGTTGCCAATTCTGTGGAGTAGGTGGAGGATCCTGACCCTGATTGTCATCCTTGGCCCGACTGCCGCGGAGTCTAGATGATTATTGAGGCATCACAATTGTATGCCTGCAATCAACGACGCCGCTCATCAGGCATGATAACAAAGTCCAACACCACCTCCCAATCACAACAGTCAACCAAAAACAGCAATCCACATAACATACAAATAGCATATAAAACACAACGGGCCATGCCCTGGCATCATGCATATGTTAACTCATCCATCATGCTCTATATGAAATAAACAGGCAAACAGGGCATTCAAGCACATATTCAAGCATATTAATCAATCATGCCAACCAACCCTGAGTCGAGCTTGTCACTGGCAGCAAGCGTACATGTTTGGTCAATCTCCAGAACCAATAAACCTTGGCTCGCTCTGATACCAAGTTGTAATGCCTTACCACCTTAGAGTCGTTACTAAGTGAGTTTAAAATGTGCTTTTAACTCGCTAATGGAGGTTTTAAGGCAAACGTGTAACAAAACCATATACAGAGTCATAAACTTTGAAAATAATTCTATTTACTGAAAATCATAAAATGTTAACATTTGGGATCCCAAAATACTGTTTATAAATATTTACAACTTAAAATATGCTTAAAGTCAACTATACAACAAAATAGGGTTCATTACAAGCATCTTCAAAAAAATACCCCTAGCCGTGGCAGCCAGGCTGACCAGACACGCGCCACCTCAGGCTCTCCATACTCATGGTCGGTTGACTTTCTCCTTGCCCTTACCTGCACCACAGAGCACCCGTGAGCCGAAGCCCAGCAAGAAAACTTCACATAAAAAGATAACATACGCATATGAACCACTCAGCATATAACAAATTTTCCAACAAACCAAACACATACGGCCATGCCGTCCCAAGCGCTTTACCAGGCCCTGGGCTGCGGTCTACACCGTAAGGATATCCCAGGTATCCTTTAGGGTCTTACCCTGGTAACTCGCACTCCGCGTGCTCAACGCTGCTTTCGGCCCCTTGCCGTTCCCTCGAGCTTCTTGAGTACAACAACTTCTTGCCTGTGTCTTGAGCTTCTTGAGTACTGAACCCTCGAGCACGGTCCTCTAACCCGAGCCTCGCTGATAACCTAGTCACAACACATGCATAGCACTCTCATTACTAACCAATTCAAAAAAAATTCCCGGAACCAACCCCGAGCTCTTGAGACCTCCTGGATCCCCACACAAGGTGGCGGAAGCATCCCCCGAGCCCCCTGGGAAAAAGCCTAAAAACTGAAATTTTCCCCTACCCAGAAATGGCCTAGCGCCGCGGCACTAACCCTGAGGGGCCGCGGCACCCAAAGAGGTGCCTTTCCCCTGATGCATCCTAGTGTCGCGGCATGGAAGAACAGGGTCGCGGCGCCCCTACGCGAACCCAGAAATCTGGGTTTTTCCCAACGTTTCCCCGAGCCAAAACACTCCCAAATCAATACCAAAGCATACCTAAGTCTCAAATTCAATCCAAAACCCCAAATAGACCATCTAACAACTCAGAAACATCAACAACAAGCCTAGATACACATTCAAACCCATGATTCACAAATTGGTTTAAATCTTTATAAAACTTAAACCAGAACTTACAAAACTTAAACTACCCTTTAGAAATCTTAAACTACACCAGAAATCAACTTCAAGGATGCATGAAATTCTTACCTTAAACGGGGATTCGACCTTGATCCACCTCCAAATCCAATTCCAAGCTTGACTCCCTTTGATTCTCAAGCTGAATTCCACAATTACCAAGCCAAAACCCAACTTTCAATATTCAACCCAATCTCTAGAAACAAACTAAGATTCAGAGATGATGCTTTACCTCTTGACCAATCTTGGCCTAAGCTTGACTCTAGCTGCCCCAAACTCAGCCCTGAACTCCTTCCTTGATCTCAAGAACTAGCCCTTCCTCCCCTTTCCTTTTTCTTCTTGGTTCTCTCTATACTTCCAACAAAAAGTTCCTGAATAGCCTAAGTGTAAGTAACGTGACTAACCCCTCTCAGCCAAGTTAATCCCCTCCTAAGGCCAAATGACCCAATTGCCCTCCTTTCTAACTTGGTTTTTAGCTAATCCTCAAGGGCAACCTAGACCTTTCCCCATCCTCTTGCAAGAATACCACTTCCACACCTAAAGTAACTATTCTCAAGAGTTACCTATAGTTACCCAAGTTACCAAAGTGCCCTTAACCATTTCTCAATAATTCTCATATTCAAGTTATAATGTTCCCAAAATACCCCTAGGCCCCTCCCGAGCCGGGTATTTGTCCCCATAATGACTTTCCTAGCTAAACAGCTCCCGAGGACCGTCCCGGAACGTGCATCACAAATATATCACTATCATATCACAAATATCACGTTTATGCCCTCAACGAACTAAAATTACAAATATGCCCCTAACAACCAAACAGGGCCCACATGCATATTTAATCGCCTAAACATGCACTCTAATCACATATTCATTAAATTCACATATATTAATATAATATAACAGTTATTGCCCTCCAGGCACGCTAATCAAGGCCCCAAGCCTTATTAGCAAATTTGGGTCGCTACAATATTCATAAGTCTTTTAGAGCTATTATCATTGTGCAATTTTTGAGGAAATACTTAAGACATCACCAATAAAAAAAATTGTGTAAATTTTCTTTTGCTTGAGGACTAGCAAAACTTTAAGTTTGAGGGTGTGATAACTCTACAAAATAGAGTTATTTTACCACATTGTTTATGCTAATTGTTGCTTAGTCTTTGAGTTTTTAAGTAATTTTGAATTTATTAGTCCTATTGTAATTTTTATAGATTTTTATATGTTTTTATAGATATTTTATTATAATATGTTGTAGTTTAATTATTTAAAATTAGTATTGTTAAGTTAGAAGTAAAATGATGCACTTTTGAGCTTAAATGATTAAGTAAATTAAGTTCTAATTAATATTTTCAACTAATTATTATGACTCATTTTATAATTGAAATTATTTGATTATGATTTAATTTATTTTGTAGGAAAATTATTGCATTTGTGGTGCTTGAAGCAGAAAAATAAAGAAAAGAAAATAAAGTTGTCATGAAAGGAGAATTATGGCATTTTTGAAGAGGAAATAAGCAAAAAAAAAGGCACTAGGCCCATGCCTTATTCGGCCCAGCAGAAAGCAGTCCCCAAGCCTCCACATGGGCCCGACACCTCTAGGCCCACCCGCTGCCTTCCCCAGCCGCCTGGCTCACCAGCCCCTAGGCCCGCACGCATCAACCTGCCTGCACCCAAGCCCAACCCGAAGCCAGCCCGCCTGCCCTCTCCAGCCCCTAGCTACCTCCCATGGGCCCACCAGAAGCCCAGGCCCGCCTGCCACCAGCAGCCAACCAGCCACCTTCCCATTCCTCTTGAGCCCATTTTGTCTCCTTGTCCCCCTGTCCTTCAAATGCCACATTTTTACCCAATTTTTCTACACATTTCACTACAAATTTCATCATGACACCCTAGAATTTACCCCTACTTTTCATATTATTATTAATTTAATTAATATAATCAATTTAATTAATTTAAATTGATTATTTTAATAATCTCATTTTGGCTATAAATATGTAATTTCAATACCATTTTTGGGGGGCTTAATTTTTTGGTTACCATCATCTTTTCTACCAATTCTCTCCTCCATTTTAGTGTTTTTCAAGTATGTATTCTCTTTATTTCGTAGTTTCTATTCTAGTTATGAGTTTCTAATCTT
Organism: Humulus lupulus; assembly: GCF_963169125.1. Lineage (NCBI taxonomy): Eukaryota > Viridiplantae > Streptophyta > Magnoliopsida > Rosales > Cannabaceae > Humulus > Humulus lupulus. The sequence continues at coordinate 214,248,694 of NC_084797.1, read as the reverse complement.
TTTAAGATTATTAAGGTGATGATGAAACAATATGTAACTAGATAGTATTTATTCTGTATGTTGATTTCCCATTTGTGCAACAAAGTTTATGGATTTTTCTTCTTCAAATATCTTCTTTCATCTTAAATATCATGTATTTTTTATCGTTAGCACATATTTACACTTTGTTCTTCATTAGTGCAAAATCATAATATTCTTTGATTAAGATGTGCCATTAAATTGTGCACATCAAATGCTTAGAACAAAAATATTATGTTTTGCCTTATAAATAATATTCATTGATTTATTTGTTGTTTCTTTAGGTTGATTCACACTAAATACTTTGAAATTATATCTTAAAAAGTGAAGATAAATCATATATTTCTATAATAACTTGTGCTTAAATAGAATATCTAATTTGAATAAGTGATGGTTTGATTAATTTGTACTATTAATAAAACTTGGGAATCAATGTACTTATAAATATTATTGAAGTTATATTTTGTGGATTCTATTATCTTAATAATCTTTCTTCTACCATCTTGTTTAACAATTATTAATTTAGTTATATATATTGTCTTTAATTTCTTTATTATGTCTTTATTTAATTTTCTTGTCACAATATCCCATCATCAATCTTTGGAGCTAGGTTAGAGTTTATTAATGTTGGTTTGAAATAGTTTTCTTTTTTTTTATTTTAGACAACTCCTTTAGGTTCGACGTCCTTGCTTACACGAACTCTATACTATTTATACGATTCGTGCGCTTTCGATATAAATATTTAAAACATACCCATTTTGGGTCCATCATACCATAGGTTCACCCCGAGCCGGGTATTTTTCCTTGTTGTGACTAAACTGCTACTTTGCTCGCTAGGATCGTCTCGTGCCAAACAACCCAAAAATATCCACAAAATAATGTGGTCTTAATCATAAAACGCATATATTTACAAATATGCCATTAACGGGTCAACATTATGAAAATGTCATTCTAATAAGAAACAGGCCCACATGCATGCTTAATATACCCTAACCATGCAAATATAGTCATATCATAATATAACTCATATATTTCATATAATCATAAACATGCACATAATTAATTCAATTATTGCCCTCCTGGCCCCCTAATTAAGGCACTAAGCCTTATTAGGGAAATTGGGACGTTACGCTTTATACTGGTTAGGAATGTGCGAGCGGATTCCTGATGGTAAAAATGGAAGAACCCTATATAATTTTGGTTGGGGTTGGATTTGAGATCGAACAAATAGTTGATTTCGTGGGGAGTGGGCTCAGAGCACTTTTTATGGTGGTAAAGAATATAGAGTGTAACACTCTATAATCGTTTGGGGTTATTTGGAATTAGGAGATGTCAAAAGCCACTCCTCGAAAAAAATCGTGCAGAGGCAAAATTGCCCCTGCCTCGATATGGTACCTCAACCAGGCGCTATAAGTGCCACTAGGCATGTTTTCCCTTTGGTCGGGTGTTGGCTTATATAAAGTAATCCCTGGAAAGCCATACTTCTTGGGATACTTGGCCACCATCCTACTCGATATGACGCTAGGAGGGGCGATGTACTGGAGTACATCTTTTTTTATGCCCTCTTTTACAAAGGCATGGGTAAGGGCAGTTCAGGAGGTTGTTTGATTCTTACGGACTGGGAGTTGGTCGAAGGACCCTCAGCATTAGTCGCATGCTGACCAATGTGAGGATCAGAAGTTTTTTTCTCTTTTTGGGCTACTTATTTTACACGGGCCATGGATGGTTTGGATTTTTGTGGTTTTCTTCTGGTTCAGTTAAAAGAAGGATTTGGTCTGGGATAGCTGGTCGATGGTATTGGCTGTGGTGGAACTTGTGGTATGGGCAAAGTAGGTTGCTCGGTGCCTACAAACAACAAATTTAGGAGGTCTTCATCTATTGGCCTCTCACTTCCCCAGGAATCGTGCATGAATATCTGAGAAGAAGAAGGGGAAGTGAGAATCTATGACCAATAGATAAGGAAAAGCTAAAGAGAAAATAAATGTTACTCGTGGATAAAAGTTAAACTCTTATACGACCAGCAGTATATAGAAACATAATGAAACCTACGAGCTGTGAATGTAACCGATCAAAAAGCAAAAATGAAAAGGTTTTTCGAGAAAATTTTTCGTCTTCATTACAGGTAGGGAAAACCCATATTTTTTCCAAAACCTAAAAATCAAATTTTACTTCAATTTTGGACCCAAAATCAGTAATTATACCCTCATTTACCCTTTATAAATGTCTTAACACTCCTAAATATTGCCTAAAACACTCATTTAAACCCATAATTATACACATTTTTTTTCGTATAAATGATTATCCTCAAGAACATATCAAGAACTTCAATATGACATTTACCAAAAAGAGATCATTCCTAGTAGAAATGCAAGAAAATTGCTACAAAATAGATGAAGTTGCTCGAAAACTTACTTGGGCTAAGGATTGCTAAAGAAATCGCTTGAAAATCGTCTAAAAGTTCTTGGAAACTGTCGCAAGATGATCAGAAAGTGCTTGATTTTTTTTGGAAGTTCTTGAAGAGAGAGAAAGTTAAGGTAAAAAATGAAGGAAATGGAATAAGCCTATTTATACTTATTAGGGTAGCTAAAAATTCATACGAGAAAAGAGGGTTTTGGAACGTTGGAAAACGCAAAGCCGTCAAAACCTTTTTTGGAAACTGTAAAATCATGATAATTTACCTTTTCTAGGAAGTAATAGTACAATTGTACGTGACGGGTCAGTGAATACTAGCCGAGTAAATTTATTTAATGTTGATCGCATCATAATAAACTTGAGAGGAAAATGTTTCCCTAAAAATTAGCATGATGATGTGACATAAATATAAGATGCGTGAAAGGCACATGACAAGCCATTTATGGAAGACTGGTTGACCCACGGCCACACAGGAGAAGGAAACATTCTACCAGACAAGTGCAGGAGTTATGTAGAGCAACAAGAAAAGAAGTTGGTCAAAAGACATGCGACCAGAGCTACTCATTGGAACACAGTTAAAGCTTAAAAGTTAGTAAAATTTATAGATATTTGCGGGATATTTGTTATTTCAAATGTAAAGTGTATTATTTACATATTATTTTATTATTACTTGTTGTACAAGTTACGCAAGACCCATGACCCATCTTTGTACGTCCTTGAGTCTATAAATAGAGACCCAAGGATTCATTATTCCTTAGGTTGTAATTCTGTATTGGGAGAGAGTTAACAAGATTCGAGTGTTGTTATACACGTTCTTGAATCGTTCTTCCTAAATTGTGAAACTCAGTGGACTCTAGTTTGCTGATCGCATGTTTTGGAGGATTTACATTAGTAAGAGTACTAAGTGGACGTAGGTAATTACTGACTATCAGGGCCGAACCACTATAAATATGTGTCTCATTTATTATTCGTTGATTATTCTTAAGTTCAATATTCATTTCATATAGTTTATTTGACTCAATGTCGTTGGCCAATTTGTGGGTCAACAACCTATTTAGTACCCTATGTTTTAAAAAAGTATAATTTGGTACTCTATGTTTTTTACAATAATCATTAAATACTTCATAATTTGAAAATCGATATAAAATAGTACATTGTGTTTTGGGTATCTTGTAATTTGAAAATCTGTATGTATAAAATGATACATTATTACTCATGAGAATATAACTATTACTATTTGTTAGGCCTAAAATGTTTGACCCAAAAATGTTTCTTTTTGTGAATAAGTAAAACGGTACGTTTTTGGGAACAACGTGCAGAAGCCACAAAGTACAAAAGCAGAACACGCACAGAGGTGAGACATGCGTAGAGGCCATGAAGTCAGAGGCGAGTCCTATGATTGGCCTCTGCGTAAGGGATCTATAAGAGTGCACTTTTAAACGAGAAATTTTGTTATGCAACAGCCAATCAGGGAGTCTTCCTTACCTTGATTTATTTGGGTTTTTTCCTATAAATAGGGGGAGGGAGATTTGTTAAAGAGGATCCTGACTAAAGCATCAGAGTGTTTTTCTTGCAGGTACCCCAAGCAGTTCAACGGTCATCGGAGATCCTAATTTGATCCGAGAAGATTGAAGAACCAACGAGCTTGGAGAAAGTACTTCCAGGCATAGAAATATCAAAATTGTTGCATCAACAATTGGCGCCATTTGTGGGAAGGAACAGAATCAAGAATCGATTCTCAGTTTCACTCGAATTCTTTTGAGAAGATGATATTTTCCCAAAGAGCGGAATCTTGTGAAATAGAGAGTCGATTGAGTAGGAAGCCATGCCACCAAAAATTAACGGAACAATAACAACAACCTCCACAGCCTCAGCCACTGGCGACATCACTGAATAGGTCAACAAGATATGCCGATTGATTGAAGTAAGTCAGCAGCAGTCCGACAAAGCCATCGAAACATTAAAAGAGGCACATACTAAAATGGAGGCAATAATTGCCGAAATGAAAAAAGAAAACGCAGAACTTCAAAAAATTCAAGACAAAAGTGGACCCAATATTGAACGAAACGAGGCTCCCATCGTCATGATCGAGTCGACTGATGACGATGTTCCTTGTGATAGATCTGGATTTCTGGTTTCAAATCCACCATCATCAACTTGCTATCCGCCCAGGGCAGCTGATCATCGTGCAAAATCGCAAGAAATGCGTCCAGACCCAGAAGTGGAGCAACCCCGAGCGTACCCCGATGCAACTAAGCATGGACGCACACAAACCATTAATGGAACTCCATCATCAATACCTCCAATGAGCTTGATTGAGCCGCTTGATGAGGTTCCTCTTCTATGATTACTTCTTGAAAATTATCCCAATTTTCCTCATTTGGTCATTGAGTGCAATTGTTAAAAGTTAGCTCAATATTGTTGTAATTGCGCTCCCACCCTTGGTTGGTCATTGAACAATTTCAATTCCACCATTCATTGTATTCCGCCATATCTTCCAACACCCAATAGGCTTCATCCACGGATACTTGGTAGAAATTGGTGGTGCCTCTTTCTACCTATTATCTTGTTGTGGCATTCAACCCATTGAGGAAGACCTCCAATTGACACTCTTTGGACAAACCATGGTATGGGAACCTCATTAGCAAAGTTTTATATCTCCACCATGCCTTCTATAAAGGCTCTAAGTCGTGTTGAACAAAATTCATGAGGACTTGCATATGAGACATCTCAAGTACCTCGCAAGAAATCAACAAACAAAAGCGTAAAATAAAACAAGGAAAAATAAAAATAAACAAATGAAAAATACCAAACCAAATTGAAAAGCAATTGATTTTAACACACAAATTACACTAAATTCAATCCCCAGCACAGCGCCAAAAACTTGTTGTGATTTAATTTGATCAATAATGTGCAAGTGTACATAGTCAACAAGTAATATAATGATAAGTTGAGTATTGTCTCCACAATGATTGAATTAGCAAATAATTGCGCACAAATCAATTACCAAACAATTTAATAGTGATGAAAAGTAAATTAAAAATGTTTGAAATAAACTAAGATGACAATCTAAAAGCAAGAGAAATTCAATTTGGTGAAGTGGGCTTGAACTATTAAATACATTTATGTCAAGTAACCAGTAACGTTTGCTGCAGCAAAATTCCCAAAGTTAACAAGAATTCAAAATAAGTTCATAGAACTTTTCCAATCCCTATGGTATTAATTCTTTCACCTAATTAAACATATTCCTATGCCAATCAAGTTTAAGGATTCAATTCATAATTATTACACAAGACAAATAATACATTCCTATGCTATTCACGAAACATAATCTAACAAGATTATCTACTTGTGTCATTCACGTTCACCCATTATATTCAAACTTCCCAGTATAAATATAACTAATCATCTTGCCATTGATGGCCAAACAACAACAAGAATTCATCATTAAGCACACTTGAATGAACAATGGGTATTTTTGCTAAAAATAAAGTGCTAAAAATTTAAAACTAAGACATAGAGTTCATCAATAATTAAAGCCTCAAAAGATTTAGTTCATGGCTAACTTAAGAAACACAAATACAAAATCAAAACAGCCCATGGGTATTTAAATAAAAAAATCTAAAGAAATTACAAACTTAAATGAGATTAAAGAGGAGAAAACAAACCAGAGATGATGAATCAATAATCTTGTCTTCCTCATCTTCAAGCTTGTAATTTCTTTTTCTTCATTTCTCTTCTTACTCTATCTACAATGGCAGCTCTAGGATCCTCTCTAAAATGGTGGTTGCCTTTCTTTTGATGATGCTAGAATACCCCAATCTTTCCCTAATTAGAAGGCCCACCACATTTGTTTCTATTTTTCGGCCACTCCTTTTGTCTTTTTTTTCCTCTTCTAGAAAATGCTTTAAAATGCAGCTTATTGCCTCTGATTTTTGCCACATCATCACTCCTTGTCAACTCAATTAATAACATGCCAAGTGTCTCTTCTTTATATGCTGAAAATCCCCACTTGAATCCTAAAATGCTCCAGCAAAATCTAAAATTTCAGCACACACAAAACAACTTAGAAACCAATTTACTTTTCATCTTTTTCCTTGGACAATTCATGCATAAATTCATTATTTTCCTACTTTCAGCTCTTAAAAACTAAAAAGATTCAATAACGCACAACAACACAAAAAAAGAAAAGAAATTAAATAAAAATAACAACAAAAAGAAAACATCACTCTTCCTAATTATATATTTATAAGCTTAAAAGTATAAAAAATAACTATTTATTTCACACATCTTAAACAAATAGAAGACAAGGAAGAGTACGACAAGCCACAATCAATACTTGACGAATTGGAAGAAGTTTGCATCGAAGAAAGTGCTGGTAAGCAGATTATGTTTGCAGGTACCCCAGGCGGTTCAACAGTTATTGGAGATCCTAATTTGATCGGAGAAGATCAAAGAACGAGCGAGCTTGGAGAAAGTACTTCCAGAAAAAAGATCAAAATTGTTGCATCAACATTATCATTTGTTAGTTCAGCTTACCATTTTATTCTAATTTTGCAAATTAAGACTTGTTGACATCGTTTTTCGTCAACTTAAATTTGAAGAGCACTAAACACAGAATAAAAAAATAAATCAAAACAATCGGGATTTTACGTGGTTCAACAATTAAAATATGTCTAGTCCACGAGTCAATATTATTGAGTGGTGGAATTCTCTTAAAGCTTTTACAAAACAATTTAGCACAGTCTTCTCAATACCAAATTGTGCGTATCTACAAATGAAATTCTTCAGTCTATTTATAGACTGATTAACAAAATATCTTTTATTTTATTTCGAGAAGTTATAATTCAAATTTGAAATACATATAATTAAATATATTAATCACGTAATATTCCTTGATAATCAAGATTTATTATCAGATTACAACAAATCCCCATGGAATAGGGACTCTCTAACAGCAACTGCATTCAAATTGGATATCGACCTCGAACATACAATTTACATACTTTTGAGATCGACCAACATCACGAACTCGTCATTCTGGTTAACCTCATCCTTAGCCAGTGATTTCATCGAGCTTAACCATCGGAGATCAACCTCTTCGAGCTTGCAATGAATGTTCGAATTGCACTCAGACTTCGGAGAAGTTCCATCATTTTGAGCTTGATGCCTAAGCTCGAACCTTCCTAACTGGTGCTCGATCGCCAATTGGAACAAATCAAGAAACATGTGTTGAACCCTTACTCAACATTTTTGAACTTACACTCGAAATCTAACTGGTGCTCAATCGCCAATTGGAACAAATCAAGAAACATGTGTTGAACCCTTACTCAACATTTTTGAACTTACACCCTATATTTCAAGGCTCATTTTTAATGATTTCGAAATTTGGGTGTAGGAAGACTTTTTTATTATTCACGAGAATGTAGCTATTTGTTACCTTTCCGACTAAATTTGAGGGTTTAGAGTACCCTTTTCTTCCGATTTTGGAACTGATTTTGCAAATTCATACTAGTAATGTTAGTATTAGAGTTACCAAATTTACAGCTTGTAAAAGACAAGGTAGCTGTAAATTCCCAAAATAATATATATATATATATTAAAATGGTACCAAAGTAACTAAGGGGGTGTTTGGCACCTTAACTAAAAAACTGTTTTTTGTTTTTAAAAGCTAAAAATTGTTTTCTGAAAACAAGTGGGGGTGTTTGACATTGTTTTCAGAAAACAATTTTTAAAAACAAAGTTACAAAAAACAGAAAATTTTGAGAACAACAAAAAGTTGTTTTCTGTTGTTCTCAAAAAAAATTTCATAACTTTACTTCTTATTTTTCATCATTTTTTCTTTTAAATTATTTTATCTCATTATTTATTACAAACTTTTAAAATATTTTTCTCTTTGTAAATATATTTGTTAATTTTTTTATTTAAGATTTAAAAAAAAATAAAACTAAAAAATTGTTTTTAGAAAACATTAACCAAACACCTCTTATTTTTTAAAAACTACAAAAATAGTTTTCTGTTCTCATTTCTGAGAACAAAATTTTGAAAACAAAAAACAGAAAACAATGCCAAACAGGCCCTAAGCTTGCGGGAATTTCAGGGTGTTCCCGCCATTTTGTTCCACGATGCTAGCATTGGTAGAAATCCCGAGCGCATGTTAAGGAGAGTACGCACTTCGCTCAACGTAGCACCTTGAAGGGTAACTTATATATAAGCTGCGTTCGAGGCATCCGGGCAGTTTAAAAGTTGTTTGAAGCTTGTAGCCATGGAAGACGACGCAGGAGAGAAATCAAGCTTCGTGATCGGTCTAATCGAGAACAGAGCCAAAGAGGTGCCGTATAATCACAATTTTGCTTTTAGTTTCTAGGACTTTGTATCTGTTTGGTTAGATCAGTGTTTTGATTATCATATTCAGTGATTTTGAGAAGAAAAATTATTTGATTCTGATTCGCCAAATGGATCGTTAATGAGGATATCATCAGAAACTTGAATTTAGGCATATTTTGCTCTCAAGTTGTTCAAGAAAGAAAAAAGTAATAAAGCTTAGGACATTGAGCTTTGATTTACATGATTCTGAGAAGTTTTTAGCATTTGGTGGTTTGAAGATTACGTTGCAAGTTGCGGCACTTTATGATAATTCTTCTATTATCGAAGAAAGTAAAATTGGTTGTGAAATGGAAACTCGGATGATGATTATTTGCGCCTGAAAAATTGGCTCATTTATGTGCGTAAGTAATTTATCCACTTTATGATATTATAAAAGAATCAATTTATATACAGTGCGAAGCAGCATCTTTTAAAATTTCTGTAGATTTAGGTTTGTGATGTCACCTTTCTGATACTAAATAGACTACTATGTGGTTGTTATTGATATATGGTGGAATATAAATAATTATAAGCATCCTAAGTCATTGCTACTTAGTTTATTGTATTAATAGAGGCTGCAGTTAGTATTTAATCATGTTTTACATAGTTTACCCCACAACTTTAGGTACCTCCTCCTGTAAGATGAAAATCAGGCAAAGCATGAACGATCCATAAATGTTTGGATTGATTGAGTACTGTCTGAAATGACATCGTAGCATACAGTAAAAAGAATATGAGAGAAAAACTCAACAGGAATAGCTGGTGTCTCTAAAGACGTATGAAGTTCTTCATCAATTAGAAGAGTCTGATTGTTGTTGAGGGTTGCAGCTGCTAGAAATGAAGCTTAAATTAGTGATTAGAAAGGAAAAAAAAAAAGTGAATATGATTCGTATTAGACTGGAGTTACACATGTTCTTATTAATAGTTCAATATTCTTACACATATTCCATTTAGGACACTCTAATAATTGGAGCTGTTGTGAAATCATGTTATATAAAGAGTTGAGTTGAACTAGATAGAAGTTGTTCAAATATATTTTTATTTACTTCAGAACTTTCTTTGTTGCTCTTTTTTGTTTTTTTCCCTCCTTCCCCATCTTTCGTTTGGATTTTTTAAAAAGAAAAAAAAAACAAAAAAGAAAAAGAATTGGTATATCATTTGGAGGGAGGTAAGTCAATATGTTACAAATGTAAGCTAATAATAATTATCTAGGGTACTTCCAGCTAAAGCCTGATTGCTGTTGAGTAGTGGAATTATTGTGTACAAACTAATAATGTTAATCCTGACAGGTTGGAGTAGCTGCTTTTGACTTAAGGTCAGCTTCGTTGCATCTTTCTCAATATATTGAGACTAGCAGTTCATATCAGAATACAAAAACGCTGGTGCACTTTTATGATCCAATGGTGATCATTGTTCCCCCAAACAAGCTGGCACCGGAGGGCATGGTTGGAGTTTCTGAATTGGTGGATAGATTTTATGCTTCAGTCAGGAAGGTGATGTTTCCTTCATCATTAGAATTCCAAGCTCTCTCTCTCTCTACAATTAGCTCTGCTTTGTCCGTGGTTTCTTGCAAATGCTACTTCTTTGAAAAAATAAACTATAGGGGTCACTTTTGCAGGTTGTAATGGGCCGCAGTTGCTTTGATGACACTAAGGTTATGCTGGATGCTACTATCTCTTAATGGTTATAAATTTGGATGCTAACATTTGTATCATTGTGTCCTGAGAACTAAGTTGTCTGTATGTATTTCAGGGTGCTGTGCTGATTAAAAATCTAGCTGCTAAGGAGCCTTCGGCACTTGGTTTAGATACTTATTACAAGCAATATTATCTGTGTTTGGCTGCTGGTGCTGCTACTATCAAGTGGTATTTTCCTGATGTTTAGCGTTTCAGAATATAATGCCATAAAATTTAGGTGTTTGTAGTTCACTCCCTTCAAAGTTTCTTGCCCCAGTTATATAATGGAAATTCAGTATAATTGACATATTAATGTTAAACTGAGAAGGTAAAATTGGCAACAATATGGCAACAAATTCAAACAGAGCATTTTCTTGAAGAAAGTGCTGATGAAGTTAAGAAAGTGAGCAAAATTGTTAGGTAGGCATAGTTTGAGCAAAATTGTGGTCCTGAGCGAACCATATTGAAATGGTGTAACATAATTAAAAGTTGAGTCAATGATATGATTCTATTTATTGATCTTAGCATAGTACATATGGCTGGTTATATACGTAAGGTAGTAACAACTAACTGAAACTTACCCGTGACAGAAACATAACAACTAACCCTAATCAATATAACTAACTCTCAGTTCTAACAGCCCCCTCAAATTTGGAATTAAAACATTGTCAGTTCTAAGTTTGTGTCTAAAATATTTGATTCGACAGCTAGATATGGCCTTTGTCAATCCATCTGCAATTTGATCTTGAGACGGCAAATGTTTCACTTAAGTTTTCTGCACCACCTTTCTCACACGAAAGAAAATCTAACTCTATATATTTGTTTCTGGCATGTAGACCTGGGTTAGTTGTGAGCATCACAGTACTCTAGTTGTCACTCCTTATTGTTGTACACTGAACATTTGAGCCTTAAGCTCTGAAAATAAGGATTGTAACCATGTCACATCAGCCACCACATTAGCCAAGCTGTGATATTCATCCTCAGTGCTAGACCTAGAAATAGTGTTTTGTTTACTGGATGGCCAAGGAACTAGATTTGAGCCAAAGTAAATACAATAACCTGAAGTAGATTTTCTGTCATCAGGATTTAAAGCCCAGTCTGCATCACAAAAGGTTCTTAAGTCCAAACTTGTAGGTTTCTAAAGATGAACATGCCAATATACTTAAAGTTTTTATTTCTTAAGGTTTTTTGTATTGTTCACTTCGAGTGTATGCATCTGTTACTTATCAAAATGCTTTTGGCATATTTGCCTTTTTTCTCTGTTGTTAATATTAACTTCTAAACTAATCGTTACTTTTTAAAAAATAGTGATTAATTGACTGCATAATCCACAGGATAGAAGTTGAGAAAGGACTCATCGTCACAAATCACTCTTTATTGGTATGTGTCTAATGATGCATCTTCCATTTCAAATTAACTTTTTGTAATTTTTTTTTGGAATAGAAACGAAACTCTGTATTAATCAATGAGAAAAAATAAAAAGTAAAAGGAACATTTTAATCTCATAGATGATAACATGAACCTGAAAGCAGCAAAAAGACAAACAAAGTGCAGGGGAAAAAACAGCAAAGTTGCAACAAACTAGACCATTCTCTACTTAAATCTTAGATAGAGAATAATCCCTCAAATCCTTTGGATTTGTAAACCCAAGTTGCTACCCAGAATTTTATCTTTTCCCAAATTTTCTTCTGTTTCTTCTGTCATAAAAAATTCTGCTATTTCTTTCCAACCACACAACCCAAAAAATGGCCAGTATTGTTGCTGTCCACAATGATGAGGCACAACTATCCCCTTTCTACTTACATGCCAACAACTGGGTACAAAGTTGTGGCATACACTAGCATGTACTAAGTTCCTTGAATAGCTTAGCTCACAATTTTAAGACTAGGGAACATTCCATTTTAGGTAATTGATTCCTCATCTGCTCTGTAGCAGATGCACCAATTTGGAGACAAGGTTTGGTAGGGCCTTTTTTTTCACGTACATTTAATCTTCCCATGGCAAGAAGCACCCAAAAACTTTAACCTTTGATAGAGCACAACTTTTCCATATAGCTTTTGCCCAATCCTTCTCAAGGTCTGAACTATTTGAATTTAAACTTTCGAATGCTGACTCACATGAAATAATCTCAGTGCTGTCTGGAATCCAAGCCCTTCTCTCCTCCAACACAGCACATGATGAAGAATTCTCTAACCTTTGCAGGCTCCATCAGATTAGGGACTTTCCTATCGTTTAATTTTCGTCTGAAATGAAGATTCCAGCTGGCCACAGTAATGATAAACCTCCTATACGGTACACCTATGCTAGGAGGAAACACAATTAATGGTCAATGGCTGGTTGAATTCTTTATGGAAGTTTAGTGATTTGGTTTGATTTTTATTTAATGGCTATTTCTATTTTAATAGTTTCTGTTTTGGGTTTGTTTCCTGTTTGGGATCAAGCGTGTTTGGGTAAGTCAGGGGAATAAAAAGGGATGAGAATGAGGAGTTAGGTATGTCTGATTTTGTGTAATTGAGCGCTAGCTCTTGGAGAGAAACCAGGTCTCTCGAATATCCTGGATTGTTCTTTGTTATTTCAATAAAATTCTCTCTCATTTTCCTCATTCTTGTTTTATATTTTCTGTGATGTGGCGCCGTCTGAGATTCGAATTCATGGTTCTTACTAAGATGGAAACTCGTATGGAAACAGTGGAGGCTGCTGTCACAGAAAAATTGAAAGTATTACCTGGGTTGGAACAAGGAATGGCCACGGTGGTTAGTCGCTTGGATCAGTTGATGCATCGTCGGGAAGACCATCGACCAAAGAATATTGTGGACGGACGTGAGCAGTCTTCGATTTCTGGGACAGCAATTGGGGTTGCCGAGGCGGCAAGAGTGCTACCTAGGGGTAAGTTAGTTGAGATTGGGGGCAGTAGTTGGGATTCCGGCGGACAGCGACATCCACCGGCCACCCCGAGATGGGATATTCGACCACGGCAAATTGAGCTTTCGTCCTTTGACGGTGATAATCCAGATGGATGGATTCTCAAGGCAGAGAGGTATTTTTCTATTCACCGTATGACTGATACCGAGAGCTTAGAGACAACCGTCATCAGCCTGGAAGGAGAGGCGCTGATCTGGTTTCAATGGGAGAATTGACGTCGGCCCTTCACGTCTTGGAACGAATTGAAGAACCAAATGATACGACGGTTTCGACTTCTTCCTGTTGGTTCGATGTATCGAGAATTTCTCGCTCTTAAACAAACTGGTTCTGTTCGTGACTATCGTAAACAATTTGAACTACTGGCATCATCACTTGAGGGCATTTCAGAACAGGTTTTGGAATCCACTTTTATTAATGGGCTACAATCTGACATAGGGTATGAAGTTGCTGTTTTCGGGCCCAATGGGCTTGAGCAAGCTATGGAATTAGCTCAAAAAGTTGAAACAAAGTTGCTGGCCCAACGTCCCAAGTATTCACGCAACCTAGGTCAGCTGTCTGGTACCTCTTTATCGCCATCACCCAAGCCACTTTCTTCTCGTACGATCGCTGCTCAAGAGAATTCTGGCTTTCGTCGACTATCTGAGGTCGAATTACAACTCAAACGTGCCAAGGGCTTATGCTACAAATGTGATGAGAAGTTTTCTCCTGGTCATCGTTGCAAGAAAAGGGAGCTGCAAGTAATTTTGTTGCAAGATGGTGACCATGATGAGCTTGAAGAGACCAGTGATGAACCTGTTCTGGGAGATGAAGATTCAGAGCCAATTGGCCTTGAGAATCGAGTGGTGGAGGTCTCTATTAATTCTGTGGTGGGACTTACGGCTCCAAAAACTTTCAAATTGGTTGGGCAGGTGGGTTCTCAGCCAATAGTAGTCCTCATAGACAGTGGAGCAACCCATAATTTCATCTCAACTGTCCTCATTCGAACCTTGCAGCTTCCTGTTACGGAGACAACACCTTACGGGGTTGTATTGGGCACTGGCCAAGCTACTAAAACCCAGGGAATTTGCAAAGGAGTGGCTGTGACTTTACAAGGAGTTGAAATAATTGAGGATTTTCTTCTTTTAGCATTGGGTAGTACTTATATGATTTTGGGTATTCAATGGTTAGAGACTCTGGGAGTCACCCATATCAATTGGAAGTCTCATTCTATGAAGTTTACAATTGGGAACTCATCAGTGACTTTGCAAGGTGACCCAACGCTGCACAAGACACTAGTTTCCCTCAAAACCATGATGCGCACGTTCCAACATGACGATGAGGGGCTGATTATTGAACTTGGAGCGGCTTCGATTTATGAGACTAAGGAGGACGACTTACCTGCTGGAATTGCTATGGTTTTGCATGAAGCTCAGGATGTTTTTGAGATGCCACTGGAATTGCCACCATTGAGAGGTCGGGAACACTCTATCACCCTGCGAGAGGGCACATCACCGATCAACGTACGTCCTTATCGGTACCCACAAGCACAGAAGGATGCAATTGAACAATTAGTAAAGGACATGTTGATTGCTGGCATTGTCCAACCCAGTACAAGTCCTTTCTCGAGCCCTGTGTTGTTGGTCCGTAAAAAGGATGGGAGTTGGCGATTTTGTGTCGACTACCGCGCTTTGAATCGTGAAACGGTCCCTGATAAATTTCCTATCACTGTCATTGATGAGTTGTTGGATGAACTTCATGGCGCTACAATCTTTTCGAAACTTGACTTGAAATCCGGCTATCATCAAATCCGTGTTCAGCCTTCGGATGTGCATAAGATAGCTTTTCGTACTCATGATGGACATTATGAATTTCTTGTGATGCCATTTGGTCTCACCAATGTGATAGACCTCCTTTTAATTACGTGTAAAAGTTTTTTATTTGAAGTATGAGCCAGTTTTTTATTTGCCGGAAGGATTACCACCGCAACGTTCTCATGAGCACAAGATTACTTTAAAGGAGGGGGCTGGTCCAATTTCAGTTCGTCCTTATCGCTATGCACAGGTCCAGAAAGATGAAATTGAGCGATTAGTTAAGGAAATGCTGCAAGCCAGAATTATACAGCCTAGCACGAGCCCTTTTTCCAGCCCAGTTTTGTTGGTAAAGAAAAAAGATGGCAGCTGGAGGTTTTGTGTGGATTATAGAGCATTAAATCGGGAAACCGTTGCTGATAAGTTCCCCATTCCAGTCATTGACGAGCTTCTTGATGAGTTGTATGGCGCAAAAGTGTTTTCTAAGTTGGATCTCATGTCGGGTTATCATCAAATTCGCATGGCAGCTAAGGATGTTGAAAAGACAGCGTTTCGCACGCATGAGGGACATTACGAATTTTTAGCCATGCCTTTTGGTTTGACTAACGCTCCAGCTACATTCCAAGCCTTAATGAATGAGGTTTTTCGTGAATTTCTTAGAAAATTTGTGCTTGTTTTTTTTGACGATATTTTGATCTACAGTGCCTCCATGGAACTTCATCTGCAACACCTGGATATTGTCTTAAACTGCCTCAGCCAACACCAGCTGTTTGCAAACAAAAAGAAATGCTTATTTGCCCAGTCACAGTTGGAGTATTTAGGCCACATTGTTTCAACAGAGGGGGTGTCCGCCGACCCCCTTAAATTGGTTGCCATGCGCCAATGGCCCACGCCAAGAACACTTAAGGAGCTGAGGGGATTTTTGGGCTTAACTGGATACTACCGAAAGTTCGTTCGAGGATATGGCCAGCTCGCTAAACCGTTGACAGAACAGTTAAAAAAAGATGCATTTGGCTGGAACGAAGAGGCACAGGTAGCGTTTGATGGTTTGAAACAGTCTCTGTGTGATATTCCAGTTTTGGCTTTGCCAGATTTTTCAGAACCGTTTGTGGTTGAAACAGATGCTTCCGGCACAGGTATTGGGGCTGTCTTGATGCAAAACCAGCGGCCTATTGCGTATTTCAGCAAAGCTTTGTCCCCTCGAGCTCGCGGTAAGTCAATTTATGAAAGAGAACTCATGGCCATCGTCCTCGCTATCCAAAAATGGCGTCCATATTTACTTGGGAGACATTTCATTGTTCAAACTGATCAAAGGAGTTTACGGTACTTATTGGAGCAGCGTATGGTCGCCACTGAACACCAGAAATGGCTCACAAAACTGCTGGGGTATGATTTTCAGATTCAGTATCGGCCCGGTTTAGAAAACAAGGCTGCCGATGCGTTATCGAGGGTGCTGCCAGAGGTAACTTGCCAAGCAATTTCAGTCCCAAATCTGATTTCTGTTGCTGATTTACAATCTCATGTTGCCACGGACCCACTGTTAGCTAAGATAATCCAGCACCTACAAGCAGGGAAGTCATGTACGGGGTACTCTTATCAACAAGGCTGTTTAAAGTTCAAAGGCAGGTTGGTTTTACCATCCTCTTCACCGTTCATTCAGTTTTTGCTGCAGGAATACCATGACAGTAATGTAGGGGGTCACGCTGGCGTGTTTCGGACCTTTCAACGGATAGCTGCCGACTTCTATTGGCAAGGAATGCGAGCTGATATACAGAAATATGTTGCTGAATGTTCAGTGTGCCAGCAGAATAAGTATTTGGCGCAATCCCCAACAGGTTTACTTCAGCCTCTTCCTATCCCGGAGCAAGTATGGGATGATATTTCTATGGATTTTATTGAGGGACTGCCTCAATCTAATGGCTTTGACTCGATATTGGTTGTGGTGGATCGCCTTTCTAAATATGCCCATTTTATCCCACTTCGGCACCCATACTCAGCCACCACCGTTGCATCAGTTTTTGTTAAGGAAGTTGCCAAATTACATGGTATTCCTCAATCTATTGTGACAGATCGTGACAAAAAATTTTTGAGCCTCTTTTGGAAGGAACTGTTTAGATTGCAAGGGACTGTTCTTAAGCGGAGTTCGGCGTACCACCCACAGACGGATGGACAGACGGAGGTCGTCAATAGATGCTTGGAGACATATCTTCGTTGTTTCGTGAGTACGAAGACTACACAGTGGGTTAAGTGGCTGCCATGGGCTGAGTTTTGGTACAACACTTCGTATCATTCCTCAGCGGGTATGACACCTTTCAAAGCTCTCTATCACAGAGATCCTCCACCTTTAATACGGCTGGAAGGTAACCAAACAATTGTTTCAGCAGTTGAACAGAATTTACAGGCTCGGGATGAGGTTTTGGATTTATTAAAACTGAATCTCCAGCGTGCTCAGCAGAAGATGAAGCATCAAGCGGATAAAAAATGGAAAGATATTCAGTTTCAAGTGGGCGATAAAGTCTATGTGAAGCTCAAGCCTTATCGGCAGCGCACTTTGGCTAAAAGAAAAAACCAGAAATTGGGTCCGCTGTTTTTTGGCCCTTTTCCAGTGCTGTCACGCATTGGGGGTGCGGCTTATAGACTTCAGCTACCATCGGATGCACAGATCCACCCAGTTTTTCATGTTTTTCTACTTCGGCCAGCGTTGGGTCCTCTCCAATCTTCAACTAAGCTCCCTATGAATCTGTCCTCTGAGATGGAATGGCTGCTGGAACCCGAGAAGGTGTTGGACATTCGACCAGGAACTCACAGAACACAGCCACAGGTTTTGATCCAGTGGGTACACCTTCCTGAATGCGAATCCACTTGGGAGGACTTTGCCACAATTCAGCAACAATTTCCAAGTTTCCACCTTGAGGACAAGGTGCGTCTTTGGGCGGGGGGTAATGATAGACCTCCTATTAATTACGTGTACGCTAGGAGAGCGGGGATAAAAGAGAGGACAGGTCAGCCAGTTAGTTATGAGAATTCTCGTTGAGTGTAGGAGGGTACACGGGGTAAAATAGGCCAGAGTATATAGCTGAGTAATTTTGATGTATTGAGCAAGGAGAAATTGGTGTAATTTTCTGTTTTGTTTGGAGAGAACCAAGCTCTCGAATTCTTGGTAATTTGAATGATAATTCTGGCCAAATTCTTGCTATCTTTCCTACTGTTTTATTTGCAATCTATTCTGTATTGCTATCACAATGCTCCGGCGACTTTTCAATCTTTGATGAACGAGGTATTTCGCCCTCATCTTCGTCACTTTGTTTTAGTTTTTTTTTATGACATTCTCGTGTATAGTCGCAGTCTCGACGATCATGTTCGCCATTTGTCCACAGTACTACAACTACTCTCTCAACACAAACTCTATGCCAATCGTAAGAAGTGTTCATTCGCTCGTGAACAGTTGGATTACTTGGGCCATATTATTTCAAGGGAAGGGGTCGCGGTGGATCAGTCCAAGGTGCAAGCCATGTTAGAATGGCCTGAACCTAGAAACATCAAGGCTTTGCGGGGATTTTTGGGTCTCACGGGCTATTACCGCAAGTTCGTCAAAGCATATAGTGAGATAGCATGGCCATTGACGGAACAACTTAAAAAAGATTGGTTTGGATGGAATGAGGCAGCGACGGGAGCATTTGAGACTCTTAAACGTGCAATGACTCAAGTTCCAGTACTTGCACTTCCAGATTTCAATCAACCCTTTGTGGTGGAAACCAATGCTTCGAGGTATGGGTTGGGGCTGTTTTGATGCAAGGGCAGCGTCCAATAGCTTTTTATAGCCAAGTTTTGGGTCAACAAGCGCGTCTCAAGCCTATTTATGAGAAAGAGTTGATGGCAATTGTCTTTGCTGTCCAGAAATGGCGTCCTTATTTGTTGGGACGGCACTTTGAGGTGCGTACGGATCAGCAAAGTTTGAAATTTTTGCTAGAACAACGTATAGTCGCTCCGGAGTACCAGCGTTGGATGGCCAAGCTCATGGGCTATAGCTTTGATATTCAATATAAACCAGGGGCTGGTAATAGGGTGGCAGATGCACTTTCGAGGGTCAATCTACCAGCTGAATGTAAGAACCTGCTGCTTTCTCAAGGCATAGATTGGGAGGCTTTGCAACAAGAGCTGCAACAGGACATGTTTTTCGCTAAACTTACTTCTGATTTGCAGCAAGGACGACAAAGAGCTGCTGGATTTTCTTTGGACCATGGCAGATTGTTGTATAAAGGGCGGTTGATGTTGTCGAAGGATTGTTCCCTCGTTTCTACCATTTTACGAGTGTACCACAATTCTCCTGTTGGCGGCCACTCGGGAGAGGACAAGACTTTCAAGAGAATTTCTGCTGATTCTTATTGGGTAGGGATGCGGAAATCAGTGGCGAAATGGGTACGTGAGTGTGAAATTTGTCAAAAGAATAAGACTATGAATCTGTCCCTTGCTGGGTTATTACAACCCATTGCTTTGCCTTCGCTGGTTTGGGATGCTTTGACTATGGATTTCATAGAGGGGCTGCCCCGATCTCATGGAATGGATACGATTTGGTAGTGGTGGATAGGTTCAGCAAGTACGCTCATTTTCTATCGCTAAAACATCCTTTCACTGCTCGTACAGTGGCTGAACTGTTCTTGAAGGAAGTAGTGCGTCTTCATGGGATCCCTTCGTCTATCATCTCAGACAGAGACAAGGTCTTTATGAGTCATTTTTGGCAAGAGCTATTCAAGTTACAAGGTACGGAATTTCGCCATAGCACGGCCTATCATCCCCAAACAGATGGACAATTAGGAGTGGTGAACCGTTGCTTAGAAACGTACTTACGATGTTATGCTTCTGACAGCCCCGTTCTTGGTGGCGCTGGCTGCCGTGGGCAGAGTACTAGTACAATACTTCCTTTCATACAACATCCCAACACACTCCTTTTAAAATTTTATATGGTTGTGACCCTCCTGCCCTTATCCGCTATAAGCAAGGAACCACTCAAGTATCTTCCGTGGATGAGTTGTTGGAAGAACGAGATGCTCAGTTAGACGATCTTACTATGCATTTGCTTCGGGCTCAACACAAAATGAAGGACTCTGCAGACAAGAAACGCAGTGATGAGCAGCTTGTGGTTGGGGAGAAGGTATTTGTTAAGCTCAAGCCTTACCGACAGAAATCTCTTGCTGCTAGGCGCAATGAGAAACTTTCTCCTCGTTTTTATGGACCATTTGAAGTGTTGGCTCGTGTAGGGGAGGTGGCCTACAAGTTGCAACTGCCTGCTACTTCCTCGGTTCACCCCGTCTTCCACATTTCTCAACTTTGTCGGGCTCACGGGGTCACTCACTCTTCGCCAGTGCTACCTCCGCAACTCAATCCTGATCTGGAATTACTGGTGGAACCATCTGAAGTGTTGGGAGTTCGCAACAATGACAAACTGGAAGTGTTAATCAAATGGAAGGGCCTGCCATTATTTGAGGCCACCTGGGAGAACTACGACACCTTATTGCAACAATTTCCTCAGTTTCACCTTGAGGACAAGGTAAAAGTTTTGGCGGCGAGTAATGATAAACCTCCTATACGGTACACCTATGCTAGGAGGAAACACAATTAATGGTCAATGGCTGGTTGAATTCTTTATGGAAGTTTAGTGATTTGGTTTGATTTTTATTTAATGGCTATTTCTATTTTAATAGTTTCTGTTTTGGGTTTGTTTCCTGTTTGGGATCAAGCGTGTTTGGGTAAGTCAGGGGAATAAAAAGGGATGAGAATGAGGAGTTAGGCATGTCTGATTTTGTGTAATTGAGCGCTAGCTCTTGGAGAGAAACCAGGTCTCTCAAATATCCTGGATTGTTCTTTGTTATTTCAATAAAATTCTCTCTCATTTTCCTCATTCTTGTTTTATATTTTCTGTGATATACTATCAGAGTGTATCAAGTAATTGATCCCACTCCACCCTCAACAGATAACTCTTTAATACTTTTATTTTTAGAAGAGGATAGTATTGCTAAATCTGGAAATACCTCTATCAGCAACACCATGCCTGCTCATCATAACCTTGTGCCATGGAGACTTGCACTCCTTAGGAACTCTCCATTTCATCAGAAAAGCTTTATTTTTTACTTCTAGTCTACCAAATCCCAATCCACCTTGATATTGATATATGCAAAGAGAGAGAAATGAATGAGAATAAAATATAGATGAATTAGAATTATCATATTATGTTGCTTACTATATTGATGAAAGAGGGAATCAAAATAATTTTATCTTGTTTACATAACGTGGAAACATAACCGGAATGCTTAAATGGACTTCATTGTCCCTTTTGATTAAATATATATATATATATATATATATATAGTAATGTTTGGGTGAGATAGATTTTTGAAGGACCAAAGTGTCTTTTGATTTTGTAAAAATAATAAAAAAGAAATACAAGCCATTGAGGGTAATGAGGGGTGAGAAACATTCTCATTCTTTTCCCTCTTACCCTACCAACTTCTCCCATTCTTCATTTTAGTAAACATGAAAGAGAATCATTACCAACAAACAATTCTCATTTCTTCTAACAAAGTCTTTTTTTCAAAGAATATTTCTTTCTTTTTTTCATTATAATATATATATTTTTAATTTTATTCTTTACCACATGTTGTGAAATTTCAGTATGCAAGTATATGTATTCGTTACAAATAATAGAGTGATTAAGTCAAGATCGTTCTCATGAGAATTATCAATTAAATACCAATAATTAATTTTTCTAATTCTATTTGGCTAATCCACGGACTATTCCAAATATCACATTCATGTTAAATATGCCAATTTCTTCTCAGCTAAGCACGTTTCTCCTCATTCCACTCCCTCCCGTCATTAAATGCTTAAAACCAAACAAACATAAAAACAAGCGTAACACCGCACAAAACAACCTAATTAACTAAAATAGAACCTAAAAAGACGAAACAAAACAAGTCTAAAACTCGTTTATCACCACCCTTAAAGACTTTGCAATGCATGTGTGGATACCGGTCTTGTGAATTTTATTAAGGATTAGGAGTTACGCAAATCTATTTTAAGTATAACTAGTGTTAATTTTGTTTTTTGGGAATTTATCATTCATTTTGCTTTTTAAGCCCTTATTATTTATAATATTTTCTTATAATAATAAAATATGTATATATATGCAAAAGCTAATGAATTTTATGTCTCACGATAAAGCTCACATTTTCCACTTTTTCATTGAATAAAATCTTATCACTTTGATGGATAATGGTCTTGTTGATTTTATTACGAATTTGAGAGTTTTTAAACTAGTCTACTTTTTAGTATAACCAGTTGATGTCGTTTTTTGGAAAGTCTTATTTAATATAAAGCTCCATCATTTCCACCGTGTAATCCTTTCATCTTTCTTTCCTCTTTATTTATTTTAGTTGAAAATTCTAACATTTATTTTCATCTGCAACTGTGACTTTCTAGGTCACTTTTAATGGATCTTTTGATCATATGAATATTGATGCCACTAGGTGCTCTTTCTTTCACTCGTTGAAATTTATTTTAAAGAGTTATATCGGTTTCATGAAGTTAGAAAATGTTAAAAATTATTTCCTATCTGACATTAAATTTTAAAATTGTCTTTTTTAGTTACATTAAACTTTAATTTGATGGCAGCGTCCAAAATTTGGAGATCATTGAGCCATTCCATTCTACATTGTGGGGCACAAGCAATAAGAAAAGAAGTCTGTTCCACATGCTTAAGACTACAAAAACTATTGGAGGGTACTTATATATGATGTTTGATACATGTCTTAACACTGTTTTCCTACATATTGTTTCCTAGCTCTTGGTATTGCATCAGAATTTGAGCAAGGGATATGTGATCAAATTGGGGTTTCTGCCTTTACAGAAATTGGCATTTCGTATTCTGTATAGAAGTTAGTGTTCATTATGTAGATTATGCTTAACAGTGGTATTGAATTTCTTCTTCAGGACTAGACTACTTCGTGCCAACCTTTTGCAGCCTTTAAAAGATATTGAAACTATCAATGCACGTCTAGATTGCCTGGTTAGTGTTGAATATGGCATTTAAAATTCTCTTATTGTGCTACTAAAGGTCACAGATGATCTAAATAAAAACGAATGTTAGTTCATCCCTTATTAACTTATTACTTTCTAGAAAAGTAGTGTATTAAGATGGTGAAGATGATAGAGTAGATTGTCTTTAGTTCAATTTCGGTAACTACAAAAGACTTATAACCAGTCATCAAGTAGTCTGAACTATCTATTAGAATATAAAAAGTAATATCTGTCCATCTACTACTAACATAAACTTTTAAGAAAAATAGTATTTTTAAGAGAAAAACAAGTTTCCAAGTTCAATCTCTGTAACTGCGCAAGTCTTATTACTACTCCATGTTTAGGCTGTAAAGAGGGTTTTAAGAGCTGGCAATTGTGCACTTAATGGTCATAATGTTGCACCTCAAGTTTTGTCTATCACGGTCTGTAACAATTTTGTCGGTCTTCTTAGAAGCTGAAGTATGGTGGAGAAGATGAAACACATTTACTAACAATGGTCCAAGAATGGAAATTTAGGAAACAAGATGCACATCCTCACTTTTGTCCACTCTATTTTCTTTTAGACCGCAGATGATGGCTTCTGCATGACACAATAAAAGGGATGAAACCTACAAAAGCTTGTTTTTAATTCATAACTGTAATTTTTAATATATGACGTAGGATGAACTGACAAGCAACGAACAGCTTTTCTTTGGACTCTCCCAGGTTCTACGTAAATTTCCAAAAGAGACTGGTAAGACACAGAAACGTGAAGGTGAAGATATGTATGTAATCTTCTTGAAAGTTAGCCTTCTTTTCACATATCTATAGGTAACTATTCTAAGTTCATCTTTCAGATAAGGTGCTTTGTCACTTTTGCTTCAAGCCAAAGAAAGTTACAAACAAAGTCTCCGGTGTTGATTTTTCAAGAAAGAGTCAAATTTTAATATCAAGTGTTATTCTTCTGAAAACTGCTCTGGATGCCTTGCCTTTGCTCTCGAAGGTGTGTATTAATATTCCTACACCCATACACACCCAGACCAAAAAAAGAAAAACCCAAGACTGTAAGATGTTCGGAATTATTAGTTTCTTCTTAACTTCTTAGGTACTTAAGGATGCCAAGAGTTTTCTTCTTGCAAATATCTACAAGTCTGTCTGTGAAAATGAGAAATACGCTCTTATCAGAAAGAGGTACATTTACTGAGCTGCTATTGTCGAATCGTTTAATTTTGTTTTCATACAATGTTCTAGTAATTGGGACTTCATATGTGTTTCTTTCATATTTGACTTCTAGGGTAAAAATCATAGACCTGAATATTCTTGGTGTAGTGTGAGGACAGTGACACAAGTTGTTCATCCATAGGTAGAAGGATTCAGTATGCTTAGCTAATTTTTGCTTTTACTGAGAAATTTTTCTCCAAGAGCACTCACACTCACCTATTTTACTACATAAACTTACTATTATATAAATATAATATCTCTATATATATATTTAGAATAAATAGCATTTTTACATATGAACTTTTAACACTACCAGATTGTGTTTCCTAAAATATACAGTCTGTTAAATTTTTTACCTGAACTATTGAAACTATCAAATCGTGCCCTTTGTTATGATTTGCATAAAATAATTAACATTTTTACTCAGAAACTTTGACAACTACAAAGTTGTGCCTCCTTTAATTATAAAAATTTTAAATCTATTTTTCTAATTAATTCTTAAAAAATTAAAAAAAATTCAATAAAAGAGTAAAATTATTTAAAACTCATTTTAAATACATTTAAGTTTATAAATATTTAAAAAAAAAAAACTAAATTGTTACAAATAAAAAAAACATATTCCCTTCTTTTTTTATTCTTTTTTAATATATTTTTAAATTACTTTCTATTCTTTTATTTTTTTCCTGATGTTTTTAATTAATAAAGTTTTATATATTTATTTTAAAATTAGTACATTTTAAATTTGTAATATTTTAAATATATTTAATTTTTAAAATGATTTTAGGGGGAAAAATGAAAGAATAGAAAGTACTTAGAAAAATTAATAAAAAAGAAAAAAGAAGAAGAAGGGAATATTTTTTGTTTAATTGTAACAATTTGGTTTTTCTTTTAAAAAATATTTTAAAACTTAAATGTACTTAAAAGGAATTTTAAATAATTTTAGTCTTTTATTGATTTTTTCAATAATTTTTTTAAATTATTTTAAGAACTAATAGAAAAATAGATTTTAAATATTTATGATTAAAGGAAGCACAATTTGATAGTTGTCAAAGTTCGGAAGTAAAAATATTAATTATTTTATGTAAATCATAACATGGGTCACGATTTAATAGTATCAATAGTTCAGGAAAAATTTTAACTGGCCTTATATTTTAGGGGCGCAATTTGGTAGTGTCAAAAGTTCAAGGAGGAAAAATGCTATTTATTCATATATTTATAAAGATACACACTAAACACTTTTTTTTGCCACATTTTACTCCTTCTGAAGCTATGTTAAAATCAATCATCATAATATTTTTTTTTCTCTTACAAGAAAAGGATATCTATTCAGCAAGCATTAAGTTTGTGTAGACAAAATCTCATTCGTGATGTGAAAAAGGAGGTCACTTCAGACCCGGCAAGCTGTTCATACATTTTTCTTTGATTTTCAATACCATTTCTTGATTTAATATTTGATGCTTCAGCTGGTATCAAATATTATCCAACCACCTGTGTGCGTGGACCAAATTTGCATTATGATTTTGATGAGCACAAAGAACCCATGGCGCTCAACATTTTTTTCTAGCCCAATTGTCCTTAATTACAGTTGTGCTCTGTAGAAGAAATTTACTAACTTTCAGTTCTGTATCTAAATAATTTCTGCATTTGATGTCCCCTTTGACCATTGTGAACATCACTGAATGACCAGAGAAGCTTTTCTGTTTCAGGATTGGAGAGGTGATTGATGAAGATGTGTTGCACGCACGGGTTCCTTTTGTAGCTCGCACGCAGCAGTGTTTTGCAGTCAAGGCTGGAATTGATGGATTTTTGGATATTGCCAGGAGATCATTTTGTGATACTAGCGAAGGTTCTTCCAATGCATATTTAATTTTGACTATTATTTTCTTTTTCTTTTATCTGCTTTTTGTTTTCTTTTACCCAAACTAAAGCTAGTTGATAAAAAACTGACAGCTATTCATAACCTTGCTAACAAGTACCGTCAAGATTTCAAATTGCCCAATTTAAAACTCCCATTTAACAGTAGGCATGGGTTCTACTTTAGCATTCCGCAGAAAGATATTCAGGGAAAACTTCCCAGCCAGTTCATTCAGGTTACAATAAATTTTCTCGCATATTATATCAATTAATATCTCATGAGTTATTTATTCCTAATTCTTGATCGGCTTTCTAAACATTATATCTCAGGTCATGAAACATGGGAATAATATACGTTGCTCAACTCTAGAGCTTGCTTCTGTAAGTATTTGATTATTAGGAGCTATCCTGGCAACAGTCATTTACAAATCTATTATGTCTCAAAGTATCGATCAAATCAAATGCGTGCTTTTGTTAATGAGCCTTAACTAAAATAAAACCTTTTAACAAAAATAGAGTAGTGACATTAATAGCTGTCACACAGCCCACAACAAAATTTTAGTCAAACCAAATCTTGCGATTTATGATCATTTTCAGGGTTGCTACCTAACTAATTCAAATGAACAGCATTGGTGAATTTGATATGTAGCTTAATTTTGTGAAGTTCTCTCTTCATTTGTCTGTAACCTTGGATTACCATTCTCTATGACATTCCATCTCTGCAAATTCAAGAATCAATCTTATGAAACACACTCCAATTAGTCAGATATGATTTCTGCCATAGAGTACCATGTTATTGAGTGCTTTCACACTCTGGTTCTCATAACATTTTTATATCCATTAATTTCCAGTGTTTCTTGATGAGTTGAGTTCAACAGTAGATCTCTTGTTCTTTTTCTCTATAAACAAAAATAAGAATAATTGTTTGGTGTTTAGTTGTGACTTTTAGAAAATATATGGTATTCTTGGTGTGCTACAAGGTCCATCGTTCTTTTATGTATTTTTAAGAGCATGATATATATTAATCAACAAAATACTAAACTTGTATATTCATATTTCAGTCATCTTTTGCTCATGAAACTTGCAGCTTAATGTTAGAAACAAGTCAGCGGCTTCAGAATGCTATACAAGAACAGAACTTTGCCTTGAAGGTGTGGCTTTAAGGAATTTAATAAGCACGAAGGGCTTAGGCAATTGATGACATAAATTTTTTGGACAAATTAGTGTATGAATTTAGTTTTTCTTACGCCCTGGGCATTTGATTCTACTTTCTGGTATGTTTTAACTATTCTAATGCCTCTATAAGTTTATAAGTTCAATGGTAATATAACATATACAGCACTAGTAGATGCCATAAGAGAGGATATTTCTGTGCTCACACTGCTTGCGGAGGTCCTATGCCTATTAGATATGATAGTCAATTCCTTTGCTCATGCAATTTCTACCAAGCCTGTTGATCGTTATACTAGACCAGAATTCACAGGCAAGTTACTTGCTGTTATATAGCAATGATTCTTGGTCATTTTTGGAGTGGAACTGGAATAGTTTCTGACTCAACCATGCTTGCCGATAGATGATGGCCCAATGGCAATTGATGCTGGAAGACACCCAATTCTAGAGAGCATACACAATGACTTTGTTGTAAGTAATTTTATTCTTTTCAGTGATTTGACATGTTTTCTTAGTTTTACCGAAGTAGATGGCATTGCTATCATGTGCTTTCTGTCTTTTCTTCTATTTTTCAAATGAGGGAAATAATTATATTCTATTCAAGGAAAAAAAAATATAAAGATGATTAAGTTCGTATTTTGCAGCCCAACAACATTTTCTTATCAGAGGCATCAAACATGGTGATTGTCATGGGCCCTAACATGTAAGACATGCTTATTTCAAGCTATTTCAGATTCTATTCTTTCTGCTACAGACTACTAATTAGTTTTTCTCAATCAGCATATGTTGAATATACAATTAACACGTATTCACACCCACACACACACACAAAAAAAAAATAGTGAATGAAATATTTACACTTTTTTTTTTCTTGTCCTATGACATGGATAGAAAAGTACACATAAGGAAGGTAAAAGTACACATAGTGAATAAAATATCATTCTACTTGAGGTTAAGTTATTATTGTTTGCTACAGGAGTGGAAAAAGCACATATCTTCAGCAGCTCTGTCTTATAGTTATTCTTGCTCAGATTGGTTGTTACATTCCAGCCCGCTTCTCAACTCTTAGAGTTGTTGATCGTATATTTACTAGGATGGGTAATGTAGATAATCTGGAATCAAACTCTAGTACGGTAAAATTTCCTCCCTCCATTTTTAAAAATAGTTTCTCTATTTCCTTTTGTTCATTTTGCCTTAATAGTAAATAACAAGAATATCTAGGAATTTGTCATCATGTTATCTGGGTTTTACAGTTCATGACAGAGATGAAAGAGACAGCTTTTGTCATGCAAAATGTTTCCCAAAGGTATTGATCTTAAGAACAATATTTTGACAATCCAAATATGCAACATTTGTACTAATGTTATTGTGGGTACAGGAGTCTAATTGTCATGGATGAACTGGGAAGGGCTACGTCTTCAATTGATGGATTTGCAATTGCATGGAGCTGCTGCGAGTATCTTTTGTCACTGAAAGCGTAATGCCATAAACTCAATTCTATTGTCCAATAATCTGTGAGTTTTTAAGTTTTCAGATGTTGAATAGTTTTTTTATGGATAAAGGTTGTTACTTCTTAATCTCCAGAGTATTAATTTACTGTATTTATATTTCAAAATAGAATATTATTTTCTCGAAATGATTATGAATCAAAACCAATTTTCTAATTAAATGTGGTTTGAAGTAAGAGCATTACAGGAAATGATCCTATAGAGGTTCGATGATTCTTAATTTAATAGGGGCAAGCAACAAGGGACAAAAACAAGTTGATTCTGGGGACCATCTTAGTCTTTTTATATAAAAGAAACGAAACCATGTCTTTGAATTCTGCATTATAATTTATCATCATCT
Source organism: Humulus lupulus (assembly GCF_963169125.1). NCBI lineage: Eukaryota > Viridiplantae > Streptophyta > Magnoliopsida > Rosales > Cannabaceae > Humulus > Humulus lupulus. The sequence continues at coordinate 214,219,368 of NC_084797.1, read as the reverse complement.
TCTCGATATAATTTAGGTATACAATATTTGCTACTCATATGGAGAATTTGTCAGAACTGGCGACCATTTACCCGAATGTGAAAATTCTTCACTTTAATGTTGACATCAGAAATAATCGTTTAGATTTTAAGGTAAGTGTACAACTTTTTTTTTCCCTTGTAATCTTTGATTTTTTTGGCCATCTTCCGTACTGAAAGTCTTTCCACTTACGTAGTTTGATCTCAAAGATGGACCAAGACATATACCGCACTATGGACTTCTACTAGCAGAAGTGGCAGGCTTACCAAGCTCCGTGGTTGAGACGGCCAGGAACATCACATCCAGAATAACTGAAAAGGTGAATCTTTTATTTTTGATCTGTTTATGTAGTAGAATGCTCACTACAATTTTCAAAATCATTGCATTGCAAGTACTTCGATTCTAAAACATACTGGTACCAAAATTAAGAGACCCTGGAACATGGGAGATAAGATTAGCTTTAATCGATATGAATCAATATCTATGAAAAGTGCCATAAACCATGACTTGCACTGATTGTCCTTTTGCGATGAAAAGCTCAATTACACGATATTACTTTTTAATAGCAAAACATGGTAAAGCTTCTTTTACTACGAGACTGATTTTATCAATGAAGGCGCCTTATACGATAACGGAATGTAATTTAAGATTGATTGGTGTGACCTATTTTTCGATGTCTAGGAAAAGAAGCGGATGGAGGTAAACTGCCAGCAATATCATCCAATCCAAATGGCTTACCATGTTGCTCAACGGCTTATATGTCTAAAATTTTCGAGCCAAGACGAGGATTCAATCAGACAAGAATTGTGTAATCTTAAAGAGAGCTATATCAATGGAAAGCTTTAGAGCTCAGTAAAATTGCTGTTGCAACTCGAAGACTATCAAACTGCTGTATTTCAGGCTTAGCAAAAGGGTCAGCAATGCACAATTAAGTCGAATATTGTGTTTGACAAAGTAGATCTGGAAAACTATGTCAATACCTCTTTAATTTTGCAAAAACTTGGAAAAATTGCTTCAAATAGGGCCAGATAATAACTGATATAAATGTCGTCTAAAGGTATAAATAAAAAAAAATTATCCAATCAAATGCCATAAAAACTAATATATTATATTGGATAGCAAATCATTCAAATGAAAAATGACTCAAGTATTTATATCAATCTCCAAAATTTCAAACGCAACATAACAACTACAACGTTCTCGAGATAATTGTCCTGAAAATGACCCAAAAAGACTGATAAATTCAACGATAACGCGGAAGAGAGACAGTGTTGTTTTTCTTCCATGTTGCCCTGCGGGAAGGTCGGTTCTTGTGGTTCCTGTGCCCCTTTCCACGCAGACCTCTGAATTTCTTGCCTGCAGAGGTAAGACCACGAAGCTCTCTGTGCTTGTGAACGGGATTGCAGAGCCAGTTGATTCTTGGGTCATTACGGACTGCGTTGTGGGCAACATCTACCAATATCACCTCAAAGTACTTGTACGTTGAATCCTGCATCAACACTATACTCAGTCACAAAAATACAGATAGAAGAACATCTAAAAGAAAAAAAAATAAGACTTTTCTTTTCAAGGCCTTTTAAGGGTAGAAAAATTGACCTCGTTGATCCAGTAGGAATTGAGAACCCTGAGACCTCCCAACTTGCGTCCGGCTCGTTCCTCAGCAACAGACCTCTTGCTCCTCTGAAACTTCAATTGAGTAACTCCCTGGTTTGTGGGCTTACCATAGACAATACCCTTGGGGACTGGCCTCTTTCTTCCACCACGCCTCACACGTACACGGTAAACAACGAACCCCTAGCATCAGCAATCAAATAGTTTCAGAACCAAATAATAATTTGACTGCAAACACAAAACTAGTTCCAAAGCCAATGAAGTGATTTACCACCAAAATAAAACAACTATGGTGGACTTCAACAACTAAAGCTAGTACAGAACCTTCAACATATCTACATTACCACTAGAATAACATTGATTCCTAAAGAGCTAAAAGAAAAAATAAATTAAATAGTAGTTTTCACGGTTAAAGAAAACATAAACAACAAGCTTACTAGCTACAAACCCATCATTCAGATCAACACAATGACAATCTTGAATAAGCTGGGCATTTATATTTGATAATTAACATGATCACACTAAATGAAATTTCAAGAATTCGAACTCTCAAAAATACCTGCTTGGCCTTGTAACCCAAGCGACGAGCCTTGTCTGGGCGTGTTGGCCTAGTGACTCGGACGATGGAAGGATGCTGGCGGTATTCCCAACACCTTACCCTCTGCAAGAATCTCATCACATCGGATTGTTTCTTCCTCCATAGCTCCGAAACATACTTATAAGCCCCTAAATCACCGAACTCAATCAGAAGCTATAACTTAAACATTAAAATTTCAAATTAAGAAAAATGCCCTTGCTGTTTTGCACTTCACGCATAAATTAAATACACATGTTGAAAGTCTGCTAGCACAAAACACCATGGCATCTTACAGAGATCAATACCAAAAATAAATAAATAAACTCGTTAAACTAAAACCTTCGTTGAATTTTAGTTCCTCTAAAATGCCACTAAATAAACAGATCTGAGAAATTATTTTCTTCTTTTTCCTCCGAACCTAACTGCAAAAACGCTCCAGTGCATAAACTATTAACTGACCCAACTTCTTTCTTCATTTTAAAAAATTAATGAGAATAAAAACAAGAAACCTCATCATTCATTATGTTCTGCTACTTTCTGGTTTTATCAGTAAGAAAATAAATTATGTAAAAACCAATCATTCAGACATAGCCAATACACATCTCTTGATAAAAGTTCGGCAACACTGAAAACATATTCTCTAAAATATATATATATATACACACACACAAATCAAACTCTGGATTGTACAATTTCCAGCTAGAAACAAATATTATAATCAAAATGAGTTTAGGGTTTAAGGAGACGGAACAAGATAGAAAAGGTACCCATTGAATCAGAAATGAGCTGCGCACGCAGTAGGGCTGAGGTTTTCGCTTCGCTGAGAGCTCGGATTTGAGAAGAACTTGAGCTTTATAAAGGTAGAACGTGGCCATGGACTTTAAATATGGGCCATAAACTTTAGCCCGCAACGTAAACCTGGCCCATTAGAAAATCTGGGTACAGTAACAAAATGGGAATTTTTCATAAATATTCATAAAATACAAAGACACCTTAACAAATTTTATTTACAAAAATACATTGTCACATTATAAAATATTATATTTCTAAAATAATATACCTAAAATATAAAAAATTCCGAAATCTCATATTTTTCATTTTTTTAGGGTTTCAAAAGTAATATTTTAGTTAATTATGATAATGATATATTGGTTGGTTACTTTGTCATAAAAAAGTTTCATTTTTAGATCGTACTATTTCAAATACATTTTGGTTAATTTTGATTGTTTTTAGATGATGAATAGTTATTTTTAAAAATATAGTTTTACTTTTAGGTTATATTATAGTGTCTTATTATTTAGGGATTTGTTGAAAATTAGCCAGTTATATGATTAGTTAACTAAAATTACCCTCTAATTATATTTTGTTTAATTCTACCCATTTTTCCCCACACTTCCAAAAATGCCCTTGACCATTACCATTTTCTCTAACCTTGTACCCCACGACAATAACCATTCTCTCAACCTTGCCAATCAATCCCAGCCTCCACAACCAGCACTCTGCCACCACAACTCCACCACAACGCCACCACATGTCCGCCACAACTTTGCCATTGCCATCAATAGAGTCATTGACACCATAACCTTCTACGACGTTCTACAACCACGGTTCCGCCACCACAGCTCCACCACGAAGCCACCACGCCTCCACCGCGCCTCCACTAGTGGTATAGTTATAGGTATAGGATTTTTTTTACTGAGATATTGACATAAGAGCTATTTGAAGTTTGGTTCATTAATGTCTTGTGTATCTGTGTAGAATGTTATTAATATTTCATTAGATTGCTTTTTCACGTGAACTATGCTTAATATATGTTTAGATTTCAGTACTATATAAATGATTATTGTTAGCCTTTGTTAATGTATGTTTGGTTGCATCTTGATTCAAAATAAATTCTTACAGTATATACTGTGATGTATGCCATGTGTTTGTGAAAATGTCTTTGATATATATCTCTCTTATACATAATGAATATAGTTGTCATCATACCATCATCACCATATATTTATAAAATTCAATACAAATGAAACTCAATTATTTGTCTTTGGCCTTGAGCAAGTTCTTCATGTTAGATAGCTACTCCTTGACAACCTATCATCGTCGGATTAGTTGGTGGCAGGTATCTAGTTGGCTTTTACATTCACAAGAGGAGATACTCTTATGGTTACAGCCTCTACCATTTACTTCTTTCTTTCCATTTTTTTATGCATAAGACATTGAATAGAAATCAACATGTTTTTATTACTAACAAATGTCCTCTTGGTATAAAATTTAAATGCATAAGAATAGAACTTGAAGAAAATATTGACTTAGAACACAAATACAGAAAAGATCACTTTATACAGAACAAAAGCATTATTCTTGTGATTAACAAATATATAAAATATGTGAGCTAATGGGACTGCAACTCAATGGCTTTGCCTATAACTGTTTCTTACATGTTTTCTGTTGGTTGTTATATTCAACTCTTGAACATTGTAACACTGGTTTTAATTTGTAAGAATTTATTTTAAGTTTTAAAAAGTCATGATTCAAATTTTAAACCTAATAGTTTAAGAGTCATAGACTCAAATTTTAAGCATATAATTTTAAAAATAAGGCTAGTGGATTAACTTTTAAACTTAAAAGTTTAAATTTTAAGACATTAAAGATTTGTGGTTTAAAATTTAAGTCTAGAAGTTTAAATTTTAAGTCCAATAGTTTAAATTATAAAACTAATGGTTAAATTTTTAGCCATTGAATGTTTGTGGTTTAAATTATGTTGTAAAATAACATTAACCTCTTCATGCTAAACATCATTTGCATTAGTTTGATTCTTCTTATTGCGTCACAAATATTATTGAGACCTAGTTTTGCAAAAATGTGTTTGCCTTAAGTTGAGTGGAATTAATGCAAAAAGTATGTTGTATTGATTTTAAAAAAAAAAACTCTATCTAAGTTCAAGGAATAAGCTCACTTGGTTGTGTTATTTTTTATTGCAGGAAATGCACAAAATAATCTTGCATATATTTTTTAATGGAAGATGGAATGCAAACAACAAATATGTTGATCATGAAGTCAAAATTTTGATGGTGGAAAAGGATATTAAGTACTTGGAATTGGTAGAAAAGATATACAAAGAGCTCAGTTTGAATGAAAATTTGATTTCAACAAATATGCTTTTTGATGCAAAAATGGATACAAGCAAAGGAATGAAGATAGAAAGTGATGACAATTTACAAGTCTATCTAAACTTGAACAAGACTATGGAAGAGTTGAAAAAATGTCCTCTCATCGTTGAAGTAGAACAGGGAAACCAAACCCTTTCTTTGCCAAGAGAAGCTAGCATTCCAACTGCTTTAGCAAGCAATGCAACAAATCACACTTTGACTATCACATACCCCAATACGATTACTGCAAGCACTAGTAAGATAAGGAGCGTCTCAACACAAGAATCCCACAAAATTACGGAACACGGGCAAGAAGCTCAATCACCTCTGCATGTGTTGCCAAATATGGAGATTGAAGACATAAGAGTCAATTATGTTTTCAAGAATAAGACTGATCTAAAATATACACTTGCGAAAATCGCCATCAAGAAACACTTTCAGTATAGGATTGAAAAATCATGTTCAGAGGCATTTTGGGCAAAATTCATAGATGACAATTGTGGCTGGTATATACTGTAACGTCCTACGTTTTTGGGTACCTTTAAACGACTCGGGTCGGGATTTTTTCCCCCGGGTTAAGAATATTATTTTAAATAATATTATATTTTTGTTTGGAAGTATTCCATGAGTTATTGCTAGCCTAAATATGAATTTTGTGATTTTAAAAGTCAAGATAAGACTTTCGGTCCTGGACCGACACAAAAACCCTGATCGGGTAAAAATCTCGGAAAATAAACGAAAAATCATGACAATTATATTTTGGGCATAAAATACATTCATAAAAGTTAAAGTTTGGTCAAAAATAATAAACCTAAAAGAAAATGGAAATTTTAAGGCATTTTGTGGTAAATGCCTAATTTTGCCGAAATGGGGAATTTTATTCCATGAATGGACCTTATGTTAAATTTTATTATGTGATTAATTAAATTTAAATGTGAGAGACATTAAATTTAATTAATTAATATTAAGTTTGGGGATTAAAACTTAATAAGAGTGAAAAAATGTGTCAAAAGCCAATTTGGACTTTTCTTCTTATGAAACTTTTATTAACATTTATAAAAAAAAAAAAATTTAATGATCACATATATGGCAAAGGGTGGCCGGCCATGTGCTATTTTAGAGTGGTGTGAACCCAATTTTATAAAGTTTAACTCCCATTTAATTAAGAAGTCAAGTGGGTAGAAAAGCACTCAAGTGTTTTGTGATATTTTGAAGAGTTGTGTGAGCCATTCTAACCCCCAAATCCGACCACTCTCCCTCCCTCATTCACTCTCATCTGATTTTTGAAGACTATCTCAAGTGTTCTCTCCATTTTCAACCCCAAGAACACCAAAGAAACTTGGAAGCTAAGTCTTGGTCTAGGAAGAGTTTTCCCTAAGGTAAAGTTTCATTAATCTAGACTTTTGTCAAGTTTTAATCATAGAGTTTCAAATAGCTAATTACCTATGTTGTTGGGGGAAGTTGGTTAGGGTTTTTGAAAGGTTTTGAAGGAGTCAAAGCTTATAGGAAGGTCCAAACCTTAAGCAAGAACACCAAAGAGGTAAAAAGTTTACTTTTGATGATTTTGTTGTAGGGTTTTTAGTTTTAAGCATTATTTTGTATATCTAATGCTTAAAGTTTCTTGTTGGTGATGTAATAAGGTTATGGTAGTTGTTTAATATTTTTTATGATGCATGTGTATTGATTTTTGAAAATGGGAACCAAAACCCCCAAGGGTTTTGTAGGATACCCTAAAACAAAACATGTTTTGAGCTGTGACTTCCAAGGGGTCAAGCAGCCACTGTATATTGGTTTTGTAAAATTAAATTGTACTGTGATGTTGTTGAGATTGAGTACATAAAATTGAGCTTTTGAAACACTAAAAAATGTTTAGAAATGAGTAAGTTATGCTATTTCAAAGTGTAGGTAAAAAGCTGTTTTTTCGTATTCTTATTTTCGGAACCAAGTTTGGACAGCCACTGTATAGGGAAAATGAACCCAGTTTTTTCTAAAATTTTGTGGACATATTTCTGGCATAACCTATTAGTCCACTGTAAAATTTGGTAACAAAATATTAAACGGTTTGAAAGTTATTAACTGTCAAAGTTTGGAAAAAATAAGGACTTGAAAATAAGGTCATTTTTACCTCATTGTTGGAAAATGATTTCACCAATAAAAAATGCTCATTTTGACCTAAGATTTTACAAAGACCTAAATGGCATAACAAAAATGGAATTGGGAAATTTTGGTAACAATTGGATAAGTAAATTTCAAGTTATGAACTAACAAAGTATGTAGTTAAAAATGTGAAAAATAGGCTTTTCACACTTAGTGTAAAAATGAGATTTTGGAACATAAGGTAAAAAGTAAAATTTTGCTTAGTTCAAGATATAAATTGGTAAGTCTTGAAATCATATTCTCACTAAAATTACCCCTTTGAGTTTAAATGAATTATTTTTATTAAAGAGTTTTTATTCTTTATAAAAATAAGAGATTTAATTTATTAATAGTTAATAAATTAAAAGAGGGTTTAAAACCCTATATTTTGAGAAAATAATTAAATGAATTATTTTTCTAGTAAGTAAAAATTGATTAATTGCTTTTGGAAAATTAATTAGTCAAGATGAGAAATTTATAACGGTTTTCCTAATTAAGACAAATTAGGCAATTTTCTTAAATCGGTTTTTAGATATTAAAACCTTAAGAAAAATAAAAGGAAAATTTAAAGAGTTTATTTTATTTAAAAATAATTAAGGAATTTATTTGTATTTTCTGGATATAATACTGGCTAAAATCTTACATATTTTAACCAACTAGTCGAAAGTGCGGGTTAATAGCGATACCTTGAAAGAATAAGATTTTTAGCGGATTGTGGGAAATACCATTGTGATACCCGAGCCTAGGTATCGAGACCTTAGGATAGGTCTCCCCAAGACTTAGGGTTTAGTCTCTAATATTTTGTATGACTTTCCTTAATAGGTTTAAAACCAAATAAGGATTATAAATCCTTACAAATGACTTTTATTAAAATGACCAAACTGCCCAAAATAATAATAATGAATTATGAGTGCCATAATTAATCCGAGTATACTGTATGGATAACTACAGTATTGGCTAAGCGTAACTGGACTGAACGTTGGAGGGTGAAAACGTGTTGAGCGCTAAGGACTCAAAGTAAGTCAACTTATATTGTATGGCTGCAACATGAAATGATTATTGTCTTGTATGTTAGTATAGGGATACATGCACATATATAGGTTGTCATAGAAAGTTGCTTAGAGACGTTAGTCTAGTGAGTGCTGATTTAGAAAATATGAACGGTAGAAGTCCGTCATATCCTAGACGGTTGATCCCCGTCATACTGCTTGATTTTATTTATGTCCGGTTCATTACCGCGACGAGTGGCCATGAGATGAGGATAAGCTGGTTAAACCTAGGGGCGCCAAGATAAATGGGACCTAGGGGCCCTCATGCTTACTTAATCATTGGACGGTTAGAATCCGAGCAAGTGCTCTGATAAGTTATTCCCGGATAGCAGCCGTATATATTGGCCATTCAGTGAGAGTGCCTAGAGATACTAGGGGTTGCCAAGATTGAGTGAGGCTGAACACCCTAGGGGCAACTGCTCACCAGCACCACTGATTAACATAGAAGTCTCCATAAAACCGTGTAAATTGGATTACACTCTTGAATAAGTAGCGATGCCCTAGGTAACACGATAGTTACCCTTGATGAGAATATTTATTGGCTAGATCTTAGTGTGGGGACTCGGTTCTCTTTTACAGATTAGCAATAATGTTGGAGGGCGCGTTACGCATGAATTGTTGGAAATTGTCGAGCGTTGGTCTCGAATTATATGGTGATATAATATATCTGCTTGCTCTGGGATTTTCTGAGTGCAGGGATATAATTGTTGATAAGAATTAGTTGCGATATAATATATCTGCTTGTTCTGGGATTTTCTGAGTGCAGGATTTTTATCTAGTTATGAATTAATTTATCCTTGGTTATCAGGCATGACCATAAGTTTTCCAAGACGCTTTAGCGTTCTTGAAATTGATTGTGTAGGGTCCGGATGGGTCCGGAACCCTAATTCTCTATATGCTTTGTTTAAAAGTTGATCTTACTAAGCGTTTTCGCTTACCTAGTTGTTTCATGTTGTAGGTAAGTGCAAGGGCAAGGCAGAGCAGTGAGCGCTAGAGTCTTCCTTGCAAATGTACATGTGGACCGACCTTTTGGGAAGCCTTTTTATTTTTGGAAATGTTGTGTAATTTTCCTAAACTAGGCTCACTCTAATGTTTATAAAACATGTTTGTAACTAAATGTTAAGTATGGCCATACGACTTTTTAAAAAGTTTTATTTTTATACGGGTTTTTGAGACATTTTGTTAAATGAAAACATTTATATTTCCGCATTATTGAGTCTTGAAAATCCGGGTCGTTACATATACGTGCAAGAAGCACAAAACTATCAGACTACTTTCGAGTTATCAAGTACCATAAATAGCACACATGCTCCTTAAATCATAGAAAATTCGAGAATAGACAAGCAAGTGCAAAAGTCATCAGTAATTACTTCAAAGAGAAGTTTCGTGACCTAAGTTCAACCTACCGACCAAGGCAAATAATACGAGACATGAGAGATGAATATGGGGTAAGTGTAACGTACAATAAAGCATGGAGAGCAAAAGAATTTGCAGTTGATGATGTTAGAGGGTCAAATGAGGAAAGTTATGGATTGTTACCTTCATACTTGCATATGCTAAAATTGGCCAACCCAGGAACTATCACAAGAGTAGATAAAGATGAAGAAAACAGGTATGAATAATATTTATGCTTTGCATTCCTATATTCAGGGCTTTATTGTTCACAATCCATACCTTACATTTCTAGAAATTGCTTGTTTTTTTGTTTTTAAAATTTTATAGGTTTAAATATATGTTTCTTGCTTTTGGTGCTTCATTGGATGGCTAGAAACACTATAGACCAGTTATAGTGGTAGATGGAACATTTTTAAAGACAAAATGTGGAGGCACACTATATGCATCTTGTGTTAAAGATGGAAACAATCAAATTTTTCGCTTGCCTTTGGAATTAAGGATTCAGAAAATGACAATGCATGGATATGGTTCTTTACAAGACTACAAGAAGCAATAGGAGATCGAGAAGACTTGTGCATAATGTCTGACAGGCAAAAAATCATAAAAAATGCAATTGAACAAGTGTATCCTGCTGTATACCATGTAGTTTGTCTTTATCATTTGAAGCAAAATCTAAGGACTAAGTTTAGGGGATTACATGTGCATGCCATATTCAAAACTGCTTCAAGAGCCTACTAGCTCAAGAATATTATTCTGCCATGGCTGAATTACAGAAAATTAGCCCTGAAATGACCACTTATCTTTTGCAAGCAAACCAGAAAGATGGGCTCGACCATTCTTTCCAACGAAAAAGTATAACATTCTTACAAGTAACATTGCCGAATCTATAAATGCAGCAATTGTGCATGCGAGAGAATTGCCTATAACGTCATTAATAGAAGCTGTAAGAGAGATGCTTCAAAGATGGTTTTCAATAAGAAAAGAAGTAGCAATCACCCAATTTATTGAAGTGACAAAATGGGAAAATGATGAAATGGAGATCAAACTTGATGTGGCATTTTGAATGAAGGTACGTTATTAAAGTCACATTTATTTACTTTTTGTTTGGCTTTTAAAACTATTGCTTAATAATTGAATTGTTTCAAAGGTAGATGCAATTGATGCAATGAAATCTCTTGTCACATATGGTGATCGAGTGTTTGTTGTTGTGTAAAACGCCCTAGACTAATGCTTTGTAAAACATTCACATATTCATAGGTTTATGAGAGAAAAGCCACTTAATATAAAATCCTAGTGGGGTCTTGCTAAAATCATGCGAGTTGGGCCCAATAGTTTTAAAAGAAAATATCAGTTTTCATGCAAAGTTCTAAAACAACCAAAAATTCAAGTCCCACTGATAAGTTTGAAAAATCCCATTAAACATGACATTATTAAAAGAAAAATGACGTTTTAATTGATCGTTTCTCGTCCATAGGATGCCCCCACACCATACACACCACGACGATAGAACTCCCCACATCACCGCGCGTGCCATAGAGAAACCTATTTGCAACCTGGAAGGAAAGTAAGGGGCTGAGCTAAAAGCCCCAGAAAGGAAGTACAAACAACAAACAAGCAAAACACAACAAAACACAAACATATTCATCCATCTTTGTACATCATAGCATCATTGTCATAATGGTAAACATAAACATATTCACCAACATAATATCATCATCATATCATAAACATCATAACATCATCATAAACATTTCCTTGTGAACATAGCCCTCTAACTTGTCCATGTCACCCTTTGAGGTAAACAGGATCTCTGGTCCTTGAATAACCTCGGCGCGTCCGCCCTTTTGAGCTACGTCGTCATATCCTTAGTAACTCAGGTTACGTCTTCATATCCTTAACAACCCCTTTTTGATGTGTCATGTTCATTACACTAACATCCATTCACAGCATACAACATTCATACAATCCAAACATATCATCATATTAAAGCATTTCATAATTCATAGCGCATAGCATCATAACACTTTCATTCATACAAACAATCTTACCATTCACAGCATAAATAAATAAAATTCTATCTAACTTCCTTACCTCAGGTCCAAGCTAAGTAAAACGACAACTTCTCAACGAGCCTATACCATAATCAAAATAACATTCCTTAGCTTCACATAGACAATATTTTGCCCATTCATATAACTCATGTGTGCATGGGCCATGCACACATGGTGAGAGTTACTCACAACATACAAATATGCATAGTTACACATAAGGTCGTAAAAGAATAATGCACATTCTACTTATATTGCATGCATGATTTTTCTATAAAAACTACATGGTTGCATAATAGACATAATTTTGGACGTAAAAGTGAATTTGCATGCAACATGCATACGTGGGAACGTTGCGTAAATGTGGCGTTTAAAACGATAATTCTACGCGTTTTACTTTTATCGTTTTCAAAATAATAACTTGTTACACGCTTTGTTTACTATTATTTATCTTCTTAAAATTACTAGGTTGATTAAATCTCTCAAGACATTATTTTTATAAAAATAATTTATTTAACCATTAAAATATACGTAATAAATCCTTTTATTATTTCCAATTTACAAAGAAATATCAATTGCTTGAAATTATTTAAAATACTTATAATTATCATGTTTTCTTAGAAAATATCAATTTAATTTAAATTAATAGAATTACATAATTGATGTGAGAAAAATATAAATTTTAGGTGTTGGAAAAATACTTTGCTTGAATCATTTTAAGACTTAATTTTATGTAACATAAATTCATATGTGATAATCAAATAATTATTTTAAACTTATTAAACTAAACTTTCAGCCACCATTTAATTTATCAAAAATCACAAGTGAATCAAATTCAACATTTTTTCTTAAATCAAAATAAAGAAAAATCATAACTAATAAAATAAATACCTATATTATATTAAAAATACCACTTTTAATATTACCATAATTTAGGGTATTAATTTATTTAAAAAACTAATCAAATTTCTTTATTAAAACACACTTCACACATTTTTTTTAACAAAAATTCTAGCAATCATATCTATAATTAAAAATCACCATTCCATTTGTTTAAAGACTCATGTTTCATCAAAATATATAAAAAAAAAACTGAAGGTATTTATTTGAGCAAAAAATATCATTTTAAGTGTGCATGCATATCATTATTTCATCAATCTTTTCACCAATTAATCACAAAATCAGCAAGCATAATCATCATTAATTTTATCTTTTACCTCATGCCTCACAAAATTCATACAAAATCATACATGTCTAATTAACACAAATAAATCACAAATCCTAACATGCTCTTATTATACAAATAATTCAAAGAAAAATAACTAACACATATTCAATTACAACCTTACAAAACCTTATTCTATTTCCAATGAGTTCATACATGCAACCCAACAAAATAATAATAACAACATGCATTAATAACATAAACACCAATATTCATATATGCCTTTATATTAAACCTAACATGTTCCTATCATTTTTCATGCATACCATAATTTATTGATACATAATCTCATATACACCCTATCATATTTCTGAAATCAGAATTGATTTTAAACACATACAAGGAAAACAATCATGCTTGAACATCACCCCTAGGCCGAAACACCCAAGATTCACCACAAAATATCACAAATTTCTCATCTATATTCACATGAAACCTAGCATGCATCTATCATCATTCTTGCATATCCTTACATAAATCAATGGTTTTAAAGTGATCATAGCAACATAAACATAAAATACAACCTTCATATAAATCTCATCAAACACATAATCTCCCAAACATTCACATGAGTCTTTTTAACAAACCATATACTTTTCATGAGAAATAAAACCAAAACATAATCACCTCATCACCAACCTATATTGACCAAACCATTAAACACCACAAAACCAACACCAAGGATAGACTCATCAAACCGATATAGGTTAAGAAAAACCATTACCTCTCTTGATTGTTGAATCAAGAATACTCTAGCAAGAGAAACCTTGACACCTGTAGAGGATTTTCCGAACACCATACAACCAAAGAAAGAAAACCAAAAAATATTCTTAGATTAGAGAAGAAGAGAAGACTCTTATCCAAATATTTAAAACACCAATAGATTAGAACATACCTAGGGTTTTCGAAACCCTTTTCTTCTTCTCCTTCTCCTTCTTTCTTTCCTCCTTCTCTCTAGAAATGGCAGCCCCTTCCCCTTTCTCTCTCTAGCTCGCCACTCTCTCTCTCTTCCTCTCTCCAACACACGGCAGCCAAGAGCATAATGCTCTCCATTTTTCCTCTCTTTTATTTTATTCTAAAATGGCCCAAAAATAGTCTAACACACCAAATGGTAAGTTTCCTATTTTATAGTATCTCCCTTTAATTTTATTTATTTGATTTTATTAAAATTGATAGATGATAAGAATATGATCACACCTTACCCAAAATAGCTATTATCCTCAAATTTAATTTATTTTCTTAAAGAAGAATATGGAAAAATCCAATATCATTTCCCAGTACACACATGTCCAACTCATGGTTTCCCCTTCCTTTTTATTTTTATTTATTTTTATAAATTAATCAATTAAATCTAATATAAGGAAACTATAAAATGTGTAGAAAATTCTACACATGTGCATTATGCTACCATGCACTTGCACACACTAAATCACTAGGGTGCACCACTATCTACCATGCACCTTAGTACATTCAACCAAAACTCAAATAATCACATTTTCAAAATAAATTAATAAATATCATTTAACAAATAAATTCACAAAAATCCTACCAAACAATTCTAACAATTAAATAAAATAATCACACACTTAACAATTAAATAAAAATAAATCACAACACTTAACAATTAAATAAAATAAAACACAAAAATTTTAATAACTAAATTTTTTTTTTTGTGCACTACATGTTGACTTGGAACAAAATATGTGCACATGTAATGAATTTCAACTAGAGGGAATTCCATGTGCACATGCTATTGCAGCAATTGAAAGCAAGTACTTGTACACGTACAAATTTTGCTCAAATTGGTATAGAAATTCTATTTTGAAAGAGACATATGCAGGTTCAATTAATCCTGTTCCAGATAAAGTTGATTGGAGTGTCCCAGATGAAATTAAAGAAGATAGCATGAAAGCTCCAAAATTCAAAGTAAAACGAGGACGTCGTAAGAAAAAAAATAATTCCATCAACAGGAGAATTTTCCAAGCATGTTCGAACAATCAAGTGTGGAAATTGTGGAATATTGGGACATAATAGAAAGAATTGTAAAAACCAACCAATTCTAAAAGAAGGGTAACGCATTAAATATGAGAACATAAATCTTCAAGTAATTTTTTTCATTTTAAAATTTCTTAAATGTGTTAATGTTTTATATATTTTTTTCAATTTTTTAAATCTCATGTGTTTTCATTTCATTTTGTGACCAGTAGTTTTCAATTTATGATTAGTGTTTTACATTTTTCATCTTTGTGATTTACATCTTAATAAAATAAAATGTCATTTGTTAAGCAACAGATAATCCTTCAAGAATTACATTTGTCATTTGTGACAGGTGCTCTAAATTTTAAATAGTCATTGTTTAGATTTTAAAGAATTGTATTTTAAATTTTAATCATTCAAGATTACATTTTACAGTATCATGGATTAAATTTCGATAGTGTTACTTATTATTGTAAACGTTACACTTCATACAACAAATTAAAAATACAATATATATATAAAGATTTCAAAATGGGGTAGAAATGATATTTTGAAATTAGTAATATGGGGTAATGTTGTACTAGGACTCTAATTCCACTGTTGCGGCGCACAAGAACTATGGAAATTAGAGCCGCGACGCGCAGGTGGTGAGAAAAATAATGCCAATTTGATGTTACTGCACGCCACGACTCTTAAATATATGGGTCGCGGAGCGCAGTAT
This sequence comes from Humulus lupulus, assembly GCF_963169125.1. NCBI lineage: Eukaryota > Viridiplantae > Streptophyta > Magnoliopsida > Rosales > Cannabaceae > Humulus > Humulus lupulus. The sequence continues at coordinate 214,203,462 of NC_084797.1, read as the reverse complement.
ACACATTTATTAATATATTTTTTTTGCCAATCACAACTCATGGTCTAAATTTTTAACCAATAAAGAAATTTGGTTTAAATTTTAAGCCTAATTGTTTAAATTGAAAGGCTAGTGGTTTAAATTTTAAACGTAATTGTTAAAGAGAGTATGTTTATGATTTAAGCCTAAAGGATTAAAACTTAAACCTTGTGGATTAAATTTTGATGTCATTTAAGTTTAGTGGTTCATATTTTAAGCCATTTAAGGCTTGCGGTTTAAATTTTAAGGCAAGTGGTTTAAATTTTAAGCCTTGTGGTTTAAATATAAGGCTTAGTGGTTTAAATTTAAAGCTTAGTAGTTTAAATTTAAAACATTGTGGTTTAAAGAGACTTGGAATATAATTAAAGCTTAATGGATAAAAATTTATAAATTGTGGTTTAAATTTGATGTCATTTAGCCTTGTGGTTCAAAATTTGATGTCATTTAGCCTTGTGGTTCAAAATTTGATACCATTTGGTTTAAAATTATAAAGATTTCGGATTAGACTCACACATTACATTATATAGATTAAAGAGAGTATGTTTATGATTTAGGCCTAAAGGATTAAAACTTAAACCTTATGGATTAAATTTTGATGCCATTTAAGTTTAGTGGTTCATAGTTTAAGCCATTTAAGGCTTGCGGTTTAAATTTTAAGGCAAGTGGTTTAAATTTAAAGCTTAGTGGTTTAAATTTAAAACATTGTGGTTTAAATGGTCTTGATTTATAATTAAAGCTTAATGGATAAAAAATTATAAATTGTGATTTAAATTTGATGTCATTTAGCCTTGTGTTTCAAAATTTGTTGCCATTTGGTTTAAAATTATAAAGATTTTGGATTAGACTCACACATTACATTATATAGATTAAAGATAGTATGTTTATGATTTAAGCCTAAATGATTAAAACTTAAACCTTGTGGATTAAATTTTGATGTCATTTAAGTTTAGTGGTACATATTTTAAGCCATTTAAGGCTTGTAGTTTAAATTTTAAGGCAAGTGGTTTAAATTTTAAGCCTTGTGGTTTAAATTTAAAGCTTAGTGGTTTAAATTTAAAACATTGTGGTTTAAATGGTCTTGATTTATAATTAAAGCTTAATGGATAAAAAATTATAAATTGTGATTTAAATTTGATGTCATTTAGCCTTGTGATTCAAAATTTGTTGCCATTTGGTTTAAAATTATAAAGATTTTGGATTAGACTCACACATTACATTATATAGATTAAAGATAGTATGTTTATGATTTAAGCCTAAAGGATTAGAACTTAAACCTTGTGGATTAAATTTTGATGCCATTTAAGTTTAGGGGTTCATATTTTAAGCCATTTAAGGCTTGCGGTTTAAATTTTAAGGCAAGTGGTTTAAATTTTAAGCCTTGTGGTTTAAATTTAAAGCTTAGTGGTTTAAATTTCAATCCTAGGGGTTTAAAGATACTTGATTGATAATTTAAGCTTAAATGGATAAAAATTTATAAATTGTGGTTTAAATTTGATGACATTTAGCCTTGTGGTTCAAAATTTGATGCCATTTGGTTTAAAATTATAAAGATTTCGGATTAGACTCACACATTACATTATATAGATTAAAGAGAGTATGTTTATGATTTAAGCCTAAATTTTAAATTGTCATTGTTTAGATTTTAAAGAATTGTGTTTTAAATTTTAATCCTTCAAGATTACATTTTACAGTATCATGGTTTAAATTTCGATAGTGTTACTTATTATTGTAATCGCTACACTTCATACAACAAATTAAAAAATACAATATATATATATAAAAAGATTTCAAAATGAGGTAGAAATGATATTTTGAAATCAATATTATGGGGAAATGTTGAACTGGGACTCTAATTACCCTGCCGCGGCGAGAAAAATAATGCCAATTTGATGTAACTGCGCGCCGCGACTCGCAAATATATGGGCCGCGGTGCGTAGTAAACACATTTATCAATAATGTTTTTTTTGCCAATCAAAACTTGTTGTCTAAATTTTTAACCAATAAAGAATTTTGGTTTAAATTTTAAGCCTAGTTGTTTAAATTTGAAGACTAGTGGTTTACATGATAGTTTAATTTTTAATACTTGTGGTTTAACTTTTAAGCCTTGTATTATTAATATTTGTATTTTTGCTTTATATTTTACATATAATGGTTCAAGAGTTTTAGTTTAAACTTTAAGTATATCTGTTAAAATATTAAGGCTAATGGTTTAACAGTTATACCTAGATGTTTAAATTTTGAGGCTAGTAGTTTAAATTTTAAGCATAATGGTTCAAATTTTAAAGGTAGTACTTTAAAATTTAAAACTTGTGGTTTAAATTTCTAGGCTTGTAGTTTAAGATTTTAAGAGTCATAATTTAAATTATAAACATTCTAATTTAAGTGTTATAGTTTTAAATATAAAGCATAGTGGTTTAATTATTAAGGATATTGGATTATCTTTTAAATCTAGAGGTTCAAATTTTAAGATATAAAATCCTAGAGGTTTAACATTAAAGATTAGTTGTTTAAATATAACACAAGCGTAATGGTTTAAATTTTAAGTCATTTACGCATTGAGGTTTCAATTTTAAGGCTAGTAAGCCAAGAGTTGACGTGACTAGTATGATCCGCATCATATTGACTACGATGTGCATAGTACTGCATCAAATGCAAATTTTGTCAATATATATAATCTTTTTGTAGAATGATATGGGAATTTTGTTGAGTCAAGTACTGCATATATGGATCTATAGGGGGATTGATAGGAAGATATGAATCCTCTGCCATAGGTTCAACCTCTTCTTCTTCATTCTCCTCTGGTATGGCACCTGATAAATTAGCTCTTGCTATCCGTTTGGAAGTTTCTTCACCATATTCATTGACCATAGCAGCAGTAATAACAGGTAGAGGCTTAACATGAAGGTCATAGTGGTTACATGTGTAAAGAACGCCCTAGACTAATACTTACAAAACATTCGCATAACATAGTTTATAAAAGAATACCATTCATTATCAAAGTCTCAGGGGGACTTGTTTAAAACCATGCAAGTTGGCGTCACAAGTTTTTAAAATAAAACATAGATTTTTATGCAAAGTTCAAAGAAACCAAAAATTAAATAACTGAGTCCCACTGATAATTTAGGAAGTCTCTTAAAAACAAAACTTGATTTAAATGGCGTTCTACGTTGATCGTTTTTTCGTCCATAGGATTACCCCACGCCATACACTCCATGATGAAAGAACTCCTCACGTCACCACGCGTGCCATAAAGAAATCCTATTTGCTACCTGGAAGGAAAGTAAAGGGGTGAGCTAAAAGCCCAGTAAGGAAGTACAAACAAATAAGCAAGTAAGAATACAACAAAAACAAACACTAACGTTCATCTAAAACATCATGGTATATCATAACATAATCGTAACATATCATCATATCATAACATAATCATGACATATCATCATATTACAAACATGCAGCATACATGATGAGCATGGATCGCTAGTTGTCCATGTCACCCTATGAGGTAAACAGGAGATCACTGGTCCTTGAATAACCTCGGCGCGTCCGCCCTAGGAGTTACGTCTCAATGTCCTTAGTAACTCGTTCGATGTATCTGACATCGTAATCTGTTTGATGTATCTAACATCGTAATCTGTTTAATGTATCTAACATCCATACACATATCACATTCAACATATCATCACGTTATGGCATTCATAATTCATAACAATTCATTCATACAACAATCTTACCATTCATAGCATAAAATCATAGAATCTATCTAACTTCCTTACCTCAGGTCCAAGCTAAGAATTTTCACAATCTTTCAACGAGCCTATATCATAATCAAAATAACATTTCTTAGGTTCATAAAATTTCTATTTTTGCCCTTCCACACAACTCATGTGTGCATGGGCCATGCACACATAATATCAGTTACACAAAACATGCAATTATCGCCATAAAAGAATAATGCTCGTTTTACCCATTTTACATGCATGATCATTTTATAAAAACCACATAGTTGAATATTAAACATAATTTTGGACGTAAAAGTGGAGTTGCATGTAACATGCATACGTGGGAACATTGTGTAATAGAGACGTTTTCAAAAAAACGATAATTCTACATTTCTTACTTTTACTATTTTAAAATCAATAGACATATTACATGCTTTATTTTTCTTAAAATTTCTAAGTTGATTGAATTTCTCAAAACATTATTTTATTTTAGCTCAAAAATAAAATATGTGACATTTTCATTTATTAATCTCAAATTACAAAGAATTAACCAAAAAGCTTGGGTTTAATTAAAATGCCTACTTTTAATATGTTTCTTTAGAAAAATAAATTTTATCATTGTGTTACATAAATGATGTGAAAAATATATTTTTAAGTGTGGAAAAATATATTTTTATTTAAATTATTTAAGACTTAGTTTTATGTAACAAAATCCACATGTGACAATTAAATAACAATTTTTAACCTTTTCAAAACAAACTTTCAGCCACCATTTATTTTCTCCAAAAATCACAAATAAATAGAATCTAAATATTTTTCTCAATCAAAACAAAGGAAAAATCATAACTTATCAAAATATGCATTCATACCATTAAAAATACCATTTTTCAATATTACCATAACTTAGGAAAAATAATTTATTCCAAAAACTCATCAAATTCATTTTAGTGAAATTCACTTCATATTTTCTTACAAAAATTCCAGCAACTATTTTTATCATTAAAAATCACCATATTCAATTTAAAAGCTCATATTTTCTCAAAAATCAATAAAAATTCTGTAGGTAATTATTTGAGTAAAATATCATTTTAATGAGACTTAAAATCCCCTTTTTAATTTCATAAAATTAACATAACATCAAGGAAATTACTTATGCATGCAAATCATCTTTTTATCAAACTTTTACCCAATTATTTACAAAAATCAGCAAGCTTAATTCCTCATGAAACTCATCTTTTATCCCAAAAATTTCACATAAAATCATACATGTCCAAAATCTCATCATACTCTTATTATATACATGATTATAATATTACTAACATATTCACATGAAATCTCATAAAACCATCTTTTTCTATTCCATTGAATCTACACATGAAATCCAACAACAATAACCATAACGGTAACATACATTAATTCATAAGCACCATATTCACATATGCCTTTATATTAACCTAACATGTTTCTATCATTATTTTCATGCATCTTATAATTTATTCATTCACAATATAACATGCATCCTATCAAAATTTCATGGATCCAAATATCAAGATTGCCAATTATCATCTTACCCATATTACATAGGTCCTAAAACATGGATCTAATATATTGAAAATCATACAACATCAAACAAATTATCAAGATAATCCTTAGGTATGCCTAGGCCGAAACCCCATATTTGCATTCATAAATTACCACTAATCATTATACATAGAAAAATCAACATCATAACCCTTTTATGCATTAAACCATGATACCCTTCATGCAAATCAAACAACTTATTATCAACAAGATATCAAGAACACAAAGTACCCATTTTTTTTTCTACCCAAAACATGAATCCCCTTTTAACCATAATCCCTCTAATAATCTATTCATCAAAACCATCACAAAATTTAGGGGGGATTTCAATACCTCTTCTTGATAGAAAATCAAGAATCAAATCCAACCAAGAGTCCAATAATCCTCCTTGCTCAAACCCTAGGGGGTTGTATATTTTGAATAATCAAGATGGAGAAGAAGATGAACAAGGTTAGAGATAACCCAATCATAATACTAGATTAATCATAAGGAAAACAACCAAAAACCTTACCCTAGCTTGAACCCTTTATTCCTCTTCTTCTTCCTTTCTTTCTTCTTCTCCTTCTCTCTCTAGGTCACGCCCCCTCTCTCTCTCTCTTCTCTCTATAATTCGGTAGCCCCAAGAGCATAATGCTCTTCCATTTTTCTCATTCCCTCTTTATCCTAATTTTCCCATAATGACTCAATAAAAGAAAAAGGTAACTTTCCTATTCTCTTCCAAGATTTATCTTAATTCATATTTATCTAATTATATCACAATAGGTGGAAAAATAAAGATGATCACTTCCTTTCCCATTTAGGTTCACACGTCCAAACCTCTCCATTTCCCTTTTTTATTTTTTATTTTTATTTTTTATAAATTAATTCAAATAAAATATAAAATAAGGAAATATAAAGTGTGTAGAAAATCTACACATGTGTACCATGCTACCATGCACTAGCACACACTAAATCACTAGGGTGCATCACTATCTACCATGCACCTTAGTGCATTCAACCAAATCTCACATAATTACCTCAATTGTCACACTTATCTAAAATGTAACACTAATAATAAAATAAACATGTTACACAATTATTCACTTATGAAATTAATTAACCAAACAAACAATTAACAAATTTAAATTCAAAAGATTATACCAAACAATTCTAACAATTAAATAAAATAATAAACAATCAAATAAAACAAATAATCAACCAAATAAAATAACAACACTTAAATAAAACAATTCATCACACTTAACATTTAAATAAAATAAATCACAAAAATTTAAATAATCTAAAAAAATTTTTTTGGTGCGCTACAACATGCCCCAAGCCTCCTGTTGTGCTTCCCCGTCCAAATCGTTTGAGGCTACTATTAATCACTTTGCCGACATCAATTGTGTACCCCTCCATAATGGCATAAACAAGTAGTGCACGCTCAGTAGTAATAGAGGATAAATGAGAAACTGGAAGAAGATTGGCACACACAAAATAAGTCCAAGCAGTGGCTTCTTTTGTCATATTTGCTTTCTTTAAATGATGAGGCTGACCATTAGACATAACCCATTGAGATCCTAGTTTACACAAACGATTTATCACTGCACCATAATCAATTTGTCCTTCTATAAATTTAACATACTGTGTAATGACCCACTACTCTAGACTATTTGGACCATTAACGAAACTATACATAAAACTTACAATTTTGCGGAAATACCATAATTTTATTGAGTAACTTGTGAAAATAAGAGTTACTTACAAAATAGAATACTAAGAAGGATATGGGATCCCATTGTCTTTAAAAAAAAACATGATTTAAATGAAAATAATTACATAAGAAATGCGGAAAATACATATAAAACCATAAAGAGGTAAAATGAGACTACATCCTCGAATCGAATAACGCTCGGCCCCTTGACTCCATTCACCATCGATACACATCCTCTAAGCGTCACGAATCTTACCGCCTCTAAAGCTATTTTCCTGCACATAAAACAAAAAGGAATGAGCCTAATGCCCAGCAAGGAAAATCTAACACATAGTCATAAACATAAATTTCATAATAACCGTAAAGACATATCATAACACTTAATACACACACTTATTATAATGGCCATTATTACTTGGGGTCCCATAGACTAAACAAGCTTATGCCCATGAGATTAATGGGGTCCTACTAGCTAAGTAGGCATATGCCCATAATCTTTTTGGGGTCTTGTTAGTCAAATAGGGCATAAGCCCAAGCCTACAAACATACACATTCATAACATATTCATAACATATCATATTTCATAACATAACACATAAGATAACATAAGCAATACACATATAGATTCTATCCTATTTTCCTTACCAAAGTTACCGGGATATGATGGACTGAGTTGGGACTTTTGGAACACTCCACAACTTATGTGCTTAAGAACTTAGATTCCCTCAAAGACTTGTAAGACCAATCTACACCTCAAACCGAAATACCATAAAACCTTACTTCCCAAAGTGTTTGATAAACTTATGATGATCAAGCTTATGATTCCCCAACCCAGGTGTTTAACTCTCACACTCTCCTAGCAATCTTGCAGCCTCTGAACTTAGAGTAAAATGTGAATAATGACTGGGTACTAGGTCCTATTTATAGAGTTCTAGAAATAAAAATCTTCTTTTTAGCTTTGAATAAAAATAATAAATTTAATTGAAAATATTTGAATATCCTTCAGCTAAAGGCTTAGGAATTGTTCAAATTTTTCAGAGAGATTTAAGGATTCAAAGCTTGATTTTTAAAATAATAAAAACAAATAGAATCCTAACTTCTAACTCCCTAAATCTCGTAACTCTAAACTCCCCTTCAGTAAAATCAACATATCTGACGCTGTAGAACTCCGATTTGGACTCTCTTTATACCGTTAGAAATCTCATTAAATTATCTACAACTTTTAAGAAATATTATTTTTCTAAATTCCTAATATAACTGGGTCAAAAACAGGTCGGAAGTTACAGTACCCTAAAGTTACGAAAAATCTATTTACAACCTAATTCACAAATAAATAAAATTGTGACAATTATCATGCTCCTATCAGATTTTGGTGAATACTAAGTCTTATATTTCTCTTATTTTATCATTAAAATAATAATTCCTTAATAATCATACATAAGACAAGTGTTACTATCTTATTGGGTTTATCTAAACCTTATAATATAATAAATATCATCATCAATATCAGTCATATTAATCAAACCTTAGGTTAAAATTAATATTCTTAAACTATAGGTTAAACTTAGAAAATCTACAAGTACTACTATGAGTGTCCAAAAAAATTCCCGGTCTGAACCAAAAATCCACAGTAACAAACATACTACAACTAATACTAGCTATTACTACTATTACTACTATCTAACTAGCTAAGTAAATTCTGGGACTCTACAATTCTCCCCTACTACAAAGAATTTCGTCCCCGAAATTTACTTATCAAACAATTCCGGATACCGGGCTAACATGTCATCCACCAACTCCCACGTTGCCTCCTGTTCAGAACTATTACTCCATAGGACTTTGACTATTGGAATACTCTTGGACCATAACTGCTTCATCCCTCTATCCAGGATGCTAACCGGTCGTTCCTCGTAACTCAAGTCTTTCTGGAGTGCTATCATATCGTACTTGAGGACGTGAGATGGGCCTGACACATATCTACGCAGCATCGAGATGTGGAACACATTGTGACTATCTGCTAGAGCTGGCGGTAGGGCTAATCTATACGCAACTGCTCCCACTTTGTCCAATATCTCAAAAGGACCTATAAATTAGGGACTAAGTTTTCCTTTCTTCCCGAACCGCTTGACACCCTTCATAGGAGATATCTTCAGGAAGACTTGATTCCCAACTTGGAACTCCACATCGCGTCGCTTGGCATCCGCATAGCTTTTCTGACGGCTTTGAGCAGCAAGCATACACTGTCTAATAAGCGCTACCGCTTCTTGTGCTTGTCTAACAGCTTCGGGCCCTAGAAGCTGCCTTTCTCCTACCTCGTCCCAGTGCAACGGTGATCGACACCTTCTTCCATATAGCAACTCATAAGGTGCCATTCCGATTGTCGACTGGTAGCTGTTGTTGTACGAGAACTCGATCAGTGGTAAGTACTTGATCCATGATCCTCCGAAATCAAGTACACATGCGCGTAACATATCCTCTAAGATCTGAATTGTACGCTCAGACTACCCATCTGTCTGAGGATGGAAAGCTGTACTAAGGCTTAACTTAGTACCCATAGCGTGTTGTAAGCTTCTCCAAAATCTTGACGTAAATACTGATCCTCTATCTGACACTATTGTCTTGGGGATTCCATGCAATCGTATAATCTCTTGGATGTAGATGTCTGCATATTGGTCTGCCGTATATGAAGTCTTAACAGGCAGAAAATAAGCCGACTTGGTTAGTCTATCTATGACTATCCAAGCAGAATCATGCTACTTATTCGTCTTTGGCAGACCCGTCACGAAGTCCATGGCTATATCGTCCCACTTCCATTTTGGTATGCTAAGCGGTTGCAATAATCCTGCAGGCCGCTGATGCTCCGCCTTCACTTGCTGGCATACAAGACACTTAGATACATACTCTGCTATCTCCTTCTTCATCCCTGGCCACCAATAGACTGCCTTGATGTCATGAGTCATCTTGGTAGACCCTGGATGAACTGAGTACGGGGTATTGTGCGCTTCTTCTAGTATCATCTTCTAATACTTTGATCATCTGGCACGCATAACCGATCCTTATATCTCAATAAACCTTGACTGGATATTGAGAAATCTGTAGTCTTGCCTTCTCAGACTACATCCATGTGTGCTGCTAGTGTGTCTTCATGTCCCTGACCAATTCGTATGTCCTCTAGCAGATTCGATTGGATAGACAAGTTAGCCAGCTTGCCTACAATCACTTCTATTCCGGCATTGATAAGCTCCTGCTGTAACGGCTTTTCAATTCCGGATAAGGCTGCTAAATTCCCATAGCTTTTCCGGCTGAGTGCATCGGCAACTACATTTGCCTTTCCCGGGTGGTATAAGATTTCGCAGTCGTAATCCTTTACTAACTCTAACCACCTGCGCTGCCTCATGTTGAGCTCCTTCTGCGTAAAGAAGTATTTTAAACTTTTGTGGTCCATGTAAATCTCGCACCGTTCTCCGTAAAGATAATGGCGCTAGATTTTTAACGCAAAGACCACCGCTGCCAACTCCATATCGTGAGTTGGATAGCGTTGCTCATACTCCTTTAACTGACGTGAGACATAGGCTATCACTTTGTCGTTTTGCATCAGCACGCATCCCAATCCTAGCTTTGATGCATCACAGTAGACAACGAACTTGTCGTTGGGTGTTGGGACACTAAGTACTGGTGTTGAGCAAAGCTTATCCTTAAGCAACTGGAAGCTTTCTTCACACTTATCGTTCCAGTTAAAATTTTGTTGCTTCCGGGTCAGGTTGGTGAGTGGAGTGGCTATCTTAGAAAATCCCTCTACAAACTTTCTATAATAACCTGCTAGCCCTAAGAAGCTTCTTACTTCTGACGCATTCTTTGGTCTAGGCCAATCCTTCACGACCTCTACCTTCAATGGATCTACTGCAACTCCGTCTTTTGATATGATGTGCCCGAGGAACGCCACTTGCGAAAGCCAAAATTTGCATTTCTTGAACTTGGCGTAAAGTTTATGCTCCTTCAATCGCATCAAAATCAACCTTAAGTGTTCCTCGTGCTCTACTTCGTTTTTGGAGTAAATTAAAATGTCGTCAATGAACACAACGATGAATTTATCCAAATAGTCTTTGAAGACCCTATTCATTAAGTCCATAAACACGGCTGGCGCGTTAGTAAGACCAAAAGACATAACCAAGAACTCGTAATGTCCATAACGAGTCCTAAAGGCTGTCTTAGGGATATCTTCTCCCTTTACCTTGAGCTGATGATACCCGGACCGTAGATCGATCTTAGAGAATACAGTCGCGCCTCGGAGTTGATCAAACAAATCATCAATCCGAGGTAGTGGGTATTTGTTCTTAATTGTTACTTTATTCAGCTCACGATAGTCTATGCACATCCGCATACTTCCGTCCTTCTTCTGCACGAATAGTACCGGAGCTCCCCATGGTGAATGGCTTGGCCTAATAAAACCCAAGTCTAGGAGTTCTTGTAGCTGCGTCTTTAACTCCTTGAGTTCCGTAGGTGCCATCCGGTATGGTGCCTTAGAGATAGGCTCGGTGCCTGGTACTAACTCTATCGTGAAGTCTATTTCTCGATTTGGCGGCAATCCTGGCAAGTCATCGGGAAATACCTCTGGAAATTCTTGTATAACTCGAACATCTCCAACCTTAAGTGATGTCTCCTTCTCCACATTCGTGATGCTGGCTAAGAACGCTTGGCATCATTCTCTGAGCTTTGAGAGATAACACTAACGGGGTGCGTAGTTCTGAAGCTTGTCCCATGAAACATAGTTTCTGGCCGTTAGGAGTATCGAATGTCACCTTCTTGCATCTGCAGTCGATTGTTGTGCCATGCCGTGCTAGCCAATCCATGCCTAGTATGACGTTGAAGTCTTTGATCACCAGTTTTATCAGGTCTCCCTCTAGTTCCTTGTCCTCAATCTTGATTGGTACGCCTCGTATAATTCGTGATGATAGAACTACTTTGCCTGAAGGCAACTCGATTACAAACCTAGTTCTACAAGGTTTGTCTAATTCTCTATCATTCCTAACGAGATATACGAGTATGTTACTCCCAAATCAAGTGATATTAGAACATATACTATCGAGGATAGGATTCTGACCTATAACTGCTTGTTACTAGCATGGGCTCCTCCCTGGGTCAAGGCAAAGACTTTGGTCTGGAACCATCATTTAATCCCTCTTCTCCTTACGAACATTCATCTGAATCCTTTCTACTTCTATTATCGTTTCCAGAGCATTGGCATAGGTAGTATTTCCTGGGTTTGCTAGCTTAACCCCTAATTCAATCTTTGGTCTAAGTCTTCTAACAAACTTGGTCAGCCTCATAAAGTCAGTTGGAACCAACTCTGGTGCAAACTTGGCTAATCTGTCGAACTGCTGAGCATATTCTACTACCGTTAAGTTGCCCTGCTTCAAACTAGCGAACTCCTTAACCCTCGTAGCGAGTACAGCCGAATTGTAGTACTTCTTGTGGAAGAGCTCCACAAATCGAGTCCATGTCATGGTGGTTGTATCATGAGATTGCTGGACCAAGTCCCACCATATCCTGGCATCCTTCTTGAGTAAAGACGAGACGCAGGATATGCGGTCCGCATTGCTGAGATTCATATGCGTCAGAATTGACTCCACATTCCTTAGCCACTCTTCTGCCTCAAAGGGGTCTTTAGTCCCTTCGAAGTTTGGAGCGTGCTGCTTGCGGAACCTCTCGTACACTGGCTCCATGTTCGGTACTGGATACGACACGTAATTCGTCATTGGCCATCCCCCATAAGGACCAACTTGTTGGGGTGCTAGGGCCATTGGCTGTGGCTGCGGCTGAGGCTGTGGCGGAGGCTGAGGCTGAGATTGAGCCTGTTGGCGTTGTTGCTGCAAAAGTTCCTCGACTTGCTGTCGCAGTCTGGCAATCTTCGCATTGTTGTCAGCTGGCGGTGCCAGCGCGTTGCGGCGAGCAGTAGCACGCACTCCCCTTCGGCGAACTGGAGGGACTTCATTGGTTGCTGGGACGTCGTTGGAGGCGTTTCCATTGGTGCGAGCAAATCTTCTGAGCGACATCTTCAACAAAGTTCTAACAGTCAAGAACATGTTAGAACTTATCCTAATAGGCTCTAAGGCAAAACTTATTCTAAGCAAACATAACTCGGACCTATTAATTATGATTTCTTATGAAAAAAAATTATGTAAGCCTTCTTTATGATTAGGGTCTGTTTCTAAACTTAGAAAAATAAGCCATCTTTATAATTTATTAAGTCTGTTTCTAATCATCCTATATGACTTAATCCTCAGGCTCGAAACTTATCTTTGTTCCAAAGTTACCTATATTGAGGGAGGGCTGGGATCAGTAAAATCGTTCCCACTACTATGGCCCCCTAAACTCTCAATATAGAACCCGGTCCATTGATTTGTATCCACCCTCACCGAACTTGGTCATTATTTATTAAATTTATTATTTATTATGATTGTAGAAAAAATCAAACTCATACATGTCATTCAAAAATAACAATTGTATTTATTTGGAAAAAGGTTTTCACTAAAACAATCATACATGCAAAGATAATAAATAAAATAAATAACGAAAAATAAACTAATTTACAATTATTATTAACTGAAAACATAAGGGCTAAAACGTTAACTAAACACATAATCAAAACAACTAAAACATAAACACTTACATTGGCGGTCAGATTCGGAGCTTTGAATGTGTGTATCGAGGAGAACTTCATGCGAAGGAACCGTTGCTCTGATACCAACTGTAATGACCCACTACTCTAGACTATTTGGACCATTAACGAAACTATACATAAAACTTACAATTTTGCAGAAATACCATAATTTTATTGAGTAACTTGTGAAAATAAGAGTTACTTACAAAATAGAATACTAAGAAGGATATGGGATCCCATTGTCTTTAAAAACAAAAACATGATTTAAATGAAAAGAATTACATAAGAAATGCGGAAAATACATATAAAACCATAAAGAGGTAAAATGAGACTACATCCTCGAATCGAATAACGCTCGGCCCCTTGACTCCATTCACCATCGATACACATCCTCTAAGCGTCACAAATCTTACCGCCTCTAAAGCTATTTTCCTGCACATAAAACAAAAAGGAATGAGCCTAATGCCCAGCAAGGAAAATCTAACACATAGTCATAAACATAAATTTCATAATAACCGTAAAGACATATCATAACACTTAATACGTACACTTATTATAATGGCCATTATTACTTGGGGTCCCATAGACTAAACAAGCTTATGCCCATGAGATTAGTGGGGTCCTACTAGCTAAGTAGGCATATGCCCATAATCTTTTTGGGGTCTTGTTAGTCAAATAGGGCATAAGCCCAAGCCTACAAACATACACATTCATAACATATCATATTTCATAACATAACACATAAGATAACATAAGCAATACACATATAGATTCTATCCTATTTTCCTTACCAAAGTTACCGGGATATGATGGACTGAGTTGGGTCTTTTGGAACACTCCACAACTTATGTGCTTAAGAACTTGGATTCCCTCAAAGACTTGTAAGACCAATCTACACCTCAAACCGAAATACCATAAAACCTTACTTCCCAAAGTGTTTGATAAGCTTATGATGATCAAGCTTATGATTCCCCAACCCAGGTGTTTAACTCTCACACTCTCCTAGCAATCTTGCAGCCTCTGAACTTAGAGTAAAAGGTGAATAATGGCTGGGTACTAGGTCCTATTTATAGATTTCTAGAAATAAAAATCTTCTTTTTAGCTTTGAATAAAAATAATAAATTTAATTGAAAATATTTGAATATCCTTCAGCTAAAGGCTTAGGAATTGTTCAAATTTTTCAAAGAAATTTAAGGATTCAAAGCTTGATTTTTAAAATAATAAAAACAAATAAAATCCTAACTTCTAACTCCCTAAATCTCGTAACTCTAAACTCCCCTTCAGTAAAATCAATATATCTGACGCTGTAGAACTCCGATTTGGACTCTCTTTATACCGTTAGAAATATCATTAAATTATCTACAACTTTTAAGAAATATTATTTTTCTAAATTCCTAATATAACTGGGTCAAAAACAGGTCGGAAGTTACAGTACCCTAAAGTTACGAAAAATCTATTTACAACCTAATTCACAAATAAATAAAATTGTGACAATTATCATGCTCCTATTAGATTTTGGTGAATACTAAGTCTTATATTTCTCTTATTTTATCATTAAAATAATAATTCCTTAATAATCATACAAAAGACAAGTGTTACTATCTTATTGGGTTTATCTAAACCTTATAATATAATAAATATCATCATCAATATCAGTCATATTAATCAAACCTTAGGTTAAAATTAATATTCTTAAACTATAGGTTAAACTTAGAAAATCTACAAGTACTACTATGAGTGTCCAAAAAATTCCCGGTCTGAACCAAAAATCCACAGTAACAAGCATACTACAACTAATACTAGCTATTACTACTACTACTACTATCTAACTAGCTAAGTAAATTCTGGGACTCTACATACTAGTCCTCTTGAGGATTTAAGGTAACCAAATTGAAAAGATCATTTATAGTCTTAATGTCAAAGGGCACCCATGTACCACAAACAAAACATTTATGTTTGCGGTGCTCCGGAAGATTAGCATAAAATTCTAACACCAATTGTTGTCTTCCACCATAAGGGGCATGAACTAAAGTCTGCCACCCCCTCCACTCAATATTAACAAAAATATTATCATAAATTGGTTCATTCTTTAGCCCAGAATCGTATTCCATGCCTTGTTCACCAAACACTTTCTTTGCTCGCATACTATCAAACCTCTTTTCAGCTTCTTCACTAACAAACTTATTAGAGTTAAAATTTGGATTTTTATCCCTAGAAGTAGAAGCTTCAGTATATCCCTTTGATTTCTTTTTCGGAGCCATTTGCACAAAATATCACACAAAAATAATTCTTTAAAATCACCTAAAAAAACAGTCCCAAAAAATGATGTCAAACATTGTATAATCATCAACTAGACATATATTTATATTTATGTTAACTCATATATATAATATTAAATTGCCTAAAAAAAATTTAGTGGTAACCAAAATCTTTTGAATCATTCAAAGATTCTTTTTGAAATAGTTATGGATGCTTTTCGCTACCTACTTATATTGAACACGAGATATAACTAGTCCAAATATTGGACCATTTTCTGTGTGTCTTGCTAGAATTTAGAATCTTATAAGAATAGTAGTCTGGTCCACTTATAATTTTAACATATATATATAAATAGTGTTTTGAATTTTTAATCATGTATTAGGTACTTGCACCACGAGGTCAGCCCACACATAATTCACCGAGACATAAAAGCAAGCAATGTGCTTTTAGACAATGACTTTGTCCTCTAAAAAGCATTTCAATAGTTATAATAGTGTTAAAGAAACAACAACAAACTAATAAAAAACAATTAGGAGACCAAAAAGAATGAAAACATGTCATTGAACCTCATTGAGGCAATTTCACAAACAATTGATGAGCACATTAATAAAACATCCTTCAAGACCTATTTTTCAATAATGTAATCCCCAAAAACTTAAACATAAAATACAGTAATAAAAAAAAACAAAGAATCAAACAACAATTTAAAGCTATATAAAAGTTCCTCTGGTAATAATAAAACACCCCCAAATTACTAACATCAAAACATAATTTTTTTTCTAAATAATGAAACTTCTTCATACAAGTTTTGATACAAGAATTATAATACATATACTTACTTGAAATCTTCTTTAAACATGGCACATAAAGTTGTAAAACCGCAAAAGATGATTGATCCCTAAATCTTTTTTTGCGGTGCTAGGGCTTTCAAGTGGAGAAAGAAATGAAAATTTAAAATTATGAGGGAAAGATGGCAGAGAAGACAAAAGAAAAACAATGTAGATGATGATAATTAAATGAGTTGTATATGGATGAAAGATCAAATGTACAAAAGAAAGGTAGAGAATTTGAAAATCTGATGTTGGAATATGATATTTTGAAATAGTGGAGAAATGTGATTTTGAATTCTATAAAAAAACAGATTGGGTCAGGGTCACGCCGCGTCACTCGTTTATTGCGCTGTGGCGCTCAGGGACACTTAAAATTCTGGAAATTTGATCGCTGCGACACCCTTTTCTTGAGCCGCGGCTCTCAGGGCCACTGTCCATTTATGGAAATTTAATTCTCGCGGTTTAAATTTATAGCTTAGTGGTTTAAATTTTAAGCCTTGTGGTTTAAATTTAAAGCTTAACGGTTTAAATTTTAAAACTTGTGGTTTAAAGAGACTTGATTTATAATTAAGATTAAAGAAGAAATATTTATAACTTGTGGTTTAAATTTGATGTCATTTAAGCCTTGTGATTGAATTTTGATGACATTTTAGGCTTATAGTTTAAATTTTAAGCCTAGGGGTTTAAAATTTAAGCGTTGTAGTTTAAATTTTAAGCGTAATGGTTTAAATTTTAAACCTTGGTGTTTAAAGAGACTTGGATTATAATTTAAACTGAAAGGATAAAAATTTATAACTTGTGGTTTAAATTTGGTGCCATTTAAGACGTGTGGTTCAAATTTGATTCCATCTAAGGCTTGTAGTTTAAATTTAAAACTTAATGGTTTAAATATTAATCCTTGGGGTTTAAATTTAGTGCTTATGGTGCTAAAATTTTAAACCTTGTTGTTTAAAGGGACTTGGTTTATAATTAAACCTTAAAGTATAAAAATTTATAACTTGTTCAAATTTGATCTCATTTAAAGGTTTTGATTGAAATGTTAAGCCTTTTGGTTTAAGATTTTAAAGATTTTGGATTATATTTAACACATTAAATTATATAGATTAAATAAACTTGGTTTATGATTTAAGCCTTAAGATTTTAAATTCAAACCTTGGGATTTAAATTTTGATGTCGTTTAACACTAGGGGTTCAAATTTTAAGCAATTTAAGGCTTGTGGTTTAAAAATTAAGCTTAGTGGTTTAAATTTAAAGTCTTGTAGTTTTACTTTAAAACTTATTGGTTTAAATGTTAAACATTATGGTTTAAAGAGACTTGGTTTATATAGACTAAAATTTATAACTTATGGTTCAAATTTGATGCCATTTAAGGGTTGGGGTTGAAATTTAACGAGTTTTGTTTTGAGATTTTAAAAGATTTTGGATTATATTTTACACATTACATTATATAGATTAAAGAGGCTATGTTTACAATTTAAGCCCAAAGAATTAAAATGTAAACCTTGTGGTTTAAAGAGACTTAATTGATAATTTAAACTTAAAGTATAAAAAGTTATAATTTGTGATTTAAATTTGATGTCATTTAAGGCAAGTGGTTTAAATTTTAAGCCTCGTGGTTTAAATTTAAAGCTTAGTAGTATAAATTTCAAACCTAGGGGTTTAAAGTTACTTAATTTACAATTTAAGCTTAAATGGATAACAATTTATAAATTGCAGTTTAAATTTGTTGCCATTTAAGCCTTGTGGTTCAAATTTATAAATTGTGGTTTAAATTTTAAGCCATTTGGTTTAAAATTATAAAGATTTTGTATTAGATTCACACATTACATTATATAGATTAAAAGATAGTATGTTTATGATTTAAGCCTAAATGATTAAAACTTAAACCTTGTGGATTAAATTTTGATACCATTTAAGTTTAGTGGTTCATATTTTAAGCCATTTAAGGCTTGTGGTTTGAATTTTAAGCTTATTGGTTTAAATTTCAAACCTAGGGGTTTAAAGATACTTGATTTATAATTTAAGCTTAAATGGATAAAAATTTATAAATTGTGGTTTAAATTTGATGCCGTTTAAGCCTTGTGGTTCAAATATATAAATTGTGGTTTAAATTTTAAGCCATTTGGTTTAAAATTATAAAGATTTTGTATTAGATTCACACATTACATTATATAGATCAAAAGAGAGTATTTGCATGATTTAAGCCTAAAGGATTCAACTTAAACCTTGTGGATTAAATTTTGATGCCATTTAAGTTTAGTGGTTCATATTTTAAGCCATTTAATGCTTGCGGTTTAAATTTTAAGGCAAATGGTTTAAATTTTAAGCCTTGTGGTTTAAATTTAAAGCTTAGTGGTTTAAATTTCAAACCTAGGGGTTTAAAGATACTTGATTTATAATTTAAGCTTAAATGGATAAAAATTTAAGGGAAGTGGTTTAAATTTTGATCCTAGTATTTTAAATTTTAAGCCTTTTTTTTTAAGATTTTAAAGATTTTTAATCAGATTTTATACATAACATTATATAGATAAAATATTAGATTAAAGAGACTTGGTTTATGATTTAAGAATAAATGAGGTTTAAATTTTGATGCCACTTAAGCCTAGTGGTTCAAAGTTTAATACATTTAGGATTGTGGTTTAAATTTAAAGCTTGATGGTTGAAATTTGAATTCTTGCGGTTTAAATTTAAAGCTTAACGGTTTAAATTTTAAATCTTAGGGTTTAAAGAGACTTGATTTATTATTTAAACTTAAATGATAAGTATTTATAACTTGGGGTTTAAATTTGATGTCATTTAAGCTTTGGGATTCAATTTTGATGTCATTTTAGGCTTCTGGTTTAAATTTTAAGCCTAGAGGATTAAAATTTAAGCCTTTCGGTTTAAGATTTTAAAAATTTTGGAATAGATTTTACACATTACATATATATAGATTAAAATTATACTTTAAAGAGACTTGGTTTATGAATGAAAAATCAAATGTACAAAACAAAGGTAGAGTATTTGAAATTCAGATGTTCGAATATGATATTTTGAAATAAGAGAGAAATGAGATTTTGAAACCTATAAAAATAGATGGGTCTCATGGCAATTATCCATTTCTGGACAATTGGGCGTCATCGCTCTTAATAGTGTGTCTTGCGGCTTACAGGGCGTTACTCTTTGCGCAGTCCTTCACATTAAATTTCATAATTTTAAGTTAATATGATTTTTTTTTTGTTTTAAATTACATTTCCAATTAATTTTTAATTATACTTTAAGAATTAAACATTTCTTATACATTAAATAAATGAGCTTTAAAAAAGCTATGAATTTTTTTATTTATGATTTAAATTTTAACCCTTATGGTTTAAAATTAAATTCTTACGGATTAGATTTTAAGCATTGGAGTTTATATTTTCAACCAAGTGGTTTAAATTATAAGCAATTTAGGACTTCTCCTTTATAATTTAACACTAGAGGTTTAACATTTGAGCCCATTGGTTTAAATTTTAAGGCTTGTGACTTAAATTTCTTGCCTTGTCATTTAGATTTTCAACATTACGTATTATATTTTAAAGTTATAGTTTAAAGATCGTTGTTTAAATTTTAAGCCTTATAGTTTAAAGTTTAAGTATTGAAGTTAAAAATTTGGACATTATGGTTTGTCATTTAGATTTTAAGCTTAACGTGTTAAATTTTAAGCCATGGATTTAAATATTAAACGATTTTGATTTAAATTTAATCGGTTATGCCTAATAGTTCCAATGATATGTTGTTTAAAATTTAAGTTTAAATGAGACGAGGTTTAAATTTTAAGCCATTTAAGTACTGATGTTTAATATTTAAGCCTACTGATTTATACTTAAAATTTTGTGGCTAAAATTTTAAAGAGTTTTAAATAAGATTTAACCATTCAGACTTTATTTAGATTTTTAGCTTTGCGGTTTAAGCATTTAAATGTAGAGGTTTAAATTTAAAGGCTTTAATGCATTGTTGTTTAAAATTAAAGCCTAGTTTAACCATTTAAGCATAGTGGTTCAAATTTTCATTGTGGTTTATATTTTAAGCGTATCATAACAATTTTCATTGGTGTTGGTTAACATTTGAAATGATGTGATATTTGAAGTTAGTATAAAATATATAACTAGAGATAAACTAAAACAATAATAGACCATTAATATTCTTTCTTTAATACATTTTAACATTGTAGATATTTAAAAATGTACAAATCTCCCTTTGGTCGGGTATTCACTACAAAAACCAACCCAAACCAATTGTCAAACTATAGTTATGGTATCTCACAAACCAATCCTAAAAAATATACATTTGTATAAAGTTTTTGCAAGGTCAAACTAGATCCATACAAACTCTAAACTCTTGAAAATTCTTGTCGTCTATTATCAACACACAATCATAGCTCTTTTTAGTATCTTTCATGGCTGAAAAAACACAGCAACAAAATCATTAAGCATAATAAAAAATTAAATAAAAAAATGACCACCAAATAAAATAAAAAACATTTAACAATAATAAAAAAATAATAATTAGAACTCTCAAAATATTTACAAGTATTAGGAATTGTCTTAGACATGTCCAATAATGTAGAAATTAAACCAAAGATATTGAAATAAAGACCTGGAATGGAAAGAAAGGCACAATAAAAAATTTGTACTACTATAGCCTATTTGACTTAAGACTGGAAAAAAAATAGAAAAGATTAATCACACTGCTGAAAAATAAATATTCAAATTAAACCATGAGTTTGAAAGGGAAAATCTATAACCTTTGAAATGTAAACTATGTATGCATTTTTATAATTAACTTTGGCATACATCTTTAGTCAGAGTTAGATATCCTTCATTCATGTGTTTGAAGTTTCCATGAACCCACAATTCTATTGTCATTTTCTTCCGCATAAAAAAAGCTTTATCTGGTCCAATTTCAAAAACTGATTTCCTCGCCATCAATAATTCAACAAACTTTATGAGATAAATGCCACAATCAGTCCTGCAACATAAAAAAAAAATATCATAAGATGTTCAACCATAAAAAAAATCAATTAATACAACTAAATTATATTTCAAAACTTACATATTATTTTGGAATGGAGTTGGTTCCCATGAAAACTCAAATTCCTGACATCCTGAAGCATATCCTTATCTTTTTTCATGGAAACGCAAGTACTAAAAAATGTAAGGAATAATCTGACACTATTTCTTCACATGATTTGTTACATTCTCATCACCATCTTCATAGTAAGAATCATAAATAATGATTTTTCGCTTGTCAATCTCAAGAACTCCTAAGCACCAATGATTTAAGTATTTTATGCCTAGAATAAAAAATGGCAAATATACAAAATCGACATCCAAACACGACTTCCCATATAATATTGATTTTCCAATAATCCTATCAATTAAAGTAACTTCCTTGCTCCAATTAAAATCTTTTAATTGTGATTCACTAACTTCTAGTTGCCTAAGAAATACATAAAAAAATGTACTATGATGTAGTACAATTTTGAAATGTAGCAGATCAAGTATGACAAAGAGCCTTCCTTCTCAAATAATAAAGTGATACTGAAATATGCTGCAATATGAAAAATGAGGGACGGGAAAAATCATAAAACAGTATAAAAAGAATAATAATTTTCAAAGAGTATAAAACAAGATATTTTTTTTTTAATCTTACCGAATCATCAAGGAGACCATTCTTGTCATATAACTCATGAAACCACTTCTTATAATTAATACATATGTCACCATATAGGAAAGCATGCATTGTTGCATAAAATGGATAGAATGGCTTTTTTTTAGACCTACAAAAAAAAAAAAACCAAAACAAATGATATTAATATATAAAACAATATAATTAACATAAATACTTAATAAGTAAACCAACTGTAAGGACCCAACTATTCTAGACCTTGGACCATTAATAACTACTATAGTAATCCTAAGAAAATGTACATATGAAAACACCATAACTTTATTTAAAACTGTAAAGTAAAAGTTTAAATACATAAAAATCTTACTTAGGATATGGGATCCCATTGTTTTGAAAATAAAACAAAACATAACTTAAATAAATTGGTTACAACATTAAGTGCGGAAAAATAATACATAGAAATCATAATTAAAAGACTTAAAAACTTCATCCTCTAATCTGTAGAGTCCAAGAACTTTACTTAGCTAAGTTAGATAGTAGTATTATAGTAAAAATAGTATTATCTTTATGACTGTGGATTTTTGGTTCAGACCGAGATTTATTTGGACACTCATAGTAGTACTTGTAGATTTTCTAAGTTTAACCTATAGTTTAATAATATTAATTTTAACCTAAGGTTTGATTAATATGACTGATATTGAGGATAATATTTATTATACTATAAGGTTTAGATATGGACCAATAGGATTTTAAGCACATGTTATGTATGGGTGATTAATGATTAAGTATTTTGAGGATTAAATTTATTAAGGGTAAAGTTTGAATGCTCTAAGGTCAGTCAGCAGCTTTGAAAACGTTTAAGGGCTTAGTCAAGCCTGTTTACTCAATTCAAATTAAGCTAAAAATGTGTAATTTCGTGTTTAAATAATCAGCGTATGCCGATATATCGCAGCTATAGGGGGCGATATATCGCAGCACGTAGATACGGAAAACACGAAACGATGCACGTTTGCCTCGGGCATAATGGTCCAGGAGATATATCGCCTATAGGGGGCGATATATCGTCTCCTTCAGCATATTTTGAATGTTTTCAAAATCGTTTCCCATTCAAACCTTCAACCTCTTGATAAGTCCAGCACCTTTTTGAACGAGTCTTCAGCCTCTGCTGAATGATAATTCAAATTATTTTCACCTAAAAAGCCATTATTTTTTCAAGTTAAATTAAGATCCTTTCATTCCTAAACTCTATAAATAGGACCTAGTACCCAGCCATTATTCATCTTTTACTCTAAGTTCAGAGGCTGCAAGTTGCTAGGTGAGTGTGAGAGTGTAAACACTTGGGTTGGGAATCATAAGCTTGATCATCATAAGCTTATCAAACACTTGGGAAGTAAGATTTTATAGCATTTCGGTTTAAGGTTTAGATCGGTCTTACAAATCTTCAAGGTATTTCCACACTCTAGTTCATTGGTATTATTTTCTTTAAGTTCTCATAATCTTCTACCAGCCTTCTAACCTTATTCTTATTTTGGTTAGGAAATCTAAGAACTTGCACATAAGTTTTTGGTAAGTATTTTCTCAATGGTTTAGTCCTTCCATTCCTTTCATTTCTCTTCTTCACTATACTCACTCTTTTTCAAATGGTTCTTAGGAGTGTTCCAAAGTCCCAACTCTGTCCTCTTATCCCGGTAATTTTGGTAAGGAAAATAGGATAGAATTCATATGTTATATGTTTTATATGTTATCTTATGTTTTTATGTTATGAAATGTGTTATGTTATGTATGTATGTAGGCTTGGGCATATGACCCATATGACTAACAAGCCCCAAATGGATCATGGGCATATGACCTGCTTAGCTAGTAGGACCCCACTAATCTAATGGGCATATGATTTGTTTAGTCTATGGGACCCCAAGTAATAATGGCCATTATAGTATGTGTATGATATAAGTGTTATGTTATGTTTTTATGTTTCTTATGAAATTTATGTATATGAACTATGTGTTAGATTTTCCTTGCTGGGCATTAGACTCATTCCTTTTTGTTTATATGTGCAGGAAAATAGTCTTAGTGGTGGGAAAGGTTCTTGGAATCTTGGAGAATGTGTATTGAGGTCGAATGGATTCAAGAGCCGAACGTTACGATTCGAGGATATAGTTTTGTTTTTATGGTTTTTACATGTATTTTTCCGCACTTGTTATGTAATCCCTTTTTATTTTAAATTATGTTTTGTTTTGTTTTTAAAACAATGGGATCCCATATCCTAACCTAAATTTTATGTAAGTTTAACTCTTTTCTTAATAAAGTTATGGTATTTTCACTTGTAAGTTTTATTAAGGATTAGTATGTATAGTTTTCGTTAATGGTCCAAAAGTCTAGAGTAGTTGGGTCATTACATAATCGAATGCGCAATCCACTGATTCCATCCTGCCTCAATACACATCCCCAAGCTACCAAGAACCTTCCCGCCGCCATAACTATTTTCCTGCACATATAAAACACAAAAGAATGAGCCTAATGCCCAACAAGGAAAATCTACTACAAGCATGAAACATATACATACACATAAACTATAAATTATAAACTATAAACTTTAAACTATAATCATATAACTGTATAAATACAATATCTATTATAATGGCCATCATACTTCTTGGGACTTGCTAGCTAAGCAATCATATGCCCATAAATTTACGGGGCTAGTTATCTAAACAAGTCATATAAATTCATGGGGCTGTTATCTAAACAATCATATGCCCAAGAAATCTACTATTGTGACTTGTTATCTAAACAAGTTATTTATTTGTTATCTAAACAAAATATGTGATTGTTATCTAAAAAATTCATATACTAGAAACATATCATACTTATAACATAAACATATATCAATAACATAAAAGCATACAAATCTACCCTATTTTCCTTACCAATAACCGGGATGTGAGAACAAGATCGAAACTTTGGAACACTCCTAAAAACCATAATAGAGAGGTGAGTATACTAAGGAAAAGAGATGAAAAGAACAAACTACACCATTGAAAAGGTACTTACCAAAAAGAATCTTACGTTCAAGATCTTAGATGCCTAACCAAGAATAGAGAATACGAGTTAGGATTTGAGTAGAGAAAAACTATAAGAATCAATACAGAAAGGAAGAATAAGGAATACCTTGAATGCTTCTATGACCGAACTATACCTCGAAACTGAAATATACTATGAACCTTACTTCCCAAGTGTTTGCTAAGCTTATAACCCCAACCCAAGTGTGTATACTCTAAAGTAATCCTAGCAACTTGTAGGCTCTGAACTCAGCTTGATGAATGAATAAATGACTGGGGTACTAGGTCTTATTTATAGAGTTCAAGAATGAAAAGATCTTCATTTAGCTTGAATAAAATAATGGCTTTTTAATTGAAAAACATTTGAATAATCGTTCAGCAAAGGCTGAAGACTCGGTCAGAAAGATTCTGGACTTATCAAGATGTTAAGGATTAAAATGAGCTCGGTTTCAAAATAGTTCAAAAATCATGCATCATAGCCTGTATTGATGCTCCCGAGGCTTGTCGAGGTGGTCGTGCAAAGCTACATGTTTTTCGTATCCCCGTATGGCGATATATCGCCCCCTAGAGCTGCGATATATCGGCATACGCTGAAATATTATACACGTAATTACACTTTTTCAGCCTAATTTGAATTGAGTAAACAACCTTGACTAAGTCTTTTAACGATTTCAAAGCTGCTGGTAGACCCTAGGATTTTCAAATATTGCTCTTAATAAACTTATTCCTCAAAAATACTTAATTCTCATTAAACATACACAAGACAAGTGTTAATATCTTATTGGGTCTATCTAAACCTTATAGTATAATAAATATCACCTTCATAATCAGTCATATTAATCAAAGCTTAGGTTATAATTAATATTATTAAACTATAGGTTAAACTTATAAAATCTACAAGTGTTACTACGAGTGTCCAACTAAGTCCTGGTTTGAACCAAAATCCACAGTCATAAAAATACTACAACTATTACTAGCTATTACTATTACTACTACCATCTAACTATCTAAGTAAAGTTCTTGGACTCTACACCAACTCACCTGTGCTTCTTAAGACCAATTTTATACCATGACATAAATCTTTCTTCCAACTCTATTGAAGGCATATCATCAAAATTGCTCTCAAAAGGAAATCGTCCAATGAAATGAGCTTCCTTTTTTCTTCGTTCATTGGACAAAGCCAAAACAATTGCCGAAAAATCATGGGTGTATGGAGAACAAACAAATTTGCTTGGTTTCTTTCCCCTTATTTTCTTTCTTGAATATAATTTCTTTACCTCATGCACATCATGATTGTCATTTGATGATTGTAATAAAATATTGAAGGTTGGAGCAGTCTCAAAATTATCTGACGATTGAACAATATCAATCTCTTTATCACCAACATTGCAAGATTGCGAAAGCATCTTCAATCTTGCAAAATCATTGGCATCACCATTATAATTTTGTTAGTTGTTATTTCTTTGAGATAATTTTGAATTGCTTCGACATTAGAAACCTAAAAATGAGAATTAGATACACAAATTAAGAAAAATAAACAAACAGTTTGTAAAAGATCAAACAAAAAATAATAAAAGGTTTTTCAATTCAAAGTTAGGTTAAAAATTATACCGGAATGATTGCTAAAGGAGCAACACATTCTACACTGTCGAAGTCATTCATACTTTGATGCAAATCATCTTCAGATAAGGAGTTCCCCTCTTGAGAAGAAGACTTTCCATCTGTGCTCTTCTCCTTCTCCTCTTCTCCTTCTCCAGGAGCTGCCTTGTTTGCATCATGTTTCCTCATAAAAATCTCCATAAAATAAAAGAAAACGCTTCATTCCCTCCTAAATATCCTTCACCTTTGTTTTAATATCAACAATATGTTTTTTCATTGCAATATTGTCTTCTTTGATTTCCTGAAAAAATAGAAGGGCAAAAATAAATGATAAACAACACAGCAAAAACTAAATATACAAGAAATTGTAAACAACGTATTTTCAAAATGCAAACTAAACAAAAACAAAAACAAAGACCTAAGTTGATAACAATAAAAACAAACCTTCAACAATGAAATAACTTCTTCATTACAACTACTTGAAATAAAACTTTTTCTCTTCTTAGTTTTCGAATTATCATCATCTTTTTCTCTGCCTCTTTTAAAACATGAAGAGACACAAAGCATAGCATGATGGAATGAATTTCTTTCATCATTAGCAAAGGTTAAAGGAACATAAACCTATACATAAAACAAAATAAAAATATTAATACAGCAATTCTAAATAAGAGAGCAAGATAAAAAAAAATTAAGAAATAAAAACAAATTTTTACCTTTGATCTTCTGAAAACTTTTTTCCAAATTGTCTTTAAGTGACAATTCTTCTTCCATATCTTCCAATTCAAAATTCTAGGGGTTTTTCTAACCAAAATGAATGGCAAATGATGATGCCAACAAAGGAATAACCTCAAATCCCCAAACTTGGAGGCAATAGGGAAGCCACAAAGCTCATATCCTGTCTTTGATGAATCGAAGGCGCTTGTGAGGTATTTTATTGTTTCATTAAAAGATTGGCAACCCCGAGGATATGCCTCAAACTTTTCTTCATCATCAACTAAATTCAGAACAAAGTTGTCAACCAACCTATCACCTCTTTTACGTCCTAATATGTTTTCAACAATGTATACTTTGATTACTTAATGACATCTTCAACATCAATATCAATTCTTCTAGATTTAATGAAATCTTTCAAATCAGTTCTTGAAATTGATGATTTTCCAGAGAAGTATTTAACAAGTAATCTACTATTGTCATTGCTAACACCCACATCAGAATGAATTTCATAACAATTTAAACTTGTTACAATACCAAACTTTGTTCTGTTACCTCCAAAATTTAGATGCAGCTCATTTCCATTAGAGCTACCGTCCTCATGAAGAAGAAGAGCATGCATGATCATATATGACGGTTCAAGCGAGGCATCCAAATCCAAAATAAACCCAACACAACATTATTTCAACATTTGAAGTTCTTCATTACTAAGAAAACTTTGTATGCACCCAATATCACTCCAATAACATTGAGCTCGAATATTAGAATGGACAAAAACTAATTTATCTTCACTTAAATTCTGCACAGAAAAATAAAAATGAAAAAATAGATAAGTTAATTATATAAAGAAGTATTATAAAATATGAACGAAAAATTAAAAATAATTGAATTTAGACATGATAAAACTTTTAAATACATAGAAAAGCATAAAAATTACTTACTTGAAACATATCCTTTGTTTTTGTATTAACAATTGGTAATGACTTCTTATCTTTATTAATGGAAGATTTGGGAGACATATTTGAAATGGTGATAAACAAAATTAAACAATTAATCACAATTTTTTTTTAACAATAATCATAAAAATGTATCTAACATTACTGATTAAATAATGCTCAATTAAAATAATTGCCTTGAAACATAAACAGTAATAGAAACTTGTTAATAGAAAATATCAAAATTAGACCACATGCACAAGTATTCATAGAAGCACATACAATGATTTGAACTACTCGATTATTCTTTATTTTTCATAATAAAACTACTTGTACAAATGTACACTAAGAAACAAGTCATCAATCTAAAAAATGAAATATTTTCATATTTTAAACAAAAATTATATAATGATTTTGCAAATAGGATTTCAGAATCGTTAGTATAAGTTGGAAAACTAGGGGATTGCGCCGTGACACAACAAATACAGCGTTGTGGCGCTCAGGAGATAGTAACATATGTGCTTCGGGTGCGCTGCGGCTCTCAGAACATAGGTGCATAGCTGCGGGCGCGCTGCAACACTACATGAATAGTGTCGCAGCGATCAGGAGGCATCTACAAAATTGTTGAATCGATATCTTTTTTGCAAGTTAAAATAATAAAATTTAAGCTATCTAAGACTTGGGATTTAAATGTGATTTTGGATAAAAATTGATGCTAATTAAGCCTTGAGGATCAAATTTTAAGCGTTTAAGGTTCATGGTTTAATTTTTAAGTTTAGTAATTTAAATCTAAAGCCTTGTGATTTAAATTTGTAAATATTTTGGTTTACATTTTATAAATTATGCTATATAATTTAAAATTATAGTTTAAAGACACTTGCTTTATAATTTAAGCCGAGGGGTTTAAATTTTAAGACTAGTAGTTTAAATTTTAAGTTCAGTGGTTTAAACTTTCAGCTTAGTGGTTTAAATCTTAAGCCTAGTAGTTTAATTTTAAGTCATTTAAATTTTAATTAATTTAAGCCTAGGGGTTTAAATTTAAAGCCATCTAAGCTTAGTGGTTTAAATTTTATCCTAGTAGTTTAATTTTAACCCTAATGGTTTAAATTGATTATATCAATCTTTTGGTTTAAAGCTTCAATTATTGGGAATCTATCTGTAATGGCCTATTAAAATCCCCAAAAGGAAAATGACCATAAAACTAAATTTGTTTTTCTACTAAGATTTTAAAGGCATTTACGTATAACATAGATCAAAATATAAACCTACCAAAAAAAATAATCCCCTATCAATTACTAAACTCAGTAGATAAATAATCTTGAAATCATCGAAACAAAGCAAAATTAAAAACCAAACAAAATCAATTGAATAAAAAAAATGAAATATGCAAAAAAGAAAGGAAAAGAGATAATGTTACTCATGCAGGCTCTGAAAAAGAGAATAAATAAAGCACATGAGCTACAACCTGTAAGTTCCACAACATAAAGAATACACTTAAAAAGGTTTTGTTTTCATCACTCTAAAAGGTTCTTCACAACATAGAACTCATCTGGAAACTTGCTGTGACCACCATATATATGAGCAAGGAAGAACTAAGAGGACAAATATATCTATGAAGCACGAAGCTCAGGGTGAAGCAGTTACAACACTACAAGAAATAAAGATGGAATTCATGCTTATGCATTTTCAACCAGGAGTATGGCATAACGTTTAAAACACGTCTCTTTAAACTGCAAAGCATAATGTTTAAACTCTAAACCATAACTTCTTAAAATTTAAACCACATGGTTTAAAATTTAAACCACTATGCTTAATATCTAGACCACAACTATTTACACTATAAATGTAAACTATAAAGCATAATGTTTAAAATCTAAACCATAACTCCTCACATTTTAAACCACAAGGCTTAAATTTTAAAACACGTCTCTTTAAACTATAAAGCAAAACGTTTAAAATCTCAACCACAAGACCTTCAAATTAAAACCACAATGATTAAAATTTAAACCACTAGGCTTAAAATAGAAACGAATAGGCTTAAAATCTAAAACACGTCTCTTTATACTATAAAGCATAACATTTAAAATCTAAACCACAACTTCTTAATAATTAAACAACAAGCCTTAAAATTTAAACCACTAGACTTAAAATCTAAACCACGTCTCATTACACTATAAATTTAAACCACAAAGCATAACATTTAAAATCTAAACCATAATTCCTTAAAATTTAAATCTAACACTTAAAGCTCTAATAAAGAAATGACAGACATATACAAATTTATCTCTTGACAGAAGTAAAACTCAAAGAAAACTTATAAAAATAAAGCCCACTTGCTAGCACGAACACAAACCCCTGATTCAAAATATTTAAGCTGAAGAAACCAACTCTTCCCTTTACATTCACCTTCAATTCCAACCATTGTTTGTTAACTATAAAGAGTATGAGCCATATATATGAAACAAACCATCAATCTCTACATTCCCCAAAGAAAATTTTAGTGTCCAAAAGAAATTGTGTATCCAAGAAAAATAATGGAATAACAATACATCCAAATTGATGATAATTTTTTACTTGCATCAAATTTTGCATTTGATTAAAACTCAAGTTTTCATGGGAAAATATCTTTGTCCCAGCTTAAAAGTGATTAGGATTTTTCCTTATCTTCTGCCCCTCTAAATTTCCCCATATAGACGAAGCAAAGCAACACATAAGAAAGAAGAACAAAAAAAATATGCAGTCTCTATCTTGTCGTGGAGATTAACCACCAAATCATGAGCATGATCAATAAGCTTCCTATTCTGTTTCTCATTTTGCAAACACAAAGTTGATTTGGGAAATTCCATCAAAGACAAAGTGCACATAAAAACATTCAAAATATACACATAGCACATGAACCATCCCAACTCTATAAAACTCTCATTCAAAACAATAAAATGGTAATATAAAAGTGGTAAAACTCATAAATCATCATGTTATCAAGAATATATGTGATAACCACATGAACCATATATAAGTTATCTAATTTATAGGTAATGAAAAAAAGAAAATAAAGTCATGAAAATAAGATGAGCTTTGTTCTCGTGTGGAAATTTTGTCTACTAACTTTTCACAAAAACAAACAGTATAAAAATCAATACCATGAGATTAAGACAAGAATCAGCAGCTTAAATGCAACTGGATTTTAAATATTTGAATAGTCTTTTATTTTAACTAGTAAGAAAAATAAACAATTAAATAATTCATCAAAAATTAATTTCGAGAGCACAGGATTAACATCATCATCATCATCAAGACATCAAACAAACTAAAGAATATATATATATAGTTTGGCTGAAGAATTCTGATTCTAATAATGGGGGTGTTGACCAAAGTTCAGAAGAAACATTCCCTAACAAGCTCAACCGTTCCAGCCCTGTAGTTCAGCTTCAGAATAAAATTGCTTTAGAAGAGAAACAAGATAGAGAGTTTCAAGACAATTCATGTACATCCTCTGATGCAGGAGGGGCATCATTAAGGAACCACATGCATTCTGCAAATGACAATCGTTGCTCTAGGAGCTTTCGTAGCAATGGATATGTTTTGGAGCCTTGTGATTCTAAAGATTGGGGATTTGGGTATATGACATGGTCTAGAAATAAGGTTAAATTCTTGCCAACTTGCAATATGATTGAAGAGGTTTTCAGAGAAGAAACCTTGAATCACAAGGATAGAGATGGAAAAAACTTAACTTTGTGAGAGACGCATTCAGGCTTTTAAGTCCTCTGTCACCAGAAAGCAGAACATTTAAAATCTAAACCAAAACAATTTAAAATTTAAACCACTAGGCTTAAAATCTAAACCACATCTCTTTAAACTATGAGTATAAGCTATAAAGCATAATATAATTTCATAGTTTTTATCTTTTACTAGGAATTCACTACATGGAAAGCCTTGTTAGTGGATCATTTATATAATAGTAGGAGAATATAACACTTTACTCAAACCTAAGAGAAGCTGAGGAATGTGACCATTTGCTAAAAATATTTGATGAATCATTCATTAATGAGAATGCCATCAATAATGCAATCAAGTCCATATTTGGCATTTTCAATAAGAAATCAGAAAATTGGGTTCTTTTTTTCATTTTTATTCATGGATGGATTTGAGTTGTTATTGTGTTCGGCATATATATATGTGTGTGTAAACTTATGTAAAGCTAACAAAAGGGTTGGCTGAGGATTTTGGTTTTGAGGAATCAATTTGTTTTTAGTTTGTTGATATAGTGTTACTTTTTGAACAAATGTTGTGTAGTTCTGAAGAAAAAAAAACTTCCTTCATTATTTCAAAATTTTCATCATCATATTATTCATTTGCAAAAGTTTTTTATGTAATTTTATTTGTAAAGGTAGTGTGCATCTTGTTTTCCTTTTTTTTTTGTTTCAAGGATTAAATGAGAATTTTATTAAGAAGTTCCAGCTGTTACAATATGATAAATATACCATAAATAGGAATCTATAAATGTGGATCAATACATATCAATGATGGAACTTGTAGAGTCCCAGAATTTTTACTTAGCAAGCTAGATAGTTAGTAGTAGTTTGTAGTATTTTAGATTTTGTGGATTTTGGTTCAAACCGGGACTTAGTAGGACACTTGTAGCAATAGTTATTGATTTTATAAATTTAACCTATAGTTTAGAAATATTAATTATAACATAAGGTTTGATTAATATTGCTGGTCATATATATATTATTTATTATAACCTAAGGTTTAGATAGTGCCATTAAGAGCGTGACACTTGTCACAATCTTGTTTATTTGAGGATTTAAGCATTTTAAATGGATAATTCAATAATAGAAGTATCTAGAAGCTCTAGGACCTTCCAGAACCTGTTGGAATAACGTATTACTCAGTCAAACATGATTAATCAACTCTAATTATCCTAATTTTGTGCAAAAATGCGTTTAAATTATCTACGTATACCGACATATCACAGCTTTAGAGACGATATATCGCCACACGAGAGATACAGAAAATACGTTGACTTCGCACGAACGAAACCACGAACACTCGGGATATAGGGTTAGGCGATATATCACCTAAGGTGGGCGATATATCGGCCCTAGGTGTAGTTTTTCGAACTCTGAGGAATCCGAGCTTAATTCATCCCTTAACCTCATGACTTGCCTCTGGACGTTTTTGACCGAGTCTTAAACATCTATTGGCCGAATATTCAATTATTTTTTCATTAAATATTCATAATTTAATTCAAGCCAAAAAGGAGATATTTTCATTCCTTGAACTCTATAAATAGGACCTAGTACTCAACCATTTTCTTCATTCTTCAAGCTGTGTTCAGAGCCTTCAAGCTGCTAGGATTTCTATAGAGAGATACACTTGGGTTTTGGGGATAAAAGCTTTATCATCTTAAGCTATATAAACACTTGGGTAGTGAGATAAGGTGTGTTTTCGATATTGAAGTGTAGATCGATTCTAGTTCATCCAAGGTAATATTATTCATAAGTTCTATTCTTTATGATTCCTTAGTTTTCCTTAAGTTTCTTTCAGATCCTAACTTCTGTTTATGGTTTTGTGGTTAGGTGTTTAAGTTCTTTGATTTAAGGTTCTTCTCGGTAAGTTTCTTCTTTGATGGTTTAGTTTCCTTTTCATCTCTTTTCTTTAAAAACTCACCATTCTTACTTTTGGTTTTAGGAGTGTTCTAATCCCACTCTTGTTGTCAAATATCCCGGTTTCGGTAAGGAAAATAAGATAGATTTTATGTGCTTATATGTTATGTTTATGTTATAATATGCTTATGTTATGATATGTGTATTTTATGATATGTATATGTATAGAATATGTTTTATAGTCCTTGGGCATATGTTTTGTTTAGATAACAAGCCCCACAAATTTATATGACTTTTTTAGATAACAAGCCATACAAATTTATGAGCATATGATTTGCCTAGCTAGCGAAGTATGATGGCCATTGTAATAGATGTTTTTTTTTTTATAGTTATATGTTTGATAGTATATGTTTATGATATAGTCTTTTGTATATGATTTATGTTTTATGTTGTTAGTAGATTTTTCCTTGCAGGGCATTAGGCTCACTCCTTTATTTTTAGTGTGATGCAGAAAAGTGATTATGGAGGTGGAAGGATTCTTGGCAGCTTGGCTTATGTGTTGAGGATGAATGGAATGAATGGGCTGCGTGTCAATCAAGGATGATGTTTATTTGAGTCTTTTGAATT
Source organism: Humulus lupulus (assembly GCF_963169125.1). Taxonomy (NCBI): domain Eukaryota; kingdom Viridiplantae; phylum Streptophyta; class Magnoliopsida; order Rosales; family Cannabaceae; genus Humulus; species Humulus lupulus. The sequence goes on along the minus strand of NC_084797.1, from coordinate 214,168,512 downwards.
ATGTTTCTTTTATAATTCCGCATTTAGTTTTTGAACAATTGATTTAGAGCTATGTTTTTTATGTTTTATTAAACAATGGGTACCCATACCACATTTTATAATTTATTTTGTAATTAGCACAACATTTATTTTGGAGTTTAAATAAAGTTATGGTTATGTATGTTTTCTTCAAAGTAGTAGCTATGTCTAGTAGTTTTAATGGTCCAAGTTCTTAAAAATAGTTGGGTCATTATAGGTGGTATCAGAGCAACATTTCATTTGCATGAAGTTCTCCTTGATACACATGCTCAAGCTCCAAATCTAACCGCCAATGTAAGTGTTTATGTTATAGTTATTATGTTTATGTGTTTAGCTAACGTTTTAGCCTTATGTTTTCAGTTAAGAATGGATGGAGCCTTAACCTATGAGGATATTCGAGCCATTAAGGCCTTGAAAAGAATTACAGAACCAAGGAATACAATAGGAGTATTAGAATCAATCACTCGGAGATTACTTTTATTCCACAACGAGATAGGTCACCTCCAAACAGCTAAACAAATCATGATGAGAGCAACAGAGCAATATGTTTTAGTGATTAGACTTTTTAAAGATTATCCTATTGTTATTGCAACTTTAGAAGAAATATGGGAGACTATAGATGATGAAGATGAATTACCAGTAGCTATGAGACATTATTTTCTCATACTTAGGTTCACCTCTAAGATGGAATTCCAACTCACAAAAGAGCAAAAAAAATAGAATTTTTACAAATCTTCCTAGAGGAAATTTTGAGGCTCACGAAAATGATGATTATGAGGAGATAGATGATGATATGTTAGATGTAGAAGAGCCCTATTTTTTTTAATAGATCAGTTTCTTTATTTATTTTATTTATTATATTTGCATTTATGATTGTATTTAGTGAAAACCTTTTTCCAAATAAATATCATTGTTATTTTGATGACATGTATGAGTTTGATTTTCTTTTGCAATCATAATAAATAATAAATAATGACCAAGTTCGGCGAGGGTGGATACAAATCAATGGACTGTGTTCTATATTGAGAGATAGGGGGCCATAGTAGTGGGAACGATTTTACTGATCCCACCCCTCCCTCAATATGGTTAACTTTGGAACAACAACGAGTTTCGAGCCTGAGAATTAAGTCATATAGGATGATTAGTATCACACTTTGAAAATAATAAAGATGGCTTATTTTTCTAAATATAGAAACACACCCTAATTAAAAGAAGGCTTATATAATTCTTTTCATAAGAAGTCATAATTAATAGGTTTGAGTTATGTTTGCTTAGATTAAGTTTTATTTTAGAGCAAGTTCTAACATGTTTTTCTCGACTGTTAGAACTCTGCTAAAGATATCGCTTAGAAGCTCTGCTCGCACCAATGCCAATGCCTTCAACACCGCTCCTGAGAGCAATGAAGCCCCTCCAGTTTGCAGAAGGGGAGCGCATGCTACCAATGCTACTACTAACCAAAGTGCGCCATCGCCGCTGGTAGACAACACCACAGAAATTGCCAAACTACGACAGCAAGTTGAGGAATTACTGCAGCAACAGCGACAACAGGCTCAGCCTCCGCCTCCACCGCAACTGCAGCTGCAACTGCAGCCTCAGCAAATGGCTTAAGCACCCCCATCAAGTAGGTCCTTATGAGGGATGGCCAATGGCGAACTATGCGCCATACCCAGCTCAACACATGGAGCCAATTTATGAGTGGTTTCGTAAGCAACACGCTCTAAACTTTGAAGGGACAACAGACCCCATCGAGGTGGAAGAATGGCTTAGAAATGTGGAGTCAATCCTAGCGCACATGAATCTTGGCAACACAGACCGCATATCCTGAGTTTCATCTCTGCTTAAGAAAGATGCTAGAATATGGTGGGACTTAGTTCAACAGACTCACGATGTCGCCACCATGACTTGGATGAAATTTGTGGAGCTGTTCCACAAAAAGTACTACAACTCGGCAGTCATCGCTACAAGGGTCGAGGAATTCACTAATCTGAAGCAAGTGAACTTATCAGTAGCAGAGTATGCTTAACAGTTCGATTGACTAGCCAAGTTTGCACTAGAGATGATTCCAACAGACTTTCTGAGGGTTACCAAGTTTGTTAGAGGACTTAGACCAAAAATTGAGCTAGGGGTTAAACTTGCAAACCTGGGAAATACTACCTATTCCAATGTCCTAGAAACGGCTATAGAAGTAGAAAGGCTTCAGGCGAATGTTAGTAAGGAGGAAGCTAGTAAGACTGAGCCTAAGCAGCAAAGTCAACCTCAGAATGGTTGGAACAACCACAACAATAGCCATCAGTCCAACAACAATAGTAATGGTCAGAAAAGAAGGCATCCTGACAACAACCAGTCCGACAACGATAAAAGAGCATGGACAAGCAATGGAGGCAATAAGTCGGGTTATGTAGAATACCCGCAATGCTCTAAGTGCCAAAAGAAACATCTTGGTGAGTTTCGTGCAAACACCAAGGGATGCTTCAACTGTGGTCAGGAAGGTCACCAAAAGAGGCAATGTCCCCAGCTCAAGCCAGAGGAGAAAAGGGACAACAAGATGGTTCATGCCAGAGTCTTTGCCTTAACTCGGGAGAAGCTGACGCTAGAAATAAAGTGGTCACAAGTCAGATTCCTATCCTCAATAATGTATGTTCAATATTATTTGATTCGGGAGCCACTCACTCGTATATCTCGTTAGGAATGCTAGAGAAATTAGACAAACCTTGTGAAAGATTTAGAACTAGGTTTGTAACAGAGTTGCCTTCGGGTGAAATAGTCCTATCATCATGGATAGTACGAGGCGTACTGATCAAAATTGAGGATGTAGAACTAGAAGGAGACCTGATAGAACTAGATATCAAATACTTTGACGTGATACTGGGAATGGATTGGCTAGCAAGGCATGGTGCAACCATCGACTGCAGACGTAAGCAAGTAATGTTCGAGACTCCTGACGGTCAGAGACTATGCTTTATGGGAAAGGTTGCAGGGCTACGCACATCGCTTATTTCATCTCTCAAAGCTCAAAGGATGATATAAAAAGGATGTCACACATTTTTAGCCAGCGTCACGGATGTGGTAAAGGAAACACCACTAAAGGTTGGAGACGTCCGCATTGTAAAGGAATTTCTAGAAGCATTTCCTGACGACTTACCAGGGTTGCCGCTGACTCGGGAAATTGACTTCATAATTGAACTAGTACCGGGCACCAACCCTATCTCCAAGGCACCATACCGAATGGCACCTATCGAACTCAAGAAGTTAAAGACGCAGCTACAAGAACTCTTAGACTAGGGTTTCATTAGACCGAGCCATTCGCCATGGGGAGCACCGATTCTATTTGTGAAGAAGTAGGACAGAAGTTTGCGGATGTGTATAGATTACCGCGAGCTGAATAAGGTGACAATTAAGAATAAGTACCCGCTACCCCGGATTGAAGACTTGTTTGATCAACTCCGAGGAGCGACCGTGTTCTCAAAGATTGATCTACGGTCCGGGTATCATCAGCTCAAGGTACGAGAAGAGGATATTCTTGAGACAGCTTTTAGAACTCGTTATGGGCATTACGAGTTTCTAGTTATGTTTTTCGGTCTTACCAACGCTCCAGCCGTATTCATGGATTTAATGAATAGGGTCTGCAAGGATTACTTGGACAAATTTGTCGTAATGTTCATCGACGATATTTTGGTGTACTCAAAGGACGAAGACGAGCACAAGGAACATTTAAGATTGATCTTTTTATGACTAAAGGAGCATCAACTTTACACCAAGTTCAAGAAGTGCGAATTTTGGCTTTCACAAGTAGCATTCCTCGGCCACATAGTATCCAAGGAAGGAGTTTCTGTAGACCCATCTAAAGTAGAGGCTGTGAAGGATTGGCCAAGACCAAAGAACGCGTCAGAGGTAAGAAATTTTCTAGGACTAGCAGGTTATTATCAGAGGTTTGTAGAGGACTTTTATAAGATAGCCACTCCACTCACCAACCTGACCCAGAAGCAACAAAGGTTCAACTGGACTGATAAGTGTGAAGAGAGCTTCCAGTTGCTTAAAGATAAGTTGTGCTCAGCACCAGAACTTTGTGTACCAACACCCAACGCCAAGTTTGTAGTCTCTTGCGATGCGTCGAAGCAAGGTTTGGGTTGTGTGCTGATGCAGAATGACAAGGTGATAGCCCACGCTTCAAGGCAGCTGAAGGAGTACGAGCAACGCTATCCAACACACGATATGGAGTTGGTAGCAGTGGTCTTTGCGTTAAAAATCTGGCACCATTATCTTTATGGAGAACGGTGTGAGATTTATACAGACCACAAAAGCTTAAAGTATTTCTTCACTCAGAAGGAGCTCAAAATGAGGTAGTACAGGTGGTTAGAACTAGTGAAGGATTATGACTGCAAAATCCTATACCACCTGGGAAAGGAAAATGTAGTTGCTGATGCATAAGTAGGAAGAGTTATGGAAGTCTAGCAGCATTAGCTGGAATAGAAAAGCCGCTACAACAGAAGCTGATCAGTACTGGAATTGAAGTAGTCATCAGTAAGCTGGCTAACTTGTTTATCCAGTCAAGTCTGTTAGAAGAAATACGGATTGGGCAAGGGCATGATGACACATTTGTAGTACATATGGATGCAGTTAAAGAAGGCAAGGCCACAAATTTCTCAATATCAGGACAAGGGTTATTGAGATATAAGGATCGGTATGTGTGCCGAATGATCAAGGGATTAAGATAAATATTTTAGAAGAAGCGCACAATACCCCATACTCAGTTCACCTAAGGTCGACCAAGATGACTCATGACATTAAGGAAATATATTGGTGGCCAGGAATGAAGAAAGATATAGCAGAATATGTGTCTAAATGTTTAGTATGCCAACAAGTGAAAGCAGAACATCAGCGGCCTGCAGGTTTATTGCAACCACTTACCATTCCAGAATGGAAATGGGATGATATAGCCATGGATTTCGTGACGGGTTTGCCACGAACAAATAACCAGCATGACTCGGGTTGGGTAGTAATAGATAGACTAACCAAGTCAGCTCATTTCCTGCCTGTCAAGACTTCATATACAGTAGATCAATACACAGACATTTATGTTCAAGAAATAGTAAGACTACATGGAATTCCTAAGACAATAGTATCCGATAAAGGATCGGTGTTTACATCAAGATTTTGGGGAAGCTTACAGCAAGCCATGGGTACCAAGTTAAGTCTTAGTACGACATTTTATCCTCAGACAGACGGTTAGTCCGAGCGTACCATACATATTTTGGAAGATATGTTGCGCGCTTGTGTACTTGATTTTAGAGGATCATGTAATAAGTATTTGTCGTTGATAGAATTCTCCTACAACAATAGCTACCAGTCAACTATTGGGATGGCACCTTATGAGCTACTTTATGGAAGGAGGTGTCGATCGTCGTTACATTGAGATGAGGTAGGAGAAAGGCAACTAATTGGACCCGAAGTTGTTAGAGCAGCTCAGGATGCAGTAGCGCTGATTAGAAAGCGTATGCTCGCTGCTCAGAGCCGTCAGAAAAGTTATGCGGATGCTAAGCGACGTGATGTGGAATTCAAACTCAATGATCAAGTCTTCTTAAAGAAATCTCCTATGAAAGGTGTGAAGCGGTTTGGGAAGAAAGGTAAGCTTAGTCTCAGGTTTATAGGTCCTTTTGAGATATCAGACAAAGTGGGGACATTTGTATATAGATTAGCCCTACCGCCAGCTCTAGCATATAGCCATAATGTGTTCCACATCTCGATGCTGCGTAGATATGTATCAAACCCATCTCACATCCTCAAGTGTGATAGAATAACACTCCAGCAAGACTTGATTTACGAGGAACGACCGATTAGCATCCTAGATAGAGGGATGAAGGAATTACGGTCTAAGAGTATTTCGATAGTCAAAGTCCTATGGAGTAATAGTTCTGAATGGGAGGCTACATGGGAGTTGGAGGAGGACATGCAAGCTCGGTATCCAGAATTGTTTGGTAAGTAAATTTCAGGGACGAAATTCTTTGTAATAGGGGAGAATTATAGAGTCCTAGAATGTTTACTTAGCTAGCTAGATAGTTAGTAGTAGTTTGTAGTATTTTAGATTTCGTGGATTTTGGTTCAAATCGGGTCTTAGTAGGACACTCATAGCAATAGTTATGGAATTTATAAGTTTAACCTATAGTTTAGAAATATTAATTATAACATAAGGTTTGATTAATATTGCTGGTCATAGATATATTATTTATTATAACCTAAGGTTTAGATAGAGCCATTAAGAGTATGACACTTGTCACAATCTTGTTTATTTGAGTATTTAAGCATTTTAAATGGATAACTCAATAATAGAAGTATCCAGAAGCTCTAGGACCTTCCAGTCAAACCTGATTAATCAACCTCTAATTATCCTAAATTTGTGCAAAAACGCGTTTAAATTATTTACGTATGCCGACATATCGCAGCTTTAGAGGCGATATATCACCACACGGGAGATACGGAAAACACGTTGAGTTCGCACGAACGAAATCACGAACACTCGAGATATAGGGTCAGGCGATATATCGCCTAAGGTGGGCGATATATTGGCCCTAGGTTTAGTTTTTCGAACTCCGAGGAATCCAAGCTTGATTCATCCCTTAACCTCTTGACTTGCTTCTGAACGTTTTTGACTGAGTCTTAAGCATCTGTTGATCGAATATTCAATTATTTTTTCATTTAATATTCATTATTTAAATCAAGCCAAAAAGGAGATACTTTCATTCCTTGAACTCTATAAATAGGACCTAGTGCTCAGCCATTTTCTTCATTCTTCAAGCTGTGTTCAGAGCCTTCAAGCTGCTAGGATTTCTATAGAGACATACACTTGGGTTTTAGGGATAAAAGATTTATCATCTTAAGCTTTATAAACACTTGGGTAGTGAGATAAAGTGTGTTTTCGATATTGAAGTGTATATCAGTTCTAGTTCATCCAAGGTAATATTATTCATAAGTTCTATTCTTTATGATTCCTTAGTTTTCCTTAAGTTTCTTTCAGATCCTAACTTATGTTTATGGTTTTGTGGTTAGGTATTTAAGTTCTATGATTTAAGGTTCTTCTCGGTAAGTTTCTTCTTTGATGGTTTAGTTTCCTTTTCATCTCTTTTCTCTAGAAACTCACCATTCTTACTTTTGGTTTTAGGAGTGTTCTAATCTTGCTGTTGTTGTCAAATATCCCGGTTTTGGTAAGGAAGATATGATAGAATTTATGTGCTTATATGTTATGTTTATGTTATAATATGTTTATGTTATGATATGTATATGTATAGAATATGTTTTATAGTCCTTGGGCATATGTTTTGTTTAGATAACAATCCCCATAAATTTATATGACTTGTTTAGATAACAAGCCCTACAATTTATGGGCATATGATTTTCCTAGCTAGCAAGCCCCAAGAAGTATGATGGCCATTGTAATAGATGTTTTTTTTTTTATAGTTATATGTTTTATAGTATATGATTATGATATAGTCTTTTGTTTATGATTTATGTTTTATGTTGTTAGTAGATTTTTCCTTGCTGGGAATTAGGCTCACTCCTTTATTTTTAGTGTGATGCAGGAAAGTGATTATGACGGCAGAAGGATTCTTGGTAGCTTGGCCTGTGTGTTGAGGATGAATGGGCTGCGTCTCGACCAAGGATTACATTTATTTTAGTCTTTTGAATGATTTTTCTTTTCTAATTCCGCATTTAGTTTTTGAACAATTTATTTAGAGCTATGTTTTTTATGTTTTATTAAACAATGGGTACCCATACCACATTTTATATTTTATTTTGTAATTAGCACAACATTTATTTTGGAGTTTAAATAAAGTTATGGTTATGTATGTTTTCTTCAAAGTAGTAGCTATGTCTAGTAGTTTTAATGGTCCAAGGGTCTTAAAAATAGTTGGGTCATTATAGAACTATTGTAGTTTATATTTTTCTGTTATACTTCTTAATGTGAGTGTTAATTTTCATAAATTATCATTCTACTAATCCAAGAAGTAATTAATGTATTATCAAAAATCAATTTGGAAGTCATGTTAATATGTTTTTATGTTCAATATTATGAACAAAAATGGTAAATACATATTCATCTATTGCAACTAACTATATTTATGTATTAAATCTTGGAACTCTGGTTTGATTCGTGCATTGTAAAATTAAGAAGCATGTGGTCTCTCATCACTGGTGTCTTACTGAAACAGGTCTCTAATAAACATTTTACTTGCAAAGTTGTTGCATTATTCATAACTGATTGTTCAAGCTAATCTAGTGTTGTACCTAACAAGGGAGCTTACATTGCAGATTCATATCTAGAGGGAATATTGGACAAGTGTGATAGAATCATCAATTTATCTATTGGTATTTTTCTATTCATCAAAGACATAATGAGTAGTATCACTCCTATACATTCCCATACACATATATGTATACACATAATACAAGACCAACATACATATTTAAAGAAAAAAATGAACATCAATGAGGACTTTCATCAAAATAAACATAAGCAATGAAAACACTAGATAATAAGGGAAATTATTAATTTGATGTTTAATGAGGACTTTCATCAAACAAATGGAGTGCAATATATCAAACAAACTTCTTTTACATACCTCACTACAAGATAAACTAGGTGATTTCAAAAACAAAGCAAGCTTCCAAAATGGCTTGGAAATCAGTGCAAAAATAGAGGAGCTCGGCTTTGTCGTGGAAAAAGAAAATGAAAGGGAAATCTAGTTCAATTAAAGCACTAGAGATTGTCAATGAAAGCAGTTGGTTCGATCGAGGCGCTGGAGTGGTGGAGAACCGTCGAAATCCTTGCGAGGTTGTTAAAGAATCGCCTATGCCGAAGAGTGGGGAAGCTTAAAGGAAGTTAGGGTCGGAATGCAGAAGGTGGTTGGGGGAATTCATGTCTGATTTAGTGGAGGAAGAAGATGGAAGTTAGGGATATGGCTAGAGTTTGTCTAGCTATGTAATGAATGTAGCTAATGGTGGTTGAAGTGGTAGAGGATGGTCCGAGCCATCGAACTAATTTGAGCTGTGAGTGTTTGAGGAGAGGAAGACGAGGATGTTTAAATCGTAGGACTAGAGAGGTATAATAGGGATATTGATTGAAATAGTGGGTATTATACTAAGACTTAAAAATTGTAGATAAAAATGAAAGGGCTTACCTAAAAGTGGCTACTGTATCTAATTTCTACTATTATTTAAGATATTTTTATGTTATCTTCAAGCCTATTTTATAAACTAATGTGTTATCATATAATATAAAAAATTATTCATATAATTCACAAATTACCATGAATAACTTATTAGCAAATGATGTTATTTAGTATTCTATATAGTTATTTTTAAATGAATTATAATAAATTTTTTAGTCACCCATAATATTTAGATGTGAATTATATATATATTATTTGATTAACCAATTAGAAAAGTTATGATACGGAGCCAAGGAATGTCGGGAATCGAGGAGATCACCCTGACTCACGGGAACATTTAGACCATAATAGGGGACATGATAATCCCCCGAACCCAGATCTACGATATCATCTAAATGGCCACAAACAGCCGATTTACAATCCTGCACCAAGACAGGGATGTAGAGTCCAAGAACTTTACTTAGCTAATTATTTAGTAGTATTATAGTATGTATAGTATTATCTTTGTTACTGTGGATTTTTGGTTCAGACCGGGAATTATTTGGACACTCATAGTAGTACTTATAGACTTTCTAAGTTTAACCTATAGTTTAAGAATATTAATTTTAACCTAAGGTTTGATTATATAGCTGATATTAAGAATAATATTTATTATATTATAAGGTTTAGATAGACCCAATAAAATAGTAACACTTATCATATGTATGATTATTAAGAAATTATTATTTTAATGATAAAATAAGAGAAATATAAGACTTAGTCTTCACCAAAATCTGATAGGAGCATGACATTTATCACAATTTTATTTATTTGTGGATTAGGTTGATATTTAGATAATTAAATAGATTTTTCGTAACTTTAGGGTACTGTAACTTCCGACCTGTTTTTGACCCAGTTATATTAGGAATTTCGAACAATAGTATTTCTTAAAAGTTATAGATAATTTAATGATATTTCTAACGGTATAAAGAGAGTCCAAATCGGAGTTCTAAAACTCCAGATATGTTGATTTTACTGAAGGGGAGTTTAGAGTTACGAGATTTAGGGAGTTAGAAGTTAGGATTCTATTTGTTTTTATTATTTTAAAATCAAGCTTTGAATCCTTAAATCTCTCTAAAAAATTTGAAAAATTCCTAAGCCTTTGGCTGAAGAATATTCAAATATTTTCAATTAAATTTATTTATTTTATTCAAAGCCAAAAAGAAGATTTTTATTCCTAGAACTCTATAAATAGGACCTAGCACCAAGCATTTTTCATTCATTCATCAAGCTAAGTTCAGAGGCTGCAAGTTGCTAGGTTATTGTGAGAGTGTAGACACTTGGGTTGGGGATTATAAGCTTGATCACTATAAGCTTACCAAACACTTGGGAAGTAAGGTCTTATAGCATTTCGGTTCAAGGTTTAGATTGGTCTTACAAGTGTTCAAGGTATTTCCACACTCTAGTTCATTGGTATTATTTTATTTTCTTTAAAGTTCTCATAGTCTTCTACTCAGCCTTATTCCTATTCTTGGTTAGGAAATCCAAGTTCTTAAGCACAAGGTTTTTGGTAAGTATGTTTTAATATGTATAGTTCCTTCATCTCTTTCATCCCTTTTTCTTCAATATCAATAGACTCACCCTTTCACAAATGGTTTTTAGGAGTGTTCCAAAGTCCCTATTCTGTCCTCATATTCCGGTAATTTTGGTAAGGAAAATAGGCTAGAATCAATATGTTATATGTTTATGTTATCTTATGTTTTATGTTATCAAATGTGTTATGATATGTATATGTGTATGTTTGTAGGCTTGGGCATATGACCCATATGACTAACAAGACCCCAAATGGGTTATGGGCATATGACCTACTTAGCTAGTAGGACCCCATTAATCCCATGGGCATATGACATGTTTAGTCTATGGGACCCCAAGTAATAATGGCCATTATAATAAGTGATATGATATGTCTTGCTTATTATGAAATTATGTTTATGACTATGTGTTAGATTTTTCTTGTTGGGCATTAGGCTCATTCCTTTTTGTTTTATGTGCAGGAAAATAGCCTAAGAGGCAGTAAGATTCGTGGACGCTTAGAGAATGTGTATCGATGGTGAATGGAGTCAAGGAGCCGAGCGTTATTCGATTCGAGGATGTAGTTTCGTTTTATGTCTTTTACATGTATTTTCCGCACTATTTATGTAATGTCTTTTTATTTTAAATCATGTTTTGTTTTTAAAGACAATGGGATCCCATATCCTTCTTGGTATTTATTTTGTAAGTAACTCTTATTTTTTTCAAGTTACTTAATAAAATTATGGTATTTTCGTAAATGTAAGTTCTATTAAGGATTGTATGTATAGTTTCGTTAATGGTCCAAAAGTCTAGATTAGTGGGTCATTACAGTTGGTATGAGAGCAACGGTTCCTTCGCATGAAGTTCTCCTCGATACACACGCTCAAAGCTCCGAATCTGACCGCCAAGTAAGTGTTTAAGTTACTAGTTATGTTACTTATGTGTATAGCTAACACCTTTAGTGTTTATGTTTTTAGTTAAGAATGAATGGAGCTTTAACCTACCAAGTGTAGAGGCCAAGAACTTTACTTAGCTAATTATTTAGTAGTATTATAGTATGTATAGTATTATCTTTGTTACTGTGGATTTTTGGTTCAGACCGGGAATTATTTGGACACTCATAGTAGTACTTATAGACTTTCTAAGTTTAACCTATAGTTTAAGAATATTAATTTTAACCTAATGTTTGATTATATAGCTGATATTAAGGATAATATTTGTTATACTATAAGGTTTAGATATCAACCAATAGGATTTTAAGCACATGTTATGAATGGGTGATTAAAGATTAAGTATTTTGGAGGATTAAATTTAATAAGGAGTAAACTTTGAATGCATTAGGGTCAGTCAGCAGCTTTGAATATGTTGAGGGCTTAGTCAAGGCTGTTTACTCCATTCAAACTTAGCTAAAAATGTGTAATTTCGTGTTTAATTAATCAGCGTGTGCCGATATATCGCAGCTATAGGGGGCGATATATCGCAGCACGTAGATACGGAAAAACACGAGACGATGCACGGTCGCCTCGGGCATACTGGCCCAGGCGATATATCGCCTACAGGGGGCGATATATCGCCTCCTCCAGTGTATTTTCAAATGTTTTTGAATTCTTTTCCTTTCAACCATTCAAACTCTTGATAAGTCCAGCATCTTTCTGAACGAGTCTTCAGCCTCTGCTGAACGATTATTCAAATATTTTTCACCTAAAAAGCTATTATTTTTATTCAAGTAAAATTAAGATTTCTTCATTCCCAAACTCTATAAATAGGACCTAGTACCCAACCATTATTCACCTTTTTCTCTAAGTTCAGAGGCTGCAAGTGCTAAGTAAGTGTGAGAGTTTAAACACCTGGGTTTTGGGGAAATCATAAGCTTAAACATCATAAGCTTATCAAACACTTTGGGAAGTAAGGTTCTATAGTATTTTGGTTGTGGTGTAGATTAATCTTACAAGTCTTTGAGGTAAACCAAAACTCTAGTTCATTTGTTTTATGTTATTTCCTTTTTCATAACCTTCTACTCAATCTCCTAACCTCATTCTTATTTTGGTTAGGAAATCTAAGCTCTTGAGCACATAGGTTTCGGTAAGCATATTTTTTTCAATGGTTTAGTCTTTCCATCCCTTTCATTTCATCTCTTTTCTTCAAATCTACTCACCCTTTATATATGGTTTGAGGAGTGTTCCAAAAGTCCCAACTCAGCCCACATATCCCGGTAACTTTGGTAAGGAAAATAGGCTAGAATCTATATGTTTTATGCTTATGTTATCTTATGTGTTATGTTATGAAATATGTTATAAATATGTTATGAATATGTTATGAATATGTATGTTTGTAGGCTTGGGCATATGACCCATATGACTAACAAGACCCCAAATGGGTTATGGGCATATGACCTACTTAGCTAGTAGGACCCCACTAATCCCATGGGCATATGACTTGTTTAGTCTATGGGACCCCAAGTAATAATGGCCATTATAATAAGTGTATGTAATAAGTGTTATGATATGTCTTTATGTTTATTATGAAATTTATGTTTATGACTATGTGTTAGATTTTCCTTGCTGGGCATTAGGCTCATTTCTTTTTGTTTTATGTGCAGGAAAATAGTTTTAGAGGCAGTGAGATTCGTGGCCGCTTAGAGGATGTGTATCAATGGTGAATGGAGTCAAGGAGCCGAGCGTTATTCGATTCGAGGATGTAGTTTTGTTTTATGTCTTTTTACATGTATTTTCCGCACTATTTATGTAATGTCTTTTTATTTTAAATTATGTTTTGTTTTTAAGACAATGGGATCCCATATCCTACTTATTTTATGAAAGAAACTCTATTTCTACAAGTTTCCAATAAAGTATGGTATTTTCGCAAAAATGTAAGTTTTATGTATAGTTTCGTTAATGGTCCAAAAGTCTAGAGTAGTGGGTCATTACAGTTGGTATCAGAGCCATTAAGGCTTTAAAAAGAATAAGGGAGACAAGAAACACTGTAGGAGCACTAGAAAGGATCACTCGAAGGTTGCTTTTGTTTCACCAAGAGATAGGTGGCCTTCAAGAGGCTAAGCAAATAATGTTAAGATCAATGGAACAATATGTACTAGTAATAAGGCTATTTAAAGATTTTCATACTGTAATAGCAGCCTTAGAAGAAATATGGGAAGACATGAATGATGAGAATGAACTACCATTAGCGATGAGATATTATTTCCTCTTAGTTAGGTTCACCGCAAAATTCGAGTTTCAATTCACAAATGAGCAAAAACATAGAATTCTCACAAACCTTCCTAGAGGGCATTTTGATGCTCATGATAATGACGATTATGAGGAGATAGATGACGATATGTTAGATGATGGATCGGATGTAGAGGATCCCGATTTTTAGATTAGTAGTTTTATTATTTGTTTTATTTACTTTTTATGTTATGATTGTAAATAAGTGAAAATTCTTTTTCCAAATGAATAACATGCTATTTTATTTTCATGTATGAGTTTGATTTTATTTTCGCAATCATAATAAATACTAATAAAATGAATAATGACTAAGTTCGGTGAGGGTGGATACAAATCAATGAACCAAGTTTCCTTATTGAGAGTTAGGGGGCCATAGTAGTGGGAACGATTTTACTGATCCCAGCCCTCCCTCAATATGGTTAACTTTGGAACAAAGATAAGTTTTGAGCCTGAGAATTAAGTCATATAGGATGATTAGAAACACACTTAGAAAATAAAGATGACTTATTTTTCTAAGTATAGAAACCCACTATAATAATAAATAAAGACCTATATAATTTTCATAAGAAGTCATAATAAATAGGTCCGAGATATGTTTGTTTTAGAATAAGTTTTAGCCTTAGAGCCTATTAGGTAAAGTTCTAACATGTTTCTTTTAACTGTTAGAACTCTGCTACGATGTCGCTCCAAAGATCTGCACGCACCAACGGAAACGCCACCAACGACGTTCCAAAAACCAATGAAGTCCCTCCAGTTCGCCGAAGGGGGGTGCGTGCTACTGCTCGCCGCAACGCGCCGACACCGCCAGCTGATAACACTGCGGAGATTGCCAGACTACGACAGCAAGTCGAGGAACTTCTGCAGCAACAACGCCAACAGGCTCATTCTCAGCCTCAGCCTCCGCCACAGCCGCAGCCACAGCAAATGGCCCCAGCACCCCAACAAGTTGGTCCATATGGGGGATGGCCTATGACGAACTATGCTCCATATCCAGTACAACACATGGAGCCAGTGTATGAGAGGTTCCGCAAGCAGCACGCTCCAAACTTCGAAGGGACTACAGGCCCCTTTGAGGCAGAAGAGTGGCTAAGGAATGTGGAGCCGATTCTGGCCCACATGAACCTCAGTAATGCGGACCGCATATCTTGCGTCTCATCTTTGATCAAGAAAGATGCCAGGATATGGTGGGACTTGGTCCAGCAATCCCATGATGCTGCCACCATGACGTGGACCCGATTTGTGGAGCTGTTCCACAAAAAGTACTACAATTCGGTTGTACTTGCTACGAGGGTTGAGGAGTTCACCAACTTGAAGCAAGGTACTTTAACAGTGGCGGAATATGCTTGTCAATTCGACCGCTTAGCAAAGTTCGCAGCAGAGATGGTTCCAACCGATTATCTGAGGGTGAACAAGTTTGTTAGAGGACTTCGCCCGAAGATCGAGATGGGGGTTAAACTAGCAAACCCGGGAAACACCACATATGCCGACGTTCTCGAGATGGCAATCGAAGTAGAAAGGTTGCAGGCCAATGTAAGCAGAGAAGAAGCCAGCAAGCCAGAACCTAGACATCAGAGTCAACCTCAGGCCAGTCGGAACAACAACAACCATAACGGCAACAATCAGTCTAGCAATAGCGGCAACAATCAGTCCAGCAACAACGGTAACGGTCAGAAGAGAAGGCATCCTGACAACAAGCAATCTGACAACAATAAGAGGGCACGTACGAATAATGGAGGAAATAGGACGGGCTACGTGGAGTACCCGCCATGTGCCAAATGTCAGAAGAAGCATACTGGAGAATGCCGCGCCAACACCAAGGAGTATTTCAACTGTGGTCAAGAAGGGAATCGTAAAAGAGACTGTCCTCAGCAAAATCCAGAAGGGAAGAAGGACGAAAAGATGGTTCCTGCTAGGGTTTTTGCTTTAGCCCAAGGAGAGGCCGATGCTAGCAACAAGGTGGTCACAGGTTAGGTTTCTATCCTCAATAACTTATGTCATGTATTATTTGATTCGGGAGCCACTCACTCGTATATCTCGTTAGGAATGATAGAAAAAATAGACAAACCTAGTGAAAGATTTAGAACTAGGTTTGTAACCGAGTTGCCTTCGGGCAAAGTAGTTCTATCATCACGAATAGTACGAGGCGTACCGATCAAGATTGAGGACATAGAACTAGAAGGATACCTGATAGAGCTAGTGATCAAGGACTTCGACGTAATATTAGGCATGGATTGGCTAGCACGGCATGGCGCAACGATCGACTGCAGACGCAAGAAGTTGATGTTCGAGACTCCTGACGGCCAGAGACGATGCTTTATGGGACAAGCTTCAGGATTGCGCACCCCGTTAGTGTCATCTCTCAAAGCTCAGAGAATGATGGAGAAAGGATGCCAAGCGTTCTTAGCCAGCATTACAAACGTGGAAAGGGAGATGCCGCTTAAGGTTGGAGATGTCCGAGTAATACAAGAATTTCCAGAAGTTTTTCCCGATGACTTGCCAGGATTGCCGCCAACTCGAGAAATAGACTTCATGATAGAGTTAGTACCAGGCACCGAGCCTATCTCTAAGGCACCATACCGGATGGCACCTACGGAACTCAAGGAGTTAAAGACTCAGCTACAAGAACTCCTAGACTTGGGTTTTATTAGGCCAAGCCATTCACCATGGGGAGCTCCGGTACTATTCGTGAAGAAGAAGGATGGGAGTATGCGGATGTGCATAGACTATCGTGAGCTGAACAAAGTAACGATCAAGAACAAGTACCCGCTACCTCGGATAGACGATTTGTTTTATCAACTCCGAGGTGCGACTGTATTTTCTAAGATCGATTTACGGTCCGGGTATCATCAGCTCAAGGTAAAGGGAGAAGATATTCCTAAGACAGCCTTTAGGACTCGTTATGGACATTACGAGTTCTTGGTTATGTCTTTTGGTCTTACTAACGCACCAGCCGCGTTTATGGACTTAATGAATAGGGTCTTCAAAGACTACTTGGATAAATTCGTCGTTGTGTTCATCGACGACATTTTAATTTACTCCAAGGATGAAGTAGAGCATGAGGAACACTTGAGGTTGATTTTGACGCAATTGAAGGAGCATAAACTCTACGCAAAGTTCAAGAAATGCGAGTTTTGGCTTTCGCAAGTGGCGTTCCTCGAGCACATCATATCGAAAGACGGAGTTGCAGTAGATCCATCAAAGGTAGAGGCCGTGAAGGATTGGCCTAGACCAAAGAACGCGTCAGAGGTAAGAAGCTTCTTAGGGCTAGCAGGTTATTATAGGAAGTTTGTAGAGGGATTTTCTAAGATAGCCACTCCACTCACCAACCTGACCCGGAAGCAACAAAAGTTTAACTGGAATGATAAGTGTGAGGAAAGCTTCTAGTTGCTTAAGGATAAGCTTTGCTCAACACCAGTACTTAGTGTCCCGACACCCAACGATAAGTTCGTTGTCTACTGTGATGCATCAAAAATAGGATTAGGATGCGTGCTGATGCAAAACGACAAGGTGATAGCCTATGCCTCACGTCAGTTAAAGGAGTGTGAGCAACGCTATCCAACTCACGATATGGAGTTGGTAGCAGTGGTCTTTGCGTTAAAAATCTGGTGCCATTATCTTTACGGAGAACGGTGTGAGATTTATACGGACCACAAAAGTTTAAAATACTTCTTTACTCAGAAGGAGCTCAATATGAGGCAGCGTAGGTGGTTAGAGTTAGTCAAGGATTACGACTGTGAAATCCTATACCACCCAGGGAAGGCGAACGTAGTCGCCGATGCGCTTAGTAGGAAAAGCTATGGGAACTTAGCAGCCTTATCCGGAATAGAAAAGCCGCTACAGTAGGAGCTTATCAGTGCCGGAATAGAAGTGGTTGTAGGCAAGTTGGCTCACTTGTCTATCCAATCGAATCTGCTAGAGGACATACGGATTGGTCAAAGACATGATGAATCGCTAGCAGCACATATGGAAGCAGTCATAGAAGGCAAGAATACCGATTTCTCAATATCTAGCCAAGGCTTATTGAGATATAAGGATCGGGTATGTGTGCCAAATGATCAAAGTATTAAGAAGACGATTTTAGAAGAAGCGCACAGTACCCCGTACTCAGTTCATCCAGGGTCTACCAAGATGACTCATGACATCAAGGCAATCTATTGGTGGCCAGGGATGAAGAAGGACATAGCGAAGTTTGTATCTAAGTGTCTGGTATGCCAGCAAGTGAAAGCAGAGCATCAGCGGCCTGCAGGTTTATTACAACCACTTAGCATGCCAGAATGGAAGTGGGATGACATAGCCATGGATTTCGTGACGAGTCTGCCAAAGACGAACAAGCAACATGATTATGCTTGGATAGTAATCGATAGACTAACCAACTCGGCTCATTTCCTGCCTGTTAAGACTTCATACACGGCAGACCAGTATGCAGACATCTACATCCAAGAGATTGTACGGTTGCATGGAGTCCCCAAGACTATAGTGTCAGATAGAGGATCAATATTTACGTCAAGATTTTGGAGAAGTTTACAGCAAGCTATGGGTACTAAGTTAAGTCTTAGTACAGCTTTCCATCCTCAGACAGATGGGCAATCTGAGCGTACGATTCAGATCTTAGAAGATATGCTACGCCCGTGTATACTTGATTTCGGAGGATCATGGAACAAGTACTTGCCGTTGATCGAGTTCTCGTACAACAACAGCTACCAGTCGACAATCGGGATGGCACCTTATGAGTTGCTATATGGAAGAAGGTGCCGATCACCGTTGCACTGGGATGAGGTAGGAGAAAGGAAGCTTCTAGGGCCCGAAGTTGTTAGACAAGCCCAAGAAGCAGTAGCGCTTATTAGACAGCGTATGCTTGCTGCTCAAAGCCGTCAGAAAAGCTATGCGGATGCCAAGCGACGCGATGTGGAGTTCCAAGTCGGAGATCAAGTCTTCCTGAAAATATCTCCTATGAAAGGTGTCAAGCGGTTCGGGAAGAAAGGCAAGCTTAGTCCCCGATTCTTAGGTCCTTTTGAGATATTGGACAAAGTGGGACCAGTTGCGTATAGACTAGCCCTACCGCCTGCACTAGCCGATAGTCACAACGTCTTCCACATTTCGATGCTACGCAAATATGTGTCAGACCCCTCTCACGTCCTCAAGTACGATACGATAGCGCTCCAGAAAGAC
Source organism: Humulus lupulus (assembly GCF_963169125.1). NCBI lineage: Eukaryota > Viridiplantae > Streptophyta > Magnoliopsida > Rosales > Cannabaceae > Humulus > Humulus lupulus. The sequence goes on along the minus strand of NC_084797.1, from coordinate 214,149,386 downwards.
TTAAGTTACGAGGAACGACCGGTTAGCATCCTAGATAGGGGATGAAGCAGTTACGGTCCAAGAGCTTTCCTATAGTTAAAGTCCTATGGAGCAATAGTTCTGAACGCGAGGCAACGTGGGAATTGGAGGAGGACATGCAAGGCCGGTATCCGGAATTATTTGGTAAGTAAATTTCGAGGACGAAATTCTTTTTAGTAGGGGAGAATTGTAGAGTCCAAGAACTTTACTTAGCTAATTATTTAGTAGTATTATAGTATGTATAGTATTATCTTTGTTACTGTGGATTTTTGGTTCAGACCGGGAATTATTTGGACACTCATAGTAGTACTTATAGACTTTCTAAGTTTAACCTATAGTTTAAGAATATTAATTTTAACCTAAGGTTTGATTATATAGCTGATATTAAGAATAATATTTATTATATTATAAGGTTTAGATAGACCCAATAAGATAGTAACACTTATCATATGTATGATTATTAAGAAATTATTATTTTAATGATAAAATAAGAGAAATATAAGACTTAGTCTTCACCAAAATCTGATAGGAGCATGACATTTATCACAATTTTATTTATTTGTGGATTAGGTTGATATTTAGATAATTAAATAGATTTTTCGTAACTTTAGGGTACTGTAACTTCCGACCTATTTTTGACCCAGTTATATTAGGAATTTCGAACAATAGTATTTCTTAAAAGTTATAGATAATTTAATGAGATTTCTAACGGTATAAAGAGAGTCCAAATCGGAGTTCTAAAACTCCAGATATGTTGATTTTACTGAAGGGGAGTTTAGAGTTACGAGATTTAGGGAGTTAGAAGTTAGGATTCTATTTGTTTTTATTATTTTAAAATCAAGCTTTGAATCCTTAAATCTCTCTGAAAAATTTGAAAAATTCCTAAGCCTTTGGCTGAAGGATATTAAAATATTTTCAATTAAATTTATTTTTTTTATTCAAAGCCAAAAAGAAGATTTTTATTCCTAGAACTCTATAAATAGGACCTAGCACCAAGCATTTTTCATTCATTCATCAAGCTAAGTTCAGAGGCTGCAAGTTGCTAGGTTATTGTGAGAGTGTAGACACTTGGGTTGGGGATTATAAGCTTGATCACTATAAGCTTACCAAACACTTGGGAAGTAAGGTCTTATAGCATTTCGGTTCAAGGTTTAGATTGGTCTTACAAGTGTTCAAGGTATTTCCACACTCTAGTTCATTGGTATTATTTTATTTTCTTTAAAGTTCTCATAGTCTTCTACTCAGCCTTATTCCTATTCTTGGTTAGGAAATCCAAGTTCTTAAGCACAAGGTTTTTGGTAAGTATGTTTTAATATGTATAGTTCCTTCATCTCTTTCATCCCTTTTTCTTCAATATCAATAGACTCACCCTTTCACAAATGGTTTTTAGGAGTGTTCCAAAGTCCCTATTCTGTCCTCATATTCCGGTAATTTTGGCATGGAAAATAGGCTAGAATCAATATGTTATATGTTTATGTTATCTTATGTTTTATGTTATCAAATGTGTTATGATATGTATATGTGTATGTTGTAGGCTTGGGCATATGACCCATATGACTAACAAGACCCCAAATGGGTTATGGGCATATGACCTACTTAGCTAGTAGGACCCCATTAATCCCATGGGCATATGACATGTTTAGTCTATGGGACCCCAAGTAATAATGGCCATTATAATAAGTGTATGTAATAAGTGATATGATATGTCTTTATGCTTATTATGAAATTATGTTTATGACTATGTGCTAGATTTTCCTTGCTGGGCATTAGGCTCATTCCTTTTTGTTTTATGTGCAGGAAAATAGCCTAAGAGGCGGTAAGATTCGTGGATGCTTAGAGAATGTGTATCGATGGTGAATGGAGTCACGGAGCCGAGCATTATTCGATTCGAGGATGTAGTTTCATTTTAAGTCTTTTACATGTATTTTCCGCACTATTTATGTAATGTCTTTTTATTTTAAATCATGTTTTGTTTTTAAAGACAATGGGATCCCATATCCTTCTTGGTATTTATTTTGTAAGTAACTCTTATTTTTTACAAGTTACTTAATAAAATTATGGTATTTTCGTAAATGTAAGTTCTATTAAGGATTGTATGTATAGTTTCGTTAATGGTCCAAAAGTCTAGATTAGTGGGTCATTACAAGGGAGCTGGAGTTATTATCAATGATAACCAGCCCCCTCAGGTCCAGGTTAGGCCTCCCGTAGATATTGTCCAAGAAACGATTGAACAGTTGGAGAGAGCATTCAGGCACTTACAGAACGAGCGTAGTCAGGAAAGGAACGAAGAGTTCGATGAGGAACTCAAGCCATTTTCCCCACATATCTCTAACACCCTATTTCCTCAAGGGTTTAGAATTCCTCATGTCCCGCGATTCGATGGAAATTCAGATCCATGTAGCCATCTGAGCACGTTCAACACTATTATGTGAGCCAACAATGTGGGCTACGAGCTCAGATGTATGTTGTTCCCAACCACACTCACAGGACTAGCAAAAAATTGGTTTGAAAAGTTCAAAAGACATTCGATCGCATCCTGAGATCAATTGTCAAGAGATTTCAAGAAATAATTTAAAGCTATGGTCGACATTAGGCCCGAGGCTTCAACCTTAACCAATGTCCGACAATAACTGAATGAATCACTAAAAGGTTACCTCACAAGGTTTAACCTAGAAGTGGCTCGAGCTTGAGATGTCGACGATAATGGTCATTTAATGGTAGTTCGAGCTGGTGTAATGTTAGGAAGTCCTCTTTGGGAAGACTTACAAAGGAAACCTGTCAGGTCTTTAACCGAGTTTAATCGAAGAGCCCAGAGGTTTGTTAATGTAGAGGAGGCGGGGTCAACGCTGAATATGACCTCTCAGCCCATAACTACAACAACAAACACAAACTCTGCTTCGACCTCGGCAGACCCCACAACTTCAAAACCCACCGGGGACAACCCTTCCAAGAGAAAGAAAAATGAAGGGAATAACCCTGAGGCGGATGGAGGAAATAAGAAGAAAAGGGAAAGATACTTCTCCATAAACAAAGTGTATACCGAGCTCAATGAGCCTCAAGAGAATATCTACCTCACTAATGAAAACTAGGTCCCACTCAGACGACCTGACTCCATGAGGAACCAAAAGGCAAAAAGAGACTCTAGTAAGTATTGTAGATTCCACCGGGATATCGGACATACAACCAATGAATGTCGACAGTTAAAAGATGAGATGGAAGGATTGATCTCGAGGGGATATTTCGGGCAATATGTAAGAAACTAAAATCCCAATCAGGCTTCCACCAACCAAAGGGCAGCAGCTGCACAACCTGCCCAAAACAGTAACTCCCAAGCTCGGGAGGATGAGCGACCCCTTCCGATTGATGGAGAAGATGTCATAACCATCTCAGAGGACCCCATATCCCAGGATCGGGTAAGAATGCCCAAAAAAAGGTATGTAAATGAGCTCAAAGCTGGTGATGGTTCTCCCCGCGAACCCGGACCAAGAGCTCTGAAACAACAAAGGGTTGAAACTCAACCCATAACCTTCACTGATGAGGACGCGTCTCATGTCCAGTTTCCCCATAATGACCCCCTGGTCATAACCCTCCAGCTCGCGAATAAGAGGGTACACCGAGTCCTGATTGATAACGGGATCTTGGTGAATATCCTCTATAAAGCCACTCTAGAAAAGATGGGACTCGCGCTTCGCGACCTAAAATCCTGTGCAACCATGCTGTATGATTTTTCAGGAGAAGGGATTGCCTGTATGGGATCCATTGAACTCCCTGTGACCTTAGGAGACTAACCAGTCTCTGTAACCAAGATAATGGAGTTTGTTGTGGTGGATCTTTCATCTGCCTACAATGTACTGCTCAGGAGATCCACCCTAGTTGGGATGGGGACAGTATCATCGGTTAGGAATTTGGCCATCAAGTTCCTGACTTCTAGTGGCATCGAGACTTTGAAAAGGGGACTAGCTTGCAGGAAGGGTATGTTATAGCATCTCCGTTAGAGGGAAGAAACAAACAAGTGCACAGGAACTTGTCATAATTTAGAACAAGGATGGGACGATCTTCGAGATAGATGAAGAGATCGACCCCAGAATAGAGGAAATAGCTAACCTCAAATCTCTAGAAGAGCTCGAAGAGGTCAAGCTCGAAGAAGTTGATCCCATAAAGATAGTGAAGGTGGGTAAGAATCTTTCTGAAAAAGTGAAAGAGCAATTAATTCGCTTCTTAAAGGAGAACCATGATGTATTTGTGTGGTCTCATTCGGACATGGTGGGAGTAAGTCCTAATGTGATAAGTCATGCACTTAACATCGATAAGAGCTTCCCCCCGAAGCAGCAAAAGCGAAGGCTCCTGGACGATGATAGAAAGAAAGCCCTAAAGGAAGAAGTCGACAAGTTAAAGGAAAATCAGTTCATACGAGATGCCTTCTATCCTGATTGGATCACCAATCCAGTGTTGGTTCCGAAACCCAACAGAATATGGCGAACCTGCATCGACTACTCCGACCTCAACAAGACATGCCCCAAAGATTTTTTTCCCTTGCCTCAGATAGATCAACTCGTAGATGCCACAGCTGGGCACAACCTTATTTCGTTCATGGATGCTTATTCTGGATATAATTAGATCGCCATGCACGCACCAGACCAAGAGCATACGAGCTTTGTAACCGATAAAGGGCTATACTGCTACAATGTCATGCCTTTCGGGCTTAAAAATGCTAGAGCAACGTACCAAAGGCTTGTGAACAGAATGTTCTCTGAGCAGATAGGTAATAACATGGAAGTTTATGTTGACGACATGCTAGTCAAGTCTAAACATAACAATAACCATGTGGATGACCTCGAAGAATGCTTTGTTGTATTACGAAAATACAACATGAAACTCAACCCTCAAAAATGCTCTTTCAGAGTATCTTCAGGAAGTTTTATAGTAAACGCGCGAGGGATGGAGGTTAGTCCTGACAAGATCCAGGCATTAATTGATATGCCCTCGCCTCGAAAGCATAAAGATGTCCAGAGTTTAACTAGGCAGATGGCAGCATTAAGTAGGTTTGTTTCTAAATCTACATATCGTTGTCTTCCATTCTTCAACCTTTTGAGAGGAGGAAAAAAGTTTGAGTGTATAGAGGAATGCGAGCTCGCATTCCAAGATTTAAAGAAACACCTTGCTGAACCTCCGATCTTGTCAAAACCTATCATAGGAGAAGTCTTATACTTTTATATCGCTACTCCTAAGCACGCCATCAGTGTTGTGCTCGCCCGAGAAGACAAGAAGGTACAAAAACTAGTATATTATGTCAGCAAAAGGTTACTGGGGACAGAATCGAGATACCCTGTAATGGAAAATATGGCTCTCATCCCGATCCACTCATCTCGATAGCTCTGACCTTACTTCCAAGCACACCCTATCCATGTGTTAGCTAACCAACCACTGCGGCAAGTTTTGTCCAAACTAGAGGCCTCGAGTAGACTGTTAAATGGGCAGTCGAACTTGGACAGTTCAAAATCGCTTATCACCTGAGAACGACCATAAAGGGGCAAGCCCTGGCAGATTTCATCGTAGAATGTACTGGAGTGTCTAACGACGAAGTTATAACCCCAGCTCGCGAGCTGTGGAGAATTTATGTCGACGGATCTTCCAACGAAAATGGATCGGAGGCAGGAATCATACTAATCACTCCAGCAGGAAATCGTTTTCATTCTGCCTTGAGGTTCAGCTTTGAAGTATCTAATAATGAGGCCGAGTATGAAGCATTATTGGCAGGACGTTGAATAGCCAAGGAACTCATAGCCAAGGAACTCAAGGCAAAGGCAATACACTGCTACAGTGATTCGTAGTTGGTAGTAAACCAAATTTTAGGGGAATATTAGGCTCGTGGCATAAGGATGGCTGCGTATTAGGCTCCAGAAAAATAGTGTCAGATAACGGTACCCAATTCGACAGTGAATTATTTACCCACTTTTGCGAAAAAAATAGAATAATAAAAAGCTTCTCCTCTGTTGCCCATCCCCAAGCAAATGGCCAGGTCGAAGTAGTCAATAAAACCCTTAAGAGCTCCCTGAAAAAGAGGTTGGAGGAGGCTAAAGGAAAATGGCCAGAGGAGTTACCCTAGGTTCTATGGGCTTACCGAACCACAGATTGCACTTCAACAGGGCATACCCCTTTTTCCCTGGCATATGGATGCGGGGCTATGTTACCGATTGAGGTCAAAATACCTACAATTAGAAGCCATGCTTACTATCAAGCCTCGAACCAATCCCAGCTCGAAGTAAGTCTGGACCTTATTGAAGAAAGACGAGATGAAGCTTAACTGAAGAATGCGGCATATCAGCAACGAGCCACCAGATACTTCAATAAAAAGGTTTGAAGTAGACAGCTCGGATTGGGAGACTTAGTATTAGGACGTGTATTCCTAGCTACAAGGGACCCGTCTGCTGGAGTACTCTGACCTAACTGGGAAGGACCTTACCAAATTGAGTCCATTATTCAACCTGGAGTATATAAATTAGCTAGATTAAACAGAGAATTGGCACCACGAGCTTGGAATGGCGAACATCTACGACCTTACTATCAATAGTGTAGGAATGATGTTTTATTATAACCAAGCATGTTTGTTTTTACAGAATTTTTATTAATAAAATGATCGATTTTGATCAAGTCATTTTCTTTATTAAATGTTATATTTTTTGCAAACTCTCTTAATTCAATAACCTATGGTCACACTCATAGAATATTAAGGGGGCATCAGTGATATACAATAATACCATAAGTTTTAAAAAATAAATAACATAAAATAAAAATGTCTGGATCATTAACCCGACATCGAGGTTTTAAGTGTATACGCGAGCCAAAGCGATCTGGATACAACCAGAGGCGCAAGCTAAGATGATCTGGATTTAACCAGAGCATCAGCGATATAAGTATCTGGATATAACTAGAAACGCGAGCTAAGATGATCTGGACACAACCAGATTATAAAGAATTTTTTTTACAAGTGTATGGATTACAAACCAAACATGACCTAAATAGATTTGGAACAAACCAGCTAAAACTAATCGACGAAAGTTGGAACATAAATAAACCTACTTCGAGCTAAGTAAAGATCGAGGATGGAATATTTTGCAAGAAGATAGTGTCGACCTCACAACCTTAAGGAGCTACTAGAGGAAGAGGAAAAGTGACTAGAAAAGCAAGATATAACTAAACTACCTATCTTACATGCCATATAAGTACTTTCGAGTGCATGGTAAAAGTAAGGTCCGACCTTGACAAATAACGAGATCGGACATGGATACATCAAGCAAACCATGCATGAATGCATTGGAACTCGAGCTTAAATCCAACAGATGTTTGTATGAATAAACAAACATAAAGGCAAACAATTAATATAAAATGCTCAAAATATTTCGACCTAGAAATGTGTAGCAAAAATATTAAAGTAAAAGCCAAGCATAAAATTAAAGACATCAAATGTAAACATTTGAGCAAACAAAAAAAATAGCTCTTACACGAGCTGTAAATTGTTTTTGCCCCAAGGGCATAAAAAAGAAAGAAAAAAAGTTACAAAATTATTAATGGGATGCAGCCCATGATCTGGCTTCTAGGAAGTAGGAGCATTCCCCCCGGTGGCATCTGATTTCTCCTTTTCCTTTTCAGCCTCCTCCTCAGCATCCTCTTCTTCCAATCGAGCTTGCCACCTTGCCAAGAACTCATCCTCGAGAGTGTCCAAGAAGCTTGTATCGAGGTCGGCATTGTTGGCCCAGATTCAATACATGGTCGTGTCCACTGCGCGATCCTTCTTTTGCTTGAATTCTTCAAGGAGGCGAGCCTTTTCACCCTCCATTATGTTGAAGGTGGCCTTTTTCTCCTTCTCGAGCTTAGCATTTAACTCCTCAAGCTCCTTGATTCTCGAGCTCTTCTCTTCGAGCTCAGCCTCCAGCTTTGACTTAGCAGCTTTAAACTCGTCAGCAAGTTTGAGCTGGAGATTCTTCGACTCCTGAGCATAAGACATGCTCGAACGGACCTCATTGTTCAGCTTGTAGTTCAGTTGAGAAAATGCCGCAAGAGCCTGCGCACAAGCAATATTGAGTTAGAATATATACCAAATAAAACTCAAATAGACATGTAAAAAAAAGAGTAAGTTACCGAGGAGATAAGCTCGCTACCCTTGTTATAAAGGGTATTGGTATCCTGGCAATTGTTTAGGAACTGCCACTGAGGAGCCTCGAGATTGCTAAAGCTTTGGCCCACTCATGACAGAACATCCAAGCCAAGGGTGGCTCTGTGGGTCCCAGCGGCATTGTCGATAACGTACTCACTAGAGTGAGTCAAAATCGATAGCAGGCGATCACGAGTTAGAACCGACTTCTTTGGAGCTGGTGCAGTTTCTTGGGAGGCTTGAATAATAGGAGGAAGAGGGAGAGTGACTTTGGTAGGTACCCCGACTTTGAGGTCTGCAGCAACAACTTGGCTCGGGCCCTGGGAGCTCGGTGGAGAAGGGGTCATCTCAGTCCTTTTAGGGACCTTAGAAGGTCGTCCCGCCTTCTGTGATGCCCTCGAGCGTTTGCTTTGTTTGGCTCCTGAATGGCGATTGAGCACGTTATCGAGGTCAGAGTCTATATCGCCTACATAAATAAGCTACACGTCAGTTAACGAGCTTAAAGTACTAAAAAGAAACAAAGATTCAAGTGACAAGAAACCTAACTGGAACTCTCTCCCCCGAGCTTGTGCTCGGCGACCAAGTAATCCCCTATCTTCAGAAAGCTGGGGGAGTCCCTTCCCTATATGTGGAAGTTAATCTCGAAAGGTCTCTATAGTCGTTTGTTCCATACTGAACATCTACCCCATCCCAAACTTCATTTAAAATATACATAGCTTGGTATTTCCCTAGTCAACTATCAAATCTATGAACCCTCTCGTCTACCCAAGACCATACATGGAAATTATCCATGGAATCCGGGAATAGGATCAGGGTGTCGGGTTTATGTTTAAGTAGGGAAGGTGACAACAATGCTGAGCTGAGAATGAATTTACTTCTGCCACTTGAGCCCGAAGCCTTGTCGTTGGCTTCATTTCCCGAACATGGACTCTTATGGCGACAAACTGGGGAGCGGACCTTCGAGCTTGTTGACCTCTGACTCGGAGGAAGCTTATCAGTATGGAGTGGCACGAGCTCTGTAACAACCCAAATTTACTAATAGGGCTTAAGGGCCTTGATTAGTGTGCTGGGAGGGCATAACTGGATTATATGTGATTTAAATGATTAAAAGAATGTTATATGATTATTTGGATATCTGTGAAACATGACTATGTGTATTAGTATGCATGTAGGCCCTGATTAGGTTAGAAGGGCAGATTTGTAATTTTGGCCCGTTGAGGGCATAAATGTAAATAACTATGATAAATTATTGAGACCACATTATTATGTGGATATATTTGTAGCTTGTGACTCGAGGCGATCCTAGAGAGCGGTTTAGCGAAAAAGTCATGGCGGGGATTTATACCCGGCTCGGGGCCAGCCTGGGGGTATTTATGGGGATTTAGGAAATATATTGGAGTCTATTTTGATGTTGAGGAATATAATTGGTGTTTAGTTAGGTGTTGGTAAGTAAGCGTTAAATATCAGAGACATTCGAGTAATTTGCGGGAATTGAGTGTAATGACTAAAATGCCCTTAGGAGGTTTAAAAGCTTAGTTTTAATTGGGAGGGCAGTTTGGTCTTTTGGGGTTTAAAATCAGAGATAAGTGCTATTTTTGGCTTTATGGCCTTAGTGGATTATCTAGAAAGTTTTGGAAGTCTAAAGAAAAGAAAAGAAGAAGGAAAAAAAATAGGAGTCTTTTCTTCTCTCTCTCGGTTCAGGTTTCTTCACCAATTTTTCTGGAATTTGGAGTTAAGATGCAGAGAAGGCTTAGGCTAAGGATCAGCACTAGGGTTCTTGATTTGGCTTGAGGAATTTTCAGAGGTTATTCATCCATTTGAGGTAAGGTCTTGAGGTTGTTATTCAGTTTCTGGTTCTTGGTGTTAAAATGGATTTTGAGCCGAGTTTTGATGGAAATTCTAGGGAATTAAGGCTGAATTTTTGAGGAGTGAAAGCTAAGGAAGTGTGGAGGATAGCCTAAGGTCAAATTTCTCTATTGAAGGTAAGAAGTTCTGGACTTGGTCACTTGAATTATGAGGTTTCTGTTGTTTTCTGTTGAGTTTTTGAGCTTCAAACTCAGCCATGGTGATTTCCTTGTTTTGGGGTGCATGTGCTTAAGTTTCATATGGTTGGGTCATATGGGGTGAGTTGTAGATGATGGTGGGCTTGATTTGGTGTTTGGTTGAGGTTTGGAAGGGTGTTAGAGGGTTTTGGCTCGAGGAAGTTCGAAGGGGAAAAAACCTGAGTGTTGTCTGGCTATGATTAGCGCTGTAGCGCTAGCCTTAGGGCGCTACAGCGCTAGGCTTGGGTGTCTGGGAGCCTGTTGGCTCTATTTGTAGCACTATAGCACCCTCTTTATGGCGTTTTAGCGCTACCCTGTTCCCAAAAGGGGGTTTTTGGGTTATTTCTTAGGGTTTTTGCCCGTGGGCTCGGGGTTTGATTCCACCACCCCATTTGGTGGAATTAGGGCTTCCCGAGGGCTCGGGATTGTTCCCAAGGCTAGGTTTTGGAATTGAAGTTTGGTATGGTTCTAACTTGTGTCCGTGACTAGGTGTACACTAGGGCTCGGATGGGATCATGCTTGAGGGTTTAATTGAACAAAGCAATCAGAATCTAAAGGTAAGAAACTGCACCCGGTTTTGTGTTAATGATGGGACTAAGAGCTCCCTATATATGAATTGTGTCATAGATGGTATTATGCCATGGGACATGTGATAAATGGCCTAAGAGTGTCAGAATCAATATTTGCGCACAAGGCGCGGTTCGACCACTGGTAGCTAAGGACAGCTTAATATTCACTAAGCTCGGTTTAAGTGGGCCGGAGTCAGTGGGGTAAATAGGGGGTGCGGCCTAAGGGCGTCGATCCTGTTTATTATGTGAATTGGTTATAAATGTTTAATGATGAGTGTGGTATGCTGAATATCTATTTATATGAACACTATGGATTGTTGAGTATATGGCTATGCATTATGAGTTGCTTGATTGCTGAGTTGCAAATTGTTTGCCTAATGATTATGCTCTGTTATCTGGTTTCTTGCTGGGCCTTGGCTCACGGGTGCTACGTGGTGCAGGTAAAGGCAAGGGCAAAGTGGACCAGTCCTGAGATGGAGGGCTTTGGGGCTGAATGTACATAATCAACTGATTGGCCGCCATGGCCGAGGAGTGGTATAGGACGAGAAAAGCCTAATTTTCTGTTTTTCCCTTAGAGTGGCTAGTAACTGTACTTTTATCCTGAAATTTTGTAAAGTGTCTTTTAACACTAATACTTTTGGGATCCCATGTAAAAATGTTTGATTATAAGAAATGAGACTTTTGTGACCAAAATCTTTTAACCCTAGTTCAACCATAGTTTTAGTAACACATTTCTAACTAAATGACTTGATTAGCAAGTCTTGCACCTTTATAAACACACAATGTAACGGTCTTGGCTATCCAGGGCGTTACATGCTCCCACATGGTATATTTACGGTAAGTGACGTCATCCGTCGATTGATCCTACTCATGGAGGCCGTAGGCTCAAAGCTTATCTTCGTGAAGAAGATAAGAGAGAGAACGCCTACCATACGGTAGCTGGAGTAAGGCTGTCTTGTGCTCCCTCATCGTGTCCGTAGGAGTGGGACGATGATAGTCGGTTGAAGAAGAGCATACTATTAATCGAGCAAGAAAAGAAAGGAGGATATGTACGTACGAATTCGTTGGAACGAATAGAATTTTGAAGGAGCCTGTCTATCTGTCCAAAAGAAGGCCAACTTGAAGCTGGGGGGATGGTTGAGCATGTATTTAAAGATCTTTTTCTCCTTGGGATAGCTCGACAAGTAGTAGAAACCATCTCCTCCCAGATCTCGGGAGGGGTTTCTTTTCAGGCAAAAGATATACAAGATCTCTCTGGGTGAAGGTCCTTCCCACTTTAATTCGTGGTATAGCAAACTCAGGGCTGACAAGACCTTGTATGAGTTGGTCTGGAGTTGGAAGGGCGCGAGCCCAAAAAAATTGAGAAAATCCTTAAAAAAAGGCTTTCAAGGGCAGTAGAGCCCCTGCCCTCATATGCTCGCGACTCCAGGCCGTGAGCTTAAGTTTATTGTCGGGTTGACCATCACCCAGAGTGTAGCAGCTCCGTTCATTTGAGGTAGGAGCTTGACACCTCGGCGAGCTGGATAGTCCTAGGTCGTGGCGAGCAAGGATGTCAGAGATTTGTCCCAATGAAGTTACCGAGCTCCAGTAATGCTCAGCCTCGAAGAATTCCTCCCTGGAGGTAGGAATGGCAGCAGCTTGCGAGGTGGATGGACGGTTTGATGAGTCTTACATCAGCGAGAACGCAAGATCACCAGGCTTGTAAGCAACGGTCACTTTAAGTGCAAAATCGAGAGGGATAAATCTGAGCTCGGGGTCTGGGTCTGGATAGATTGTGACCCAAAGTTTCCTCCTTTTTTTTTCCTCGACCTCGTCGATCTGACGATGGAAGTGAGCTCAAATGTCATCCTGCTCACACCCCACCTTGTATTCGCGAATTAGCCACTGATTTTGGGTGAAGAGTGATTCTGGACTTAAAGTTGTTGGATAATAAGGAATTGCGAGCACTGACCCCCACCATTTCTCAGAATTCTGCAACATCTAGCAAGAAAGAATAGGGTGAGGACCAGGCATACAAGAAATCAGAGTAAGAATTTAGGTGATACGAGCTCGAAGGCTCGAGAACACAGAGTAAGCTCAATCGACACCAAAGTCTCAATAGAACGGGTCGAATTCGAGGAAGAAACCCAAACTATTGAAAGGTTCGGGCTTCGAGCGTGTATTCGACGCGAAGGAAGGAAAGTGTGGATTCATCTTAAGGATCTCGGATTTTCAGGGATAAAGTTGACGATTACTCAAAAAAGTGACAATTTTGGGAAACGTGCGATTTAAAACCCTAATTCAGTACCCCTTTTCTTGGTCTACACGGCATATCACCTGTAGTCTAAAAGAAAATAAAAAAAATTTACATTTGCATTTTTTGCGTTAAAATCTGGGTTTGAAACCCATGATACCCAAGATTTTTTAATCCAAAGTTTATGACATATCAGCTGAACAATGTGGCTAAGATTACTAATTGTTACAAATATCCTTACAAAACTAGTGAAAAACTAGTAAATATGCTCACGATGCAACAAAAATATAAAAATGCACAAAAAAAAACATATGGGTTCAAGAACAAGAAACTTACACACTGAAGCTTGCGGATAAAGAAAGATTGTTGACTGTAGAAGTGGTTGCAAAGAAGATCTCACGGAATCGAAAATGCTAAGAGTATTATATATCTTCGGTTTAGAGAACATGCAAGAAAAAAGAAAGAAAAAAATTTCGGCTCTAGTTTCTTCTCTCTCTCTGAAGCTTGAAATACGAAAAGTGAAGAAGTGAAGAAGAGAAGAAAAGAGGTTATATATACATCCCATAAGGAGGTCAAAGTTCGAAACCATCAGGGCCCATGGCTGGATTTGGTCTTTGATCGAATGGTCAGGGTCAAATATGACGATGGCAGCAAAAAGATGAAAGGTGAAGGGGCGTGGGTGTGCTGAAAAAGTACTTGAATGCTCTGATTAAGCAACCTGTGACTGACGCATGTCCACACTTGAGTAGATTAGGTGGCTCGGTTTCCGAGAGGGGCAGTTCAAAAGTTTCCTTCTCATGGGATTCGAACTGATACTTTTGAGGGGGAAAAATGTTACACATAGATTTCGAGGTTAGAAATCTTGATCTCGAAATTCAGGTTCGTAAGGTGTGAGCATGAAATAAGCATAATTATCATGTGATCTTCCAGTCAGACAATTTCGCTGTAAATGACGGCCTTGTGAGCTCGAACATTATGTAGCCTCGAAGATGCTCTGAGCTTATGAGATAGGCTCGCAACTCACAATCGCAAGGGTTCAACACTTGTATAAGTTTCTTGATGCATCTCTTGCCCTCAGACAAGATGGTTCGAGCTCGAGAAGGGTAAGCTCGAACATGACGGCTTCGTCAATGGTTACTTGTTGGGAGCATAGACGAAGTGGGATGACGAGCTCATAATAGACAAACGGCCTCGAAGGCACATGGATCTGATGTCTAAACTCGTCAGCTGCGTGTAAACATATTTATTGTTATAAATTCCCTATGTTTAACGGATATGATGTAATTTATTACCCAATCCCACGTATTAGGGGATGTTACCGCGTACGTAGTAAATAATGCATTTATTAGCATTATATTATTTTATTTATAGAATATCTTCCCAACATATGTGGGAATCAATTCTGAAAATCGCTCAATAGAGATGGATAATTCATTTGTGGGGACCGAAATATTGATATTCGGAGAGAAAACTCTGGGCAATTATTCTCTGAGAATTTCTGGAAAACTCCAAAGAGCTAATAATATAGACTCGTGGAATAGGCAGACTTTAACTGCTGAACCACATAAAAAGATCTTGTTTTCATTCTTTTTATTCATTTCCCTTAGTATATTCTTGTTTAATTGCTCTTCTTTTTTAAGTTGACGAAAAACGGTGTCAACACCCAACAAGGAAAATCTACTAAAACATATCATAAATCATAAGACTAAAAACACAAATCATAAAACGTATGGCGTAAAAACGTAAATCATAAAACACAGGACTACGATATTAATGGCCATTAACTCATTACCTTAGTATGTGATAGAAACTATCTAGATCCTCTTGCTACTATTCGAGGTACTTTTAAACACAATATAGTATATGATAAACCATCTAGGTCCTCTTGCCACTATTCGAGGTAGGTTAAATCATAACTATAGTCTACGATAATGATAAAAATCTTGAGATTTTCTTATTTGCTATCTAAGCAATTACATTTCTCGAGCGACTACAACATAAAACATATACTTACATACACATATAGCACATATACATAATCATAACACATAAAATCTAACCTATTTTCCTTACCAAAAACCGGGGTATTGGAGACAAGAACGGGATTGAAAACTCCTAAAACCAAACAGTAAGATCCATAAATTTTCTAAAGAAAAGAAGATCTAAACCATCAAGATAAGAACTTAACGAAAAACCTTAAGTTTCAAGAAACTAAAACACCTAACCAAAAGCCATTATAACAAGTTAGGATTTGAAAAAAATTAAAAGAATAAGAGGAACAATAATGAACTAAACTTGAGGATAAAGAATACCTTGAATAGATTAGAACTTCAATCTACACCTCAATACCGAAATATCACTCTTTCTTACTTCCCAAGTGCTTAGAAAGCTTAGATTGGAAAGCTTTTAACCCCAAAACCCTAGTGTTTTTCTCTAGATGAACTTAACAGCTTGGAGGCTCTGAAGAATACTTGAATGATGTGCAAATGGCTGAGTGAAAGGTCCTATATATAGAGTTCAAGGAGTGAAACTAACTCCTTTAAAATGAATAAATAATTGAATAAAAATTGAATTTTCTGCTCAACAGATGCCCAGAACTCGGTCAAAATCGTTCAAGAGCAAGTCCACGTTGTTGAGGTGTAATGACCCAACTAATTCTAAGACTTTAAAACTGCTATACATAGATGCTACTTTCGAGAAAACATACATAAGAAACATTCACAACTTTATTAAAAACTCTAAAGTAAAAGTTGAAATACATAAATGCGGGGTATGGGATCCCATTGTTTATAAAATAAAACATAACTTTAAACTAAAGGAAATTGTTTACAAAACTAAGTGCGGAAAAATACATAAAAACATAATAAAAAGACTAAAATAACATCGTCCTCGAATCGTTTACGCAGTCCATCGAATCCCTTCATCCTTAATACACAAACCAAGCTACTACGAATCCTTCCGCCCATATCTATTTTCCTGCATACAATAAAAACAAAGGAGTGAGCCTAATGCCCATCAAGGAAAATCTACTAACACTTATAAGCATATACATAAAACTATATCATATACATATACTAAACTACAATGGCCATCATACCTCTTGGGGCTTGTTAACTACGCAAGTCATATGCCCATAGATTTATGGGGCTTGCTAGCCAAGCAAGTCATATGCCAAAGGACTATATACTATACATAATGTAAACATAACATAACATAAGCATAACATATCATATAAACATATAAAATTCTATCCTATTTTCCTTACCTAACCACAATAAGAATGTGAGTATTTCTAAACAAAGAGATGATAAAGAAATGAACTAAACCACCAAGAAGAAGCTTACCGAAAAGAAACCTTAAGTTCAAAAGAACTTAAATACCTAACCAAGAATGGAAAACAACGAGTAAGGATTTGAGTAAAGAAAATTAAAGGAAACTAAAGAAACATACAGAAATGAACTTAAGATTAGGAATACTTTTGAATGTACTAGAACCGAACTACACCTTGATATTGAAAACACACTATATATCTTACTTCCCAAGTGTTTATACAGCTTAAGATGATAAAGCTTATACCCCAACCCAAGTGTTTGTCACTCTATAGTAACCCTAGCAGCTTGAAGGCTCTGAACACAACTTGAAGAATGAAAGAAATGGCTGGGTACTAGGTCCTATTTATAGAGTTCAAGGAGTGAACTATCTCCTTTTATCTTGAATAAAAATAATGAATATTAATTAAAAAATATTTGAATATTCGTTCTGCAGGTGCTGAAGACTCACTCAAAATGTTCAGAAGTTGGTCAAGAGGTTGAGGAATGAAACAAGCTCGGTTTCATCGACGTTTGAAAATATGGCCCTAGGGTCGATATATTGCCTTGGCTTATGTCCTGAGTACTCATCGCTTCGTTTGTGCAAAGTTCACGTGTTTTTCGTATTCCTCGTGTGGCGATACATCGGCTCCTAGGCTGCGATATATCGGCATACGTGAATATATTAAACACGTAATTGCACATTTTTAGCATAATTTGAAATGATTAGTTAGGTTTGACTGAGTAATATGAGATTCCAGCAAGTTCTGGAAGGGTCTAGAGCTTCTAGAAACCTCTATTTTTTAATTAAATTCTTGAATCCTCAAATAAACAAGATTGTGACAAATGTCATGCTCTTAATGGTCTTGGAAGTTCTATAGTTTTCTAGAGCTTTCTTTCTATTTAAACTATAATTAAATCCTTAAATAAACCTGCACACGACAAGTGTCATGTTCTTATTAATCCCATCTAAACCTTATAGTATAATAAATGACATCTTTATAATCAGCTATATTACTCAAATCTTATGTTAAAATTAATATTCTTAAACTATAGGTTAAACTTATAAAATCTATAAGTGTTGTTACGAGTGTTCAACTAAGTCCCGACTTGAACCAAAATCCACAGTAATAAACATACTATAATTACTACTAACTATCTAGCTAGCTAAGTAAACATTCTGGGACACTACATCAGGGATGTTTCTAACTCGGATTCCACGAATTTTAAAAAATATGTGTGTGGAGCCGATATATCGCCCCCTATAGGCGATATATTGCCTCCCCCATATTCCCGAGCCTCCATGGTTTCATTCGTGAAAAGTTGACGTGTTTTCCGTATCAATCATAGGCGATATATCGGCCACTATAGGTGCGATATATCGGCATACGCTGATATATCAAACACATTTTTTCACACTTTCAGCACACTTGAAGTTTGTTTAAACAATTTTGACGGTGTAAAACGTGATCCTAACAGATGGGGGAATGCTTTAGACTTTCTAGGTTTATCCTTTATTAATTTATTCATGTAAAATCCTTAATAAACATGCATGTGACAAGTGTCACGTTCTTAATTATTCTATCTAAACTTTAGGTTATAATAAATATCATTTCTAGGACCAACTATATTAATCAAACCTTATGTTAAAATTAATATTTCTAAACTCTAGGCTAAACTTATAAAATCCATAACTATCTCTATGAGTTTCCAACTAAATCCCGGCTTGAACCAATAACCACGAAAAATAAAAATACTACAGCACAAGCTACTACTATCTAGCTAAGAAAAATTCTGAGACGCTACAGACCAAGTTAACAACAACAATGCGCAAGTCAACAATAATAATGCTCTTGTGAATGCACCAGCAAACCAGACCTTGAGAGACTATTTTAGGCTAGTTGTGAATGACAATTATTCAGTCATTTAAAAGCAACAAGTGAATGTCAACAATTTTTAGCTTAAGCTGGCTTTGGTCAACATGGTGCTGCAAAATCAATATTTTGTTCTAGCTCATGAAGACCCCAATATTCACTTGGAAACTTTCTTGGAGATATGTGACACGATCAAGATTAATAGGGTCACAACAGATACTATTCAGTTGAAGCTCTTTTCATTTTCATTGAGGGATAGAGGCTGAGCTTTGTTTCAATCTATAACCCCAGGGATTATGACTACTTGGGAGGAAATGGCGCAGAAATTCCTCACTAAATTTTTTCTGCCATCTAAAACTTCACAATTAAGGGCTGAGATTACTCAATTTAGGCAGATGAGTCAGAGCAATTATATGAGGCATAGGATAGATTTAAGGAGATGCTCATAAAATGTCCTCAACATGGCATAGAGGATTGGTTTCATATTTAACTATTTTATAATGGCCTCAGTGGTCTAACAAGATCACATATTGATGTCGCATCGGGCGGAATGATTTTATCAAAGACACCAGCGAAGCATTACTCTTGTTTGAGGATATGGCCATGAAAAGTTGTCAATGGGAAAGTGAGAGATTTACAGTCAGGAAGGCAGCTGAAGTTTTTGAAGTAGATCAAATAACGTCCCTAATGGCACAGATGTCTACTTTGACTAATCAGATTAAGGGTCTCACTGAGAATAAAGTAGAGACAAGTCAAGAAACAGTGAATGTGGCTCAAGCTTCTAGTTTGAATGGGTTGGTGGATGAGCAATGCCAATATGTAACCTGAAACTACAATTTTAGGCCCAACAACAACTACTTATTACCATCTTGGCCTTCGCAATTATTAAATAATTTCCTATGCCAACAACACGAACGTTCTTCAACCACTGAAAGAACCAACTAGAAAATGGGGGGAAAGCCTTCACAGTCACTTGAAGAGTTACTGAAGACTTACATAGTGGACTCTAAGGCAAGGCTAGATCAACATGACACTCGTCTCAACAATATTCAAATGCATTGCACTAATATAGGGGAAACAATGAAAACATTGGAAACACAAGTGGGTAAATTGGTCAATACTTTGAAGAACCAAATGTTAAGATCTTTTCCTAGTGCACCGAGAAGAATCCAAAAGAGTGTAATGCTATTACTTTGAGGAGTGGAAAAGAATTGGAAGCGCCTATTGTTGAAAAGGGAGAGGTTGAGGAAATCCCCAAGAATAGTGAGAATGAAGAAAGCAAGCCAAATAAGGAGATTCTGAAGAAAGAGCCATTGGTGGTTAGGTCGAGTTCCATTACTTTTCTGGATAATCCACCCAAGATTACTACTCCATTACCATTCCCTCAATGATTCCATAAGAAGATGATTGATGAGCAATTTGAGAAGTTCCTGATTATTTTCAAGAAAATCCATATCAACATTCATTTTGTGGATGCTCTTGAACAAATGCCTAACTATGCTAAGTTTATGAAGGAGATGATATCTAAAAAAGTCAGTTGGAGGATTATGAGAGAAGAGTGTAGTGCCATTATCAAGAGAAAATTACTAGAAAAGTTGAAAGATCTGGGAAGTTTTACAATTCCATGTGTAATTGATGAGCTGCATATTGAGATAGCCTTGTGTGATTTTTTAGAGTCCCAGAACTTTACTTAGCTAGTTGGAGACACTGGTGGGTAGGTAGAGAATACCTAGAGACAACTCTCTCTAACCCCCTAGGGAAGCTCGATGCGGGTCTTTGCCTAGCCTTCTCCTTTTCTCTGACTTCGGTTGATGTGTCTTCGCCAGTTTCAATGATGATAAACTCATTTAGGGGAATGCATTCTTCCAGGCAGAAGCCCATTCCTTGTGCTCAAGTCAATTAATTAATCAGATTCAAAGAAGGAGATGAAAGAGCGGGAATTTCTTATTGACCAAGGCAGAGGGATTTCCCAGCAGAGAGGGCAGGAGGGCAGTGACATATAAAGAATATTTCGGGTTAACACACCGCCTTTAGTAGTAGTAGTATGTTTATTACTGTGGATTTTGGTTCAAGCCGGGACTTAGTTGAACACTCATAGCAACACTTATAGATTTTATAAGTTTAACCTATAGTTTAAGAATATTAATTATAACATAAGTAGTAGTGGTAGTAGTAGTAGTAGTAGTGCATATTTATTTAAGGATTTAACCATAGTTTAAATTGAAAGAAAGTTCAAGAAAGCTCTATAATCTTCCAAGACCATTAAGAGCATGACATTTGTCACAATCTTGTTTATTTGAGGATTTAAGCATTTAATTCAAAAATAGAGGTTTCTAGAAGCTCTAGACCCTTCCAGAACCTGCTGGAATCTTGTATTACTCAGTCAAGTCTGTTTAATCATTTCAAATTAAGTTGATAATGTGTTTAATATATTCACGTATGCCGATATATCGCAGCCTAGGAGCCGATATATCACCACACGGGGAATATGAAAAACACGTGAACTTCGCACAAACGCATCGACGAACCCTCGGGATATAAGCCCAGGCGATATATCGCCTATGATGGGTGATATATCAGCTCTAGGGTTGCATTTTCAAATGTTTTTTTAACCAAGCTTAATTCAACACTTAACCTCTTGACAAGCCTCTGAACGTTTTGACCGAGTCTTCAGCCTCTGTTGAACGAATATTCAAATATTTTTCAATTAATACTCATTATTTTTATTCAAGCTAAAAGGAGGTAGTTCATTCCTTAAACTCTATATATAGGACCTAGTATCCAGCCATTTCTCCCATTCTTCAAGCTGTGTTCAGAGCCTTCAAGCTGCTAGGGTTACTATAGAGTGATAAACACTTGGGTTGGGGTATAAGCTTTATCATTTTAAGATTTATAAACACTTGAGAAGTAAGATAAATAGTGTGTTTTTCTATATCGAGGTGTAGTTCAGTGCTAGTACATACAAAGGTATTCCTATTCCTAGTTCATTTCTGTATGTTTCTTTAGTTTCTTTTAGTTTTCTTTATTCAAATCCTAATCATTGTTTCCATTCTTGGTTAGGTATTTAAGTTCTTTGAACTTAAGGTTTCGTTTCGGTAAGTTTCATCTTGATGGTTTAGTTCATTTCTTTATCATCTCTTTCTTTTAGAAATACTCACCTTCTTATTATTGGTTTTAGGAGTGTTCCAAATCCTGGTTTTGGTAAGGAAAATAGGATAGATTTTTATATGTTTATATGATATGTTATGCTATCTTATGTTATGTTATGTTATCTTATGTTATGTTATGTTTACATTATGCATAGTATGTTTATAGACCTTGGGCATATGACTTGTCTAGCAAGCAAGCCCCAATAATTTATGGGCATATGACTTGCTTGACTAGCAAGCCCCACAAATCTAATGGGCATATGACTTGCTTAGTTAACAAGCTCCAAGTAGTACAATGGCCATTGTAGTAGTATATGACATATGTTTATAGTATATGTTTATGATATAGTGTATGTGTATGTTTTGTGTTATTAGTAGATTTTCCTTATTGGGCATTAGGCTCATTCCTTTATTTTTATGTATGCTGGAAAATAGTTATGGCGGCGGAAGGATTCTTGGCAGCTTGGGGTTGTGTATTGAGGAGGAATGGATTCGATGGACTGTGTGAGTGATTCGAGGACGACATTATTTTCAGTCTTTATATTATGTTTTCATGTATTTTTCTGCACTTGGTTTTGTAACAAATTCATTTAAATTTAAAGTTATGTTTTAATTTCAAACAATGGGATCTCATACCCCGAATTTATGTATTTCAACATTTACCTTAGAGTTTTTAATAAAGTTGTGAATGTTTTCTTATGTATGTTTATTCGAAAAAAGTATCTTTGTATAGTAGTTTTAATGGTCCAAAGTCTTAGAATTAGTTGGGTCATTACAGATTTGGGTGCTAGTATCAATCTAATGTCGCTCTCTATCTTTCGAAAACTCAATCTTGGAAAGGTCACACCAACTACTATTTCCTTACAATTTGCGAATCGTTCTTTATAGAATCCTAGAGTTATCATTAAGAATGTTTTATTGAAGATTGACAAATTCACTTTTCTGGTTGATTTTGTTGTGCTTGACATGGAGGAAGACCAAGAAATTTCCATAATCTTGGGAAGACCTTTTCTTGCAACCGGAAAAGCTTTGATTAATGTCCATGATGGTAACTTGACTATAAGGGTGAATGGAAAAGAAGTAAAGTTCAACATTATTAATGCCATGAAGTTTTCCAAGGAGCAAGCGAATTGTAAGAGAGTGGATGTAATGACCCAAATTCACTAATAAGGCTTAAGGGCCTTGATTAGTGTGCCTGGAGGGCATAATGGGAATTATGTGTGGTTTTAATGATTAAGATGGATGATTGTGATTTAAAGCATGTTATATGATTATTTGAATATTTGAGATGCATGACTATGTGTATTAGTATGCATGTAGGCCCTGATTTGGTTAGAAGGGCATAATCGTAATTTTGGCCATTATGGGCATAACTGTATTGATATATGTGATAACTGTCGAGACCACATTATTATGTGGATATATCTGTGATCTGTGACTCGAGATGATCCTAGTGAGCAAAGTAACGAAAAATTCATAGCAGGGATTTATACCCGGCTCGAGGTGAGCTCAGGGGTATAAATGGGAATTTAGCGGATATACTGGAGTTGTAATGACTCACTAATCTAGACTTTTGGACCATTAACGAAACTATACATACAATCCTTAATAGAACTTACATTTGCAAAAAATACCATAATTTTATTAAGTAACTTGTAAAAATAAGAGTTACTTACAAAATAAATACCAAGAAGGATATGGGATCCCATTGTCTTTAAAAACAAAACATGATTTAAAATAAAAAGACCTTACATAAATAGTGCAGAAAATACATGTAAAAAGACATAAAAAGAAACTACATCCTCGAATCGAATAACGCTCGGCTCCTTGACTCCATTCACCATCGATACACATTCTCTAAGCGTCCACGAATCTTACCGCCTCTTAAGCTATTTTCCTGCACATAAAACAAAAAGGAATAAGCCTAATGCCCAGCAAGGAAAAATCTAACACATAGTCATAAACATAAATTTCGTAATAAACATAAAGATATATCATAACACATATTATATACACTTATTATAATGGCCATTATTACTTGGGGTCCCATAGACTAAACAAGTCATATGCCCATGGGGTTAGTGGGGTCCTACTAGCTAAGTAGGTCATATGCCCATAACCCATTTGGGGTCTTGTTAGTCATATGGGTCATATGCCCAAGCCTACAAACATATGTACATACATATCATAACACATTTAATAACATAAAACATAAGATAACATAAACATATAACATATTGATTCTAGCCTATTTTCCTTACCAAAGTTACTGGGATATGTGGACTGAGTTGGGACTTTTGGAACACTCCTAAAACCCTATATAAAGGGTGAGTAGATTTGAAGAAAATAGATGAAATGAAAGGGATGGAAAGACTAAACCATTGAAAGTCACACTTACCAAAACTTATGTGCTCAAGAATTAAGATTTCCTAACCAAAATAAGAATGAGGTTAGGAGACTGAGTAGAAGACTTAAGAGAAGGAAACATAGCATAAAACAAATGAACTAGAGTTTTGGTTTACCTCAAAGACTTGTAAGACCAATCTACACCACAACCGAAATACTATAGATCCTTACTTCCCAAAGTGTTTGATAAGCTTATGATGTTTAAGCTTATGATTTCCCCAACCCAGGTGTTTAACTCTCACACTCTCCTAGCACTTGCAGCTTCTGAACTTAGAGTAAAAAGGTGAATAATGGTTGGGTACTAGGTCCTATTTATAGAGTTTAGGAATGAAAGGATCTTGATTTTACTTGAATAAAAATAATAGCTTTTTAGGTGAAAATAATTTGAATAATCGTTCAGCAGAGGCTGAAGACTCGTTCAGAAAGATGCTGGACTTATCAAGAGTTTGAATGGCTGAAAGGAAAAGAATTCAAAAACATTTGAAAATACACTGAAGGAGGCGATATATCGCCCCCTGTAGGCGATATATCGCCTGGGCCAGTATGCCCGAGGCGACCGTGCATCGTCTCGTGTTTTCCGTATCTACGTGCTGCGATATATCGGCACACGCTGAATATTTAAACACGAAATTACACATTTTTAGCTAAGTTTGAATAGAGTAAACAGCCTTGACTAAGCCCTCAACGTATTCAAAGCTGCTGACTGACCCTATAACATTCAAACTTTACTCCTTATTAAATTAAATCCTCAAAATACTTAATTCCTTAATCACCCATTCATAACATGTGCTTAAAATCCTATTGGTTGATATCTAAACCTTATAGTATAACAAATATTATTCTTAATATCAGCTATATAATCAAACCTTAGGTTAAAATTAATATTCTTAAACTATAGGTTAAACTTAGAAAGTCTATAAGTACTACTATGAGTGTCCAAATAATTCCTGGTCAGAACCAAAAATACACAGTAACAAAGATAATACTATACATACTATAATACTACTAAATAATTAGCTAAGTAAAGTTCTTGGACTCTACAGGAGTCCATTTTGACATTGAGGAATATTATTGGTGATTAATTAGGTGTCGGAAGTTAAGCGGGAAATAATAGAGACACTCGAGGAGATAGCGGGAATTGGGGTGAAATGACTAAAATGCCCCTAAGTGGATTAAATGGTTTAGAATTAATAGGGAGGGCATTAAGGTCATTTGGCTTTTAAAGATGGGTATTACTGAGGCTTTATGTTAGTGGGAATTGTAGAATATTACAGAAGTCTGAGGAGAGAAAAGAAGGAAAAGAAAGAAAAGAGAAAAGGGAAGGAAAAACAGAGTGGTTTTCCTTGAGTCGGTTTGTGGTTCTCTCACAACTTTTCTTCATTCTTCTTGAAGTAAAATTCAGAGGAGAGCTAGTTCAATTAAGCCATAAGGTTACTGAGCTAAGATTGAGGATTTGACAAGGGTTTAGCAAGGTTAGGCCATCACTTGAGGTAAGGTTCTGTAATTTCTTCACTTGCTGGTTTGGTTTCTGAACTATGGTGTATAAGTTGAGTTTGATGGGGAACTTTGGGGAAATTCAGGGCAAAGGTTAAGGAAAAGCAAGCCAAGGAGGTCTAGAGACAGCTTGAGGTCGAAGTTCCATCAAAGGTATGAATTCTAAGCTCTAACTTTGATGTTCAACTGGTTATGCTGAGTTTTAGTGTTTAGGAGTGGCTATAGTGAATTTTGAGTTTGGGGATGCATGTGTTGGAGTTCTAGGTATTTGGGGTACTTTGGATGAGGGGAGTATGGTCATAAGGTTGTTTTTGAGTTTGGGAAAGATTTGGAGGAGCTTTGGTTGGAGTTGGTTCGAGAAAATCGCAGAAGAGAAAAATTGGTGTTAGTCTGTCTGTGACTAGCGCTACAGTGCTAGCCTTTGGGCGCTGTAGCGCTAGGCAAGCTTGCTGATGGGGTTTTGCTTCTGTTTGTAGCGCTGTAGCGCCCTCCCATGAGTGCTGTAGCGCTACCTTGTCTTCTGAAGGGGATTTTAGGGTTGTTTGCAAGGGCTTTTGACCTAGGGTTTGGGGTTTGATTCCACCACCTTGTTTGGTGGAACTAGGACTTCCCGAGGGCTCGGGATTGGCGCCGAGGCTAGGTTTTTAACTTGAGGTTTTATGATGACTTTGGTCTATGGTTGTGTTTAGGTGAGCGCTAGGGCTCGAGGGGGATCGTGCTCAAGGAGTCGAGGGATCAAAGCTAGTGAATTGAAAGGTAAGAAAACTACACCCGGTTATATGTTTGTGATGTGACTAAGTGCTCTCGATATTTGTATCATGTCAATGATGGTATTATGCCATGGGACATGTAAAGCGGCCTAAGAGTGTCGTACATAATATTTGTGCACAGGGTGCGGCTTGGCCACTGGTAGCCGAGGACAGCTTAATATTCACTGAGCTCGGCTTAAGCGGCCCAGAGTCAGTGGGATAACGGAGGGAGCAGCCTGAGAGCGCTAGCCCTAGTTATCATTTGTGAATTGATACATGATATGAGTTGATGTGTTTATCATGTTAAATACTTGATTATTCTGAATGATTACATGGTTGAGATTATGTGCTGCGGCGTGGGATGTTGATTTGACTGTTGATTGCTTATGCTCTGTTGTTGTGCTTTCTTGCTGGGCCTTGGCTCACGGGTGCTACGTGGTGCAGGTAAAGGCAAGGGCAAGTTGGACAAATCCTGAGGTGGAGAGCTGCGGGGTTGAATGCACATAGCCAGCTGTTCGATCGCCATGGTCGAGGAGTGGGTCAGGACAGGGTCTGCCTAACTGTCTGTTTTGCCTTAATATGGCCTGATATTGTATATAAACCTTGTGTCTTTTGTAAACAGTCCTTAAACTTAATATTTTTGGGATCCCGTGTAAACAGATGATGCTTCTTAATGAAAATGTGGCTTTTGAGACCGAAACGTTTTAAACCTAGTTCCTTTATAGTTTCATAACACATTTTTAACTAAATGACTTAATTAGCAAGTCTAGCACTTTATAAACACACAGTGTAACGATCTTGGCTATCCAGGGCGTTACAGTGGATTTAATTACTCCATGTTTGAGATACTTTTTCAAGAACATGTTTCATAATGACCCTTTAGAACTATGTTTGACACCGCCGATTTCTAAAGAGGACCTTGGGGTGGATTTGGGCATGAATGATGTGGAGGTGGTTGATAGTGTCTTTTCTTTGGAGGCATTACCGATAGAAAATGAGGTGCTAAAGAAGGAAGATATCTACAAGGCCCGAACTTTTGATAATAGCTCAGAGAAAAAGAATACTACTAGTGATGGGCTTGTTTTAAAGCAATTATGTAATGCCCCGACTAATTCTAGACCTCGGACCATTAAAAACTACTAAACATCACTACTAATTTGAATACATATATAAGAAATAACATAACTTTATTTAAAACCCAAATATTGTACGAAATACAAAACAAAGTATGAGTACCCATTGTTTAGTACATAAAACAAAACTTTAATCAATTGTTTAAATACTAAGTGCGGAAATACATAAAACATAAATCAAAAGACATAAAAACAACGTCATCCTCGATCTTCCAGCAGTCCATTCAATTCATTCCTCCTCAACACACATGCCAAGCTGCCACGAATCCGACCCGCCTTCCAATTTCATTTTCCTGCACCATCTAAAAAGAAAGGAGTGAGCCTAATGCCCATCAAGGAAAATCTACTAAAAACATATATGTCATAAATCATAAAACATAAGACTATATCATAAAGCATATACTATAAAACATATGACTATAAAAAAACATATATCATATAGGACTACAATATTAATGGTCATTAACTCATTAACGTGGTATGTGATAAAACCATCTAGGTCCTCAGTCTACTAATCGAGGTAGGTTAGATCACAACTATAGTATATGATAACCCATCTAGGTCCTCTGTCTACTAATCGAGGTAGGCTAAAGCATAGCTCTAAACCACAAAAATGATAAAAATTCGTGGGGCTTGCTATCTAAGCAAGTCATATGCCCAAGCGACTACAACATACATTCTTGGGGCTTGCTATCTAAGCAAGTCATATGCCCAAGGACTACAACATATATCATATCACATATCATATCATAACATAAAACATATCATAACATAAACATATAAACACATATAATCTAACCTATTTTCCTTACCAAAAACCGGGATATGGAGACAAGAACGAGATTTGGAACACTTCTAAAACCAACAGTAAAACCATGAGTTTCTAAAGAAAAGGAGATGACAAAGAGAACTAAACCATCAAAGTAGAAACTTATCGAAAAACCTTAAGTTTCAAAGAACTTAAACACCTAACCAAGAATCATAACAAAGAGTTAGAATCTGAATGAAAAAGAAAACTAAAGAACCATGAAGAACTGAATTTAAGGATAAAAATACCTTGGATGAACTATGACTTTGATCTACACCTCGATACCGAAACAACAATGCATCTTACTTCCCAAGTCTTTAGAAAAGCTTAGTTTGGAAAAACTTTTAACCCAAAACCTAAGTGTTTCTCTCTATAGTAATCTTAGCAGCTTGGAGGCTCTGAACAATGCTTGAATGATGAGTGAAATGGCTGAGTACTAGGTCCTATTTATAGAGTTCAAGGAGTGAAACTAACCCCTGTTAGAATGAATAAATAAATGAATATAAAATGAATTTTTTTTTAATTTTCATTCAACAAATGCCCAGAACTCAATCAAAATCGTTCAAGAGCAAGTCCAAGTGGTTAAGGGTTGTTTCTAGCTCGGTTACAAATATTTCTAAAATGGCTCCAAGAGCCGATATATCGCCATCCCTAGGCAATATATCGCCCCTACCTATGCCCCGAGCCTTCGTGCTTTCATTCGTGCGAAGTCGACGTGTTTTCTGTATCTCCCATAGGCGATATATCGGCCCCTATAGCTGCGATATATCGGCATACTTTAATATATCAAACACATATTTTCACTTTTTCAACATATTTTGAATTGATTAAACAATTTTGACTGAGTAAAAATGTGATCCTAACAGCTGCTGGAAGGTTCTAGAGCTTCTAGATCTTTCTTTTAATTAAATTATTCATCAAAAATACTTAAATCCTTAAATAAACAAGCTTGTGACAAGTGTCACGCTCTTAATAATTCTATCTAAACCTTAGGTTATAATAAATTATATTTCTAGGACCAGCTATATTAATCAAACCTTATGTGATAATTAATATTTCTAAACTATAGGTTAAACTTATAAAATCCATAACTGTTGCTATGAGTTTCCAACTAAGTCCCGGCTTGAACCAAAGTCCACAGAAACTAACATACTACAAGCTACTACTAGCTACTACTACTACTATCTAGCTAAGTAAAATTCCGAGACACTAAAAATTACCTGTTCAACTTCGTTATGCATTTTTGGGAGATGAATCTACCAAACCCATAATTATATCGACGTCATTGAATGAGGAAGAAGAAAAGAAGTTGTTAGAGACTTTAAAGAGGTATTCATCCATCTTTTCTTGGTCAATTTTAGATATTAAAAGCATTGATCGCGCTATTTGTATTCACAAGATTCTTATGGAGGATTCTTATAAGCCTTCTATTGAGCAACAACGATGACTTAATCCAGCTATGAAAAAAGTTTTGAGAGCAAAAGTGTTGAAACTATTTAATGCTGGAATTATTTATGCCATTTCAGATAGTTCGTGGGTGAGTCTGGTTCAAGTGGTTCCAAAGAAAGGTTGGATGAATATAGTTACCAATGAAAAGATTGAGTTAATTCCAACTCGTATTGTGACGGGATGTAGAGTGTGTATTGATTATAGGAAGCTTAATAAGGAAACTCGGAAAGATCATTTTCCCCTGCCTTTCATCGACCAAATGTTAGATCGCTTGGCGGGCCATGATTTCTACTACTTCCTTAATGGTTATTCAGGATATAATCAAATTTTTATTGCTTCGGAGGACAAAGAGAAGACCACCTTTACTTTTCCATATGGTACGTTCGCCTTTTGTAGGATGCCATTTGGTTTGTGTAATGCACTGGTCACTTTTCAAATGAACATGATGGCCATTTTTGCTAACTTGGAGGAGAATATAATGGAGGTATTTATTGATGAGTTTTCAGTTTTTGGTTCATCGTTTGACTCTTGTTTGTAAAACATTAGAATAGTTCTTAAAAAATGTGTGGAGACCAATCTTGTTCTTGATAGGGAGAAGTACCATTTCATGGTTAAGGAGGGGATTGTACTTGGGCACCGAGTTTCTTCTTTTGGTTTGCAGGTGGATAAAGCAAAAATTTCCACTATTGAGAACTTACCACCACCAACCAATGTGAAGGAAATTCGGAGTTTTTTATGCCATGCCGAATTCTATAGGCTATTTATTAAAGACTTCTCTAAAGTTACTAAGCCACTATGCAAGTTATTAGAGGAGGATGAGCCTTTTTTCTTTGATGAGTCATGCCTTCAACCTTTCAACATCCTTAACTAGAAACTTATAGTGGCTCCCATTCTTATTGTGTCCGATTGGGTGAAACTTTTGAGATAATGTGCGATGTAAGTGAATTTTCCATTGTAGCGGTTCTTGGGCAGTGAAGGGAGAAGATCTTTAGAGTTATTTATTACTCAATTCGTACTTTGAATGAAGCTCAAGAGAATTATACAACTACGGAGAAGGAGATGTTAGTGATGGTTTACAAGTTTCTTCCTTATATTATTGGATCTAACGTGGTAATCTATACAGATCATGCAACTATTCGGTACTTGTTTGAGAAAAAAGATGTTAAACCTCGCTTGATTAGATGTGGTCTATTGCTCCAAGAATTCTATTTGGAGATTCGAGATAAATGAGGAAGTGAGAATGTAGTAGCTAATCATCTATCTCATCTTGAGGGTGTAAATATTAGAGATGAAGGTTCATCAATTTTGGAAGACTTTTCGAATGAGAAACTATGTACGAAGGCAACTAAAATCCCTTGGTATGTTGATTTTGTTAATTATTTATCATGCAAGGTCTTGCCACCAAGTTTATCTTCTCAACAAAAGAAGAAATTCTTACTTGATGCCAATCATTGTAGTTGAGATGATCCTATTCTTTTCAAGAAATGTGTTGATCTTGTCATAAGAAGATGTGTGACGGAAAAGGAAGTAAGTGATATTTTGTTCCATTGACATTCTTTTCCTGTGGGTGGACATTTTGGAGGTGTGAGGACTACTGCAAAGGTCCTTGAAAGTGGGTTTCATTGGCCTACTTTACACCACATTGTCATGAATGTGTGAAGAGTTATGATCGGTGTCAAAGAGTGGGAAATATTTCTAGAAGACATGAATTACCTCTCACCAACGTCTTGGTAGTAGAAATATTCGATGTGTGGGATATAGATTCCATGAGATCATTCCCACCTTCTTTCGGTAATTTGTACATTCTCTTAGCGATTGATTTTGTGAGTAAATTGGTAGAAGCTATTGCAACAGCTACTAATGATGCTTGGGTGGTTATTATATTTATTCAAAAGAATATTTTTTTTCTTGATTTGGTACACCTAGAGCCATACTTAGTGATGAAGGTACCCATTTTGCTAATAAGGTTTTTGATGCTCTTATGGAGAAGTACGGAGTAAGACATAAGATGGCCCTTTCTTACCATCCTCAATCTAATGGTCAAGCAAAGATATCTAAACGGGAATTAAGCTTATTTTGGAAAAGATTGTGCAATCAAATAGAAAGGATTGATCTAACAAGCTTGATGACGCTTTATGGGCATATAGGATGACTTTCAAGACACCTATCGGCATGTCTCCTTACCGGTTAGTGTTTGGGAAGGCTTTTCATCTACCTTTTGAGCTTGAGCATTGTGCACAATGGACCATTAAAAAGCTGAATCTAGACTTGAAAGCTTCGGGAGAGAAAAGACTTCTTCAACTTAATGAGTTAGAAGAAATTTGTCATGAAGCTTATGAGAATGCGAGGATTTACAAGGAGCAAACAAAAAAGTGGCATGATAAGCAAATTCTTCGGAGAGAGTTTATACCGAGAGAGAAGGTTCTTTTATTCAATTCTCATCTTAAACTATTTCCAGTAAAT
Organism: Humulus lupulus; assembly: GCF_963169125.1. NCBI lineage: Eukaryota > Viridiplantae > Streptophyta > Magnoliopsida > Rosales > Cannabaceae > Humulus > Humulus lupulus. The sequence continues at coordinate 214,117,539 of NC_084797.1, read as the reverse complement.
TAAAGTCCTATTGGTCAGCACCATTCATGGTTATCCAAGTTTTTCCATTCGGAGCTGTTGAGATTCAAAGAGGTGAGGAACTTGCTTTTAAATTGAATGGCTAATTGTTGAAGCATTATTATGGAGGTGAGGTGGAGAAAATGGCGAGCATTAAGCTTGTTGATGACTAGTTATGGTATTGAGGTACAAGGTCTAGCTAAAGACTTTAAATTAAGAGCTTAATTGGAGGCAGCCCATTCTTTTAATTATTTTTGTTCATTTTCTTAGAGTTATAATTTTTTTTGTTTCAGATTCATTCTCATTTTACGTTTAATTTAGTTAAAAAAAAAAAGAGTCAGGCGATGCATCGCCAATCTAGGCATTTGGGCATTTTTGGCAGAGAGCCCAGAGATGCCTCGCCTGGTGAGTGGCAACACATCACCACTATTAATTAAAAAAATAAATTTAAAATTTTCAAAATCAGAAACAATGGTCACATTTTTTTGTTTTAGTTGTTAGATGGTTAATTTTTTTATTTACTTACTTTTTTTTTACCATTCCCCATTCTTTCTTCTTCTTCTCCTCTTCAAACTCTCTATCACCACCACCATTTTCCTCTTCACCACCATCATCATCATCTTTTATGTTACATTATCACAACATTCCTCCTTTCATGCATTGTTTCTTTTTATCATTCATTGTTCTAATATCTATTTCTCAAGTTTTTGTCAAGACAAAGTGGAGATGACAAGGATTCCCATTCTTCCATCTCAACTAAGGCTATTTCTCTTCTTTCGGTTGGAATCTTTGTTTTATTTTGTTGACTATTGGAGGTTTGGACTGTCTTGTATGATGATATGAACTGTTTGGAGAGATTTAATGTCCATTGAGGTGTTGGAGGAGTGTGGTTATTACATGCCTACTAAGTGTTTGATAAAATGCTCCAATGAAATTTTCCATTGAATTTTGAGGAATTACTTGAGTTTTGTTGGTAGGTTCACTTTGTTCTTTCTTGGAGATACATTATCAAGGTTGGGGGTGATTGATTTTGGTGATTATTCATTGAGATAGTACATGAGAGGTGTTGGTCTTTTTAATTGATTGGTGTTTTTCATTGAAGTTTTGGGGAGAGTGTGGTGTTTTGTTAGAGGCGATTTGGGTTCAAGAGTGCTTGGTGATATTGAGAGTGGTTGTGGGTGCATTTGATTGTTGCTTATGGGACTTAAAAAGAAGAGAACTGAGGCTTCTACCTCGGCCTCATTTATAGTACAACACTCTTTTGTGAATGATGAGGTGAAGTCAAAATATAAGTCTTATAATGATCAGAATAAAAAAAAAAAAAATCATTATGGAATCTTCTTTTCAGCCGTCGCCAAGTGATGGAAATTTGTTGAGCATGATTCAAAAACGAGGGTGGCAATGCTTATGTGAGGTTTCTATTATGGGGAACATTAAAGTGGTTTGAGAATTTATGCTAATGGCCTCCAACAATGAGAGAATAACTCTGTGAATGTAAGGGGTAGAGTGGTAAATTTTTCTTCATCGGTGATTATTGCATATTATGGGTTAGCAAGAATTCCAGATGATGAGTATCACACTATGGTAAGAGAAGGACCATATTTGAGATTTATTTTAAGTCATCTTGCTCCTCCTAGTGTAGATTTGAATTATTCTACCACGGATCTGATGGTGCCTCGTAATGTGCTTAGTACAATGTTGAATCCTTATGCCAAAGCTTGGAATATTTTTATTTGATCTACATCGTTACCTACTAATAAGTCTGAGATTCCAGTTGACATAATGGTTTTGTTGTATTGTATTTACGGGGGCAAGACTATCGATGTTGGGATATTAATTCGAGATAGTATTTTGAAGATTATGAGGGTTGCTACTACTGGTGGTCATGGCCATGTCAATCTTATTACTAGGTTATGTCGAGCGGCTGTTGTTTCGATGAACGACACTGAGCCATGTTTGTAGACTACTACAATTGATCATGGTAATTTAACTCACAATTCGTTTTGGAAATGTGGTACTCCTTATCCTTCTGGTCTTGGATTTAAGGTAGCTGACCCTGAGAATGTTCCACGACCGCCTGCTGCTCCACGTCCACTTCTCTGACCGCCACCTGATGTTTTTCAACAACCAAATTATGATGCTCAGGCTAGGAAATGTGCTTGTGAAAGACAAGCTGAGTGTGCTGCTTCTTCATCCTAGATTGATGAGGATAGACACTATTCTCTTGATGATATTGGTCATTTACTAGTTTAGCAAGGTGAGCGGTTGTCTAACTTGGAGTTGTCCCATCAAAGTCTTCACCGTCGTGTTTCCGATATCTAGGAGTGCCAATTTCAATTCTATAATTATACGACAATTGTTCATGATCAATGGCACCAAAAATATCCTGATAGTAATTTTCCTCCTTTTCCGTGTATGTTTCTTGACCTATATCGCTCTCCAGAGCCCAAGGAGCCACCAGTTGCTGATGACGACGATGATATGGCTGATGATCCTTAGACGGGTCATGATGTATTCTTTTCTTTCCTTGATTGCTAAGCAGTGGGGACACTATTTTTATTAAGTTTGGGGGGGGGGGGGGGGGGGGAAGAGTTTACTTATTTTTATTTTTCTGTTTTTATTTGGGTGGATTTTAGTTCTTATGTTATTCTGGATGACAATACCTAATTGAGATGTTGACTTTATGACTCAAGAGCTTCGATGATGACTATTATGCTTAACTCTTTGATGTCACTTGGTATGTGTTTTGAATTTTATTGACTGTGTGCTTGCCTATCTTACTTGTTTTTAAAGTTGTTATCTCTTGTTGACATGTCTCTTTATGATTCTTTTTCAATATGTGGCTTTATGGGTATTGTAGAGACTTGGATTCATTTTGATTGACATAGAGATAAGTAGAACTTAATTAAGAACTTGTTGTAGCGAATCTCTTTATGATTCTTTTTCAATATGTGGCTTTGTGGGTATTGTAGAGACTTGGATTCATTTTGATTGACATAGAGATAACTAGAACTTACTTAAGCATCTTGTTCAGGCAAAATCCTTGATCTTTGTTATGTAGAGATGATAGAGGCATTTTTTTTAATCGTTTGAGCCAAAAAGCTAACCAATATATATTTTTCCTTGGTTTCCCTTTTTGAACCTAATATTGACATTTTATTCTTTGTTATTTTAACACATCATGAGCTTATGATATACTGATTTAAACTTGAGTATTGTTTATCCTTTTACCCTCTTTTGCACCATAAGTGTAGGATTAAATTGTATTGATTTATGAAGTATGTTGTAAAGTGGGGAATGAGATATGTTATGATAATTTGATTTGAGAAGAGATGATGTGTTGTTTTTCAATGAGAAAAGTGAGTTACACTTCAATTGTGTTGTTTGTAAAGTTTTTTTTCTATATAAATAGAAGAGAAAAAAAAAAAAAAAGAGACATGAATATCTTTGAAAAAAAATGAAATGAAAAAAATGAAAAATGAAAAGAAATGAGTTTGGGGGAGTTGTAACTTATTGGGGCAAAGAAGAAGCACATAATGAAAGTTTAAGACAATGTTTTGGGAAAGGGAAGTTTTATATTGTAAAGTTAGTTGTTTTGTGAGTTTATGGTGTGAAAGTAAGTCTAAATGTATCTTTTTCATCCACCATTTACCCGAGCCTAACGTTATAAGCCAAATAAAGTCCTCTTGATTTACATCAGTGGAGATAAGTTGAACAAGTAAGCTTACTGTTGTTTGATTATGTGATTTATTCATTATTTTGTCTCGATGCACATGAGCTACATATTTGTTTGAGATTATTAGAGATGATTTGCACGTGATGAGAAGATGATATTAACAGCTGTATTGATTTGTTAAAATTATAGTCATTCATTTTGATTCACATATTGAGTGGCTGAAAGAGAGTTAGTAATTTGAGATGCATGCCTTGAGTCTAAATGAACATTCTTTTGATTGTTTTAGGTTTTAGGTTTTTTTTTTTTTACAAATTAGGAGATGTTCATTTCATTGTTTTGATAATGGTTTAAAATTATTAAGAGTCTCATTTGCTTAAGGACAAGCAACCTTGGGGGTGTGATGAGTGTGGATTTTATGCACTCAAATATTGTATTTTGTCCTTAAAATGTTTGTTTTTCTTAAGATTTTATTTATATTTGATGAGTTTCCCTTGAGTGTGCATGAATTGATTAATTGGGTGTTTTGTGCATTATTTTTGGTGTTCATGTCAGAGAATGAGGTGTTATGTCACTTTCCGAGAGGCGACAAATCGCCAAAAGACGAAAAAATTCATATGGGAAAAATCCCAAGCGATACGTCGCCTATTATATGGCGATACATCTCCTGGCACTGGCAATGCTTTGCCTGTTGCCCAGCAATGCGTCGCCTATTGTGCCACGAAATTCGAAAAATGTGTTTTTTCACAAGTCGGGGGAAGTCGGCCAAGGACGTTTCTAGAGGCTAGGGCACGACCAAAACTCATATAAAAAGAAAGAGAAACACATTTGTAAGGAGAGACACATTGTGAAATATCTAAGAAGTGAATCAAAGCCATATCAACGAAGTTCTTTAGTTTTTCTTTATTTCTTTGATTTTTCTGGATAATTACAATATGTTTGAGATTATAAACCACATTATGTGTGGCTAGTTTTCTTGTTTGTTAGGGTGTAGATGGATCTCTTGATGTGATTCTATTTCTATGATTTAGTGCAAAGTTTAATTTAGTCCAATATTGTTCTTGTGTTCTACTCTGAATCATTGTTGCTATAATTGTGATTTTTATATTGTTTTTGCAGTATATTATTATAATTAGGGCTATATTTAGATTCTGAGAATTATTACTCGAGAGGAGAACATTTAAACAATTCGGCAATGGGGAGAACAACTTAGATTGTGTGAGATCGAGAGATAAACATGGATCTAGGTAGTCGAAATAGTTCTAGATTCTTAAATCGAGATGTGAAATATTTAGAATTATTTCTAGGGTGGAACTTAATGAAGGTAAGGATAATTGGTAGATATGGGCTAGTTGTCACTTACACATTCTTTATGCGGCACTCGAGAGAAGGTATAGAGAAAAAACAATGCTCTAGGTTCTTGAAAATATTGGATTGAATTAGACACATTAATGATTAGGATTAGAATTGTTAGAGAGTAAAGTTGAAGCCTTAACAATTGTTCTTATCTTGAGTTTATTCCTATTTAATTATTCGTTCTTTAAAATTCATATTTTATTTTAAGTTTTTATTATCTTTCAAAATTAATTGCTTAGATAAAGTTAGGATTTAGTATTTGTTGTAATTAATTAATTTAATTGATTTTAATCCTTGTGGGACGATATCAGTCTTTGGACTGCTTTACTACTTGTTCGATTTGTGCACTTGCAAGCATACTATTTATTTTTCGCAACACATGCATATAAAACTATAAGGGAAATTTATATATATATATAAATAGTGTAACTTAATTTAAAAAATATCTTAGAAAAACTTAATTATGCAGATATCGTGCCATGTCAGCATGACATACTGGATTTTGGAAAAAAAATAGGCAATTCCCGCTTTCCAATTTTTTTTTCTAGAGTAAGAAGTTACTTTTTGGTGGCTTACAATACTGATAAGATACTGATTGATCACTTTTTTTATATAAAAAAAAAGTTATATTTTTAGATCATAATGTTTGAGATATCTGTTGGTTACCTCCAAAACTTATTTATAGACATTTTAATATACCAATTAGTTCCCGACAAAATAAAAAATATACCAATTAATTATTTTTAGGTTATCTTATTATTTGAGATACATTTCAGTATCATTCAAGCTAATTTCATAATCTAATGAGTTGCCATATAGTATAACAAGTTACCATATTTAGTAAATGATTCTGTTTAGTATACTACATAGTAACTTTTAAAATATATATATGCATATATAATACACGGTTTAGTCACCATATTATTTACATGTGAATTATATAGGTAGTTCTGAATAACCAAACACAAAAGAAACTTATAAATTACTTTAAAATCATACCAAAATAATGTATATTTTTTGTTACTTACAATGTCTATAAGATAACAATTGGTTACTTTTTCATAAAAAAAAAAATTTTAAAAAAACTTAATTTTTAGATCATATTAATTTATATACATTTTGGTTATCTTCAAATCTTATTTGTAGATATTTTAAGATACTAATTAGTTATTCTTAGGTTATGTTATGATATCTTATTATTTAAGATATATTTTAGTAACCTTCAAGCCTATTTTACAAACTAATTAATCAATATATAGGGGGAAATTGAGTTTCTATGCTTAATGAGGGGTCCTAATAAAAAAAATGCTAAGCATTTTAATCATTTTAAAATAGTGCCAATTCATTTGACAATACCCAAAATATCCCCTGCCATAATTTTTCCCACCCACTTCCTCTTATCTTCCCCCCCCCCCCCCCCCCCCCCGCTCTCTCTCTCTCTCTCTCTCTTTCTCTTGGTTCACTCTCTCTCACCTCACCTCACGGCACCACCAAGATCACCACCCATGGGAGCCACAACACCACCAACAGCAGAAAATCCTCCCTAATTTCGTGTATTTGTAGATATAAAGTCAATACCTAAAGCAACATAAATTTTGAGGATTCTTGGAGTAAAAATTTATAAGTAATTTTTTTCTTAAGTACTTGGATTAGTGATGTTTCCTTCAAAAATTTTGGTCATTTCAAACAGATCTGAGCATTATTTGCACCAATTTTTAGTTTGTTTTCATTTTTTTGTCGATCTACATTTTCTGCAACTTTTCTAGGTTTGTGTTGTGGTCAATGGTTGCTCAATGTCTGCTCGATGCAGGCCAGGCTCAATGGTAGTGTGCATTTTAATGGTTTCATGCATGCTCAATGGTTGCTCTATGCTTGCTCGATGCAGGCTCGATGGTAGTGTGCATTTTCATGGTTTCATGCATGCTCGATGGTAGTGTCCATTTTCATGTTGTCATGTATGCTCGATTGGTGCTCGATGCAGGCTCAATGACATTTTCATTTTCATTATGTTATGTATGCTCGATGGGTGTTGTTGCTTGCTTGATGGATTAATCTAGTGATGCTCGATGCATGCTTGTTGGTTTTTTTTCTTCAGTTTTTCAACTCATTGCATTTTTTTTTTTTTTTTTAAGTTCAGGTTCTACTGTTTATGTATTTTTTTCGTACAACGGTGTTTGGGAAACAAATGGTAGGAATGGTATTTTAAGGATTCTCAATGTGAAGTGATACCAATGGAGAATGATGTCACTTACTTGCAGCTACTTGAAATACTGCACGAGACATTTCAGGTGGATAGAGAGGTCTATGGATTGAAACTTGAGATGTCGTACATATTGTAGCGTCCTGCGTTTTCGGGTACCTTTAAACGACTCGGGTCGGGATTTTTTTCCCCGAGTTAAGAATATAATTTTAAATAATATTATATTTGTTTGGAAATTATTCCATGAGTTATTGCTAGCCAAAATATGAGAAGGTTGCATAATTCATTCCCACATATTTCGGGAAGATATTCTAAAATCAATTAAAATAACACTATTTAATGCATTATTTCCTTTATACACAGAAATGTCCCATGAAGATCGGGAACAGATAATAGATTAAATGATATCCCTTAAATATTGGGATTGTACAACAATAAACATGTTCACACGTAACTAATTATCCCAAATGATTCATCAAATCTTCGAGATCAACAATTGGCATTGAACTTGCCGAGACCATGAGTCAACCACGAGCTCGTCACTTAACTTCGCGCTATGTTTGGAACAAGTAGATGTTGACGATGCTGTCACATCCGAGCTTGCACTTCCCGAGCTTGATCCATCTCGCCTAAAGCAATCATGGAAAAGTATATTCATGTGTCATACCATGCCCATTGCGAGCTCAGAGCAAACTCGAGGCGACACATCCTCGAGGTCGTTGTTTACTTCAAAGAGATCGGACAGTTGAATCATATGACAACCGTATATGTTTCGAGCTCGCACCTGATGAGCCCAATTTTTGGGGTCATAACTTCTTATCTCGAAATCTGGGTGTAACATTTTTCCCCCTCAAAAGTATCAGTTTGAATCCCATGAGATGGAAACTTTTGAATTGCCCTTCTAGGAAATTGTATCATCAACTGCACTCGAGTGTGGACACGCATCAGGCGGGTATTGGAAGATCAGAGTACTTGAGTATGTTTGCACCATGCCCACACCTCCTCATCTGCCACCTTTTAGCCGCCATCGCCACACCAATACCCGCTCGTTCGATCAGATACCAATCGCATCCAATGGTCCAGATTTAATTTGTCGTTTGACATTCTGTTGTGGCCTATAAATACGCCCATGGTCTTCTTCATTTCAATTTTATGGTTTCAAGTTTTCAAAGAAAGGGGAAGAACAAAAAACCAGAACTCAAAAGTCATTCTACTTTTGTATGTTCTCCAAGCCGAGGAAACAAAGCACCGTTGGCCTGTTCGACTCCGTGGGATCGTTTTTGCAACCTCTCCTTCGGTCATCAATTTCTTTGTACCCACCAGCCACACTGTGTAAGTATCTGTTCTATGTTCATATACATTCTATTTTTCCATGCATGTTTATTGTTGTAGTAGCATTTGGACACAAGTTTTAGTATCAGAATGCTTTAGTCAATGTCATGTAATTTTTAGGCTCTTTTGATGTTACGACTTTCCAAACCCAGATTTTGCATAAATGATGCAAATATGGATTTTACTGGGTTATCTTGATTTCGACTATCATGTCGTGTAGACCAAGAAACTGGGTATAGGATTAGGGTTTTCAAATGCACATTTCCCAAAAATATCACTTTTGAGTAACCGCCAACTTCTTCCCTGAAAATCAGGGATTCTCAAAATAAATCCACTTTTCCCCTTTACGTGGAATTCACGCTCCGAGCCTGATCTCGTTCTTTTGACCGAGCTCGTTCCATAGTCTTGAGCATTCGAGCTCAGACCGTATTGATTTTTATTCTTAATCTCTTGTTCGTCTGGCCCTCACCCTTTTTCTTTCTTACTAGATGTCGCAGAATTTAGAAAAGCGGTGGGGGTCAAAACTCGCGATTCCTTACTCACCAGCAACTCCGAGCCCAAAGTCACCTTTTACTCGGAATCAGCGCTTGATTAAGGAGCATGAGTTAAGGTGTGAGCAAGAGGACACCCGAGCTCACTTTCGACGCCAAATTGATGAGGTTGAAGAGAAAAAGAGGAGAAAACTTAAGGTCGTGATCTATCCAGACCCGGACCTTGAGCTCAGACCAATCCCTCTCAACCCTACTCTTATAGTGACGGTCGCATTCAAACCGGGCGATCTCAAATTTTCACTGATGGAAGAACCATTAAATCCTTCATCTACCTTGCAGCCAACCGTTATTCCCACCTTGAGGGGAGAATTTGTTGAGGCCGAGCATTATTGGAGCTCGGTCTCCTCATTGGGGAAGATAACCAACATCCTAGCACGCCATGGCCTACGATTATTAGGCTCGTTAAGGTGTCAAGCTTCGACCTCCACCGAGCACAGCTGTCGTGCCCCGGGAGATGGTAATCTCGACAATAAGCTAAAGTTCGCGGCTTGGAGCCACGAGCATATAAGGGCAGGGACCTTATTGCCCTTGAAGTCCTTTTTTAAGGACTTTCTGGGTTTTGTTGGGCTCGTGCCCTTCCAACTCCAGACTAACTCATACAGGGTCTTGTCAGCCCTGAGTTCGCTTTACCACAAGCTAAAGTGGGAAGGACCTTCACCAAAAGAGATTTTGTATCTCTTTTGCTTGAAAAGGAATCCCTCCCGAGCTCGGGGAGGAGATGGCTTCTACTACCTCTCGAGCTATGCCAGGGAGAGGAAGATCTTCGAGGATATGCCCAACCATCCTCACAACTTCAAGCTGGTTTTCTTTTGGATGGACAACCTAGCTCTCTCCAGATACTATTCGTTCAGGCGAATCCGTAAGTATACGATCTTTTTTCTTTTTATGCTCGAATTTTTTCTTAAGATCGAACCACTCATAATATATTCACTTCTTCAGCCAACTATCATCACCCTACTCCCACAGATGAGATGAAGGAGCACAAGGAGACTTTGCTTCAACTCCCTTATGGTAGGCGCTCCCTTTCTTATCTTCTTCATGAAGATAATTTTTGAGCCTGCGGTCTCCTGGAGAAGGATCAATCCATAGATGATAGGTCCTACAAGAAGTACACCAAGTGGGAGTTTGTGCCTATTCCAACTGGCAGCCTTCCCCCAAGGCAAAACTCTAAGGCACGATCCCCAGTTTGCCATCGCAGGAGTCCTGGCTCAGGGAACGATGCTAATGACGAGGCATCGATCTCGAGCGACAGAGGTAAAGTCATTCTCAACTCAGCCTTGTGGTCTCCTTCCCTATTTAAGCATAAGCCTGACACCCTAATCTTGTGCCCAGATGATAGGGACAATTTTTAGGTATGGTCTTGGGTAGACGATAGGGTCCATAGGTTCGATAGTTGGCTAGGGAAGTACGACACAATGTATAGTCTAAATGAAGTTTGGGACGGAATAGCTATCCAATACGGGACGAATGACTATAGGGACCTTTCGAGGTTGACTTCCACATATAGGGAAGGGACTCCCCCTGCCTCTTCCGAAGATGGGGGAATTACATGGTCGCCGAGCATGAGCTCGGGGGAGAGTTCCAATTAGGTTCCTCGTCATGTGTCCTTTATTCCTTGATTGTCTGCACTATGCTAACTTTTTGCATCTTGAAATTTTTTTATAATGTGGTGTGAATGTGCAGGTACTATGGATTCCAATCTCAAGACCGTGCTTGCCAGGGGTGAGGGGGCCAAGAAGAGTAAGCGCCCGAGAGCCTCACAAAAGTCTGATCGGCCTGCTAAGGTCCCTAAGAGGACCGAGAAGACTCCTCCTCCCCCAGCTCCCATTGTCACGAGCCCGACCATGGATCCTACTTCCCGGGTCAATGCTTCCACCATAGATGCTCCTCCTTTGCCTCCTGCCATCAAGATCCTCCCAATGCTTCGCCCACCTTTGAATAAACCAGCGACCTCCAAAGGGCGCCTGTTGTCGATTTCTACTCATGTTGATGAGTATGTCGTCGACAACGCTGTCGGAACTCATGGAGCCACACCTGGCTCGGACGTCCTGTCTCAGGTAGGCCAGAGTATCAGTAGCTTTGAGGTTCCCTAGTGGCAGTTTTTGGTCAATGCTCGGAACTGCAACACCCTTTATGACAAGAGTTTCGAGCTTGCCGCTATGGTAACCTCTCTCACCTTATTATTTGTTGTAATTGTGCTTAGTGTATGTTATAACTGGATTTGTTTGTGTGTTAGTCCCTTACTGCATTTGCTTAGCTAAATTACAAGCTAAACATAGAGGTCCACTCGAGCATGTCCTATGCTCAGGAGTCGAAGAATCTTCAACTCAAGCTTGTTGACGAGTTCAAGGCCGCAAAATCAAAGATGGAGGCTGAGGTCGGGCAAATGAAGGCCAGGGTTGAGGAGCTTGAGTAGTTGAATGCCAAACTCGGGGAGCTCGAGAAGATCAATGCCAAGCTTGAGGAGGAGAAAAAAGCCACCTTCGAAATAATGGAGGGCGAAAAGGCTCGTCTTCTCGAAGAGTTCAAGGAGAGGAAGGATCGGGCGGTTGACTTGGCCATGTACAGGATCTGGGCTAGCAACGCCGATCTCGATACCAGCTTCCTAGGCTCTTTTGAGGAGGAGCTTGTGGCCAAATGGAAAGCTCGGATTGATGCGGAGGAGGCTGCTCAGGAGGATGCAGAAAAGGCTAAGGAGGATGCTGAGGAGGCTAAGGAGGGCGCTCCTTCCTCCTAAATCTCGATCCTAGGCTGCGTCCCTTTGAGACTTTTGTAATAGTTTTTATCTTTTGCTTTTTATGCCGTTGGGGCTAAGACAATTTATAGCTCGTAAAAGAGCTATTTTCTTATGATATTTAGAATATCATATTTTACTTTACTTTAATATTTTTGCTTTACATCTCTTAAATCGAAATATTTTAAGCAATTTATATTAAAAGTTTGCCTTTATGTCTGTTTATTCATATAAACACATGGTGGATTTCAACTCGAGTTTCTATGCATTCTCGCATAGTTTGCTCGATATATCTGTGTCCGATCTCGTTATTTGTCAAGGTCGGGACTTACTTTTACCATGCACCCGAAAGTACTTATATGGCGTGTAAGGTAGGTAGTTTAGTTATATCCTTCTTTTCTAGTTGCTTTTCCTCGTCCTCGGGTAGCTCCCCAAAGTTATGAGCTCAAAACTATCTTTTTGCAAGATATTCCAGCCTCGATCTCGACTTAACTTGAAGGGGTTCACTTATATCCCATCTGTGTCGATCAATTTTAGCTGATTTGTTCCAAACCTATTTAGGTCGTGTTTTTGGTTCGTAATCCATACACTTATATATTTTAGATCTAATTATATCTAGATCATACTAGTTCGCGTATCTAGTCTTATCCGGACACTTTTTTAATATTTTGGTTATACCCCAATTATCTTGGCTCGCGTATTTGGTTATATCCAAACACTTTACTTTTAATGTCCAAATTATTTTAGCTCGCGCATTCGGTTATATCCAAACACTTTACTCTTAATAATCTGGTTATTTTAGCTCGCGCATTCAGTTATATCCAAAACTTTACTTTTAATAATCTGGTTATGTCCAAATTATTTTGGCTCGCATGTTTGGTTATATCCAAATACTTTGCTTATTTTCGTGTATGCTATTTTTCATTTTTTCAAGCTTACGGTATATATACCACTAATACCCCCTTAATATCCTATGAGTGTGACCATAGGTTATTAAATTAAGAGAGTTTGCAAAAAATACAGCATATTGAAACGAAAATGAACTTTATTCAGAATTGAACAATTTATCAACAGAAGAGTAGTAAAGATAAACAAGCACGGTTACAGGTGACATCATTTCTACACTATTGATAGTAAGGTCGTAGATGTTCGCCATTCCATGTTCGTGGTACCGATTCCCCATTTAATCTTGCCAATTTGTAGACGGTAGGTCGGGTAACTGATTCGATTTGATAAGGCCCTTCCCAATTAGGCCCGAGCACGCCAGCGGCTAAGTCCCGAGTGGCTAGGAACACATGCCTCAGTACTAAGTCTCCCAATCCGAATTACCTATCCCGAACCTTTTTATTGAAATATCGGGTAGCTCGCTACTGATATGCTGCATTTTTTAGCTGAGCCTCGTCCCGTCTTTCTTCGATCAGGTCCAAACTTACTTTGAGCTGGGATTGGTTCGAGGCTTGGTCAAAATCATGGCTACAAATAGTGGGTATTTTGACCTCGATTGGTAGCATAGCCTCGCATCCATATGCCAGAGAAAAAGGGGTATGTCCTGTTGAAGTGCGAGTTGTGGTCCGATATGCCCACAAGACTTGGGGCAACTCCTCAGGCCATTTTCCCTTAGCTTCTTCCAATTTCTTCTTCATAGAACTCTTCAGGGTTTTATTCATAGCTTCTACTTGGCCATTTGCTTAGGGATGGGCCACAGAGGAGAAGCTCTTTATTATCCCATTTTTCTCACAAAAATTGGTAAATTGTTCATTGTCGAACTAAGTACCGTTATCTGATACTATCTTCCTTGGCATTCCATATCGGCAGATTATATTTTTTACCACAAAGTCCAAGACTTTCTTTGAGGTAATTGTTGCTAGAGGTTCGGCCTCAGTCAACTTTGTAAAATAATCTACAGCGACTACTGCGTACTTAACTCCACCTTTGCCAGTTGGCAATGAGCCTATGAGATCAATTCCTCAGATCGCAAATGGCCATGGGGAGGTCATCATAGTTAGCTCAGAAGGTGGAGCTCGTGGGATTGTAGTGAACCATTGACACTTATCGCATCTCTTGACATAATCAAATGAGTCTGGTTTGATAGTGGGCTAGAAGTATCCTTGGCGTATAATTTTCTTTGATAAGCTATGCCCCCCAGTGTGGTCCCCACAGAATCCTTCATGTATCTCTTCTAGAATCTTCTTGGCCTCGAGTGGAGTCACACATTGGAGTAGTGGCATAGAGTATCCTCTCCGATATATCCTTCCTTCCACGATAGTGTATCTGGGGATCTGATACATCAGTTTTTGAACCTTGTTTCGTTCTGCTGGGAGAATGCCGGTTTCAAGGTACTCAACTATTGGGGTCATCGAGGTTGGCTCGGAGTTTATCATGCAGACATCTTCATGTTCAGGTTTGCTTATACTGGGTGTCGATAGATGCTCGATTGGCAAAACATTTAGCTCGTCGACCTCGGTGGATGTGGCGAGCCTGGCTAGGGCATCTGCATTCGAATTTTGTTCTCGGGGAACCTACTCTATTGTGTAGAAATCAAAATGTTCGAGTGTTGTTTTTGCTTTTTCTAAATATGTAGCCATTTTTGTTCTGCGAGCCTGGTATTCCCCTACAATTTGGTTGACCACCAATTGCGAGTCACTATAGCAATGTATCGCCTTAGCCTTGAGTTCCTTGGCTATTCAAAGTCCTACCAGTAGAGCTTCGTATTCAGCCTCGTTGTTAGATGCTTCAAAGTCAAATCTCAAGGCGGAGTGAAATCAACTTCCAGTTGGAGTGATCAATATGATTCCTGCCCTTAATCCATTTTCCTTGGAAGACCCATCGACATAAAGTTTCCATAGCTCGCGGACTGGGGTTATAACTTCGCTGTCAGTCATTCCAGTACATTCCACTATGAAATCTGCTAGGGCCTATCCTCTTATGGTTGTCCTCGGATGATAAGTGATCTCAAATTATCCGAGCTCAACAACCCATTTTAATAATCAGCCCGAGGCTTCTGGCTTTGATAAGACTTGTCATAGTGGTTGGTCACTCAGCACATGGATGATGTGTGCTTGAAAGTAAGGTCAGAGCTTTTGAGACGAGTGAATTAGGCTGAGAGCCAATTTCTCCATTAAGGGGTATCTTGATTTTCCCCCACTATCCTTTTGCTGACATAGTATACTGGCTTTTGTACCTTCTGGTCTTCTCGAACGAGCACAATCCTGATGGCGTGTCAGTTGTAGTGAGATATAGGTACAAAATTTCTCTTGTGATAGGTTTCAACAAGATAGGAGGCTCCGCGAGGTGCTTCTTGAGCTCCTGAAATGCTAGCTCGCATTCCTCTGTCCACTCAAATTTTTTGCCCCCTCTCAAAAGGTAAAAAAAAGGAAGACAATGGTCTGTAGATTTGGAGATAAACCTACTTAATGCCGCCATCCATCCAGTCAAACTCTGGAAATCTTTATGCTTTCAAGGTGAGGGCATGTCAATCAATGCTTGGATCTTGTCAGGATTTACCTCTATTCCCCGTGCGTTCACAATGAAACCCAGGAACTTCCCCGACGATACTCCAAAAGAGCATTTATGGGGGTTGAGTTTCATGTTGTACTTTCGTAGCATGGCGAAGCATTCTTCAAGGTCGTCCACATGGTTATTGTTAGGTTTAGATTTGACCAACATATCATCAACATACACTTCCATGTTATTACCTATCTGTTTGGAGAACATCATGTTTACGAGCCACTGGTACGTAGCTCCAGCATTCTTGAGCCCAAACGGCATGACATTGTAGCAATACAGTCCTTTATCTGTCACAAAACTCATATGCTCTTGGTCTGGGGCATGCATGGTAATCTGGTTATATCTAGAATAAGTATCCATGAACGACATAAGTCTGTGCCCGGCTGTGGCATCTACGAGCTGGTCGATTCGAGGTAGTGGAAAGAAGTCCTTAGGACATGCTTTATTGAGGTTAGAGTAATAGATACAAGTACACCATGTTCCATTGGGTTTTGGAACCAACACTGGGTTAGCGACCCAATCAGGGTAGAAGGCATCTCGTATGAATCGATTCGCCTTCAACCTGTCGACCTCTTCCTTCAGGGCTTTCTTCATGTCATCATCCAAGAGTCTTCATTTTTGTTGCTTTGGGGGGAAGCTCTTATCAATGTTAAGGGCGTGGCTCATCACATTCGGACTTATCCCTACCATGTCTGAATGTGACCATGCGAAAACATCTTGGTTCTTCTTCAAGAAGCAAATTAATTGCTACTTTGTTTCTTCTTGAAGGTTTTCCCTACCTTCACAGTTTTGGGGGGATCAACCTCTTCGAGCTCTTCTAGGGGCTCAAGGTCAGCCCTTTCTTCTATTCTTGGATCAATCTCTTCGTCTATCTCGAAGACTGTCCCATCCTTCCTCTAAATTACTACAAGCGTCTGCGCGCTTCTCTACTTCTTCCCTCTCACGGAAATGCTGTGACATTCCCTGCCCGCAAGCTAGTCTCCTTTCAGTGTCCCAATGCCACTAAAAGTCAGGAACTTGGTGGCCAGGTGCCTAATGGACGAAACTGCCCATAACCCTACCAGGGCGGGTCTTCCGAGCAGAACGTTGTAGGCTGATGGAAGATCCACCACTACGATCATCTTGGTTGTCGAAACTGGGAAGTCTCCCAAGGTTACAGGGAGCTCAATGGATCCCATACAGGCAATCCCTTCTCCTAAAAATTCGTACAACTTCGTTGCACAGGCCTTTAGGTCACGAAGCACGAGTCCCATCTTTTCTAAAGTGGCCTTGTAGAGGATATTCACCGATCTCCCATTGTCAATTAGGACCCGGTGTACTCTCTTATTCGCGAGTCGAAGGGTGATGACCAGCGGGTCGTTGTGAGGGAATTGTACATGAGACGCATCGTCCTCAGTAAAAGTTATGGGTTGAGATTCAACCCTTTGTTGTTTTGGAGCTCTGGGTTCGGGTTCGTAAGGAGACCCATCACTAGTTTTTAGCTCATTCACAAATCGTTTCTGGGCTTTCCTGCCCGATCCTACAATATGTGGTCCCCCCAAAATGGTTATGACATCTTCTCCATCAATCGGAGGGGGTCATTCGTCCTCCCTTGCTCGGGAGTTGTTGTTCTGGGCAGGTGGTGGTGCTGCTGCCCTCTGGCTGGTGGAAGCCTGATTGGGGTTTTGATTCCTAACATATTGCCTGAAATATCCTCTCGAGATCAAGCCTTCAATCTCATATTTTAATTGCCTGCATTCATCGGTTGTATGTCTGATATCTCTATGGAATCTGTAGTACTTATTGGAGTCTCTTTTCGCCTTTTGGTTTCTCATGGGGTCAGGCCGTCTGAAAGGGACCTGGTTTTCATTAGCCAGGTAGATATTATCCTGAGACTCATTGAGCTCGGTATACACCTTGTATACGGAGAAATATCTTTCCCATTTCTTCTTCTTTCCCCCTTCCGCCTCGGGATTATTCCTTTCATTCTTCTTCCTTTTAGAAGGGTTGTCCCCATGGGGTTTTGAGGTCGTAGGATCCACCGAGGTCGAGGCAGAGTTTGCGTTTGTTGTTGTATTTATGGGCTGAGAGGACATATTCAATGCTGACCTCGCCTCTTCTACATTAACAAACCTTTGAGCTCGTCGATTGAACTCGGTTAAGAACCTTACGGGCTTCCTCTGCATATCCTCCCAGAGAGGACTTCCAGGCATTACTCCAGTTCAGACAGCCATTAAATGGCCACTGTCGTCAATGTCACGAGCTCGGGCGACTTCCAAATTAAACCTCGTGAGGTAACTTTTCGGTGTTTCATTTAGCTGCTGTCGGACATTGGTCAAGGTAGACGCCTCGGGCCTAATGCCGACCATGGCCTTGAATTGCTACTTGAATCTCTTGATAATTGATCCCAAGAAGCAATTGAATGTCTCTTATACTTTTCAAACCAATTCTTCGCTGGTCCTGTGAGCGAGGCTGGGAACAGCATGCATCTGAGCTCGTAGCCCACATTACAAGCTCGCATGATTATGTTGAACGTGCTTAAATTACTGTACGGATCTGAATTCCCATCAAATGGTGGGACATGAGGAATTATGGATCCCTGAGGAAATGGGGTGTTAGAAATATGAGGGGCAAAGGGCTCGAGTTCTTCATCGAACTCTTCGTCTCGTTCCTGACCTCGTTCGTTTTTTAAGAGCCTGAATGCTCTTTTCAGTTGTTCAATCCTTTCTTGGACTGGATCGACGAGGGGTCTGACTTGAAGCAGATGGAACTAGTTATCGTTGATTACAACTCCAGTTTTGTGCCTCAGCGCAGGGTTCTTATGCCCATTGAGATGATCCCTCATATCTGGATTCGATGGATTATCATTTCCTCGATTATGGTTCAAATGTTCTCGTAAATCTAGGTGATTTCTTCGATTCCCAGTGTTTCTACATTCCTGGTCATATATACTCACAGACCTAGTGTCACCCAAGCCTTCACTGACATGGCTCGTTGCATGTTTGTTTCGAGACGGGTTTCTTGTGGTTGCCTCGGCTCAATAGTGTGAGACCGAGACATTTGGCTTCTCATGGTTTGGGGACCCCTATGCCCCCTAGTAGTTTCCCCATTTCCACGCCTTCTCCCAGCTCGCCTATCCTTATCACCGTGGGTAAGTTGTGTGTTCCTCCGAGTTGGTGAGGGATGCCTTATTGGCGATGGTGGCTGCCATCCATTACGGGGTCTAGAAGGCCCTGAGTTTGCTCGATCAGGTTCTGCAATGTTCTACGCGTTACCAGGGGTCTAACCCTCTGAGGGGGCTCAGTTATTACCTACTCCAGCTGGTGCCTCCGCAGTGGGGTTGGCAGGACCTCCAGCCCGATTACTTCTTCAGAGCCTCGGCGGAGCAGGCTGTTCTGCTGGCGGCGAAGGTTGCTCCGCTCTTCGGGTGGTAGCATTTTTGCGCGGCCGTCCACGAGGCCTACATGGTGGAACATGAACGTTCCACAGAGGCGGAGCCTGGGCCTCTGGCGGAGGTGGGGCCTGAGCCTCCTGTGCTTCAGCAACTAGCCTGGCTAGCTCTTCGTTGCGTTTCTTAGCCTCTGCCAACTGCTTTCGCAGTTGATGATTTTCGAGCTCCACTATCGGGACATATCGTTCAGGATTGTAGTACATGTCTTCGTCATCCCCGGGGGCTGGTTGTCCCCGAGAGTCGGATGAACCACTCCTCTCATCAGGGTCCAAATTCACCATAGGCCGCTTTCCAGGGCGTCGGGGGTAGTCAGCTTCATCTAAAATTTCCTCCTCAGGAACATTGGGATCATTTGCAGCCATTGTTGATTCGAAAGTCTCACTAACTGAACAGACTCACGCGTGTACTATTTAATGGCTCTCAATGAAAGCACCAAACTATTGACGCCGTTTTTCGTCAACTTAAATAGTAGAGCAATTAAATGATAAAATATTGGTGCAAATGATTAAAGAGGATAAACTAGAGGATTTTTACGTGGTTCATCAGTTAATTCTGCCTAGTCCACTAGTCTGTGTTATTAAGACTTTGGAGTTTTCTAGAAACTTTTCAGAGAAGAGTTGCCCAGAGTTTTCTCTCAAGAAATTAGAAATTGGTCCCTTACAAATGGTGTTTCCTTCTCTATTTATAGAGAATGTTGCATAATTCATTCCCACATATTTCGGGAAGATATTCTATAAATCAATTAAAATAACGTTATTTAATGCATTATTTCCTTTATACACGGAAATGTCCCATGAAGATCAGAACGAATAACAGATTAAATGATATCCCTTAAATATTAGGATTGTACAACAATAAACATGTTCGCACGTAACTGATTATCCCAAATGATTCATCAAATCTTCGAGATCAGCAATTGGCATTGAACTTGCCGAGACCATGAGTCAACCACGAGCTCATCACCTAACTTCACGCTATGTTCGGAACAAGTAGATGCTGACGATGATGTCACATCCGAGCTTGTACTTCTCGAGCTCGATCCATCTCGCCTGAAGCAATCATGGAAAAGTATATGCATGTGTCATACCATGACCATTACGAGCTCAGAGCACACTCGAGGCCACACATCCTTGAGGTCATTGTTTACTTCAAAGTGATTTGACAGTTGAATCATATGACGATCGTATATATTTCAAGCTCACACCTGACGAGCCCAGTTTTTGGGGTCATAACTTCTTATCTCGAAATCTGGGTGTAACACTTAATTTCGGGACCAAGTTTGAACAGCCACCGTATAGGGAAAATGAACCTAATTTTTTCTAAAATTTGGTGGAAATATTATTGGCATAACCTAGTATTCCACTGTGAAATTTGGTAAAAAAATAATGAATGGTTTGAAAGTTATTAAGTGTCAAAGTTTAGAAAAAAAAAATAAGGACTTGAAAATAAGGTCATTTTTACTTCCTTGTTGGAAAATAATTTCACCAATCTAAAATGCTCATTTAGACCTAAGATTTTACAAAGACCTAAATGGAATACCAAAAATGGAATTGGAAATTTTTGGTAACAATTGGGTAAGTAAATTTAAAGTTATGAACTAACAAAGTATGTAGTTAAAAATGTGAAAAAAATAGGCTTTTCACACTTAGTGTAAAAAATGAGATTTTAGGACTTAAGGTAAAAAGTAAAATTTTGCTTATTGTAAGAAATAAACTTGGTAAGTCTTGAAACATATTTTGACTAAAATTACCACTTTGAGTTTAGTGTGAATTATTTTTATTAAAGAATTTTTATTCTTTTTAAAAAATAAAAGATTTAATTTATTAATAGTTAATAAATTAAAAAAGGGTTTAAAACCCTTTATTTTGAGAAAATTATTAAGTGAATTATTTTTCTAGTAAGTAAACTTGATTAATTGATTTTGAAAAATTAACTAGTCAAGATGGGAAATTTTTAACGGTTTTCCTAATTAAGAAAAATTAGGCTTTTTTCTTAAAATGGTTTTTAGAGATTAAAACCTTAAGAAAAAAATAAAAGGAAAATTAAGAGTTTATTTTCTTAAAAAATAATTAAGGAATTTAATTAGTATTTTTTGGATATAATACTGGCGAAAATCTTCTACATATTTTAACCGACTTGTTGAAAGTACGGGTTAATAGCGATACCTTTAAAGAATAAGATATTTAGCGGATTGTGGGAAAATACTATTGTAATACCCGAGCCTAGGTATCGAGACCATAGGATAGGCCTCCCCGAGACTTAGGGTTTAGTCTCAAATATTTTTCTATGAATTTCCTTAATGGGTTTAAAATCAAATAAGGATCATCAATCCTTACAAATGATTTTTTATTAAAATGACCAAACTGCCCAAAATAATAATAATAATAATGAATTGTGAGTGTCAAAATTAATCCGAGTATACTGTATGGATAACTACAGTATTGACTAACGTAACTGGACTGAACGTTGGAGGGTGAAAACTTGCTGAGTGATAAGGACTCCAAGTAAGTCAACTTATATTGTGTGGCTACAACATGAAACAACTATTGTATTGTATGTTAGTATATGGACACATGCACATATACACACTGTCGTAGAAAGTTTCTTAGCAGCGTTAGTCTAGTAGGGGCTGATTTAGAAAATATGAACGGTAGATATCTGTTATATCCTAGATGGCTGATCCCTGTCACACTGCTTGATTTTATTATGTCCGGCTCATTACCGCGGCGAGTGGCCAAGAGGTGAGGATTACTGGTTAAACCTAGGAGCGCCAAAATGAATGGGACCTGGGGCCCTCATGCTTACTTAATCAGTGAACAGTTAGAACTCGAGCAAGTGCTCTGATAAGTTATTGCCGGATAGCAGCTGTGAATATTGTCCATTCAGTGAGAGTGCCTAGAGATATGTGAATTTTGGCCATTCAGTGAGAGTGCCTAGAGATGCTAGGGGTTTCCAAGTTTGAGTGAGGCTGAACACCCTAGGGGAAACTGCTCACCAGCACCACTGATTAACATAGAAGTTTATGTAAAACCGTGTAAATTTCTATTACACTCTTGGATAAGTAGTGATGCCCTAGGTAACTTGATGGTTACCCTTGTGAGGGATTTACTCTTGGATAAGTAGTGATTCCCTAGGTAACACGATAGTTGCCCTTGATGGGGATATTTATTGGCTAGATCTTAGTGTTGAGACTCGATTCTCTCTTACAGGTTAGCATTTATGTTGGAGGGCGTGTTACGCCCAAATTGTTGGAAATTGTCAAGCGTTGGTCTCGAATTATATTGTGATATATTATATCTGCTTGCTCTATTTTCTGAGTGCAGGGATATATTTGTTGATAAGATATAGTTGTGATATAATATATCTACTTGCTCTAGGATTTTCTAAGTGCAATGATATATTTGTTGATAAGATATAGTTGTGATATAATATATCTGCTTGCTCTGGGATTTTCTGAGTGCGGGAATTTATCTGGTTATATGAAATAATTTTTCATTGGTTATCAGGCATGAACATAAGTTTGTCAGGACGCTTTTGCATTCTTGAAATTGATTGTGTAGGGTCCGAATGGATCCGGAACCCTAATTCTCGGCATGCTTTTGTTTTAAAGTTGAACTTACTAAGTGTTTTCGCTTACCTAGTTGTTTCCTATTGTAGGTAAGAACAAGGGCAAGGCAGAGCAGTGAGCGCTGGAGTCTACCTTACAAATGTACATGTGGACTGACCTTTGGGAAGCCGTTTTATTTTTGGAAATGTTGTGTAATTTTCCTAAACTAGTCTCACTCTACTCTTTATAAAATATGTTTGTAATTAAATGTTAAGTATGGCCATACAACTTTTATTTATACGGGTTTTTGAGACATTTTGTTAAATGAAAACATTATATTTCCGCATTATCGAGTCTTGAAAATCCTGGTCGTTACACATATGCGACGACCAACCATTTTCACCAGTTCAAATGAGGAAAGATCATCAAGTTTGTGTATTCTTAGGAATAACATCGAAAGAACAGATTGCCTTATGTGTGACTCAAGTTAAGAAGAATGTCATATCATATGCCTCTCCTAGTGTGAACAAAAAAGACACGACTATTGTTGTTCCATCTCCTGTAACTAGCTGTTACAAGCATCTTCATAGTGAGGTGGGCTCTTTTGTTCCACTTACTGATTTGATGGCTAGTGTTCAACTTGATATACCACATGGAGGTCCCATTGTTGTGCCTTAAGCATATGAGTACGAACCCTATGCGAATGATGATCCAGTTGGTAATTTCTTTGAAGATAATGATGATGGTTCCAGTTCCAAGGATGATTCAGAATCCTATTATAATGCAGATGTGTCAAATGAAGGGTTAGACATTCTCAAAGTATAAGATGAGTCAGGACCTCCTTTTGCACAGGCACACCTCCCAACTCAAGGACGTTGAACACCTGCAAGAAGCAGTAGTCGCCCTGCTAGGATAGAAGATAACACTATGTAGAGGGAGACAATCGTTTCAAGAGAGGATCACACGAGATGAAGTGCCCCGATGTTTAATAACGTAGATATTGGGGCATCTGCTAAAACCCATAGCTCATCATCTGGTGCACCACTGGGAGAACTACATGTTAGGAGGATTTTTGAGGACAAGATTGATTTAAAAATCAAAGCTTCTCTATTTCCATATATTGCAAAATAAAAAACTTTTAAAATATGTAAGAAAAAATTACTCACCCATCGTTGAGCCAGAACTGTGGTGTCTTCCGCGTCAGAAACCAACTCGCCCCATGACACCCAGTGTGGGCATCCCTCTTTGTCTTGTTTGGGATATCTCCAAGCAACCACTTCCATACCATCATGTACTGTCTACTGAGTGGCTTCTTCAGAGGCTTGAGGACTAAAGGCTCATCATCGGTTGCATCCACATGAGGTTTCTTTCTCATTGGGTCAGTGTAGTCTTCAAATTTCTTAGGGCGGTGTCTTTTCCTCTTGAACTCAATCTCGACAACATCCCCAGGTTCTACAATAGCAACACGTGGGATCTCAAGATTTGTTGCATCAACTGTTAGCGAAGGAGTGTGTAGGGATTTGTGCCCTTAAAGCGTATTTATGTATGAACGATTACTATTTATTAAATAAAGTTAATATTTTGCACTCATATTCGTATTTAATTATACATTTCATTTATCATAAAGATCCAATATTATTGATGTGGTCTTGAATTAAGTATATGTATAATGATATATATACATGAGGATTTAATTCAAGATAATAATATAAAAATTGTCCGTAATCTCTAAATAAAGTGGGAGCTTTATTTAATAAGGATTATGAGTACGGTCTATCTTCTGTTTAAGACAAAGCAGTTTATCCAGAGTGTTAAGTGTAGCGACATAAAGAGATAAAGGTACCATATACAATATAGATTGTATTGGACTGGGACATGGTGAAAGAAAGAACTTCTGATAATCTCTGTTAAAATATAGACGTTCAACATTCATCAATCAATGATTGTTTGAGACTTGACCTCAATCCTGAAGTGAGTAATATTTGTGCTTTTATGACTTTTGACTTATCGAGTAAGGTTCAATATTCCTATGACCGAATTCCTGATATCGTTGAGTCATATTAGTACAAGTGGCTGGGAACATACTTCACAGATATGGAATTTGCTCCTTACTTAAATGAAAGTAGATTAGTTGTTCCTTTTAGTGTCGATTCGGAGCTTGAACATAGAGCGCTCAATTTCTGTTAGAGAATAGAAATTTCATTCTATAATTAAATTTATAGAATAATGTTCATTAGAGGATCAATGGAACTAATTGATAAAGACATAATTAGACAGGTTAATGGATATTAAGACCTAGCTTTAATTATGAACAACTAGCAAAGGGTCATAACTCATGCAATGACTAAGTTAATGGATGACTTTATAGTTATAGCTTCTAATAATATAAGATTGTAGTTTTGAGAGTTCAACTATGAATTTCTAGTAGAATAATTCATAGTTAATAAATTAATTAATTGAACTAAGAGTTAGTGAAATTAATTAAATTATTGGAGCTTAGAACTATGGGTCCAGTAGTTCGATAGCACAAATGAAGGATTTTGGTATTAAAAAAAATAATTGAAAATAATAAAATATTATTTTTAATCTCACAAATTAATATTATTTGTGAAATAATATTTAATAGCAAATAAAATTATATTAGTTTTGTGAAATTAATTTTTATTGAAAATTAATTTAATCATATTTAATTTTGTGGTATAATTGTATACTACATAAAATAATATGATAAAAGCTCAACAAATCGCATTTTATAAAAATAAAATACTATAGGGCCCAAAGCCTTGTAGTTGGTGCCAACTACACTCCAAATGGACTGTGGTCCGCGCATAGGCCCAATGCGATTAGGGCTAGGTCTTATTTCTATTGTTATATTAATAGAATATAACATCGAGAAAAACCAAGGAGAGTCAACAAATGCAATTTTCATGATATATTTGCCAAAAGAGAAAAATAGAGAACTTTGTTCTCTCTTAATAGTGAGAAGAACACTCTCTCGTGTGTTGAGATTCAAATGTATGTTATTGTGTATCCTACCAAATAGAATAGACATCCACATGTCTCCTTCTCTTTGTGTGAGCCATAGTATGGAAGATGGTGCATTAGGAGGCTAAGAGGCTATTTGATCTACTCGTGTTCTACATCTAGAAAAGGTATTTGTAATTTTTATTTTATTCAGATTCATGTAATATGAGAAAGATCTTATTCTAGTTATGGTTCCTCGAGTGATTTGATCCCATGCATTAATAATTGTCATTATTGCATTGAAATGTTATCCCATGCTTCCGCTGCACTGTCAATCACATGATCAAAAACCAACAAAGTGCATATGTCATCTACAACATAATCATCTGGTAGGTCAAGTGAGTCGGAATCTAAATCATCCTCCACCATGTCTCTCCGAAGATCTTGTACAAATGTCAAGATCTATTTGAAAATATCCATGATCACCGTTTGGATCAGTAGGATGGTATCCTAACGACTCTCAGCCCGTTCCAACCTCTCCAACACCTCTCGTAGATCGAGTTGGTCAGGAGCTGGGGCCGAGGCTTCAGATCGGGCTGGGTTCAAGGGTGTGGTGTCGGTGGGGACTGGGGTATCCTCATCATCAGGGTAGCATCAACAAAAATTTTGGTTGCCTTGGCAACCTCAGCAACTATCTCCGCCACCTTCTCAAAATCAGTGACTCTTTCATCCTCTTCATCATGGCCCAACCCAGGATACAGTGGCGTATCACCCTCAGTTAGACCGCTTTAATAGTCCTTCTCCGAAGGTCGAGGCTTCAACATGGACAACACAACAAACTGTGTAACATCCCAACTTCTCTAATAAGGCTTGGTGCCTTTATTAGGGGGCCAACAGGCCAATAATTGATTTATTATGTGATTATATGCATGACTACATGAATTATGTGAGTTATATTATAATATGATTGTATTTGCATGTTTAGGTGTATTAAGCATGCATGTGGGCCCATTTCTTATTAGAAAGGCATTTTCGTAATTTTGGCCCGTTGAGGGCATATTTGAATATATATATATACATATATATGTTTGTGTGTGTGCTATATGATTGAGACCACATTATTATGTGGACATATTTGGGCTATTCAACACGAGACAATCCTAGGGAGCAAGTTAGCGGTTTAGTCATAATGGGGTCAAATACCCGGCTTAGGGTGAGCCTAGGGGTATTTTGATAATTTAGTACATTACCAAGATTTATCAAGTAATGGGGAATTATTTAGTGATTATTTGAGGAGATTGGAAGTAACGGGAATTATGAGACGTTAATTGAGATTAGCAGGAAATGTGGAAAATGACGATATTTCCCTTGGGAGCATTAAGTGAGTTAGGCTTGATGATGGGGTACTTTGGTCTTTTCATTCCTAGTAGCGACTTAGTCACTAGAGTCTTTCACAGGCAAGAAACCAAAGGAAAAACAATACTGAACACCTCACACACTCTTTCTCTATCTCTTGAAACTCTTGAGGAGTTTTGATCTTTTAAGGAGGAAAATCTTGGAATTGAAGGGAGTTAAAGCTAGGATTGAATTGGAAACAGCTCAGGGGTCGTGATTCTCAGTTGAGGTAAGATTGTGCTCTGGTTTATTTTGATGAAATTCTGTTGTGGTTTAAGTTTTGGTTAAGTTTTAAACTTATGGTTGGGTTTGATTTGTGTTTAAGATTTGATTTGGTTTTTGGGGTGTTTGTATTGTTCATGATGCATTATTGAGAGTCTTAGACTCATTTGGGACCTTGGTGTAATTTGGGGAGGAGATTTTGTGAGTTTTGGCTTGGAGAAAATGGTGGAAAAACCCATATTTTTTGAGTTCGCACAGCGGAATCGCGGCGCTGTTCTTCCGAGCCGCAACGTTGGGGTGGTCCAGGGCAAGGTGGCTCTGGCTGGGTGTCGTGGCGCCTATTAGGTTGTGCTGCATCGCTAGGCCATTTTCAGGGGCCTAGGTTTTGTAGTTTTAGGGCATAGGCCTAGGGGCTCGGAGCACAGTTTCACCACCCTGTGTGGTAGAATTGGAGGTCCCAAGAGTGCGGGATTATTCCCAGGGTTCATTTATTGAATTAAATGGTAATGAGAACGTTATTTATGGGTTGTGAATAGGTTACCGCTAGGGCTCGGGAGAGGATCATTCTCAGGAGTCATGCTTGATTGCGCTTGGATCAAAGGTAAGAAAACTGCACCCAATATGTGATATATGTGATTAGGGCTTGGCCCGGTTGTTAAATATAGATTTGATTAGGGCTCGGGCCACTATGAATGAGCATGATTATGATTATGCCTGTGATTGTTTGGTTAAGCATGTTTGAATACTCTGTATCTCGGTAATTGTTAATTGATGTATACTTGTCTACATTATCTTATTGAAAAGCTTGACTTATAAGTCAAGGAAGACAATAGCGCATTGAGCACTGGTCGAAAAGCTTGACTTATAAGTCAAGGGCAGCAATAGCGCGTTGAGCCCTGGTCGATACGGTTAGGCCTAATCAGGAGCGTGATATACGCTTAACCGACCCTATGGTTGTTGGAAAATTAAAGCACCAGGTACGTTGGGGTAGCTCTAAGGATGGTTATATAGAGGATAGGGCAATGGGCTCCGAGGTGACTCTATATTCCCATATCCTAGGGCAATGGGCCTTTGTATGACTTATTAGTCATTTATTTAGGGCAACGACCCCGGGGTGACTCTATGGTTACGTATTTAGGGCAACGGGCCCCGGTGTGACATTGTAGTCACTTATCTAAATAGAATGCATGCATGAGTAGAGTTATTACTGCTAGGCTATTAACTGTTTGTGAGCATGTTTAAGTTTTCTTGATGAGCCTCGACTCACGGGTGCTTTGTGGTGCAGGTAAGGGGAAAGGGAAGCTAGACCAGCCATGAGTTGGAGAGCTTCGGTGGTAGCATGTACATATGCGGCTACTCGACCACCACGGCCGAGGTTTCTCAAAGGAGCTAGGGCCAAACCCTATTTTTCCACTTAGGTCACCTTGTTGTAACTTTTGAGTTGTAAATAACCTTTTAAATGTTTATTTTGGGATCCCATGTATGGAATTAAACGTTTTAATGAAATGGTTCTTCATTTTGACCAAAAATTTTAACCCTAAACCATTAATCATGTTTAGTCCATGTTTATGGCCAAATGACTCGTTTAGAGAGTCTAGCACTATTTAAAATACACAGTGTAATGGTTTTGGCTATATAGGGGCTTACAAACTTTATCCAACACAAAGCATTAAGTTAGTTTGAAACCCCCAAAGAATATTGTATTTTGACATAATAAAAAAAACTTACACTCATCTTTTTGAACATCGGTGCAAGGTCTGCCTTTGAAATAGGATGCTCCTT
This sequence comes from Humulus lupulus, assembly GCF_963169125.1. Classification (NCBI taxonomy): domain Eukaryota; kingdom Viridiplantae; phylum Streptophyta; class Magnoliopsida; order Rosales; family Cannabaceae; genus Humulus; species Humulus lupulus. The sequence goes on along the minus strand of NC_084797.1, from coordinate 214,088,849 downwards.
ATTGCTCGACCAACTAAGCATCTTCGAAAATCTATTCCTTGGTTAATGCCATACTCTCATGCAAACTGTTGGATGGCCTTAGATGCCCAATACTGCAAAGCAGGGACATAGCCATACAAACTGAATTTCGCTGCTTTCTGTTTCTCCTTAACTTCCTTCTTCTTCTCATAGTTCCTCTTCTGATTATGCATGTCTTTTTTACATGCATCCATAAGCTTATTGAAAGACAGCTTCCCCCATGGGTAAGAAAAGAAATACTATGTGTCCTCAACCAACTTTAGCATTTCTATCCAGACATTTAACTTGCCCTCTCGTGAAAGTAAAACACCCTCAACAAAGAAACATAGGCCCAACTTGTAGGCATCTTCAACTTCAGTGTCGTTTTTCAGAGCAGCCTCCAAATGCATTATCTTCATCGTTTCTTCATCATAAAGTACTCCTTGATTAAGAAGTCACTAGTGAAGTGGTTCTTTAAATTAATCTCAGATGGCCTAGCACTGAAGTTCAACCCCATAACCAGAGCAAACTCGCCTCTACCAAATCTACTGGTCTAGATCCCAAATGGAAATGCAACTCATCCTCTTTGTTACACTGGATCTTGCGCAACATTAACTGATGCAATAGAGAAGTAGAGAACTCCAACTTCTGTAACGCCCTGGATAACCAAGACCATTACACTGTGTATTTATAAATGTGCAGGGCTTGTTAATCAAGTCTTTTAGTTGAAAATGTGACCCTAAAACCATAATCGATCTAGGGTTATAAGATTTTGGTCATAAACAGATAATTTTTTCATTAAATAAGCGTTTAGTACGTGGGATCCCAAAAACAGGGTTTAAAGGACAATTTACAAATTTTCAAAATTCATATGCAATCACAAGCCACTCTAATGGAAAAATACGCATTTTAGGTTTTCCTATCCCTGTACTCTCCCTCGGCCATGGCAGACAAGCAGCTGACTATGTACATCCTGCCCCCAGACCTCTCCAACTCAAGATTGGTCCACCTTACCCTTGTCTTTACCTACACCAAGAATCACCCGTGAGCCAAGGCCCAGCAAGAAAACCATAATATAGAGCATAAACAATACATACAATCAAATAATCCATAAAGCAGCTAACCAAGTATTCAGCACATCATAACGGTCATCTAATTAGAGAGGACAACCAGTTATTGACAACCCATTCATTCAGTACTTAACAAGACATACGCTACAATTTAACAATAGTAAACATATCATAATTATCATACAATACCCAAGGTCGACGCCCTTAGGTCGCACCCTCTATTTAACCCACTGACTCTGGCTCGCTTAGGCCGAGATCAGTGATTATTTAACTAACCTCAGCTCTCAGTGGCCGAGCCGCGTCCTATGTGCAAATATCAATTTCGGCACTCTTAGGCCGTTTATTTCATGCTCACATGGCATATCACAATCATACAACATCATAGTCAAATATAGGGAATCCTAGTCCCAACATAGCCACATAAACGGGTGCAGTTTTCTTACCTTTAATTTCGAGAGCTTTAATTAATAAGAACGACCCTCGAGCACGATCCCGTTCCGAGCCCTAGCGTACACCTAGTCACAATCCATAAATGGTACTGTGATGAGTTAAATTCCAAAAGATAATCCCGGGACCAAACTCGTGCTCTCGAGACCCCTAATTCCATCAAACGAAGTGGTGAAACCATCCCCCAAGCCCCCGAGCAAAAAACCCTAAAAAGTACCCAAAAATCAAGTTCTGAAAGCTGAGTAGCACAACCTATTAGGCACTACAGCGCTAGAGTCAGAGACTCTAGCCCCCCAAACTCGCAGCCCAGCGCTATAGCGCTCCCAACCTAGCGCTACAACCATAAATGCAAAAATCCTCCCTTCAAATCTCCCCGAGCCAAAGCTCCAAAAAATCCTCCCCAATCATCATCCAAACTCAAAATTGAGCCCATAACTCACTATAGCTCACCCAAAACAACCAAATAACACCAAAACTTAGCTAAAAACTCACCAAACACAAAAATCAAAACAGAGCTTTGAAGCTCAAGAACACTTAACTAAAAAAACAGAAAAGTTCTCAAGAGATTGAAGGAATCCTTACCTTTAGAGAGGAATTCGACCCTAGGTTGCCTCTAATGCCACTCCAAGCTTCAATTCCTCAAATCCCCAAGCTTAAATCCTCACAACTCCATCCCAAAACACAAATTCAGAAATCAAACTCAACTAAAACTCAAAGGCCTAAAACCTTACCTCAAAAAATGGTTGAGTTCTCCAAAAAATTTAACGCCCTAATTTCACATAGATTACCGAGAACACAGCGTTGGATCATAATTCATAAATATTTCTCCTTTATTGAATAAAAACTTGAAAATATATACATAAATCCATGGTTTTACCAAAAATAAAATAATTGTCTTTAACACAAAAATGAGCAACATTTAAGTAAAACTTTAAAATAATATGCTTTTATAAAAATAGGCCCGCTTGATCTTTCTCGACTATATGGTTCCCATTAGTACATCACAGAGCTCTTAGGTCTCACTCACCACCGACCTTTCTATCCTTAATTTCCTGAAATAACAACATCATAAGGAGTGAGCTTCTAAGCTCAGTGAGGAAAATACAAACAAGAGTTAGTCATATAATCAAACATATCATAAATTTCACCAAAGTCATAAACAAACTTATTTATACTAATCACACAACAATAAATCCTAGGTCATATCATAGTCATAAATCATAGGTCATAGATCATAAATCATAAATCATAAGTCATAAGTCATACTCATAATCATAACTATGGGTCATAAGTCATAATCATAACTATAGGTCATAGGTCATAAATCATAATCATAACTATAGGTCATAATAACAAGTCAGATATAATAAAAAGATAAGTGTTTATACAATGGTGGCGATTAAGCCCCAGACATAAGTTTGTCATACACCGGACATTACTTAGGTCCGTCATAAAGTTTTGGCAACCGAGCCTACCGGACATAGTCCGTCATACATCATTGGACACCTTAGGTCTAGACACACTTACCCCTTTATTGTATCTGAAATTTTGGGTCATACAAACATAAACTATATCATAAACTACATATACTAAGTCATAATACTAAACTATCTAATTTTCCTTACCAAAAACCAGAATATTGGAGACAAGAGCGGGATTGAAACTCCTAAAACCAAACATAAAGAAACCATAAGTTTCCTAAAGAAAATAAGATGAAGAGAAGATCTAAACAATCGGGATAGAACCTTACCGAAAACTTTATGTTTCAAAGAAATTGAACACCTAACCAAAAGTCACTATCACAAGTTAGGATTTGACGAAAAATGAAAGAATAATAGAAACTATAGTGAACTAAACCTGAAAATAATGAATACCTTGGATAGCTTAGAACCTCGAACACCGGAATCACACAAAAACTTACTTCCCAAGTGTTTATAAAAGCATTAGATTTGAAAGCTTTAACCCTAAAACCCTAGTGTTTCTCTCTAGAACGAACTTAGTAGCTTGGAGGCTCTGAACTATGCTTGAATGATGAATAGAATGGCTGAGGGAAGGGTCATATATATAGAGTTCAAGGAGTGAAACTAAATCCCATTTCAATGAATAAAAAAATGATAAAAAATTGAATAAATTTGAATTATCTGTTCAACAGATGCCCAAAACTCGGTCAAAAACATTGAGGAATGAATCAAGGTTATTGAGGGTTGTTTCTAGTTTAGAATTTTACGAACAACTCAAATATGGCCACTGGAGCTGATATATCACCTTGGGTAGGCGATATATCGCCCCTACCATGATCCCGAGGGTCCGTGGTTTCATTCCTGCGAAATCGACGTGTTTTTCGTATCAATTATAGGCGATATATCAACCCTTATAGCTGTGATATATCGGCATACGCTAATATTTCAAATATGTTTTTGCATATTTCAGGATAATTTGAAATGATTAAAACTACTTTGACTGAGTAAAACGTGATCCTAACAGATAATGGAAGGTTCTAGAGCTTCTAGATCTTTCTTTTAATTAAACTATTCATCAAAAATACTTAAACCCTTAATAAACATGCTTGTGACAAGTGTCACGCTCTTAATTATTCTATCTAAACCTTAGGTTATAATAAATAATATTCTTAGGACTATATTCATCAATCAAACCTTATGATAAAACTAATATTTCTAAATCATAGGTTAAACTTATAAAATCCATGGGATGGATCTGATATATATTTTCTCAACATCGATACATGAAAAACGTTATGCGTTTCAGCTAATGATGGTGGTAAAGCCAACCGATATGCTACATGCCCTGCTTTGTCCAATATCTCAAAAGGACCTATAAATCTCGGGCTTAACTTTCCTTTCTTTCTGAAACGCATAATCCCCTTCATGGGAGAAACTCTAAGAAAGACTTGATCGCCTACTGAAAATTCAACAGTTCATCTCTTAGCCTCGACATAGCTCTTCTAGCAACTTTGAGCGACAATCATTCATTGTCTTATCTTTTCTACTACCTCAGTTGTTTCTGTTACGGCCTCGGGTCCTAAATATCTTCTTTCACCAACCTTATCCCAATGAAGTGGTGATTGGCATTTCTGTCCATATAGCATCTCATAAGGTGCCATGCCTATCGTTTCTTGATAACTGTTGTTGTAAGAGAATTCTATCAATGGAAGATACTTGCTCCATGATCCTGAGAAATCTAATGCACATGCCCTCAGCATATCTTCTAATATTTGTATGGTACATTTTGACTAACCATCGGTTTGAGGGTGAAATGTCGTACTTAGTTTTAACTTAGTGCCCATTGCACGCTGTAGACCTTCCCAGAACTTTGATGTAAAAATTGATCCTTTATTGGAGACTATCATCTTTGGAACTCCATGTAATCTCACTGTCTCCGCCACATAAAGCTCTGCATATTGCTCAGCATTATAAACTGTTCTTACCGGCAAAAAGTGAGCAGATTTTATGAGTCTATCTACTATCACCCAAACAGAGTCATGCTGCTTGGAGGTCCTTGGTAATCCTGTCACGAAGTCTATCGTCATATCTTCCCATTTCCATTCAAGAATCTCTAATGATTGCAAAATCCCAGCAGGTCTTTGATGTTCAGCCTTAACTTGTTGACATGTAAGGCATTTTGCTACAAATTCTACTATGTCTTTCTTCATTCCCGGCCACCAGTACATTGTCTTGACATCATTGTACATCTTGGCCGATCCTAAGTGAAGTGAATATGGAGTAGTGTGGGCTTCTTTCATAATAATTTCTCTTAATTCACCACTTTTAGGCACACATACTCGGTTCCTATATCGTAACATGCCTTCTTTTGTCAAGGAGAAATCAGCATTCTCTGAGCTTTGAAGCGCTGCGTTCATCTTAAGAAGAAACTCGTCTTCTTGTTTTTCTCCTTTATTTCCTCCATTAATGTTGACTTGGTTTTGAGGTCAGCTAGTTGTCCAGTTATCAGCTCAATTCCGGACCTCTTAATATCATCTTGTAAGTGTTGAGCTATCCCCTTAAGTGTTGATAAGCTTCCGTAACTCCGCCTACTAAGTGCGTCTGCCACGACATTAGCCTTCCCCGGATGATACAAGATCTCGCAATCATAGTCCTTTACTAATTCCAGCCACCTCTGTTGCCTCATATTGAGCTCCTTTTGCATAAAGACGTACTTTAGACTTTTGTGGTCCGTATAGATTTTGCACTTTTCTCCATACAGATAGTGCCTCCAAATCTTTAGAGTGAAAACTACCACTGCCAATTCTAAGTCATGGGTCAGATAGTGCTATTCGTACTCCTTTAACTATCTCGAGGCATATGCGACCACTCTTTCATCTTGCATCAAAACGCATCCAAGTCCCTACTTTGACGCGTCGCAATATACTATAAACTTGCCCTTATCGATTGGGATGCATAGAACTGGGGCTGATATAAGCTTATCCTTTAACGTTTGGAAGCTTTCTTTGCACTTTTCTGTCCATACAAATTTCTTTTGCTTCCCCGTCAAATTTTTCAAGGGCATAGCTATTTTGGAAATCCCTTTAACAAATCATCTATAGTATCCTGCGAACCCCAGAGAACTTCTCACCTCCGTGGCACTCTTGGGTTTGGGTAGTCCTTAACTGCTTTGATCTTGGTGGGATCTACTTCTACACCATTTTTAAAGACAATGTGTCCTAGAAATGCCACCTTTTCTAGCCAGAATTTGCATTTCTTAAACTTAGCGTATAATTGATGACTTTTGAGTCGTCCCAATGTCAGTCGCAGGTGCTCTTCATGCTCGGCTTTCGTCTTTGAGTAGATCAATATGTCATCTCTATACACCACCACGAACTTATCCAGATAGTCCTTAAATACTGGGTTCATAAGATCCAAGAACGTTGCTGGTGCATTTGTTAAGCCAAAATACATCACCAGAAACTCGTAGTGTCCGTATCTAGTCAGAAAAGCTGTCTTTGGGATATCTTTTTCTCATACTCTTAGCTGACGATACCCTGACCACAAATCTATCTTCGAGAACATCATAAATCCTTGTAGTTGATCAAAAAGATCGTCTATTTGAGGCAAAGGGTATTTTTTCTTGATCATCACTTTATTGAGTTCTCGATAGTCGATGCACATCCTCATACTCTCGTCCTTCTTTTTGACAAAAAGCACTAGTGCTCCCCAAGGTGAATAGCTCGGTCGGATAAAACCCTTGTCTAATAGCTCTTGCAGATGTATCTTTAACTCCTTTAACTCGGTAGGTGCCATTCTATAGGGAGCTTTCGAAATCGGTGCCGTCTCATGTGCCAATTCTATTTCAAACTCGATTTCCCTATTCGGAGGTAATTCTGGTAGATCTTTTGGAAACACCTCGAAAAATTCACATACAATACGCACATCCTTTGGTTTGAGCTGCGTCTCTCATGACTTGTCCACCACACTAGCTAGAAACGCTTGGCAACCACTATTGATTAATCGCTGAGCTTTGAGAGCTGAGACTATAGGTATGCAAGTTCGAGAAACTTCTCCTTTGAAGGTGAACTGCTCTCCGCCTTTTGTTTTAAAGTTGACTGCCTTACCCTTACAGTCTATCGTTGCCCTATATTTTGCTAACCAGTCCATGCCTAAAATTACATCATAATCTTTAAGGTCTAACTCGATCAAATCTACTGCTAATTCTTTTCCTTCGATTCTAACTACAACGCTACGCACCCCTATACTAGATAGCATTCTTTCCCCCGAGGGTAACTCCATGAAAAACTTATCTCTAAGAAGTTCACATGGTCTATCTAAGCTATCAATCATATTCATAGAGACAAAAGAATGTGTAGCTCCTAAATCGAATAATATATTGCATAGTGTACCAGAGATAGTGACCTGACCTGTTACCACTGTATTACTAGTTTCTGCTTCACCTCTAGTAAAAGCAAAAACTCTGGCTGGAACATCTTTCTTTTGGCCCTTCAATTTTGGGCAATCATTTTTAATGTGTCCTTCTTCTCCACAATTGAAACAGCCTTTCGTCTTATATCAGCATTCTCTTGAATGCTTCCTCTTGCAGATAGAACACTGGGGATATTCCACATAAGGCTTCTTATTCTCGTTACTTTCTGATGTAGTCTTATTCTTCTTGTCGGACTTTTGATTTTTACTACCGTCATATTTTTGTTTGTGGTCGTTATGTTCATTGTTATTCTTTTTGGCGTCCCTTCTGGCCACGGTTTCCTTCCAAATTCTTTCTTCAGCCTACTCAGCTTCCAAGGCTACCTCTAATGTTTCCGCATAAGTGGTTATCCCCCGAATCAACTTTACATCACGAGCTTTCAGAGGTTTCAGTCTCTTCACGAATCTTTGAATTCTCAGCGTCTCAATGGGTACCATGTCCACTGCGAACTTAGTCAGCCTATCAAATTCCCGGCATACTCCGTCACAGTTGAATTCCCTTGAGTAAGTGCGATGAATTCGTCCACCCTTATGGCTAGAATCGCAGGACTGTAATACTTCTTGTTGAACACTTGAGTAAACTCCTCCCATGTCATAACATTCACTTCTCAAGTTTGCTTTACTATATCCCACCAAATGTGGGCGTCTTTCTTTAGCAAGCTTGAAGCGCAAGAGACTCGATCTTCATTTCCCAATTGTATATGTTCTAGAATGGACTCCACTGATCAAAGCCATTCTTCTGTTTCTATTGGGTCAGATCCACCGTCAAAGTTCGGTGGTTGTTGCTTTCTAAAGCGTTCATACACTGCCTCGTAGCGAGGTTCTGCCAACTGTAGTAATTGTGCTAGAGGAATGACTTGTTGTGCCACTTGTTATTGTTGCCCTGAGTTTATTTGGAACTCTTCTTCCCTTCTCCTTAGCTCTGCCCTAAGACGGGCATTTTCTCTTTCCAAATTTATTCAAGTAGCAGCAGCTGCTAGATCTTCCACTACATTGGGTGCTTCTGGCACTCCTGGGGCTGATGGAATTTTTTCATATGTGGGGGTGACAGCTACTCCTCTTCCTCGCCCCTTTCCCATTCCTCGGCCTCAGCCTTGGCCTCTACCTTGGCCATTTAGTCTTTCAGATCTTCTTGGTTCCTACTCCATGTGTCTTTTCTGTTTCCCCAAAAGAGAAAAGTTGAAAAACTAAGACAAACAAAACAAGTAGAGGTTACAACTTAGCCTATCGTACTACTGTCTATTAGGTCTATCTATCTATAAAAAACTCCATATTACAATTAAGTCCAACTTGGGTAAATGGGCCTTAACAATTGAATCTTCCATGGAGGAGGGCTGGGTTCAGTATATCATACCCACTACTAAGGCCCCCTAACTTCCACTTGGACCCAAAAGACAGGAATTTGAACCCTTACTTTATTAATTGTTATTCGTTTAAATTGGACCCAATCTAATAATGCAAAGAAAATGGGCCTTCACAAATGGGCTAACCCATAAGAGAGGAATTTAAACTTTACACTTTCAATTGAATCCAAAAATTTCTTAACACTTACTACACAATGAAACAATATCAAAAGCAAATAACATGTTTTTAAAAAAAAATTATGAACAAGTGAAAATTTTCTAAAACATCATAAAATAAAAATTAACGATGTGTTCTTATATGCGTCTAATCCTCCCCATCGGATCCATTATCATACTCAGGGTCTGCTATTCTTCTTATAGCTTTAACCTTTCTAACCACACTTGAGTCCATTGGGCTAATTTCTGAAAAAATAACACAAGAAAGACATTACAAACATATTTGAAAACAATGTGTATACTTACTTGGTAACAAGTAGGTCCTTTGTAGCTCTTGTGTGTATTTCGTGGGAACGTTCAGGACCAATATAGTCGTGTGCTCTGATACCACCTGTAACACATGGATCCATGGTTTTACAAAAAATAAAATAATTGTCTTTAACACAAAAATGAGCAACATTTAAGTAAAACTATAAAATAATATGCTTTTATAAAAATAGGCCTGCTTAATCTTCCTCGACTATATGGTCCCCACGGGTACATCACGAAGCTCTTAGGTCCCACTCGCCACCGACTTTTCTATCCATAATTTCCTGAAATAGCAACATCATAAGGAGTGAGCTTCTAAGCCCTGTAAGGAAAATACAAACAAGAGTTAGTCATATAATCAAACATATCATAAATTTCACCAAAGTCATAAACAAACTTATTTATACTAATCACACAACAATAAATCCTAGGTCATATCATAACCTAAATCATATCATAGTCATAAATCATAGGTCATAGGTCATAGATCATAAATCATAAGCCATAAGTCATACTCATAATCATAACTATGGGTCATAAGTCATAATCATAACTATAGGTCATAATAATAAGTCAGATATAATAAAAAGATAAGTGTTTATACAGGGGTGTCAATTAAGCCTCGGACATAAGTCCGTCATACACCAGACATCACTTAGGTTTGTCATAAAGTTTTGGCAACCGAACCTACCGGACATAGTCCATCATACATCATTGGACACCTTAGGTCCAGACACACTTACCCCTTTATTGTACTTGAAATGTTAGGTCATACAAACATAAATTATATCATAAACTACATATACTAAGTCATAATACCAAACTATCTAATTTTCCTTACCAAAAATCAGAATATTGGAGACACGAGCGGCTGCTATGGATAGGAGGTTGCGAATGGACTTGAGCATGGCTACCGGACTAAAAGTCTCCTCATAGTCCACGCCTTCTCTTTAGGTATAACCCTTTGCCACTAATCGAGCTTTATAAGTTTCGATCTTTCCATCAACACCTCGTTTCTTCTTGTATATACACTTGCACCCAATGGCCCTAAAGTCACTAGGTGCTTCCACAAGATCCTAGACAAAATTTGAGTACATGGACTCCATTTCCTATTTCATGGCTTCGATCCATGGTTCCTTTTCAGGGCTAGTCATTGCTTGTTTGAAAGACAACGGATCATCATCACTAGTGTTACCAACAACCATATTGGTTTCACCATCCAAACCATAGCGAACTAGGTTCCTAGAAACCCTCCCACTACGACGAGGCTCCGTGACTGTTTGCTCAGGAACAGTGGTACTTTCTTCATTTTAATCGACTTGCATCACTTGGACATGAAGAGTGGGAATTTCATCATAAACTTTCTTTGATGACAATGGAACATTGGTTGACGTCAATTCTTCAACCATCTCCTCTAAAACTACTTTGTTGTGCGATTTGAAGTTTTGGACATAGTCATTTTTCAGAAAAGTAGCATTCGTAGAAGTAAACACTTTATTTTCTGAATGACTATCAAAAAGTTCACCCCGAGTGCCTTTAGGATAGCCAAAAAACATGCAAACTTTAGTTCACGGTTCTAGCTTTCCTTCCTTTTTCCTCAGGACATGGGATGGACACCCCCAGATTCTATAATGACGTAAACTAGGTTCACGACCATTCCAGCGTTCTAAAGGTGTTTTGGGGATTGATTTGGATGGTACGACATTTAGAATTTCGTTCACAGTTTCAATTGCATGTCCCCGGAATGAAGTTGGCAGAGTTGAGTAACTAAGCATACATCTAACCATTTCCAATAAAGTTCTATTCCGGCATTCCGCTACACCATTTTGTTGTGGAGTACCCGGGGCAGTAAGTTGTGATAAAATCCCAAGTTCAGTTAAATGATCTTGGAACTGCATATCCAAATATTATCCACCCCTATCAGATTGCAAGATCTTTAACGTTTTACCAAATTGGTTTTGAGCCATAGCTAGGAATTCCTGAAACTTTGAAAATGTTTATGATTTCCTATGCATTAGGTAAAGATATGAGTATCTAGAGTAATCGTCAATGAAAGTGATGAAGTACTCAAAACCACCCCTGGCTTGTATATTCAAAGGTCCATAAACATCTAAATGAACAAGTCCAAGTGGTTTTTTGGCCATATCACCATTTGCAGAGAATGGACGCTTGGTCAGTTTTCCTTTTAGACAAGATTCACATACAGCTATTTCACCTAAGGTGAGTTCCCTCAAAGGCCCGTCCTTTGTAAGTCTTTGAATTCTATCATAGCCAATGTGACCTAGTCTCAAGTGCCATAAATACGTCATGTTATCATTATCAGTATTTTAATGTTGATTGGTCCTAGGTTTAGCTACTTTAAATAAATCATTATTAAGTGCGAGGGGTTCGTTAGGTCGCAGAATATAAAACTCGTTTTCCAAACATGCAAAACACAATTGTGATCCATTGAAAGAAATAGATATATTAGAACTTGTGAAAGTCATAAAAAAAATTGTTCTAATTGCAACATGGAAACTGAAATTAAATTTCTACTAAAATCTGGAATAAAAAATACATCTTCCAAAATTAAATATTTATTTCCAAACTTTAGGCGAGCTTTTCCTCTAGCTTGGACAACAATGAACGCTCCATTCCCAACTTTAAGCTTTAAGCCACCTTAGTCCACTTCCTCCCATGATTCAAGAAGCTGTAAGGAGTTACAAACATGGATAGTAGATCCAGAATCAATAATCCAAACAGATTTATTATTCTCTAAAACACATGTTTCCAAGATGAATGAACTATAATCATTACCTTTGTTTTTTGCTGCTCGAAACTTGGGGCAATCCTGTTTGCAATGCCCCTTCTCATTGCAATGAAAGCACTTACCTTTAACTTTCTTGTTTTTCTTTTTCTTCCCCTTAGGCGCCTATTCACTTGGTTGTGCACTCATCTTTGTAGCCTTTGCAGGCCTAGGGTTGGTGTTTTGTCCACCTTTCTTCTTGTTTCCAGCTTTCGAAGATGAAGCTAGGTTGGCTTCAGCTTTAGCTGGATCAGCAGTAACAGTAGTAGTCTTCTTTTCTACTCCCTTACTTGGTACACCCATGATTGACTCAAAAGTCTGAAGCTCGTTCATGAGCTGCGTCAAACCATAATTGAGTTTGTTCATCACATAGTTGGTGGTGAACGCCAAGAAAGCTGGAGAGAGATTGTTGAGGATTAAGCCGACTTGAGTCTCCTCGTCTATTATTGCTCTGTTTAGTTCAGCTTCCTAAAAGTAGTTGGTCATTTTGATCAGGTGATCGTGAAAATGTTGAGACGCTGCCATCCGAGCATTGGCATATTTCTTGGTGGCCTCAAATGAGTATGCATAGACTTTGCACCAAACATGTCTTGGAGTTGATCTATGATTTCGTAGGTTGCCTCAACATTCTCCATTTTTGTCTTGAGAGTGTCGACCATACTAGTCAACATGTAGTATCGTGTCTTGTTATTAGCCACCTAACAACGCTCATATTTGTCTCTAACAGCCTTGGTAGCTCCTTCAGCTGGAACTTCCAAGGATTCCTCAGTCATGACGAACTTGGCGTTGTCACCAATCAACACTATGTTGATATTCTGCTTCCATTTAAGGAAGTTTTCTCCAGTGAGTTTCTCCATAGAAAGTTGAGAAAGGATGGGAGTAGACATAGCCATAATAATACTACATATTATCAATAAAATAGAAATTAATCACATTTGCTCAATAAAACTTATATTCACTCTAATTTTAAGAAATAGCACAACATATACCATAAATATGTAAGATATGGAAAAAAAATATTAAAATAACCAAATCTCTGTTTCTTTAGGTTTTTAACTAATCTATGATATTGTTATCTCGGTTGGCGAGAGTAAAAAAATCATTAGTTAAATAAAGTTGTAAACTCATTTAGTAATGGAGACCATTATTAACAACCTACTATTCGATCAAAATAAGAAAACAAAATCTCTTATTTTATGAGCTAGGCCCACGATTTCGATAATCATAGATTTAGTCCTAGTAGTCACAGTAGGGGTGAGTTTAGTAGAATTAGACCTATAATTATCTAGCTTTTGAAATCTAACCTTGTTAAAATAACTAATGAACACCTCCCATAGGGGGACGAATCAAAGCGTCTTGAGGCCCCATTAAGCTATTGACCTTGTCAAACTAACGGTGGAGATCGAAGATAATATTTTTATAATAAGCTCATTATTAAATAGTATTTTTATTACTAATTTTTGAAAATTAATGACTATGGTTCTCCAAAAAATAGTAAATTAAATTTTTAAAATCGAAGTCCTATAATCTTCTATTAATTCTAAAGTGTCACATTGAAACAAATTCAATTAAATTATAATTAATTTATTGCTAATCAATATCTAGGTTTAACTATTATAATGAACCTATCCAATTAAGTCCAACTCAAGCAAATGGGCATTAATAATTGGGCTTGTATGGAGGAGGGTTGGGTCTAGTATGTCGTTCCCACTACTAAGACTCTCATACTTCCATACAAGGTCCAAAAGACAGGAATTTAAACATTCGTTTTATTAATTTATTAGGCTCACTATAGTCATGCAAAGCAAATGGGCATTCACAAGTGAACCACCCACAAGAGAGGAATTTAAACTTTACATTTTCTAATGGGCCCAAATGAAACCTATCATTTTATGAATGTTTTATTTAGCAAAATCCATATATTAAGCAAACATATCAACCATTATTTACATCTAAGTCCAATTGCAAAAATACCACATATGGTGCAAACAGACATGTTATAATTGGATGAGCCTAATGATGTTACTATATGAGAAAGTCTATGAATTTATGCAAAAATACAACAGTTAATTTTCTAGAATTTATCCAAAATTCGAATTAATTAAATTTTTGCAAAAATAAATAAGTCAATCTAAATAAAATTTATCAACAATCAACATAAGTTAATTTAAATTTCATTTATCAACAATCAACTTTGTTTTGGTCATTTTGAAAAATATTAATTTAATTTAAATAGGATTTATCAAAAATTAACAAAAAATTAATTTAAATCCCATTAAAAAAATATTTTATTAATTGGTTTGAAAAATGTAATATTTTTCAAAATTTAACAAATTTTAAATTTTAAAACAAATATCTTTAACTATTTTTTTAAAAAAAAATATGTTGTTACAACTATAATAAATATTTTAATAATTTATTAAAAAATAAAAAGTATTAAAAGTTATAACAATCCTAAAATATATTTAAAACAGTTAAAAAAATTCAAATATCCATAAAAATACCTAGTCAAAAAAATTTCAAATTTAAAATAATTTAAATATTAAAATCCATAGAATAATCATATATTAATATTTTCAAATAAAAGATATTAAAAATAACAAGTATTTTAAAAAAATATATCTTTAATATCTAATAACTTAATTATAATATTTTAATATGTTTAAAGATTTAAAATTAATTAGTTAACTTATTTTTAAATTTCAATTTGAATCTTTGTAGAAAATATCTAATTTGTAAATATCAAACAGCAAAAATATATTATTTTAAAAAATATTTTTAAATGATATAATAAATCTGATATTTTTGGGTTTGTTATAAAAAATCAATTTCATAATTTTATTATCTTTAATTTAAAAAAAATTAAAAAAAAATGGAAGTGGGGTTTGTTCACCATGGCTTGGTGTGCAGGGAGACGCGCGCGGGTGGCCTGGGCGGATGCGTGCAGAGGTGCGTTGTGCACGCGGGAGTTGCGCGCACTAGGAGGGGTGCTGTGCGCATGCGCGAGCGCATATGCCCTTGGAGCCCAAATTTTTTTTTTTTGTGTAATTTTTCAAACAAAAAATGTTTTCTAAATAATTTTTACAATGTTTTACACCAAATAAAGCATTTATAAAAGTTAATTACAAAGAAAACACTACAAAATAACTCAAATTTGTTAATAATCACATAAAAATCAATATGCTTTATAAAAAACATGAAATCCATCAAAATACTCAACACATCAAATAATTCAATTTTTACCATGTTCATGCATGAAAAAAAAGATTACCAAAGGCTTTGAGGCCAGTTGTTGGGAAAACTTATACATGATCTTATTTATTTTTATGTAAATCAAATATTAAACAAATTAATACAAGAAAACCTAGAACATATTTTTATAATTGAATTTAAACAAAGATAATGATAAGAACACTTACATTATGTGGAGCGGAATGAATAAGTCTTTCCTTCTGTTTCTCTAACCCTTGTATTCTTTCTGTCCCAGGGTATCACTAAGAAACTGAACCGATCTTTTAATTTCTTCACAGTCTTCCAAAGTATTCTTAGGATCACCTAGACTAGAGTGAGTAATTCTCAACACATGAGATAGATACAGAAAGAAGAAGAGAATAAGATAATATAGAGGCTTAGAAAGGGACTTTTGCTGTAGAGAGAGTCTAAAATCCTAAAACATCAAAACTAGATCTTCTAATAATCTGTTTTTAATTCTCACTTAGCATTCCTTTTATAGACTCAATTAGGTCACTTATTTAATTAAAAAAATAATAATAATAGGCAGTGTCAACCATTAGGTCGAAATTATCATGGGCTTTAGGCCCGTGAAATTTCTCATTTAATTATAAGCCCGTTGGACTTAAAATCTAGGCCCGTATTATTTTATATTGATTAATTAATTAAATACTTATTTAAATCCTTTATCAAATTAATTATTTAGAATTTGAACCTTGATTTAAATTTATTTATTAATTTAGACACCAATTTATCTTAATTAAAAAATCTGCCCTAAAATTTCTTTTCTTCTCGAAATTGCATAACTTTATGAAATTATCAAAAATTGATCTAGTCAACTTTGATAATTCTAATTGATAATTAAATCAATTAATAGAGACTATCTAGATGATTTTATCCAAGGTGTAGTGGGGGCCATGGGCCTATGAAATCAAGCTCCAATAAGTTATCATAAATTTAACAAATAAATTTACTAACTTATTAATTTCTCGTGACTCCACTAAATACTCAAAATTGCACTCTTGAATTTATAGAACGCTCTATAAGCAATATAAATACATTATTAATTATCCATTGTTACATAATTATCACTCAATCCTCTATAGACAGTTTACAATGAGATGGGACTATAATACCGTTCTACCCCTCATTGTATTTTATCCTTAAAACACTTAGTTATATTTGTAAATGATATTTCAGTAAACTAATTATTAAAATGAGATCTCTATCATTTACCACCTTAAATCAAACTAAAAGGAAACCATCTTTTTACTTCTTCACCAGAAGCAATAGATGTTCATATCTATGATTAACACTCTCACTCAATTATACTACCAAGTTCCTAAGATGTAAGTATGGGCTAGTCTGTAGGGTAAGATGGTAATGAACAAGTCAAAGAACTTAAATAATACAATCACTTTGAATACTAACAACTCATAATTGAGATTGAATTAACCTATGGTCAACTATATGATATGACTAGAATAGATAATAACGATATGTTTACTTATCCTATCTACTATTAATATCGGTCCATTTCGATGTAACAAATACATCTGATCTTATCTACTTTGCTAATGTTCTGGAAAGAACATAACACTACAATGTGTAAGTAGATTAAATCGTAGATTGGCAAGTCAGTGTAAATCTTGTGCAGTGACTAATCTTAGGACTAACTTATTTTGAGCATATAATCATATTTATATTCTACTGTGATTGCATCACTATAATTATGATTAACTATATGCTCAAGATTTAATATAAGTTTATATTAAACAAATAATCATGAAAAAAAACACGTGAGCAAAGTGATTGACCAAGTCAAAATTGAATTCTATTATTTTATTGATAATAAATGAGATTACAAAGAAATTGAGTTTTAATTAGGGCATAAAACCCCAACATGAACCCCATCGAGCATTTGCCTCAGCATACACATCGAACCCATATATGACCTAACCCATCGAACCCCTATCAAACTAGAATCGAACTCGAACTTCATTCTACTTTGTAAAAGAACTACCTAAACCCATCGAACCCCATCGAGTATACCCCTCCCCCTAGCCCATTGAACCCCCCATCTAACATACATCAAGCCCAAATCAAACAAAACCTTGGAACCCTTTGTCACTTAACCCTATCGAACCCCATCGAACCATCATCAAATCCCATTGAGTATACCCTTCCACCCTAGCCCATCGAACCCCCCATCGAACATGCATCAAGCCCAAATCGAACAATACCCTGAAACCCTTTGTCACCTAACCCCATCGAGCAATACGATATTAGCATCCTCAAGCAAGAATCAGGCATGCATCGAACCATCGAGCATTACCCGTCGAGAAATCATCAAACCACCCATCGAACCATCGAGCAACATAACAAAACATAGCACAACCTACTCTCAAATCGACTTACCCAGACCAAAAACAACAAACAAAACACAACAATATACTCAATCAACAACATTTACCTTAAAAATGATAAAAAATACTTCAAAACCCCATCTACCCACATACATATTCAATCAACAACAAACAATGCAAGAACATTACAAAAAAACAAACCCAATCAATTTTTAAGCTTGTAGTGTGGAGCCCAACCTTTACTCAAAGAAATCGAGGGAGGAGAGGCATTGTCGCCATCAGAGGCATAGAATGAAGCTGGAGCTGAGATGGGGATCGTCGCGAGAAGAGGGAAAGCCACGAAAATGAGAGGGAAAGTGACAAGGAGAAGGCTGACCAAGGGGAGAAGAAATGCACGAGATGACGACGAGAGGGAAGGGGTCGGGTGGGGGGAAGCTTGATCGAGAGAGAAAGTGAGACTCAAAATTTGGGGGGAAAATTATGGGAGGGGTATTTTGGGTATTGTCAAATGAATTGACATCATTTTGAAAGGAATGGAGTGCTTAGCATTTTTTTTTATTAGGACCCCTCATTAAGCATAAAAACTCAAATTTCTTATATATAGTATACCAAGTTGCCATATTTAGTAATGGTTCTATTTAGTATATTAAATAGTAATTTTTAAAATATATATATATGTGGAATATTTCTCAATGGTTACTACCCATAGATGGTTACTACCCATAGATGGGTACTGACAATTTTGATGATGTGGCAATATAGTGGTTTGGTATAGCAAGTCACCAATATGTCAATATTTTTTTCTATATTAATTTCGAATTTAGTTATTTTTTTGCCATAATTAATGTTGTTTCCAACCAATGAGAGACACTAGCTATACTTAGAAATTGACATGTATTAAGAATTTAGGCTTACACTTTATTTATTTTCTTATTTTTCCCTGCTTTGTACATGTTTACTCAAACCTTTTTCGTTGTTTTGTTTTTCTGTTACTATAGTTTAGTTTTTAGGTTGATTAGGAGTTGGTTATTTTATTTGTTGTAACAAACCCTGCTATAATTCTTGATCATTGTATTCCTCCTCTAAAGCCTATATATATGGCTCTTAGTCTGGTTGTACAAATTAATCAAAAATTAATACATTTTTTCATTGTTCTTCAAAAGCTAATAGCTTTGTTCTTTTTGCAACATGGTATCAGCCAAGGAAATTTAGATTTCCCAAGATCTGATATTCTCTCTCACTCATTTTTTTTCCTCCTACGAAGGAGGTTCTTCATCATCCTATTTTTTGGTGCGCATCTCTGATTCGATTCCATCCGTGTTTTACAATTGATTCCCACCTTCATTCTCGTATCCAAACATGTCTTCGCCTCCTTCCCCTGTCGACAATAGTTCTGCTTCCAATGAATCCCAGGCTCGAGTTCAAACTCCGGCATCTCAGGTCAACAATCTAAGCTCAACATCCAGAACTGTCATTAACGATCCAAGCAGACCCCTATTACCTTCACCACGCAGATAATCCCAGCAATGTTCTTGTGTCCCAGCTTCTTACTGGTCAGGACAACTACTCTTCATGGAGTCGCGCCATGAAACTTTCTATCTCAGTCAAGAACAAGTTAGGTTTTCTTGATGGATCTATTTCCAAACCGTCCCAATCTAATTCGTTCATGTCCAACGCCTGGATCAGAACTTGGATTCTAAATTCTGTATCCAAAGAAATCTCAGCTAGTATCATCTACGATGAATCGGCAGCCGAAATTTGGAATGATCTCAAATCAAGATTCCAGCAAAAGAATGGTCCTCATATATTCAACCTCAGACGCGATTTAATGAACTTAAGGCAAGAACTCCAATCTGTAAGTCAGTACTATACTCGTCTCAAAACTCTTTGGGAAGAATTATCCAACTATCGACCCTCTTGCACTTGTAATATGTGTACCTGTGGAGGTGTAAAGTCTCTTCAAGAACACCATAATATGGAGTACATAATGTCATTTCTTATGGGTTTAAAAGATTCATGTTCTCAAGTGAGAGGCAATATTTTACTAATGGATCCATTGCGTTCACTTAGTAGAGTCTTTAATCTAGTTACTCAGGAGGAAATCAAAGGGGTGATGCAATGGCTACACCATATACAGAACCTTCAAGCAATCTGCCCATGGCTTTTGCCTTCTCAGGAGAAAATTCCTCATCCCTTAAACTAACTCACGGTCCACAAAATCATATCCACCACGCAAGAATAGGTCATTCTGCACCCATTGTAATGTTCATGGACATACCATTGAGAAATGTTACAAAATCCATGGTTATCCTCCGGGTTACAATAAGCCTCGACAACAGTCCTCACCTCCAGCAATCTCCACCATTCCTCAGCTACAACAGTCCTCCGTAGCTGCTAATCAACTCCAAACCAGTGATTGTCAAACTCAAAATGTCACAGAGAGTCATACTTTCTTCCCTCAGTTAAGTGCCACACAATACCAACAACTACTCACCTTGCTTACAAGTCAACAAACTGGTATAACTTCTTCTACTTCTTCTCCTCCTGCAAATAGTTTAGGTATGATTCTTTCCACATCTAACTCAGTCAATTCCCATTCTAATAATGCTTAGATAGTTAACTCAAGAGCAACAAGACACATTAGCTCTAATATCTCTCTTTTTACATCATTATATAAAAGTCCAAATGCTAGAATTATTTTGCCTAATAATGTCCATATTGATGTGCAATACTCTGGGAATGTTGTGTTACCCAACAATCTTGTGTTGACAGAAGTTCTTTATGTGCCAAACTTCAAATATAATATAGTTTCTATCAGTAGTCTAACACTTTCCTAGAATCTAGCTATTTCCTTCTATACTGACTCCTTTGTTATTTAGGACATCCTCACCAAAAAGGTGATTGGCAAGGGTAGATCTCTTAATGGACTCTACATCTTGGATCATCATCCCTCTATAGCTCAAGTCCACACCATTAGTGCAGAATTATGGCATTCCCGATTAGGCCATTTTTCTTCTAAATGTATAGATATATTGAGTTCTGTTTTGAATTGTAATACATCTCTTTTACACAAATATGAACATTGTTACCTTTGTCCTAAAGCTAAACAAAGACAGCTACCTTTTCCTATTAATGAAAATAAATTCTCTGCCAATTTCTTTGATTTAGTTCATTGTGATATTTGGGGTCCTTATCACACCCCATCCCATTTTGATCATCGTTTCTTTCTCACTCTTGTTGAAGATAAATCTAGATTTACTTGGGTTTATCTTATGAAAAACAAGTCTGATGCTCTTTTTATTCTCCCTAAATTTCTTGCTATGATTGAAAATCAATTCCATACTATCATCAAACATTTTCGATCTGACAATGCCCCTGAATTAACCTTTACTTAATTATTTGCTCATAAAGGTATTTTACATCAATTTTCATGTGTTGAAACTCCTCAACAAAATATCATTGCTGAAAGAAAGCACCAACACCTCTTAAATGTTGCACGGGCACTACACTTTCAATCACATACTCCATTACAATTTTATTAGCTGCTACTTTCATCATTAACAGGACTCCTACTCCTCTCTTGCAAAATAAATCTCCATATGAATTGCTCTATGACAGCTTACCTGATTACAATTTTTTTCGGACTTTCGGATGTCTAGTGTTTGCCTCTACTCTTCGTGCTCATAGAACTAAATTTGCACCTCATGCTAGAGCGTGTATTTTTTTAGGATATCCTTCAGGTTACAAGGGAAATAAGTTGTTTGACATTAATACCGAACAATTTTTTATTTCTAGGAATGTCATTTTTCTTGAGCATATTTTTCCACTTACTACTCTCAACAATGTGTCTGTTTTACTTGATCCTTTTTCCTCTACTGTTTGTCCTTCTTTTATTATTTCTCACACACCTGTTTCAGATTACTCAAGTTCATTACAAGAAGGTTCTAATGACACTACAAATCATACAGTTCATGATGATGTTTTTCCAGCACAATCAACCCCTACCACTACAGATGCCACATCCGAATGTCAAGTTCCTTCCCCACCAAATCAGGCTTTGTCTATGCAACCTCTTCGTCGGTCAACAAGGATTCCACGTCCTCCTGCTTACCTACGAGATTTTTAGTGTCATAGTTCCCTTCACAAAAACCATTCTACTCCTTATCCTATTAATCATTTTATTTCTTACGATAGACTCTCTACTTCTCACAAATATTTTGTTCTTGCAGTTTCTACTAATGCCGAACCTACCTCATTTAAGATGGTTGCCCTTGATACCAATTGGATACAAGCAATGCAAGAGTTACAAGCTTTGCAACTTAACCACATTTGGTCCCTTGTTCCATTACCTCCACAAAAGAAAGCCATTGGTTGTCCATGGATCTATAAGATTAAATACAAGTGTGATGGAAGCATAGAACGATACAAAGCCCATTTGGTTGTCAAGGGATACTCCCAACAAGAAGGATTAGATTTTTTTTTACACTTTTTCTCCTGTAGCTAAAATGGTTACACTTAAATTACTTCTCGCCATTTCCGCTATAAAAAATTGGCCTACTCTTCAACTTGATATTAACAATGCTTTTCTGAATGGCGACCTCAATGAAGAGGTTTACATGACTTTACCCCCTGGCTTATTAACACCTCCTTCTTCCTCTACAGGTCCTCCAATGGTGTGCAAACTACACAAGTCTACCTACGGGCTCAAACAATCTTCCAGGCAATGGTACACCAAACTTTCTGAGGTCTTACTTAATATTGGTTTCACACAATGTCAGGTAGATTACACCCTCTTTACAAAGGGTCATGGACTAGACTTCATTGCCCTTCTCTTATATGTCGATGATATTATCATCACAGGCCCTACCTTGACCAATCTGCACCAGCTCCAATGTTATTTGCACTCTCATTTCAACCTCAAAGCTCTTGGTCCCCTCAAGTATTTCTTAGGATTTGAGATTGCGAGGTCCTCTGCTGGTTTGTTCTTATGCCAAAGGCAATATACTTTGCAATTGCTTGATGACACAGGATACTTGGGTTGCAAACCTACCGTCACCCCTATGGACCCTCGTCTTAAATTGGATGCTTCTACAGGCACACCACTCTCCGACCCATCTCAGTACAGACGGTTGGTTGGCAGGCTTTTATACCTCACTTTATCACGACCTGACATCACATTTGCTGTCCACAATCTTAGTCAATTCATGTCTTCACCTCGAACCACTCACTTACAGGCAGTGCACCATCTCCTTCGTTTCCTCAAAGGCAAACCAAGCCAAGGATTATTGTATCCCTCCTCCTCCTCTCTCCATCTACGTGCCTTCTCTTACTCGGATTGGGCTTCTTGCCCGATCACTAGACGATCTACTACAGGATTCTGTGTTTTTTTAGGCGACTACCTTATCTCCTGGCGATCCAAGAAACAGCCCAACATATCCAAAAGTTCTGCTGAAGTGGAGTACAAAGCTCTCGCAGCTACTACTAGTGAACTCACCTGGCTACAATATCTATTAAAAGCCTTTCAAATCGATATTTCAGCCCCTGCTTTCATCTATTGTGACAACAATTCCGCTATTCATATCGCCAACAATCCAACTTTCCACGAGCGCACTAAACACATTGAATTGGATTGTCACTTTATCAGAGATAAGATACGCAACTCAACCATCAGATTAGTCTCTGTCAACAACCACTTACAACTTGCTGATGCCTTCACTAAACCTCTTCCATCCCCTGCTCTTGATTCTCACATTTCCAAGATGTCTGTGCATGATATCCACAATACATCTTGAGGGGAGACTATTAAGAATTTAAGCTCACACTTTATTTATTTTCTTCTTTTTCCATGCTTTGTACATTTTTACTCAAACCTTCTATAAACATTTTTTGTTTTTCTGTTACTATAGTTCAGTTTTTAGGTTGATTAGGAGTTGGTTATTTTATTTGTTGTAACAAACCCTGCTATAATTCTTGATCATTGTATTCCTCCTCTAAAGCCTATATATATGGCCCTTGGTCTGGTTGTACAAATTAATCAACAATTAATACATTTTTTCATTGTTCTTCAAAAGCTAATAGCTTTGTTCTTTCCGCAACAACATGCATTTGAAAATTTAAAAGTTTATAATATTATATTTTCATAATAAATACACGTTTTTCATCAGGTAACCCTTCCAAAAATTTGAAAAAAATCAAAATTAAATTTTAGAAATATTAATTAATAACTATAAATATAAATCATTTATCTTAATCCAATTGTTAATATTAAAGTAATCATCCATGGTAGTAACCATTGAGAGTGCATCCATATATATATACATATATATATAATACACGTCTTAGTTACTCATGCTTTTTTACATGTGAATTATAGATGTATACCGATCAGCCAAGCAAATAATACACATTTTTGTGACTCTTTGATTTAAATTTTACTTAAATAAATTAAAAATCAGCTACAACATATGATGTACATTGTAGCTATAGCCCATCAATTTTTAAGAAATTTATAATAATTTATAGTGCTAAATATAAAGTTTAAAATAATTAGTTGTATTCGTATTAAAAAAATAGATAAACATGCAACGTGTTGTTTGAATTTTGTTTTGGACATCATAAACTTTTAGGGTGTGTTTGAAAGTAACTGTGTAATTGCTAGGGCATGTAATTATTAGGGTAGTAATTACATATCTTAGTAATTACACTATCTTATAAAATATAATGTGTGTTTGGATGTCAAGAGATAATTACTTATAAATTTTTATTATCATGTTTGATAAAATAGTTAGTAATTACACATAATAATATTATATAATAAAAATTTAAAATTGATAGTATTTAGTAGTGTAATTACACTCAATCTCGCAGGAAAATTAAAGTGTAATTGTGACATCTTAATTAGCTCCAATTACATGGCTACGCTCTATTTACGGTGGGTCAAACCAGCCAAATGGACTAATTATTGTGAATTACATTCAATTCCAACTCTAATTCTAAGTTGGCTTTCCAAAAACATCCTTAACAAATTTTTTTTTTTGGGTGATAATCTCTGATACGAAGAAAACAAGAAATGCACATAGAGTAAGCACAAAAAAATGTCCTTCAATCATATTGGTTAGCATTCCCTAAAATCTAACGGCTGTCGTTAGTCAAAGATTATACCTACTTAGTGAAGTTTCACTCTCCCCAGTTTTCACAAAATTCACTCTTCAAAACCAAAATAACCCCCCAAAGTTTCCAACCATTACAGCAGCCAGTATCACCACAGGATTACACACAAAAATCCCAAATGGCAACAATGTCAGCTTCAATTTCCATCTCCCCAAACCCTAACTTCACCTCCTCCCACAAACCCTCTCCTCTCTTCTCACCCCTTCACTCTATCAAAATTCATGCCTTCGCCCAAAATCCCATCAAATCTCTAACTGTCCAGTCCCCGCACGCGCCTTCCCGCACCTCTCTCACCGTCTCACGCGCTGCCTCACCATCATCTTCATCCTCCGGTACTGCAACCTCGTTCCACGGCCTCTGCTACGTCGTGGGCGACAACATCGACACGGACCAGATCATCCCGGCCGAGTACCTCACCCTGGTCCCGTCGAAACCCGCCGAGTACGAGAAGCTTGGCACCTATGCTCTATGCGGCCTCCCAGCGTCTTACGAAGCTCGCTTCGTGGAGCCGGAGGAGGCCAAGTCGAAGTACTCCATCATCATCGGCGGCGCCAACTTCGGCTGCGGGTCGTCTCGGGAGCATGCGCCGGTGGCTCTAGGCGCAGCGGGGACGGCAGCGGTAGTGGCTGAGTCGTATGCGAGAATCTTCTTTAGGAACTCTGTGGCCACCGGAGAAGTGTACCCGTTGGAATCGGAGGTGAGGATCTGCGAAGAGTGTAGGACTGGGGACGTTATCACGATCGAGCTAGCTGAGAGCCGTTTGATCAATCACACCACTGGGAAAGAGTACAAATTGAAGCCCATTGGGGATGCTGGGCCTGTTATCGAGGCTGGTGGCATTTTCGCCTATGCCAGAAAGGCCGGCATGATTCCTCAACAGGTTGCTGCTTAAATTTTATCTTTCTTTCAGGTATTTGTTCATTAAGTGTTGGTTGGTTTTTTTGGTCATTTTCATATATAATGTAATATTATGTATATATTGATTTATCTCTGTTTTTTCCAGTGGCTTTTGGGATTTTACAGGCTAGAAGTTTTTTGTTTTGGGGATTGCATTGTTTAATATATGTTATGTATTGTTTTATACGTGTCTGTTACTCCTTTGGTTTTTGGACTTTAAGTGGCTAAAGTCGTTTGGTTTGAGACTGCAATTTCGTTTTGGCTTAGGGTTGGCCTGGAAACAAAACGAAAGAAAAATTGTGAATATCAAACACTTACTTTCCATGGCAAGTTAAGTGCCACTAGGTAGTCTGAATTCGACTGTTCTTGGTTGTTTGCCTTTATTAGCTATGCAAGAGATGATTATTGTTGATTCACAAATAATTTATGATTGGAAAATCAAATGAATTAAATAAAATGTGTACATTTTCTACCCCCTTTTCTCTTTGCTGGGTCTGCAATTTTGGTTTGGTTTAAATACAAATACAAAAAATAACATGTTGAACCTGAATCGATGTCTGTCTTTTTCTATAGATTGGACCAAATAGCTATAGTCACTCAATGCACAAGTAAAATGACAGATTATAATTTTAGGTGAATTGGTCTTTTAAGTCTCAATACCGAAGGTTGCATGATCAATGTCTATGGCCTATGTTTGTATCATTTTTTTCCCTATCCTTATGTATATGTTTCTCTCGTTGTTGTTTGCAGGGTTTTCATCATGGTATGAGTTGTAAGGGCCTATGAATAACATCGATACCATTAATCTTTTTTTTTTCCATACAGCAAAGCTGATCATGTCCTTGTTCTCTTGGTTTGGAAATAGACCATTAGTTTGACTTGTTTTATTAGGAGATGAACATTAGAACGGTCTTTTTTTCTTATTGTATTAGGTTGGTTTAAAAATTTTCAGTTACTTTGATGTAGCTCTTGTTATGATTTACGTTGGAACAAGAAAAGTTGAAGTTTGCTTACATAAGATATTTATGAGCTGAGCAAAAAATTTTGCAATCCGCCCAAACCAATCCGAAAAAACTAAAAAAAAAAAAAAATGCAACCCGAGTTAAATTAAACCTGCCAAATTTGTTAATTGGATGGGTTGAAAAATAGGTCTAACTTGCCCAATTAAACTTTTATTTTTAAAAATATTTTTTTAATATATTTTTGGACTTTAAGCGTTAATATTTTCTTTTTATTTTAATAATAAATGTTTGTTTTACACTTTACATAAAGTTTTAAAATTTCGAAGCTTGATATATAGTAATTACACTAACAACATATTGTAAAAGAAAAATTATAATGGTGTGGGTGGGTTAATCTGACTAATCTGCCGAAATTGTTGGATGTGTTAAAAAAATTTCCTTATTTTAGTAGAATATAAATTAGGTAATATGATATAAATCGATTTAAAATTCTTATAACACGATCAACTCGCTCAATGCTTTGCCCTAATGACAACTTTGAAATTTGGACGATTTTGTCTGATATTTCCACTTAGATTGTTAAATGTAACCCAACATGCTCCTATCCACATCAACATAAGTGACAGTCAAATAAGGACAGTTTTCTTCCCTAACTGTTTTTTTAACCCGTCCATTTAAACACGTGAAATAATCCAGCTATGAATTAAGATTGATTTTCTCTAATATTTAACTAAGCAATTTTATTATTTAAAATATATTTTAAAATGGAAATTGATTAATATTGTATGTGAAAAATAGTGTTTCAGTCTTCTAAATTTTTATTTTAAAATTGAAAGGAACGAAGGACTTATATTCCTTTATTGATTGAAGGAGGTTGCAACGATTGGCTTCACTAGTCGCACAATGTGTTCTCGAATGCCTTTGAAGTAGTAACAAGTTGTCGTTGTCAAGAAAGAAGTAGATGAGGATGAAAGAGAAAGAGGGTCAACGAGGGGGATGGTGCCGAGGATGAGGCAAGTGATGTCAATGGGACTGGGAATATGCAAGAGAATGCATTGCCCATATGCATTCTTGCATATTTCCTACGAGAGGTGGGGCAGGGAATTCCTGTAAAGTTACTGATATTTTAAATAAAAAATAAATATAACACAACTACAATCTAAAATTAATTAATTCATAAATGTCATATTTAATATTGATTTACAATATACATTGGATTTTAGATCTAAAATTTCATTTTAGAAGATGCTAGTCCCATCAACTTTTTGGGAAAGTACTTTATGGAAAGCTAAAAGTAAAGTCAATCACACCTTACATATACTTCATCATCTAAATGATAAATATTGTCTCCAAATAAAACTAAAAATCTTTTTAAAAAAATCACAATATCTATACTTTATTATATATATGTTACATTATAAATAATTAATTATCAATATATATTTTTATATATTTAATAGGGCAAATGAAGATATAAATATCTGATAATTTTAAAATGTAATACTTTAATATTAAAACTTTTTTTCCTAATAGGAAAAATACTTAAAGTTGCTAAAATAATGCATTTGTTACTGTCTCTTCTACTATCATCTCATTTTATCTACATGTAAGCCCAAATTAATTTACGTTATATTTTATTTTAAAACGAATGTTTTTTTAATTTTTTTAAAGCATATATTAAAATCCCAAAATCTAAACAAAAAGTTTATATTTCTCTCCACAAATAAATAAATGAATAAATAACATTTCATTTTTTATTAACGAAAGGAAAACCCAAAAGCAAAACTTAAAAGAAGGAAGAATTGGAAAATTGAAATCGAAAAAGGTTATTACTAACGAACTAAAAAATGAAAGGCAATCTAGGTGACAAGGCTGCGAAGCAACAACATGGCTTTGTGATTCTTTCTTGCGACAACCCGATTACGGCAAGTGTTCTTCACCATTTTTGTTTTTCTTAATAAATGATCAGTGGGTAGTTATAGCTTTTGATGGTTTGTTAGTGTTGTTACTTGGTAGGATTTTATGGTGTATGGTTTAGTTTTAGTGTAAGTGTTAAGTAGGTTTTATTGTTGTTACGGAGATGGTAAACTTGTTAGGTGATCAATGTCATGTTAGGCATATGTTTGAGGTATAGTGGGGTTCATTTATTGATTCACTTGCACTATTTTTAGGGAATCTTTGCATTGGGTTGGGGTTTTGTTTTGTTTTCACTTGTGACAGGTTCAATTTAGGTAGAATATTAATATTCTGTATTGTTTTTGGGACAAAATATTTTATTTTTTTGAATGGCGAGGATTGGATAATTATTATTTTATAGTAAATATGCATCACAGAGGCAATTGGATAAACTTTTTTGGAAACAAAAAGTATTATGGAGGGTAGGTGACATTTTTTTTACTTCAACAAGATGGATTGTTTTAGTAGACTTAACTTAGAAATGATGGTGATTGAACTTGGGTACAACCTTCCAATAGGCTTCTGGTTCAAATTGAAAGGAAAAACACTGAAAGATAGTGTTATACCCAATTTTAGCATGATGACATGGCAAAAAAGTATACAAAGACAGATTGAAAGAGGGCACCATCGTGCCCTTAGCTTTGCCATTAGTAGAGGGGACCCTCGCCTATAGGGATCACCATCAATGAGGGGTGCCTTGTCTGTAAGCTTCGCCATTGGCGAGGAGACCCTTATTCACCAAGGTTGCCTACTAACAAGACACCCTCGCCACTCAACGAGGCATAATCGCCCATCAATGAAGAAGACCATCGCGACTCAACAAAGCTCCATCGCCTGCCACATCGCCCAACAGCTAGGGAGCTTTTTGTTCACCTTAACACAAAATAGTGACAGATGAATCAATTAAGTGGCCTACTAGGTTGCTATATTTGAGGGGCACAAAGGCTTGAAGTCTGAGCGCATCTTACACGATTTTTCCTGAATGGGAAATGCCACCATCAGCTCCACCCTCCTTCACCACTGTAAATATGATTTTGTAAATAGTAAAGGGGGTTCCGAAAGTTAACCACCCTCAATAGCATTTACTCTATAATTTATACCTCAACTACCTTAACAACAGAACAATCACTCAGTGTAATTGTTCTTGCTGGTTTATTACTCAAAGTCTCAATACAATTAACTAAGTGGACGTAGGTCTCATTAATGGCCAAACCACTATAAAATTCACATCTCATGCATTTATTATTGCCTTAATTACTTGTCTTTGATCGTTTACTTATTCAAAATATTCCACTTCGAAATTTACGCACAAACAACTATTTCCTTTATTATTTTATTAGTTGACGAAATTTCTGTTCAAACTAAAAAATAATTATAGATAAGGAAGTTATTTATATGTTGGAGGATATAAAGAGGAATAATTAAAAATTTGTGGATATATATACCTTATTCTGCCTTAAAATTAGTCTTTTAAATTGTGTGGGACAATGATTTGGAAGCAACACCTTATGTTGAAGAACCACCCCTACCTCCACCACTTTAAAGATGTATTTTAGAGGTGGTTCGTGATGATGTTGAAGTGGAGGTGGATGTGGTTGTTAGTGCACAACCTGTTGATTGGTCATGGGTTTGTAGAAAGTTCAAGAGCTTTAGGAGGCTATTGAGACATAGTGTTAGCATAGAGTTTGCATATATAGATCTAATTAGAGAGGCTTTGAAGGAGTACATTATAGATATGTTCAAATAATCTTATATTTTCAACCAATTTTCAAATATTTATTGTTGTTTATTATATTTATGTAATTTATAAAAAGATAAAGAATAAAATGAACAATTATTTATAGACTTCATGAAGTTAATAATCATTTTTCATTTTTGTAGACTTTTACTTGGTATGGGCAATGTTAGGCATACATTTATTTTACACACCCAAAATGCACATAATAATGTGGTGTATATTTTATAATATTTAATTTTATTGAGATGGGATCACACTATTTATATGCATGGTTTAAAATACTTTCACATCATTGTGTGCATACCATTACTCTATAGGTATTGAAAAATAATTTACCTATGTTATAAATGGCCAAATAAGAGTAAGAGCAATATGTAAAGCCAAATGATGTGGATGGTGCTTATATGCTAGGGTGCAAAAGATTGATAACACTACTTTTAAAGTGAACATACTAGTGGATTAATGTGATTGTTGGCTTGTGTTTAATAATAGCCACATGACTGCACACCAGTCACTGTGGGTGGGCATTTGAAGTTTGCAACACCCCAAATCTCTAGTTTTGGTGAATTGCGACTTTAAGGTCAAGATGTTTAATATGTTAAGGAAAATATTGCTACAATTTTTTGTTTAGTTGGCTTGACCTTGGTATCCAAGCCCGAAGCAACTATTGAACCTATCACATATGGAGGTTGGTGTGACATCTGTCAAAGTGGTCTAAACATAGTACAGATTAAATCTATAGCTGCATAATTTAACACTACCTTATCATATAGAATGATCGCGTTCTTGTCACATTAAAATGTGATGGGAGTTGGCTTGATCGAATGACATGATAATTCTAAATGTCTAACCAAAGGATGCTCCAAATGTATTTAGGATAAGTCTATTGTGCGACTGTACGGAAAAGTCGCACTAGTGTGGCTGTTTTGAGATCTGTGGAGATTTTAATCAAATGACTTATATTTAATATGTACACAGAAGTTACATTGGTCCTCTTCTTTTTGGATAATTACTTGGTTGGTACAACAATTTTTTATTATATTTTATTGAGAATCACATCTTTATTTTAATTGCCGAAGAAATAATATAGGTATTCATTTGGGTAATTTATTTATTTCTGCGTTTCTTTAAGTTGTTGAATGTTGTTTTTTTAGGACTTTTTCTTTAGCGAGTCCATTGGACAATCAATTTAAGTTGTAAATGTTGTTAATAACTGCTACCATTCAAGATATATATATATATATATATATATATGATTATCACAGTATTGTAAAGAGCATTGGATTGTTGTTGGTATTTTTATTATGCAATGTCTGTTACTGTAACGATCTCCTTACTATATAACAAAGTTTGTACTTGAAAACAGAAATACTGAAATTTTGAATTTACAAAAACTTTATTAAAAATACATAAATTATTTTCGTAACTTCAAACCATACAGTACTCACAACCAAATAAAAACTTTATTTTACATACAAATCTTAATACTTTTAGAAATAAGTTAAGTGACGTTATTACACATTAACATAGCACTATAGTTGTATCCAATCGACAAACTTAAAAACTTTATGTAAATTATAAAGTTCACAAAATACTTTTAATGAAATATAGATATAAAATCAAGTTTCTCGTTTATTTATAATATAACATAGCAGAACTCCACTCCCTTTAGGTCAACCTCATATGTACAGTCATGTTGGCTCCACGTGTACTCATCAACAATTTATACTTGAAGTATCTTACCTACAACACAAATATTATTTGATGTGCTAAAGCTCAGTAAGCAGAATAACTACCCCATATGCATAAAAATAAATGTGTAACATGTTATGTATTTTCTTTCTTTCACTTTCCTTTCTTTGGGCCCTAGAGAATGCTGCTGCCGACATTATATAGGGAATCTCATTCCCACCTAAACATAAACATGATAATAGGGACTTTCTCCCTCATAAACATTCATTATATAGGGAAGTACGTCTCCCTTATTACATTTTGGGACATAGGTCTCCCAAGCAACACCTCTAATTTAACGCTTTCAATAACTTATCTGTAAACATTAAGCATGCTTATGCATAATAAATATAACATGATTTAAAATAACTTATGCATAAAAAAATATGGCAGAATAACATGTAAAGCATGTAAATGCATATAAGACACATAAAAGACCTGTGTTGTAGATGAGGATTCTACTTACCTTGCGTCCTGATAAAACAATCGAAATTGTTAGATTCTTGATAAAAACACAAACTATTACCTTACACAAAATCTACATGATATAATTTTAGTTTATAATTGTTATTATTCCCTTTTTCCTATTTTATTATTTATTTTATGTCCAGACATATGGTCATACTATAATTGTCCATGGTAAGTTCCCGGTTAGTCATGGTCATACAGAAATGTCTAGGTCATAATACCAATCCATAATAATAGGGAACAATGTCATATAATAAAAGTCCATATAATAGTCCACATAAGGGTATAAAAAGTCCATAATAGTCCAAAGTGGACCATAGCCTATATAAATTTTAGTATTATAATGACACATTAAAAATAGTTTATATTTTAATTTTGGCATTGTAACGACATAGTAAAATAATCTATATATAAATTTTAGCATTATAACGATATATTAAAATAATCTATATATAAATTTTGGCATCATAACGATATAATAAAATAATCTATATAAATTTTAGCATTATAATGGCATAGTAAAATAATCTATATATAAATTTTGTCATTATAACGACATAGTAAAATAATCTATATATAAAATTTTAGCATTACAACGGCATAGTAAAATAATTTATATATAAATTTTGGCATTATAACGACATAGTAAAATATTTTATATATAAAATTTTAGCAAATGGCATGGTAAAATAATCTATAAATAATAGCTAAATAACTAAACTGAAAGGCTTGAGAAGAAGCTTACCTAAAAGGTGTTTGTAGGCTAGCGCTATAGACAGAACTTCGCCAAGATCTTAGAGATTTAGAACTTTAAAAAAATGCTAAGAAGATTTTTAGGCAGAGTGAGAGAAAGAAAGATTTTCATAATTAAAAATGAATTTTGGAAGACCTTATTTATAGGAAAACCTTGAGTTACAATGCTACATAGTAAAATAATAAAATATCCAAAATATTAAGCATAGTAATTTGTTGAAGTCATCATTGTGCAAACACATTGTATCAATACTGTATCAACATGTGGGAACCATAGGGTGGACCCCGCTATGGGACCCATGCAGACCCTACTTGTAATGTCCCAAATTCCCTAATGTGGCTTAGTGCCTCGATTAGGGGGCCAGGAATGCCATAATTGATTTAATATGTGATTACGTGATTATATGCATGATATGTGAGTTATATTATTATATGATGATAATTGCATGCACGTGGGCCCACTTCTTATAAGAAGGGCATTTTCATAATTTTGGCCTGTTGAGGGCATATTTGTATATTTATGTCCATGTATGTGATATATGGGTGAGACCACATTATTATGTGGATATGTTTGAGGTATTCGACATGAGACAATCCTAGGATGCAAGTTAGCAGTTTGGTCATAACGAGGTTAATTACCGGGCTCGAGGTGAGCCTAGGGGTAAATTTGTATTTAGTACATTACCGGGAATGAATGGGTGATGGGATATGATTTAATAATTATTTGAGGATATTGGGAATGACAAGACTTGGAGGACGTTACTTATAATTAACGGGATAGGTGGGAAATGACAATTTTTCCCTTGGGTGGCTTTGAAGGCTTTAGATGGCCTTAGGGGCATTTTGGTCATTTAGGCTATTAGATATACT
This sequence comes from Humulus lupulus, assembly GCF_963169125.1. Lineage (NCBI taxonomy): Eukaryota > Viridiplantae > Streptophyta > Magnoliopsida > Rosales > Cannabaceae > Humulus > Humulus lupulus. The sequence goes on along the minus strand of NC_084797.1, from coordinate 214,054,649 downwards.
TAAGCTTAGTAAGCTGTAGAAGGAACTAAGGCAAAAACAGAGTTTTCCTTTTCTCTCACTCTCTCTCGATTACTTCTCTCTCTTTCTCTCCCTCTTCCCGTTGGAATTTTGAAGCTATGCTAGGAAATTGAAGTTTGAGGTCCTTGAGGCTTAAGGGCTTAGAAGTGTGTTCAACAATTGAAAAGGGTTCAATTCTGTGTTTGAGGTAAGGTTTTTCAGCTTGAAATTTAAGGTTTTACTCTGTTTTTTATGTTGTTTGAAGGCTTAAGAGTTTGATTGTGTAATTGGGAATTTGATGGTGTTTTAAGTGTTATAAAGCTTGGGTTTTGCTGTTAAACTAGTGATAATGTTGTGGTTATTATTGATTGTGATATTGGGATTGGTTTAATGAGTTTTGTCTTAGTTTAGATTGAGAAAAATGCAGGGGAGCCGGGTTCGCGGGGTCAAATTGCGACCGAGTTCATTCAAGTCGCGACTTGAGTGAACCCTAGGGCCTTCTTTGGGCTTTGCCTGGCAGGGGCGCCACGACCCTCAGGGGCAAGTCATGGCCCGCCCCTAGCACCCAGACAGGGGGTTCTTTGTCTAGGTCGCGGCCCCCCTGTCCTCTTTGAGCCAGATTGGGTTTTAACTAGTTTTAAGCGCGGGTTTTCGAGTCTCAAGGCTCAGGATTGAATCTACTAACCGTTTTAGTAGGATTTGAGGTCCCGAGAGTTGGGTTTTAGTCCATGAACCTTTTATTAATCATTTTATTAATGGGATTTCCTATTTGGTTATGATTAGGTGACCGCTAAGAGCCTAAGGTCGGGATCATTCTCAAAGATCATTATTTATTTATTTCATGCTCAAGTCTGAGGTAAGAAACTACACCCAGTATGTGACATACATGATTATTGATGAGACATGTTGAGTGCTCTATATATGGGCATGGGTTGCATTTTAAATGCTTGACAACATTGCTTACTTGTGAATGGCACTGACTTATTAGTCAGAAACGACAACGGTGTTCAGTACTGGTCGCGAAGCTCTGACTTATCAGTCATCATCAGCAATGGTATTGTGCGTTGGTCATATGGAATTGAATTATGAGTCAAGAGTGGCATTAGCGTACTAAACGCAGGCCGAAATGATTAGATCTAATCAACATGAGCATTAAATTCTTGATTAACCTATTGGTCGAAGAAAACTAAAGCGCTTGGCTAGTCTATGAACAGTTACTCAGAGCCAGAGCTAAAAGGCTCAGGTGACTGGATAGTCACAAGGCTTAGGGCGCAGTACCCCCGAGAGACTTATTAGTCATCTATTCAGGGTTCAGGACCCCAGAATGACTTAACAATCATCATCTAATTAGGGCTGCAAGCCCCAGAATGATCATTTATTTATATTGTATACATGCAGTAATAAATTTTCTTGCTGAGTCTTGGCTCACGGGTGCTATTGTTAGAAAACCTATACATGATCTTTATTTATTTTCATGTATATCTAATATTAAACAAATTAATACAAGATAGCCTAACACACATGTTTCTAAAATTGAATTCAAAGAAAAACAATGAATAGAATACTTACAGTATACGCAGCGGAATTAAAGAGTCCTTCCTTCAGTTTCTATAACTCTTGTATCCTCTCTGTCGCAGAGTATTATCAAGAAACTGAACCGATCTTCTATTTTCTTCACAGCCTTCCAATGTATACTTAAAATCACCTAGACTAGTGTGGGCAATTCTCAACACATGAGATATATATAGAGAGAAGAAGAGAAAATAACTAAGAGGCTTAGAAAAGAACTTGTGTTTAGAGATAATCTAAAACTATCAGAAAACCAGTGATTAAACTTCTCTGTCGTCTCAGAAATCTTAACTTATGACTTCTCTCTAAGACTCCTTTTATAGACTCAATTAGGCCATTTAATTTAATTAAAAAATCAATAAAATAATAGCCATTTTAAAGCACTTGGTCGAAATTATCATGGGCTTTAGGCCCGTGAAATTTCCTATTTGATTATAAGCCCATTGGACTTAAAAACAATACCTGTATTATTTTCTATTGATTTAATTAATTAAATAATTATTTAAATCCTTTATCAAATTAATTATTTATAATTTGAACCTCGATTTAAATTTATTTATTAATTTAGATACCAATTTATCTTAATTAATAAATCTGCCATAATTTCTCTTTTCTTCTCAAAATTACATAACTCTGTGAAACTAACCAAAATTGACCTGGTCAACTTTGATAATTCTAATTGATAATTAAATCAATTAATTGTGACTATCTAGATGATTTTATCCAAGGTACAATGAGGACCATGGGCCTATGAAATCAAGCTCCAATAAGTTATCATAAATCAAACAAATAAATTTACAAACTTATTAATTCCTCGTGACTCCACTATAGACTCGGAATTGCACTCTTGAATTCATAGAACGCTCTATAACAAATATAGATACACTATTAATTATCCATTGTTACAACCATAATTGTCACTCAATCCTCTATAGACGGACTACAATGAGATAGGACTAAAATACCGTTTTACCCCTCATTGTATTTTATCCTTAAAACACTTAGTTCATTATAAATGATATTTCAGTAAACTAATTTAATTACTGAAATGAGATCTCTATCATTTAACACCTTGAACCAAACTAAAAGGAAACTATCGTTTCACTTCTTCATCAGAAGCTATAGATCTTCATAGCTATGATTAACACTCCCACTCAATTATACTACTGAGTTCCCAAGATGTAAGTATGGGTTAGTCCGTAGGGTAAGCTGGTAACGAACAAGTCAAAGAACTTAAATAATACAATCAGTTGGAATACTAACCACTCATAATTAAGATTGAATTGATCTATGATCAACTATATGATATGACTAGAATAGATAATAATAGTATGTTTACTTATCTTATCAATTGTCAATATCGGTCCTGTCTGATGTAACAAATACATCCGATCTTATCGACTTTGCTAATGTTCTGGAAAGAACATAATACTGTAATGTGTAAGTAGATCATATCATAGATTGGAAAGTCAATGTAAATCCGGTGCAATGACTAGTCTTAGGACTAAGTTATTTTGAACATATAATCATATTTATATTCCACTGTGATTACGTCACTATAAATAAGATTAGCTATATGCTCGGGATTTAATAGAAGTTTATATTAAACAAATAATCATGAAAATAAAACATGTAAGAAAAGTGATAAACCAAGTCAAAAAAATGATTTCTAATCTTTTATTGATAATAAAATGAGATTACAAAGAATTTGGGTTTTAATTAGAGCATAAAACCCCAACAAACTCCTACTTGCACTAATTGAAACTAATGCCTTAATTCTTTTAATCTCATTTCCTTGATATGCTTATCAAATCTAGGTTCTGGTAGTATCTTTGTAAACGGATCCGCAAGATTGTCTTCAGTTATAGTCTTCATAACCTTCACATCTCCCCTAGCCACATATTCTCGAATAATGTGATACTTCCTTTCTATATGCTTACTCCTCTTGTGACTTCGAGGTTCTTTCGAGTTGGCTATCGCTCCTGTATTGTCACAAAACAACACAAGTGATTTATCAATTTCTGGAATAACACCAAGATCCGAATAGAACTTCTTTAGCCAGACTATTTCCTTAGTTGCTTCTGACGCGGCTATGTACTTAGCCTCCATGGTGGAATCTGAGATTGCAGACTGCTTTACGCTTCTCCAAATCATAGCTCCACCCCCAAGAGTAAACACCATTCCAGAAGTAGACTTCCCGTCGTCGACATCAGTCTGAAAATCTGAATCGGTGTAGCCTACAAGGTTCAGAACACCACCCTTGTAGACTAACATATAATCCCTAGTCCGTCTCAAATACTTCAGGATATGCTTAACTGCTATCCAATGTTCCGGTCCTGGGTTTGACTGATACCTGCTCACTACTCCCACTGCATAGCAGATATCTGGTCTAGTACACAACATGGCATACATCAGACTTTCAACTACAGATGCGTAAGGAACTTTTCTCATTGCATCTTCCTCTTCAGGAGTCTGGGGAGACTGCTTCTTTGAAAGATGAATTCCATGGCGGGACGGTAGACGCCCTTTCTTGGAATTTTTCATTGAGAAACGTTCAAGCACTTTATCTATGTAAGCCACTTGAGATAGAGCTAAGAGTATGTTCTTTCTATCCCTAATGATTTGGATACCTAGAACATAACTTGCTTCACCCAAATCCTTCATCTGGAATTGAGTGCTCAGCCAATTCTTCACATCTGACAATTTCTTAACATTGTTTCCAATGAGTAAGATATCATCTACATAAAGAACCAGGAATACCACTATTTGATTTGCCTTCAGTTGGTAAACACAGGGCTCATCAATATTTTGTTCAAAGCCATAGGTTTTGATTATTTCATCAAACCTAAGATTCCAGGAACGAGAAGCTTGCTTAAGTCCATAGATGGACCTATTCAACTTGCAAACTTTTCCTTCTTGTCCAGATACTTTAAATCCTTCTGGCTGATCCATATAAATGACTTCATCAAGCTTTCCATTAAGAAAAGCTGTCTTGACGTCCATTTACCAGATCTCATAGTCGAGAGTGGCTGCTATGGATAGGAGGATGCGAATGGATTTGAGCATGGCTACTGGACTAAAAGTTTCCTCATAGCCCACGCCTTCTCTTTGGGTATAACCCTTTGCCACTAATCGATCTTTATAAGTCTCGATATTTCCATCAACACCTCGTTTCTTCTTGTAGATCCACTTGCACCCAATGACCCTAAAGTCACTAGGTGCTTCTACAAGATCCCAGACGAAATTTGAGTACATGGACTCCATTTCCTGTTTCATGGCTTCGAGCCATAGTTCCTTTTTAGGGCTAACCATTGCTTGTTTGAAAGACAACGAATCATCATCACTAGTGTCACCAACAACCATATTGGTTTCACCATCCAAACCATAGCGAACTGGGTTCCTAGAAACCTTCCCACTACGACGAGGCTCCGTGACTGTTTGCTAAGGAAAAGTGGTACTTTCTTCATTTAAATTGACTTGCGTTGGTTGGACATGAAGAGTGGGAATTTCATCATCAACTCGCGTTGATGACGGTGGAACATTGGTTGGATTCAATTCTTTAACCATCTCCTCTAAAACTACTTTGCTGTGAGGTTTAAAGTTCTGGACATAGTCATATTCCAGAAAAGTAGCATTTGTAGAAGTAAACACTTTCTTTTCTGAATGACTATAGAAAAGTCCACCCCGAGTACCTTTAGGATAGCCAACAAACAGTCAAACTTCAGTTAGCAATACTTGCTTTCCTTCCTTTTTCCTTAGGACGTGGGCGGGACACCCCCAGATTCTATAATGGCGTAAACTAGGTTCACGACCATTCCAGCGTTCTAAAGGTGCTTTGGGGATTGATTTAGACAGCACGACATTAAGAATGTTGTTCGCAGTTTCAATTGCATGTCCCCATAATGAAGTTGGTAGAGTTGAGTAACTAAGCATGCATCTAACCATTTCCAATAAAGTTATATTCTGGCGTTCCGCTACACCATTTGTTGCGGAGTACCTGGGGCAGTAAGTTGTGATAAAATCCCAAGTTCAGTTAAATGGTCTTGGAATTGCATATCCAAATATTCTCCACCCCTATCAGATCGCAAGATCTTTAACGTTTTACCTAATTGGTTCTGAGCCATTGCTAGGAATTCTTGAAACTTTGAAAATGTTTCTGATTTCCTATGCATTAGGTAAAGACATGAGTATCTAGATTAATCGTCAATGAAAGTGAGGAAATACTCAAAACCACCCTTGGCTTGTACATTCAAAGGTCCACAAACATCTAAATGCACAAGACCAAGTGGTTCTTTGGCCCTATCACCCTTTGCAGAGAATGGACGGTTGGTCAGTTTGCCTTTTAGAAAAGATTCACAGACAGGTAATTCACCTAAGGTGAGTTCCCTCAAAGGTCCGTCCTTTGTAAGTCTTTGAATCCTATCATAGCCAATGTGACCTAGTCTTAAGTGCCATAAATACGTCATATTATCGTTATCGGTCTTTTGACATTTCTTGGTCCTAGGTTTAGCTACTTTGAATAAATCATTGTTAAGAGCGAGAGGTTCATTAGGTCGCAGAATATAAAGACCGTTTTCCAAACATGCAATACACAATTGTGATCCATTGAAAGAAATAGATATATTAGAACTTGTGAAAGTCAAAACAAATCGTTCTAATTGCAACATGGAAACTAAAATTAAATTTCTACTAAAATCCAGCATAAAAAATACATCTTTTAAAATTAAGTATTTATTTCTGAACTTCAGACGAGCTCTTTATCTAGCTTGGACCGCAACGAATGCTCCGTTCCCAACTCTAAGCTTTAAGCCGCCTTCGTCCACTTTCTCCCACGATTCAAGAAGCTTTAAAGAGTTACAAACACGGTAGGTAGATCCAGAATTAATAATTCAAAGGGATTTATCATTCTCTAAAACACATGTTTCTAAGATAAATGAACTATAATCATTACCTTTATTTTTAGTTGCTGAAAACTTGGGGCAATCCTGTTTCCAATGCCCCTTCTCTTTACAGTGAAAACACTTACCTTTACCTTTCTTGTTTTTCTTGTTCTTCCCCTTAGGCGTCTGTGCACTTGGTTGTGCACTCGCCTTTGCAGGCTTGGGGTTGTTGTTTTGTCCACCTTTCCTCTTGTTTCCAGCTTTCAAAGACGAAGCTGGGTTAGCTTCAGCCTTAGCTAGATCAGCAACAACATCAGTAGTCTTATTTTTACCTCCTTTACAAGGTCCACCCTTGATAGAATCAAAATTCTGAAGCTCGTTCATGAGCTGTGTCAGACCATAGTTGAATTGAGCACGAACGTGCAGACACAGTGCCTTCCAAGAATTTACGGTGCCATCACGAATGTGCAAAGACAGTGCTATCCAAGCATTTACGGTACCATCACGAGCATTGATGGTGCCATCACTAACGTGCGGACACGATGCTCGTTCTGGGGATTCCTCAATCATGACAAATTCAGAGTTGTCACCAATCAACTCTATGTTGATATTCTGCTTCCAATTAAGGAAGTTTTCTCTAGTGAGTTTCTCCATCGAAAGTTGAGAAAGATGGGAGTAGACACAGACACTACTTAGCTTAAAATTACAAATTATCAATAAAATAGAAATCAATCACATTTGCTCAATAAAACTTCTATTGACACATGTTTCAAGAAATAGCACATCATATATAAAAAAATATGTAAGATATGAGAAAAAAATACCAAAAACAATCATATCTCTATTTCTTTAGGTTTTTAACTAATCTATGATATCCTTGTCCCGGTTGGCAAGAGTCAAAAGTACCACTAGTTAAATAGAGTTGTAAACTCATTTAATAATGGATACCACTATTAACAACCTACTATTTGATCAAAATAAGAAAACAAAATCTCTTATTTTGTAAGCTAGACCCACGGTCTCAATAATCATAGATTTAGTCCTAGCAGTCACCGTAGGGGTGAGTCTAGTAGAATTTGACCTATAATTATCTATCTTTCGAAATCTAACATTGTCAAAATAACTAATGAACACCTTCCGTAAGGGGGTGAATCAAAGCGCATCGAGGCCCCATTAAGCTATTGACTATGTTAAACCAACGAGGGAGATCGAATAAAATTCTTAAAATAAGCTCATTATAAAATTAAAAATAGTATTTTTATTATTTATTTTTAGAAAATTAATGACTATGGTTTTCCCAAAAAAAATTAAATAGATTAAGATTTTTAAAACCAAAGTCCTATAATTTCCTATTAATTCTAAAGTGTCACATTAAAACAAATTCAATTAATTTAGAATTAATTTGTTGTTAATCAATATTTAGGTTTAACTAATATAATGAACCTATACAATTAAGTCCAACTCAAGTAAATGAGCTTTAACAATTGGGCTTGTATATAGGAGGGTTTGGTCCAGTATGTCGTTCCCACTACAAATGCCCCCTATCTTCCATTCAAGGTCCAAAAGACAGAAATTTAAACATTCGTTTTATTAATTGTTATTAATTGATTAGGCCCACTATAGTCATGCAAAGCAAATGGGCCTTCACAAGTGGAATCACCCAGAGATGAATTTAAACTTTACATTTTCTAATGGACTCAAATAAAACCTATCATTTTATGAATATTTTATTTGGCAAAATATTATATATTTAACAAACATATGGGTCACTATATGCATCTAAGCCCAATTGCAAAAATACCACATATAGTGCAAACAAACATGTTATAATTTGATGGGCCTAATCATGTCACTATATGAGCAATTCTATGAATTTATGCAAAAATACCACAATTTATTTCATTTGCAAAAATACCACAATTAATTATCTAGAATTTATCAAAAAATTCAAATTAATTAAATTTTTACGAAAGAAGTTAATTTAAATGAAATTTATCAACAATTAACAATAGTTAATTTAAATTTCATTTATCAACAATCAATTTTGTTAAGGTTAATTTGAAAAAAATATATTACTTTAATTTCAATATGATTATCAACAATTAACCAAAGTTAATTGAAATCCCATTTATTAAAAAAATTATTTTATTAATTGGCTGAAAAAAATGATATTTTTCAAAATTTAACCAATTTTAAATTTTAAAAACAATATCTTAACTATATTCCAAAATTATCTTTTGTTGTTACAACTATTAGCTAATATTTTAACCATTTACAAAAAATAAAATATAAATAGTTATAACAACCCTAAATTATCTCAAAATAGTTAAACAAATTCACATATCCATAAAAATATCTAACTAACAATATTCAAATTTCAAATAATTTAAATATTAAAAACTATAGAATAAAAATATATTTATATTTTCAAATAAAGATTTAATAAAAAAATCAAGAATTTAAATGAAAATATCTGATATCATAATTCTAATATTTTAATATATTAAAAGATTTAAAATAAGGTTGTTAGTCTATTTTTAAATTTGAATTTGAATCTTTGTAGAAAATATATAATTATTTAAATCTCAACTAACAAAAATATCTTATTTTTAAAAAACAATTTTAAATACATAACAAATCTGATATTTTTGGCTTTCATTATAAATAATAAATTTCCACAATTGTAATTTTTTTTATTTAAAAAAAATTAAAATTAAAAAAAATTTATGGATGATGCTCTTGCTGCTGGTGGCGCGCGCTGGTGCGCGCATGGCAGCCAATGCAAATTTTTTCAAAAAAATTTTTTTGAGCAATTTTTCAGACCAAAACTATTTTCTAATTATTTTTAACATGTTTTACACAAAATAAAGCATATATAAAAATTAATAGCATAAAAAATTGCTAAAATTCACATAAAATCAATATGCTCATAAAAACATGAAAACCATCCAATTATTCAAACATATCAAATAATCCAATTTTAAACATGTTCATACATGAAAATAAAGATTACCAAAGGCTCTAAGGCCAGTTGTAGGAAAACTTATACATGGTCTTTATTTATTTTCATGTATATCTAATATTAAACAAATTAATACGAGATAGCCTAAAACATGTTTCTAAAATTGAATTCAAAGAGAAACAATGAATAGAATACTTACAGTATACGCAACGGAATTAAAGAGTCATTCCTTCAGTTTCTCTAACTCTTGTGTCCTCTCTGTCGCAGAGTATTATCAAGAAACAGAACTGATCTTCTATTTTCTTCACAACCTTCCAATGCATCCTTAGAATCACCTAGACTAAGTGTGGACAATTCTCAACACATGAGATAGATATAGAGAGAAGAAGAGAAAATAACAAAGAGGCTTAGAAAAGGACTTGTGTTTAGAGAGAATCTAAAACTATCAGAAAACTAGTGATTAAACTTCTCTGTCGTCTCAGAAATCTTAACTTATGACTTCTCTCTAAGCACTCCTTTTATAGACTCAATTAGGCCATTTAATTAAATTAAAAAATCAATAAAATAATAGCTATTTTAAAGCCCTAGGTCAAAATTATCATGGACTTTAGGCCTGTGAAATTTCCCATTTGATTATAAGCACATTGGACTTAAAAACAAGGCTTGTATTATTTTCTATTGATTTAATTAATTAAATAATTATTTAAATCCTTTATCAAATTAATTATTTATAATTTGAACCTTGATTTAAACTTATTTATTAATTTAGATACCAATTTATCTTAATTAATAAATCTGCCATAATTTTTATTTTCTTCTCAAAATTACATAACTTTGTGAAACTAACCAAAATTGACCTCGTCAACTTTGATAATTCTAATTGATAATTAAATTAATTAATTGAGACTATCTACATGATTTTATCCAAGGTACAATGGGGACCATGGGCGTATGAAATCAAGCTCCAATAAGTTATCATAAATCTAACAAATAAATTTACTAACTTATTAATTCCTCGTGACTCCACTATAGACTCAGAATTTGTAGAGTCCAAGAACTTTACTTAGCTAGTTAGATAGTAGTATTATAGTATTTATAGTATTATCTTTGTAACTGTGGATTTTTGGTTCAGACCGGGAATTATTTGGACACTCATAGTAGTACTTATAGATTTTCTAAGTTTAACCTATAGTTTAAGAATATTAATGTTAACCTAAGGTTTGATTATATGACTGATATTAAGGATAATATTTATTATACTATAAGGTTTAGATAACAACCAATAGGATTTTAAGTACATGTTATGAATGGGTGATTAAGAATTAAGTATTTTGAGGATTAAATTTAATAAGGAGTAAAGTTTGAATGCTTTAAGGTCAGTCAGCAGCTTTGAATGCGTTGAGGGCTTAGTCAAGGCTGTTTACTCCATTCAAACTTAGCTAAAAATGTGTAATTTCGTGTTTAATTAATCAGCGTGTGCCGATATATCGCAGCTATAGGGGGCGATATATCGCAGCACGTAGATACGGAAAACGCGAGAGATGCACGACAGCCTCGGGCATACTGGCCCAAGCGATATATTGCCTACAGGGGCGATATATCGCCTCCTTCAGTATGTTTTGAAAGTTTTTGAATTCTTTTTCCATTCAGCCATTCAACCTCTTGATAAGTCCAGCATCTTTTTGAACGAGTCTTCAGCCTCTGCTGAACGATTATTCAAATTATTTTCACCTAAAAAGCTATTATTTTTATTCAAGTAAAATCAAGATCCTTTCATTCCTAAACTCTATAAATAGGACCTAGTACTCAACCATTATTCATCTTTTGCTCTAAGTTCAGAGGCTGCAAGTGCTAAGTGAGTGTGAGAGTGTAAACACCTGGTTTGGGGAAATCATAAGCTCGATCACCATAAGCTTATCAAACACTTTGGGAAGTAAGATTTCATAGTATTTTGGTTCGAGGTTTAGATTGGTCTACAAGTCTTCAAGGTATTTCCACACTCTCTAGTTCATTGGTTTCATGTTATTTTTCCTTCTCATAGTCTTCTACTCAGTTTTCTAACCTTATTCTTATTTTGGTTAGGAAATCTAAGTTCTTGAGCACATAAGTTTTGGTAAGTATGTTTCTCAAAGGTTTAGTCATTCCATTCCTTCCTTTCTTTTCATTACTTTTTCTTCAATCTCCTCACCCTGTTATATATGGTTTTAGGAGTGTTCCAAAAGTCCCAACGCTGTCCTCTTATCCCGGTAACTTTGGTAAGGAAAATAGGATAGAAATGCATATGTTATATGTTCTATATGTTATCTTATGTTGCTTATGTTATGATAAGTGTTATGATATATATGTTTGTAGGCTTGGGCATATGACCCATATGACTAACAAGACCCCAAATAGATTATGGGCATATGACCTACTTAGCTAGTAGGACCCCACTAATCTCATGGGCATATGACTTGTTTAGTCTATGGGACCCCAAGCAATAATGGCCATTATAATGTGTATGTAATAAGTGTTATGTTATGTCTTTATGTTTCTTACGAAATTTATGTACATGATGTATGTGTTAGATTTTCCTTGCTAGGCATTAGGCTCATTCCTTTTTGTCTTATGTGCAGGAAAATAGCTTTAGTGGCGGTAAGGTTCGTGAATGCTTGGAGATTGTGTATCGATGATGAATGGAGTCAAGGAGTCGAGAGTTCGATTTCGAGGATGTAGTCATTTGTTATGGTCTTTATATGTATTTTCCGCACTTACTATGTAATCCCTTTATTTTATAAATCATGTTATGTTTTGTTTTTTTTTCAAACAATGGGATCCCATATCCTTTTTGGTATTTATGTAAGTAACTCTTATTTCTATAAGTTTTCTAATAAAATTATGGTATTTTCGCAAAATGTAAGTTTTAGTAAGAATTTGTATGTATAGTTTCGTTAATGGTCCAAGAATCTAGACTAGTTGGGTCATTACAGAATTGCACTCTTGAATTCATAGAACGCTCTATAACAAATGTAGATACGCTATTAATTATCCGTTGTTACAACCATAATTGTCACTCAATCCTCTATAGACTGTCTACAATGAGATAGGACTAAAATACCGTTTTACCCCTCATTGTATTTTATCCTTAAAACACTTAGTTCCTTGTAAATGATTTTCAGTAAACTAATTTAATTACTGAAATGAGATCTCTATCATTTAACACCTTGAACCAAACTAAAATGAAACCATTGTTTGACTTCTTCATCAGAAGCTATAGATGTTCATATCTATGATTAACACTCCCACTCAATTATACTACCGAGGTCCCAAGATGTAAGTATGGGCTAGTCCGTAGGGTAAGCTGGTAACGAACAAGTCAAAGAACTCAAATGATGCAATCAGTTAGAATACTAACCACTCAGAATTAAGATTGAATTGACCTATGGTCAACTATATGATATGACTAGAATAGATAATAACAGTATGTTTACTTATCTTATCAACTGTCAATATTGGTCCTGTTCGATGTAACAAATACATCCGATCTTATCTACTTTGTTAATGTTCTGGAAAGAACATAACACTGTAATGTGTAAGTAGATCATATCATAGATTGGCAAGTCAGTGTAAATCCGGTGTACTGACTAATCTTAGGACTAACTTATTTTGAACATATAATCATATTTATATTCCACTGTGATTACGTCACTATAAATAAGATTAGCTATATGCTTGGGATTTAATAGAAGTTTATATTAAACAAATAATCATGAAAATAAAACACGTGAGCAAAGTGATTAACCAAGTCAAAAAATGATTTCTATTCTTTTATTGATAATAAAATGAGATTACAAAGAATTTGGGTTTTAATTAGAGCATAAAACCCCAACATCTATGTGGTGTAGGTAAAGGGAAATAGAAGCTTACCCAGCCCTGAGTGATGAGCTTAGGTGGCGATGTGTACATATGCGGCCGCTTGACCACCACGACCAAGGTGTTTCTCAGGGGAACTAGGGTTTAACCCTATTTTTGTCGCTTAGGTTGACGGATTGTAACTTTTGAATTGTAATGACCATTTTAGATTGTAAACACTTTTATGGGATCCCATGTACAACTTAATGTTTTTAGTAAAATATATCCATTCCTTTTGATCAAGATTTTCACCCTGGCCCATTAATAACACTTAGATCACGTTTATGGCCTAATGACTCGTCTAGTGAGTTAAACATTATTTAAAGTACACAGTGTGACGGTTTTGTCTAACTAGGGTGTTACACTACTGTGGGACCCTTGCGGACCCCGTTGTGGGACCTACTATGAATAGTCCATGAATAGTACTTGGTGAATAGTAACCAAAAAATGAAAACTTAACAATCTTCTTATATTACTTAGTTCAACATTTTTTACTCACAAAATTTTCTGAAAAAAATTCTCTAACATCCATAAATTAATTATTCTCATATGTTAGTTACTTCAACAACTAAGAATTAATAAAATCCCACAATAGAATACTGTTATAACAACTATATACCCAAGAGTTAGGTTACTATTTCCAACGGTCGGATCACTATTCACCAATGGTCATAACGGCTAGTTTTTATCCTATAAATACTTGTTCCTTCAACCATGCTAGGAATATGCATTGTAGTGAGCAAGTGTGAGTAAGCTTTCTGTTGTAACGGTTTTGTATCCAATTCAATTATTTTGGCAGCTGTCCTAACAACTCCGTAATTAACTCGGTTTCACTCGAGTATTGAGCTTCCTTACTCATCACACATATATATATATATTATTGAGAGTCTCAATTGTTGTGGCTGAGCTCTTCATTTTGTCACTCACAAACTTCATTCTTTTTGCTCTGCCATTGTTTTCTCTTTGCTTTCTCTTGAGTTTTTTGAACTCTTATATGGTATCATAGCCTACTGCCATGTTGTCCGATGGATCAAACAACTATCAGAATGCTCAACAAGGTTTGCCTCATGCTGCTCCAGTCATCGCTCTACCTCTGAAAGTCGATCCTATTGGCCTCCCAAACAACAACCTCATTCCGCTTAATCTCCGCCTTGATCGATCCAATTACTTGTACTAGAGAGCTTTGGTTCTTGCTACGGTCCGAGCATACAATCTTGATGGCTATGTTCTTGGCATAAATCCTCCTCCACCAACTACTCTTGCAGGTAATACACCTAATCCTGCTTATCTCCAATGGCTCTGATTTGATCAGTTCTTAATGCATTGGATGATGAATTCTATTATTGAGGCAATGCTTGGTCATGTCATCAACTGTCGAATCTCTACTGAGATTTGGAATGTGTTTGCTCGGATCTTTGTCACCAAATCTAAGGCTCGCATCCTTCAAGTCAAAGGACTTCTTTAATCCACCAAGAAAGGTTCATTTACCATTGATGAATACATATTGAAGATGAAGCAATATGTTGATGTAGTGCACCAATTTTTTTTTTTTAGTTTATTGAAATTTTGTGATTTATTTTATTTAAGTGTTAAGTGTGATAAATTGTTTTATTTAAATGTTGTTTATTTTATTTGTTGTTGTTGTTTGTTTTATTTGATTGTTTGTTATTTTATTTAATTGTTAGAATTGTTTGTAGAATATTTTTTGTGAAATTACTTGTTAAATGATATATATTTATTTTTATTTTAAAATGTGATTATGTGAGATTTGTTTGAATGCACTAAGGTGCATGGTAGATAGTGATGCACCCTAGTGATTTAGTGTGTGCAAGTGCATGGTAGCATGATGCACATGTGTAGAATTTTCTACACATTTTATAGTTTCCATATATTAGATTTAATTGATTAATTTTTAAAAAAAAATAAGAAGGGGAAAGGGAGGTGGACGACATTGAGTGGGAAAAAGAAAATGGCATTATTCCTTTTATTTTTCCCAATCAAATAAACTAACATTTTGGAAGATTAAAGCTATTATGGGTAAGGGAATTTTGACATTTTTATTATTTAAAATCCTCTTTATTATAATGGATTTTAGGCTTAATTAGATGAGTAGATTGGGGAAACATACCATTTATTTTTGTGAGGCTTTATGAGGGAATTAAGATTAAAAGGAAGGAAAAGAAGGAAGAGAGGCCATTTTCAAGCTTTGTGTCGTGACCTAGAGAGAAGATATAGAGAGAGAGAGTGGCGAGCTAGAGAGAGAGAGAGAGTGGCGAGCTAGACAGAGAGAGGGGAAAGGGCTGCCATTTTCTAGAGAGAAGGAAGAAGAAAAAAAAAGAAAGAGAAGGAGAAGAAGAAGAAGAGGGTTTCGAAAACCCTAGGTATGTTCTATCTATTGGTGTTTTGAATATTTGAATTAGAGTCTTCTCCTCTTCTCTAATCTAAGAATATTTCGTGGTTTCTTTCTTTGGTTGTATGGTCTTCGAAAATCCTCTATAGGTGACAAGGTTTTTCTTGCTAGAGTATTCTAGATTCAACAATCAAGAGAGGTAATGGTTTTTCTTAACCTATATTAGTTTGATGAGTCTATCCTTGATGTTGATTTTGGTGGTGTTTAATGGTTTGGTTATTATAGGTTGGTGATGAGGTGGTTATGTTTGGTTTTATTTCTCATGAAAAGAATATGGTTTGTTAAAAAGGATCATGGGAATGTTTGAGAGAATATGTGTTTGATGAGATTTATATGAAGGTTGTATTTTATGTTTATGTTGCTATGATTATTTTAGACCATTGATTTATGTAAAAATATGCAAGAATGATGATAGATGCATGCTAGGTTTCATGTGAAGATAGATGAGAATTTTGTGATATTTTGTGGTGGATCTTGAGTGTTTCGGCCTATTGGTAAAAATTCAATCATGATTGTTTCCCTTGTATGTTTTAAAATAAGGGTGATTTTAGAAATATGATAGGATGTATATGATATTATGTATCAATGAATTATGGTATGCATGAAAAATGATAGAAACATATTAGGTTTAATATAAAGGCATATATGAATATTGATGTTTATGTTATTAATGCATGTTGTTATTATTGTTTTGTTGGATTGCATGTATGAATTCATTGGAAATAGAATAAGGTTTTATAAGGTTGTATATGAATATGTGTTAGTGATGTTCTTTGAATTATTTGTATAATAAGAGCATGTTAGGATTTGTGTTTATTAGACATGTATGATCTTGTATGAAATTTTTGAAAGGCATGAGATAAAAGATGAATTTCACGATTAATTATGCTTGCTGATTTTTGTGAATAATTGGGTAAAAAGTTTGGTGAAATAGTGATTTGCATACATAAGTAATGTCCTTAATGCTATGTTGATCTTATGAAGTTAAAGGGGTATTTTAAGTCACAATAAAATGATATTTTACTCAAATAAATACCTACATAATTTTTATATATTTTTAGAAAAAATATGAGGTTTTAAATTCAATATAGTGATTTTAATGATAAATATGATTGCTGGAATTTTTGTAAAAAAAAAAATGTGAAGTGTGTTTTAATAAGAGGAATTTGATTAGTATTTGAAATAAATTAATACCCTAAACTATGGTAATATTAAAAATGGTATTTTTAATATGGTATGAGTGTATATTTTAAAAGTTATGATTTTTCTTTATTTTGATTAAGGAAAATATTGAATTTAATTTATTTGTGATTTTTAAAGAAATTAAATGGTGGCTGAAAGTTTAGTTTAAAATGTTTAAAATGATTATTTAATTGTCACATATGAATTTATGTTACATAAAACTAAGCTTTAAAATAATTCAAATAAAATATATTTTTTTCCACACTTAAAATATATATTTTTTCTCACATCATTTATGTAACCCAATTAATCAATATTAAATTAATTTTTCTAAGGAAACATGGTAATCATAGGTATTTTAAATAAATTCCAAGCCTTTGTTATTTTTTTGTAATTTGAAAATAATAAATGGATTTATCACATATTTTTTTTAAGCTAAATAAAATTATTTTATAAAATAAAAATAATGTCTTGAGAGATTTAATCAACCTAATAATTTTAAGAAAATAAATAATGGTAAAAAAAGCATGTTACAAGTCTATTAATTTTAAAACGATTGAAGTAAGACGTGAAGAATTATCGTTTTTAGACGCCACAATTACGCAACGTTCCCACATATGCATGTTACATGCAAATTCACTTTTACGTCCAAAATTATGTCTATTATTCAACCATGTAGTTTTTATAGAAAGATCATGCATGCAAAGTAGGTAAAATGAGCATTATTCTTTTTATGACCTTATGTGTAATTAAGTATATTTGTATGTTGTGTGTAACTCTTATTATGTGTGCATGGCCCATGCACACATGAGTTGTATGAAAGGGCAAAATAGTAATTATATGAAGCTAAGAAATGTCGTTTTGATTATGGTATAGGCTCGTTGAGAAGTTGTGATTTTACTTAACTTGGACCTGAGGTAAGGAAGTTAGATAGAATTTATGAATGTTATATTATGAATGGTAAGACTGTTGTGTGAATGAAATGTTATGAATTATGAATGCCATAATGTGATGATATGTTGGCTTGTATGAATGTTGTATGATATGAATGGATGTTAGCGTGATGAACGCGACACATCAAAATGGGTTGCTAAGGATAAAGAAGACGTAACCCGAGTTACTAAGGATATGAAGACGTAACTTCATGGGCGGACGCACTGAGGTTATTCAAGGACCAGAGACTCTTGTTTACCTCAAAGGGTGGCATGGACAAGTTAGCGGGCCATGTTCACAAGGAATTGTTTATGATTATGTTATGATATTTGATGATGTTTATGATTTTGTTATGATGTTTGGTGATGTTTATGATTCTGTTATGATGTTATGATATTTATGATATGATGGTGGTAATATGTTTACGTTTATGATATTGATGCCAATCTTACGATGATGCTATGATGTGTAAAGATGAACGATAGTGTTTGTAAATTGTTGTATCTTACTTGCTTGTTGTTTGTACTTCCTTACTGGACTTTTAGCTCACCCCCTTACTTTCCCTTCCCAGTAGCAAATAGGTTTCTCCATGGCGCGCGTGGTGATGTGGGAAGTTCTATCGTCCTGGTGTGTATGGCGTGGGGCATCCTATGGATGAAAAAACGATCACTTAAAGACGCCATTTTAATAATGTTATGTTTTATGAGACTTTTTAAACTTATCAGTGGGACTTAAATCATTGGTTTTTTTTTTTTGGAACTTTGCATAAAAACTCATATTTTCTTTTAAAACTATTGGGCCCAACTTGCATGTTTTACGCAAGAACCCACTGAAACCTTTATAATAAGTGGCTTTCCTTTAAAAACCAACGAAATGTGAATGCTTCATTAAGTACTAGTTTAGGGCGTTTTTACAGTTAATACTTTGTCTGAAGCCGGTGAACCAATCTCCGATGACAGACTTTGCCTCTACATTCTCGGCGGTCTTGGACCTGAGTTTGAAGCTACATTTGTGAATCTCACCAATCAATCTGAGCCTCTGAATATTCAAGATCTTCAGTTCAGACTACATAGTCAGGAAATGAGGCTTCAACAACTCACTAGCACAACTCTCGACAATGTTCAAGCTAACTTTTCCAGCCTCTCTCTTTGTGGAAGCTCTCGGGGTAATTGGGAATCGTACTCCGAATCATGGTGTCAAATCTACCTCAGCTGGTCATAGATATGTTCGTGGAAACAAGATTTTTTGCAAACCCTGTGGTCGGAATGGACATACTGTTCAAAAGTGTTATCACCATTTTGATGTGAATTACACTGGCACTACATCTAATGCAAAATCGTCTTCCACAACTGGATCTGAAACTCCTCAAGCCTACATCACTGATTCTCATGTCTTTGAAGCCTCACCAAGTGCTTGGTTCTTGGATAGTGGAACAACCAATCACATGGCTACTGATGTTCAACAGCTGTTAAACAAAACATATTACAAAGGCAAAGCTAAGGTGATTGTAGGTAATGGTAACTCTCTGCCTATACTTCATATTGATTCTAATTCAGTTCAATCTTATAACTCTAATTAGTCATTAATTCTAAAAGATATTCTTCATGTTCCTAATGTGACTAAGAATCTTCTTAGCATATCTCAGTTTGCCAAAGATAATCATGTTGTTTTAGAATTTGACTCTGATTGTTGTCTTGTTAAGGACAAACCACGAAGCAAGTATTTCTTCGGGGTTCCCTCAGTGAAGGCCTTTACAAACTCCAAGTTTCCTCCTCCATTCCTCCTGCTGTGTCCACTCACAAATATGAGTCATCCATTGGTCTTCTCAAGTGTAATACGGTAGCTTTTAACTGTACCAAAACCAATAATCCTATACATGATAAGTCAAAAGTTGCCTCCATTTGGCACTGTAGACTTGGTCACCCATCTCAACCTGTTATAGCTAAGTACTTTCTGTAGTGACACCAAATGTCAAATGTAATAAGCTTGATTTTTGTGATGCATGCCAACTCGGCAAACTGCATCATTTCAGCTTTAAAAGATCAATAATGAGACCTCTCAACCTTTTGAACTAATATTTTCAGATGTTTGGGGTCCATCTTTTTACACATCTCTTGATGGTTACAAATATTATGTGAGTTTTGTTGATGATTTCACTAAATTTGTTCGGATCTTCCCTATGCAAACCAAATTTGAAGTTCAACTAATTTTTCAACAGTTTATTTCCTTTGTTGAGAGAGTTTTTCAAACAAAAATCAAGAACATCCAAACTGATTTAGGTAGAGAATACCAACCATTATACACACTGTTTCAGAACATGGGCATTGTTAGAAGAAACTCTTGCCCTCATACACACCAACAACAAGGTCGTGTAGAAAGGAAACATAGGCATGTTGTGGATATTGGTATCACTCTTCTAGCTTAAGCCAATATGCTTCTTACTTTCTGGTGGGAAGCCTTTGCTTCTGCCACCTATCTCATAAATAGACTACCAACCCCTACTCTTGGTTTTCAGCCACCTTATGAGAAACTTGTTAAGATAATTCCTGATTATAACTTGTTAAAAGTGTTTGGTTGCTCATGCTTTCCTTTGCTCAGACCCTATCAAAATCAAAAAGTTGCATTTCGATCTTCCAAGTGCATCTTCATTGGTTATAGTATATCCCAAAATGTCTATCGATGTTTGCATCCCAGTGGTAAGATATATGTTGCTTAGAGTGTGACCTTCAATGAGAGTGAGTTTCCTTATTCAATTATTTTTCCATCCAAGTCTGTGTCAAATACCACTCCAAGTCAGTTTGTTGATGTCAACTCTTACCAAGTTCCCACTTCAGTACACTATCCAGCTCCACAAACCTCTCCAATATAGGTTTGTAGTCCTATTTCCTCTCCTTCTAATTCTACTCACTTACCTTCATCTATCTCTACTAAACTAAGTCTCTCTATATCTAATAATGTGCCAGCCGAGTCTGTGTCTATGAGTCCAAATTTTGATCATGTCCTAACTTATATTCCCATTTCTGATATGTCAGTTCAGTTACCAATTCCACCAATTACACACAATACTCACTCTATGGTCACAAGGTCTAAAGTAGGGACTTTTAAACCCAAAGCTTTTCTAGCTAATACACTCACCGAATTAGAACTAATATCTGTTAAACATGCTTGGGCTAATCCATGTTGGAAACAAGCAATGTAGAGTGAATTTCAAGCTTTGGAGAGAAATAACACTTGGTCTCTTGTATCATATACATCTGAAATGAAAGTCGTCAATAATAGGTGGTTGTTTCGGATCAAATACAATGTTGATGGCAGTGTTAATAGGTACAAAGCTCGACTTGTAGCTAAAGGATTTCAATAGACAGTTGGGTTAGATTTCTTAGAGACCTATAGTCCTGTTGTGAAGCCATGTACCATTAGAGTAATCTTCACACTTGCAGCTACTTTTGGCTGGGATATACATCAAGTTGATGTGATAATGCATTCTTAAATGGTGAGTTGCATGAAACAAAATACATGAATCGACCACAAGGCTTTGTTAGCTCTCACTACCCTGATCATGTGTGCAAGCTTAATAAATCTATTTATGACCTCAAACAGGCTCCAAGGGCCTGGTTTGACAAGCTCAAATGGTCATTGCTTCAATGGGGCTTCACTAATTCGAAATCTGACACAAGCTTATTCTTCTCTAGACGACATGATAAACTTTTACTCATCCTAGTTTGTGTTGATGACATTCTCATAACTAGTGATGATGCTGCTCAAATTCACAAACTTATCATGGATTTGAACTTACAGTTTGCCTTGAAAGTTCTACGCTCTGTGCACTATTTTCTTGGTTTTGAAGTATATCGTGATTCCTCTAGTATATACTTAGATCAAAGAAAATATATTCACGACTTACTACAGAAAAAAAATATGGTTGATGCTAAGTCCCAACCAACTCCAATATCTCCTAGCATCAAACTAAGTCTACATTGTTATACTCCTTTAAGAGATTCAAAGTTGTATCGAAGTGTGATTGGTGCACTTCATTACCTCACAATGACTAGGCCAGATATAGCTTTTGCTGTGAATCGTCTAAGTTATTTCTTAAAAGCTCCAACTACAACTCATTAGTCAGCTTGTAAACGTGTTCTTCGGTATCTTATTGGCACTCCTACACTTGGTTTGTGCTTCAAACCAACATCTAGTTTTGATCTTCAAGGCCTTAAGGATGTCAATTGGGCTGGTTGTGTCGATGATCGAAAGTCCACTTCAGGATATTGTGTCTTTCTTGGTGGTAATCTAGTTAATTGGTGCTCTAAAAAGCAACAAGTCATTGCCCGATCCAACACCGAGTCTGAATACAGATCTCTTGCCTTAGCTACTGCAGAGTTAATATGGTAGCTCTGTAATTAACTCGGTTTCACTCGAGTATTGAGCTTCCTTGCTCAATACATATATATATTATTGAGAGTCTCAGCTGTTTTGACTGAGCTCTTCATTTTTCTCATTCACAAACTTCATTCTTTTTGCTCTGCCATTGTTTTCTGTATGCTTTCTCTTGAGTTTTTTGAACTTTTATACATTTACTTGCTACAACTTCTTCATCTCTTACCCTTCTAGATAAATTCATCCTCTATTCATAAGTTTATTTTTATTGCTCATAACTTTAGTGATTGTTTGCTTGTACTTTGCATCATTCTATGAGTATTATACTAATGAAGTGCCTGTAGATATTATAGTTGCGTTTTTATTAGTTATTCTTCCACTTTACTTAATACTTCTAGCCTTTGATTAACGTTGTATTGTACTCAAAAGTATGAATAAAAAAATATCTTCTCTTATTTTTTTTATTGATATAATATATTTGTAGAAAGGAGTGAGAGTTACAATTACAGAGGGAAGTGGGACACTGATTCAGCAGGGAATAAATCAAACAACTGCAGGAAACAACCATTTCGTATAAACGAGGTGCACAAATAGAAGAAGCAAAGGAATTTATGCTAAAATTAACAACTTCGTCAAGTAAGATAATTCATAAGGTGTAAAGGAATGCGACGAATTATTTCCGCTTTATTGAACCATAATAGACATTAGAGGTCTTACATGATCATTGCAGAAACTATGGTTGTATTTTATTAGAAAAATATGACTTTTTAGAATAAAATATTGTTCACATCAGCCAACCATTTACTCCTAAGCATATCATTTAATTAATAATTTCTCCTACCTTACATATATAAAGATTATTATTTCAATATATCAATATTTATATATATATATCTCTTATATACATGTGCTAATCTTTACAACTAAATAGATGTTATGTCCAAGAAGGTTTAAAATAT
This sequence comes from Humulus lupulus, assembly GCF_963169125.1. Classification (NCBI taxonomy): domain Eukaryota; kingdom Viridiplantae; phylum Streptophyta; class Magnoliopsida; order Rosales; family Cannabaceae; genus Humulus; species Humulus lupulus. The sequence continues at coordinate 214,031,492 of NC_084797.1, read as the reverse complement.
TCTTCACCTATACCACCTCTTCTATTCTTTGGTAAAACTTTTTTCGTATAAATGGATAAACACATAACACATTCCTTTTTCTTGATCGCCTGTATGAAAAAGTGGCTAAGGGAAGGCTTTGCGTGTTCTTTGCCAACACATTAAACTCGTTTTGATGGATCTTCTACATGATAGTTATTGAAAAAATCACTGTTAATTTTGAACCTCCCATCATTATCAACAACTGCTGCAAAGGTAAATGAACACAAATCCAGCACAATAATAGATCCAACACAATAATAGGTATCCTCCCTTTAACCCATAACACTAATTTAAAAATAAGGCTCATATAAATGAGACAAAAAGAGAATGCAATCTAGTAAGATTCCCAAGATGAGAAGGTACGACTCCAATAAAAGGATTGAAATCTCATTTTTAGTAATTACCAAATTAATTAAACCAGATGAATTAATTATTGTGCGGAATGATAATTAAATGTTGAAACAGTTTCAGATCTGTCGGGACAAAATAAGACATCGTCATGACGGAAACTGAAAACAATAAAAAGACAATGCAAAAACAATAAAGAACACAATGAGTTTTTACATGGTTTAGAAACCCTTTCAGATAACCTACTCCTTGGGGCCACACCCAGAGAATAAAACCAATTAATAAAGAATCACAAATACAAAATATTGACTTAAACAAAACAAGACTCCCTCTTGAGATTTGTTGCAACTTTGTTGTACTTCTCTTCACTAATCTGATTTGATTGAAACACCTAACCACTTGAACTCCCTTCAATGGCTAGCGAGTTCTTGCATCCTCCCGACGCAAGGCTTGTAAAATATTCTCCCGAAGACTCTAAGAATTGTGTTCAAATTAAAACCTGTATTCACTCATGAATGTAGTTTAGACTCACCACAAAAACTAAACACTCATTTTATTACAAGAACACGTGAATACAATGATCTTGAATACAAGCTATGAACTCTCACAAATATTACAATTCACTAACAAACTATGTACCAAAGAGTTCATTTTTGTCAAGGTCATAGAAGCCTATTTATAGAGACCATTTCGTGCTTAGAAAGGATGAGAAAGAATCTCCAATAAAAGCAAGAATATTTGAAGATATTCTTGATTAATGAAGATTTGCCATTTTTAGTTGTGACTCTGATCCTACATATAAGAATTTTGCGGGGACAACTAATACCTGCGACTAATCAAAATTTTCAAGATAGAAATCAATAATTAATTTCTCCAAGATTGTATTTCATGTAGTTGATTATCTTGGAAAGCACGAAAATCAATAGAAAATATTTCCAGAAAGGAATTCGAATAAGCACATAATATTTTCATTATAAAACCAATATACCAATTCCTTTATAAGCATATTGTGAGAATATCAAACTAAATAAGGAATTATTTGCAAACCTTACCAATTAATCTAAGGTATTAATTTCGAAAATCACAATAAAAAAGAATTTAAATCATCTTTTAAATAAAAAGATATCTCTATAAAATTTGACAATTTTAGGATTTACAATCTCCCCATTTAGAAATTTTATAGACAAAGCATATCTATTTTTTAAAAGACCCTGCAAAAACAAGTTATGTAGAGTCCAAGAACTTTACTTAGCTAGTTAGATAGTAGTATAATAGTAATAGTAGTAGTATTTTTATGACTGTGGATTTTGGTTTAGACTGGGATTTAATTGGACACTCATAGTAACACTTGTAGATTTTCTAAGTTTAACCTATAGTTTAAGAATATTAATTTTAACCTAAGGTTTGATTATTATGACTGATATTGAGGCGGAATGGAGTCAAAGGACCGAGTGTTCGATTCGAGGATGAAGTCTCTTTAATTATGGTTTTATATGTATTTTCTGCACTTTATCATGTAATTCATTTTATTTAAAATTATGCTATGTTTTTCTTTTAAAACAATGGGATCCCATATCTTACTTTAAATTTTATGTAATTTAACATTTGTTTTTACAAGTTTTTAATGAAGTAATGATTATTTCACTTGTAAGTTTTATTAAAGATTAGTGTCTATGTATAGTTGTCGTTAATGGTCCAAAGTCTAGAGTAGTTGGGTCATTACAAGTTAGTGCTTAAATCCACAAATAATGAAAAGAGTACCAAAATGACTCCCCTTGCCAAATATAACCAAAGCACATATGTAACGCCCTGGATAACCAAGATCGTTACACTGTGTGTTTGAAATAGTGCAGGACTTGCTACTCAAGTCATTTGAACAAAAATGTGATCCTAAAGTCTATAATCAAGTTAGGGTTAAAAGATTTTGATCGTAAACAGTAAATTTTTATTAAAATAGATGTTTGGTACATGGGATCCCAAAAACAGGATTTATGAGACAAAGTTACAAAATTATCAAAAGTTATATAAAATCCAGTGCCCATTCTAATGGCAAAATACAAATTTTAGGCTCTGTCCCTATACTTTTCCTTGGCCGTGGCGGACGAGCAGCTGGCAATGTACACCTCGCCCCCAGAGCTCTTCAACTCAGGGTTGATCCATCTTACCCTTGCCTTTATCTGCACCATGTAGCACCAGTTAGCCAAGGCCTAGCAAAAAAAACCATAACAAAAATACATATTCAAGGATGATATTCAATCAATCATAAATTAGTCATCCAGACATTCAACAAGTCATAGGCATTAAACCAATAACAAGAAACATTTATGTTCAGCAATTTATCTTAATCAATATGCAATACTCAGGGTCGGCACCCTTAGGCCGCGCACTCTGTTTACTTCACTGACTCCGACTCGCTTAGGCTGAGTCCAATGTTTATCTATCTGACCCAGACTCACAGTGGCCAAGCTGCGTCCTATGCACAAATCATCAGCCCCTGCTCTCTTCGGTCGTTCATTTCATGTTCTCATAGCAATATCACAGTTATACAACACATACATATCCAAATATAGGGAATCTCATTCCCAACACAACCACATAAGGGTGCAGTTTTCTTACCTTGAATTCCGAGAGAAGATAATAAAACGGTCCCGAGCACGATCCTCAGTCCTGAGCCTTGGCGATAAACCTTGTCACAGTGGCCAATGGGTAATCGTCAACTTCCAATCGAAATAAATACTTAGAAGATAAAATCTAGCCTCTGGGACCTTAATTTCTACTAAACCGGGTAGTAAAAATTTTCCTGAGCGCTTAGGTTCGAACCCCCGAGACTTACCAATTCTAGAAACCATCCCAAGGTACAAATCCCCAGGCGGGCCGTGATTTGGCCCCTTGAGTCACGACTTGTCCCCCAAGTCAGAGACCAAAAACCCCAAGCCACAGGGAGGCGGCCCGCGACTTGCCTCCTAAGGTCGCGGCGCGCCCCCAAGTCAGAGAGCATACCCAGGCCTTTCTGGGCACATGGGCTGTGGTGCCCCTGAGCTGGGTCGCGGCGCGACCCCTTGCACCCAGAATTTCTGGGTTTCCTCAGCATATACTCCAGCCAAATTTCTCAAAACTCAAACCTAACAAGCCTCCCAATTAGAACCGAACCCAACTACGAGTTCAGGATTAAATCACATACTTTAGACACCAAAACCTTAACAATTATACTAAAATCACTATCCCAAATTAGTAAACATTCTGCACGCAATACTCAGCTTAATTTCACCTTAATATTCTAAATTCTCTAACATAATTAAGACATGAACCTACCTCAATTGTTGCTAAACTTCTTAGCTCAATCTTCACTTATTGAGCTTAATCCCTTAAGTTTTCCCAGCTGAATTCCCTGGCTAGATACTTCAGTTACTCAAGACTTCCCAGCAGAATTTCCTTAGCTTAGTCCTTTAGTTCATCAAGAACCCTTCAAGCCCAAGAGAGGAGGAGGAGAAATCGTATAAGAGAAGAGGGAGAGAGAGAGAGAGAGAGAAAAAGTTTTGGAGCCTTCCCAATATGTTCAGTGAGATCTGAGTACCCTTAGTGCCTAACCGACCTTACCCTTAGTCCACACAATGACCAAAACACCCTCCTTTGTAATACTTAGCCCTTTAATTGCTCTAAGGGTAAAATAGTCATTTCACTCACGGTTCCCGCTAATTCCTCAAGTGTTCCTAATATTTACCCTTTAATCCTATCATTCCAAATAATTACCAATTATTCACTGAATATCTATTAATTCTCATAATATTCTCTAAATTCCCAAAAATACCCCTAGGTTCCCTCGAGCTGGGTATTAAACCTCGCTGTGAATTTTTCGCTAATCCGCTCACTAGGACCATCTCGAGCCATATACTGCAAATATATCCACATAATAATGTGGTCTCAACAATTTATCACATATAATCGCATTTATGCCCTCAATAGGCCAAAATCACAAATATGCCCTTATAAGCTATACAGGGCCCACATGCATATCTAATACTCATAATCATGCATATCACATAATCATATTAATCATGCATGCCACAAAATAATGCATTTTAACCATTTAATCACACAAATACCAATTATACCCTCCCGACATTCTCATCAACGCCCTTAAGCCTTATTAGTGATTTTGGGTCGTTACAACATAACTAAAACAAGTAACCAATGTAGGTAAAAAAAACATAATCAAAGAACCAAAAAAATAAAGTACTCTCTCTACCTCATTGTCTAAGAAAATACCAAAGAAAAAAGAAACCAGAACCAAAATAAAGACACATTCAGTGTTCTTTTACATTTATTGAAAGCAAATAAAAGTAGATGGAGAGAAACTGAAACCATCATGGAGCTGGAGTGATAGAGGCATTGATGATTGCCAAAGAAGCCAGAATTTGGCGCTGAGTATCCTCCATGGAAGTGACCGTTCAGAGAGACTGGTAATATCTGTCTAGACAGAAGTAAGAGTAGTCTCAACAGCAAGAGAGTCAAACTCGACATCTCCAGACCCAGAACCAGCCAAATTAATGCCCTTGACCTTTCTAGCTGTGGTAGGAGTAGTATCATCTTTGACCTTTTTGACAGTGTAGGTAGGACTAACCAAAGGAGGAATCAAGGTCTCATAAGACTTCTTCAAAGGACGTTGAGAGTCCAACAACTTGTAAGTAACTTGAGGAAACATCAAGTGTTGACCCTTGCGCTTGGCACCACTCAAGGATACTATCTGATCAAAGATAGCAGAAGAAAGATCAACAGTGACACTAATCCCAAATTTGATCAATAGGAAGGCCATATCTTGGGTGATGGTTGAGGAGTTGTAGAGTCCAAGAACTTTACTTAGCTAATTGTTTAGTAGTATTATAGTATGTTTAGTGTTATCATTGTTACTTTGGATTTTTGGTTCAGACCGGGAGTTATTTGGACACTCATAGTAGTACTTATAGATTTTCTAAGTTTAACCTATAGTTTAAGAATATTAAGTATAACCTAAGGTTTGATTAATGTGTCTGATATTAAGGAATATATTATTATATTATAAGGTTTAGACATCAACCAATAGGATTTTAAGCACATGTTTTGAATGGTAATTAAGGATTTAGTATTTTTGAGGATTAAATTAAATAAGGGTAAAAGTTTGAATGTATAGGGTCAGTCAGCAGCTTTGAGCACGTTGAGGGCTTAGTCAAGGCTGTTTACTCCATTCAAACTCAGCTAAAAATGTGTAAATTCGTGTTTAAATATTCAGCGTATGCCGATATATCGCAGCTATAGGGGGCGATATGTCGCAGCACGTAGATACGGAAAACACGAATCGATGCACGGTCGCCTCGGGAACAAAGGTCCAGGCGATATATCGCCTATAGGGGGCGATATATCGCCTCCACCAGCATGAATTCAAATACATTTGAATTCTTTTCCCTTCAGCCATTCAAACTCCTTCAACAGTCCAGCATCTTCTGAACGAGTCTTCAGCCTCTGCTGAACGATTATTCAAATGATTTTCACCTAAAAAGCCATTATTTTTATTCAAGTAAAATCAAGATATTTTCATTCCCAAACTCTATAAATAGGACCTAGTACCCAGCCATTATTCACCATTTGCTCTAAGTTCAGAGGCTGCTAGTGTTAAGTGAGTGAGAGAGTGTAAACACTTGGTTTGGGGAAAAACTATAAGCTTAAACATCATAAGCTTATCAAACACTTGGGAAGTAAGTGAGTGCTATAGTATTTCGGTGGATGTTAGATTGATCTTGCAATCTTTGAGGTAAACCCAAAACTCTAGTCCTTTCTGTATTCTATGTTATTTCTTTTCTCAAAACCTTCTACTCAGTCCCCTAACCTTATTCTTATTTTTGGTTAGGGAATCCAAGTTCTTAAGCACTTAAGTGGTGGTAAGCATATTTTCGTTTAATGGTTTAGTCTTCCTATTCTCTTTCATTTCATCTCCTTTCTTTAGACTCACCCTTGTTCATTGTGGTTTTAGGAGTGTTCCAAAAGTCCTAACTCAGTCCATTTTATCCCGGTAACTTTGGTAAGGAAAATAGGCTAGAATTAATATGTTATGTGCTTATGTTATCTATATGTTTATGTTATTAAAAGTGTTATGATATGTATATGTGTATGTAGGCTTGGGCATATGACCCATATGACTAACAAGACCCCAAATGGGTTATGGGCATATGACCTACTTAGCTAGTAGGACCCCAATAACCCCATGGGCATATGCTTGTTTAGTCTATGGGACCCCAAGTAATAATGGCCATTATAATAAGTGTATGTTATATGTATTATGTTAAGTCTTTATGTTTTCTTATGAAATTGTGTATATGACTATGTGTTAGGTTTTTCCTTGCTGGGCATTAGGCTCACTCCTTTCTGTTTATGTGCAGGAAAATAAGCTTAGAGGCGGTAAGATTCGTGATGCTTGGGAGGATGTGTATCGATGATGAATGGAGTCAAGGGGCCGAGCGTTATTCGATTCGAGGATAGTCTCCTTTTATGTTTTTATGGTTTTTATGTGTATTTTCCGCATTATGATGTAATGTCTTTTATTTTAAACCATGTTTTGTTTTAAAAACAATGGGATCCCATAATCCTTCTTAGTATTCTGTTTGTTTGTAAATAACTCTCATTTTTGCAAGTTACTCAATAAATTATGGTATTTTCGTAAAAATGTAAGTTTTATGTATAGTTTCGTTAATGGTCCAAATAGTCTAGATTAGTGGGTCATTACAGGAGTGAGGGTGGGAAGCCAATTGAACATGGAAAACTTGAAAAGAGAACCATAGTAGGGTGTAAGGTTCGAGACTCGGAGAGATGCACTCGTTTCCCACACCATAGCTTGGATAACTAATTCAGACAAAACTTGATCCTTTGCAAATTTAATAGAATCATCAATAACAACAGGAACTAGATTTAGAACCTTAGAAATTTTGGCAAGACTAAACTTATACCAATGATGTAACACCCTGGTTACTCCAAGACCGTTACTATGGACTTTAAACAGTGCTTAACTCGCTAAATGAGTCATTTGGTTATAAACGTGCATCTAATGTTATTAATAGGCTAAGGTGAAAAATCTCGATTAAAAAGGAATGAATATATTTTATTTAAAACATAAAGCTGTACATGGGCCCATAAAAGTGTTTACAAAGTTATTTACAATCCAAAATGGTCATTACAATGTAAAAATTACAACCCGCCGACCTAAGAGGCAAAAATAGGGTTAACCCCTAGTTCCCCTGAGAAACACCTTGACCGTGGTGGTCAAGCGGCCGCATATGTACACATCGCCACCTAAGCTCTCCACTTAAGGCTGGGTGAGCTTTTCTTTCCCTTTACCTGCACCGCATAGCACCCGTGAGCCAAGGCTTAGCAAGAAAACTTATTACTGCATGTATGTAATATCAATAAATGATTATGGTAATCATTTTGGGGCTTGCAGCCCAATCAGATAAGTGAATATCATTAATGATTATGGTAATCATGCTGGAGCTTGTAGCCCTAATCAGATAAGTGAATATTGAGTCACACACTGTGCAGGTGACTAATAAGCCAACCTCTAAGGATCTGTTCCCTGTATAGATGACTAGTAAGTCCATCTCTAAGGTTTTGCTCCTTAAATAGATGGCTAATAAGTCCATTTCTGGGGGTCCGCTCCCTAAGCCATGTGACGTATCAGTCACCTTAGCCATTTGGCTCTGGCTCTACGTAACTAGCCTTTAGACTAGACAATCGCTTTTGATTTCATCGAACTTAAGGTTGGTCAAGCATTTCATGCTTATGTTGATAATGCTTATGTCGATTAGATTTAATCTTTTCGGCTTGCGTTAAACACACTAATACCATTATTGACTCATAGGTCAATTCCATATGACTAGTGCTTAGTACCACTACCAAACTTGACTAATAAGCTACAACTTCACAGTCAATACTGACACCATTGCTGATTCTGACTAATAAGCCAGTACCACTCACATGTAAGCAAGACTTCTAAGCATTTAATATGCAATCAATGTCCACATATAGAGCACTCAACATGCCTCATCAATAACCATGCATGTCACATATTGGGTGCAATTTTCTTACCTCTGGTTTGAGCGTGAATTAATAAAAGAATGACCCTTTAAGAACGATCAATCCTTTGGTCCCTTAGTGGTCACCTAGTCATTACCAAATATGGAATTCCATTAGTAAATAAATCATAAAAGGTACATGGTCTAAACCTCGCACTCGGGACCTCGAATTGTACTAAAACGGTTAGTAGATTCGATCCCAATCTTAGGAATTGAACCCCTAAGCCTAAGCCCTTGAAAACTCTTCCCTGGCACAAAAGGAAGGGGCGGGCTGCGACTTGGCCTAGTGAGTCGCGGCGCGCCCCTAAGTCAGAGAGCACTCTGGTTAGGTACCAGGGGCCCTCGTGACTTGCCTGGGTCAAGTCGCGACTTGACCCCACGAACACAGCACCCCTGTCATTTTCTCCATTAAAACAAGCCAAAAACTTTCACCAAACAACTCAGAAATCACACCCAAGCATTACCACAACTTACCCAACATTCAACCAAAAAAACCTAAGCTTTAAAACATTTGAAACCTCATCAAATAACCACTTCTATAATCAAAACTTTAAGCTCAAAAACTAACTCAATACAGAGCAAAAACCAGAAAATTCATGGCTGAATTCTTACCTAAATCACAGGTTTGCATTCCCTTCAATGGCTGAACATTAGCCTAGAACCTCAAGCCTTGATCTCCTAGCTTGAAACCTCAAACTAAGCTTCCAAAGTTCAAAGGAAAAGAGGGAAGAAGATGATCGGGAGAAGAGGAGGAAGAACTCTGTTTTTGCTGCCTTATTCTCTACAACCTTCCAATTTAAAATATATCCTAAGGTCAAATGACCAAAATGTTGGGAAAACTTATACATGATATTTATTTATTTTCATGTAGATCTAATATTAAACAAATTAATATGAGATAACCTAGAACATGTTTCTAAAATTTAATTCAAAGAGAAACAATGATAAGAATACTTACAGTATACACAGCGGAATGAATGAGTCATTCCTTTAGTTTCTCTAACCCTTGTATCCTTTCTGTCGCAGAGTATTATCGAGAAGTTGAACCGATCTTCTATAATCTTCACACTCTTCCAAAGTATCCTTAGAATCACCTAGACTAGATTGGACAATTCTCAACACATGAGACAGAGAGAAGAAGAGAAAATAACTAAGAGGCTTAGAAAATGACTTGTGTTTAGAGAGAATCTAAAATCTATCAGAAAATCAGTGATTAAACTTATATGTCGTCTTCTCTCTAAGCACTCCTTTTATAGACTCTATTAGGCCATTTAATTTAATTAAAAAATCAATAAAATAATAGCCAATTTGAAGCCCTAGGTAAAAATTATCATGGGCTTTAGGCCCGTGAAATTTCTCATTTGATTATAAGCCCATTGGACTTAAAATCAAGGCATGCAGCATTTTCAAATTTAATTAATTAAATAATTATTTAAATCCTTTATCAAATGAATTATTTTTAATTTGAACCTTGATTTAAAATTATTATTAATTTATATACCAATTTATCTTAATTAATAAATCTGCCATAATTTATCTTTTCTTCTCAAAAATACATAACTCGGTGAAACTATCCAAAATTGACCTGGTCAACTTTGATAATTCTAATTGATAATTAAATTAATTAATTGATACTATCTATATGATTTTATCCAAGGTACAATGGGGACCATGGGCGTATGAAATCAAGCTCCAATAATTTATCATAAATCTAACAAATAAATTTACTAACTTATTAATTCCTCATGACTCCACTATAGACTCGGAATTGCACTCTTGAATTCATAGAACGCTCTATAACAAATATAGATACGCTATTAATTATCCATTGTTACAACCATAATTGTCACTCAATCATCTATAGACAGTCTACAATGAGATGGGACTAAAATACCGTTTTACCCCTCACTGTATTTTATCCTTAAAACACTTAGTTCCTTGTACATGATATTTGAGTAAACTAATTTAATTACTGAAATGAGATCTCTATCATTTAGCACCTTGAACCAAACTAAAAGGAAACCATCATTTCACTTCTTCATCAGAAGCTATAGATGTTCATATCTATGATTAACACTCCCACTCAATTATACTACAGAGTTCCCAAGATGTATTTAAAAACCCAAAACCACTACTATGGCTTAAGGGTCTTGATTAGTGTGTCGGGAGGGCATAATTGGTTTATGTGTGAATTTATTAAATTAACGTGTGATTATATGATAAACATGCTTGCATGGTTATATGAATGTAAATATGATTATATGCTGTATTTGTGAGAACCACATTATTATGTGGGTAAATCTGAAGCGTGCAACTCGAGGCGTCCTAGGGAGCTAGTTAGCGGGAAAGTCACAACGAGGCTTAATATTTGACTTGGGGAAAGTCAAGGGGTATTTCGGGTGTTAGATGATTATTTGGGTTATCGGGTTATGGAAATAAATATATGGAGATATATTTGAGGTTAGGAAGCCTAGGCGCGAATATTGGGGAATTTTATCATTTTGCCCTCGGGGACGTTTTCGGTACCCCGAGCCTCGGGGTTGACTTACTTAACTAAGGTTAGACTAAGTAAATAGAGGACAGTAGAACAAAAACCCAAACTAACCCTTTTTGTTCCTCTCTCCCTTCTCTTCTCTCTCTCAAGAAAAAAAAAACTACTGAAACCTAAGGGAATTCGGCTGGGAATTCAATGGTTTGGGCTGGAATCTTGAAGGATTAGTCCAGTGTTCAGCTAAGGAAACTCGACCATGATTAAGGTAAGGGCCGATTTACACTTTTGATCATTACAATTCTGAGTTTGGGGTGAGTATTAAAAGTGTTATGGTTTTGATGTTTAAGGACTGAATTGAAGCTGAGAAACTTGGGTTTTAGCTCAGGAATTTGTTAAGGAAGTGGATCATCAAAGAAGGTAAGCTTCAATTCATAATTTAGAGTTTAAATTTTGAGTTTGCATGATTGGTTTTAGAGTTCTTGAGCTACTGGGTTTCAGAAATCAAAATGGGATTCAAATGAGTTTTAAGCTGGGTTTTTGTTGGATTATGTTGCTAGAATCATGTTAAAGGTCTTGTGATCAATGGGTTTTGGAATTAGGGTGTTTTGAGGTGGCTTTGAGCAAGGTTAGAATGATGGAAATGGTGGATTTTATGGGCATGAAGGGCTGGGCCACGGCTTTGTTCTAGGGTGCCGCGGCCCTGCGAAGCAAGGAAGAGCTAAGGAGGCTCTGCAGTGGGGAAGCGTCGTGGCCCACAGGGTAGGGCCGCAATGCGTGTTTGTCTTCAGAGAGGCCTAGCCTCTATTTCAGGGGCGGGCCGCGGCTGGGTTTCTAGGGCCGCAACCCTTAAGGGTAATTTTGATCTTTTAGAGGTTTTAAGAGCGGGAACCTAACCTAGGGTGCTTAGGATCGATTCCACCACTGTGTTTGGTGGAATTCGATGTCTTGAAGGCTAGAATTCCATCTGGAAATATTAATGCGATTGTTAATGGTACTCCCTATCTTGGTTGTGACTAGGTATTACGCTAGGGCTCGAGAAGCGGGTTGTGCTCGAGGGGCGTCGCTCATAATCATTAAACTTGGAAATTAAAGGTAAGAAAACTGCACCTGGTTGTGGATTTATAATGGGACTAAGGGTTCCCTATTTTGTATGCTTTGTAAAGGATGGTATCACGCCATGTAAATAGTAAACCAACGGCCTAAGAGTACCGAAGTTTACACTAGCGCATAGGGCGCGGCTCAGCCACTAGTAGCTGAGGACAGCTTAATATGCACTGAGCTCGGTTTAAGCGGACCGGGGTCAGTGGGGTAAATATAGGGTGCGACCTAAAATGTCGACCCTGATGATTATGTGATTTTTTTTCGTTATTATTGATTGGTACATTATTGTGTTGTATAGCTAGGTGATGATTAGCTGATTCTTTGGTTGAATTTTCAAGCTTTGTGATTAATGTGGTATGTTAAGTGTATGAACGTGCTTAAAGGGTTATCCAAATGTTAATATTGCTTGTTATATAATATGGTATGTTTTCTTGTTGGGCCTTGGCTCACGGGTGCTTCGTGGTGCAAGTAAAGGCAAGGGAAAGCTTGATCAGCCCTGATTTAGAGAGCTCTGAGAGCAGAATGTACATGACCAGCTGCTCAGCCGCCACGGTTGAGGGGAGACAGGGACAGGAAAACCCTAAACATCTATTTTGCCTTTAGAGAGGCTAGTGGTTGTCTGTACACTGGAAATTTTGTACACAAACTTTTAAGCACTATTTCTTTTGGGATCCCATGTGTAAAATGTTTAATTATATGGAAAGTATCTTTTGAGACCAAAACCTTTTAACCCTAGCACATTAATGACTTTAGAATTCACGTTTTTAACTGGTTGGCTTGATTAGCAAGTCCTGCACCTTTACAAATACACAGTGTAACAGTCTTGGTTATCCAGGGTGTTACAATGTAAGTATGGGCTAGTCTGTAGGGTAGGCTGGTACCGAACAAGTCAAAGAACTCAAATAATACAATTAGTTAGAATACTAAACCACTCAGAATTGAGATTGAATTGACCTATGGTCAACTATATGATATGACTAGAATAGATAATAATGGTATGTTTACTTATCTTATCAACTGTCAATATCGATCCTGTCTGATGTAACAAATACATTCGATCTTATCTACTTTGCTAATGTTCTGGAAAGAACATAACACCACAATATGTAAGTAGATTATATCATAGATTGGCAAGTCAATGTAAATCCTGTGCACTCACTAATCTTAGGACTAACTTATTTTGAAATATAATCATATTTATATTCCATTGTGATTACATCACTATAAATACAATTAGTTATATGCTCGAGATTTAATAGAAGTTTATATTAAATAAATAATCATGAAAATAAACCATGTGAGCAAAGTGATTGACCAAGTCAAAAAATGATTTCTGTTCTTTTATTGATAATAAAATGAGATTACAAAGAATTTGGGTTCTAATTAGGGCATAAAACCCCAACAAACTCCCACTTGCACTAATTGAAACTAATGCCTTAATTCTACTAATCGCATTTCCTTGATATGCTTATCAAATGTAGCTTCTGGTAGTGTCTTTGGAAAGAGATCCGCAAGATTGTCTTCAGTTGCAATCTTCATAACCTTCACATCTCCCCTGGCCACATATTCTTGAATAATGTGATACTTCCTTTCTATATGCTTACTCCTCTTGTGACTATGAGGTTCTTTTGAGTTGGCTATCACTCCTGTATTGTCACAAAACTGTTAGGAAAAATAGTTTTATACTCAATGGAAAAGTGAAAAAACTAAAATACAACTTTATGCAAAAAATACAATAGACAAGATAATATTGATTAAAGAAATATTACAACTCAATTGCTCAAAATACAAGTAAATAGAAAGAGGTAGAAGAAGAAGATTACAAACTCAAAACAATAATAATACAAGTAAATAAGAAGAACAAGAAGAACAAAAGAATGAAAATACAAACTCTCACACAACCAAAGTGTAGAGTAGTGGGGATCACCAACTTGAACAAGGTTCAAAACCTTTGTCCAAAAGATTATTTCCTCCTATTATCTAAGCACTAAGGGATCTCTCTAGGAAATAGCTCTCTGGAATTATCAAGCCTTTTTGGTGTATTTTCCAGCCAAGTGCTTTGTGGATGGAAAATGGTGTGTCTTACAAGTGAGCATTAGGCTCCTATTTATAGAGTTTTGAGACAACATTTGAATTTCAAATTCCACCAACCCCCATGGTTGTTACCAATGATTAATTGGATGTTTATGGAATTAAAATAGAGATTTGGGAGTTATTTGGCTGTTGGAAACGTTCAAAATTGGATAAAATCGAAAATTGGAATATGCTGCCAGCCACTTGGGCCGCGGCCTGACAAATGTACACCGCGGCCCACAGAGTGTTTTTTCTTTTTGGGCCGCGAGCTGACAAACATGCGCTGCAGCCCACAAAGTGTTTTTTCTCTTGGGCCGCGACCTGACAAACATGCGCTGCGGCCCAAGGCCATTTTCCAGCAACCAATTTTTCTAAATTTTCCAAAACATTCCAAATTCATTCCCACTTGATTTTGTAACTTCCATACACATTATGGGAGTTAAAATAACATCTCTATCAGCCATTTCACATATGTCTTTATGAAATCCAATCTCAAATGTGTAACATATAATATACACATTATTGGGTAATATTTGGGAGTTACGAAATTGTAACTGATTTTGTAACTCCAAAATATGTCATATTTGGGCACACACATGTGTCTAATTTTTGTGACTCTCAATAATATGTTACAAGGTGTGACAAATCACATTTTGTCACATTATTTAATCTAACATTATATTATTTAAAATAATATAACATTCCCCCACTTAGATTAAATAATCACTTTTTGTAACATTTATTTAATCAATCAAAACATTATATTAAAATATAATATTCCCCCACTTGATTAAATAATGACACTCTATAGAAACCTTTGCATTGGTGCATAAAGTAAAATTTCTTTTGACTTGAATTTTACCTTAGTGTAATTATCACAAAGTTTGTTGAAATTTTGGTTGCCGAAGCATTGAACCACTATCCCTTGATAGCAAACCGGTGATAACACACACACCTTTGCTATGTTCACTTGAGACCTCATTGTCTCTCTTTTTCAGTCGTTAATGGCCATGTGCACATTCCATTCATAGATTTTTTCTTGAGAATGGCTCCCAATTCTCATGAGGGGCGGCACCACCCCTAGGTCTATATAGGTAGAACTTTTACAGTATTTTGTTACCCTAAAATACTTTCGATTAAAAAAAAACCTTTCGATTTTAACCCTCATTTTGGTAACACACTAGTACTCATATCTCAGATGGGACAAAATTTGAGTACTACTACTGTTCACTTGATTGACTTGTTATTACCTATTGTACCTCACTACAAGAAAAAATGCTTTTAATAACACCAAAAATGTGTTATCAAAACCTACGATAACACTTTCTGATGTGTTAAGACAGACTATGTTATCGTAGGTCAGGGTACTTTACATAATACTTTATCAGTGTTATACAAATGTGTTATTGTACTGTCAACGATAACACAATTTCTGTGTTATTTTAATATATAGATAAGTGTTGAATTATGTTATTTATAGTCGATACTATAACACTTTTTTTGTGTTATACTACACTTTAATATAACACTCTTTTTGTGTTATACTACACTTTTCTATAACACATTTTTTGTGTTATACTATAGTTTAGTATAACACATTTTTTGTGTTATACTACACTTTAGTATAACACATTATTTGTGTTAGATAATGAAGTTTCCATAACATAATTCTTTGCATAAAAAGTATTATTATAATATATATTATAACTCAATTTTCGTATTATTGCTATATTTAGATATATTTAAATTCTCATTATATATTTTATTTATATTACACTAATTTATTCTATTATATTTTAAATTTTTTTTATATAATTAAAATTAACTTTCTAATATATACTAGCATCATCAAATGAACTTGATTTTCAAATAACAAAAAGTAAGAACATTCTACATTGAATTAACAATCCACAATTTAGTTTAAAACATGCAACACTATCATCAACAACAAAATATTCTTTAAGTATTCAAGGAGTCTAAAATTTACTACTTTCAACACAAAAATAACGCTTCGCTGGATTTTTCCTCTACTTCTGCATCATCCATTGCAGGTTCTTAGAATTGTAGCTGTTTGATGGTTCTTCAATAACCTCTTTTTCAAATCCATTTTCCTTACCATTATGGAGCTTAACTGAAGGACGCGTTCTCTTCAAAGGTGACAACAATCTAGTAATAGCGGCTTCAACATTGGCTCCACATATTGGCTCTTTTAAATAAGTAACAAAAGGGGTACCGATTAGCTTTCCGTGACAACCCTTAACATTGTCTGACGAGCACCTGAAAAATCCAACTATCTAAGTTAGGAAATCCAGCAGAAGTCTAACAAGCAGTCTACATAGATGATCCAAGACATAAAATGACTAGGATACAAAAAATTAAAACACATATTTCTCAAAAGCAGATAATATAGCCAGTATTATCCAGTCAACACTTGACTTGGAGCGCTTGAACTTTATTCATACGGACTTCAGCTTCTTAATGAACAAGTAGCCAATAATTATTTTAATTGATACTATAATCCCCTTCTGAAATTACTTAGTTAAAGCTATTTTTCAATAGATGGATTGGCAACACCAGTTTGTACATCACATGTTTACCAGTGATATTTACCAATTACATAAGGATAGGGATGCAAGCTTACTTTTCATGTGGTCGATGAATTATTTCAACTCTGGATCTTCCCACGACGTTTTTAGAAAGTCTATAAGTGGTCATCCTCCTTAATTGGAGCCAATAGCTCTGAGGGGTTTTCCAAATATCGAAAAATCTTATGTTCATAAACCTGGCAATCGAAATTACAGTTACTCAACCACTAGAACTAAA
The DNA here is from genome assembly GCF_963169125.1 of Humulus lupulus. Lineage (NCBI taxonomy): Eukaryota > Viridiplantae > Streptophyta > Magnoliopsida > Rosales > Cannabaceae > Humulus > Humulus lupulus. The sequence continues at coordinate 214,014,539 of NC_084797.1, read as the reverse complement.
ATTAAGGGAATAAATAAAATAAATTGTAGCAGATATCAATGGAAACCAAATTTACCTTTGCAAGCAGAAGAATCTCATCAGCATTCAAGCAACAAGCAACAAGCAACAAGCATTACTTAGTTGTTCACTAAGATCTTTACAGCAACCTTGCTTTAGCAAACTAACAGTGTATAGCATAGGAAGACCACTTCCATCGCCGTAAAACATAGTCACGGTTATTTTCCGAGTTGCAGTTGAAGGTAGCGGCAATGACAAATACATGAAGGGATCAAAAGTGATTGAAATCTTTCCACATGCTGGGCAAACCAGTGTCGACTTATATTGACCCTGGCCATTAACATATAAACATTGTAAGAGAAGAAAATACTTTTGTACCAGTACAGGAAAAAATAAATGCTTATGGTTCAAGGAAAGAAGAAATATAGCTTTCAAGAAAGAAGACTTTAATTCCCACTCACCTGGCAAACATCCACTATCAATGAGTCATTCTAGTCCCTGTGATTTTGCAAATGATGAAGATCCAATGCCTACATCAATCTGCAAAATAGACAGTTAAGCTGTCATTTTCTACAATTTAGTATCCCATAGAGAAAAAAAAGAGGTTTGCAAATTATCATATTACTTCAGTAGTCAAAGGGAAAAAGTAAATGTTTCTGTAAAACTGAAAACTTAACTTCTCTTTATTTAGTGTAACAATAAAAATAATTAAAGAAATAAATAATACTTAACGTGACATCTAGGCAAGTAAGATGTTTGACAAAAGAAAGTATTAAAAAAAGAAATACCCTGAACTATTAAAAAAGAAAGTAATAACTATAGATTACTTGGACAAAAGAAAGATGAAACAATTAAAATATTATCTATTATTAAAAACAGTCAACAATATTCATAAGAACTCATTAGCCTAAAAAATTATAGAGGTATGTTGACTTACAAGACCCAGTCTTGGATACTTGCCTAAAATATGCCAAAAGGTACCTAACATAGTGACATGGTGTGCTCAAAATATAATGATATATTATTATGGCCAATTTACCGTTAAAGAGGGTGACACAATTCAATATAAGCAATCACTTGTCACGGTTGTTTCAGACATTGTGAAAGGTAAAATCAGACTTAATGGCTATGAAGGAATGGAAATAATGGCCAAAAAAATTTCCAATAATGTAAACCAGAAAATAAGATGTAATACTCTGTTTTGTCTTTAGAAAACATAGCCCCCCAAAAAAACTCAGCAATGAAGGCTGGAAATAGACAAAAATCAGCAACAAAGACTTTGAAGAAACTAACCTAGAATAGAGCCAAGCTCTGACACATGACTCATTCAGATCTCTTTAAGTGTCTCTGTCTAATTGTAAATACATGATATGTGTGCATGCTATGCAGAAATGTAGATCATGTTAGGCTAATTCTAGTTAAATCCTCTAATTCTAGTCAAAACCTGGTTCATGTCAACAATAGCTGCATATCTTCCAACTAACAGTGAAAATATACTAATCAATTTAATTGATGAAGAACAGAGAAATAACAGTCTTTACAGCACAAAAACTACAAAAAATCATGATTAAAATGCAATGCAATAAATCCAATATGTTAATAATACTCTGGAACTTTGACTCTTTTATCTATGAAAGAGAGCTAAGTAAAACCTCCAATTATAGCACCTAGAATCTTAATCAACAAGAATGTGCAGATTTTTTTATAAAATAAACAGGGCTTATAATCAATAACCAAAACAGAGTGTTAGTGGCACCACACATATGAGAACATAATTTATAAAAAAGAAAGTTTCATGCACCTTTAAACAAAAATACAAATTTCAAGCCATGCTAAGTCAAGGTAATTTCAGCAGCAAAAAAAATTGTCAAGCTAATTAATAAGTACTATTATAGCTAATATAGTATATACAATATAAGCAATACATGCCAATAGAAATATCTTGATTGCATAGATACAAAAACAACATTAAATAATCTAAAAGGTTAAGTTGATATACAATAAGGTAGTATGTACTACTTAACAATACCAAACAATGTAATTAAAGTTCCTATTAACTGCTACGTTGAGTTAACAATTTTGACTAATTCTATATAAATATAGCTTGCATTATACACAAAGCCATGTCCTAAAGAAGTTACCTTCCCTTCTTCACTTTGTCAGATACAGCTCTATAAGCATACTTCCACCAAGAACGAGGATCAAATTTCACGGAAACATGTGGACGAAAATGCGCATATTTTAAGTGTTGATTAAAGGAAGAAAAGTTATCAGCTAGTTTTAACATATCCTTGTATCCATCTTGCAACAACAAGATACTAAAAATTTTCAAGGCCAATCAAAACATGCCTCCAAGTATCCAATCACAGTTGAATTATGAAATTAAACCTTTGATAAACAGAGAATGACATCATCCAGAATATACTTTGCATTTCCTGTAATTGGTTCCAGAATATAAGTGTGCTGTTTGACAATTCTATCAGCAGGTTTGCCTTCTTCAATGCCATATCTAAAAACCTGAAGCAAATAAATGATCAAAGTTTCATAGTTTGAACATGCCCTCAACATATGTAACTGCAAGAATAAACTAAATATTGGTTCTACCTAGACCCACTCAGAAGGAAGCTAAGAGTTTCTCCAAGGTCACACCTGCTGCAAATGGGTGACCAGGATTGCTAGAGAATAGGAAATTAAAATTCAGACAGAAAATAAGAATGTTAAGATTCCAAAATATAAAATTTAACTTGCTATTACACACCTTTCACTGTCCTCGTATCTGATATGAATATTTGAAATTGAGAGTTTCAAATTTCCAACTATAGTGTTGATAAGGGAACCCAACCATGATTGATTCTTCAAATAAAAATATATACATATTAATACAGTTATAATCATAGTTGACAACCAAATACTAGCACATAAGACGCTTAAGAACCAAATACTAGTTACAAAGACCCGTTACCAATTAGAAATAATATGAGCATCCTATGCAAACATAAGTGCTAAAGTCCAAAGATAAGAAAATTAAGAACCTCATTTCTGAAAGCCTGGCCAATTTGAGCAGCAGAAAAAGGAAGCTTGTTCCCATTGTAATAGTACAAGTCTTTGAAGTTAACAAATATGCCCTGTGCAGTTTCTGGCTGCATGAACCTACTGCAGAGGAGATTTAATTACATATCATTACTGACCAAACAGGAGTCTTAATAAAAAAGAATCGCTAAGAATAATTAGTACCAAAATGTAACGTGCTCACCCAGGGCTCAAGCCAGATTAGAATCAGACCTTGCAAAATGGGTCTAATATAAGAAATAACAACTAAATCAAACAGAAAATAATAGCTTAAAAAATATCATATTTTCTTTGGTCGTCTTGATTGTAAATATCCGTATGGAACCTGAGTCTATTAGTTCTCCCTGTGTCATTTGAAAATTTGTTCACAAACACCATTATCAACTCAACTATAAATAAAGGTTGAAAAAATGGTATACTTACAGTTAAACCCTTGCATTTATCATGAAGACAAACTGTTTCATTCAACACCTCACCAACTCCTCTTGAATCATCATGAAGTAATCTCCTACAAAATCAAAGCAGCTTGTTCGAAGTCATGAGGAAGCAATCCTAGCTGATTAAATCAAATGCATTAAGCCAGGGAATAATGATTAATCTTGGAAAAAAATCAAAGAGAATAGAAACCTGTGGAGCATAAGCTCTATCTGACCATCCACTAAACTGGATCCCCCAACTGAACGGTCAACCAACACTGACAGTTCTGAGATACTGTCTTGCATGTATATTCCAAGATTAATCTGAAAAATAATAACAAAAGGCAAGAAAGCAGTCAGAAATATAATACATAGCGAATGCTGAACATGAGAAAAACAAAAACGAAGCATATGTTTTTGGATTTCCTCTAAAAAACTGAATTGAGACAGTTGAACTAAGTACATGCTCAATAATTGATGCTTACTATAAAAACTATAAAATGGAATGGAGGTAAGATCAATGCAGCTTGAGAATAAATTGAATCAATACTGTATGATCTTGTTATATTTGGAGCAGCAAATCAAGTCTAAAACAACTGTATGATCTTCTAATATTTGGGGCAGCAAATCACCTGAGATATCCATGGATTGAGCTGTTGGTGTACTTTATCCAGTACCGGACCTCGAACCATAGTTATAGAAGCCTGGAACATAGGAGTGTTACCTTTAGGTACTTAATTCTATAAAGGCATTGTCAAGTAGTGTTAAAAAACATGCATTATAAAACAGATTAATAATAAAGGTAATCTTTAAATAATTCTTCCTCTAATCTATTAACAGGTGATAAAGCAAATAAAGCATTATAAAACAGAGAATAACAAACTTAGATATTCAAAAGACCTCAGATCTCATAAGCTAATATGGTCATTAACAGTGTACATGAGAATTTTCATTATAAGCCTTAAGAGCACTCACAATAGATTCTGTAAAATAGACTTTTTCTAGTGAAAAAGTAGAGAGAGAGAGAGAGAGCAATATATATGTATGTATGTATGTATATATATATATATATATATAGAGAGAGAGAGAGAGAGAGAAGGCTTATAATGCAAAACCATGAAACTACTTCTGAAAATTAGATTTTCCATCACAGGGCAAATAAGCATGCAAAGAAAGTGAAAACTAACAAAAAAAAAATGACAATATCTTCATATTATTACATAAGGCAATAAAATATATATTTTGTAGCTGTAAAAAGAGACCATTTTGATATATAAATGCCTTCAGAGATTAATGCTAGAAATTTCATGAACATTGAAAATTCATTGAGAACCAATCACATCTTCAAGGTTTAAACACCACCACTTCAACCATCACCTTTGGCATTCACCACCACCAACAGCAAACACAGATCATCATCACCACAGCCAACATGAGAAAATAGTAATAAATAAATAAATAAAATAAAATAATGGATCATGGTGAGTACCAAAGATGGTGAGAGCAGAAAAGATGGAGGCTCAAAATGAAATCAATGCACATATCAATACAAAAATAAAAGTTTTCATCATGAGGCACAAAGTAATCTAGAAACAAGGCATTGTTTCCAACATTGAGTTTTTCCATCACAGGGCAAAGGATACTACCATTTGTGAAACCCACTAACATTAAAAAGGAAAATACAGTAAAATCAACTTTACAACTTACAAATAAAAAATCAAAGAGGAATTATCACCTTTTCTAATGCTATTCTTCTTACTATGCTTTATGTCTTCCCTTTCTTTTATTATGCAAAAAACACAGACCAGCTGAAAAAAAACAATTTGAAAACAATACTTTTGTGTAAAGTTTCAAGAGAAACATGTACATAGCAAAACGAGACAACTTCCTTGCTCAATGGAATTCAGAAAAGCAGATAGAATCAAACTTAGTGACAAACTTAGTGACTGAATTAATAGAATCAATTCTCATTAAAGAAGTAATGATACAAAAGAGTATATATACAGAAAAGACAAAAACAAATTACACCAACTATTAAAGCAGAAACTACATAAATTAGGTAAACAAAAATAACAAATAAGAGCCTACCTTTTAACTGATGTAACAACATCTCCAGATGCATTGCCTTCTGGATCCAAGACCCCGCTTACCCAACTGGTAAATGCATCAAGAAAAAAAAAAGCAAAAACAACCTCTTAGTACTTGGTGAGAATGATCAAGAAACAAAAATACTGTATCATTATTTTGCAACTTCAGAAGTTCAATCTTCCAACTTCTAGATAGCCATAAGTTATCCACCACCCAGTAAAATCCAGTAATAAAAAAGATAGAAGCAACTAGCATGAGTATCACATAAACAACCAAGTAAAGTGAACAACAAACTAAACTAAACCAAAGACAGCAATAAGCAAAGGCATTTGACATATAAAAGTACTGAAATTAAAAAGCTCCATTCAGATTACAAATTAGAAAGTACGAGCACCAAACCATGAATTAGTGCTCTAAACTCATCAAAACCAGTACTGAAGCTGTCTTCTAAAATAAATGGGAATAAGCAATGTTTAGCACATTTTACTCAACTGATTGTTCAAAAATATGAAATATATTACAACTACAAACATAAATGCACTTACCTCCATAAGGATAGGCACATAGTCCTTGTGCACCTTTAAAATAACAGCCTTGTTACTTGTTTCAATACAGAATGTTACCCAGTTAAGAGTTGATGACCGTACAAGAGGAACTTTATTTTTTACAGCTGTCTTAATATCTGCAATAGACAACATCCATTACAGTTTGGGCAAAATCAAAATTACCACCTATCAAAGCGATTACAAACACTAAAATGCAAAGAATTTATGTCATCTAATCTCTAATAAAAAAACTTAAACCAAAAACATAGTAAGGAATCCTATGACAATACTATATTCTGAATTAAAGAACTACAGCGTAGGATAAAGATATACTTGCCTTCCACAATGTCAGCTAGACTTAAGCACCCAGCTGTATGCATTGCCTGAAGACTTTGATTTAGTGCCTCAGTAGAGGCAGGTTTTTTCTCTTTCAATTTTTCCTTTATAAAAAAAAATAAGAGAGAGAGAGAGAGATAAATCAAAGGAGTTAGATAAATGCAATAAACCAATATCCCTTCTTCAATCTTTATTAAATTATTTCTAAGAAAAATCTGAGATAAACCAGATTAAAATATATATTAAAAGTAAAATTGAATAAAAAAAATCACTTTATATACAAATCAAAGCTACTATCAACATCATTTGAACTTCTAAAAAAGAATCTACTCGTATGACTAAGTGCACTTTTATTAATAAGAAAAATGAATGTACAAGTCAAAATCCAAAAAAAAATACCACCATGCTCAGTTGTACGTAACTGGAAAAAAGTAAATGAACACTTGAACAGCTTGGTTACATTCAAACAGTCTGTTTGCATTTTAAGTTGATATAATATTATTTTTTTAGCTAGCAAAAAATGAACATACCAGCAAAACTGGCAATAGGAAGCGTGAACTTGCAAAGAAATTAGTTCTTAAACCCCGAGCAAGATTGCCAATAGCTTGAATTTCCTTGACTGCTACAGCGATATTAACATTTGTTATGAGCTGTACAGAAAAAGAATTAAATGATTTTTATTCATCAACTCAAAAAGCAAGTATAAACTTATAACAGAAGTAAGAATATAAATCATGAAGCTAAAACTTAATGGAGCAGATTGAACACTTAGCTATGCAATATTAAAAAGATCCTTGGCAATAGATAGAGGTATAAACGATGCAAACGAAATACCCAAACATAAAAAGACAATGTACCTTTTTAGTGTCTGACAGATTTCTGAGAAATCACCGGGTGTTATTCGTTTTGTTGAAGCAAGCTTGGTTAGCTCTGCAATAGCCTCTTTCCGTTCTGACCACTTGGTTGCTTTCTGTGACATAAGGCACAAGATGTTAATAGAATTACAGGAGCATCAAAACCAAATATTCCTAAATTAAATCACTACAACCAAAAAAAAAACTGAACTAGTTTGACGGAGAGAAGAAAGAAGACTGACCACTCCATCCCAAAATCCAGACTTCTCCAAAGGAGCCAATATATCAACAGGATCAACGAGCTCATACTCATCTATTTCCTGAGGAGCTAAAATTAAAATATGTTAAACTATGCATAAAAAGGAGAGCTAAATAACCAACATCTATGCAGTAAAAAAACTAATAAAATATAACACTAAAGTGTCAAACTCCTACAATGGTAATCACTTGTTACCCGCTGATAGAACACCTACTTGTCGTCATTTAATATCAACCAAGAAAAAGAATAATCTAATAGACTATGTGTATTACACACCATCAGATGTAGATTCCTCAGATGGGCCAGCACCCACAACTTCAGATACAACCTCCTTTTCTGGCTCCTTGTCTTGCTCAGACCTGAAGACACCAAACCAACTAGGTTAAGAAAAATAAAAACAGCAAGCAGGTCAAACAGCTAATGAAAAAAAATGAATTTTCACCTTATTTTGCGACATGGCCTAGCTGCCCCTGTTACATTCACCAGCTCGGCTTCCAATCCTTTTTTCTTCAAAAAATAAAAAATAATAAATAAGTCATTACTTCCAAGGATCAGGGAGCAACAAAAAATTCCATACGCAAAGCTGTACATGTAAGAAGTTATCATACCATTGTATCCCTCATTTTCTCAAATAATATTGATTTTACAGGGTCCTTTCCAATCCATCGACAAAGCTCAAGAGTAAGTCCTTTAGAAGATGCACGGACATTTTGATCTTGATGGTCAAATAGCTCAGGCAACATCTTTAATATCCTCTTTGGAGGCACAACTTTTGCTCCAAACTCACTATCAAACCAAACATGCAGATTAGATAAAGAAGTACAAGAAACATTTCCCACAAAGAAAAGATATGTAGACATGGTCATGAGTGCATGAAATTTCAGGAATATAGAAAACTAAAATGGGAAATAGAATATGACACAATTATTCAATTTATGCCCTCCTAATAGATCTAGATCTTGACTTGGTTCTTCACATGACACTTATTACTATAAATGTAAGCACCTAGGAGGGCAGTTCAAACAGTCAGGTCTGTTGTTTGCTCCCACAAGATCTAAGGTTCGAGTACCTAATTGGCAAATCATATAGCTTGATGTCCCTCAAATATTGTAAGCAATACCTGAAGAAGCAACTCGTATTTCGAGTTGAACAAAAACACACTGAAAGCCCTGTGCAACAAATTTTCCTTTTCAATCTTTTCTATCAAGTGACCTACAGGGTACAAAATCATTAGCAAACCACAGAGGTCCAGCTGATCCAACAGAATGAACATGATCTATATACAAAGTATATGATTTGAAAATGTAGTAGAATGCCCAAAACATGAATAAACAGTTCATTTCCATAACGTGAAGGTATCCAAAATCAAAAGAGGGTATAAGATTTAGGAAGGATAGAAAGCCTTGGAGTATGCAAAATGCAAAGTACCATAAAGACATGACATAATACCCAAAAAGAATTGTGCAGATCAAATTTTACTTACAATTATATTTTGTATCATGACCAACAACTCGGTCGTTCTCATCCACTAGAATGCATCTATAGAAAGTTCACATGAAGAAACATAATCAGCTCCAGTACAACACAAAGAAAGATATGTAGATCTAAACGCAAAATTTGCATTCAGATTTTGAATGTTCTCCAATCTCAAAACCACATGAATATTTGGCTCAAAATAGACCTCAACTCATTTGATTATAGTTAATACTCAATTAAAGTATCACCCCAGTCACTGAATTTTCATTTCTTACCAAAAACAAACAACAAAGAAATGAAACCCAAGTTTTCATTTTCTCATACTTTGAACAGCCAAAGAGAGCAAGAAAAGGAATATTATAATATCAAGAACAATAAGAGATCAAAGCAATGAAAAAAAAAATCCAATAATTCACTTTTCTGTCCAAAAACAAACAAACACAATACATATCTGTAGATATAAGATTTAAAATCAATATCTTGATGCTTTCTAACCACAACAATTGTTCAGTTCGGTTGGCTGAAATTTTAAAGGGGATACTGATAATAGAGATGTTGTAGCACCAAAAAAAATTAAGCAAACACAACATAAAACAAATCATGGTAATGAAGCAAGATTAAGGAAGAAGATTAATCCCCATGATATATATACTTCGTTACCTCAACCGTGAAAAAGAAGAAGAAGAAGAAGAACATCAAACAAACAAAGTACAATAATTGAAATAAAACAATGAAGAACAAAAAATTAATAAACCCACGAAGTATATAACCCAAAAAATCAATAATACAATTTTTCCTATTCAAAATCCAAGCAACCAAACAAAGCACACCAGAAGACAAACAAAAAAGAAGAAGAAATAGGAAAAAGTGTAATCAGAAACGCACTCGTCCTCAAACATAAGGCGTCTCTGGACAGCGTCCATTCCAGCGTTGGCAGAGTCTCCCATGGTGGGATTGGAAGTTTTAGAAGAAAGAGAGACCCTAGCAATGAGAGGAGAAAGGGGCTTTGGAATGGAAGAAGGGATTTGGAGAAAAGGGTTACGAGCAAAGCTAGAAGTAGAGGTAAAGAGATGGGCTCTGGGGGCAAAGTAGAGCTTGGCACTGGTATTTAGAAGGTGGGACATTGTCGCACTCGCATGTGATCTCCACCATTGTTGAATCGTGTAATATTATTATTATATATTAATATTAATCTTTCACCCACCAACAGAACGAGAGAGAGAGAGATCTTTACCTGCACCAACGAGTCTCCGAGTCCACGTCGTCGAGCCTCCGGCAGTTCCGCTGAGCCTCTGTCAGCCTCGTCGACCTCCACCGTGGTTGAAGCCTCGTCTATCCCCTCTCCGTTGTAGTTGAGGGAGCAGGAGAGAGAGAGAAGGAGATGGATCGGGGAAGAGTGAGTGAGGAGACCGCGTTAGAGACAGGGTTTTTAGATTAGAGGAAAAAATGATGAGAGCTTTGGGTTTAGGTCTAGAGAATAGAACAGGAAGAGAGGGAAAAGGAAAGTATAACAATTTCCTAACCCGCCTTTTTTTTTAACTATTTATTAGTTACCGCTTTTATTTTTACATTAGACAGTATAACACTTTTTTAATAAAGTTATATTTATGTGTTATGGAATGGGGTATTTGGTGTAGTGGCTAATACTAGTTTGGTTACTAATATTAAGATAGGTTACCATCAACCGTCAATCTCTTTAAGGAGTCTAAGTCCCATCCCTTGAGATGTAGAAATGATTCCATTTGAATCATTTCTTTTCTCATGCATGCATACTTTAAACACTCTCTTTATTTTATTCAAACTTTGTTGCTAGCCATAGTTTGATTAAAATAGTTATCTCTTTAAAATAGTGATTTTGACCATAGTCAACACCCCCACTATTTTATAGTTTAATATCCAAGATAAACATTTGAATATTAATTATAGAAACCTCTTTGTTTCTAAAATTCTCCTTTATGTTTTAAATTGATTCCTTCTTGAATCAAAATATTACAAACAGTAACTTTAGACACCAAGCATGTGTAGATTTGTCCATTCTATACACATAGCCAATGTTATTTAGAATGTGGAATTCCAAATCACCTACTGGATAAGATGACCAAATTAATCAATTATTATTAACAAAATAAATTTATTAACTTTGGAGCATGACCCCCACATTTCTCACATAGTGATAATCACCTTAAAATAGAAATTTCTTCATTTCTATTAAGTCCTTTATCCTCCAAGATAAATCTAGACTTATAATCTCAAAGTTCATCATGAGTTCTCTAAGACACATGATAAACTCTCAATAGATCAAGATAAAAACCTCAATGTTTATCTTGATTTATTTACTTGCTAAAGCAATGCACATTTCTTTCAAAGCATCTTTTACTTAGTTTCTTTCTTTTATATATTTCACAAAATAAAATATGTGAATACATATGTCATGTGAAAATTTCTCAAACAAATAATCACTATTTTCACTTTTAGTTGTATAAATAATCTCAAAATCACTTAAACAACTTTTGTGTATTTCTTAAGAGTCTCTTTGAGATTCTTTTGAAAACACCAATTTTACATCCATTGATTTTCTCATCAAAACCAAAATGAAGATGTCAATTTTAAAACACTTTAAATCAAAGAAAATAAACCCTCATTGATTTATTTAAACACTTTGATTTCTTTTATTTAAAATTATCTCCTCATTGAGATTAATTTAAACTTATCACCATCTTTGACCAAAATGAATAAAGTTCTCTTTAATTCATCATTGGTGTAAAAATTGCTTCTCCAATTTTGAAATGTCTCCTCATTGAATATTTAACAATTATTGTAACTAAATAATTCTCAAATATATTCCATTTGACCACACTCTAGACTATAAGTCTATTGAGTCAATATATCATCCCACAATTTTTGAATCCACCTTGATCCATTTTTCTTGCAATGGCAAGACACAACCATTAAAAGATGTAACCCCCTTAGGTTCATATTTTCTTATCTCATAAAATGACATGGTCAACACTTAAATGAGAAATTTAATTTCTCAAATAATTCTCTTTATTTACCAAAAAAACAGTAACTCATCACATTTCAATAATATATGATAAACATATTTACATTATTATCACCTTAATAATCATATTATATGGCATATCATAATAATCATGATAATTCTCATGTATAAATCAATATACATTTATATATTAACATAATTATGTCTCAAAGAAATTTTACACAATTTGTCAACATATATCCATCATATTTGCATGCATTGTTAATCTATTAATAATATTGTAAATATATCACAAATATCATACAATAATTCACATATCTACATATTGATATATTCTATTGATTCACAAAATCAATATATAGGCATGTCATATAAAACTCATAAAATTGTCATCTTAATAATTTATCATTATCTCATAATAAGACAACTCTATAACATGCTAGCATATTACCCAATAATCTACTAGATTGTTTACACATTAATCACATATAACAAAAACTCAAAATATTATATTATCTTCTAATCTAACCACTAAAAAACAAAGAAGATTAGAAAACAATGAACCTTATTTATAAAATTTTCTTATTCTCATTTCTATCACTATATGAAAACTATTAGATCTTCTAAGAAAACAAAAGAAGAACATTACCTTGTCTTACCATCTTTTCAAGGTTGGATCCTCACAAGATCTCTTGGTTTCTCCTTTCATTGAAAAGGAACATAAGCTTTTGATTGTTAGGAAAATAGTTTTATACTCAATGGAAAAGTGGAAAAACTAAAATACAACTCTATGCAAAAAATACAATAGACAAGATAATATTGATTTAAAGAAATATTACAACTCAATTGCTCAAAATACAAGTAAATAGAAAGAGGTAGAAGAAGAAGATTACAAACTCAAAACAATAATAATACAAGTAAATAAGAAGAACAAGAAGAACAAAAGAATGAAAATACAAACTCTCACACAACCAAAGTGTAGAGTAGTGGGGATCACCAACTTGAACAAGGTTCAAAACCTTTGTCCAAAAGCTTATTTCCCCCTATTCTCTAAGCACTAAGGGATCTCTCTAGGAAATAGCTATCTGGAATTATCAAGCCTTTTTGGTGTATTTTCCAGCCAAGTGCTTTGTGGATGGAAAATTGTGTGTCTTACAACTGAGCATTAGGCTCCTATTTATAGAGTTTTGAGACACCCTTTGAATTTCAAATTCCACCAACCCCCATGGTTGTTACCAATGATTAATTGGATGTTTATGGAATTAAAATAGAGATTTGGGAGTTATTTGGCCTTTGGAAACATTCAAAATTGGACAAAACCGAAAATTGGAATATTGTAACGCCCTACTACCTTAGAGCCGTTACTAAGTGAGTTTAAAATGTGCAATTAACTCGCTCAGCGAGGTTTTTAGAACAAAAGTGTGATTAAACAAAAAGACAAGGTTGTAATCTTTAAAAGTACTTCATTTCACTAAAAGTTCCAGTGGTTTAACATTAGGGATCCCAAAACGAGGTTTGTAAACTATTTACAACTCAAAATAGATACACAGTTGACAAATTATCAAAAACAGAGTTTAGTACAGCCATTTCTCAAAAATACCCCCAACCAAGTAGTCGGGTAGGCCAAACATGTACGCGCCGCCCCCACGCTCTCCGTACTCATGGCTGGTTGACTTTCTCTTTGTCCTTACGTGCAACACAGAGCACCCGTGAGCCGAAGCCCAGCAAGAAAACTCAAACAGCACATAACATATGCATAATATACAGTCACTATAGCAGATAGCTCATATCTAGTCAGAGAGTCCATAAAATCTAAACACATATACGGCCATGCCGTCCCAGAAGCGTTACCGAAGCTTGGGATCTCGGTCTACACTGTAAGGATATCCCATGTATCCATTGGGGTCTCACCCTAACCACGAGCACTCCATGTGCTAAGTGGTATTCCTGGCCCCATTGCCATTCTCGGCCTTCGCCGTTCTCGGCCCTTCGTCGTTCCTGGCCCTTCGCCGTTTCCCCTGCTATTACCACATTTAGCATTCCCAAATAACAATCAAGTATAAAATCATTCATTTAGAGCTACACCCTAGCAACAATACAATCTAGGGCTGTGCCCTGCAACAATACTATGGGCCCGAGCCCTGCTCTGCGGGTGCTACAGTTTTCTTACCTGTATCCCGAGCTTTTGGATGCACCAAGGCCGCGAACACGGTCCTCTAACCCGAGCCTCTCCGGTGACCTAGTCACAACACATATAAAACATCCTTTAATACTAAGCAATCAAAAACCACTTCCCGGGACCAATCCCACACTCTCGGAATCCCCAAATTCCTAAAACAATTCATCGGAAACATCCCTCGAACCCCCGGAGCAAAAGCTCAAAATTGCAAAAATTCCATGTTCTGAAGCTAGCCTAGCGTCGCGGCGCTGCCCTAGAGGGTTGCGGCGCCCAGCAAGTCAGAAAGCCTTCCCCTGTCCTGAAGCAGCCTCGCCGCGACACTCCTTCGCGAACCCAGAAATCTGGGTTTTCCTCTGCATTTTCCCCGAGCCAAAACACTCCCAATTCAACCCAACACACATACCTAAACCCCAAAATCAATTTAAAACCCCAAATAAACCATTTAACAACCTATAAACATCATAAACCAGCTCAATCATAAGAATCACACCTAAAATCCACCCTTTGGTTTCAAATTTCAGAAACTCACACCAAGACTTGAAAAACTTAACCCATGCTTCAATATACTCAAACCACACCAGAAACGAAAATTCAAAGGTGACAAAAACTCTTACCTCGATCAATAACTCAACTTGAGCTTCTTCCAATCCCAGCTTTAGACCAACTCCCCTTGATTATCAAGCTGAATTCTCATAAAAACCAGCCATAACCACCCTTAAATTTCCATTCTTACTTTCTAAAGTCAAGCTTAAAACTCAGTAAAACAGAAGCAATTCTTACCTTAGAACAAATCTTGATTCTTGTTTGGCTTCAATTACTTCAACCCACCTTAATTCCTCTCCTAAATCTCAGAATTCCCAACTCCCTTCCTTTCTTCCTTTTCTTCTCTTTTCCTCTAGGTTTCTCCCAACTTCAGCATAAACAAAGCATATGACTAAGTGTAATACGTATCACCTTTTTCCTTCAGCTAAGTAATCTAAATCCCTGCCAAATTACTATCCTATCCTCCCATAGTTATCCTCTCCTAACTAAACCTCAAGGGCACTCTTGTCTTTTCACTTATATTACAATTCTACCATTTTCCATCTAAACTTGTTACTCTCAGCAGTTACTAATGGTTACTCAGGTTACCCAATCACCAATAACCATTAACCACAAATTCACAACTCAACTCATGAAATTCCCCAAAGTACCCCTAGGCTCCTCCCGAGCCGGGTATAAAATCCCGTTGTGACTTTTGAGTTATCTAGCTCTCTAGGACCGTCTCGGCACTTGCATCACATTAATAACACCACACTCACGTGGTACAAATCACATAATACCATTAACACATTTACGCCCTCAGCAGGCTAAGATTACCAATTTACCCCTAACATACAAACGGGGTCCACATGCATACTTATACCACCTAAACATGCATTCTAATCACATATTCATTCAGACTCACATATATAAACATATTAACTCATTTATTGCCCTCCAGGCACGCTAATCAAGGTCCTAAACCTTATTAACATATTGGGGTGTTACAAATATGCTGCCAGCCACTTAGGCCGCGGCCTGACAAACATGTGTCGCGGCCTGACAAACATGTGTCGCTGCCCAAGGCCATTTTCCAACAACCAACTTTTCCAAATTTTCTAAAACGTTCCAAATTCATTCCCACTTGATTTTGTAACTTCCATACACATTATGGGAGTTAAAATCATATCTCTATCAGCCATTTCACATATGGCTTTATGAAATCCAATCTCAAATGTGTAACATATAATATACACATTATTGGGTAACATTTGGGAGTTACAAAATTGTAACTTGTTTTGTAACTCCAAAATATGCCACATTCACACATGTGTCTAATTTTGTGTCTCTCAATAATATGTTACAAGGTGTGACAAATCAAATTTGTGTGAAAAATAACATTTTTTCACATTATTTAATCTAACATTATATTATTTAAAATAATATAACAAAAACAACACAAGCAGTTTATCCATTTATGGAATAACACCAAGATCCGAATAGAATTCTTTAGCTAGACTATTTCCTTAGCTGCTTCTAACGCGACAATGTACTCAGCCTCCATGGTGGAATTTGAGATTGCAGACTGCTTTACGTTTCTCCAAATCACAGCTCCACCCCCAAGAGTAAACACCATTCCAAAAGTAGACTTCCTGTCATCGACATCAGTCTGAAAATCTGAATCGGTGCAGCCTACAGGGTTCAGAATACCACCCTTGTAGACTAACATATAATCCCTAGTCCGTCTTAAATACTTCAGGATATGCTTAACTGCTATCCAATGTTCCAGTCCAGGGTTTTACTGATACCTGCTCACTACTCCCACTACATAGCAAATATCCGGTCTAGTACACAACATGGCATACATCAGACTTCCAACTGCAGATGCGTAAGGAACTTTTCTCATTGCATCTTCCTCTTCAGAAGTCTGAGGAGACTGCTTCTTTGAAAGATGAATTCCATGGCGGGACAATAGACGCCCTTTCTTGGAATTTGTCATTGAGAAACGTTCAAGCACTTTATCAATGTAAGCTACTTGAGATAGAGCTAAGAGTCTATTCTTTCTATCCCTAATGATCTGGATACCTAGAACATAACTTGCTTCACCCAAATCCTTCATCTGGAATTGAGTTCTTGGCTAATTCTTCACATCTGATAATTTCTAAACATTGTTTCCAATGAGTAAGATATCATCTACATAAAGAACAAAGAATACCACTATTTGATTTGCCTTCAGTTGGTAAGCACAGGGCTCATCAATATTCTGTTCAAAGCCATAGGTTTTGATTATTTCATCAAACCTAAGATTCCAGGAATGAGAAGCTTGCTTAAGTCCATAAATGGACCTATTCAACTTGCAAACATTTCCTTCTTGTCCAGCTACTTTAAATCCTTCTGGCTGATCCATATAAATGACTTCGTCAAGCTTTCCATTAAGAAAAGTTGTCTTGATGTCCATTTTCCAGATCTCATAGTCGAGAGCAGCTACTATGGATAGGAGGATGCGAATGGATTTGAACATGGCTACTAGACTAAAAGTTTCCTCATAGTCCACACCTTCTCTTTGGGTATATCCCTTTGCCACTAATCAAACTTTATAAGTCTCGATATTTCGATCAACACCTCATTTCTTCTTATAGATCCACTTGCACCCAATGGCCCTAAAGTCACTAGGTGCTTCCACAAGATCCCAGACGAAATTTGAGTACATGGACTCCATTTCCTGTTTCATGGCTTCGAGCCATAGTTCCTTTTCATGGCTAGCCATTTCCTATTTGAAAGACAACGGATCATCATCACTAGTGTCACCAACAACCATATTGGTTTCACCATCCAAACCATAGCGAACTGGGTTCCTAGAAACCCTCCCACTACGACGAGGCTTCGTGACTGTTTGCTCAGGAACAGTGGTACTTTCTTCATTTAAATTGACTTGCATCGGTTGGACATGAAGAGTGGGAATCAACTGTCGTTGATTACGATGGAACATTGGTTGGAGTCAATTCTTTAACCATCTCCTCTAAAATTACTTTGCTACGAGGTTTGAAGTTTTGGAAATAGTCATTTTCAAGAAAAGTAGCATTCGTAGAAGTAAACACTTTCTATTCTGAATGACTATAGAAAAGTCCACCCCGAGTACCTTTAGGATAGCCAACAAACATGCAAACTTTAGTTCGTGGTTCTAGCTTTCCTTCCTTTTTCCTTAGGACGTGAGCGGGACACCCCCAGATTCTATAATGGCGTAAACTAGGTTCACGACCATTCCAGCATTCTAAAGGTGTTTTGGGGATTGATTTAGATGGCACGACATTGAGAATTTTGTTCCCAGTTTCAATTGCATGTCCCCAGAACGAAGTTGGTAGACTTGAATAACTAAGCATGCATCTAACCATTTCCAATAAAGTTATGTTCCAGCGTTCCGCTACACCATTTTGTTGCGGAGTACCTGGGGCAGTAAGTTGTGATAAAATCCCAAGTCCAGTTAAATGATCTTGGAACTGCATATCCAAATATTCTCTAACCTTATCAGATCACAAGATCTTTAACGTTTTTCCTAATTGGTTCTGAGCCATTGCTAGGAATTCCTGGATCTTTGAAAATGTTTCTGATTTCCTATGCATTAGGTAAAGACGTGAGTATCTAGAGTAATCGTCAATAAAAGTGATGAAATACTCAAAACCACCCCTGGCTTGTACATTCAAAGTTCCTTAAACATCTGATTGAACAAGTCCAAGTGGTTCTTTGGCCCTACCACCCTTTGCAAAGAATGGACGCTTGGTCAGTTTGCCTTCTAGACAAGATTCATAGACAAGAAATTCAACTAAGGTGAGTTCCCTCAAAGGCCCATCCTTTGTAAGTCTTTGAATCATATTATAGCCAATGTGACCTAGTCTCAAGTGCCATGATTATGTCATATTATCGCTATCGGTCTTTTGACGTTTAAATGTCCTAGGTTTAGCTACTTTGAATAACTCATTGTTAAGAGAGAGGGGTTCGTTACGTTGTAGAATATAAAGCTCGCTTTCCAAACATGCAATACACAATTGTGATCCATTGAAAGAAATAGATATGTTAGAACTTGTGAAAGTCTTAACAAATTGTTCTAATTGCAACATGGAAATTGAAATTAAATTTCTACAAAAATCCAGCATAAAAAATACATCTTTTAAAATTAAGTATTTATTTCCGAACTTCAGACGAGCTCTTCCTTTAGCTTGGACCGCAATGAATGCTCCGTTCCCAACTCTAAGCTTTAAGCCACCTTCGTCCACTTCCTCCCACGATTCAAGAAGCTGTAAAGAGTTACAAACATGGTTGGTAGATCCAGAATAAATAATCCAAATGGATTTATCATTCTCTAAAACATATGTTTCTAAGATAAATGAACTATAATCATTACCTTTGTTTTTAGTTGCTAGAAACTTGGGGCAATCTTGTTTCCAAAGCCCCTTCTCTTTGCAGTGAAAACACTTACCTTTACCATTCTTGTTTTTCCTGTTCTTCCCCTTAGGCGTTTGTGCACTTGGTTGTGCACTCATCTTTGCAGCCTTTGCAGGCTTGGGGTTGTTGTTTTGTCCATTCTTCCTCTTGTTTCCAGCTTTCGAAGACGAAGCTTGGTTAGCTTTAGCCTTAGCTAGATCAGTAGCAACAACAGTAGTCTTATTTTCTCCTCCTTTAATAGGTACACCCATGATAGGCTCAAAAATCTGAAGCTCGTTCATGAGATGCGTCGGACCATAGTTGAGTTGATTACAAACGTGCAGACAGGGTACCATCCGAGCATTCACGGTGTCATCACGTATGTGCAAAGACAGTGATATCCAAGCATTTACGGTGCCATCACGAACGTGCGGACACAATGCTCGTTCTGGGGATTCCTCAATCATAACGAACTCGGAGTTGTCACCAATCAACTCTATGTTGATATTCTGCTTCCAATTAAGGAAGTTTTCTCCAGTGAGTTTCTCCATCGAAAGTTTAGAAAGTATGGGAGTAGACACAAACACTACTTAACTTAAAACTACAAATTACCAATAAAATAGAAATCAATCACATTTGCTCAATAAAACTTCTATCCACACAAATTTCAAGAAATAGCACAACATATACCAAAAATATGTAAGATATGAGAAAAAATACCAAAAACAATCATATCTCTATTTATTTAGGTTTTTAACTAATCTATGATATCCTTGTCCCGGTTGGCGAGAGTCAAAATGCAACTCGTTAAATAGAGTTGTAAACTCATTTAATAGTGGACACCACTATTAACAACCTACTATTCGATCAAAATAAGAAAACAAAATCTCTTATTTTATGAGCTAGACCCATAGTTTCGATAATCATAGATTTAGTCCTAGTAGTCACCGTAGGGGTGAGTCTAGTAGAATTTGACCTATAATTATCTATCTTTCGATATCTAACCTTGTCAAAATAGTTAATGAACACCTTCCGTAGGGGGATGGATCAAAGCACCTTGAGGCCCCATTAAGCTATTGACGTTGTTAAACCAACGGTGGAGATCGAATATAAATCTTAAAATAAGCTCATTATAAAATTTAAAAAATATTATTTTTATTATTTTTCGAAAATTAATGACTGGTTCTCCAAAAAATTGTAAGATTAGAATTTTTAAAACCAAAGTCTTATAATTTCCTATTAATTCTAAAGTGTCACATTGAAACAAATTCAATTAATTTAGAATTAATTTGTTGCTAATAAATATTTAGGTTTAACTAATATAATGAACATATACAATTAAGTCAAACTCAGGTAAATGGGCCTTAACAATTGGGCTTGTATGGAGGAGGGCTGGGTCCAGTATGTCGTTCCCGCTACAAAGGCCCCCAATCTTTCATAAAAGGTCCAAAAGACAGAAATTTAAACATTCGTTTTATTAATTGATTAGGCCCATTATAGTCATGCAAAGCAAATTGGCCTTCACAAGTGGAATCACCCACAAGAGAGGAATTTAAACTTTACATTTTCTAATGGGCCCAAATAAAACCTATCATTTTATGAATATTTTATTTGGAAAAATACATATATCTAACAAACACATGAGACACTATATGCATCAAAGCCCAATTGCAAAAATACTACATATAGTGCAAACTGACATATTATAATTGGATGGGCCTAATCATATTACTATATGAGCAATTCTATGAATTTATGCAAAAATACCACAATTTATTTCATTTGCAAAAATAGCACAATTAATTATCTAGAATTTATTAAAAAATTCAAAATAATTAAATTTTTACAAAAAAATAAGTCAATTTAAATGAAATTTATCAATAATTAACAATAGTTAGTTTAAATTTCATTTATCGACAATCAGCTTGGTTTTATGTTAATTTGAAAAAAATAATTTTATTTAAATAGGATTTATCAACAATTAACGAAAGTTAATTTAAATCCCATTTATTAAAAAAATATTTTATTAATTGGTTGAAAAAATGATATTTTTCAAACTTTAACCAAATTTAAAATTTAAAATCAATATCTTAACTGTTTTTAAAAAATATATTGTGTTGTTACAATTATAGCTAATATTTTAACCATTAAAAAAATAAAATATTAATATTTATAACAATCCTAAAATATCTCAAAAAATTTAATCGAATTCAAATATCCGTAAAAATATCTAACTAAAAATACTCAAATTTCAAATAATTTAAATATTAAAAACTATAGAATAAAAATATATTTATATTTTCAAATAAAGAATTAATAAAAATATCAAGAATTTAAAAGAAAATATCTTAAATATCTGATATCTTAATTCTAATATTTTAATATATTAAAAGATTTAAAATTAAGTTGTTAGTCTATTTTTAAATTTTAATTTGAATCTTTGTAGAAAATATCTAATTATTTAAATCTCAACTAACAAAAATATCTTATTTTAAAAAACAATTATAAATACAAAAACAAATATGATATTTTTTACTTTAATTATAAATAATTAATTTACACATTTTTATTTAATTTATAAAAAAAAATTGGATGAACAGTACCACATGTACTGTTCATCGAGTGGCTGGTGCGCGCGCATGGTAGCTAAACCAAATTTTTCAAAAAAAAAAATTTTGAGCAATTTTTCAAACCAAAACTATTTTCTAATTAATTTTTAACATGTTTTACATAAAATAAAGCATATATAAAAATTAATATCATAGAAAACACAACAAAATAACCTAAAAATTGTTAACAATCACATAAAATTCAATATGCTTCATAAAAACATGAAAACCATCCAATTATTCAAACCATATCAAATAATCCAATTTTAAACATGTTCATTCATGAAAATAAAGATTACCAAAGGCTCTAAGCCCAGTTGTTGGGAAAACTTATACATGATCTTTATTTATTTTCATGTAGATCTACTATTAAACAAATTAATATGAGATAACCTAGAACAGGTTTCTAAAATTGAATTCAAAGATAAACAATGATAAGAATACTTACAGTATACGCAACTTAATGAATGAGTCATTACTTCAGTTTCTCTAACCCTTGTATTCATTCAGTCGCAGAGTATTATCAAGAAACTGAACCGATCTTCTATAATCTTCACAGTCTTCCAAAGTATCCTTAGAATCACCTAGACTAGAGTGGACAATTCTCAACACATGAGATAGATACAGAGAGAAGAAGAGAAAATAGCTAAGAGGCTTAGAAAAGGACTTGTGTTTAAAGAGAATCTAAAACCTATCAGAAAATCAATGATTAAACTTATCTACTGCCTTCTCTCTAAGCACTCCTTTTATAGACTCAATTAGGTCATTTAATTTAATTAAAAAATCAATAAAATAATAGCCAATTTGAAGCCCTAGGTCGAAATTATCATGGGCTTTAGGTCTATGAAATTTCCCATTTAATTATAAACCCATTGGACTTAAAATCAATGTCTGTATTATTTTCTATTGATTTAATTAATTAAATAATTTTTTAAATCCTTTATCATATTAATTATTTTTTGAACCTTGATTTAAACTTATTTATTAATTTAGATACCAATTTATCTTAATTAATAAATCTGCCATAATTTCTCTTTTCTTCTCAAAAATACATAACTCGGTGAAACTATTCAAAATTGACCTGGTCAACTTTGATAATTCTAATTGATAATTAAATCAATTAATTGAGACTATCTAGATGATTTTATGCAAGGTACAATGGGGACCATGGGCCTATGAAATCAAGCTCCAATAAGTTATCATAAATCTAACAAATAAATTTACTAACTTATTAATTCCTCGTGACTCCACTATAGACTCGGAATTGCACTCTTGAATTCATAGAACGCTTTATAACAAATATATTTACGCTATTAATTATCCATTGTGACAACCATAATTGTCACTCAATCCTCTATAGATGGTCTACAATGAGATGAGACTAAAATACCATTTTACCCTTCATTGTATTTTATCCTTAAAATACTTAGTTCCTTGTAAATGATATTTCAGTAAACTAATTTAATTACTAAAATGAGATCTCTATCATTTAGCACCTTGAACCAAACTAAAAGGAAACCATCATTTCACTTCTTCATCAGAAGCTATAGATGTTCATATCTATGATTAACACTCCTACTCAATTATACTACCGAGTTCCCAAGATGTACGTATGGGCTAGTCCATAGGGTAAGCTGGTAACGAACAAGTAAAAGAACTCAAATAATACAATAAGTTAGAATACTAACCACTCAGAATTGAGATTGAATTGACCTATGGTCAACTATATGATATGACTAGAATAGATAATAATGGTATGTTTACTTATCTTATCAACTGTCAATATCGGTCGTTTCCGATGTAACAAATACATCGGATCTTATCTACTTTGCTAATGTTCTGGAAAGAACATAACACCACAACGTGTAAGTAGATCATATCGTAGATTGGCAAGTCAATGTAAATCATGTGCACTGATTAATCTTAGGAATAACTTATTTTGAACATATAATCATATTTATATTCCACTGTGATTACGTCACTATAAATACGATTAGCTATATGCTCGGGATTTAATAGAAGTTTATATTAAACAAATAATCGTGCAAATAAAACATGTCAGCAAAGTGATTGACCAAGTCAAAAAATGATTTCTATTCTTTTATTGATAATAAAATGAGATTAAAAAGAAATTGGGTTTTAATTAGGGCATAAAACCTTAACATTTCTGTCCTTGACTCATAAGTCAATGCTTTTGACCAGCGCTCAGCGCCATTGCCGTCCTTGACTCAAAAGTCATTGCTTTTCGACCAACGCTCAACGCTATTGTCGTCCTTTACTTATAAGTCAATGTTTTTTTACCGACACTCAGCATGCTATGTCGTTCTTGACTCATAAGTCAAGTCCGGGGCCTAGCCCTAGGATATGGGAATAATTTGTCACCCGGGGGCCCATTGCCCTATCCTCTATATAACCAGCCTTGGAGCTGGCCCAGCGTACCTAGCGCTAAGTTTTCCATGACCATTAGGTCGCACAAGCATATGATGCGCTCCTGGTTGGATCTAACCATATTGACTAGTGCCTAGCGCGCTATTGCCGGCCTTGACTTATAAGTCAATGCTTTTCGACCAGCGCTCACCGCTATTTCCGTCCTTGACTTATAAGTCAACCCTTTCTCAACCAGATAATGCATACGAGCATATATCATATATTAAATATCAAAATACAAAGCATTCAGCATGCTTAATCAACAATCAAATGCATAATCATAATCATGCACATTCTCAAGCGTTCATGCCCTATTCATATTCATGTTCAACAATTTGGGCCAAGCCATAATCACATGTATCACATACCGGGTACAGTTTTCTTACCTTTAGTCCTTGCACGGGTTAAGAATGAACGACACTCGAGCACGATCTTGGTTCCATGCCCCTAGCTGTAGGGTCCCAGAATGTTTACTTAGCTAGCTAGATATTATTATTAATATTAGTAGTAGTAGTAGTAGAGATTTAAATGGATAATTTAATAATAGAAGTATCTAGAAGCTCTAGAACCTTCCAGAACCATTAAGAGCATGACACTTGTCATAATCATGTTTACTTAAGGATTTAAGTATTTTTTTTTAAATAAAAGAAAGATCTAGAAACTCTAGAACCTTCCAGAACCATTAAGAGCATGACACTTGTCATAATCATGTTTATTTAAGGATTTAAGTATTTTTTTAATAGGGTACTTTCACTCCTCAAACTCTATAAATAGGACCTAGTACTCATCTATTTTTCTTCATTCTTCAAGCTGTGTTAAGAGCCTTCAAGCTGCTAGGGTTTCTATAGAGAGATACACTTGGGTTTTGGGATAAAAGCTTTATTATCTTAAAGCTTTATAAACACTTGGGTAGTGAGATAAAGTGTGTTTTTGTAGAGTCCAAGAACTTTACTTAGCTAGTTATTTAGTAGTATTATAGTATGTTTAGTATTATCTTTGTAACTGTGGATTTTTGGTTCAGACCGGGAATTATTTGGACACTCATAGTAGTACTTATAGATTTTCTAAGTTTAATCTATAGTTTAAGAATATTAAGTTTAACCTAAGGTTTGATTAATGTGACTGATATTAAGGATTATATTTATTATACTATAAGGTTTAGATATCAACCAATAGGATTTTAAGCACATGTTATGAATGGTGATTAAGGATTATGTATTTTTGAGGATTAAAAATAATAAGGAGTAAAGTTTGAATGTTATAGGGTCAGTCAGCAGCTTTGAATACGTTGAGGGCTTAGTCAAGGCTGTTTACCCCATTCAAACTTAGCTAAAAGTGTGTAATTTCGTGTTTAATTATTCAGCGTATGCCGATATATCACAACTATAGGGAGCGATATATCGCAGCACGTAGATACGGAAAACACGAGACGATGCACGGTCGCCTCGGGCATACTGGCCCAGGCGATATATCGCCTACAGGGGGCGATATATCGCCTCCTTCAGCATATGTTCAATTGTTTTTGAATTCTTTTCCTTTCAGCCATTCAAACTCCTCCATAAGTCCAGCATCTTTTGAACGAGTCTTCAGCCTCTGCTGAACGATTATTCAAATGATTTTCACTTAAAAAGCCATTATTTTTATTCAAGTAAAATCAAGATACTTTCATTCCAAAACTCTATAAATAGGACCTAGTACCCAGCCATTATTCACCTTTTACTCTAAGATCAGAAGCTGCAAGTGTTAGGAGAGTGTGAGAGTTAAACACCTGGGTTTGGGAAATCATAAGCTTAAACATCATAAGCTTATCAAACACTTTGGGAAGTGAGGTTCTATAGTATTTCGGTTGAGGTGTAGATTGGTCTTTCAAGTTTTTGAGGTAACCAAAACTCTAGTTCCTATCTGTATTATGATATTTTCTTCCTCATAGTCTTCTACTCAATCTCTAACCTTAATCTTTATTTTGGTTAGGGAATCCAAGTTCTTAAGCACATAAGTTGTGGTAAGCATGTTTCTCAAATGGTTTAGTCTTCCCATTTCCTTTTCATCTCTTTCCTTCTTTCAACTCACTCATGTTCATTATTGTTTTAGGAGTGTTCCAAAAGTCCCAACTCAGTCCATTATATCCCGGTAACTTTGGTAAGGAAAATAGGCTAGAATCTATATGTTTATGTTTATGTTATCTTATGTGTTATGTTTTCATATGTTATGAATATGTTATTGATGTGTATGTTGTAGGCTTGGGCATATGCCCTATTTGACTAACAAGACCCCAAAAAGATTGTGGGCATAAGCCTATTTAGCTGGTAGGACCCCACTAATCTCATGGGCATAAGCTTGTTTAGTCTATGGGACCCCAAGTAATAATGGCCATTATAATAAGTGTATTATGTGTTATGATATGTCTTTACGTTTATTATGAAATCTATGTTTATGACTATGTGTTAGATTTTCCTTGCTGGGCATTAGGCTCATTCCTTTCTGTTTATGTGCAGGAAATAAGCTTTAGAGGCGGAAAGATTCGTGACGCTTAGAGGATGTGTATCGATGGTGAATGGAGTCAAGGGGGCCGAGCCTTATTCGATTCGAGGATGTAGTCTTGTTTATGTTTTTATGGTTTCAAATGTATTTTCTGCATTTTCTATGTAACCCTTTTTACTTTAAGTTGTTTTTGTTTTAAAGACAATGGGTACCCATATCCTACTTATTTTATGAAAGTAACCTTTGTTTCCACAAGTTTCAATAAAATTATGGTATTTCCGCAAAAATGTAAGTTTTATGTATAGATTCGTTAATGGTCCAAATAGTCTAGATTAGTGGGTCATTACAATTGGTATCAGAGAAACGGTTCCTTCGCATGAAGTTCTCCTCGATACACATGCTCAAAGCTCCGAATCGAACCGCCAAGTAAGTGTTTAAGTTACAAGTTACAAGTTACTTTGCCTATGTGTATAGCTAACAACTTTAGTGTTTATGTTTCAGTTAAGAATGAATGGAGCTTTAACCTACCAAGATATCCGAGCCATTAAGGCTTTAAAAAGAATAAGGGAGCCAAGAAACACCGTAGGAGCACTAGAAAAGATCACTCGAAGATTATCTTGTTCCACAAAGAGATAGGTCACCTTTAAGAGTCTAAGCAAATCATGATGAGAGCTGCAGAACAATATGTCCTAGTAATTAGGCTTTTAAAAGATTTTCCTTTAGCAATTTTAACTTTAGAAGAAATATGGGAGAATATAAATAAGGATGATGACTTACAAGCAGCCCTAAGATATTATTCTCTCATACTTAAGTTCACCTATGATTTAGAGTTTCAATTCACTAATGAGCAACAACATAGGACCTTCTTGAATCTTCCCCGAGGAAATTTTGAGGCTCAAGACAATGATGATTATAAGGAGATAGATGATGATATGCTAGATGAAGGATCGGATGTAGAAGATCCCGATTTTTAGAATAGCTAGATTTTCATTATTTGTTTTGTTTGTTTGTTTGTTTCTTTATTTATGATTGTAATAAGTGAAAATCTTTTTCCAAATGAATAACATGTTGTTTTTCTATCATGTATGAGTTTGATTTTATTTTCGCAATCATAATAAGTAATAAATAAAATGAATAATGACTAAGTTCAGTGAGGGTGGATACAAATCAATGAACCAAGTTTCCTTATTGAGAGTTAGGGGGCCTTAGTAGTGGGAACGATTTTACTGATCCCAGCCCTCCCTCAATATGGTTAACTTTGGAACAAAGATAAGTTTCGAGCCTGAGAATTAAGTCATATAGGATGATTAGAAACACACTTAGAAAATAAAGATGACTTGTTTTTCTAAGTATAGAAACCCACTCTAACTAAATAAAGACCTATATAATTTTTCATAAGAAGTCATAATAAATAGGTCTGAGATATGTTTGTTTTAGAATAAGTTCTTGCCTTAGAGCCTATTAGGGTAAGTTCTAACAAGTTCTCGACTGTTAGAACATTTGGTGAAGATGTCGCTCCGAAGATCTGCACGCACCAACGGAAATGCCTCCAACGTTGTTCCAACGACCAATGATGCCCTCCAGTTCGCAGAAGAGGAGTGCGTGCTACTACTAGCCGCAACGCGCCGACACCGTCAGCTGACAACACCGCGGAAATTGCTAGACAGCAACAACAAGTCGAGGAACTCTTGCAGCAACAACGTCAACAAGCGCAGACTCAGCCTCAGCCTCCGCCGCAACCGCAGCCGCAGCTACAACAAATGGCCCTAGCACCCCAACAAGTTGGTCCATATGGGGGATGGCCAGTGACGAACTACGCGCCACATCCAGTACCGAATATGGAGTCAGTGTATGATAGGTTCTGCAAGCAGCACGCTCCAAACTTCGAAGGGACTATAGACCCCTTTGAGGCAGAAGAGTGGCTAAGGAATGTGGAGCCAATTCTTACGCACATGAACCTCAGTAATACAGACCGCATATCCTACGTCTCGTCATTACTCAGGAAGGATGCCAGAATATGATGGGACTTAGTTCAGCAGACTAATGATGTCACCACCATGATATGGACAAGATTTGTGGAGCCATTCCACAAGAAGTATTACACCTCGGCAGTCATCGCTAATGGTAGAAGAATATGCTCGTCAGTTCAACAGATTAGTCAAGTTTGCACCAGAGTTGGTCCCAACCGACTTTACGAGGTTGACCAAGTACGTCAGAGGACTTAGACCAAAGATGGAATTAGGGGTTAAGCTAGCAGACCTGGGAACCACTACCTATGCCAATGTTCTAGAAACGGCAATAGAAGTAGAAAGGATTCAGATGAATGTTAGTGAGGAGAAGAATGATTAAACGATGGTTCCAGACCAAAGTCTTTGCCTTGACCCAAGGAGGAACCCATGCAAGTAACAAGAATTTACAGGTCAGATCCTATCCTCGATAGTATATGTTCTAGTATCACTTGATTGGTAGCAGTATACTCGAATATCTCGTTAGGAATGATAGAAAAACTAGACAAACCTAGTGAAAGATTTAGAACTAGGTTTGTAACCAAGTTGCCTTCGGGCAAAGTAGTTCTATCATTACGAATAGTACGAGGCGTACCGATCAAGATTGAGGACATAGAACTAGAAGGAGACCTGATAGAGCTAGTGATCAAGGACTTCGACGTAATACTAGGCATGGATCGGCTAGCACGGCATGGCGCAACGATCAACGCAAGAAGGTGATGTTCGAGACTCCTGACGGCCAGAGACAATGCTTCATGGGACAAGCTTCAGGATTACGCACCCCGTTAGTGTCATCTCTCAAAGCTCAACAAAGGATAGAAAAAGGATGTCAAGCGTTTTTAGCCAGCATCACGAACGGGGAAAGGGAGACGCCACTTAAGGATGGAGATGTTCGAGTTATTCAAGAATTTCCAGAGGTATTTCCCGATGACTTGCCAGGATTGCCGCCAACTCGAGAGATAAACTTCACGATAGAATTAGTACCGGGCACCGAGCCTATCTCTAAGGCACCATACCGGATGGCACCTACGAAACTCAAGGAGTTAAAGACGCAGCTACAAGAACTCCTAGACTTGGGTTTCATTAGGCCAAGCCATTCACCATGGGGTGCTCCGGTACTATTCGTGGAGAAGAAGGACGGAAGTATGCGAATGTGCATAAACTACCGTGAGCTGAACAAAGTAACGATTAAGAACAAGTACCCGCTACCTCGGATTGACGATTTATTCGATCAACTCCGAGGCGCTACGGTATTATCAAAAATCGATCTACGGTTCGGGTATCATCAGCTCAAGGTAAAGGGAGAAGATATTCCTAAGACAGCCTTTAGGACTCGTTATGGACATTCTTGGTTATGTCTTTTGGTCTTACTAACGCACCCGCCGCGTTATGGACTTAATGAATAGGGTTTTCAAGGACTACTTGGATAAATTCGTCGTTATGTTCATCGACGACATTTTAATTTACTCCAAGGATGAAGTGGAGCACGAGGAACACTTGAGGATGATTGAAGGAGCATCAACTCTACGCCAAGTTCAAGAAATGCGAATTTTGGCTTTCGCAAGTGGCGTTCCTCGGGCACATCATATCGAAAGACGGAGTTGCAGTAGACCCATCAAAGGTAGAGGCCGTGAAGGATTGGCCTAGACCAAAGAACGCGTCATAAGTAAGAAGCTTCTTAGGGCTAGCAGGTTACTATAGAAAGTTTGTAGAGGGATTTTCTAAGATAGCCACTCCACTCACCAACCTGACCCGGAAGCAACAAAAGTTTAACTGGAACGATAAGTGTGAAGGAAGTTTCCAGTTGCTTAAAGATAAGCTTTGCTCAACACCAGTACTTAGTGTACCAACACCCGACGATAAGTTCGTTGTCTAATGCGATGCATCAAAGCTAGGATTGGGATGCGTGTTGATGTAAAAACGACAAGGTGATAGCCTACGCCTCACGTCAGTTGAAGGAGTATGAACAACGCTATCCAACTCACGATATGGAGTTGGCAGCGGTGGTCGTTGCAAATCTGGCGCCATTATCTTTACAGAGAACGATGCGAGATTTATACGGACCACAAGAGTATAAAATACTTCTTTACGCAGAAGGAGCTCAACATGAGGCAAGCGCATGTGGTTAGAGTTAGTAGAGGATTACGACTGCGAAATCCTATACCACCCAGGGAAGGCGAACGTAGTTGCCGATGCGCTTAGTAGGAAAAGCTATGGGAACTTAGCAGTCTTATCCGGAATAGAAAAGCCGCTACAGCAGGAGCTTATCAGTGCCGGAATAGAAGTGTTGTAGGCAAGATGGCTAACCTGTCTATCCAATCAAATTTGTTAGAGGATATACGAATTGGTCAAGGACATGACGACACACTAGCAGCACACATGGATGCAGTCAGAGAAGGCAAGATTACCGATTTCTCAATATCTAGCCAAGGCTTATTGAGATATAATGATCGGGTATGCGTGCCAGACGATCAAAGTATTAAGAAGACGATCCTAGAAGAAGCGCACAATACCCCGTACTCAGTTCATCCAGGGTCTACCAAGATGACTCATGACATCAAGGCAGTCTATTGGTAGTTAGGGATGAAAAAGGAGATAGCAGAATATGTATCTAGGTGTCTTGTATGCCAGCAAGTGAAGGCGGAGCATCAGCGGCCTGCAGGATTATTGCAACCGCTTAGCATACTGGAATGGAAGTGGGACGATATAGCCATGGACTTCGTGACGGGTCTGCCAAAGACAAATAAGCAGCATGATTCCGCTTGGATAGTCATAGATAGACTAACCAAGTCGGCTCATTTTCTGCCTGTTAAGACTTCATATACGGCAGACCAATATGCAGACATCTACATCCAAGAGATTGTACGATTGCATGGAATCCCCAAGACAATAGTGTCAGATAGAGGATCAGTATTTACGTCAAGATTTTGGAGAAGCTTACAGCAAGCTATGGGTACTAAATTAAGCCTTAGTACAGCTTTCCATCCTCAGACAGATGGGCAGTCTGAGTGTACGATTCAGATCTTAGAGGATATGCTACGCGCGTGTATACTTGATTTCGGAGGATCGTGGAACAAGTACTTACCACTGATCGAGTTCTCATACAACAACAGCTACCAGTCAACGATCGGAATGGCACCTTATGAGTTGCTATATGGACGAAGGTACCGATCACCGTTGCACTAGGACGAGGTAGGAGAAAGGCAGCTTCTAAAAGGCCCGAAGCTGTTAGACAAGCTCAAGAAGAAGTAACGCTTATTAGACAGCGTATGCTGGCTGCTCAAAGCCGTCAGAAAAGATATGCGGATACCAAGCGACGCGATGTGGAATTCCAAGTTGGAGATCAAGTCTTCCTGAAGATATCTCCTATAAAAAAAGTGTCAAGCGGTTCGGGAAGAAAGGCAAGCTTAGTCCCCGATTCATAGGTCCTTTTAGATATTGGACAAAGTGGGAACAGTTGCGTATAGACTAGCCCTACCGCCAGCATTAGCCGATAGTCACAACGTCTTCCACATCTCGATGCTACGCAAATAGGTGTCAGACCCATCTCACGTCCTCAAGAACGATACCATAGCGCTCCAAAAAGACTTAAGTTACGAGGAACGACCGGTTAGCATCCTAGATAGGGGGATGAAGCAGTTACGGTCCAAGAGCTTTCCTATAGTCAAAGTCCTATGGAGCAATAGTTCTGAACGCGAGGCAACGTGGGAGTTAGAGGAGGACATGCAAGGCTGGTATCCGGAGTTATGTGATAAGTAAATTTCGAGGACGAAATTATTTTTAGTAGGGGAGAATTGTAGAGTCCAAGAACTTTACTTAGCTAGTTATTTAGTAGTATTATAGTATGTTTAGTATTATCTTTGTAACTGTGGATTTTTGGTTTAGACCGGGAATTATTTGGACACTCATAGTAGTACTTATAGATTTTCTAAGTTTAATCTATAGTTTAAGAATATTAAGTTTAACCTAAGGTTTGATTAATGTGACTGATATTAAGGATTATATTTATTATACTATAAGGTTTAGATATCAACCAATAGGATTTTAAGCACATGTTATGAATGGTGATTAAGGATTATGTATTTTTGAGGATTAAAAATAATAAGGAGTAAAGTTTGAATGTTATAGGGTCAGTCAGCAGCTTTGAATACGTTGAGGGCTTAGTCAAGGCTGTTTACCCCATTCAAACTTAGCTAAAAGTGTGTAATTTCGTGTTTAATTATTCAGCGTATGCCGATATATCGCAGCTATAGGGGGCGATATATCGCAGCACGTAGATACGGAAAACACAAGACGATGCACGGTCGCCTCGGGCATACTGGCCCAGGCGATATATCGCCTACAGGGGGCGATAT
This sequence comes from Humulus lupulus, assembly GCF_963169125.1. Classification (NCBI taxonomy): domain Eukaryota; kingdom Viridiplantae; phylum Streptophyta; class Magnoliopsida; order Rosales; family Cannabaceae; genus Humulus; species Humulus lupulus. Next base: position 213,981,500 of record NC_084797.1, on the reverse strand, counting down.
ATCGCCTCCTTCAGCATATGTTCAATTGTTTTTGAATTCTTTTCCTTTCAGCCATTCAAACTCCTCCATAAGTCCAGCATCTTTTGAACGAGTCTTCAGCCTCTGCTGAACGATTATTCAAATGATTTTCACTTAAAAAGCCATTATTTTTATTCAAGTAAAATCAAGATACTTTCATTCCAAAACTCTATAAATAAGACCTAGTACCCAGCCATTATTCACCTTTTACTCTAAGATCAGAAGCTGCAAGTGTTAGGAGAGTGTGAGAGTTAAACACCTGGGTTTGGGAAACCATAAGCTTAAACATCATAAGCTTATCAAACACTTTGGGAAGTGAGGTTCTATAGTATTTCGGTTGAGGTGTAGATTGGTCTTTCAAGTCTTTGAGGTAACCAAAACTCTAGTTCCTTTCTTTATTATGATATTTTCTTCCTCATAGTCTTCTACTCAATCTCTAACCTTAATCTTTATTTTGGTTAGGGAATCCAAGTTCTTAAGCACATAAGTTGTGGTAAGCATGTTTCTCAAATGGTTTAGTCTTCCCATTTCCTTTTCATCTCTTTCCTTCTTTCAACTCACTCATGTTCATTATTGTTTTAGGAGTGTTCCAAAAGTCCCAACTCAGTCGATTATATCCCGGTAACTTTGGTAAGGAAAATAGGCTAGAATCTATATGTTTATGTTTATGTTATCTTATGTGTTATGTTTTCATATGTTATGAATATGTTATTGATGTGTATGTTGTAGGCTTGCGCATATGCCCTATTTGACTAACAAGACCCCAAAAAGATTGTGGGCATAAGCCTATTTAGCTGGTAGGACCCCACTAATCTCATGGGCATAAGCTTGTTTAGTCTATGGGACCCCAAGTAATAATGGCCATTATAATAAGTGTATTATGTGTTATGATATGTCTTTACGTTTATTATGAAATCTATGTTTATGACTATGTGTTAGATTTTCCTTGCTGGGCATTAGGCTCATTCCTTTCTGTTTATGTGCAGGAAATAAGCTTTAGAGGCGGAAAGATTCGTGACGCTTAGAGGATGTGTATCAATGGTGAATGGAGTCAAGGGGGCCGAGCGTTATTCGATTCGAGGATGTAGTCTTGTTTATGTTTTTATGGTTTCAAATGTATTTTCTGCATTTTCTATGTAACCCTTTTTACTTTAAGTTGTTTTTGTTTTAAAGACAATGGGTACCCATATCCTACTTATTTTATGAAAGTAACCTTTGTTTCCACAAGTTTCAATAAAATTATGGTATTTCCGCAAAAATGTAAGTTTTATGTATAGATTCGTTAATGGTCCAAATAGTCTAGATTAGTGGATCATTACAGTTTTCGATATTGAAGTGTAGATCAGTTCTAGTTCATCCAAGGTAATATTATTCATAACTTCTATTTTTTTATGATTCCATAGTTTTCCTTAAGTTTCCTTCAGATCCTAACTTCTGTTTATGGTTAGATTTTTAAGTTCTTTTATTTAAGGTTCTTCTCGGTAAGTTTCTTCTTTGATGGTTTAGTTTATTTTCATCTCTTTTCTTTAGAAACTCACCATTCTTACTTTTGGTTTTAGGAGTGTTCTAGTCCTGCTCTTGTTCTCTAATATCCCGGTTTTGGTATGGAAAATATGATAAATTTTATGTGCTTATATGTTATGTTATGATTATGTTATGTTATGTTTATGTTATGATATGTGTATTTTATGATATGTATATAGAATATGTTTTCAGTCACTTGGGCACATGACTTCCTTAGATAAGTAAGCCCCGAGAATCTATGATTGGGCATATGACTTGTTAAGATAACAAGCCCCAAGAATGGATGATTGGGCATATGACTTGCTTAGATAAGGAAGCCCCAAGAAGTTATATTGGGCACATGACTTGCTTAGCTAGCAAGCCCACAAATTTATGGGCATATGACTTGCTTTGCCAACAAGCCCCAATAATTTACGATGGCCATTATTATTATAGTCTTATATGATAAATGTTGTTATCGTCATACATTTTATAGTAAATGTTTATGATATAGTTTTATGCTTATTATTTATGTTATATGATTGTTAGTAAATTTTCCTTGCTGGGCATTAGGCTCACTCCTTTATTTTTAGTGTGATGCAGGAAATATTGATATGGAGGCGGAAGGATTCTTGGGCAGCTTGGCTTGTGTGTTAAGGATGAAGGGATTCAATGGACTGTGTGTCAATCGAGGATGACGTTTATTTATTAGTCTTTTTATGTTCTTTTGTGATTCCACATTTATTTTTTGAACAATTGATTTAAAGTTATGTTTTATAAACAATGGGTACCCATGCCATATTACATTTTAAATTTATAATTTTATGTTATTAATACAATATGTATTTTTGAGTTTTAATAAAGTTATGATTATTTCTTATGTACGTTTTCTCAAAAAGTAGTAGCTATGTCTAGTAGTTTTAATGGTCCAAGTCTTACAAATAGTTGGGTCGTTACAGTTGGTATCAGAGAAACATTCCATTTGCATAAAGTTCTCCTTGATACACACGCTCAAGCTCCGAACCTAACCGCCAATGTAAGTGTTTATGTTGTAGTTGTTATGATTATGTGTTTAGTTAGCGTTTTAGCCCTTATGTTTTCAGTTAAGAATATTTGTAAATTAGTTTATTTTCTTCATTTATTTTATTTATTATCTTTGCATTTATGATTGTATATAGTGAAAACCTTTTTTCCAAATAAATATCATTGTTATTTATTTTTTTGATGACATGTATGAGTTTGATATTTTTTACAATCATAATAAATAATAAATTTACTAAATAATGGACCAAGTTCGGTGAGGGTGGATACAAATCAATGGACCGGGTTCTATATTGAGAGATAGGGGGCCATAGTAGTGGGAATAATTTTACTGATCCCAGCCCTCCCTCAATATGGTTAACTTTGGAACAACGACGAGTTTCGAGCCTGAGAATTAAGTCATATAGGATGATTAGAAACACACTTAGAAAATAATAAAGATGGCTTATTTTTCTAAGTATAGAAACACACTTTAATGATAAAGAACGCTTATATAATTTTTCATAAGAAATCATAATTAATAGGTTCGAGTTATGTTTGCTTAGATTAAGTTTTGTCTTAGAGCCTATTAGGGTAAGTTCTAATATGTTTTCTCGACTATTAGAACTTTGTTAAAGATGTTGCTCAGAAGGTCTGCATGCACCAATGCCGATGCCTCCAGCGCCGCTCATGAGACTAATGAAGCCCCTCCAGTTCGCAGAAGAGAAGCATGTGCTCCCACTGCTGCTACTAACCAAAGTGCACCGCCGTCGCCGGTTGAGATTGCCGCATAAATTGTAAAGCTACAACAACAAGTGGAAGAGCTACTGAAGCAACAACGACAACAGCCTCAGCCGCAACCGCAACCTCAACAAAGCAACAATAATAGGCTGAGGAGAAGGCATCCTGATAGTAAGCAGGCCAATCATGACAAAAGAGTATGAGCAAGTGATAGGCCATGGTATGTAGAATACCCGCAGTGCTCCAAATGCCAAAAGAAACATCTTGGGGAATGTCGTGCAAATACCAAGGAATGCTACATTTGTGGCCAGTAAAGTCAATGGAAGAAGGAATGTCCACAGCTTAAGCCAGAGGAGAAAAGGGACAATAAGATGGTTTCTGCCAAAGTCTTTGCCTTAACCCAGGGAGAAGCCCCTGCTAGTAATAAAGTGGTCACATGTCAGATTCCTATCCTCGATAGTATATGTTCTAGTATTTTTTGATTCCGGAATAACATAATCGTATATCTCGTTAGGAATGATAGAGAAATTAGACAAAGCTTGTAGAACTAGGTTTGTGACATAGTTGCCTTTGGGTGAAAAAGTCATATCATCACTGATAGTACGAGGCATACCGATCAAAATTGAGGACACAGAACTAGAAGGAGACCTGATAGAACTAGAGATCAAAGACTTCGACGTTATACTGGGCATGGATTGGCTAGCAAGGCATGGCGCAACCATCGATTGCAAATGCAAGAAAGTGACGTTCGAGACTTCTGACGGTCAGAGACTATGCTATATGGGAAAATTTTCAGGACTACACACACCGCTTATTTCATCTCTCAAAGCTTAGAGGATGATAGAAAAAGGATGTCACACATTCTTAGCCAGCGTCACGGATGTGGTAAAAGAATCACCATTAAAGGTTGGAGACGTCCGCATTATAAAGGAATTCCCATAAGTATTTCCTGACGACTTACCAGGGTTGTTGCCGACTCGGGAAATTGACTACACAATCGAGCTAGTACCGGGCACCAAGCCTATCTCCAAGGTACCATATCGGACGACACCTACCGAACTCAAGGAGTTAAAGACGCAGCTGCAAGAACTCTTAGACTTGGGTTTCATTAGACCAAGCCATTCGCCATGGGGAGCACTGGTTCTATTTGTGAAGAAGAAGGACGGAAGCATGCAGATGTGTATAGATTACCGCGAGCTGAATAAGGTAACGATTAAGAATAAGTACCCGCTACCCCGGATTGACGACTTGTTTGATCAACTCCGAGGAGAAACTGTGTTTTCAAAGATTGATCTACGGTCCGGGTATCACCAGCTCAAGGTACGGGAAGAGGATATTCCCAAGACAGCTTTCATAACTCGTTATGGACATTATGAGTTTTTAGTTATGTCTATTGGTTTTACCAACCCTCCAGCCACATTCATGGATTTAATGAATAGGGTCCTTAAGGATTACTTGGATAAATTCATTGTAGTATTCATCGATGATATCTTGGTGTATTCAAAGAACGAAGATGAGCACGAGGAACATTTAAGGATGACCTTGTTACGACTGAAGGAGCATCAGCTTTACGCCAAGTTCAAGAAGTGCAAATTTTGGTTGTCGTAAGTAGCATTCCTTGACCATATAGTATCCTAGGATGGAGTTGTTGTAGACTCATCTAAGATAGAGGCTGTGAAGGATTGGCCAAGACCTAAGAATGCATCCGAGGTAAGAAGTTTTCTGGGACTAGCAGGTTATTACCGGAGGTTTGTAGAGGGTTTTTCTAAGATAGCCACTCCGCTCACCAACCTGACCTGGAAGCAGCAAAGGTTCAAATGGACTGATAAGTGTGAAGAGAGCTTCCAGTTGCTTAAGGATAAGCTATGCTCAGCACTAGTACTTTGTGTACCGACACCCAATGACAAGTTTGTAGTCTACCGCGATGCGTCAAAGCAAGGGTTGGGTAGTGTGCTGAGGTAGAATGACAAGGTAATAGCCTACGCCTCAAGGTAGTTGAAGGAGTACAAACAACGCTATCCAATGCGCGATATGGAGTTGGCAACGGTGGTCTTTGCATTAAAAAATTGGCCCAATTATCTTTATGGAGAACGGTGTAAGATTTATACGGATCACAAAAGTTTAAAGTATTTCTTCACACAAAAGGAGCTTAACGTGAGGCAGCGCAGGTGGTTAGAACTACTGAAGGATTATGATTGCAAAATCCTATACCACCCGGGAAAGGCGAACGTAGTTGCTGATGCGCTAAGTAGAAAGAATCTAGCAGTGTTAGCTGGAATAGAAAAGTCGCTACAGCAGGAGCTGATCAGTGCCGGAATAGAAGTAGTCATTGGTAAACTGGCTAACTTGTCCATTCAGTCAAGTCTGTTAGAAGAGATACGGATTGGGCAAGGGAATGATGACACATTAGTAGCACATATGGATGCAGGTAAAGAAGGCAATGCCATAGATTTCTCGATATCAGGACAAGGGTTCTTGAGATATAAGGATTGGGTTTGCGTGCCGAATGATCAAGGGATTAAGATGAAGATTTTAAAAGAAGCGCACAATACCCCATACTCAATTCACCCAGGGTCGACTAAGATGACTCATGACCTTAAGGCGCTATATTGGTGGCCAGGAATGAAGAAAGATATAGCAGAGTATGTGTCTAAATGCTTAGTATGCCAGCAAGTGAAAGCAGAACATCAGCGGCCTGCAGGCTTATTGCGACCGCTTAGTATTCCAGAATGGAAATGGGACAACATAGCCATGGATTTCGTGACAGGACTTCCACGAACAAATAAGCAGCGCGACTCAGCTTAGGTAGTAGTAGATAGACTAACCAAGTCAGCTCACTTCCTGCCTGTCAAGACTACGTACATAGCAGGTCGATATGTAGACATTTATGACTGCATGGAATCACTAAGACCATAGTATCCGATAGAGGATCTGTAACGACCCAAAATCACTAATATGGCTTAAAGGCCTCGATTAGTGTTCCAGGAGGGCATAATTGGTTTATGTGTGAATTTATTGATTTAATGCATGATTATATGATAAGCACGCTTGTAAGATTATATGAATGTAAATGTGGTTAAATGTTATATCTGTGAGAACCACGTTATTATGTGGGTAAATCTGCAGCGTTCGACTTGAGGCGATCCTAAGGAGCTAGTTAGAGGGAAGTCACATTTTTTATTCTAACCTTCGATTCTAACCTGATTCCAATGCTTCCAAATCCCATTTTTGATGCCAAATGAACCCAAAAACCATCATAACATACCCCAAACATCACAACCATAAGAACCCTAGCCAAAACTCCCAACAAAACCAAGTATTCAGCCTAGAAATCACAACTGCAAAACAGAACTAAAACAGGACAAACCAGGGATTTCAATGGTTAGAAACTTACCCAATGCTCAGGTTATGATGCCCTTCAATGTAGGAACACTCTCCCAAACTCCCAAGGCTTACTTCCCAAGCTTGAATCCTCAAGAATGGTTCAAAAATCCCAAAGAAAAATGAAGGAAAGGATGGTACGGGAGAAGCTTCAAGTAGACTCTGTTCTTCTCTCTTCTTTCACAGCCAAAAATTGTTATATCTATCCTAGGGGTGAAATGAACATTATACCCCTAGGTCAATTTAAGGTTTTCCAAAGGCTCCCAAGGGCAAAATTGGTATTCTCCACCTATCTCGTTAATCATAATTAACGCTCTCCAATTCCCGCTATTCTCGATAATATCAACACCAATAATTCATATCCCATTACCCTTTAATTCCCGGTAACGCTCTAATCATTAAAATCTCCCCGAGACTCATCCCGAGCCCCGAACTTAAACCTGTTATGACTAGACCGCTAATCAATATTCCAAGATCGTCTCATGCCGAATAGCTCCAAAAAACCCACATTATAATGTGGTCTCAAAAATATGTCACCGACATGCATACAAATATACAATTATGCCTTCAACGGGCCAAATTACCATCACACCCCTGTATTTGAAATGTGGACTCACATGCATACATTTAACATCATATTATAATATAATTCACATATACATGCATATTTTCATTTAATGGCATATTTAAACAAGTATGTCCTTCCCGGCCTACTAATCCCGCCATTAAACAACATCGGAGAATTCGGGGCATTACAACTATCCCCTCCTTACAGAAATTTCGTCCTCGAAATTTACCTGAACAGCTCGGGATACTAACTCTGCATATCTGACTCCAGCTCCCAAGTCGCTTCCTCGACCTTGCTATTCCTCCACAATACCTTAACCAAAGGTATCGTCTTATTCCTGAGGACCTTATCTTTTCTGTCAAGTATCTGAACAGGCTGCTCTTCAAAGGAGAGATCTGGCTCAAGCTCCAGATCTTCATAACTCAAAATATGATTCGCATCAGATACATACCTCTGAAGAGCTAAAACATGAAATAAATTATGCACGGCCGACAACGCCGAAGGCAAAGCTAGCTTGTAAGCCACCTGACCAATCCTCTCCAGGATCTCAAATGGACCTAAAAACCTAGGACTCAGGTTGCCTTTCTTCCCAAACCTTCTCACCCCTTTCCATGGCGAGACTCTAAGGAAGACATAGTCTCCTACCTGGAACTCCACGTTCCTACGCTTGGGATCTGCATAACTCTTCTGTCTATTATGAGAAGCGAGCATCCGAGCTCTATTCTTCTCAATAGCCTCACTGGTCCTCTGAACTGCCTTAGGACCTAAGTATCTCCTTTCACCTGTCTCATCCCAATGAATGGGAGATCTGCACTTCCTACCATACAGCATCTCATAAGGTGTAACTCCAATGGTATACTGATAACTGTTATTGTAGGAGAACTCTATCAAAGGCAAATACTTACTCCAAGATCCACCAAAGTCCAGCACACATGCCCGCAGCATGTCTTCCAAAATCTGGATCGTCCTCTCAGATTGCCCCTCTGTCTGAGGATGATAAGCAGTACTGAACTTCAACTGTGTCCCCATGGCCTTCTGCAAACTCCCCCAAAACTTGGAAGTAAAAGTAGGGTCCCGATTTGACACGATTGACCTAGGTGCTCCATGGAGGCGCACGATCTCTCTCACATAGAGATCTGCATACTGGTCAACTGTATATGTAGTCCTCACTGGCAGAAAGTGAACTGACTTGGTGTAGCTGTCCACTATCACCCAAATAGAATCATGCTGACCAACAGTCCTGGGTAAGCCCACCACGAAATCCATCGTGATGTCTTCCCACTTCCACTCTAGGATATCCAGAGGCTGTAATAACCCTGCCGGCCTCTGATGCTCAGCCTTGACCTATTGACATGTCAAGCACTTAGCCACATACTCTACTACATCTCTCTTCATCCCTGGCCACCAATACAATGATCTCACATCCTGATACATCTTTGTGGTGCCTGGATGCAAAGAATAAGGTGTAGTATGAGATTCATCCAGAATCTCTCTTCTCAAGGCAGTGTCTAGTGGAACACATATCCGTCATTTATACCTCAATAGGCCTATCTCAGACACTGTATAATCTCTGGATGCTCCAGCCAGAACATCCTCCCTGATCTTGATCAGCTGTGGATCACTCAACTGACCCTCTTTGATCCTCTCCAACAGTGTAGAATGTAGCGTAATGTTAGCCAACTGGCCCACCAGCAACTCTATACCAGCTCTGGTCATATCATCTGCTAACTCTCTGGCTATCAGCCTCATTCCATGAATTTGTCCTGGACCCTTCCGGCTTGAAGCATCAGCTACCACGTTGGCTTTTCCTGGATGATACAGGATCTCACAATCATAATCTTTTACTAACTCCAGCCAACGCCTTTGCCTCATATTCAGGTCTTTCTGGGTGAAGAAGTACTTCAGGCTCTTGTGGTCTGTATAGATCTCACACTTCTCTCCATAGAGATAATGCCTCCATATCTTTAAAGCAAACACCACAACCGCCAACTCTAAATCATGAGTAGGATATCTCTTTTCATACTCCTTCAATTGACGAGAAGAATAAGCAATTACTTTTTCTGATTGCATCAGAACACAGCCCAAACCCTGATGAGAAGCATCACAATAAATCACAAACTTCTCTTGATCTATCGGAAGACTCAGAATCGGAGGTGTAATCAACCTCTGCTTCAGTTCTTGAAAGCTGTTCTCACACTTATCTGATCACACAAACTTCTGACTCTTGCGTGTCAGCTCAGTCAATGCAGTGGCAATCTTTGAGAACCCTTCCACGAAACGCCTATAATAACCTGCCAATCTAAGGAAACTTCTAACCTCAGAAGCATTCTTTGGCCTTGGCCAATCTTCGACCGCTTCGATCTTTGTTGGATCTACCTTAATCCCCTCCTTACTGACAATGTGCCCAAGAAAGGATACCTGAGATAACCAGAACTCACACTTCTTGAATTTAGCAAACAGTCTGTGTTCCCTCAATCTCTGTAGAACCAACCTCAGATGCTGCTCATGTTCTGACTCAGACTGAAAATATACCAGAATATCATCGATGAAGACGATCACAAACTGGTCTAGATAGTCCTTGAATACTCTGTTCATCAGATCCATAAACGCAGCAGGGGCATTAGTCAATCCAAATGACATGACTAAAAACTCATAATGCCCATACCTGGTACGAAAAGTAGTCTTTGGTATATCTCCTTCCTTGACCCTCAACTGATGATAACCAGAACAAAGGTCGATCTTGGAGAATACCTTCTTACCTTGCAACTGATCAAACAGATCATCTATCCTTGGTAAAGGATACTTATTCTTGATTGTCAGCTTATTCATTTCTCTGTAATCAATACACATCCTCAGATAACCATCCTTCTTTTTCACGAACAGAACTGGCGCACCCCAAGGCGAGAAGCTAGGTCTGATAAAGCCCAAATCTAACAACTCTTGCAATTGTACTTTTAATTCTTTTAGCTCAGCTGGGGCCATTCTGTAAGGCGCTCTAGACACTGGCTCTGTCCCTGGTGCCAGTTCTATCACGAACTCAATTTCTCTGTGTGGTGGCAACCCTGGCAAATCTTTTGGAAATACATCCAGGAATTCACAAACAAGTCTGGTATCTTCTGGTCTCACTGGCATGACCTAAGTGGTATCAACCACACTGGCTAAGAACCCAATGCAACCTCTTTGCAATAAATCCCTAGCCCTCAATACATAAATCATAGGAATGCGAGGTCCATGCACAACACCAACAAACACAAAAGGATCCTCACCTTCAGGCTCAAAGGTGACCATCTTCCTTCTGCAATCAATGGTTGCCCCATACTTTGCCAACCAATCCATAACCAATATCATATCGAAGTCAGTCATAACCAACTCTATCAAATCCACTGATAACTCTCTGCCATCGACTGTCACTGGCAAAGATCTGACCCATCTCCTGGATACCACCAACTCTCCAGTGGGTAACAAAGTACCAAACCCCACAGCATAAAAATCACAAGGTCTACACAGTCTATCAATAATACTACTAGCAACAAAAGAGTGTGTAGCACCAGAATCAATCAACACGTTATAAGGGGTTCCAGCACTAAGAAGCTGACCTGTAACAACTGAGGGAGAAGCCTCAGCTTCTGCTTGAGTCAACGCGAACACTCGAGCTGGGGTCGAGGTGTCTGCCTTTCTGGGTTCTTCTTTTCTTACCTGAGGGAAATGTTTCTTAAAATGACCTACCGCTCCACACAAGTAGCAGGCCTTTGCCCTACACTCTCCCAAATGACGCCTCTTGCATCTAGGGCATTCAGGACGAGTCTTCCAGGCTTCACTACCCCCTGGACGACCCATTAAAATACCACAGGGCCACCTGTCAGGACCTGGAACTGGGAAGGTGTTAGGAACCTTCCTCTTCTGATCACAGGGGCCTACACCCCTACCAGAACCCACAAATGGAGGAACTGTCCTCCTAAAATCCTTCCTGGCTGCACTATCACGCCAGATCTTATTTTCTGCACTCTCAGCTGCGAGTGCCTTCTCCACCACCTGTGCATAGGTAGTAACCCCTGCCACAGTGGTAATACGAACATCACAGGCTTATCTGGGCTGTAGCCCCTGCAAGAATCTCTCTCTTCTAGTCCCATCAGTGGGCACCAGTTCCATGGAAAACTTTGTCAAACGATCAAACTTTAAGGCATACTCAATGACTGACAAACTTCCCTGAAGTAGCCTGATGAATTCCTCATCTTTAGCTGCCCTGATGGCATCATTGTAGTATTTCTCAATAAATAGAGTTTGAAACTCTTCCCAACTCAGGGCATTTACATTCTTGGTCTGGGTACTCACTTCCTACCAAATTCGAGCATCCTCCTGAAACATATAGGTGGCACATGCCACCCTTTCATTACCAGTTACCCTCATAAAGTCAAGGATAGTGGTAATCATGCTCATCCATTATTCAGCCTTGGCAGGATCTGCACTGCCCTCAAACATAGGAGGTTATTGCTTCCTGAACCTTTCATAAAGAGGTTCCCATTTACTTCCAACCTCAGGCAGCTGCTCTGCTGCTCGCACCGACAAAGGAGGTGCCTTTGATACACTAGCCACTGCAGGCACTTGCTGTTGTCTCAGGAGACGAAGCTCCTCTCTCTGTTTCAACACTGCTGCCTGCAGATTATTAAACAACCGCTGCCAGTTTGCAGGAGCTGGCTATGGAATCTGAGACTGGTCATTTTCCTGACCCTGGCTGTTATTATTATTCTAGCCCTGATCACTTTGGCCAGTTGAAGTATCTGTCTGCCCTGGATTCATTCTTATTTCTGATACCTTGCTGAAACATTGATCAATACGGCCATTCAGGTAGTAATAACTAAACCTCTTGCCGCATTATGGTCCAAGAACAAGTAGACAATTATCACATTCCACAGTCATACAATTATACAGGCAGATACATGTTTATAGCATTTAGCACTTAGCATGTATCCCATAATAATTCATAATCAACAATACTAATGAGTATGTTCCAGCAATTTCAGTACTAATTAGCACACAGTCGCTGAGGATATAATATTTCAGGGCACAGGTTCAACATGGTGTCTCATGCATACAGGTAAAGCATATGTACTATATTTAAGCAGTTATACATATAACTACATAAATAGTTACCAAACCATGAGTCGAGCTTGACTTCAGTGATGTGTGTACATGTCCAGCCAGTCTACAAGAACCTTAACCTTGGCATGCTCTGATACCAAGTTGTAATGCCCTGGTTACCCCATAACCGTTACGGTGAACGGTGAACCGGAAATTAGACCCACTACCCGAGTCCTTTGGTTAAAAACGTGTTCTAAGTGTTATTAACATGCTAAGGTGGAAAATCAATAAAAAGGAAAGGATATGTTTTATTTAATACATAAAACTGTTCATGGGCCCACAAGAATATTTACAAGTTATTTACAACTCAAAAAGGTCATTACTATCTCAAAAATACAAACCCGCCGACCTAAGCGGCAAAAATAGGGTAAACCCCCTAGTTCCTTTGAGAACTCCTTGGCCGTGGTGGTCAAGCAGCCGCATATGTACACATCACCACCTAAGCTCTCCACTCAAGGTTGGGTGAGCTTTTCTTTCCCTTTACCTGTACCACATAGCACCCATGAGCCAAAGCCCAACAAGAAAACACAGTATTGGATATAAACATTATCAAATGATTATCATTATAATCACACAGAGCTTATAGCTCTTAAACAGATGGGTGAATATCACTTGAGGTTCTAGAAAACCATACTGAGTGACTGACAAGCAAGTCACTAGTTTAAACAGAAGAGTGGCTGCTAGGTAAGCCACTAGCCTTAAACAGATGAGAGACTGATAGGTAAGTCTCTAACTTAATAGATGAGTGATTGATGGGTAAGCCACACAACACTTATAATATTCATCGAACTTGAGGTCGGTCCGGCATTAGTGCTTTTTGAGTCATCCAATGCATATGTCGATTAGATCTAATCTTTATTGGCTTGCGTTGAACACGCTAAAGCCGTCCTGACTAATGAGTCAGCTCTATGTGATCAGTGCCCAGTACCACTGCCGAACCTGACTAATGAGTCACAGCTTCACGGTTGATATTGACACCTATGCCAATTCTGACTAATGAGTCAGTGCCATGCACAAGTGAGCAAGATTTGCTAAGCATTAGATCATCAATCCATGTCCACATTTACACAATCAACATGCCTCAAGAATAATCATGCATGTCACATATGGGGTGCAGTTCTCTTACCTCTGGTTCGAGCGAGGAATAATAATAAGAACGACTCCTGAGAACGATCGACTTTTGATTCCTTAGCAATTACCTAATCACAACCAATTATAACCTCCATTAATGGAATTCAACAATGAAAGGGTCTTAACCTAAGCACCACTCTCGGGACCTTGAAACATGCCCACACAGTGAGTAGATTCGATCCCGGGCCTTAAGGATTGAAACCTCAAGTCAAAAACCCTTAAAAACACCCAAAACGGGACTTTGAAGGAACAGAGTAGCGCTACAGCGCTGACCCCTAGCGCCCCAGCGCTATTCTCAGAACCCCCAACATGCCCAAATGCCCCATGAGTAGCGCTGTAGCGCCCTAAGGTGGGCACTATAGCGCTACCTCTAGACCAAGAACCCCTTGAAACCTCCTTCTTCATCTCCTTCGATTCTAACCTGATTCCAATGCTTAAAAATCCCATTTTTGATGCCAAATGAACCCAAAAGCCATCCTAACATACCCCAAACATCACAACCAAAAGAACCCTAGCAAAAACTCCCAACAAAATCAAGTATTCAGCCTAGAAATCACAACTGCAAAACAGAACTAAAACAGGACAAACCAGGGATTTCAATGGTTAGAAACTTACCCAATGCTCAGGTTATGATGCCCTTCAATGGAGGAACACTCTCCCAAACTCCCAAGGCTTACTTCCCAAGCTTGAATCCTCAAGAATGGTTCAAAAATCCCAAAGAAAAATGAAGGAAAGGATGGTACGGGAGAAGCTTCAAGTAGACTCTGTTTTTCTCTCTTCTTTCACAGCCAAAAATGGTTATATCTATCCTAGGGGTGAAATTACCATCATACCCCTAGGTCAATTTAAGGTTTTCCAAAGGCTCCCAAGGGAAAAATTGGTATTCTCCACCTATCTCGCTAATCATAATTAACACTCTCCAATTCTCGCTATTCTCGATAATCTCAACACCAATAATTCATATCCCATTACCCTTTAATTCCCGGTAACACTCTAATCATTAAAACCTCCCCGAGACTCATCCCGAAGCCCCGAACTTAAACCTGTTATGACTAGACCGCTAATCAATATTCCAAGATCGTCTCATGCCGAATAGCTCCAACAAACCCACATTATAATGTGGTCTCAAAAATATGTCACTGACATGCATACAAATATAGAATTATGCCCTCAACGGGCCAAATTACCATCACACCCCTATAATTGAAATGTGGCCTCACATGCATAAATTTAACATCATATTATAATATAATTCACATATACATGCATATTTTCATTTAATGGCATATTTAAACAAGTATGGCCCTCCCGGCCTACTAATCCCGCCATTAAACAACATCGGAGAATTCGGGGCATTACACAGACCGAGTCCTAGCCTCCGAGACGTCGAACTCTACTAAACCGGGTAGTAGGATCGATCCTGAGCCTTTAGGTTTGAGTTCTCGTTATTAAAAACCTAAGGTGGCAAAAGTTGCCCAGGTGGGCCGCGACTTGACCCTAAGGGTCGCGGAGCACCTCCCAGACAGAGAGCCCCCTGTCTAAAATTCAAGACATTGGTCGCGACTTGCCCAGAGAGTCGTGGCGCGCCTTCAAAACAGAACCTCTCCTGGGCCCTAGGTTCACACGGGTTGCGACGCCCAAGAACAGGGCCGCGGCGCGTCCATGCGAACCAAGAACTTCCCCTGTTTTCCTCAGCCAATTTCACCTAAAATCCTACCCAATTGAATCCCAAACTCATAATTAACCCCCGCCCCAAACATTGTCAGCACATAAACACCATCAAAATCCAAGCTCATCTCACTCAAAAAACTCTACCAAATCTCTAATTCAAATCAAAACTTAAGAAACTCCAGGAAACCAAAATTCAGAAATTTAATGCTTAAACTACCTCTGATTAAGTTGTTTTCCAGCTAGATCCTCCAGCTATAAAGCTTCTAATCTTCCCTATAATCATTACGACTCTAACCTCGCTTGAATCCAAGCTCTAAAACTCGAGTTTCCTTCAGAAACGCTAACGGGCGTCAAGTGAGAGAATGAAACTGTTTTCTGAGTTTTACAGTTCTGAAAGGTTACTTCAAGCATAAGTAACCTTAAGCAAATCCTAAGGCTCAGGGTACCCAAAAACGTCCCCGATGGCAAAATAGTCAAAATCCCAAAAATTCCCTCGTGATCTCACTAAATCCAAATATATCCTTAAATATTCATTCCCATTACCCAATATCCCAGTAATGTACTAAATACCCAAAATACCCCCTGACTCTCCCCGAGCAACTATTGGTCATGTTGTGACTTGCCCACTAGCTTGCTCCCTAGGATCGTCTCGTGCCGAGTAACCCAAATATATCCACATAATGATGGGGTCCCACATATATATCACATATATGCCAAATATACCCATAACTGGCCAAATTACAAAAATTGCCCATTTAATTAGAAACGGGCTCACATGCATATTTAATACACCTAAACATGCATATCAAGTCATATTATAATATAACTCACATAATCATATAATGATATACATATATATCACATAAACACATAAATTCCATAATTTGCTATCCTGACCCCCTAATCAAGGTCCTAAGCCTTATTGGGTAATTTGGGACGTTACAACTATCCCCTCCTAACAAGAATTTCATCCTAGAAATTTCACCTGAACAACTCGGGATATAGATCCCGCATATCTAGCTCTAGCTCTTAGGCCGCTTCCTCAACCTTGTTGTTCCTCTATAATACCTTAACTAAAGGTATGATTTTGTTCCTCAGGACCTTGTCCTTCCTGTTAAAATCTGAACTGGATATTCTTCGCAGAATAACTCTGCCTCCAATTCCAGATCCTTATATCTCAACACATGAGTCTCATCTAATACATGTTTCCTCAACAAGGAAATATGAAATACATTGTGTACAGCCGATAGTGCTGATGGTAAGGCCAATCTATAGGCCACCTAACCGATCCTCTCCAGGATCTCAAATGGTCCTACAAATCTAGGGCTTAACCTGCCATTTTCCCCAACTTTCCTCATCCCTTACCATGGTGAGACTCTAGGGAAGAGCTAGTCTCCCACTTGGAACTTCATGTTCCTGCATTTCAGATTAGCATAAATTTTTTATCTACTCTGAGAAGCGAGCAACCAAGCTCTGATCTTTTCAATAGCCTCAGTTGTCCTCTGAACTGCCTCAGGTTCTAAATATTTCCTCTCGCCCATCTCATCCCAGTGAATGGGCGATCTACACTTTCTACCATACAACATCTCATAAGGTGCCACTCCAATAATCAACTGGTAGCTGTCATTGTAGGAAAATTCTATTAAAGGAAAATATTCATTTCAGGACCCTTCAAAGTCCAATACACATGCTCTCAGCATGTCCTTCAATATTTGGATAATCCCCTATGACTTACCATCAGTCTGAGATGATAAGTCGTACTAAATTTTATCTGCGCACTCATTGCCTTCTGTAACCTTCCCCAAAACTTGGAAGTAAAGATAGAGCCCCTATCCAATAGGATAGACCTTGAAATCCCATGAAGGCGTACTATTTCTCTCACACAGAGATCTACATACTGGTCAACTGTATATGTCGTCCTCACTAATAAAAAGTGAGTTGACTTCATATACCGGTCCATAATGACACGAACTGAATCATGCTAGCCCACTATCTTGGGAAATCCCACCACGAAATCCATTATGATGTCCTCCTACTCCCACTCTGGAATACTCAAAGGTTGTAATAGCCTTAATGGATTATGATACTATGCCTTGACCTGCTAACAGGTCAGGCACTTTGCCACGTACTCAGTTACGTCCCTCTTCATCCCAGGCCACCAATATAAAGCATTCAAATCCTAGTACATCTTCATGGTGTTTGGATGTAGAAAATAAATGGTAGTATGAGATTCATCTAGAATCACATGTCTATTCCCAGTGTCCATTGGAAAATAATTCATATCCATATACTTCAATAAACCCAAGCCTGACACTGTATAGTCCTTAGTTATTCCAACTAGGACATCCCCTCCTACTCTTTTGTAAAACGCCCTTAACTAGTACTTAATAAAATATTCACATTTTCAATGGTTTATAATAGTAAGCCACTTATTATAAAGGTTTCAGTAGGGTCTCGCTTAAAACATGCAAGTTGGGCCCAAAAGTTTAAAAAGGAAAATATCAGTTTTATGCAAAGTTCTAAAACAAACAAAAGTTTAAATCCCGCTGAAAATTTAATGAAAATCCCAATAAACATAACATTATTAAAAATTGGCGTTTAAAGTTGATCGTTTCTCGTCCATAGGATGCTCCACGCCATACACACCAAGACGACAGAACTCCCCACATCACCACGCGTGCCACAGAGAAACCTATTTGCTACCTGGAAGGGAAAGTAAGGAGGTGAGCTAAAAGCCCAGTAAGGAAGTACAAACAACAAGCAAGTAAGATACAACAAATTACAATCACTATCATTCATCTTTATACATCATAGCATCATCATAAAATTGGCATCAATATCATATACATAAACATATTCATGTCAACTTAATGCCACCATCATATCATAAACATCATAACAAAATCATAATCATCACCAAACATCATAGCATAATCATAATCATCACCAAACATCATAACATAATCATAAACAATTCCTTGTGAACATGGCCCGCTAACTTGTCCATGCCACCCTTTGAGGTAAACAAGAGTCACTGGTCCTTGAATAACCTCGGCGCGTCCGCCCTTGGAGTTACGTCTTTATATCCTTAGTAACTCGGGATACGTCTGCATATCCTTTATAACCCATTTGTTGAGTCGCGTTCAACACGCTAACAACCATTACATATAACTCGGTTACGTCTTCATATCCTTAGTAACCTCTTTATTTGATGTGTCGCGTTTATCACGCTAACATCCATTCATATCATACAACATTCATACAAGACAACATATCATCACATTATAGCATTTCATAACTCATAACATTTTCATTCATACAAACAGTCTTACCATTCATAGCATAAACAATCATAAATTCTATCTAACTTCCTTACCTCATGTCCAACCTAAGTAAAACCACAACTTCTCAACGAGCCTATACCATAATCAAAATGACATTCCTTAGCTTCACATAATTACTATTTTGCCGTCCCATATAACTCATGTGTGCATGGGCCATGCACACATGGTAGGAGTTACACAAAACATACAAATATGCTTAATTATACATAATGTCATAAAAGAATAATGCTCATTCTACCTATATTGCATTCATGATCTTTCTATAAAAACTACATGGTTGCATAATAGACATAATTTTGGACGTAAAAGTGAATTTGCATGTAACATGCATACGTGGGAACGTTGCGTAAATGTGGCGTTTAAAATGATAATTTCATGCGTCTTACTTCTATCGTTTTAAAAAATAATAGACTTGTAGCATGTTTTGTTTACCATTGTTTATCTTCTTAAAGTTACTAGGTTGATTAAATCTCCCAAGACATTCTTTTTATTTCATAAAAATAATTTTATTTAGCCATTACAAATATATAAAGGACCCATATATTATTTTTAAATTACAAAGAAAAGCAAAGGCTTGGAAATTATATTTTTTTTAAAAAACCTATGATTATCATGTCTCCTTAGTAAATAACAATTTATTCTAAGTTAATAGAATTATATAATTTGATGTGAGAAAAATAATAATTTTAAGTGTGGGAAAAATATATTTTGCTTGAATTATTTTTAATACTTAATTTTATGTAACATAAATTCATATGTGAAAATTAAATAACTATTTTAAACTTTTTAAACTAAACTTTCAGCCATAATTTAAAAACCACAAGTGAATTAAATCCAACATTTTTCTTAATCCAATTAAAGAAAATCATAACTTGTAAAATACCACTTTTTAATTTTACCATAGTTTAGGATATTAATTTATTTCAAAATACCAATCAAATTCTTTTTATTGAAACACACTTTAGATTTTTAAACAAAATTTCAGCAATCAAATTTATCATTGAAATCATCATCCTTATTTTTAAAAAAAATATAAAATATGTAGGTATTTATTTACACAAAATATCATTTCAAGGCAAAATTAAATTTCCTATTAAATTTCTTAAAACATCAAAACACTTGCAAAATTTATTTAAGCACTCAAAACATTATTCTCATCATAAACAACATCATTTTTGCACAAAAAAACAGCAAGGACATTTAATCATAAAATTCATTATTTTCATTATATTCACAAAATTCATGCTTATTTATGTACAATATTCCAACACAAACCCTAGCATGCTTCTAACCTCTTTAATCACACCATGAGCATACAATAATTCATCAATCACCTTGAAACTTATTCACAAGTCATGAACAAATAACCACCCTTGAACTTGTGTTAAATATACTCTCAATATAGTATTACCATGCAATTATTCCAAAGAACAAAACCATCATAACTTCATACAAGATCCTGCCACAACCTATCATGATCTCTAAGATTAAATTGACATTAAACATAAAAAAATAACCATCATGCTTTTGAATATAACATTTAGGCCGAAATCCCCATAGCCAAAATAATCAAATCCTTTCATGTTATTTTTAAAAGAGATATTCATCATCATTTTTATAGATCACAATTTAAAACCTTTGTATATTTTCACATAGAGTCTTTAAGCCAAAACATACCCATCATCAAATCATAGAAGATCTTTAAACAACATATCATCAACACCACATTTCAATAAGATTAATCATCTAATATATCAAAGGAGAACAAAACAATGAATCACCATTCTCAAACAATATTCTCCAAACCGCAAGAAACCAAAGATAAAAACAATAACCATAAGACAAAAAGGTTCCCATTACCTCTCTTGCTAGAACTCAAGGACAATAGTTACAATAACCCAAACTATGGCCACCACTTGTTCAAGGCTAGGGTTTCGAAACCCACATGAAGAAAAGAAAAAAAAATGATCTTAGATTCAAGAAGAGGTAGAAATTAACATCACTATGAACCCAAATACTTACCCTAGGAATTTCGAACACTAGCCTCCAATCCTCTTGCAACAAAATCCAAACCTATCATCACCATCATTTTGCCTTGCTTAGAATCAAGATGTAGGGGAGACAAAATATAATGCTATGAACCTTAACCCATACCTTAGGATCCCTAGCCTTGGCCTCTTCTTTCTTCTCATTCTCTTCTCCTTCACGTTCTTCTTCTCCACCTCTCTCGCTAGAACTCACGAGCTCTCCCTCTCCCTTCTCTCTAAGCACACGGCAGCCACCAAGCCAAATGATCCTTCAATCTCTTTCTTATTTTCTATTTAAATGCCTCAATCATCAAAACCTAGCTAAGGAAAATGTAATCATCATTTTCCTTTATTTTCCCTAAATCAAAATATAATTCATTAAAAATTATACTCATCCAATCAATCCATTTTATAATTGACAGCACACTAATTCTTCTCTTGTGTTCCTTGGCTGTCCATGACTAATAAAGGAAATAATGCTATTCTCGTAACTCTAGGGTGCTGAGACTTGGGACTGGGTTTTGACCCATTTCTGTTACGTTTTAGGAAAAATTATATTCACAGAAAATGTAGATAATTTCATTATCTTTCTAACGGTACCAGTTATGTCTAAATTGGATATCCACAGCCCATGTTATACCTATGTTACTGAGGCTGGGTCTAAGGTTACGGGAATTCAAAAAAATGACAACTCTATCCTTTCTCACCATTTGTTTCCCAATATTTTTCTTGTGGGAGCACAAGCCTCTTTATTTCCCTTTCTTTTTATTTTCTTTTTAAATCCCTTAATTAAATAAAAATAAATAAACCAATAAAAGGAAATTAATGTGTAGAAAACTATTGCATGCACACCGTGCAACCATGCACATGCACATACTCAATCACTAGGGTGCATCACTACCTACCATGCACTTTAGTGCATTCAACAAAATCTCACATAATCACATTTTAAAATTAAAATTTTACATATCATTTAATAATTAATTTCACAAAAATGCTACCAACAATTATAACAATTAAATAAAATAACAAATCATTAAATATAACAGACAACAATTAAATAAAAATAAACAACATTTAAATAAAACAATTCACCACACTTAACACTTAAATAAAATAAAACATGAAAATTTTAATAACTAAAAAAATATTTTTGGTGCACTACAATATACTCTCTGTTATACCCAAAAAATAGGAAGGTGCATTCTAGGAGAGTTAAGGGGAATGGTCCTAGGAGACCCCAAGGAGGGTGTGGTCCTAGGAGACCCCAAGGGTGTGTAGGAGGTAAGCCTCCCAAGGTTTTCTAAGTGTTGGCTCGAACGTGTCCAAGGTAAATAGCTAAGGAGGAGGAGTCTCATGCAAGAGAATGGAGACTTAGACTTTCATAAGGAAAGTCTATACAATGTTCGATCGGACATGTTTGGGAGATTCTAAAGAAGGTTCCCTCAATGTTGTCCAAGGTGAGGTTCCCTCAGTGTTGTCCAAGGTGAGGTTCCCTCAATGTTGTCCAAGGTGAGGTTCCCTCAATGTTGTTCAAGGTGAGGTGCCAAGGAGGTTGCCTCGGACCACCTTGGTCCGAGGAGAAGCCAAGGATATTGGTTCAAGGAGGAACATGGCATGCTAGAGGAGAGTGCATGTTAGAGGAGAGAAGTGCATCTCCTACCACCATGCACGTTCAACCCACCAAAAGCATATCCTACCACCATGCATGTTCAACCAGCACTTGCATGGGTAGTGGGTAGGAGGTGGACCAACTAGCTAGAGGAGACTAAGTCAGACACAACTTCAACAACATACGCGGGAATCTCTCATTCTTCCCACAAATGGGGAGTTTGTTACATTTCGAATTTTGAATGTTTATTTGTAATATAAATGTAATAAATATAATAAAATATCCCTATTATAAGGGGATATCAGTTGAGGATCCCAGGCCTATAAATAGAGAGCTTATGGGATGAGAGAAGGGTTCTTCTTCTGCTTCTTCTTTCTAGAGAGAGAAAATTGGGACTGTCTATTCTAGAGAGAGAAAGTGCTGAAATTAGAGAGAATTCTTGTATTTTCACAATTTATACTGAAGAAACTCAGTTGGCATAGTTCATCTGATCTTGAGTATAGATTTATAAATCACAACTCTAAGTGGATTAGGCTATTACCGACAATCGGGGCTGAACCACTATAAAAATTTCCTGTGTTCTTTATTTTCTTTGTTTATACTGTCTGTTGTCGTTTTTATTTCTCTTGAAGGCTTGTCGTTATTGACGTTCTCACGTCGTTGGCTAAAAACGCAGTCAACACTCTCCTTAAAAGGAATTTCGTCCTGAAATTCTTTCTCACCAAATAAATCAGGGTATATTTCTTTCATGTCTTCCTCCAACTCCCATGTTGCTTCTCGTTCCGTACTATTCTTCCACAGAACCTTAACTAGTGGAATCCTTTTGGATCTCAATTCCTTGATTCCCTTTTCAATAACGCGCTCAGGTTGTTCATCATAACTCAGGTCCTGCTTCAGCTGTAATGGCTCGTAACTCAAAACATGAGAGGGGTCTGACACATACTTACGCAACATCGAGATATGAAAGACGTTATGCATTTCAGCTAATACTGGGGGTAGTGCCAAACAGTACGCAACCTGCCCTACTCTATCTAAAATCTCAAATGGACCAATATATCTAGGGCTTAACTTCCCTTTCTTTCTAAAACGCATAACACCCTTCATTAGTGAGACCTTTAGGAAAACAAACTGGCCCACTGAAAATTCGATGTCCCTTCTCTTGAGGTCAGCATAGCTCTTTTGGCTACTCTGCGCGGTAAGCATCCTTTGGCAAATCTTCTCAATTGCCTCTCTAGCTTCTCTAACTACTTCAGGGCCTAAAATCTGTTTCTCCCCAACTTCATCCCAATGCAAAGGAGATCTACACTTACGCCCATAAAGCTTCTCATAGGGAGCCATCCCAATAGTAGATTGGTAACTGTTATTATATGAGAACTCCATTAGGGGTAAATATCGATTCCAAGACTCTGAAAAGTCCAAAGCACAGCACCTCAACATGTCTTCTAAAATCTGAATGGTCCTCTCAGACTGGCCATCGGTCTGAGGATGAAACACAGTGCTAAACTTTAGTCTTGATCCCATAGCTCTCTGTAGCCCTTTCCCAAAGTTCGATGTGAAAACTAACCCATGATCATAAATTATCAACTTTGGCACCCCATGAAGTCTCACTATCCCACTAACATATAAGTCAGCATATTGATCCGCTGAGTATGTGGTCTTGACTGGAAAAAAATGGGCAGACTTAGTGAGTCTATCTACTATCACCCACACTGAGTCATGCTGCTTGGTGGTTCTAGGAAACCCTACTACAAAATCCATTGTTATATCCTCCCATTTCCATTCAGGAATGTAGAGCGGATGAAGCAACCCTACTAACCTCTGGTGTTCCGCTTTGACTTGCTGGCATGTCAAACATCTAGCAACAAACTCAGCAATGTCCCTCTTCATTCCATGCCACCAATATAATGCCTTAAGGTCTTGGTACATTTTCGTGGACCTTGGGTGCAAGGAATAAGGCGTTGTGTGCACTTCTTTCATAATACTTTCCTTAATTTCAGGATTGTCAGGCACACAAATCCTATCCTTGTATCTCAGCAATCCACCATTAGACACTATGAAATCACCGCTGCCCCCTTCTTGTACCAAAGCCTCTTGTTTCACTAAGGCTTCATCCAATTTCTGTCCTTCTTGAATTTGTTCTAATAGGGAGGATTGCAATGTGAGGTTCGCTAAACTTCCCGTCACAATTTCGATGTCGGCATTTATGATCTCTTTCTGAAGAGGCATCTCTATTGTACGTAGTGCTGAGACATTCCCATGTCCCCGCCTACTCAGAGCATCTAAACCACATTGGCCTTGCCTGGGTGGTATAGAATCTCACAATTGTAGTCCTTCACTAATTCCAACAACCTTCGCTGCCTCATATTCAGTTCCTTTTGTGTGAAAAAGTATTTCAGACTTTTGTGGTTGGTGTATATCTCACACTTGTCTCCGTACATGTGATGTCTCCATATCTTTAATGCAAGCACTACTGCTGCCAATTCAAGGTCATGGGTGGAATAACGTTGCTCATAATCCTTGAGTTGTCTAGAAGCATAAGCTACCACCTTCCCATCTTGCATCAACACGCATTCCAAACCGTTCTTTGATGCATCACAATACACTACAAATTTCCCGCCCTTAGTGGGAACACAAAAGATAGGCGCAGAAATCAACTTATCCTTCATGGTCTGAAAGCTTTCTTCACATTTCTCTGTCCATGAAAATTTCTGATGCTCATGAGTTAAGTTGTTCAATGGTGTTGCGATCTTTGAGAACCCTCAACAAACTTCCTATAGTAACCCACCAATCCTAAGAAGCTTTGAACTTCTGAGGCATTCTTTGGCTGGGGCCAGTCTCTAATGGCATCGATCTTTGATGGGTCTACTGCTATTCCATTCTTGGACACTATATGCCCTAGGAAAGTTACATGTTCCAGCCAAAACTCACATTTAGAGAACTTACCGTATAACTTATGTTCTCGGAATCTTTTCAGAGTCAACCTCAAATCCTCCTTATGCTCCTCCTTGGTCTTTGAGTAAATAAGGATATCATCTATGAACACTACCACAAACTTGTCCAAGAAATCCTTAAATACCCAGCTCATCATCTCCATAAATGTTGGCTGGGCGTTAGTGAATCCAAAAGACATCACTAAAATTCGTAGTGCCCGTATCGAGTTCTGAACGCCATTTTCGGAATGTCTCCCTCTTTCACTTTCAACTAATTGTACCCGGGTCGCAGATCAATCTTCGAGAATACTGCTGCCCATTGCAGTTGATCAAAAAGGTCATCTATCCTAGGCAAAGGATATTTATTCTTAATGGTGACCTTATTGAGTTCTCGGTAATCAATGCACATTCTCATACTCCTGTCCTTCTTTTTCACAAATAAGACTGGTGCTCCCCATGGAGAATAGCTAGGTCTTATGAACCCCTTATCCAAAAACTCTTGTAGCTGGTTCTTAAGTTCCTTTAACTCCGCAGGCGACATTCGTTAGGGTGCTTTAGAGATCGGTGTTGTTTTTGGTGCAACCTTGATTACAAACTCGATTTCTCTGTCCAGGGGTAGTCCTGGTAATTCCTTGGGAAACACCTCTGGGAATTCACAAATAATATGCACATTTTCTGCTTTAATTCTAACTCCTTAGACTTATCCACTACACTATTCATAAATGCCGAACAACCATGTTGCATCATATTCTGTGCTTCCAGTGCAGATATTATGGGTGTTCAAAAACCCGCTACTTCGCCTCTAAAGGAAAAGACCTCTCCTTCCTTTGGCCTGAACTCTACGGTCTTCTTTCGACATTCTATTGTAGCCCCATGTTTGGATAACCAATCCATGCCGAGAATGACATCATAATCTGGTATACTCAGTTCTATGAGATCTGCTGGGCACTTTCTGCCTTCTACCATTACAGGTGTTGACGGTAACCACTTAGTTGACAACATCATATCTCCCGATGGCAACAATGTACTAAAGGTGTGTTCAAACATCTTACAAGGCATATTCAGTCTATCAATCACATTCATGGAAACATAAGAATGAGTCGCTCCAAAACTAATTAAGACTCTACACATCGTACCAGATATAGGGAGCTAACCTGTAACTACAGTGTTGCTGTTGGGCGCTTCATTCTGGGTTAAGGTGAAAACCCTTGCTGGCACCAGGTTGCTATTACTATCCTATCCCACTTTCTATTGTGGACAATCTTTTCTCAGATGTCTTGTCTGACTGCACTTGTACATTTGTTGGTGTCGTCTTGACATTTTCCCATATGTCGTCTCAAGCATTTAAGACAGCTGGGGTGGTCAACTTTATTGCTTCGATGATTCCCACAGTTTTAATCATTATTGCGACTGTTGTGGTTGTTGTGATTTCCATTGGGAGATGTGACTTTGGGCCTTTTTTCAATGCCACTACTTTGTCCCTATTAGGCCTCCTCTTGTTACTCTCCTGAAAAATCTTACTCTTATTGGCCTCTTTCCTTGTAGCATCGTACTTTCATATACTCAGTGTCTAAAGCTTTGTCCAGAATCCCAGCATAGCTATCTAGCTCTGTACTAGTCATTTTGATGTCCCTGACAATCATAGGCTTCAGTCCCCTTAAGAATCCTTGAACTCTCACGGCCTTTGTTGAGACTATTTTAGATGTAAACCTTGCCAATCTGCCAAACTTCTAGGCATACTTTGTGACTGGAGGACTACCTTGTGTAAGTGTCACAAACTCATTAGCTTTAGTTGCTAGTACTATAGCATTGAAGTACTTTTTGCTGAAAACTTGTACAAAGTCAGCCTAGGTCATGGTGTCTAAAGTTTGTGTCTTCTTAACCATGTCCCACCAAATCCATCTTTAGGATTGCTAACTATCTTGTTGTCCCTGGAAATCCTTATTCTGTGCTAGTAGCCTTTGTCTTATTTTTGTCATGTCGCAACTCATTACTTATCCTCATTGTTGCGTCAATTCGTAGCTTGACATTGTCCTCTATGTTGAACTATGTTATCATGGATTTGCTCGCCTCTTCGCCTCCTTAGTCTCCATTTACTCCATCGAGGTTTTTGTTGATGTTTGCTACCAAATGTTGTGGTGTGTCCACCTTGTACACTCCTCTGCTACTACACGTATCTATCTAGTTAACAACATCACCTTGCAAGATAATGTCGTGGAGTAAGCTCCCTAACCTATGTCTTTATTAACAATCGTGTCGCAAAGCATATGTGTCCTTTGATCTTGACGTAATTCATTCTTCACTTTACTTTAAACTTGATAGTGTCATACTTGCGATTTCCTATGATGCATCTCATCCATTAAATACGTTCATTCTCAACAACCATCTTTCAGGGAGCTCATATCCACTCATCTCGGCGTTTACATCATCTATATGAACCTTGAGATCCCACTGCTCTCATCGGGAAGTTTCTTTCTAGAAGTCCTAATTACTAGAGGCATACTTTCTACACAGCAATTACAAAACTACAAAGTTTAAAAGTAGGAAAGAATATAGATAACATTTAGAGCAAGTACTTACGACACGGTGAGGTAAGATTTTCTCGTCTTTAGCATGTATGGGGAGGGTCCTTGGAAACATGGACGACCTGTCTTTTGATACCATTTGTAAAATGCCTTTAACTAGTACTTAATAAAACATTCACATTTTCAATGGTTCATAATAGTAAGCCACTTATTATAAAGGTTTCAATGGGGTCTCGCTGAAAAATGCAAGTTGGGCCCAAAAGTTTAAAAAGGAAAATATCAGTTTTATGCAAAGTTCTAAAACAAACAAAAGTTTAAGTCCCACTGACAATTTTATGAAAATCCCAATAAACATAACATTATTAAAAATTGGCGTTTAAAGTTGATCGTTTCTTGTCCATGGGATGCCCCACGCCATACACACCAGGACGACAGAACTCCCCACATCACCACGCGTGCCACAGAGAAACCTATTTGCTTCCTGGAAGGGAAAGTAAGGGGGTGAGCTAAAAGCCTAGTAAGGAAGTACAAACAACAAGCAAGTAAGATACAACAAATTACAAACACTATCATTCATCTTTATACATCATAGCATCATCATAAAATTGGCATCAATATCATATACATAAACATATTCACGTTAACTTAATGCCACCATCATATCATAAACATCATAACAAAATCATAATCATCACCAAACATCATAGCATAATCATAATCATCACCAAAAATCATAACATAATCATAAACAATTCCTTGTGAACATGGCCCGCTAACTTGTCCATGCCACCCTTTGAGGTAAACAGGAGTCTCTGGTCCTTGAATAACCTCGACACGTCCGCCCTTGGAGTGACGTCTTTATATCCTTAGTAACTCGGGTTACGTCTTCATATCCTTAGTAACCCATTTGTTGAGTCACGTTCAACACGCTAACAACCATTACATATAACTCGGTTACGTCTTCATATTCTTAGTAACCTCTTTATTTGATGTGTCGCGTTCATCACGCTAACATCCATTCATATCATACACCATTCATACAAGGCAACATATCATCATATTATAGCATTTCATAACTCATAACATTTTTATTTATACAAATAGTCTTACCATTCATAGCATAAACAATCATAAATTTTATCTAACTTCCTTACCTTATGTCCAACCTAAGTAAAACCACAACTTCTCAACGAGCCTATACCATAATCAAAACGACATTCCTTAGCTTCACATAATTACCATTTTGCCCTCCCATATAACTCATGTGTGCATGGGCCATGCACACATGGTAGGAGTTACACACAACATACAAATATGCTTAATTACACATAAGGTCATAAAAGAATAATGCTCATTCTACATATATTTGCATGCATGATCTTTCTATAAAAACTACATGGTTGCATAATAGACATAATTTTGGACGTAAAAGTGAATTTGCATGTAATATGCATACGTGGGAACGTTGCGTAAATGTGGCGTTTAAAATGATAATTCCATGCGTCTTACTTCTATCGTTTTAAAAAATAATAGACTTGTAGCATGTTTTGTTTACCATTGTTTATCTTCTTAAAGTTACTAGGTTGATTAAATCTCCCAAGACATTCTTTTTATTTCATAAAAATAATTTTTATTTAGCCATTAAAAATATATAAAAGACCCATTTATTATTTTTAAATTACAAAGAAAAGCAAAGGCTTGGAAATTATTTAAAAAAGAAAAACAAAATACCTATGATTACCATGTCTCTTTAAAAAAATAACAATTTATTTTAAGTTAATAGAATTACATAATTTGATGTGAGAAAAATAATAATTTTAAGTGTAGGAAAAATATATTTTGCTTGAATTATTTTTAATACCTAATTTTATGTAACATAAATTCATATGTGAAAATTAAATAACTATTTTAAACTTTTTAAACTAAACTTTCAGCCATAATTTAAAAACCACGAGTGAATTAAATCCAACATTTTTCTTAATCCAATTAAAGATAATCATAACTTGTAAAATAACCACTCATATTATATAAAAATAAATACCACTTTTAAATTTTACCATAGTTTAGGATATTAATTTATTTCAAAATACCAATCAAATTCCTTTTATTGAAACACACTTTACATTTTTAAACAAAATTTCAGCAATCAAATTTATCATTAAAATCATCATCCTTATTTTTAAAAACCTCATATTTTCTCAAAAATATAAAAAAAAAAATATGTAGGTATTTATTTACACAAAATATCATTTCAAGGCATAATTAAATTTCCCATTAAATTTCTTAAAACATCAAAACACTTGCAAAATTTATTTAAGCACTCAAAACATTATTCTCATCATAAACAACATCATTTTTGCACAAAAAAACAACAAGGACATTTAATCATAAAATTCATTATTTTCATTATATTCACAAAATTCATGCTTATTTATGTACAATATTCCAACACAAACCCTAGCATGCTTCTAACCTCTTTAACCATTTTAATCACACCATGAGCATACAATAATTCATCAATCACCTTGAAACTTATTCACAAGTAATGAACAAATAACCACCATTGATCTTGTGTTAAATATACTCTCAATATATTATTACCATGCAATTATTCCAAAGAACAAAACCATCATAACTTCATACAAGATCTTGCCACAACCTATCATGATCTCTAAGATTAAATTGACATTAAACATAAAAAAATAACCATCATGCTTTTGAATATCACATTTAGGTCGAAATCCCCATAGCCAAAATAATCAAATCCTTTCATGTTATTTTTAAAAGAGATATTCATCATCATTTTTATAGATCACAATTTAAAACCTTTGTATATTTTCACATAGAGTCTTTAAGCCAAAACATACCCATCATCAAATCATATAAGATCTTTAAACAACATATCATCAACACCACATTTCAATAAGATTAATCATCTAATATTTCAAAGGAGAACAAAACAATGAATCACCATTCTCAAACAATATTCTCCAAACCGCAAGAAACCAAAGATAAAAACAATAACCATAAGACAAAAAGGTTCCCATTACCTCTCTTGCTAGAACTCAAGGACAATAGTTACAATAACCCAAACTATGGCCACTACTTGTTCAAGGCTAGGGTTTCGAAACCCACATGAAGAAAAGAAAAAAAAATGATCTTAGATTCAAGAAGAGGTAGAAATTAACATCACTATGAGCCCAAATACTTACCCTAGGAATTTCGAACACTTGCCTCCAATCCTCTTGCAACAAAATCCAAACCTATCATCACCATCATTTTGCCTTGCTTAGAATCAAGATGTAGGGGAGACAAAATATAATGCTATGAACCTTAACCCATACCTTAGGATCCCTAGCCTTGGCCTCTTCTTTCTTCTCATTCTCTTCTCCTTCACGTTCTTCTTCTCCACCTCTCTCGCTAGAACTCACGAGCTCTCCCTCTCCCTTCTCTCTAAGCACACGGCAGCCACCAAGCCAAATGATCCTTCAATCTCTTTCTTATTTTCTATTTAAATGCCTCAATCATCAAAACCTAGCTAAGGAAAATGTAATCATCATTTTCCTTTATTTTCCCTAAATCAAAATATAATTCATTAAAAATTATACTCAGCCAATCAATCCATTTTATAATTGACTGCACACTAATTCTTCTCTTGTGTTCCTTGGCTGTCCATGGCTAATAAAGGAAATAATGCTATTCTCGTAACTCTAGGGTGCTGAGACTTGGGACTGGGTTTTGACCCATTTCTGTTACGTTTTAGGAAAAATTATATTCACAGAAAATGTAGATAATTTCATTATCTTTCTAACGGTACCAGTTATGTCTAAATTGGATATCCACAGCCCATGTTATACCTATGTTACTGAGGCTGGGTCTAAGGTTACGGGAATTCAAAAAAATGACAACTCTATCCTTTCTCACCATTTGTTTCCCAATATTTTTCTTGTGGGAGCACAAGCCTCTTTATTTCCCTTTCTTTTTATTTTCTTTTTAAATCCCTTAATTAAATAAAAATAAATAAACCAATAAAAGGAAATTAATGTATAGAAAACTATTGCATGCACACCGTGCAACCATGCACATGCACATACTCAATCACTAGGGTGCATCACTACCTACCATGCACCTTAGTGCATGCATTCAACCAAATCTCACATAATCACATTTTAAAATTAAAAATAATTACATATAATTTAACAATTAATTTCACAAAAATGCTACCAACAATTATAACAATTAAATAAAATAACAAACCATTAAATACAACAGACAACAATTAAATAAAAATAAACAACATTTAAATAAAACAATTCACCACACTTAACACTTAAATAAAATAAAACACGAAAATTTTAATAACTAAAAAAATATTTTTGGTGCACTACATCTTTCCCATATGTGGGTCACTCAATTGTTTTTTCTTTATCCTCTATAAAAGAGTAAACTAAGTGTAATGTTGGCCAACTGGCCCACCAGTAACTATACTCTAGCTCTGGTCATATCCTTCAACTGACGTGATGCATAGGCAATCACCTTTTCTGTCTGCATAAGAACACAACCCAAATCATATCTCTAAGTGTCACAATAAACCATAAACTTGTTCGGATCTGTAGGAAGACTCAGAACTGGAGTTGTAATCAATCAACACTTCAATTCCTGAAAGTTGTTCTCACACTTATCTGACCATGCAAACTTCTGATTTTTGCATGTCAGTTCTGTTAATGAGGTAGCAATCCTTGAGAACTCTTCCACAAAACACATGTAATACCTTGCCAATCCAAACTCCTTATCTCTGAGGCGTTCCTTGGCCTTGGCCAATCTCTAACTGAGAGTATACCACAATATTGTCGATAAAGAAGATCAAAACCCAACTTAGACAATCTTTGAACACCTTGTTCATCAAATCCATAAGCACTGCCGGGGCATTAGTTAAACCAAAAGACATGACTAAGAATTCCTAATGCCCATATCTGATACGAAAAGAAGTCTTCTGCATATCCTTCTCCCTGATTCTTAGCTGGTAATAACCAGATAAAAAATCCATCTTGGAGAATAGTGTCTTACCCAGTACCTGAACCTTTAGTTCTTTCAGCTCAACTGTAGTCATTCAATACAGTGCCCTAGACACTGGTTCCATCCTCGGCACCAAGTTCATCACAACTCTATCTCTCGGTGTAGAGGTAACCCTGACGAATCCTTTGGAAACACATCCAGAAACTCACAGACTAATATAGTATGTCCTAGTCTCACTGGCACAACCTAAGTGGTATCCACCACACTAGCTAAGAATCATATGCATCCCCCTTGCAATAGGTCTCTAGCTCTAAGTACATATATCATAAGTATACGAGGTCCATGTACAGTGCCAACACCTACCAAGGGTTTCTCACCCTCAGGCTCAAGGGTTACCATCTTTTCTTGCAATCTCTCATTGACCCGTACTTAGCTAACCAAATCCATATCCACGGTCATATCAAAGTCAGTCATAACCAACTCTGTCAAGTCAACTGATGAGTTTTTTCCCACAATAACCTAACTCATCTCTTAAGAGTTACCAATAGGGTTCCAAATTCTCATCACAACATAAACACGTAATCCACATACTAATTCGATGCTACTACTAGATACAACAAAGCAAAGAAAAAATGGCACCAAAACCAATCAGTACAGTGTAAGAATCAAAACTAAAAAGCTGACTTGTCACTACTGAAGGACTAGCCTCAGCCTCTGACTCTGACTACGTCAGAGTGAACACTCGAGCTGGAGTCAAGCTATCTTCCCCCTTTGGTTCATCCTTCCTCAGTCTTGGGCAATCCTTCCTGAGATGCCCAACCATCTCACATAAGAAACATGCCTTTGCTCGGCATCCTCCTAGATGGCGTCTCTTACACCGAGCACATTCCAGGTAGAGTTTCCAGTATTTATCCTTGCCCTGATGGCCTATCTGAACATCTCAGAACCCCTTTTCTAGTCCAGGGGTATTGAATACATTGCTAACTTTCCTTTTCTGGTCATTGGGGCCTCTGCCCTTGCTTGATCCAATAAACGGAGGTATCACTTCCTGAGCTTCGCACTCTCTGGAAATCTCCCTCCATATCTCATTTCCTATGCTCTCAACAATAAGAGCCCTCCCCACCACCTGAGCATAGGTGGAGATCTCATCTACTAAGGAGATTCTGATGCCATGGGCTATTCCGAAATTCAATACCTGGATAAATCACTCCTTCCAAGCCACATTCGTGGGCACCATATTAAAAGAAAACTTGGCCAACCCATCGAATTTGTTAACATACTCTGTTACTATTGTGTTTCCCTGAACCAGGTTCAGAAATTAATTTGTCTTTACAGTCTTAACTGCATCACAATAATATATTTCATTAAACAATTGCCTAAATTTCTCCCAATTCATCGTAGTTGTATCTCGTGTCTGGGATATCACCTCCAACCAAGTCCGGGCATCCTCCCGTAATACATACATAGCATAGATCACCCTATCATGACCTACCACCCCCATAAATTCGAGGATTGAACTGATCACACCCATCCATTGTTCAACTTTGAATGGATCTAGGCCTCCCTAAAAAACTAGAGGGTAGTATTCTTGAAACCTCTCATATAGTAATTCCCATCTGTTCTCAACCCTAGGTTGAGCCAAAACTGGTGCCACTCTTGGCATATGTAGTGCACCAAAAAAAATTTTTAGATTATTTAAATTTTTGTGATTTATTTTATTTAAATGTTAAGTGTGATGAATTGTTTTATTTAAGTATTGTTATTTTATTTAGTTGATTGTTTGTTTTATTTGATTGTTTATTATTTTATTTAATTGTTAGAATTGTTTGGTATAATCTTTTGAATTTAAATTTGTTAATTGTTTGTTTGGTTAATTAATTTAATATGTGAATAGTGTGTAACATGTGTTATTTTACTATTAGTGTTACATTTTAAATAAATGTGACAATTGAGGTAATTATGTGAGTTATGATTGAATGCACTAAGGTGCATGGTAGATAGTGATGCACTCTAATGTTTTAGTGTGTGCTAGTACATGGTAATAAGGTGCACATGTGTGGATTTTCTACACATTTTATAATTTCCATTTATGATATTTTTGGGTAGTTTATTTTAATAAGTGGGGAATTAAAGAAAAATAAAATAAAAATAAAGGAAATGGCATGTAGTGTGGACGTGTATGTGTAGTGGGAAAAGAATGGTTTATTCCATTTATTTTCTTGATTCAATTAAATTAAAATTAGAAGACCATGGTTATTTTAGGTAAGGATGTGATCATCTTTTTATTCCTTGCCATTTAAAGATAAAAAGAATTATACAAAAATTAAGAGAAAATATGGAGAGAATAGGAAACTTACCTTTTCTTTTTATTAAGCCATTATGAGAGAATAAGGATAAAGGGGAAAGGAAAGAGGGGAAGAGCTATTTGCTCTTGTGGCTGCCGAAATTAGAGAGAGAGAGAGAGAGAGAGTGGCGTGTAGAGAGAGAGGGAGAAGAAGAAAGAAAGAAAGAAGAAGAAGGTGAAGAGGAACCCATCTTAGAGTATGTTCTCTTGTTTTTCTTGTTTGTCTAATCTCTTTTTATTGATTATATGTTATTGACTTGTTTATTTGTTGTGTGTGTTTGGGTTCTTTCTCCTCCTCATGGTGGTTTTCAAATAAAAAACCCTAGGCTTGAACAAGGGTGTGAAGTTTGGGTGTTGATCTTATTGTGTTCTTGATTTTACAATCAAGAGAGGTAATGGTCTTTCTTAGCCTATATATTGGTTTTGATGGGTTTGTCTTTGAGGTTTTTGATGGTGATGCTAATGGTTGATTATTGTAGGATTGATGATTATGATTTGCATATTTTGAGAATATGATTTGTTTAAAAAGGGTTCGTGGGTATGATTGAGGGAATGGATTTGATAGGGTTTATAATGAGGATATATGTTATGTTTATATTGCTATGGTTATCTTTTTAATCTTTGATTTATGTAAATGGTAAATGATGATTTTAGAAATATGATAAGAATTATGTTAGGGTTTTTGTAAAGGCATGTTCATGAGATATGGTGTTATGAATTTATGTATGCTATTGCCATGGTTATTGTTGTTGGATTTCATGTGTAGATTCAATGGAATAGAAAATTGGTTTTATAAGATTTCATGTGAATATGTTAGTAATATTAGAATCATGTATATAATAAGAGTATGATGAGATTTTGGACATGTATGATTTTATGTGAAATTTTTTGGATAAAAGATGAGTTTCATGAGAAATTAAGCTTGCTGATTTTTGCAAATAATTGGGTAAAAGTTTGATTTAAAAATGATTTGCATGCATAAGTAATGTCCTTGATGTTATGTAAATTTTATGGAATTAAAAGGGGATTTTAAGTCTCATTAAAATGATATTTGACTCAAATAATTAACTACAGAATTTTTATTGATTTTTGAGAAAATATGAGCTTTTAAATTGAATATGGTGATTTTTAATGATAAAAATAGTTGCTGGAATTTTTGTAAGAAAATATGAAGTGAGTTTCACTAAAATGAATTTGATGAGTTTTTAGAATAAATTATTTTTCCTAAGTTATGGTAATATTGAAAAATTGTATTTTTAATGGTATGAATGCATATTTTGATAAGTTATGATTTTTCCTTTGTTTTGATTGAGAAAAATATTTAGATTCTATTTATTTGTGATTTTTGAAGAAAATAAATGGTGGCTGAAAGTTTGTTTTAAAAAGGTTAAAAAAAATTGTTATTTAATTGTCACACATGGATTTTTGTTACATAAAACTAAGTCTTAAATAATTTAAAGCAAAATGTATTTTCCACAAACATATTAAAAATAGGCATTTTAATTAAATCCAAGCTTTTTGGTTAATTCTTTGTAATTTGAGATTAATGAATGAAATTTGTCACATACTTTATTTTTGAGCTAAAATAAAATAATGTTTTGAGAAATTTAATCAACTTAGAAATTTTAAGAAAAATAAAGCATGTTATATGTCTATTGATTTTAAAATAATAAAAGTAAGAAATGTAGAATTATCGTTTTTGAAAACGTCTCTATTACGCAATGTTCCCACGTATGTGTGTTACATGCAACTCCACTTTTACGACCAAAATTATGTTTATTATTCAACTATGTGGTTTTTATAAAACGATCATGCAAGTAAAATGGGTAAAATGAGCATTATTCTTTTCATGGCTTTATGTGTAGTTAAGAATAATTGCATGTTATGTGTAACAGTTATTATGTGTGCATGGCCCATGCACACGTGAGTTGTGTGGAAGGGCAAAATAGTAATTTTATGAACCTAAGAAATGTTATTTTGATTATGATATAGGCTCGTTGAAAGATTGTGAAATTTCTTAGCTTGGACCTGAGGTAAGGAAGTTAGATAGATTCTATGATTTTATGCTATGGATGGTAAGACTGTTGTATGAATGAATTGTTATGAATTATGAATGCCATAACGTGATGATATGTTGAATGTGATATGTGTATGGATGTTAGATACATCAAACCAGTTACGATGTTAGATACATCAAACAGATTACGATGTTAGATACATCAAACAGATTACGATGTCAGATACATCGAACGAGTTACTAAGGACATTGAGACGTAACTCCTAGGGCAGATGCGCCGAGGTTATTCAAGGACCAATGATCTCCTGTTTACCTCATAGGGTGACATGGACAACTAGCGATCCATGCTCATCATGTATGCTGTATGTTTGTGATATGATGATATGTTACGATTATGTTATGATATGATGATATGTTACGATTATGTTATGATATGATGATATGTTACGATTATGCTATGTTATACCATGATGTTTTAGATGAACGTTAGTGTTTGTTTTTGTTGTATTCTTACTTGCTTATTTGTTCGTACTTCCTTACTGGGCTTTTAGCTCACCCCCTTACTTTCCTTCCAGGTAGCAAATAGGATTTCTTTATGGCACGCGTGGTGACGTGAGGAGTTCTTTCATCATAGGGTGTATGGCGTGGGGTAATCCTATGGATGGAAAAACGATCAACGTAGAACGCCATTTAAATTATGTTTTGTTTTTAAGAGACTTTCCTAAATTATCAATGGGACTCAGTTATTTAATTTTTGGTTTCTTTGAACTTTGCATGAAAATCTATGTTTTATGTTAAAACGTATGGCGCCAACTTGCATGGTTTTAAACAAGTCCCCTTGAGACCTTGATAATGAATGGTATTCTTTTATAAACTATGTTATGCGAATGTTTTGTAAGTATTAGTCTAGGGCGTTCGTTACAACATAACAAAGGAAGAGGTGTTCCTTGACATAACCTACTGTTTTAAACATCTGATATCTTCCTCTTGTCTCTGCAATCTTGCATGCATATCTGTAAACCCTTGCGGCCAATTCTGAGGGGCAGGCGGAGGGCTCAGGCCTTGGCTGTAATTCCCAGCCTCAATATAAACACCACTGGGTCCTATTAATTGCCTTGGGTACATAACCTCTGAGCTTGTCTATAGTCAATAACTTAACCCATTAAGCATGATTAGCACATTCAAAAGCCTTCCCATGGGAAAACCAAACAACACCATATTCACATACCATTGTAGTGCTAAAATACATGCCCATAACATCCATGCATCAATCCATAAGCTCTGCTCTTCCCAGCATAAATATCATGCTCACAACTTTAGCATGCAGATAAGACATTCATATATCAACTGAGCAGGTAATCACATAATCATATCAACAGTCAAGGGCCAGGCCTTATCATAATATATCATGCGTCTTAATAAGGAATGGAGGTAAAGCATTTATATCCTATTTAAGCAGTTAAACACATAACCACATAAATAGTTACCAAACCCTGAGTGAAGCTTGTCTTAAATAACAAGTGTACATACCTAACTTGTTTTAAGGAACCCTTAACCTTGCCACGCTCTGATACCAAGTTGTAACGCCCTACTACTCAGGGATCATTACACTGTGTATTTCAAATAGTGCTAAACTCGCTAAATGAGTCATTTTGCCATAATTGTGTAACTAAACATGATTAACGGTTTAGGGTTAAAATTTTTGGTCAAAGGTACAACTGTTTCACTAAAACGTTTACTTCATACATGGGATCCCAAAATACATTTAAAAAGGTTAACTATAATTGAAAAGTTACAACCACCCGACCTAAGCGGAAAAATAGGGTTTGACCCTAGTTCCTCGTTAAAACCTCGGCCGTGGTGGTCGAGCAGCCGCATATGTACACATCGTCACCTAATCTCTCCAACTTAAGGATGGTCCAACTTTCTTTTCCCCTTACCTGCACCACAAATCACCCGTGAGCCAAGGCTCAACAAGAAAACTTAAACATTCTCATAAGCAGTTAATAACACGTTCCAAATCATAATAAGCATGCCTAGTAGTAATAATCTTACTCATGCATGCATACCATTCATATAAATGACAACAGTGTCATATGGGGCCAATAGCCCAAGATAAATGCTCAATGAATCATACTGGGGTCCAATGCCCAAATTACATGATTGATGAATCATACTGGGGCTCAATGCCCTAGGATGTAGGACTAATGAGTCACCCAGGGGCCCCTTTGCCCTATCCTCTGTATAACCAGCCTTGGAGCTGGCTCAGCATACCTAGCGCTTTAGTTTCCCACGATTAATAAGTCAGTCAAGTGTATGTCACACTCCTAATTAGGCATAACCATATCGACCAGTGCTCAGTGTGGCGTGCTGCCCCTTTGGCACACCCACATGGGGCCATTTTGTAATGAGCATGCCTTGGTGCTTGATCATTAGTCAAGTCTTGCACCAAGCAACCTCATGGGATAGGGTAGTGGCAGTTTTGTAATATTGCATATGTCTCCCAGACAAAAATCATATATGTTCCTGGGAAGACTTTATTTCTTTAGAAGGCTCCTTAGGGGGAGGTGACCTGGTGACTTAGGGAAGCACCATGGCCATCAGCAGATAGGGGCCAAAGCTGTGTACTCCCTTGCCCTATCAAGGCTATATATTACTGAAATAACATTTATCCA
Organism: Humulus lupulus; assembly: GCF_963169125.1. Classification (NCBI taxonomy): domain Eukaryota; kingdom Viridiplantae; phylum Streptophyta; class Magnoliopsida; order Rosales; family Cannabaceae; genus Humulus; species Humulus lupulus. Next base: position 213,941,838 of record NC_084797.1, on the reverse strand, counting down.
TACTTGCCCCTGTGTACTTCCTTGTTGCTTATGTGTTACTTGTTTGTTACCTTCGTTGGGCCTTTGTGTGCCACTTGCCTTGTTGTGTGCTTTGTGTTGTGTGGACATTCCTAGGAATGACTTGCTTTGTGCTTTCTCATACTTCGTTATTTCCCGTTGCATGTCCGAGATGTGTATGTGGCTAACCGCTGAGTTTGTTTGCCTATAGGTGTGTGCTGTAGGCTGACTTGCTAGCTTGAAGAGTCTGCAAGTGCCGCACGTTCCGTCTAGTTGGAATCCCCAAATAGCCGGCCCGTGACAGTTGGTATCAGAGCCAAGTTAGAAAGCGCTTGGCAAAAACACACCATGGTGAGCAACACTCAAAGGATCGAAGCTCTTGAGAAGCGAGTAGGGGAACTAGATGGCCTGGACGAGAGGGTCAGGGATCTTTCCTCTGCAAGTCAGGACTCGGGTTCGTCTGATGCATACAATCGCATAGCTGCGTTGGAGAAGGAGAATGATGTTCTTCTATCCAGAATTATCGCGTTGGAGAAAAGAAACACTCCAACAAGTACTTCTGTTTCCCCTCGGTGGGAAGAGCGCATCGCGGCAGTGGAGCGCATGCTAAGGGAACAAGAAGTTTCAATAAATGACGCGACGGAAGATTGCAGGGAGGCAGTCGGTGTGCTCAGAGAAGAAATGGCTGAGCTATCTGCCAAGGTAAACCTGACCATGCGAGCGGTTGGGAATGCCCCTGCAACAGGGCCGATGGGTATGGAATATGGCCGAGCCAAGGTACCCGAGCCGAGGCCCTATAATGGGGCCAGGGATGCAAAGGATTTGGAGAATTTCCTCTTTGACATGGAACATTACTTTAGAGTCGTGCGGGCCGATTCGGAAGATGGAAAGGTCGCCATGGCTACCATGTATTTGTCGGGGGATGCCAAGGTGTGGTGGAGGACCAAGTATGATGATATAGAGAATGGCAGGTGTACTATCACATCTTGGGCGGACCTGAAGAGGGAATTAAAGACGCAGTTTCTGCCAGAAAATGTAGCTTACATAGCTCGTCGCCAGTTTCGAGAGCTTAAACAAGTCGGGACAGTCCGAGAGTATGTAAAGAGATTTTCGGGACTGATGCTCGATATAAAAAGACATGTCCGAAGTGGACAGACTCTTCTGCTTCCTCGAGGGACTGAAACCGTGGGCCAAGCAAGAACTTCAAAGACAGCGGGTGACTGATCTAGCCACCGCTCAAGCTGCTGCCGAACGCTTAACAGACTACACTCTGGAGAGTAGCCTGCCGAAAAGGGCTACCCCTCCAGCCAGCTCAAGTAGCGCCAGGAGTAAGAAGTCTGGGAAGTCCTGGCAGGGTAAGAGTGGGGGAGAGAAGAGGACAGCTGAGTCCAATTCTTCCAGTGGGACAGATGCTGCTGTAGGGAAGAAGCCGCTTGCTTGTTGGATTTGCAAAGGCCCACACAAGTCGGCAGTTTGCCAATTCCGGGGCAAGATAAATGCCCTCATTGGCCAAGAACAACAGGGTGAAGGAGAAGAGGAAGAAGAAGAGTACGCGCACATGGGCGCTGTCCGCCTGTTGAACGCTCTCAAGAAGCATGGCGAGAAAGGGAAGAAGACCCTGGGGAAAGGGCTAATGTTCGTGGATGCTGCTATCAATGGCAAGCCTGCCAAAAGCGTGATGAGTGATACTGGCGCCACCCACAACTTCATCTCTGAACTCGAAGCAAAGCGACTGGGACTAAAGCTGGAGAAAGATGCAGGCCGCATGAAGGCGGTCAACTCCAAAGCCTTGGCCACATCTGGCATGGCTAGAGGGGTAAAAGTGAAGATCGACACGTGGGAAAGGCAGACTGATTTGGTAGTCGTCCATATGGACGACTTCGATGTAGTTTTGGGAATGGACTTTCTAACCGAGAAAGGTGCCATTCCAATTCCTGCCACTGGAAGCTTACTCATAATGGGAGAGACTCCTTCAATGGTACCTGCAAAGGTGAAGCCACCCCCTGCTGTGAAGCTTCTATCAGCTTTACAGTTCAAGAAGGGTGTGAGAAAGCAGGAGCCGACTTATGTAGCTGTACCCACCGTGTTCGAAGAAGTAGTGGAAGAAATTGTTCCACTAGAAATTACGAGGGTCTTGAAGGTGTATGGGGATGTGATGCCAGATAAACTCCCCAAAGCCTTGCCACCAAAGAGGGGGATTGATCACCAGATAGAGCTGGTGCCTGGAGCGAAACCTCCAACAAAAGCGCCATACAGAATGGCACCCCCTGAGCTAGAAGAATTGAGGAAGCAATTAAAAGAGCTATTGGAGGCAGGCTTCATTAGACCGTCGAAGGCGCCATATGGCGCACCGGTGCTATTCCAGAAGAAGCACGATGGGAGCTTGAGACTGTGCATCGACTATAGGGCTCTCAATAAGGTGACAGTTCGCAACACATACCCCATTCCTCTAATCGCTGATTTGTTCGACCAGCTAAGTGGAGCCAAATACTTCACAAAGTTGGACTTGAGATCGGGCTATTATCAGGTGCGGATTGCAGATGGGTATGAACCAAAGACTACGTGTGTTACTCGATACGGAGCATTTGAGTTTCGAGTAATGCCGTTTGGGTTGACAAATGCACCTGCTACCTTCTGTACACTAATGAACCAAGTATTCCACGAGTATCTAGATAAGTTCGTGGTGGTGTACTTGGATGACATCGTGGTTTATAGCGCCTCGATTGAAGAGCATCAAGAACACTTGGCTCAAGTGTTTCAGAAGTTGAGAGAGAACCAGCTATATGTGAAGTGAGAGAAGTGCTCGTTCGCACAGGAGAGCATCAAGTTCTTAGGCCACGTGGTGGAACGTGGCCGTATTCGTATGGATCTGGAGAAGGTGAGGGCAATCCAGGAATGGAAAGCCCCCACAAACGTGAAAGAACTCCACTCCTTCTTGGGTCTAGCCAACTACTATAGACGATTTATGGACGGCTACTCAAGAAGGGCGACACCCTTGACCGAGCTTCTGAAAAAGGGTGTGATTTGGGCGTGGACTGACAAGTGTGCTGAAGCGTTCAGGAGTTTGAAAGAAGCCATGATGAAGGATCCTGTTCTTGCCTTGCCAACTATTAGCAAGCCCTTCGAAGTACAAACGGATGCATCAGATTATGCTCTAGGAGGGGTACTAGTACAAGAGGACCACCCGGTCGCATACGAAAGTCGCAAGCTGTCTGAAGCTGAGAGGAGGTATACTGCCCAGGAGAAGGAGCTCCTCGCAGTTATACATTGCTTGCGAGTGTGGAGGCATTACTTGCTGGGGTCAAAGTTCGTGGTGAAGACGGATAATGCAGCTATGAGTCATTTCCTTACTCAGCCGAAGCTGACCCCTAAGCAGGCTCGATGGCAGGAGTTTGTGGCGGAATTCGACTTCCGTTTTGAGCACAGGGCAGGACGCTTGAACCAGGCAGCTGACGCCTTGAGTCGTAAAGCGGAGTTGGCGACTCTAAAGATCATGGCTAGTTTATCGGCTAGCGTGGTGAACACTCCACTCAAGGAACGCATTAAAGAAAACCTGGAGAAAGACCCAGTTGTCAGGACCATCCTGAAGCTCGTAAAAGAAGGCAAGACTCGCCAGTTCTGGGTGGAGGATGATCTTCTGTGGGCTAAAGGGGGGCGCTTGTATGTTCCAAAAGCTGGAGATTTGCGAAGGACATTACTAAGCGAGTGTCATGACACTCTGTGGGCAGGTCATCCAGGGTGGCAGAGAACCCATGCCCTCTTGAAGCAGGGATACTACTGGCCACAAATGCGAGACGATGTAGTGGAGTACACCAAGACCTGTCTGGTCTGCCAGCAAGACAAGGTCGATAGGAACAAGACACCTGGGTTGTTGGAGCCCTTGCGAGTCCCAAGCCGACCATGGGAGAGTGTGTCGCTTGACTTTATCACCAGTCTTCCGAAGACAGGAGATTTAAGTGCGATTTTGGTGGTCGTGGATAGATTCTCGAAGTATGCAACTTTCATCCCAGTGTCGAAGTACTGTTCGGCAGAAGAGACAGCCAGACAATTTTTCAAACACATTGTCAAATATTGGGGAGTGCCCCAGAATATTGTTAGTGACCGAGATGGAAGATTCACTGGGACCTTTTGGTCCGAACTGTTCAATCTCTTGGGGTCACAACTGAACATTTCCTCGAGCTACCATCCGCAGACAGATGGGCAGACAGAAAGATTCAACGGGATGTTGGAGGAGTACTTGCGCCACTTTGTCAATGCCAATCAGAAGAATTGGCCGCAACTACTCGATGTAGCTCAATTTTGTTTCAACTCTCAAAAGAGTTCTTCGTCGAATAAGAGCCCTTTTGAAGTTGTTAATGGACAGCAGCCACTGTTACCCCACACAGTGGATGAATATCGCGGTCGAAACCCGCGAGCCTTTCACTTCACAAAAGACTGGAAGAAAACGACAGAGATTGCCCGAGCTTATTTAGAAAAAGCATCGAAAAGAATGAAGAAGTGGGCTGATCAGAAGCGCAGACCACTGGAGTTCAAAGCAGGTGACTTAGTGTTAATCAAGCTAAGGCCCGAACAGTTGAGATTCCGAGGGGACAAAGACATCAGACTCGTCCGCAAGTACGAGGGTCTGGTCTCAATCATCTCAAAAGTTGGCCTAACATCATACAAAGTCGAACTACCGGCCTGGATGAAGATACACTCGGTCCTTCATGTCAGCAATTTGAAGCCGTATCACGAAGATCCAGCAAATCCAGCGCGCAACCAGTCAACCAGAGGAGGAGTCATCGTTCAGCCAAGGAGCAAGCGTCAACCTGAAGAAATCCTGGCGGAAAGGACGGTCACCACTGACCGTAAAAAGCATAAAGAATATCTGGTAAAATGGAAGGGGCTCGCAGACGACGAGATCAGCTGGGAAAGGGCGGAAGACTTGAAGAAGCTCACGCAGAAGATTGAAGATCTACAAGCTACTTCGTCGAGGGCGCCGAAGGATTGAGTGGGGGAGAGTGTGGCGTGCTGCCCCTTTGGCACACCCACATGGGGCCATTTTGTAATGAGCATGCCTTGGTGCTTGATCATTAGTCAAGTCTTGCACCAAGCAACCTCATGGGATAGGGTAGTGGCAGTTTTGTAATATTGCATATGTCTCCCAGACAAAAATCATATATGTTCCTGGGAAGACTTTATTTCCTTAGAAGGCTCCTTAGGGGGAGGTGACCTGGTGACTTAGGGAAGCACCATGGCCATCAGCAGATAGGGGCCAAAGCTGTGTACTCCCTTGCCCTATCAAGGCTATATATTAATGAAATAACATTTATCCATACTTGCCCCTGTGTACTTCCTTGTTGCTTATGTGTTACTTGTTTGTTACCTTCGTTGGGCCTTTGTGTGCCACTTGCCTTGTTGTGTGCTTTGTGTTGTGTGGACGTTCCTAGGAATGACTTGCTTTGTGCTTGCTCATACTTCGTTATTTCCCGTTGCATGTCCGAGATGTGTATGTGGCTAACCGCTGAGTTTGTTTGCCTATAGGTGTGTGTTGTAGGCTGACTTGCTAGCTTGAAGAGTCTGCAAGTGCCGCACGTTCCGTCTAGTTGGAATCCCCAAATAGCCGGCCCGTGACACTCAGCGCCATTGCCTTCCTTGACTCATAAGTCAATGCTTTTTGACCAGCGCTCAGCACCATTGTCGTCGTTGACTCATAAGTCAATGATTTTCGACCAGCGCTCAATGCTATTACTATCCTTGACTTATAAGTCAATGCTTTTTTAACGACACTCAGCATGCTAATGTCGTTTTTGACTCATAAGTCAAGTCCGGGGCCCAACCTTAGGATACGAGACTAATAAGTCACCTCGAGGCCCATTGCCCTATCCTCTATATAATCAGCCTTGGAGCTGACCCAACGTACCTGGCGCTAAGATTTCCATGACCATTACACCGGACAAGCGTATGATGCGCTCCTGGTTAGATCTAACCATATCGACCAGCACTCAGCACACTATTACCGCCCTTGACTTATAAGTCAATGCTTTTCAACTAGCCCTCAGCGCTATTGCCGTCCTTGACTTATAAGTCAAGCCTTTCTTAATCAGATAATGCATACGAGCATATATCATATATTAAATATCCAAATACAAAGCATTCAACATACTTAATCAACAATCACAAGCATAATCATAATCATGCACATTCTCAAGTGTTCATGCCCTTTCATATTCCTGTTCAATAATTCGGGCCAAGCCATAATCACATGTATCACATACCAGGTACATTTTTCTTACATTTAGTCCTTGCACGGGTTACGAATGAATGACACTTGAGCACGATCCCGGTTTCGGGCCCCTAGCAATAACCTACTCACAACCATAATATAAAATCCCATCAATAATGAGCGAATAAAAGCTTCCAGAGCGAGTCCTAGTCTCTGGGATGTCGAACTCTACTAAACCAGGTAGTAGGATCGATCCCGAGCCCTTAGGTTTGAGTTCCCATCATTAAAAACCTAAGGTGGCCAAAGTTGCCTAGGCGAGCCGCGACTTTACCCTAAGGGTTGCAACGTGCCTCCTAGATAGAAATCCCCCTGTATGAAATTCAGGACACGGGTCACGACTTGCCCCTGAGAGTCACATCGCACCTCCAAAATAGAACCCATCCTGGGCCCTGAGTTTACACGGGTCGTGGTGCCCCAAGAACAGGGTCGCGGCGCGACCCTGCGAACCCAAAATTTCCCCTGTTTTCCTCAGCCAATTTCATCCAAAATCCAACCCAATTGAATCCCAAACTCATAATTAACTCCCCCAAATATTGTCAGCACATACACACCATCAAAACCCAAGCTCATCTCACTCAAAAACCTCCACCAAATCTCTAATTTAAATCAAAACTCAAGGAAACCGAAATTCAGAAATTTAAAGCTTAAATTACCTCTGATTAAGTTGTTTTCCAGCTAGATCCTCCGACTATCAAGCTTCTAATCTTCCCTATAATCATTATGACTCTAACATCACTTGAATCCAAGCTCTAAAACTCGAGTTTCCTTTAAAAACTCTAACGGGTGTCAAATGAGAGAACGGGAGAGAGAACGAGATTGTTTTATGAGTTTTATAGTTTTGAAAGATTACTTCAAGCATAAGTAACCTTAAGCAAATTCCAAGGCCCGGGGTACCCAAAAATATCGCCGATGGAAAAATAGTCAAAATTCTCAAAATTCCTTCCTGATCTCACTAACTCCAAATATATCCTCAAATATTCATTCCCATTACCCAATATCCTGGTAATGTACTAAATACCCCTTGACTCTCCCTGAGTCAAGTATTGGTCTCGTTGTGACTTTCCCACTAGCTTGCTCCCTAAGATTGTCTCGTGCCGAGTAACCCAAATATATCCACATGATGATGTGATCCCACACATATATCACATATATGCACATATACTCCAAATATACCCGTAACGGGCCAAATTATGAAAATTTCCCTGTTAATCAGAAACGGGCCCACATGCATATTTAATACACCTAAACATGCATATCAAGTCATATTATAATATAACTCACATAATCATATAATGATATACATATATATCACATAAACACATAATTTCCATAATTTTCCATTCTGACCCCCTAATCAAGGCCCTAAGCTTTATTAGGTATTTTGGGACGTTATAGTAACCATCCCATTTCTTCTAATGTAGGAAATACCCCAAAAATATGATGTGGAGCAAAATGAAAATTGCGTTCACTAATGAAATGACGATGCTCATAAAATTTCATATTTTTCTCATTACCATTAAAAGAGAAAGTAAGAGAATGGGCTTAAAAGAGGAACTTGAAGAGCGAATTGGGGCCCCTTTGTGTTTGGAGCTTTTGGCAGACAATTCGGGAAAAGCATATGGCGTATGGCCTTTCAAATCAGAGGCAACATAAGTGATTTATGATGGGTCTTCTTCATATTCTGTCTCCTCCTCTGAATCTTCAAGAAGAGGATCTGCATATGGTTCTTCAGGAATTGGCTCAGTCAGAGATGGGTCTAGCTCGGGCAAAGAATCTTCAGTTTCAGGAGAGAAATCATCCGAGGAAATGCAAGGAGGATGATATATTTTTGCCTTTGTTTTGAATTTGGATAAGGGAGTGGAATCGGAGATGGAGCTAGTACCTTTTGCCTGGGCTACTTTGGTCTTCTTGGTCTGTTTTGTGCTAACGGCTTTGGATTTGTGCTTGCCTGTAACGCCCCAACTCCAGGGACCGTTACGATGTGCCTTGTAAACAGTGTTAAACTCGGTAATCGAGTCATTTGGCCAAAACGTGTAACTAAGTATGATTAGCGGTTTAGGGATTAAACATTTTGGTTAAGATGTAACGTTTCACTAGAACATTTAATATATACATTGGGATCCCGAAAATAAAATTTCAGAGTTTATTACAGAAAATATTTACAACAGGCCGTTCCAAGCGGAAAAACAGGGTTCAACCCTAGTTCCACTTTAAACCTCAGCCGTGGCGGACGAGCAGCTGCATATGTACACGTCGTCACCTAAGCTCTCCAACTCAAGGATGGTCCAGCTTCCTCTTGCCTTTACCTGCACCACGTAGCACCCGTGAGCCAAAGCCCAGCAAGAAAACACAATAGAGCATGATATAATATCAACAACGATCATAATAACCATTCGGGACTATCAGTCCAAGCCAATAGGTGACAATAGCCAAAAGTCACAATAATGAGCATTGCTCCCTCTAGCCATGTGATGATAGGGTCACCAAGGCTTAACCGATAAGTGACTCTTTCTTAAGTTTGATTAGGACAGGTGCAAGGTGATTAGTCACCAACATAACCTTCCTCACAACTCTAGAGTCGAAACTATGGACAACGTCCCTTAGCCATGTGACAAACGGTCACCGGGGTCATATACCTTGGCTGAAATCATCTGGTCTTAGACCAAGCAAGCGCTTATAGTTCTCATTGACCTTCCGGTCGGTCCAGCATTAATACCCCATATGAGTCATTCAATGCCGACCTCGATTAGATCTAATCTTTATTTGGCCCGGCGTTCACAACGCACTGCCACCTCTGACCCTTGGGTTGGTAAAACACGACCAGTGCTCAGCCCGTGGTGAACTTAACTAATAAGTCACAGCTTCACAGACGGATCTGACACCATTGTCGATTCTGACTAATAAGTCAACGCCATACACAGGTAAGCCATGCCACCAAACATATATCACATGTCCAATATCCATAAACAAGGTATTCAGCATGCTTACTTAACAGATATTAGTACAATTAGGACTATGCATTAACACAGAGGCTCAAGCTCTGAACGATGTCACACCCAGTATACAAAGCATGTCCTAATCACATGTTTCTTATGCATCATATGCAGTATATTCAACTATCCAACATGCACCAATAACAGCCATGCATGTCACGTTTAATAGTCAACCAACATGCATCAAGAGTAGCCATGCATGTCATACATAATAATCAACCGACATGCATCAATAATAGCCACGCATGTCATACTCAGTAATCAACCAACATGCATCATAATAGCCATGCATGTCACATATACACAGGGTGCAGTTTTCTTACCTCAAAGTCGAGCTAGAACGTTTTAAAGAACGACCCTTGAGAACGATCAACTTTTAGTCCTTTAGCGGTCACCTAGCCATAACCAAATATAAGGTATCATCAATAAAAATGATCAACAAAAGTTCCAAACCAATATCTAGCCTCTGGGACATCAATCCCCACTTAACCGGGTACTAGGTTCAACCCCGAGGCCTATGGCTTGAATCCCTAAGCTAAAAACATGTTTTTGGTCAAAATGGCCTTAAGGGCCGCGGCCCTCCCCTGCTGCGCCGCGGTGCGCCCTCAAACAGAGAGGGCTCTCCCTCTACCAGACGCCAAGGGCCACGGCGCTCCCCTGCTACGCCACGGCGCCCAGCCCAAACCAGCTAAGTCGGCCACACGCACCAGAATTTCCCCTGTGCTATTTCCTCTCAAACCAGTCCTTCAAACCATCATAAAACCTCTTCCTAACATACAATTAAACCCCCAAATAACACCCATAGCTCACCCTCAACAAATCCCAATCAAACCAACACTAAAACTCCCTTTGATTCACACTTTCCACATCAAAATTCTAAGGCTGAAACTAACAACCAAAACAGAGCATAACTTGAGTTCAATGATCAAAAATTACCTTAAAAACTGTTTTGAACTTCCCACACAAGCCAATTCAAGTGCTCCAACCCAGCCTTTAAGTTCCCTTGGTTGAATCCCCACCTAGAACTCAAAAACCTCAAAGGAGGAATGAAGGAAATTGTGTACGGGAAAGGAAGATGAGAGTCTCTGTTTTTGTCCTGTTTAGTCTACCACTTTCTACAGCCAACAGCCACCTAAAATCACATATATCCTCCCTAAAATTACCAAAATACCCTTGTGTCATCCAAAGCCTCTAAAACCATCACAAGGGTAAAATTGGTACTTCCCGCTTACACCGTTAATCATAATTAACGCTTCCCAATTCCCGCTAATCTCAATATTCCCAAATACCAATAAATCATATCCCATTACCCTTTAATTCCCGGTAATGCTCTAATCATCAATTCCACCCCGAGTCTCACCCCGAGCCCCGAACTAAACCCGTTATGACTAGACCGAACACTTGCATCTCATGATCGTCTCATGTCGATAAGCTCGAACCAATCCACCTTATAGTGTGGCTATATTAATTAATCAAAATCATGCACCCAAAACATACAATTACGCCCACAGTGGCCAAATTACCAAATTACCCTCATAATTAACATATGAGCCCATATGCATGCATTCACCATCATATAATAATATAATTCATGTAAACATGCATATAATCATTAAATACTATAATAAATCAATTATGGCCCTCCCGGCCTCCTAATCAAGGTCCTAAACCTTATTAGGAAATTCGGGCATTACATTGCCCTTTGCCTTGGGTGTCAGTACATCCGGAGATAATGAAGACTCAGTGTCTTGAGCAGATGGACCGGTCTCAGCTTCAATGGAGACAGACCGTGGATAGCTTGAGGTCGAAGAGGGCTTCTGTTTAGCAAGACCTTTGGGTGAGGTGAGTGGAACCGCCGAGGATAGATTTTGCTGCACATTGAGGTTGGGAAAGGTCACGCCTTTACTAGAGGCCCCAATTAATGGAGATCCCTCAGGACCTGGAAGGGAAAGAACAGATGAGCAGATACAGCTGGGAGCAATGAAGCAGCAACAGGTGGAGTCGATAATGGAACTGGTGGAGTGACTGAGGGAACCGTCTCTAGAATTGTTTCCTTCTAAGACTTCACAGCTTTGGAGGTTGAACCACGACCTCGGGTCTTCATGGTTGCTGAAAGGAAATTAAGGAGAAACACACAAAGAACAACAAAACCAAATCCTTAGGCAAAAGTTAGCAAGAAAACACTTAGAACGAAAAATCTAAAGGGAATCCGAATATATAGAGATTTCGGTGAACAAATGAGGCAAGTTCGAAAATGGGTAACAAAAAAATGGGTAACCGATTTTTGTGTGATAAATGCCAAAATATCTTTTTTTTTTTTAAATATTATCTCACACTTAAAAATTGGAAACTTTTACAAGATTTTGAATATAATGAGATAAAACAAATAAATTGCATTTTTTTTGTTTCAAATTTGATTTTTCTTTAGTACTCGGTCAACAAGGAATTTAATTTAATTATCTTATTTTTTTAAAAATGCCGAAATTAAAAGGATAAATTGTCATACCATATGTGTCCATGTAAATTCTCAGTCCTGTTCAAGAGAAACAAGATCACCATTTTCTTCAAAAAAATTATAAAAAATGAATTATAATTAAAATACTAAGTGATAATGATAACCATAATTCGAAAAAGAATATAACAATCACAAAAAATATTTTAATCAATTCATTATGTGTATGAGTCTTGCAACATTCTTACACAGTCTAGTCAATAAAAATTTGTGTGTGCATGTGTAATCAATTTGGCATTTCTTTTTGGCCTTTTAAAGCTAGGGTCATTGCACATGTTCGACAATTGTAGCCTTTTTCAAATTGTGACCATAATGGAGGCTATGACTCTTATACTGATGGTAGCCCTTTATACTGGTAGAGTATCCTCCAATATAATTGTTAATTACTTGGTACCAACTTACTCAGTGTCGGCTTTCACACATCAGTATAGGTAACTCTTTTCCAGAATGGAGCCTGAAGAAGAAATTGGATTAAGGAATGCTCATAATAAAATGGACATAATGATTTTATCAAATATAAATTGGAGGGTCTACAACTTTTTCAAATATAGTTTTTATTTCTCATAAGTATAAAAATTATAAAGTTCATTTTCCAAAAATTGAAAAAATATGGTCAACAAATTTCTTCCAAACAAGACTAGATATTTACACAATTAGATATGCAAGGCAAGGCAATCAATTATTGGCAATTTCAAATAAAACAAACCCCCAAGGACTTCCTAAGGGAATCAAATCTGACTGTGTCTAAAGCTTTGGTAAAAATATTTGCAATTTGTTTGTTAGTCTCAACATATTCTAAAATCAGAGCTTTGTTTTCAACAAGTTCCCTGATAAAATGATGACGAATGTTAATATGTTTGGTGCGAGAGTGTTGATAATGATTTTTTGAGATATTAATAGCACTTGTATTATCACAAAAAGTGGTTAAAGTATTTAGATCAAACCCATAGTCAGCCAACATTTGTTTCATCCACAAAAGTTGAGTACGACAGCTCCCAACAACTATGTACTCAGCCTCTTCTGTTGATAAGGAGATGGAGTTTTGCTTTTTACTAGGTCAGGAAACCAAATTTTTTCCTAAATAAAAACAACAACCACTTGTACTCTTGCGGTCATCAATGTTTCCTACCCAATCTTCATCACTATAGCACACAAGGTTAAAGTTTGTTTCTTTGGAGTACCAAATGCCTAATTCAAGAGTATTATTGATATTACGAATAATTCTTTTTACAACAGTCACATGAGACTCCATGGGATTCCCTTGGAAGCGAGCACACACTCCAACACTGTAAATGATGTTTGAACGACTAGCAGTTAAGTATAGACGACTCCAAATCATACTCATGTAAAGAGTTGGATCGACTTTCATCCTATTCTCATCTTTAGATAGTTTGGCAGTGGTTCTCATGTGAGTTTTAGCAGGTTTGGATGCCTCGAGCCCAAATCTATTCACCAAATTCCTGGCATACTTGCTTTGTGAAATGAAAATTCCCTTATCTGACTGCTTAACTTGGAGCCCTAAGAAAAAATTGAGCTCTCCCACCATGCTCATCTCAAACTCTTCCGGCATTTGTTTCACAAATTCTTGCACTAGAGAATCATTAATAGAACCAAACACTATATCATCAACATATATTTGAGCTATCATAATATTGGTATCAACATTTTTTATGAAAATTGTCTTGTCTACTCCCCTTCTCTTGTACCCCTTTGAAACAAAATTGGGTTAGTTTTTCATACCAAGCCCGAGGGGCTTGTTTCAACCCATGCAATGCTTTTTGTAGCTTAAAAACATGATTTGGAAAGTGAGGTACCTCAAACCCTTTGGGTTGCTCAACATAAGCCTCTTCATTCAAGAGTCCATTTAAAAAGTAAGATTTTACATCCATTTGGAATAATTTAAAACCAAGAACACATGAAATAGCTAGCAATAATCTTATGGATTCAAGTCTTGCAACAAGGGAAAATGTCTCATCAAAATCAATTCCTTCAACTTGAGTGTATCCCTGTGTAACTAGCCTAGCTTTATTCCTTATTATGGAGCCAAATTCAATTTTGTTTTTAAATATCCATTTTGTACCTATAACATCACTATGGCACAGTCTAGGGACAAGAATCCATACCTCATTCCTTGTGAATTGATCTAGCTCTTCTTGCATAGCATTAATCCAGGATTCATCATTTAAGGCTTCCTGCACATTTTTTGGTTCAAATGTAGAAGTAAAGTAAACAAATTAAACCAAATTTACATACCTCTTCGAGTGACCATACTCTCTTCAAGATTTCCCAAAATAAGTTCAGAATGGTGATTTTTTTTTTACTCTGGTTGAGAGTTCTTTTTTAATAGAGTCAGAAGAATTAACTGGGGTTCCTTCTCTGTTTGTTCAGTTGTTATCGCAACATAATATGTATCTGATACATCATTAGCAGAAGTTTTCACCACTGAATGATCTTCTGTCAGATCTGGTATCCCTTTCTGTTGTTGAACATCAATGAACCTGTCAATTTCTTCCTCATGGAAGTACTCAGAAAAATCTTTCAGATCATCAACAACCACGTTAGCAGATTCCATAATAGTTTGGGTTCTCATGTTATAAACACGATAAGCCCTACTATTATTGGAATAACTAAGAAAAACTCCTAGAGCGCTTTTGGCATCAAATTTGCCAAGATTCTCACGGTCTTTAAGAATATAACAAAGGCACCCAAAAACATGAAAATAATTTACATTGGGTTTCCTACCTTTCTAGATCTCATAAGGAGTTTTATTTGTACCTAGACGTAGAAAAACATGATTAATTGTGTAGCAAGCAGTGTTAATTGCATCAGCCCACAATTTCTTTGTGAGTTTTTTGCTATTCAACATAACTTTTCCTGTAAGGTATGATTCATCTGTTCCACTACCCCATTCTGTTTTGGGGTTTTGGGTGCAGATTATTCATGCAAAATTTCAAAAGATTACAATATTCATCATAAACAGAATTTTCAAACTCCTTACCATGATCACTTCATATTCTTATGATTTTTCCAATGTTGCAATTTTGTTCAACTCTTAGTCTTGTACAAAGAATTTTAAACACACAGACAAAAATATATCTCTTACCATTAATACTTTCAACCTGTATAAGACCCATGAGATCCATATGCAATAATTCCAACACATTTGAAATATTAATATCAGATAGAGCTTTATGGGGAACTTTCAACTATTTTCCCAATTGACATGATTCACACTTACCAGGTGATTCTTTACCCAGCTTGGATATACCACGAATGAGACCAGTGTATTAGTAATCTTTTTCAAATTTTGGTAATTTATATGACCATTTTTTTCATGCCACAAATCAGTATTATTAAAACTTGATAATGCATGACATGTGAATTTTGTGTAAGTGTGTAACAATTATACAAAGAGCGAGAACCTTTACGAGTAATGTCACCACTTTGATTTAAAACATTACACTCATCATGAAAAAAATTAACAAGGAAACCTTGGTCACAAATTTGGCTTATGCTAATTAAGTTAGCTTTCAGCCCATCAACAAGAAGAATATTTTTCAGTTTTGGTAACCCTTTAATGTTTAGGGTACCTTTTCCTAAAATGTTTCTTGTCATCCCATCCCCGAAAGTTACTACTCCACATTTCAAAGATTTGAAGTTGGTGAGAATGATGGCATTACCTGTCATATGTCTTGAACAACCACTATCAAAGTACCACGAACTAGATGCATGTATTTTATGACATGTAAAATTAGCCAAACAAACTGAGTTATTTTTCTTGACCCACATTATTTTTTATTTTGAATTTTTTTTGGCCAAGAATTGATGCATGCAACCAAAGTGTTTAATATAATTATTTTTAAACAAATTCAACAGAGAAAAACACTTAGGTCTTATGTGTCCTTTCATACCACAAAAATGACAAACTGGTACAAATTGTCCAAGTTTTGTCTTCGGAGAAATTCTCTTTGTGACAGTCAGAATCCTGTGATCCGTAAGGGAAAAGACCGGGTAAAACTGTGCAATCTCACACCGCCTAAGGAAGGCCAAGTGTGATGATTCTAAGACTGTGTAGGTAAGAGACTGCACAGTTGAAGATGGCTTAAATGGATTGATGGGTACTACCTATGCCAACAAGATGCATCTTCTTTTCGGTAGCCCATCACTTGAGAACTCCAAAGTTAAGCATGCTTAACCTGGAGTAATCTCAAGATGGGTGACCTTCTGGGAATTTTTCCCAAGAAGCGTGCGAGTGAGGACAAAGCACGCTGGAAAGACTCGTGTTGGTTTGTAGGGCCAGTCGTCATTCCAGAAAGCAGCCATGGTGATGTAGGGCGTTACACTCTTTAGTTGTAGATCTGTTGGAACAGATGACAACTATGTGTTCTCCGAAGAGCCATTTGTTCCTGCAAAGCAGTTAGTTGCACAACAGACAAATAATTCACAGATTTTACAAAAATCATTTTCCTAGAAGATTCAGATCCATTATATCCTAATCCTCTAAAATCACCAGCGCTTTTTCCTGCAGAGAGAACATCATCCAAAATTCCAGATCTTGGATTAAACACTTTGACACCTTTTTGCATAAGATCAATTTCTTTACTCAAAGAATTAATTTCATTATTTTTGGAAGCAATAATCAATTAAAGTTCTTTAATTTTTTCAGCTGATTTCTTGTTATTGCTAACCATTAATCGATTCTTAGAGCAAACTTTCAGCCACTGATCATACATTATTTTGTAAGAATATTTCAATGACTCCTCATCTATGTCAGATTCATCAAAATCAATGTTAGATTTTTCATCATTCTGAATAGAATTATTAAGGCATACCAAATCCTTGGAATCAACTGAAGAGAAAAACATACCTTTGTGAACAGAGGTTAAGGAAACAATATTGTCTTCCTCATCACTCTGTTCAGATTCTTGATCACTCCAAGTAGATGTCATGGCTTTCTTTTTCTTTAAGGTATTGGCACACTCGGATTGAATGTGTCCAAATCCTTCACATTCCCTGCACTAAATACCCTTTTTGTTAGTTTCAAAGGGTTTAGAAAAATGACCTTTTGTGTTTTTTAATATGGCCTTTTTTCCCAATTTCTTTATGTATTTTTGAAAGTTTTTTGTTAACAAGGCCATCTCATCATCCGAACTTTCCTTCTTTTCTCTGGAAGGTTTCAAGGCAATACATTTCTCCTTGATTTCTTCTATTTTACCTTTTTGTCTGATTTGTTGATTCAGTACAAAAGTTCGAAGTGAACCCATCAATTCTTCTACTTTAATTTTTTCCATATCTTTTGCTTCCTCAATTGCAGTGAGCTTAGTCTGAAACCTTTCAGGAAGAACTCTAACAATTTTTCGAACCAAAAAATTATCTTCAAGTTTCTCACCAAGAGCAAAATATTCGTTAGCAATATCTGAAAAATTTTCATATAATTTGGTGAGGGTTTTATTTTCATTCATTTTCAGATTTTCAAAATTTGACGTGAGCATAACAAGCCTAGAACGCTTGATATCAAAAATTCCTTCAAATTGGGTTTGAAGGATTTGCCAAGCATCTTTGGCCGAAACACATGAAGAAATTAATTTAATGTAACCTTCACCAACACCATTAAAAATAGCATGTAATGCTTTATTATTGTAACTGGACAGTTTATCTTCAACATCAGTCCAATCAAGTTCACATTTTACCTTAGTTATGTCATTGCTTTTGGGTGGAGGAGTCCAACCACTCAAAACAACTCTCCAAGCCATTTCATCTTGAGATTTGATGAAGGCTCTCATTCTAACTTTCCAATATGGATAGTTAGAATCATTAAGTAAAGGGGGGCGAGTTATGGAACCTCCTTCTGTGAAAAAAGACATTGCAAGAACAAGAACAACAAACAAAATAAACCAAGTTCACACTCAAAAATGAGTGACCCACTCTGATACCAATTGAAATTTTGTTTTAGTAATTACCAAATTAATTAAACCAGATGAATTAATTATTGTGCGGAATGATAATTAAATGTTGAAACAGTTTCAGATCTATTGAGACAGAATAAGACATCGTCATGACGGAAACTGAAAACAATAAAAAGACAATGCAAAAACAATAAAGAACACAATGAGTTTTTACATGGTTTAGAAACCCTTTCAGATAACCTACTCCTTGGGGCCACACCCAGAGAATAAAACCAATTAATAAAGAATCACAAATACAAAATATTGACTTAAACAAAACAAGACTCCCTCTTGAGATTTGCCGCAACTTTGTTGTACTTCTCTTCACTAATATGATTTTGATTGAAATGCCTAACCACTTGAACTCCCTTCAATGGCCAGCGAGTGCTTGCATCCTCCCGACGCAAGGCTTGTAAAATTCTTCTCTCGAAGACTATAAGAATTGTGTTCAAATTATAACCTGTATTCACTTATGAATGTGGTATAGACTCACTACAAAAACTAAGCACTCCTTTTATTACAAGAACACGTGAATGCAATGATCTTGAATACAAACTATGAACTCTCACAAATATTACAATTCACTCATAAACTATGTACCAAAGAGTTCACATTTTCTCAAGGCCCTAAAAGTCTATTTATAGAGACCATTTCGTGCTCAGAAAGGCTGAGAGAGAATATCCAATAAAAGCAAGAATATTTGAACATATTCTTGATTAATGAAGATTTTTTATTTTTAGTTGATTCTGATTCGACAGATACAGATTTTGCAATGACAGCTAATACCTGCGACAGATCAAATTTCTCAAGATAGAAATCAACAATTAATTTCTCCAAGATTGTATTTCATGTAGTTGATTATCTCGGAAAGCACGAAAATCAATAGAAAATATTTCCATAAATGAATTCGAATAAGCACAAAATATTTTCTTTATAAAACCAAGATACCAATTCCTTTTATAAGCGTATTGTGAGAATATCAAACTAAATAAGGAATTATTTGCAAACCTTGCCAATTAATCTAAGGTATTAATTTTGAAAATCACAATAAAAAGGAATTCAAAATTATCTTTTAAATAAAAATATATCTCTATAAAATTTACCAATTTTAGGATTTACAAGGATTATTGTAAAGGCTAAGATATCAGAGTCCAATTAAAGAACCAATAAACTTGGGAATTTTAGTGAAGTTATTATTATCAAGATCTAGATGCCTCAATTGTTTCAATTCAATAAAAAAATGGACTAATTTCACCATTTTTATTATTAGAAAAATATGAACTTCGTTATAGGTGATAAAATCAACAGCCAGATATCATTGACAGATACCCTAAACCCAAAAATTTCATCTTAAAAAATTAAGTTTGTTCGTCTGACATGGTCGGCGTCGCACAAAAGCTTGAGCAGCTTGAAATGGTGAACAAAATACCCAATAGATTAAAGTATCATTATTAAAAGAAAAAAATGATAAATACAAATCACAAAAGAAAAACAATCACATGCTTTAAGTGGTAAAGAGTTCACAAGAAGAAATTTAGAATACTTACATCCCTACTCTAGCCATCATGTACCAATTACATGGTATTTGATCATTTTGATTTGTATAATTGATAATATGATTAATGATATGATGTTTGGTGTTTGATGTTTGAGATGTTTGATAATTTGGTTTAAATTAGTTGAGGTTTTCAATTATTTCTAAGTAGAAAACATAACGGCACTTCGCGCAATGTCTTTTCCACATTACCTGTACAACATGCTTCTTATATGGACATGTGAACGTGTCTTGACCCTAGTCTTTTTTTATGATTGTGTTCATTGTATAACGAAAGATTAAAATGCAGAAAAAAAAAGTTCAAATAACTTGTTGTACGCCTACTTTTATTTATTATTTATAATACACTTTATATAATTTTTTTTATATAAAAAGTATAAATTATGTATAAAGAAATTTATGTTTTGTGTAAGGGTTATTTTGGCCGATTACCCTTTATTTTTAATAATTAACTTTTAGACCTCGTGTTTTGTCAAAATGTTAAAAACATAATAGATGGATCAATTATTTGAACACCCTATTTTGATCGATTACCCGTTTTGACCTTTTATTTATAAAAATTAACCTTTGGACCATGTGTGTATTCAAAAGGTTAAAAATTCTTTATAAAAAGGAAATTATATATAAATATATACACAATATGTTTTTTGTAAGGGCTTACATCATTTTGAACCTTCTATTTTAGACGATTACCCGTTTAAACCATTTATTTTAAAAAATTAACTTTTAAACCTTGTGTCTTGTCAAAATGTTAAAAATAGGAACATATAGATAGATTATTTGAACCACATGTGTTTTGGTCGGTTACTTATTTGGACCATTTTTTTAAAATGGTGAAATAAATGTAGCGCACCAAATTTTTATTTTTATTTTTATTTTTATTCATTTAATTTTATGTTTTTTTTTATTATTAATTGTTAAGTGTTAGGAAATAATTTTTTTTAATTATTTGGTAGAAATTATATGATTTTAATTTTGTTATTTTAATTAATCTATTTTAAGAGCCTTCTTGAGATTTGATTGTGTGCACCAAGGTGTATGATTAGTAGAAATGCACCCTAACGCTTGTGTGTGTGTGCATGTGCATGGTATGCATGGTGAGCATGCAATAGTTTTTCTCATGAATTATTTTATTTTTATTAATTTTATTCCTTCTTTTATTTTATTTAATGAATTAAAAAGAAGAAGAAAAAAGGAAAGGAATGGATAGAGTGGGTGTGAGCATTAAAAGTGGGAAACCTCTTCTAGTTAACAATTTATTTTATTATTATTTTCCTTGGTGGAAATTAGAGGTAAGTATATAGGGAGACAAATTGGGTGAGGTAACACTTGGTGATTGAACTAAATAAGGAGATGAAGGATTGGGATGAGAGTGTGTGAGTTGGCTCTAGGTGGTCGAGACACATAGAGAGGAAGAGAGGCTTGAGTGTGATCGATTAAGGGGAAAGGGAATCAAGACTTGGGATTAGTTTCCTTTTTGCTAGGTTGACCCATTTTCCTTTAATTTCCTTTTTGCTAGGTTGACCCATTAGTTTCCTTTTTGCTAGGCTGACCCATTTTTCTTTAATTGTCTCCATTATTCTAATTTATTCCAAGACAAAAATCAAGAAAATTAGAATTTGGGACTTACCTTTTCTCATTAGCTAAGGTTTGGCCACTAGGGCCTTTATAAAATCAAAGAGAACTTGAGGGTTCACATTTTGCTTGGCTGTCGTGTGCATAGAGGAGGAAGAGGGAGAGGGAGACTCGGCTAGAGAGAGAAAGGGAGGAGGAAAGAAGGAGAAGAAGGAAGAGAATAGGGTTTCAAAATCCCTAGGGTAAGTTCTTGATCCATGGTGATTTTTTTTTTAGTTTCTACTCCTTCTTGAATCTAATAACATTTTGTTGTTCTTTTCTTTTCTTTTGTATTCAAAATCCCTAGGGGTTTGATCAAGAGTGGTGCCCATTTTGGGTCTTGATTTCTAGCAGAAAGGGAAAGGAGATCTCTGACCCTATTATTGTTTTGATGACTTACGTGATCTCTATTATGTTTATGATATGTTGTTGGTTGTTGGAATGAATTTTTGCCTCTATGTATTTTTGTTATTCTTCATGTTTCTATTTTTCTTAAATCCATAGGAACATGAAAGGAAACATGCATGTAGATTATGTATGAGTAGTTTTCTATAAAAGATTTGCTATGAAGGTTATAATTGTGTAAGTGGCCTAGGCGTGTGGGCTCTATGGTTGTGTGTGCTTGGGTATGCTTGGGCGTGTATGGGTACTTAGGCAACCATGAAGAAAATTTTGGGCTTACATGATGTATGAGGTTAATGAGATCTTATGTTTATGTTTCCATGATCATTTTGAATCTAATGATTTATGTAAAAGTATGCAAGGATGTTAATAGATACATGCTAGGGCTTAAGTTTTGGTTTGGCCTAATTTATGTTAATGTTGTCTTTTGAATATTCTTGTAAAAAAATGCAAAAGAGATTTGAGATGTTTGATCATGTAGGTTTCGGCATAGGGTCAAAATTGGTGTTTTATTATTCATGTTTATTTTAATTGATTTGTTTTGTGCTTTGGAATAGAAATATGGACATAGGTTTCGACCTAGGGGCACTTTTAGCATGTTTGGTTCATTTTTTTTTTATCTCGTTGCCACTAATGCTTCACAAATATGCTAGGTGGTTTGAAGAGTTGGATAATGGTGTGAGGTTCTTTAAAGATGTTAATTAAGTTTTGTATGTATAGAAGGTTTAGATTCTTGAATGCTTGAATAATTTTGCTTCTTGGAATACTTGAATGGTAGAACGTGTTAGGTTAATTTGTTAAAATTGTTAAAAGGGATTATGAGCATGTTAAGAATGTTGTGGGAATATATACGCTTGCTGATTTGTTATTTTTATAAACAAAATATAATAAATCAGCAAAATATGTTGTGTGATTTGTAAAGATAATTTAGAAGGAAGCAAAATATGTCTTGAATTCAAGTTTTAAAACTAGTACAAGTAAAATGGTGATTTTCACATGCTTACCTATAAATTTTCTTCTCTAAATACATGCAGATTTTTCTAACAAAATAATTTAGTCAAATTTATTTTCTAAAAGATGACCAAATGAAGTATTTGAATAAATGGGAGCATAGTTAAATCTTTTCAACATTTATAATTGTGAATTTAGAGCATAAGTTGCTTGATAATTTTTCTTAGTTTTGTAGGAAATACTCTTCTAATTGAAAGATATAAAGTGTATCATTATGACTTAGATTTTATACATGAAAAATATGGTTCTTTTCTATAATTTAAATAAGCATTTTCACTATTACATTAATCCAGATTTTATTTGCAAAATAATTAAGTAAATTTTTTTTTTGAAGGTGATCAAAAAATTTATTTAATAATTACGAGTAATTACAAATTTTGTTGGATTCTTTTAAATGTTACTAAATAATAAACAAGATTATTATTTCTACGCAAATTAAAACTAAGAAATTATTTTTGAAAATTAATTTTTGTAATGAAATTTATGAACGACAAATATGTGATTTAAGGGGATAATGTAGTAATAATTTAAGTGAAAAATTATTTTATACTTGTTAAATTTTTGAGAAATTGACAAGAAAACAAATGAACAAATAATTCTAACTTCAGCGCTAACTTTAAAAATACTTTCACATATGCATGTTACATGCAAATGTATTTTACGTTCAAACATACGTCTATTATTCAAACGTATGATTTTTGTTTTGTAACCATGTAGGATTAATGGGTAGAATTTACATTATTCTTTTATGAATATATATGACGTTGTTGTATGAATAGAGTGATGGTGTAACTTGTGCCACGTGTGCATGACCCATGCACACATGGGGTATGTATGTTGTGCATATGTAATCTTACTTGACATTAAGACAAAAGTTTGATTGTGATTCTAGGCTTGTTGTGAAGTTTTCTGCACTTTACTTTTGCTTGGACTTGAGGTAAGGAAGTTAGCTAGAATTTATATGAATTATGTTATGAAAAGTATACATTGATATGATTGCAAAAATTATGGTGTTATGGAAAGTATGAGCTATGGTAAGCTAAAGTGTTATGATAAGTACGAATTATTATGTTATGATATGAGTTATGTATGTTTGCTTGTATGTTGTATGAAAAATAGTAGGTTGTTAAGCGTGTTGAACGCGACACAACAAATGAGTTACTAAGGATATGACGTAACTCATAGGGCGGACGCGCCGAGGTTATTCGAGGACCTAAGATCTTGTTTACCTCATAGAGGGGGTCTTACCCTTTTATGCTTTTGCTAGTTACCTCATGATGCGACATGGGCTATAGGGGTGCCATGATCACATGATGTATGATTATGATTATGAATATGAATTGGTTGTGATATATAAGTATGAATATGATATGGTTATGATATGTTTTGCCATGAGTTTACGATACAAATTTAGTCTTCTTGTATTTTCTTGAATATTGTTGCATTTGTTTGTACTTCCTTATTAGGGTTTAGCTCACCCCTTACTTTTCTCCTTTCAGGTAGGCAATAAGGTTACTCCTTGGCACGCACAGTGATGTTGGAGGTTCTGACTTCTAGGCATGTGTGACGCGGGGTGTTTTATGAACGAATAACGATCAAGATGAGCACCAAGAACATTTAAGAACTTATGATATGGTTTATGTTTTTCAAACTACGTCAGTGAGACTTATTATTTTATTTTATTTCCAAATATTGCATAAAGACACAATATTTTTATTTCAAACTATTGGGTCCAAATTGCATGATTTATCAAGGCCCCACTGAACTTTTCCTCAAAATGGTATTTTTCTAATACATGTGAGTTGAGCAACGCTTTTATAAAATAATAGATTAGGGTGTTCATTACAATAAATTATTAAAAATTTATCGAACAAAGAGTTAGTATTGAATTTTTAGAAATAATATTTGACTAAATAGAGTAGATCAGAATATATTTTCTTTTATAATTGTGTTGTGGTTTAATTTTTAAGTCATTTAAATATATATATTTATTATCCATGCACATTTCATTTTAATTATAATATTTAAAAATATATCTCTCATTTTAAAAAGACACTTAAATATCTCTCATTTAAATTGGTTAATTAATTTATCATTATATATAGATAGATATTTAGAAACTAAAATAAAATAAAATAGAATTGATAGTAATTAATTTATTATATATAGATAGATATTTAGAAACTAAGATAAGAAAATAAAGTTAATTACTATTATTATTATATTTTTTTAAAAATGGAATAAAAATATATTTTTTTAGAAAAAGTTGAATCAAAAATGAGAAAAAAATAAGAAAATAGATAGAGTGATTTAAATCAATTTTAGAGTGTCGCATCTTCTCTGTGAGACTCTATATAGATAGATATTTAGAAACTAAAACACAATAAAATAGAGTAATTTACTATTATATTATTTTATATTTTAAAAAAATAGAATAAATATATATATATATTTAGAAGAAGTTGCATAAAAAGAATGAGAAAAAAATATGAAAATAGATAGAGTGATTTAGAATAATTTTAGAGTGCGACATCATCTCATTGATGTTTTCCTTTATATAAATATGTAAATTATGTGCCATTAAAGTTGTGTCCAAGCAATGCTCTTATAAATATACTTTTTTATTTCAAAATTTTGTTATTATATATATATATATATATGAAGGTGTTAGTAATTAAGATTGGTTCTTTAATATATACTTTCATTAACCCGCTATTTTTTTTTTTTTTTGTTATATTTTCACTATATGTGTTGACCCTTGTTTTGGTCAACTAACACGTAGTCAAAACGCTTGATGTGGATAGATGTGTTGGAATGAATATAATGACAAAAGCAGTAAAGGACACAAGAAATTATAGTGGTTCGGCCCCCAGAACTGGTAATGACCTACGTCCACTTAATCTATTATTGATAGGAGATCTCAAATGAGTGATCAAAGAACTAGGGTTCTCTGAGTTCCACAAACCTGAGAGAGATAAATAGTACAATTGTAATACAATAGCTCTAATTCTCTCGTAAGTGTGCAATTTCAATTAAGCAAAAGCCAAAAATTCCTTCCTTGAGCTATCTTTCTCTATTTATAGGCTCAAGGAGGATTACATGAATTTGTTACAGATATTCTATCCTAATTAGTCGAATAATCAGGAATCATTGGAGACAATCTCGGAATTGATTATGATCTCCACAAGATCATTTTGAAATATGCGGAGTATGCGACCATGCTGGTCGTAAGGAAAACTAAACTACCACGCCAGGAAGGTCTTACTGGTCGATGTTTGAACAGAACTCTGCCAGGTGTCAGCCACGTGTTTAAAAATGACTGCCATGTCATCCGTGCCTGTTTTTTGGATAACATTTGCCCCCCAAGTTTATTTATTACGACCAACAATAAATAAACTTTAAGGAAAACGACTCTTCGATTACCCCACCAGATCTGTCAGAGTAGTTCGTGCATCCTTGGGAAAAGTAACCTACCCCTGTCTAATCACGGCTTTTCGGTTCCCAAGTAACCTATTGACGGCTATCACCCTTCCCCATGCTTCAAAAAGAGGAAACTGATGATTACTTCCTCTTTCATGCCATGGACAAAAAATATATATAGCCTTTTTAGAGTCTTCTTTTCCTTTTTACACAAGTTATTTCTCCTTCAAGAAACCCTAAAATCAGAACCTTTATTCTCTCTGAAGACCATCTTCCAGCGTTTCAAGAACCGTTCGTCTACGCTTAAAACTCCTTCAAACCTCCACGATCTTTGCTTTGGTAAGTTTCGGCACCTTTCTACTCTTTATTTTTGCCGTGCATGCCTCTGTGAGTTAACTGTTAAGTTCTGGTGTTGTCTGTGTTTCTGGGTTGAGATGCATGAAAGTAGGGGATTTATCGGGTGATACTAGATAGGATGACATTTCTTTGCCATTTAGGAGTTACGAGTTAGTTTGATAACCGAGATCATAAATTTAGGACGTAAAACCGAAGTAAAAATTTGATTTTTATGCTAGTTGAAAAACTGAGTTTTTCCCGCCCTTAAAGGAGTTGAAAAAGCTTTTTCAAAAACTTTTTACTTTCACTTTTTGATCTGCCTTTCAAACTGTTCGTGTGAAAATTTTAGTTTTTTGTTAGAATGCTGTTGTATAAAAGTTTGACTTTTATACATGACCAACGTTATTCTAACCATCTTTCTAGATTCTCCATCCTCACCTCCCCATTATTCTATTCGCAGAGTTTAATGCCAGATTTGTGGGGAGGTGAGTGGCCAATCGAAGACGATCTTCTTGTGCAATTGCTTGAAGGCGAAGAACAGCCAGCTTAGCCTGTTCACGAGATTCCATTCTCAAGACTTTCTTCTTCTAGACCTCAACCATCACCACCTAAAATGGCCCGCTCTAAATCTCCAGGCAAAAAGAAACCAAACCCTGAAAACAATCCAAATCCTCCTGCCCAGCCTGATTCGCAAGCTAGGTTTCCCTCGACCAGTGGTCGAGAAAACATTGCCCCGGACCCTGGCATTCAGGTCAGGGCTCGCCCTCGGCATTCAAACCTTCCTGATGTCGAGTGGTATCTTTCTCCCCTCAACCAGGTGACTCCCAGGATGCTTGCCAATTACCTTAGGAAGTATCCTCTCACTGGGGTCAATCTCAAGATCCCTGCTGCTAACCAGAGGGCTAACTTGCCTGGGGGCGTCTACAGCGCCTGGTCGAGGTACCACATAGAGGCGGGGACTAACCTTCCTCTACATCCGTTCTATCAGAGGGTGGCAAACTACTTCGGTGTTGCCCCCTTTCAAATTACTCCAAACGGATATAGAATGCTTGCTGCACTCTATATCCTTTACAAACTCAAAAAATGGCCAGAGCCTACTCCTCATGAGGTCAACTTTCTTTTTGTCACCAGGACGGGATTTTTTCATTTCTGTCACCAGGAAACAAACCGAACATTCCTGAGTGATACCACCCATATCTCCAACGTGGGGAAATACAATCAGGAGCATTTCCTCACGCCCGACATGACTACAAACAACTTGGCCTTCGCTCGAGGAGGTAAATGTCCTTTTCCACTGGTCGCTACTTTTTCTTAGCAAATTTCTTTGTACTTCTCTAAAGTATCTTGTGCCTTTCAGGACCATGGCTATGCCCAAACCCAACACCAGACATGGTGTTGAGGTCCAACGCATTGGCCAGGATGACTGACGCTGAAAAAAGCATTAAGTCTCTAGTCACTGATGAAAACTTGAGGATGTCTGGCCTCCTGACCCCTCGTCAGGAAACGAAGGAACCCGTGGTGGCAGACGCCACTGCCGAGGGGCATTTCGAGCAGCAACCCCCAGCGTCCCCTCCTCGAAGGAGATCGACTGGGGTTACAATCAGGGAATCGACTGGCGCCCCTCAGCAAAAAGGCCTTCTGCCCCCCAAGGGAAGGGGAAACAAAAGGCAGTAGAAGTTGTCGTAGACTTGGATGATTCTTCAGACGAAAACGGTACTGTTATTTCGCTTTTAAATAGCTTGCCAATTCCCTGTCACTTATTTGACGGGGACGACTATTTTATGTATACTCCAAATCTAGGGCCAGACTTCTTCGTGCCAGAGAGTAAGTGTATGACTACTAGAGTCAGTAGTGTAGCGAAAAGTAGTAGTAGCTCGGGTATTGGACTTTGTGATTTTCCTTACTTCTTTTCTGATGTACCATAATTTGTCATCTATCTTTGTCTTACTATCTGCATGCTTATCTTTTTCTGTAGAAATGGCCTCCCCCAATGTTTTCGACTTATACCAGACTCAGGAGGAGGAGGAAGTTCCCTTGGTTCGACGGAGGAAATCGGCCAGGAGACAAGATGGCGAGTCCAGCCAAGCACCCTCGACCAAGAAGGGTCGAATAGCTGATCCTTCAAAGGATGGGCCCTCTGGGCAACCTTCTGCTCAACCATCTGCTCCTGCTGAGAAGGAGGCCCCGCCTGTCACCACAAATCCTTTGCCTGCAGCTCAAAAAGAATAGGCCCAGCAAACCGAACTTCCTGGAGCCAGACTCTCGATCCATTCCCTGCGATCAGCTAAAGATCGCCTTGCTCATATCCTGAAGCATGACCGTTGCAGGGAGGCAATGGCTGAGGCTGAGAACATGGGGGTCGATTAGATCCTCAACAGGGCTCTTAATGAAATGGCCAGTGAAAGCACTTTTTCTCTTTTTGCGATCTTGGTTTTTATTTTTCCTTCTTGTAATATAGCCTAACTCTTATTCTTTGACTGCAGGCCATGATGACAATGACCACTGCTCATACTCGCGCTAGTTCCAGCATTGAGCAGTCTCGGGCAAAGGTCATCGAGGAGCTTCAAGCCGTAGAGGCTAGGCACGCTGGGGAGTTGGAGGTGGTCACCCAGCAGAAGGATGCCTTGGTGGCAGAGCTGGCAGAGAAGCAAGCTTCTCTGGAAACTACCAGGAAGCAGAGGGATGACTACCTGGAGTCTACCCGAATCCAATGGCATGAAGTCAAAAAACTTAGGGAGGAGCATCTCGCTAAGGACACGACCATTGTTGTTCTTCAGAGCCAGGTGGAGCAGCTTAAGCTCACAAATGCCAAGGACCTGGAGAGGTATAAGAACGCGACACTTCGGTGTTTCTACAATTTTTGGAAACACAACCAAAGTGTCAATTTCAGTTACCTCCCAGAGGACGCTAGGAAGGCCGAGCTAACCCGCTGTACTACTGGGCTAGCTGCCGAAGAGAGAGCTAGGGTCCCCGCTTCCCCAAGCATTTAGCCAGCTGCCGGAGTGGAGGGAGGAGAAGCTGGAGGGGATGTGGCCGATCAAAATGCTCCAACAGATCCTCCTGCTCCTCAAGCTCCTTAGAGTTTTTTGTTCTTTTGCTTTTCTTTAATTACACGACCTACGGGTCGTGATGTAAAGACAGATTTCCTTTTAATTTTGCTGCATGGGCAGCATATTTTCCTTTTACTTTTGAACAATTACATCCAAGCAGTACTGCTTGCGGTGTAAAAGAATTTCCTTTGATATTATAATATTTCTGCTTATTATAACATCTGTTCGCATGACCGAACTTAGCATAGTACTTTGGCTTGATTTAACAAAATATAAATTTTGAAAAATACTCTAAGTACCGTAGCATGCTTTCACTTATTTTGTTCATGTGTTTACATACCTCTTGGTATGCTTTGCTATCGATGTACCTTAAATGGCCCCCAAGTGACTGAGGAGCTTTAGGTCCTTGGTCATTTGCCTTGACCACGACCTGTACAAACATTACTGCTCTATATAAAATGTAACACTTATAATACAGCAAAACAACACACGTAATGAACAAATACTTGTAAATTTTTTTTTTACAAAGGTTGGCAAGAATGACTGGCTGCGCACAGTCCCTTATAATTCTCGTATTAAAATGGACTAAACTTGTCTTTACGAGTGATCTTTTAAAAAGATCTTACACTTATAAGAGATTAGCCATATAACATGACTAACCCTTTTTCAAAACTTGTCAAAAGTAAAAATTAATACAAGCCAGTCCTTTAAGAAGGACTGTTTATTGATAATACATGTGCAGGTGTTCTCCGTTCCAATAGCGCGGAACGAGATCTCCATTTAGGCACGCAAGTTTGTATGTGCCTGGATGAAGGACTTCTTCAATCTGGTAAGGTCCTTCCCAGTTTGGTTCGAGTACTCTAGCAGTTGGGTCGCGGGTGTTTAAGAAAACTTGTCGAAGTACTAGGTCCCCGACGGTGAACTTTATTTCTTTTACTTTTGAGTTAAAATACCAGGCAACTTTTTGCTGGTACGTAGCTACTCGGAGTTGGGCTTTTTCTCGTTTCTCCTCAAGCGAGTCTAGGGACTCCATCAACAATTGGCTATTTTGGTCTTGGTTGTATGTGATTCTTTGATGTGAGGGAGGATCTAACTTGACTGGCAACATGGCTTCATACCCGTATGACCTTTTGCTGTTCGATGAGAAGTTCTATACGACCAGAGTACTTCGGGCAGTTGTTCCGGCCATGCTCCTTTAGCTTCTTCGAGCCTTTTCTTCAGGGTATCCTTAAGAATTTTATTCACTGCTTCAACTTGCCCATTTTCTTGTGGATGCACAACTGAAGAAAAGCTTTTGACGATTCCATGCCTTTCGCAGAAGTCTGTGAATAGGTCGCTGTCAAACTGGGTGCCGTTGTCTGAGACAATCTTTCGAGGCAATCCATACCGGCAAACAATGTTCTTGATGACAAAGTCAAGAACTTTCTTTGTCGTTATGGTAGCGAGTGGCTCAGCTTCGACCCATTTGGTGAAGTAGTCGACTGCTACAACTGCGTATTTTACTCCACCTTTTCCCGTTGGCAAGGATCCAATTAAATCGATACCCCATATTGCAAAGGGCCATAGACTTTGCATTTGTTTTAACTCGTTGGGAGCTACGCGTGGGATCTTGGAAAATCTCTGACACTTATCACATTTTCGCACAAACTCCATTGAGTCTTCATTCATAGTCGGCTAGAAATAACCCTGCCTCAGAATCTTTTTTGATAAGCTCTGCCCCCCAGCGTGATCCCCACAGAAGCCTTCATGTACTTCCTTCATCAGCTCCTTAGCCTTTTCTAGTGTAATACATCTGAGCAGTGGCATTGAGTACCCTCTTCGGTATAGAATACCATTGCCCAATATGTACCTAGCAGCCTGCCTCTGAAGAGTCCTGGCTTTGTTTCTATCTGCTGGTAGTACACCATTCGTGAGATACTCCAAGTACGGTGCCATCCATGTATCTTCTATCCGAATTTCCATACTAGTTCCATCTGCTCGTATGCTCGGCTCACGTAGTCGTTCCACTGGCACTATATTTAAAGTGTCAGCATCTTTCGCACTCGCGAGTTTGGCTAAGGCATCTGCGTTTGAATTCTGATCTCGAGGTATTTGCTGGAGGGTATACTTCTCGAATTGCGCCAACAGATCTTTGGTTTTGTTCAGGTAGGCCACCATTTTCAGGCCCCGTGCTTGATATTCCCCTAAGACCTGATTCACTACCAGCTGTGAATCACTGTAAATATCCAGCACTTTTATACTCATGTCTTTGGCCAACCTTAGCCCAGCGAGGAGTGCTTCATACTCGGCTTCATTGTTTGACGCGGTGAAATTGAACCTAATAGCGCAGTGAAATCGATGCCCTTTTGGCATTATCAATATCACTCCTGCTCCTGTGTGAGATTCGTTGGACGATCCGTCTGTGAATAACTTCCACGAAGGAGCTTCAACTTGGGGCTCAGGCGCACTAGGTTTTTCGCACTGCTCGTTATCTGGGAGCTCAGTGAATTCGGCGATAAGATCAGCCAAGACTTGTCCCTTTACTGCTGCTCGCGGTGAATACGTGATATCTAATTGCCCAAGTTCGACTGCCCATTTCAACAAACGTCCAGCCGCCTCCAGCTTTTGCAGAACTTGCCAAAGGGGCTGGTCAGTTAAGACTGTGATGGGATGGGCTTGGAAGGAAGGACGTAACTTCCTTGAGGCCAAAATTAAGCAATAGGCTAATCTTTCGATGGGAGGATACTTCAATTCAGCACCGATTAACTTCTTGCTAACATAATAAACTGCCTTTTGTACGTCTTCTTCTTCTCGTACTAGCACCGCACTAGCAGCATATTCGGTGATCGCCAGGTAAATGAACAAAGTTTCTCCATCTATAGGCTTTGATAAAACAGGAGGTTGTGCCATGTGGGCTTTTAAGGCTTGGAAAGCCTGTTCGCAGTCTCCAATCCACTCGAACTTCTTGTTGCCTCTAAGTAGATTAAAGAAAGGGACGCATTTATCCGTCGACTTTGAAATAAATCTACTGAGTGCGGCAATCCTTCCAGTTAAACTTTGCACATCCTTGATTCTTACTGGCGATTTCATGTTGATCAGGGCTTTGATCTTTTCAGGGTTGGCCTCGATTCCTCTTGAATTAACAATGAACCCCAAAAATTTCCCTGATCCTACTCCGAAGGAACATTTGAGAGGATTTAGCTTCATCTGATATTTGTTCAAAACATCGAAACACTCGTGTAAATCCTTCTGCCTTTATTGACTTTACCAGCATGTCGTCCACGTACACCTCCATGTTTACTCCGATCAACTCCTTAAACATGTGGTTAACCAATCGCTGGTAAGTCGCACCAGCATTTTTCAGTCCGAAGGGCATTACTTTATAACAATATAACCTCGTATCGGTCCGAAAGCTAGTGTGATCCTCGTCAGGGGGATGCATACTGATCTGATTGTATCCCGAGTATGCATCCATGAAAGAGAGGATCTCATGTCTTGCAGTTGCATCGACCAGCTGGTCGATCCTTGGGAGTGGGAAGCAATCTTTTGGGCAGGCTTTATTAAGGTCTGTGAAATCCACACAGGTTCGCCATTTTTCGTTAGGCTTGGGAATGAGTACTGGATTAGAGACCCACGATGGATAAAACGCCACCCTGATGAACCCATTCTCCTTCAGTCTTTCAACTTCCTCTTTTAAGGCTTTTGATCTATCCTTATCAAGCAGCCTTCTTTTCTGTTGCACAGGTGGAAAACTCTTGTCAACGTTCAGGACATGGATGATCACTGCAGGATCTATCCCAGCCATGTCTTTATGTGACCAGGCAAAAACTTCCTGGTTCTTTATCAAAAATTCCACCACTGTGTGCTTCGTTGTTGCTTCTAAATTTTTACCGACTTTTACAACTCTAGTCGGGTTTTTTTGTCAAGTAGGACCTCTTCAAGGTCCTCGACGGGTCCAACATCTTCCTCAAAATCCCCAAAGCGAGGATCTAAATCTCTATCCTCACTTTGGGCAACACCCCATTTGGTGACTCCATCACTGAATTGGGCTTGCGTATCAACGGCCATCTGCAACCTGTCTGGGGGAGTGCTCTTCGATGTTCCCTTCTTTGACTTCGTGATCGAGGCATTGTAGCACTCCCTTGCTTCCCTCTGATTTCCCAACACACGTCCTACCCCTGTGTCTGTCGGGAATTTCATGGCCAAGTGCCATACTGAGGTGACGGCCCGAAGGTCAACCAGTATGGGCCTTCCGATTATAGCATTGTACGCTGAAGGACAATTGACTACTATGAAAGTAGCGAGTAATGTCCTGGTAGCAGGCGCCGTACCTGCTGTCACCGGAAGTCTGATTGACCCCATTGGGGCGAGTCCCTCACCAGAGAAGCCGTAAATTGTTTGGTTGCAGGGCTCCAAATCCTTGACGGACAACTTCATGCGTTCTAGCGAAGACTTGTATAGGATGTTTACTGAACTTCCTGTATCGACTAGCACTCTCTTCACTATCATATTGGCAATTTGAACATCCATGACCAGCGGATCGGAATGTGGGAACCGGACATGCTGGGCGTCACTATCAGAGAAGGTTATTTCACCGTCCTCTGACCGAGCCTTCTTTGACGCCCTGTCCTCCACAGTCATCATCTCGATGTCCTGGTCGTGGCGTAGGGTCCGAGCATATCATTCCCTTGCCTTTCCGCTGCTTCCCGCAAGGTGCGGGCCTCCACAGATGGTGAGTAAAGTGCCAGCTATGGGGTCAGGCTGCAAAGGTGGCGAGCGTTGGTGTGCGGGCACCTGCTCGTTTCCACCTGGAGCCTCTCGTTGGGAAGTTCCTTAGGCCCGTACGTATCTCCTCAAGTGTCCTTGTCTGATAAGGAACTCGATTTCATCCTTTAGCTGGTTGCATTCGTTTGTATCGTGTCCGTAGTTGGTATGATAACGACAGAACTTGGTAGTATCTCTCTTTGAAATATCCTTTCAAATGGGAGCGGGTATTTTGTAAGGCACACTAGAACTCGTGCCCTGATACACCTCTCCTCGATACTCGACCAGGGCAGTGTAGTTAGTGAACTGCGGTTCATAACGATTGCCCTTAGCGCGTTTGTTTTCAGAGGTGGACGGTTCATTATGAGACCGCTTCCCCCCATTCTTGTCATTGCCATTGTCATTCCCGTTGCCTTTGCCGTTGCTGTTGGGTTTTGACCCATTGGCGACTTTGGCGGGCTCGGCAGTCCCCTTATCTTTTCCTGGGGGCTTTCCCTCGCTGGCGATGGCATCCTCGAGCTTGATGTACCGATCAGCTCGATCCAATAATTCTTGAGTAGTCTTAACTCCATGCTTTCTGAGGCTACTCCACAAAGGCGTGCGGAGCCTAACTCCTGCAGTTAGGGCCATCGTCTTGCCCTCATCTCCCACTGTTTTAGCTCCAGCCGTTGCTCGCATGAAGCGTTGGACATAATCCTTCAGTGGCTCTCCTTCTTGCTGGCGTATCTCCACCAATTGATTCGCCTCAGTTGGGTGCACACGACCTGCATAGAATTGTCCGTAAAATTCCTTTACGAACATCTCCCAAGAAACAATACTTGCAGGAGGGAATTTGAAAAACCACTCCTGTGCAGCATCAGAAAGTGTTGCAGGAAAGATCCTGCACCGAGTGTCTTCAGACACTTTCTGAATGTCCATCTGTATCTCAAACTTGTTGACATTAGATATCGGGTCACCATACCCGTCAAACTTCGGAAGCGTGGGCATCTTAAACTTGTTGGGATTTTCTGCCACAGCTATCCTTTGAACGAAATGAGTGCCCCTTCTCCTGTCGTGCTCGATATGAGACGTCCTTCCCCCGACCAACTATTGTACTGCCTAGTTCAGGGCATCTATTTGGGCTTGCACGGCATCAGGAATCGCTGGGGCCTCTGCTGCTGGGGGAATGTACTCATCATGTCATTCCCAGCAGTCGTTGAGTACATATCTTAAGTCTTCGTCTCTTCACCGTTGCTCGCTTGCTCCGAGCCGGTTAAAGACGTTATTTTGCCTGGGCTGCCCCCCAGAATTATGTCTCTCGGGTTGGTCTTCCCTAGGTGGTGGGCTTCTGCCCCCACCTCTCTCTTCATTTCTCCGACCGGCATTTCCTCTGCCCAAGTCGGCCTCATTGTACCCATGGCCATCTCTGAACCTCGATTGGCTATGGTGGGATCGACTGTCCCCTCAGTTGCCTCCTCGGGCCGGAACTTCCCGAGCGTTAGAGGTTGGCCTGCGTTGGTCGGTAGGTCCCCATGAATTATCATGTCGTGGGGGGCCCTGAACCACAGAGCTTATCTCTGAGTTCCTTTTGTTGCCAGAAGGACGCTGGCCCCTGCTTGGTGGGTTCGGCTCTTCGCCTCTACGATGTCTAGGACTACGGGGCTGCTGCCCGACCCTATTATGCCTTGTGTAACGCCTTGGATAACCAAGACCGTTACACTGTGTGTTTAAAATAATGCAAGACCTGCTAATCAAGTCATTTAAACAAAGTGGATCCAGTGTCATCAACAGATTAGGAATAAAAGATTTTGGTCACAACAGGCTATTTTCATTAAAAATGACAGTTTAATTCATGGAAACTCAAAACAGGGTTTAGACATCTTAGTTACAACAAATGCCATGAGTTACAAGTAATTCTAGCCATTCTAATGGCAAAATATACATTTTAGGTTTCCGTTCCTGTACAATTCCTCGACCGTGACGGCCGAGCAGCTGATAATGTACACCTCGCCCCCAGAGCTCTCCAACTCATGGTTGACTCAGTCTACCTTTGCCTTTACCTGCACCACGTAGCACCC
This sequence comes from Humulus lupulus, assembly GCF_963169125.1. Taxonomy (NCBI): domain Eukaryota; kingdom Viridiplantae; phylum Streptophyta; class Magnoliopsida; order Rosales; family Cannabaceae; genus Humulus; species Humulus lupulus. Next base: position 213,905,938 of record NC_084797.1, on the reverse strand, counting down.
GTGAGCCGAGGCCCAGCAAGAAAGCATGATAACATAGCAAGATCAACATCATTTATCAAATATTTCACAATGCACAACCAGGACTTCAGCATTTCGTAACATTTATCCAATCAGTGATAACACACAACAGATTAACAGTTTGTCATCCAAACAACCAACAAATCATATTCATAACACAATATTCACAATCATAATCCATCAAGTATTATTCAGGGTTAGCGCCCTTAGTCGCACCCTCTATTTAACACACTGTCTTCGGCTCTCTTGGGCCGCCCCCAGTGTAATACTCACTGACTCCGGCCAGCTAAACCGAGCTCAGTGACAAATAAGCTGCCTCAGCTACCAGTGGCTGAGCCGTGCCCTGTGCGCAAATATTGATTTCGACACTCTTAGGTCAGTTATCGCATGTCCCATGGTATAATAATACCATCCCATGACATGATATACAAATGTCGGGAGCTCTTAGTCCCATCGTGTTCACATAGTTAATCACATTCACATAACAACGCATACAAGCACAGGGAACACTTAGTCCCAACCTAACCACATAATCAGGTGCAGCTTTCTTACCTTTTAATTCACTAGCTTTGATCACTTGACTCCTTGAGCACGATCCCCCTCGAGCCGTAGCGCTTACCTAATCACAATCATGCCCAAAGTCACTAAAAATCCCCAAGTTCAAAACCTAGCCCCGGGGCCAATCCCGAGCCCCCGGGAAGTCCTAGTTCCACCAAACAAGGTGGTGGAACCAAACCCCAAACCTTAGGTCAAAAACCCTTGCAAACAACCCTAAAATCCACTTCAGGAAGCAGGGTAGCGCTACAGCGCTCATGGGAGGGTGCTACAGCGCTACAAACAGAAGCCAAAATCCCTCAGCAAACTTGGCCTAGCGCTACAGCGCCCAAAGGCTAGCACTGTAGCGCTAGTCACAGACAGACTTACACCAATTTTCCTCCTCAGCGATTTTCTCGAACCAACTCGAACCAAAACTCTTCCAACTCCTTCCCAATCTCAAAAACAACCTCATGACCGTATTCCACTCATCCCAAGCACCCCAACCATCTAGAACTCAAGCACATGCATCCACAAACTCAGAATTCACCATAGCCACTCCTAAGCTCCAAAACTCAATCAAATCCAGCTGAACAACAAAGTTAGAGTTTAGGCTTTATACCTTTGATAGAATTTCGACCACAAGCTGTCTCTAAACCTTCTTGGCTTGCTTCTCCTCAGTCTTAAGCCTGAATTCCCTAAAGTTCCATCCAATTCAACTTAGCACCATAGCTCAAAAACCAGAAACAAAAACCAAACCAGCAACTGAAGAGATTACAGAACCTTACCTCAAGTGATGGCCTAATCTTGCTAAACCCTTGCCAAATCCTCAATCTTCGCTCAGTAACCTTGTGGCTTAATTGGACTAACTTTCCTCTGAGTTTTACTCCAGAAACCCTCAAGAAATTGGTGAAGAAAACATAAACCGACTTAGAGAGTACAGCTCTATTTTCCCTTCCTTTTCTCTTTTCTTTCTTTTCCTTATTTCCTTTCTTCCTGACTTCTATTACTTTCTACAATTCCCACTAACATAAAGCCTCAGCATATATATCCCTTGCAAGCCAAATGACCTTAATGCCCTCCCTATTAAGCCCAAACCCTTTAATCCACTTAGGGGCATTTTAGTCATTTTACCCAATTCCCGCTAACTCCTCGAGTGTCTCTAACATTTCCCGCTTAATTCCCGATACCTAACTAATCTCCAATTATAACTCTCAATGTTAAAAACAATAGACTCCAATATGCTCACTAAGTTCCCATTTATACCCCTAGGCTCACCCCGAGCCGGGTATAATCCCCACCATGACTTTTCCGCTAATCTGCTCACTAGGATCATCTCGAGTCACAGATCACAGATATATCCACATAATAATGTGGTCTCAACATTAGCTTACCAAAATATACACAAGTATGCAATTACGCTCTCAATGAGCCAAATTACCAAAATACCCTCACAGCAGAGTATATAGTCCCATGCATGCCTTTATCATCATATAATAATATGACCCACACAATCATGCATATAATCACATAATAGTACAGTAAACCAATTATGGCCCTCCCGGCCTCCTAATCAAGGTCCTAAACCTTATTAGGAAATTTGGGTCGTTACACCTTGGCTGTGGGGGATTGCCTCGACCAGCTTGGGATGGAGGCTGCGCTTCAGGATCCCTTGGTGGGACATCATCCTGAGGCATTGGCAGCTGCTCGAGCCTTTGGGGGCTCGAGGGCTAGGATTGGGACCCCTTTGGGGTGGCCCATTTGCGTGTTGATCAGGCTGTGAGGCAGATGTAGCCTGATTCCTAGCCAACTGCAGGGCTGCTTCGAGGGCTGCCATGGCCTCCCTCTGACGACGGTCCATCTCCGCCTGTCTTTCACTCAGCTCCTGGCGCTGTCGCTCTATCTCTTGTTGCTGCCGCGCCATAATCTCCGCAGCACTTTCTTGGCTGGCCCTCAGATTGGCCAGTTCATCCTGTAATACCCCCAGGGTATTTCTCAGCGTCTCGGAATCCAGTTCTTCCTCATCAAATTCTAAATGTGGCTCATTTTCAGCCATGTTTGGAGGAGGAGGCGGTTGAGATGGTGCAGCGCCAGCCGTCTGCCCAGTTTTCTTTGTTGTTTTCGCCATTACTGCTTCAACAATTTAGTATCAAGCTCTCAATGAAAGCACCAGAATGTTGACCCTTGTTTTGGTCAACTGACACGGAGTCAAAACGATTGATGTGGATAGATGTGTTAGAATGAATATAATGACAAAAACAGTAAAGGACACGAGAAATTATAGTGGTTCGGCCCCAAGAACTGGTAATGACCTACGTCCACTTAAGCTATTATTGATAGGAGATCTCAAAGGAGTGATCAAAGAACTAGGGTTTCCTGAGTTTCACAAACCTGAGAGAGATAAATAGTACAATTGTAATACAATAGCTCTAATTCTCTCGTAAGTGTGTAATTTCAATTAAGCAAAAGCCAAAAATCCCTTCCTTGAGCTATCTTTCTCTATTTATAGGCTCAAGGAGGATTACATGAATTTGTTACAGATATTCTCTCCTAATTAGTCGGATAATCCGGAATCATTGGAGACAATCTCGAAATTGATTATGATCTCCACAAAATCATTTTGAAATATGCGGAGTATGCGACCATGCTGGTCGTAAGGAAAACTCAACTTCCACGCCAGGAAGGTCTTACTGGTCGATGTTCGAACAGAACTCTGCCAGGTGTCAGCCACGTGTTTAAAAACGTCTGCCACGTCATTCGTGCCTGTTTTTTGGATAACAATATGGTTATTCAATTTTTTGTTATAGTCAAAATATTTATCATTAAAGTTCTAGTTTTACCTCAAGATTTAGTATATTAATTTAACTCATGCAAGAAATTTTGTTTTAGTGTAGCAAGAAGAACTCTTACACAAATGATGAGATGATTAACGAAGTACATTAAGAATGAGCACAACTCGTCACAGATTTAATGAGTACTATATAGATCCACTTACTTTTGTTAACTTAGACTTTTAAGGAGATATAGTTACATTGTTAACTTAGAATTTCTAGGAGACATACACACTTATGTTATCTAACTATAGTTACAATTCTTATACAAGTCATTTTTATTTAACTCAAGACTCATTATTTTGGACACTTAGTTCAAATTCTAGTCTTTTATATTCTATGATATGTATTTTGTTTTGTTCAATTTGTTTGTATAAAAAGCAGGATTTGTTTGGGTATAATACCATTTTTAATAAATAAAAAAATACCATGAGTCAATTCTATTAAAACTGACAATGGATGTCGACACTACAAGTCGGTGTTCAACCAGCTTACCATGTTTTACACCAGAGGTCGGTGCGCAACCGACCTACCATGTTTTACGCTAGAGGTCGATGTGTAATTGACCTACCATGTTTTACACCAGAGGTCGATGTGTAATTGACCTACCATGTTTTACACCAGAGGTCGATGTGCAACTGACCTACCATGTTTTACACTAGAGGTCGGTGTGCAACCGACCTGCCATGTTTTACACCATAGGTCAGTTTGGCGCCAACCGACCTACCATGTTTTTACATCATAAGTCACTGCATGAGAAGTCAGTTCCTAACCGACTCATGAATGTTCAGAAGATGGTTTAGTCGGTCAAAAAACAGACTTCTCATGTAATTTTGTAGTAGTAATGAGTGCGGACATTTCGTATGCTCGCACAAGACTGGCCCTAGGCATAGGCGGGCCAGGCCTGTGCCTAGGGCCCCAAATAAGCAATTTGTTTCTATACAAAAAGGCCCCATAATTTTACAAAAATACTATTTTATATATAAATATTGTAAAAATACCAAAATTTTTCTTGAGTCCCTAATGCTCACGGACCGGCCCATCGGCCGCACCAAAGAAATTTCTAATCTATTTATATACAAGGTCTTACTTACATCATTAAAATGCTAAGTTATACTTTGTGATTTAAACCCAATATATTATTTTGAGAAATTATAATTAAAATAGATAATTTTTAAAAAATAGATAAATTACATTGCAGAAAGTTTAGGATGCGACCTTATAAGGCTTTATATAAATATATTGATTTTTTTTAACAAAACCTCAAGCTTATATTTTGCACTTAGATTTTAGGGAATAAGCAAATAAATTCTATAGGATTTTTTTGTTTGGATTAAAACAAAAATAAATAAAATATGCTTTTAGAAAAATTCAAGAGTTTTGTCAAAAAAAAGAAAAGAAAAATTCAAGAGTTAAATTGAATGTAACAAAGAGATAGTATAAAAAAAATCTATTAAAAAATACTTTCCCTTTTTTTCTCTGCATAATTTTTCTTTCATAAAATCTAACAAAAGTAAAAAATATATATTATTACAAGAAAGTAGATTTCATATTCATTTATCACCTAAATTTGGGTCAATAGATTTTATTGACGTGGCAATACCAGAGTTTTTTTTTTTTTAAGTTTTGCCTTAACGCGGTAATAAATGAAAAAAAAAAAAGAAGAGAATCGGTTGTTATAATTAGAAAGTGAAGAAAAGAGAAACTGGAAAATACTATTCATACCAGAGCCGTTACCGTCCGTATCGCCACTACTCTGTTTCTCTCCACTCAATTCTCAATTCTCCATTCTCTCCACTTTCTCTTTTTCAAATTTTCTTCCTCTTCAGTTCAGATCCATCGCCTTCTTCAACTTCATCTCTCTCTTTAGATTCTATCACTCGATTCAGGTATGGAATTATTTTTTTTAATATTTTCTGTGTGTTGTAAATGATGTTATTGCAATATATACAAGTTTATGGGTTTTTAAGTAGTTTCTGGTTCTGAAATCTAAATGATATAGAATAATCGAAAATTGTGTTTATAAGAATAGAAGACAGAAGAATGAAAGCTATAATTTAACTGACGAATTCGAATTCCAGTATTGATTGGATCCGTAGATCGTAGCTTGAGTGGTTTCAAGTCGATAAAGCTCTTCGGTCATAAATTTTACAGAGTTGCTTTATTTCATACTTTTAGCTTAAGTAAAGTATTATTCCATTCAATGAATGTGAAGCATTTATTTGGAAAAGTTAATACAGTTGGACCACTTAATAAAGGAGCTATATTAAGACCAGTAGAAACTAGAAACCCATCTGCATCTTCTGTTGTAGATATAATTTGAAGTTACTAATTTCTTAGTGACTTAAAAACTGATTTTAACATATTGGGTTAGTTTTAAAGTAATGGATTTTTTTAAAATTTATTTTTCAATTGTACTTTTTTTGGAAAGGAAAATGGCCATTGGTGATCAATTTTTAATAATTGTCGTGTTCGGGTGAATACTGACAATTAGACCGTTATAAAAGTGAAGCAGATGGGGACCGTCTATACTTTGAAACAAAATAGTTGAATCAATTATGTTATAGTTGCATCTAGAATATGCATTGAGCTTGGATTAGGTCTAAGTAATCAAGATAATATTAGTCTTTCCCAATTGAAGAAGATAAAAGTCTGTTTCATTTAAATTTGATACATCAGTGAGATGTTTGTTTTTGGATATATTTATATAAAGGTCCTATAGTTTTAATTTGCTTTTCTTTACTACTATTGAATTTAGGTTCATATTTCCATCTTGGTATGCAGTCAACTGCTTACAAATTGGAAAGCATAGATGAGAGGTTCATATTCAAATGGCTGTGATATAGTTCTTTCGGCATTTTCTCCTTGTAGCTTGTTTAAGTAAAATCTGCAAGCACAATGAGATGAAAATGGTATCACGACGCCCTGATTCTTTCCTGATGAAAAAACTTTTCCGGCATTGTGCTTTGTACAGAATTGATTGGAGAAAACTTTTCTTTACTGGGGCCTTAATGACCATAGCTGGTGTTATGCTCCAAACCTTTACACTTCCTTATCCACTGAACAAATGGTTCCTCTTTCCTCCTGTTACTGTTTCATTAAATGAACCCTTCAATGGCGCTATGGGTTTGATTAGTAAGAGAGTGAATGAATCAAGGATCCAACAGTTTCAACTTGTAGAAGCTGTCCCCAAAGTTTTACCGAATTCTCCTGTTGAGTCAAATTTCTCAGTACCAGTTGAACCAGAGATACCTGCAGTTCCTGTTCAAAAAAGGAAGTCTGTACCAAGAAGGAGAAGGAAAAATATTGATTTAGATTCCAAGCCAAACCACACAACCCCTTCTACCCCCCCTCCTCGTAAAACTGTACCTTTCAAGTTGCAGGTATATAAATCAATTTTTTTTTACTTCTCTTCTCTTCTTTCTTTCCCTTGGAAGTATGACAAAATGAGATTTTAGTATGATGTGTAATCAATGTCTATTTCCTATTTTAGAAATTCGTTGGGTCCTTGAAACCTAATCAGGCACTTGAGTATGCGAGGAAGGAGATCAACCATGCCCCACTGGTTACTGATGATCCTGAACTATATGCCGCTTTATTCCTGAATGTTTCCCATTTTAAAAGGTAAACATTGTACTTAACTTAGCCCGTTGTTACTTAAACTTATAAAAGAAGGAACAACTCGTTTGAATATGCATACTGCTAGAAACGCAAAGATAAAAATTAGATTAGCTATAGGCGGCCATTATACCATTCCTTCCTCCGGATGGTCTATGAAGGACCTGAAAGGAGAGAGGGTTCGCTACTACACTCTACAGTAAAGCATTTACCTTTTAATTTCTAATAGTTGGTTAAGTACTTTAGATATAAATTGTTAAATTTTTTAAAAGAGACTAGAATTTATTACAATTAATTTATGTTCAGTTACTTTCTTGGGCAAATGGTGGATATCTAGATGAATTTATATGTATAAAGGGTGCTTGGGGTTCCTTCCAAAAAAAAAAGGTGCTTAGGGTTCTATGGAGTTTTACTACTTATGGTTGGACTTTGATCTATCTCTGAAAGGAAGGGAGGGAGGATATAGAACAACCACAGTTCTCATTTGTTGTTTTCCAATTACAAAAACATAAATCTTTGTAGGCTGAACATTAATTACGAGAAAGACACTTTATAATTTATTTACTTACAGGATATTTTTCCCATTTCCAAACGGAAGTATTCTCTGCTGTACTGAAAAGCAATATATTTCATAAATATAGGAGCTACGAACTGATGGAGATGATACTTAAAGTTTATATTTATCCTGATGGAACGAGACCCATTTTTCACCACCCACATCTCCAAGGAATATATGCTTCTGAAGGATGGTTTATGAAGTTAATGGAAGGAAACAAACAGTTTGTCACAAGAGACCCAGAAAAAGCTCACTTATTTTATCTTCCATACAGTGCACGCCAACTGGAAATGGCCCTATATGTGCCTGAATCACATAATTTAAAACCACTATCAATATATCTGAGGAACTATGTGAAAAAGATTGCTAAAAAATATCCTTTCTGGAATCGCTCACATGGGTCGGATCACTTCCTTGTTGCTTGCCATGACTGGGTATGATAATCTCTTCCTTGCTATATCCATGAACTGGTATCAGTAGTTGTCTATATATCATGCTGCTTTGAATACCTTCTTAGTTTACTTAAATGTTTAATCGCCAGATACCTTAAAAAAACAAATTGTTTTAAGTTTCCATTCATTCAGTTCAATTTCATGTCCCTCACTTTGTAAAACACTTTCAGTCACACTTTATAGGTGCTTTTACACTGCAAGGCAATTATAGCGTGTCTCCCTTTCTGACTTAGTAATAATGCACATATCAATGGTGTAGCAGCATAACAGTGTAATCATTGGAACTTGTATCACATTCCTGATGATCTAAATGCTACTGTCTGTTTCTGAAATTTGAGATCTTGGTGGCAACTAAATTTGAATTTTTAGCTACATAAAGGTCAAAAGGAAAGGAAATAAATATATTTTATTCTGATTGAAAGAATGTGCTTGGTAACGCTTGTGTTAAATATTCAGACTGAAGAACTATTAAGTTCATGTAGGAAGAACACTGCTGAATAATACTGTACTGCCTTAGAACCATTGGTCTTAAAAAAATTTGACTTTGTAGTTGGTTCTACTGAAAGTGATTCTCCACATTATCCTAGTACGCTTTTCCTTGTCTATACTAATCTAACCTTTTGCAGGGTCCTTACACTGTAAACGAGCACAAGGAACTGAGTAAAAATACCATAAAAGCTCTATGCAATGCTGATCTTTCAGAAGGAGTCTTTGTCCGTGGAAAGGATGTTTCCCTACCAGAAACTACCATAAGGACTCCCAGGAGGCCTCTTAGAAATGTTGGTGGTGGAAAGAGAGTATCACAACGTCCTATCCTCTCCTTCTTCGCTGGTTACATGCACGGCAGGGTTCGTCCAACGCTACTGAAGCACTGGCATAACAAAGATGAAGACATGAAAATTTATGGGCCATTGCCTGCCAGAGTCTCCCGAAAGATGTCTTATATTCAACACATGAAGTCAAGTAAATATTGCATATGCCCAATGGGGTATGAAGTCAACAGTCCCAGAATCATTGAGGCCATTTATTATGAATGTGTCCCAGTGATTATAGCAGACAACTTTGTTCTTCCTCTTAGTGAGGTATTAGATTGGGACGCTTTTTCTGTGGTTGTGGCTGAGAAGGATATCCCCAATTTAAAGGAGATCTTATTGGCTATTCCATTAAAAAGATATCTCACTATGCAAATTAATGTGAAGATGGTGCAGAAGCATTTTATTTGGAACCCAAGACCCATAAGATATGATTTGTTCCACATGATTCTGCATTCTATCTGGTTTAACAGGTTAAACCAGATTCAAATATCATAGTGGATTCTCTTGCTAACATGACCAAGTTTCTCTACTAACAGTAATTATTGAGAGGCTTTTCGACACGTTGCTCCCACAGCACAATTGATTAACACTAAGGTATTCAGCAGCACTTAACCCCTTCCACTTGGCTTCATATTCAGACTTCAGTAACCCAATGCATTAGATCGATACATGAATAAAAATTTGATTAGAAGAACATGATGACTGGTTTGAGAAGTTGTGTTACAGGTATTATTTATAGCTAACTTTATTGATAATGTAGAGGATATTTTTTTGTATGTTGTCTAAATGTAGAAATGGGTGATCCATTTTTTAATCCCATGTATCTTTTTCAGGAGTTTGAATTGGTCTAACCTTTTGGTGTTTATGTTCAAAAGAACCTCTTTGTTTGTTTCAGTATGAAAACAATGTCCCAAACTACCATGTCTATCTCTTGGCATTCTTCTGAAAAAGTTGCAGATCTTAAGTCTCCAATTTTTTTTTTTTTTTTAAAATTATGTATTAATATATTTATATATAAAATCTAACATTGTTCACATTTATGGTTTGACAACAAACAATATTTCTTTCTTAATTTTATCTATAAATTTCACTCCAAGTTTCTGCCCCCCTACTCAAGGATGATCATTCTTGAATCAAAGGTAATCCTGAACTTTGAAAGAAGTTTCATTCTCTTTGTTTATGTTAATGTATCAAGGAATTTGGTCTATTAACCAAACTAATTATTATGGATTTTATTTTGTTAGAATGTGAATCGTTTTGTAAATAGTATTTATTTGTTGTCATCGAAAGCATAGAGAGCAAGATAGTAGGTACAAGTATCTTCACAAAAATTGGTGATATGCATGACCTGATCTCATTTGACTTGCACGTTGTCAGGCAAACATTCCACCAGATATCTTGACATAGTAACAATGGTATACGCATTCATAATGGGTGAATGAATTATGTCCTGTGATGAATTTGTTGTCTAAGAGTATATGTATTGTGACTCTTTAGACTATATTTGGTAGATAGAGTGAAAATAAAATTGGAAGGAGAAAAAAAAGGTGAGAAAGAAAAAAGATTAATTGGTGAAAAACTTTATCTTAATGTTATTTTTGTAAAATTGTCTCAAGACAAGGTATCAAGAAATTCTCGACATAGTAGTGAGTATGCATTAAAAACTATTTTGTAAAGAATTGTCATAATTTCATTATTTATTACAATTATACTAAAAGTTTAACACTACATTATAAAAAAAAATTAAAATTTTGTGTTTATTTTCATGTCATTGAATAAACGCAATAATTGATTTGGTCGAAATGGTTAGAGAATTATAATTTTTTCTCCCTACAAGTTTATATTTTAACCATCTTTCACCACAAAACAAATTGACAGACTTCTTGAAAGAAAAAACTACATCTAGCTAAATATTTATTTAACAATAGCAAAAATACCAAAATCTCTCTTTTAAAGTTAAAGTTAGTGAGATTATACCAAAATACAAATAACTTATATGCAGAGAAGCTCAATAAAATCAAACAAAGATGAAAAAACATTAAATGAAGCTTTGTTGTTTTCTCTAAAGTATTGTTTGGTTGGATGGAATGAAAATAAAGGAATAAGAATAGAAATAAAAAAATGAATATGAATGAAATGGAATAAAAACTAATACGAATAAAATTGATAAAAAAATTAATTTAATATTATATTGAAATGAAATTTTCTCCTATTTTCAAATGGAATAGTCATTCCACAAAAATAGTAGAAAAATCATTACATTAAAATGATATTTCAATACTAAAAAATGCAATCGAACAAAAAAAATAGTATGGAAATTAATTAGATTGTACTCAACACCAGATTTTTGCCAATTGGATGCAGTTGAGGAAGAATGAGATACCCATTCTCAAACAAAAACTCAGCAAAATCAAGTGAAACAAACATCAAGTGCTTTATTTGTGTTTATACTTGCTCCAGAATTTTGCAAGCTCAGTAAGCAAACCTTTTGCATTTCACCATCTGTAGTGGTTAGCCTCTATTTTGCATAGATAAAGCAATGTTCCTTGCCAATAAGAGAGTGAAAAAGTAAAAGAAAAAATGAAAAATCTATTATTCTATTTAATCAAGAAAAATAAAAAATAAAAAATAAAACAAATTGAAGATAAAATTGGAGAAAAAATCAGTTGAGGACAACTCTTGCAGTCTTTTATATCTAGTACAGATATGAAATAAAAAAAAAGTGATTGTTTTCTTTGAAATTATTTTACATTTTGACTTAGTTAGTTTTGATAATTTTTTGTAAAATGATTACTGTCTAATATTTTGATCAGATGCTTTAATTTTTTTACCAACTGTCTAAAAAATTTCGACTAACTGTCTAGAGTGTCGGTCATTTTACAAAATATTATTAAAATTAAGTTAGAATACAAAATAATTTCAAAATCTAAGTCATTTTGTCAAGTCACCCTTCAAAAAAAGTATCAAATAAAGATAATTCTTCTCTTTTGGTCATAAAAACTCATTAAAAATTTGAAAATAATATAAACCCACACTATATAAAATCCTTATCCGTTCTTGTATTGTCATTTTAGTTATTATTGAAGAAAGAATCAACTAATCATACAATTATTTTTATTTCTCAAATTATTTATTTGTATCAATTTAATTTTGTAATACTTTTATCATTAATATTAGAGAAATTGGTTAAAAACGGTTTTTTTTAGTTATTTTTTATTCTAGCCTAATTTGTTATAATTTTATAGAAAATGAAATCCGTTTAAAATTTGGATTAATTTTCATGAATTGTTCGAACACTTATCTAAATTTTCCCTAAATTATAAAAAGTTATTTTACTAATAATTATTAAAACTAGCCTAGTTTTAAAAAATAGGTAATATCAAGGTCTTTAAATTATTTCTTTCTTGACCAAAAAAAAAAATATTTCTTTCTTGTTCTCTCATCAGGCACTAAAAGCGACCGACACTCAACCACCTACCGCGCGTCCCTGAGCACTGGCACCCAAGGCCATCGCTGATCCTCGACCACCCACCGCGCCTCCGAACTCGTCGTTCCTTCACTCGCTTCTCCGCTGTTCCGGTAAAATCAATGCTCTTTCATGTCTAAGTTATGGCTTTGAGATTATTTTTATTTGCCTGTTCGTTGTTATGCACTCCATCTTGGTAAGTTATCATTTATTCTACATTCAATATTGGTATTATTTTTTAAAAAAAGAGTCTCGCCATCTCGCTGCCCATTTCTCGTGATTTTGCCGCCAAGCCGCCGTCGTTGTGGTGTTTCCACAATTTTGCAACTGCAGCCTTGCGTTTCTAGAATCTTAAGATGAGATTTTTGGTTTCATTCTAGAAACTTAACACTTTTGGAATAGTTATTAGTGAGAGTGTTGTTTGGATTTGGGTTTGTCATTACTTATTTTTTATGTGTTTGTAATTTGTGATTTTTAGATATGATTCTATATCTCTCTTACTTGTGGTTATCTCTGATTTGTTCTTGGTGTGGTTCACTGTGATATGGAGCTGATTTTTGTGTTATGTTTTTTGCTTTGTTTCTTTCCTCGGTTGCACACAATGCATTCGTTAAAATGCGTCAAGGAGACAGGTATTAAGCCAGATTTTTTGTTTCTAATGTTGTCTTATAAGCTTATGACTACTTTGTGTTTGTGTTTGATGAAAAATATATCATTCTTTTTTCATTTTCTTATTAGAAAAACTAACTTTATTATGATTTGGTTTCCTTCATTTTTTTCCTTTTCAAAATATGATAATTGATTTATTGCATTTTCTATTTCAATTCAATATCTTTGTATTGTTTTTTTTCCCGTAGAAAATGTTATGGGGGAGCAATGTTTTGGCACATAGTTTACTCCTATTTTCTATAGTTAACTGTTTTATACTGTTCGATGGATATTTTTTTAAATAATGTGTTAATACTTCACTCAGATCACTTCCTTCTTTTCGCATCTCACACATTGCCCTGCTTTTAGTGGTTCTGTCTTCACAACTTCTACCCCTCCTTCATAATTTGAAACAATTCTGTGTTTACATCTTTATTGACCAAAGAAGAAAGAGTTTGAGAATTGGCCTGGCCGTTAACGTGAGAGGAGCCGTACAGCCGCAGATACGGCAAAATGTTCTTCTCGTTCTTGCAAGAAAAACCACTTCAATGCCAATCCTTCTTCTCTTTCTAATAATAAAGAAGGTCAAAATCCCTGTTTTCGAAGATTGATATAGTTTCATATTCACTCTTTGATTCCGTTTCTATATATTTTTAATAAAGTATGTTGATTTATTTTTCTCTTTTTCTTTCTTTGTTTTTAAAGTTAGGTGTAGATGTCATTGGTTATCTTTGTGGTGCATTGGGCATTTGAATTATATCATGAATGGTTGCTGGCACAACAAAAGCCGCAACCACACCACTTTATCCAACGACATGCTAGAGACATATGTTAGCATCTTCCAATCTATAGTCCAATAAAAAACTGTTGATACAGCGGTGGAGGATATGGAACGTGGTATCATTGGTGTCGAGGCCATCATTAAGTGCTTTTGATAATTTCCTATTAGCATAATAGGTAAAGAATATGATAACTACTTCAATCCACGAGAAGCCGAGGCTATAGATTTTTTTTAGTCTTCGTTAGCTTCTTGATTTGGGTTTTATTGTTTTTGTGGTAGATAGTGATGTTGATGAGAAAGTGGTTCTTGCTGCTTTGTCTCATCATTCTGTTTCTTCATAGTGGGTTTTTTCTCCTTAGGATTAGTAGGAACTTGTTTATTGCCTGATACATGTATTTTGTTTTTTTAACAATGCTTCTCATGGACTACTGAGCATGTACTTTTTTCGTTATAACTGGACAAAACTTTCTTTTTAACTAGTTAAAAAAAGAAAATAATTAATGTTACACTAATCGAATAGGGTCAAAGTATACGAGGAACCTCCTTAAATTTTATTTAAGGAGTTTTTTTTTCCCTTTCTTATTTCCAATTTGTGCAGATCAAGTGTTTAATGGAAGGCCAAGTAGAGAAAGTGTCGAATGAAGCTCCAAAATTTGAATCTGTAAACAGGGCAAAGAAGCTGGTTCATCGACGAATGTTGGTGGGGATCAAAGATGGGAGGTTTTTATTAGGAAACTTTCACTGTATGGATAAACAAGGCAACATCATCCTCCAAGACTCCGTCGAGTACAGGAGCACTCGCCGTTCGTCTCCCTCGCCCATGGAACAGCGTTGTCTTGGTTTAATTCTTATCCCTTTCTCTTCTCGTTCCTCCTGTCATGTTGATTGCTCTATCGAAGAACACTTGGCTCTCCTTGCGGTTTAGTTTGGGGAATATTATGAATTTTATGATTCAAGATTTTTTATTTTCTTTAGGGGGTTGGGGGTGGCAGGAAGAAGTATCTGATATCTTAGTTGGATGCTTTTGGTGAGTGGAAAAAGTGGAAAAATTGAGTTACTTTTACTTCTTTATGGATCTGGTGAAATCATGAATCTTGTTTTTATTTTTGTTGTTAAATGTCTGTGATTATCATGCCCTTTTACATTTTTCTGGGAGTTTCGAGATAACATAGACTAGAGAGTGCATAAATTGAATAGGAAAGCCTAGACTTCACCAACAAGTTTTAAGCTTTTCCTTTGTGAATCCTAATTTAATTCTCATTTCACTGTCTTAGAGGAAAAACTTCGAAGAGGTCTTTTTTTTTTTGGTGATTAAAATAGTGGAAGCAAGCAGTTATTGATCAAATCAAGACTGGTGATCTTGGTTTTGAAGAAATTGACAACATGGGAGGACGACTTGGTTTTGACATTTCTAAAGCTGGAGTATATATTAACCTATATTTTATAACGCAGTACCCATATACAGAAGTTTACATTTAGCATATTGTGCTTGCCTTATCTTTGGTTCAAAAACATGAAGTGGTGGTTGAGTTCTGGGCCAATGACTTTGGAATGAGAGTGAGAATAGCTTTGGAGGATAAGGGGGTCAAATATGATTTCAATGAGAAAAATCTCAAAACTCCCTTGAAGGAGTCAGCTGATTTGGAAATCATCCCATAAGGAAATATGTGCCTATTTTGATCAATAAAGGAAAAGTCCTTTTGTAAGTCAGCTGTTATATTTTGAAGGAGGAAGGGTTCCCTTGTTTACTTCCGGAGTTGCTCATGAGAGAGCTCGTGCTAGATTCTGAGTTATTTCATAGACAGTAAGTGTGGAGTTTTTGTTGAGTGCCTACTCTTTTAGAAGATAAAAACTTCATTCGTTTCTCAATTTTAAAATGTTGGAGTAGTTATTTATTGCTATGGGAGTTGACATCTCTTTCCAGCTCGTTGGTGCTCAAACAAAATTCTTGAAGTATAAAGGTGAAGCTAAAAACGAAGACAAGAAAGAAATGATTTTTAAACTTGAAAGCTTTTGGAGGACATTCCATGAAACAAACTTTGTTTTGGAGGCAATGACTTTGGAGTCTTGGATGTAGCTTTCATCCTCATCCTCTTCTCCAACATATTTCATGGCTATGGGAACTTCCAATTGGATGTTGAATGCCGAAAGTTATTGTTTTTAGTTCGAAAGTTGCATAAAGAGCTCACGTCTCTGCAGTCTAGTCCTTAATGCTTTGAGAGATGTATGGTAGGAATTGCACAAGAAATGGTATGGGATTGAGTAACAGGAGGACCTCCTTTATTGTTAGCATTATGTTTCTGAAATTAGATAGCACGAGAGTATCTATTGGCCAAACAAGAAAAATTGTCACTAAATCTAAGTGCATGGCATTTGGAGTATAAATTGGGTTTTCTTTTATGAGAGTATGTCCTATTTTGTTGTCTAATAGAGATTGCCAAAAGTACATCATTAGATCCATTTGTTAATTGAAATGCTAAAAAGCTATCACTACAAGGATTCTATAAAATCCAACTTAAAATTCATATTTGCCTAACTTCAAATTTTCAAATGGAGACGTTAAGCCTAAAATGTAATTAATTTGTAAAATGTTTATTCTTTTTACAAGGTGGAATCTATTTAAAAATGATCCAAATTATGACTCAAATAATGGCACAAACCATTAGACAATAAAATAATACAAGCTAATAACATATTTTACTTTACTTTGTTAAAGTATCTTTATTAAAGTAGTGGTGTGTAAAAGAAAAATTCTAATATCTTCAAATCTTTATTTTGTAAAATAAAGATATGATAGGTCTTATGTGTCTTTTAGGTTGCTTTGATGCAGGTTTGTCAGTTTATATTAAGAAATTGGTTATATAAGGATACTTCCTCCTTTATTGTAAGATATGGAATTTTGAAAAGAAATAAACTTTTAGCATTTTCCCTCATTATGTTTTTCTAAATATTTTCTTCAAAGATTTTTGAAGTGGCAATAGTGAGCATTATAAATCATGCCTAAGAAATTATTGTTATAAGTTAGGTTATCTTTGTGTTTAGCTAACTGAGCAATATATCATTTATGATCATAAGTCACACAACTATGCTAGTAAGTCGTGCAGATCTTGGGAGAAAATGATTAGTTATCTTGCATAAAGATTGTCTGGCTTATAGCAAGAACCTTTATTGGTATCAGAGCGTCTTGGGCTATTGGTAAAGCAAGTTCTAAAGCATGATCTTTGAGTCTATATGCCATCTAATAGTGAAGGGTGGATCCAATCGAGCTGGGATCTTGGTCAATTCTGACAACAATGGCTATGTTGGTACTTCTTCATTTTGGTGTCTAAAAGGCCAATTCGAGTGTTAATGGGGAGACATTTTCTGTCATGGCAGGTGAGAGCTGGACGAATAACACCAAGGTGAATATGGGTGTACCTTTGTGCTATCTATCAATGAGGAAATTCAGGAGATATTTGTAGAGTAATAAATTAGACTACTGGTGTAGCCTTAAGTTAGCATTGGCTAAATTTGAAGGCTTGGATATATTCTTTGGGGGATTTATATGAAGGGTTAATAAGAGTTTTGATAGATCGGGTAATAGAAGTGGAAGATTTAGTGAAGGTTTGGTAAAAGTTTATAAGTGGAAGTGATTCAAATGTGATTTTATTTTCATCTTATTGGAGGTATATTTACAACAAGAGAGTGAAGAAGGGACTGAAAGGGGAGCGACTACAGCAATGTTAGAGCTTGAAGATTCTTCTGATTTAGCCATAAGAAAAGACTAGAGACTTCTTCCATGACATAATCCACACCGAGATATAAGTTGGGATCGTTTAAGTTATGTCCTTAGATAATGTAATAAAAGATAATTCTTGTATGTTATATTTAGGGTGCCTTAAATTCTTTTTTTAGTAGTGGGTTTATGCCTTTTTGGACCACGTGTTTTGTCCCATTGCCTGTTTGGACCCTGTGTTTCGACAAATTATTTTTTAAACCTTGTGTTTTGTAAAATAGTTCAAATAGACCCTTAAACTCGATTTTGATCAAAGTTTTTTGAACTAAAATTACAAATAATTAACAAAACTAACAATTCAGAAAAATAACACAATCAATCTACCTAAAATTGTGTTCTCATATTCAATTTTTTCTTCGTCAAAATTGAGTTTAGAGGCCTATTTGAAATTTTTTGCAAGACACATGGTCCAAAAAGTAATTTGTAAAAACATAAGGTCGAAATAGGTAATGAAACAAAATATAAGGTCGAAATATGTATAACCTCTTTATTTGAACATATTAAAATATGTAGTAAATATTTAATAAAGGGTAAATACCATTTTGGCCACTGTGTTGTGCAAAAGTTACTGATCGGACCATCTATTATGTTAAATGACAACTTGAACCATGCATTTTGCAAAATAGAACAAAATAATACACTGAGCTCAATTTTGGTCAATTTTTTTTTCAATATGACCAAACTACCCTCAAATTAAAATTACTAATTATTAAAAATATATATTTATAGATTTTTAAATGCAAAGTAAATGAAAAACATAAAATTAATTTATAATTAGATTTTATATTAAAAAACATTTAAAGTGATTTTCTTCTCTCTCTTTCCTCCATTTCTCTTCTTTTCGATCCCTTTCTTCTCATACTACTGCCGACCTTAGAGAATGTGTAACGCCCTGGTTACTCCAAGATCGTTACTGTTGACTTTAAACAGTGCTTAACTTGCTAAACACGTCATTTAGTTATAAACGTGCATCTAGGTGTTATTAATATGCCAGGGTGGAAATCTTGATCAAAAGGAATTGATATATTTTATTTAAAACATTAAACTATACATGGGCCCATAAAAGTGTTTACAAAGTTATTTACAATCCAAAATGGTCATTACAGTGTAAAAATTACAACCTGCTGACCTAAGCGGCAAAAATAGGGTTAACCCCTAGTTCCTCTGAGAAATACCTTGGTTGTAGTGGTCAAGCGACCGCATATGTACACATTGCCACCTAAGCTCTCCACTCAAGGCTAGGTGAGCTTTTCTTTCTCTTTACTTGCACCACATAGCACCAGTGAGCCAAGGCTCAGCAAGAAAACTTATTACTGCATGTATAAAATATTAATAAATGTTTCCAATAATCATTTTGGGGCTTGCAACCCCAACTAGATAATGAGTCACACTCTGGGGCTCCGCACCCTAATCAGATAGGTGACTAATGAGTCACACTTTGAATAGATGACTAATAAGTCTATCTCTGGGGATCCGCTCCCTAAGCCATGTGACGTTCAGTCACCTGAGCCTTTTAATGCTTTAGACTAGACAACCGCTTTTAGTTTTCTTCGACCTTGGTGGTCGGTCAACCATTTAATGCTTATGTTGATTATATCTAATCATTTCAGTCTGTGTTATACACTTTAATTTTGTTCTTGGCTCTTAAGCCAATACCATACGACCAGTGCTCAGTATCACCGCTGAACTTGACTGATAAGTCACAGCTTCATGATCAATACTAAACACCATTGTTGTTCTCTGACTAATAAGTCAGTGCAATACACAGATAAGCAAAGCTGCCATGCATTTACTATGCAATCAAAGTCCATATATATAGAGCACTCAGCATGCCTCATCAATAACCATGCATGTCACATACTGGGTGCAATTTTCTTACCTCTGGTTCGAGCGTGAAATAATAAAAGAACGACCTTTGATAATGATCGGTCCGTAAGTCCCTTAGCAGTCACCTAGTCATAACCAAATATGAAATCCCATCAATAAAAATAAATAATAAAAGGTTCATAGTCTAAAACCCGCTCCCGGGGCCTCGAATCGTACTAAAATGGTTAGTAGATTCGTTCCTGAGCCTTAGGAAATGAAAACCCGCACTTAAACCTCATGAAAAACCCATCCTGGCATAAAAAGGATGGGTGGGCCGCAACTTGACTTAGTGGGTAGCAGCGTGCCCCCAAGACAGAGAGACTCTGTCTGGGGTACCAGGGGCGGGCCACGACTTGACCTAGTGGGTTGCAGTGCGCCTGCTAGATAGAGCCCATGGGAGGCTCTAGAATGGGTTCAAGTCGCGACTTGCATGAACTCGATTGCGACTTGACCCTGCGAACCCAGCTCCCCTGTCTTTTTCTCAATTCAAACCAGCCAAAACCTTCACCAATTCAATCCAATAATCTCAACCAAACATTACCACAACATAACCATCATTCAACCAACAAAACCTAAGCTTTAAAACACTTAAAACCTCACCAAAAACTCAAATCTACAATCAACACTCAAAGCTTAAACATAACCTTAAAACAAAACAATAACCTTAAACTTTAGCTGAAAACCTTACCTTAAACTAAGAATTGGATCCCCTTCAATGGTTGAACTAAGGTCCTAAGTATCTCCTAGCTTGAATCCTCAAGTTTACTCCAAAAATCACAACCCGAGAGAGAGAGAAAGATGATTGTGAAAGAGAAAACAAGCTGCTCTGTTTTAGCCCTAAGCCTTAACCTTTCTACAACCCTCTAAGTTCAAACATATCCCATGGTCAAAAGACCGAAATCCCCCTAAGCCCAATTAATTCCTATATAGCCACCCAAGGGGAAAACAGTCATTTCCCACTTATCCCATTAATCATAATTAACGTCCTCCAATTCCTGTTATTCCCAATATTCTCAAATAATAATTAAATCATAACCCATTACCCGTTCATTCCCAGTAATGTACGAAGCATCAAATTACCCCCAGACTTACCCCGAGCCTGGAAATTAATCCCGTTATGACCAAACCGCTAACTTGCGTTCTAGGATTGTCTCATGCCGAATAGCTCGAACATATCCACATTATAATGTGGTCTTATCCATAAATAAAAAACATGTACATAAATATACATATATGAAATTATCATCATATAATCACGTAATTGCATAATAAATCAATTATGGCCCTCCTAGCCCCCTAATCCAAGCATAAACAACATTAAGGAATTTGAGGCATTATAACTATCCCTTCCTTGCAGAAATTTTGTCCTCAAAATTTACCTGAACAGCTCGAGATACTAACTCTAGCTCCTAGGTTGCTTCCTCGACCTTGCCGTTCCTCAATAATACCTTAACCAAAGGTATAGTTTTATTCCTCAGGACCTTGTCCTTTTTGTCTAGTATCTGGACTGGCTGTTCCTCGTAGGAGAGATCTGCCTCAAGCTCTAGACCTCGTAACTCAACACATGAGTCACATCTAATACATACATCTGAAGAACTAAAACATGAAATACATTATGCACAGCCGACAATTTCGGTGGTAAGGCCAACCTGTAAGCCACCTAACCAATCCTCTCTAGGATCTCAAATGGACCTACAAATCTAGGGCTTAGCTTTCCCTTCTTACCAAATCTTCTCACCCCTTTCCCCTTTCCATGGCGAGACTTTAAGAAAAACATAATCTCCCACTTGGAACTCCACGTTCCTGTTTTTTGGGATCTGCATAACTTTTCAGTCTACTTTGAGAAGCAAGCATCCGAGCTCTAATCTTTTCAATGGCCTCATTGGTCCTCTGAACTGCCTCAGGACCCAAGTATCTCCTTTCTCCTGTCTCATCCCAATGAATGGGAGATTTGCATTTCCTACCATACAACATCTCATAAGGTGCCACCCCAATGATTGACTGATAGCTGTTGTTGTAAGAAAACTCTATCAAAGGTAGATACTTACTCCAGGACCCACCAAAGTCCAATACACATGCTCGCAGCATGTCTTCTAATATCTGAATCGTCCTCTCAGATTGTCCATCTGTCTGAGGATGATAAGTAGTTGTAACGACCCAAATTTGCTAATAAGGCTTAAGGGCCTTGATTAGTGTGTCGGGAGGGCATAACTGGATTATATGTGATTTAATGATTAAAAGCATGTTATATGATTATTTGAATATCTGTGATGCATGACTATGTGTATTAGTATGCATGTAGGCCCTGATTAGGTTAGAAGGGCATATTCATAATTTTAGCCCGTTGAGGGCATAAATGTAAATAATTGTGATAAATTGTTGAGACCACATTATTATGTGGATATATTTGTAATCAGTGACTCGAGGGAATCCTAGTGAGCGGTTCAGCGAAAAAGTCACGCACGGGGATTTATACCCGGCTCGGGGCGAGCCTGAGGGTATTTATGGGAATTTAGAGAATATATTGGAGTCTATTTTGATATTGAGGAATATAATTGGTGATTAGTTAGGTGTCGGGAAGTAAGCGGTAAATATTAGAGGCATTTGAGGAATTAGCGGGAATTGGGTGTAATGACTAAAATGCCCTTAAGATGTGTAAAAGCTTAGTTATAAGTGGGAGGGCAATATGGTCTTTTGGTGTTTAGAATCAGATAATTGCTGTTTTGGCTTTATTGCCTTAGTGGATTGTGTAGAAAATCGTAGAAGTCTGAAGAAAAGAAAGAAAAGAAAGAAAAGAAGGAAAAGGAAAGAAGGGAAAAGCAGGGCAACTCTCTTGAACGGTTTGGGTTTTCTTCATCAATTTCTTCTGGAAATTTGGAGACAAAATTCAGAGGAGCTTTAGGCTAAGACTGTGTACTTGGGATCTTGATCAGGTTGGTGAATTAGCCGAGATTGTTCATCATTTGAGGTAAGATTTTGAGGTTAATATTCAGTTCTTGGTTTGGTATTGAATTGGTTTTTCTAAGCAGAATTTTTGTGGGAATTCTAGGGAATTAAACCTAAGGGTTTGAGGAGGAGAAGGCTAACCAAGTGTGGAAGACAACCTAGGCTGAGCTCATTCATCAAAGGTAACAAACTCTAGCTTTAGGCTTTGTGATTTCTGTTGTTTTGCTGAGTTTTTGAGCTCTAGGTTCAACCATGGTGGATGTTGTGTTTTGGGGTGCATGTGATTGAATTACTTGTGATTAGGTTGTTTGGGATGAGTTGATGATGTTGGGAGGCTTGTTTTGAAGTTTGGTTGAGTTTTAGAAAGGTTTGGCTCGAGGAAAATCGAAGAGGAGAAAACTGGGTAGTGCCTGGCTGTGACTAGCGCTGTAGCGCTAGCCTTAGGGCGCTACAGCGCTAGGCTTGGGCTTTTGGAAGCCTGATGGCTCTGCTTGTAGTGCTGTAGCGCCCATTTTAGGGCACTGTAGTGCTACCCTGTTCCCATAAAGGTATTTTTGGGTTCTCTCTTAGGGTTTTTGCCCGGGGGCTCGGGGTTTGGTTCCATCACCCCGTTTGGTGGAATTAGGGCTTCCCGAGGGCTCGAGATTGGCCCTGAGGCTAGGTTTTTGAATTGAAGTTTGGAGTTGGTTCTAACTTGTGATCATGACTAAGTGTACGCTAGGGATCAGACATGTTCGTGCTTGAGGATCGAATTAAACAAAGCTATCAAAATCTAAAGGTAAGAAAACTGCACCCGGTTATGTGTTTGTAATGGGACTAAGAGCTCCCCATATCTGTATGATGTCATAGATGGTATTATGCCATGGGACATGTGATAAACGTCTAAGGGTGCCGTAAATAATACTTGCGCACAGGGTGCGGCTCGGCCACTGGTAGCTGAGGATAACTTAATATTCACTGAGCTCGGTTTAAGCTGGCCGGAGTCAGTGGGATAAATAGAGGGTGCGGCCTAAGGGCTTTAACCCTAGTTATCATATGTGAATTGATTATTGATATGAAGTGATGTACTTGGTATGCTGAATACTTGAATAACATGAATGTTTGGACTGTTGAGTACATGTTTATACTGTATGAGTTATCTGGTTGTTTGCTTGATGATTATGCTCTGTTATTGTGTTTTCTTGCTGGGCCTTGGCTCACGGGTGCTATGTGTTGCAGGTAAAGGCAAGGGCAAGTTGGACTAGTCCTGAGATGGAGAGCTTCGGGGCTGAATGTACATAATCAGATGATCGGTCGCCACGGCCGAGGAGTGGAACAGGACGAGAAAAGCCTAATTGTCTATTTTGCCTTAGAGTGGCTTGTAACTATATTTTAATCCCAAAATTTTGTAAACTGTCTTATAACTTTACTACTTCTGGGATCCCATGTAAAAGAAAATGTTCGATTATAAGAAATGTAACTTTTGAGACCAAAATATTTTAACCTTAGTTCAACTGTAGTTTCAGTAACACGTTTCTACTTAAATGACTTGATTAGCAAGTCTTGCATCTTTATAAACACAAAGTGTAACGGTCTTGGCTATCCAGGGCGTTACAGTAGTACTGAACTTCAACTGTGTTCCCATGGCCTTCTGTAAACTTCCTCAGAACTTGGAAGTGAATGTGGGGTCCTAATCTGACACGATCGATCTCGGTGCTCCATGGAGGTGCATGATCTCTCTCACACAGAGATCTGCATACTTGTCAACTGTAAAAGTAGTCCCCATTGGTAGAAAGTGAGATGACTTGGTATATCGATCCACAATAACCCATACTGAATCATGTTGATCCATAATCCTGGGTAATCCCACCGCAAAATCCATTGTGATGTCCTCCCATTTCCATTATGGGATATCTAGAGGCTGCAATAACCCTACTGGCCTCTGATGCTCAGCCTTGACATGCTGACATGTCAAGCACTTAGCCACATATTCCACCACATCCCTCTTCATCCTAGGCCACCAATATAACAATCTTACATCCTGATACATCTTTGTGGTGCCTGGATGCAAATAGTAAGGAGTAGTATGAGATTCATCCAGAATCTCTCGCCTCAAAGCAGTGTCTAACAGAACACATATTCGACCTTTATATCTCAATAAGCCTATGTTTGACACTGTATAATCTCTAGACACTCCAGCCAGAACATCCTCTCTGATCTTGAGCAGCTGTGGATCACCTGTAACGCTCTGGTTACCCCAGAACAGTTACGGTGAATGGTGAAATGGAAATTTGACTCATTGCCTTAGTCCTTTGGTTAAAAACGTGTTCTAGGTGTTATTAACAGGTTAAGGTGAAAACCAATAAAAAAGAAAGGATATGTTTTATTGATACATAAAACTGTTCATGGGCCCACAAGAACATTTACAATTTATTTACAACTCAAAAAGGTCACTACTGTTCCAAAATTATAAACCCCGCCGACCTAAGCGGCAAAAATAGGGTAAACCCCCTAGTTCCTCTGAGAACTCCTTGGCCATGGTGGTCAAGCGGCCGCATATGTACACATCACCACCTAAGCTCTCCACTCAAGGCTGGGTGAGCTTTTCTTTTCATTTACCTGCACCACATAGCACCCATGAGCCAAAGTCCAGCAAGAAAACATAGCATTATATGTAAACATCATCAAATGATTATCGTTATAATCACACTGAGCATAAAGCTTTCAAATGAATGAGTGAATATCACTTGAGGTTCTGATAAACCATACTGAGTGACTGACAAGCAAGTCACTAATTCAAATGGAAGGGTGGCTGTTGGGTAAGCCTCTAGCCTTCAAGCGCTTATAATGTTCATCGACCCTGAGATCGGTCTGGCATTAATGTTCTTTGAGTCATTCAATGCTGATAGTAGATTAGATCTAATCCCTGTTGGCTTGTGTTAACACGCTAAGGCCGTTCTGACTAATGAGTCAGTGCAACGTGACCAGTGCCCAATACCACTGCCGAACCTGACTAATAAGTCATAGCTTCACAGTTGATACTAACACCTTTGCCAATTCTGACTGATGAGTCAGTGCAACGTGACCAGTGCCCAGTACCACTGTCGAACCTGACTAATAAGTCACAGCTTCACAGTTGATACTAGCACCTTTGCCAAATCTGACTAATGAGTCAGTACCATGCACAAGTGAGCAACATTTGCTAAGTATTCGATAATCAATTCATGTCCATATTTATACAACCAACATGCCTCATGAATAACCATGCATGTCACATTTGGGGTGCAGTTTTCTTACCTCTGGTTCGAGCTAGAATGAATAAAAGAACGACCCTTGAGAACGATCAACCTTTTGGTCCTTTAGCGGTTACCTGGTCATAACCAATTATGGGATTCCATTAATAAAATGAATCATAAAAGGGTTCCCAAACCAAAACCTAGCCTCCAAGACATCAAACACTACTTAACCGGGTAGTAGGTTCGACCCCGAGGCCTAAGGCTTGAATCCCCAAGCTAAAAACACTTTTCTGGCCAAAAAGCCACTAAGGGCCGCGACCCTCCCTAGCTGCACCACGGCGCGCCTCCAAACAGAGGCGGCCTTACCCTGACAAGCACCATGGGCCGCGGCGCACCACAGCCATGCCGCGGCTCATTACCCTGTTCAGCCAAAAATGCAACACGCACCAGCTCGACTTCCCCTGCATTTTCCCTTGAAACTAGCCCTTCAAACCAATCCAAAACACCAACCTAACACTCAATTTAACCCCTAAAATTCTTCTACAACTCACCCTCATCAAAACCCAAGTAAAACATCAACCTAACTCCCATTAATTCCAACTATCCACCAAAGAATTACAAGCTGAAAACTCAAAGCTAAAACAGAGATAAACCAGAAAGTTATGGCTGAAACTCACCTCAAATTCGAAATCAAACCCTCTTCAATGGCTAAACCAAGTCTACAAACTCAGCCCCTTGATTCCCTAGCTTGAAACCTCACTTTGAGCTCAAAAACTTCAAAGAGGAAATGAGAGAAATGGAGATACGGGAAGAAGAAGTAAAGCCCTGTTTTTGATCTGTTTTCTACAGCCATCTAAAGCTTCACATATATCCAAACCAAATGACCTAAATGCCCCTAGGTCATTTAAGGCTTCTAAAACCATTTCAAGGGTAAAATTGGCACTTTCCACTTATCCTATTAATCATAATTAACGCTTCCCAATTCCCGCTAATCTCAATACTCTCAAACACCAATAATTCACATCCAGTTACCCTATTATGCCTGGTAACATTCTAATTATTAAAAACACCCCGAGAATCACCTCGAGCCCCGAGCTTAAACCTGTTATGACCAAATCGATAATTAACACACCATGATCGTCTCATGCCGAATGGCTCGAACAAACCCACATTATAATGTGGTCTCAAAATATATCACTGATATGCATACTAATAAACAATTTATCCTCAATTGGCCAAATTATCATCACACCCCTGTAATAACAAATATGGACACACACATGCATGCATTTCACATCATATTATAATATAATCCACATATACATGCATTTTATCAATTAATAACATAATTAAGCAAGTATGGCCCTCCCGGCCTACTATTCACGCCTTTAAACACATCAGAGAATTTGGGGCATTACATCACCCAACTGACCTTCCTTGATTCTCTACAACAGTGTAGATTGTAGTGTAATGTTGGCCAACTGGCCCACCAGTAACTCTATACCAACTTTAGTCATATCCTCTGCTAATTCTCTAGATATCAGCCTCGCACTGAAAATCTATCTCGGACCCTTCCGGCTTAAAGCATCTGCTACCACATTGGCCTTTCTTGGATGATACAGTATCTCATAATCATAATATTTTACTAACTCCAGCCAATGCCTTTATCTCATGTTCAAGTCTTTCTGTGTGAAGAAGTACTTCAGGCTCTTGTGGTCAGTATAAATCTCACACTTCTCCCCATAAAGGTAATGTCTCCATACCTTTAATGCAAAGAACACTGCTACCAACTCTAAATCATGAATGAGATATCTCTATTCATATTCCTTCAACTGACGTGAGGCATAAGCAATCACCTTCCCTGACTGCATCAGAACACAACCCAAACCCTGATGTGAGGCATCATAATATATCACAAACTTCTCCTGATTTGTTGGAAGACTCAGAACTGGAGCTGTAATCAACCTCTGCTTCAGTTCCTGGAAGCTGTTCTCACATCTGTCTGACCATACAAACTTTTGATTCTTGCATGTCAGCTCAGTCAATGAAGTGGCAATCTTTGAGAACCCTTCCATGAAACGTCTGTAATAACCTGCCAATCCAAGGAAACTTCTAACTTGTGAAGCATTCTTTGGCCTTGGCCAATCTGTGACCGCCTCAATCTTAGCTAGATCCACTTTAATCCCCTCCTTACTGACAATGTGCCTGATAACTCTATGATATAGAGTTATTTATTTGACTTTTACACTTAATTATGCATAAAAAGAGTGATGGTTTTGGTGTTTGTTTGTTAATTTTAAGTTGTTATCTATCTATATAATTAGTTGATCTAATATTGGAGTCTTACAATATTTTGGGTTTAAATTGAAATTAAATAACTAATCTTGTTCTAGTTTTCTGTGTAAAAAGGGAATCAAGCGATCCATGGAAGGATTGAAGAAGAAAAATTGGAAGTTTAGTTAAGAAGAAAAAGCTGAAACTTTCCAGATTGCTAAAAATTCATGCTACAACATGCTGGAGCTCACTTGCTGACGTGGAAAATTAAAGGCAGCTGTGTCATTTCCTTTTAATTCGTGGCCAGGTGGCATGGGTCCATAAATGGCGCCAACTGGAGTTATTTTGGGCAGAAAAGTGGTCCAATTTAGTGGGCCGTAGTGGAGGAAAAGAAGGTGGGCTTTCTAATTGGAGACATCATGTTTTTGTACCCTAATTTGGAAAGGAGGAGAGTACAAGCCGTATCACCTTAGTGGTAGCCATTGAAGGACTATCAGAAGAAAAAAGTACAGAAAAATAGGGAGAAAAATATAGAGAAGTACAATTGTTGAAGGGGAACGAGAAGGACAAGGAGGATTCACACACCAACTATATCGGATTTGTCCCATTTACTCTTCTTCTTTAATTTTTGTAGTTCCTAATTTAGAATAGCTATTTTAGAACTCATGGATATCAATTGTCCATTTCAGATTTTGGATACTAATTTAGCTATGAGCTAAGCTTTTTGAGACTTGAATGGTTAAGGAACCCTATGTCATAGTTATTAAAGTTTAAATGCATATTTACGTAAATTCACCATTGTTCATTCAAGTGTTGTTCATGATTATTGTTTGTCGTTGTTTGGCCAACAATGGCAGATTATTAAGCTAGATTTAATTCTGGAAAGGTTAAATGTAGTAGTTTGTACTTGAATGATGCAAGAGCATAACCATTGTTAGGTTATTCTTAGTGAGTAGAATAGGAATATTTTACTTACCTTGCATAACTTTTGAGAATTAGTGCTGTTATTTGTGTTCTTAAGTCTGATTTGATATAGGAATATATTTAATTGGATGGTAGAACTATATTCACGAGTTTTGGAAAAATCTGGTGAGCATATTGGGAATTCTAGTTAACTCTGGTGCGGTTTGCTAAATTTAATGCTATAGCATTCTGGGCAGTTTTTGACATAGGGAGATTTAGCTATTCAAGTCCAATTTTTCCATTGATAATTCTTCTTGCTGTTATTTCTCTAGAAACTGTGGTTAATTTTAAGCATATTTTAATTTCTTTCATTTTATTTTAGTTTCAACAACCACTCAATTCAATTTCTTAAATATCTAAGTTGCAATTAATTGGTGTTTACATTGAACTTTTTAATACCAATCCCTGTGGAGACGATTCACTTATCATTATATTACTTGTGTTGGACTGTGTACACTTGCACATATAATTTTCACAACAATGCCCAAGGAAGGTTACCTGAGATAACTAGAATTCACATTTCTTGAATTTTTCAAACAATCTATGTGTCCCTCAGTCTCTGTAGAACCAACCTTAGATGCTACTCATGTTCTGACTCTGACTGAGAATAAACCAGAATATCATCGATGTAAATGAACAGAAACTGGTCCAAATAATCCTTTAACATCATGTTCATCAAATCCATAAAAGCAGCTGGGGCATTAGTCAATCCAAAGGACATGACTAAGAACTCATAATGCCCATATCTAGTGCGAGAAGCAGTCTTCGGTATATCTTCCTCATTGACCCTCAATTGATGATAACCAGATTGAAGGTCTATCTTTGAGAATACCCTTTTACCTTGCAACTGTTAGGAAAAAATAGATTTGCCTCAATGGAAATGGTAAGAAAATACAACTCTATGCAATAATATTACAAATAAATATAGATTGATTAAATAAGGTTACAACTCTATAACTGAAAATTACAAATAAACAAAGAAAAGGAAGAAGATGATGAAGAAGAAGAGAATAGTGAGAATAGAACTCTAAGCAAAAGATTACAAGTAAAATAAAGTGTTTGGACCAAAAGAAAAGATTACAACTCTTAAACAAAATATACAAGTAAATAGAACAAGAGAATAAGAAGAAAAACAATAGAATAAAATGAAGAACAGAAACACAAGTAAACTCTCACTTACACAACCTAAGTGAAGAGGGTTGGGGATCACCAACTTGAACAAGGTTTAAAACATTTTTCCAAAAGATTATTTCCCCCTAACTCAAGCACTAAGGGATCTCTCTCAGATATTGGAAATGCTTTCTGGAATTATCAAGCCTCAAGGTGTTTCTAGCCAAGTGCTCTAATGGATAGAAATGTAGTATCTTTCAAGTGAGCTATAGGCTCCTATTTATAGAGTTTAGAGACACCCTTTGAATTTCAAATTCCACCAACCCTCATGGCTATTACCAATGTTTATTTGGATTAATATAAAATTAAAATTGAGAATTGGGAGTTATTTGGGTTTTTGGAACCGTTCAACACATTTGGAAAAAAATGAAAAAATGGCTTGAAATGCACCTGTGGCCGCGGCCAGGGACATCAGTGGCCGTGGCCACTGCTCTCTGTCCCCCAGGCCGCGGCCACCATCATTCAGTGGTCGCGGCCACAGCCCAGTTTCAGCACTTGAAAATGTGCTGTCTCCCAAATGATTTTGTAACTCCCAAAATACATTATTGGGGTTAAAATCATATCTCTAGCAACCATTTCACATATGGCTTTATGAAATTCATCTCAATTTTGTGTAACACCAAATTTACACAATAAAGGGTAATATTTGGAAGTTACAAATTTGTAACACCAAATATGTTACATTATTTGGATATATCTCATATATCTAAATATTGTAACTCTCTATTATATGTTACAATATGTGACACTCTTTGTCACATTTATTTAATCTAAAAAATTATATTATAATATAATATAATATTACATTATATTATAAAATAATATAACAGCAACTGGTCAAACAAATCATCTATCCTTGGCAGATGATACTTGTTCTTAATTGTTAACTTATTCAGTTCTCTGTAATCAATACACATCCTCAGAGAACCATCTTTCTTCTTTACAAATAGAACTGATGCACCCCAAGGTGAGAAACTAGGTCTGATAAAACCTAAGTCCAACAGCTCCTGCAACTGTACCTTCAATTCTTTTAACTCTGCTGGGGCCATTCTGTAAGGTGCTCTAGACATTGGCTCCGTCCCTGGTGCATGTTCTATCACAATTTCAATCTCTCTGTGTGGTGGCAACCCTGGTAAATCTTTTGGAAACACATCTAGAAACTCACAGACTAACCTGGTCTCCTCTGGTCCCACTGGCATGGCGTGAGTGGTATCCACCACACTGGCTAAGAATCCTATGCAACCTCCTTGCAATAGATCTCTAGCCCTCATAATAGATATCATAGGTATACGAGGTCCATACATAGTGCCAAAAAATACAAAAGGATCTTCACCTTCAGACTCAAAGGTTACCATCTCCTTCTGCAATATATGGTTGCTCCATACTTCACGAACCAATCCATACCCAGAATCATGTCAAAGTCAGTAATAACCAACTATATCAAATCAACTGATAACTCTTTTCCCTCTACTATCACTAACAATGATCTGACCCATCTCCTAGATACTACTAACTCCCCCGTGGGTAACAAGGTCCCGAACCCCACAACATAATAATCACATGGTCTACACAGTCTATCAACAATTCTAGTAGAAACAAAAGAATGTGTAGCACCAGAATCAATCAAAATAGTATAAGGGGTTCCAGTACTAAAAAGCTGAACTGTAACTACTGAGGGTGAAGCCTCAGCTTCTGGCTGAGTCAATGCGAACACTTGAGCTGGGGCAGAGCTGTCCGCCTTCCTAGGTTCTTCCTTTCTTGATTTTGGGCAATCATTCTTGAAATGTCCCACTGCCCCACATAAGAAGCAAGCCTTTGCCCTACACTCCCCCAAATGGCGCCTCTTGCACCTGGGGCACTCTAGATAAGTCCTCCAGGCCTCACTGCCACCCTGGTGGCCCATTGAAATACCACGTGGTCGCCTATTAGGAACTGGAGCAGGGAAGGTATCAGGAGCCTTCCTCTTTTGATCACTGGGGCCTCCGCCCCTACCTGAACCTACAAATGGAGGACCTATCCTCCTCAACTCTCTTCTGGCTGCATTTTCCCGCCAGATCTTGTTCTCTGCTCTCTCAGCTGTGAGTGCCTTCTCAACCACCTGTGCATAAGTAGTAACTCCAGCTATAGTGGTAATCCATACATCCCAGGCTATTATAGGGTGTAGCCCCTGGAGAAACCCCTCCCTTTTGGTCCCATCAGTGGGCACCAGCTCCATGGTAAACTTTGCCAATCTGTCAAACTTCAGATCATATTCAGTCACTGACAAAATCCCCTGAAGTAATTTGCTGAACTCTTCAGCCTTTGCAACCCTGATGGCATCGTTGTAGTATTTCTCATTGAACAGGGTATGAAACTCTTCCCAAATCAGGGCATTGGCATTTCTAGTCTGGGTTCTCACCAAATTCGAGCATCCTCCCGAAACATGTATGTGGCACAAGCCACCCTCTCATTGCCAAACAACCTCATAATGTCAAGGATGGTGGTAACCATGCTCATCCATTGCTCAGCCTTGGCTGGATCTGCACTGCCTTAAAAAACTCGAGGTTGCTGTTTCCTGAACCTTTCATAAAAAGGTTCCCATTTACTTCCAGCCTCTGGCAGCTGCTCAACTGTTGGCACCGTTACAGGTGGTGCCTCTGGTAGAATGTTCCTTGCAGGAACCTGTTGTTGTCTCAGGAGGCAGATTTCTTCTTCCTGCCTCATAATTCTAGCCTATAAATCAACAAACAGTTGTTGTCAGTTATCAGGAGCTGGCTGAGGGATCTGACTTTGGTCATTCTCCTAACCCTGTCTGTCATTCAAGCCCTGATCTTCCTGGCCAGCTGATGAATCTATCTGCCTTGGAAGCATATTATCAATTTAAACCTTGTTGCAATAGTCAATGCGACCAGTTAGGTAGTGACAACTAAACTGTTGCCTCACGGTCCAAGATCAAGCAGATATTCATCCATGTTCCACAATCATACAGATAAACAAATCGATTCATGATTATAACATTTAGCATTTAGCAATTAACAATTGTCAATTAACAATGCAAATAAGCATGTTTTAGCAATATCAGTACTAATAAGCACATTCTTGCTTATCATGTAGCAGTCAAGGTCCAACCTTATTAATGTGTCTGATGTAGGCAAGTAAATAATTTATATTCTATTTAAGTAGTTAAACACATAACCATATAAATAGTTACCAAACCATGAGTCGAGCTTGTCTTCAGTGGTGAGTGTACATGCCCAGCCAGTCTACAGGAACCCTAAACCTTGGCACGCTCTGATACTAAGTTGTAACACCCTGGTTATCCCAAGACCACCACTGTGGACTTTAAACAGTGCTTAACTCGCTAAACGAGTCATTTAGTTATAAACGTGCATATAGGCCAGGGTGGAAATCTTGATAAAAAGGAATGGATATATTTTAATTAAAACATTAAAGTAAACATGGGCCCATAAAAGTGTGTACAAAGTTATTTACAATCCAAAATGATCATTACAGTGTAAAAATTATAACCCTCTGACCTAAGCGGCAAAAAGGGTTAACCCTTAGCTCCTCTGAGAAACACCTTGGCCGTGGTGGTCAAGTGACCGCATATGTACACATCGCCACCTAAGCTCTCCACTCAAGGCTGGGTGAGCTTCTTTCCCTTTACTTGCACCACATAGCACTCGTGAGCCAAGGCTCAGCCAAAAAACTTATTACTGCGTGTATACAATATCAATAAAAGATTTTGGTAATCATTATGGGGCTTGCAACCCTAATTAGATAATGAGTCACACTCTGGGGCTCCACACCCTAATGGGATAGGTGACTAATGAGTCACACTCTAAATAGATGACTAATAAGTCTATCTCTGGGGATCCACTCCCTAAGCCATGTGACGTTCAGTCACCTGAGCCTTTTGGTTTTGACTCTACGTAACTAGCCTTTAGACTAAATAAACGCTTTTAGTTTTCTTCGACCTTGGTGGTCGGTCAAGCATTCAATGCTTATGTTGATTAGATCTAATCATTTTGGCCTGTGTTATACACATTAATGTCGTTCTTGACTCTTAGGTCAATACCATACGACCAGTGCTCAGTATCACCGCTGAACTTGACTGATAAGTCATAGCTTCACAATCAATACTAAACACCATTGCCGTTCTCTGACTAATAAGTCAGTTCCATACACAGATAAGCAAAGTTTCTATGCATTTACTATGTAATCAATGTCCATATATATAGAGCACTCAACATGCCTCATCAATAACCATGCATGTCGCATACAGGGTGTAGTTTTTTTACCTCTGGTTCGAGCGTGAAATAATAAAAGAACGACCTTTGAGAACGATCGGTCCTTAAGTCCCTTAGCGGTCACCAAGTCATAACCAAATATAAAATCCCATCAATAAAAATAAATAATAAAAGGTTCATGGTCTAAACCCCGCTCCCGGGGCCTCGAATCATACTAAAATGGTTAGTAGATTCGATCCCGAGCCTTAGGAGATGAAAACCCTTGCTTAAACCTCATGAAATACCCATCTTGGCACAAAAGGGAAGGGCGGGCCGTGACTTGACTTAGTGGGTCGTGGCGCGCCTCCAAGACAGAGAGCCTCTGTTTGGGGTACCAGGGGCGGGTCGCGACTTGACCTAGTGGGTCGCGGTGCGCCTGCTAGAAGAGCCCAGGGAAGGCTCTGGAATGGGTTCAAGTTGTGACTTGCATGAACTCAATCGCAACTTGTGTAGAGTCCAAGAACTTTACTTAGCTAGTTAGATAGTAGTAGTAATAGCTAGTAATAGTTGTTGTATTTTTATGACTGTGGATTTTGGTTCAAACCGTGACTTAGTTGGACACTCGTAGTAACACTTGTAGATTTTATAAGTTTAACCTATAGTTTAAGAATATTCATTATAACCTAAGGTTTGATTAATATGAATGGTTATGAAGGTGATATTTATTATACTATAAGGTTTAGATAGACCCAATAAGATATTAACACTTATCTTGTGTATGTTTAATGAGAATTAAGTATTTTTGAGGAATAAGTTAATGAAGAGAAATATTTGAAAATCCTAGGGTCTGCCAGCAGCTTTGAAATTGTTAAAAGACTTAGTCAAGGCTGTTTACTCAATTCAAATTAGGCTGAAAAAGTGTAATTACGTGTATAATATTTCAGCGTATGCCGATATATCGCAGCTCTAGGGGGCGATATATCGCCATACGGGGATACGAAAAACACGTAGCTTCGAACGACCACCTCGACGAGCCTCAGGAGCATCAATACATGCGATATATTTATTAGCATGGGCGATATATCGGCTATGATGCATGATTTTTGAACTATTTTGAAACCGAGCTCATTTTAATCCTTAGCCTCTTGATAAGTCCAGAATCTTTCTGACTGAGTCTTCAGCCTCTACTGCATGATTATTCAAATGTTTTTCAATTAAAAAGACATTATTTTATTCAAGCTAAATGAAGATCTTTTAATTCTTGAACTCTATAAATAGGACCGAGTACCCAGCCATTTCTTCATTCGTCAAGCTGAGTTCAGAGCCTACAAGCTGCTAGGATTACTTTAGAGTGTAAACACTTGGGTATGGGTTATGAGCGTAATCATTATAAGCTTATCAAACACTTGGGAAGTAAGGTTCATAGTACTTTTCAGTTTCGAGGTATAGTTCGGTCATAGAAGCATTCAAGGTATTCCTTATTCTAGTTCCTTTCTGTATTGATTCTTATAGTTTTTCTCTACTGAAATCCTAACTCGTATTCTCTATTCTTGGTTAGGCATCTAAGATCTTGAATGTAAGATTCTTGTTGGTAAGTATCTTTTCGATGGTGTAGTTCGTTCTTTTCATCTCTTTTCCTTAGTATACTCACCTCTCTATTATGGTTTTTAGGAGTGTTTCAAAGTTCCGATCTTGTTCTCACATCCCGGTTATTGGTAAGGAAAATATGGTAGATTTGTATGCTTTTATGTTATTGATATATGTTTATGTTATAAGTATGATATGTTTCTAGTATATGAATTTTTTAGATAACACTCACATATTTTGTTTAGATAACAAATAAATAACTTGTTTAGATAACAAGTCCCAATAGTAGATTTCTTGGGCATATGATTGTTTAGATAACAGCCCCATAAATTTATATGACTTGTTTAGATAACTAGCCCCGTAAATTTATGGGCATATGATTGCTTAGCTAGCAAGTCCCAAGAAGTATGATGACAATTATAATAGATGTTATATTTATACAGTTATATGATTATAGTTTACAGTTCATAGTTTATAATTTATAGTTTATGTGTATGTATATGTTTCATGCTTGTAATAGATTTTTCTTGCTGGGCATTAGGCTCATTCCTTTATGTTTTAGATGTGCAGGAAAATAGTTATGGCAGCGGGAAGGTTCTTGGCAGCTTGGGGATGTGTATTGAGGCAGGATGGAATCGGTGGATTGCACGTTCAATTAGAGGATGAAGTTTTTAAGTCTTTTAGTTATGATTTCTATGTATTATTTTTTCGCACTTAATGTTGTAACCAATTTATTTAAGTTATGTTTTGTTCTATTTTCAAAACAATGGGATCCCATATCCTAAGTGAGATTTTTATGTATTTAAACCTTTACTTTACAGTTTTAAATAAAGTTATGGCGTTTTCATATGTACGTTTTCTTAGGATTAGTATAGTAGTTATTAATGGTCCAAGGTCTAGAATAGTTGGGTTGTTACAGTTGGTATCAGAGAAACGATTCATCTACATGAAGTTCTCCTCGATACACACACTCAAAGCTCCGAATCTGACTGCCAAGTAAGTGTTTAAAGTTATAGTTATTATGTTTATA
Source organism: Humulus lupulus (assembly GCF_963169125.1). Lineage (NCBI taxonomy): Eukaryota > Viridiplantae > Streptophyta > Magnoliopsida > Rosales > Cannabaceae > Humulus > Humulus lupulus. Next base: position 213,869,185 of record NC_084797.1, on the reverse strand, counting down.
CGTATAGCTAACGATTGTAGCCTTTATGTTTCGGTTTAGAATGAATGGAGCATTAACCTATGGGGATATTCGAGCCATTAAGGATTTCAAAAGAATTAGAGAACCGAGAAACACCGTAGGAGTGCTAGAAAGAATCACTCGGAGGCTGGTTTTGTTCCACAGAGAAATAGGTCATCTCCAAGAATCTAAGCAGATCATGATGAGAGCAACAGAGCAATACGTTTTAGTAATAAGACTATTTAGAGATTATCGTACCATAATTGTAGCCTTAGAGGAGATATGGGAGACAATGGATGTGAATGCCAAAAATTGACCAGAGCCATAGTCAACAGTTTCCCTCAATTAGCCTCGAGCAACCAAAGCAGCCTAATATCTTGTCCGACACGAGACCCATGTCCCACAGGAGCCCTTAGCGAAAGTGCCCGGAAGGACCCAAGGGGCCTCGCTATGCGAGGCTGCCTTTCCCCTACGGCCTCGGCCCCATGGCCTTGCACCCATGCCCTCGGCCTCGTGGCCTCGCCCCCATGGTCTCGGCCCCATGGCCTCGCGCCCCATGGCCTCACGTCCATGGTCTCAGCCTCATGCCCTCGCGCCCCATGGCATCGCCCCCATGGTCTCGGCCCCATGGCCTTGCGCCCATGCCCTTGGCCCCATGGCCTCACGCCCATGGTCTCAGCCTCATGGCCTCGCGCCCCATGGCCTCGCCCCCATGGTCTAGGCCCCATGGCCTCGCCCCCATGGTCTAGGCCCCATGGCCTTGCGCCCATGCCCTCGGCCCCGCGGCCTCGCACCCATGGTCTCGGCCTCATGGCCTCGCGCCCCATGGCCTCGCCCCCATGGTCTCGGCCCCATGGCCTTGCGCCCATGCCCTCGGCCCCATGGCCTCATGCCCATGGTCTCGGCCCCATGGCCTCGCGCCCCATGGCCTCGCCTCCATGGTCTGGGCCCCATGGCCTTGCGCCCATGCCCTCGGCCCCATGGCCTCACGCCCATGGTCTCGGCCTCATGGCCTCGCGCCCTATGGCCTCACGCCCATGGTCTCGGCCTCATGGTCTAGGCCCCATGGTCTTGCGCCCATGCCCTCGGCCATGTGGCCTCGCGCCCATGGTCTCGGCCTCATGGCCTCGCGTCCTATGGCCTCACCCCCATGGTCTCGGCCCCATAGCCTTGCGCCCATGCCCTCGGTCCCATGGCCTCGCTCCATGGCCTCACGCCCATGGTCTGGGCCCCATGGCCTCGCCCCCATGGTCTGGGCCCCATGGCCTCACGCCCATGGTCTCGGCCTCATGGCCTCGCGCCCCATGGCTTCACGCCCATGGTCTCGGCCTCATGGCCTCGCACCCCATGGCCTTGACCCCATGGCCTTGCGCCCATGGCCTCACGCTCCATGGCATCGCGCCCATGGCCTCGGCCCCATGGTCCCGTGCCCATGGCCTTGGAGGTGAGAATACTCACAAGTGGCAAGGTACACGCATGAATATGGAATGTACCTACAAACCTAAAAGAAGTCAGAGTACGGATATGGTACCCCTACCAGACAAGTAGTGGGAACGCCCGGAGTAGGTATGCAAGGATAGGAGTTATGGCCCGTACGAATATGGCCAGGAGTCAGAGTCGACACCACTACCACCTGCACCACTACGTCTGCCACCACTCCTGTACTGGATGTACGACCACAACCTCTGAAGCCACTCCCCTGACATAGTACTTATGTACCCCTTGGTCTCCTGCACCACCATGTACCAAGGGCCATTAGAGCCTACTATAAACGGAACTCTAACACCACCTGAAAGGGGGTTGGAAATTTTACTGTAACAAGGGCTTGAGTGTGAATGAAAGACTGAATTCTCCATTATTGTTCTATCATTGTTCTTGAGTTATTGTTCAAGTTTTTACAGCTTTCCGATTAGTGATCTTGATTTGATAATTTTTCCAACTCAACTTAGTTGATGAGTTCTCACCGTCAACAATGGATAATGAAGACGAATTGCCGGTAGCGATGAGATATTATTTTCTCTTAATTAGGTTCACTTCAAAAATGGAGTTTCACTTTACAAATGAGCAAAAGCATAGAATTTTTAAGAACTTTCCTCGAGGGCATTTTGAGGCACATGATAATGAGGACTATGAGGAAATAGAAGATGATATGCTAGATGAAGGATCAGATATAGAAGATCCCGATTTTATAGAATAGTTAGTTTCATTATTTGTTTTATTTATTATTTTTTTTTCTTTTATGGTTGTAAATAGTGAAAACATTCTTTTCCAAATTAATATCAATGTTATGTTGAGTTTGATTTTTTTTCTTTTACAATCATAATAAATAATAAATAAAATAAATAATGACTAATTTCGGTGAGGGTGGATACAAATCAATGAACCAAGTTTCTATATTGATAGTTAGGGGGCCATAGTAGTGGGAACAATTTTACTGATCCAAACCCTCCCTCAATATGGTTAACTTTGGAACAAAGATAAGTTTCGAGCCTGAGAATTAAGTCATATAGGATGATTGGAAACAAGCTTAGAAAATAAAGATGGCTTATTTTTTTTAAGTATAGAAACCAACTCTAATAATAAAGAAGACTTATATAATTTTCATAAGAAGTCATAATTAGTAGGTCCGAGTTATGTTTGTTTAGATTAAATTGTTGCCTTAGAGCCTATTAGGGTGAAGTTCTGACATGTTTCTCTCAACTATTAGAACTCTGCTTCGATGTCGCTCCGAAGATCTACTCGCACCAACAGAAACGCCTCCAACACTGCTCCAGTGAACAATGAAGCCCCTCCAGTTCGCAGAAGGGGAGTGCGTGCTACTGCCAGCCGCAACGCGCCGTCACCGCCAGTTGACAATGCTACAGAGATTGCTAGACTGTGACAACAAGTCGAGGAACTATTGCAGCAACAGTGACAACAGGCTCAGCCCCAGACTCAGCCTCCGCCTCCGCCGCAGCCTCAGCACCCCAACAAGTTGGTCCATTTGGGGGATGGCCAGTGGAAAATTATGCACCGTATCTAGTACAGCACATGGAGCCAGTTTATGAGCGGTTCCGTAAGCAGCATGCTCTGAACTTTGAAGGGACTACAAACCCTTTCGAGGCCAAAGAGTGGCTAAGGAACGTGGAGCCAGTCCTGACTCACATGAACCTCAACAACACGAACCGCATATCTTGCGTTTCATCCTTGCTCAAGAAAGATTTTAGGACATGGTGGGACTTAGTCCAGCAGACGCATGATGTTGCCACCATGACGTGGGCTCGATTTGTGGAGCTGTTCCACAAGAAGTATTACAATTCGGTTGTACTCGCTTCAAGAGTTGAGGAGTTCGCTGGCTTCAAGCAAGGGAGTTTATCATTGGCAGAGTATGCTCGGCAGTTCGACCAATTAGCTAAGTTCGCATCAGAAATGGTTCCAACTGACTATTTGAGGGTGTCTAAGTTTGTTAGAGGACTTCGACCGAAGATCGAGCTAGGGGTTAAGCTAGAAAACCCAGGAAACACTACTTATGCCGACGTTCTAGAGACGGCAATAGAAGTAGAAAGGCTGCAGGCTAATGTTAGTAAAGAAGAAGCCAGTAAGCCTGAGCCTAGACAGCAGAATCAACCTTAGACTAGTCGGAACAACAACCATAGCAGCAGTAATCAGTCCAGCCACAACAACCACAATCATTCCAGTAGCAACAACAATAATGGTAAGAAAATAAGGCATCCTGACAACAAACAGTTCGATAGCGATAAAAGGGCACAGACGAATAATGGAGGTAGTAGGTTGAGTTATGTAGAATACCTGCCATGTGCTAAGTGTCAGAAGAAACATCCTGGTGAATGTCGTGCAAACACTAAAGGATGCTTCAACTGTGGTCAGGAAGGTCACCAAAAGAGGCAGTGTCCCCAGCTTAAGCCAGAAGGGAAAAATGAAGACAAGATGGTTCCTGCAAGGGTTTTCGCCTTAACCTAAGGAGAGGCTGATGCTAGCAATAAGGTGGTCACAGGTCAGGTTTCTATCCTCAATAATATATGCTCTGTGTAATTTGATTCGGGAGCCACTCATTCTTATATCTCGTTAGGAATGATAGAAAAACTAGACAAACCTTGTGAAAGATTTAGAACTAGGTTTGTAACCGAGTTGCCTTCGGGCAAAGTAGTTCTATCATCACAGATAGTACGGGGCAACCCGATCAAGATTGAGGACGTAGAACTAGAAGGAGACCTGATAGAATTGGAGATCAAGGATTTTGACGTAATACTAGGCATAGACTGGCTAGCACGACACGACGCAACCATCGACTGCAAACGCAAGAAGGTGATGTTCGAGACTTCTGACAGCCAGAAACTATGCTTCATGGGACAAGCTTTAGGACTACGTAACCCATTAGTATCATCTCTCAATGCTCAAAGAATGATGGAAAACGGATCTTAAGTATTCTTAGCTAGCATCACAAATGTGGTAAAGGAAACACCATTTAAGGTTGGAGACGTCCGCATTGTAAGAGAATTCCTAGAAATATTTCCTGATTACTTGCCAGGGTTGCCGCCAACTCGGGAAATTGACTTCACGATTGAATTAATACCGGGCACCGAGCCTTTCTCCAAGGCACCATATCGGATGGCACCTACGGAACTCAAGGAGTTAAAGACGCAGCTACAAGAACTCCTAGACTTGGGTTTTATTAGGCCAAGCCATTTGCCATGCGGAGCACCGGTGCTATTCGTGAAGAAAAAGGACGGAAGTATGCGGATGTGCATAGAATACCGCGAGCTGAATAAGGTAATGATTAAGAATAAGTATCCGCTACCCCGGATTGACGACTTGTTTGATCAACTTCGAGGTGCAACTGTATTTTCAAAGATTTATTTACGGTCCGGGTACCATCAGCTCAAGGTGCGGGGAGAGGATATTCCTAAGACAACTTTTAGAACTCGTTATGGGCATTACGAGTTCTTGGTTATGTCTTTTGGTCTTACCAATGCACCAGCCGTGTTTATGGACTTGATGAATAGAGTCTTCAAGGACTACTTAGATAAATTCGTCGTAGTGTTCATCGACGAAATCTTAGTATACTCCAAGGATGAAGTAGAGCACGAGGAACATTTGAGGTTGATTTTGTCACGACTTAAGGAGCATCAACTCTACGCCAAGTTCAAGAAATGCGAGTTTTGGCTTTCGCAAGTAGCGTTCCTCGGGCACATTATATCTAAGGACGGAGTTGCAGTAGACCCATCAAAGGTAGAGGCCGTGAAGGATTGGCCAAGACCAAATAATGCATCCGAGGTAAGGAGCTTTCTGGGATTAGCAGGTTATTATAGGAGATTTGTAGAGGGATTTTCTAAGATAGCCACTCCGCTCACCAACCTGACTCAGAAACAACAAAGATTCAACTGGAATGATAGATGTGAAGAAAGCTTCCAGTTGCTTAAGGATAAGCTTTGCTCGGCACCAGTACTTTGTGTACCAACACCCAACGATAAGTTTGTAGTCTACTACGATGCATCAAAGCAAGGGTTGGGTTGTGTGCTGATGAAAAATGACAAGGTGATAGCCTACGCCTCAAGGCAGCTGAAGGAGTATGAGCAATGCTATCCAACGCACGATATGGAGTTGGCAGCGGTGGTCTTTGCGTTGAAAATCTGGCACCGTTATCTTTACGGAGAACGATACGAGATTTATACGAACCACAAAAGTCTAAAGTACTTCTTTACTCAGAAAGAGCTCAACATGAGGCAGCATAGGTGGTTAGAGCTAGTGAAGGATTACGACTGTGAAATCTTATACCACCCGGGAAAGGAAAACGTAGTTGCCAATGCGCTAAGTAGGAAAAGTTATGGAAGTTTAGCAGCTCTAGCCGGAATAGAAAAGCCGCTGCAGTAGGAGCTGATCAATGCTGGAATATAGGTAGTTATCGGCAAGCTGGCTAATTTGTCTCTCCAGTCAAATCTGTTAGAAGATATACGGATTGGGCAAGGGCATGACGTCACACTAGCGGCACATATGGATGCAGTCAGAGAAGGCAAGGCTTCGCAATATCAAGTCAAGGATTGTTGAGATATAAGGATTGAGTATGCGTGCCAGATAATCAAGGGATTAAGATGGCGATTCTAGAAGAAGCGCACAGTACTCCGTACTCAGTTCACCTAGGGTCGACCAAGATGACTCACGACATCAAGGCAATATATTGGTGGCCGGGGATGAAGAAGGACATAGCGGAGTTTGTGTGTAAGTGTCTAGTATGCCAGCAAGTGAAAGCAGAACATTAGCGGCCTGCAGGCTTATTGCAGCCGCTTAGCATACCAGAATGGAAGTGAGACGATATAGCTATGGATTTCGTGACGAGTTTTCCACGAACGAATAAGCAGCATGATTCGGCTTGGGTAGTAATAGATAGACTAACCAAGTCTGCTCATTTCCTGCCTGTTAAAACTTCATACACGGAAGACCAATATGCAAACATCTATGTCCAAGAGATAGTACGATTGCATGGGATCCCCAAGACGATAGTATCGGATAGAGGATCGGTGTTTACATCGAGATTTTGGGGAAGTTTACAGCAAGCCATGGGTACTAAGTTAAGTCTTAGTATAACTTTTCATCCTCAGACAGACGGGCAGTCCGAGCATACGATTCAAATTTTAGAGGATATGCTACGCGCTTGTGTACTTGATTTTGGAGGATCATGGAATAAGTACTTGCCGCTGATAGAGTTCTCCTACAATAATATCTACCAGTCCACGATCGGGATGGCACCTTATGAGTTGCTTTATGGAAGAAGGTGCCGATCACCGTTGAATTGGGACGAAGTAGGAGAAAGGCAGCTTCTCGGTCCCGAAGCTATTAGAAAAACTCAAGAAGCAGTAGTACTAATTAGACATCGTATGCTCGCTGTTCAAAGCCGTTAGAAAAGCTATGCGGATGCCAAGTGACGCGATGTGGAATTCAAGGTCGGAGATCAGGTCTTCCTGAAGATATCTCCTATGAAAGGTGTAAAGTGGTTTGGGAAGAAAGGCAAACTTAGTCCCTAATTTATAGGTCCTTTTGAGATATTGGACAAAGTGGGAGCAGTTGCGTAGACTAGCCTTACCGCCAGCCCTAGCAGATAGCCACAACGTGTTCCACATCTCCATGCTACGCAAGTATGTGTCAGACCCATCTCATGTCCTCAAGTATGATACGATAGAACTCTAGAAAGACTTGAGTTACGAGGAACGACCGGTTAGCATCCTAGATAGAGGGATGAAGCAGTTACGGTTCAAAATTATTCCAATAGTCAAAGTCCTATGGAGTAATAGTTCTGAACGAGAGGCAACGTGGGAGTTGGAGGAAGACATGCAAGGCCGGTATCCAGATTTATGTGGTAAGTAAATTGCGATGACGAAATTCTTTTTAGTAGGGGAGAATTGTAGAGTCCAAGAACTTTACTTAGCTAGTTAGATAGTAGTAGTAATAGTAATAGCTAGTAATAGTTGTAGTATTTTTATGACTGTGGATTTTGGTTCAAACCGTGACTTAGTTGGACACTCGTAGTAACACTTGTAGATTTTATAAGTTTAACCTATAGTTTAAGAATATTAATTATAACCTAAGGTTTGATTAATATGACTGATTATGAAGGTGATATTTATTATACTATAATGTTTAGATAGACCCAATAAGATATTAACACTTGTCTTGTGCATGTTTAATGAGAATTAAGTATTTTTGAGGAATAAGTTTATTAAGAGCAATATTTGAAAATCCTAGGGTCTGCCAGCAGCTTTGAAATCGTTAAAAGACTTAGTCAAGGCTGTTTACTCAATTCAAATTAGGCTGAAAAAGTGTAATTACGTGTATAATATTTTAGCGTATGCTGATATATCACAGCACTACGGGGCAATATATCGCCATACGGGGATACGAAAAACACGTAGCTTCGCACGACCACCTCGATGAGCCTCAGGAGCATCAGAATAGGCGATATATTGCCTAGCATGGGCGATATATTGGCTATGATGCATGATTTTTGAACTATTTTGAAACCGAGCTCATTTTAATCCTTAACCTCTTGATAAGTCCATAATATTTCTGACCGAGTCTTCAGCCTATACTGAACGATTATTCAAATGTTTTTTCAATTAAAAAGCCATTATTTTATTCAAGTTAAATGAAGATCTTTTCATTCTTGAACTCTATAAATAGAACCTAGTACCCAGCCATTTCTTCATTCGTCAAGCTGAGTTCAGAGCCTACAAGCTGCTAGGATTACTTTAGAGTGTAAACACTTGGGTTGGGGTTATAAGCTTAATCATTATAAGCTTATCAAACACTTAGGAAGTAAGGTTCATAGTATATTTCGGTTTCGAGGTATAGTTCGGTCATAGAAGCATTCAAGGTATTCCTTATTCTAGTTCCTTTCTGTATTGATTCTTATAGTTTTTCTCTACTCAAATCCTAACTCGTATTCTCTATTCTTGGTTAGGCATCTAAGATCTTGAACGTAAGATTCTTTTTGGTAAGTATCTTTTCGATGGTGTAGTTCGTTCTTTTCATCTCTTTTCCTTAGTATACTCACCTCTCTATTATGGTTTTTAGGAGTGTTCCAAAGTTCCGATCTTGTTCTCACATCCCGGTTATTGGTAAGGAAAATATGGTAGATTTGTATGATTTTATGTTATTGATATATGTTTATGTTATAAGTATGATATGTTTCTAGTATATGAATTTTTTAGATAACAATCACATATTTTATCTAGATAACAAATAAATAACTTGTTTAGATAACAAGTCCCAATAATAGATTTCTTGGGCATATGATTGTTTAGATAACAGCCCCATAAATTTATATGACTTGTTTAGATAACTAGCCCCGTAAATTTATGGGCATATGATTGCTTAGCTAGCAAGTCCCAAGAAGTATGATGGCCATTATAATAGATGTTGTATTTATACAGTTATATGATTATAGTTTACATTTTATAGTTTATAGTTTATGTGTATGTATATGTTTCATGCTTGTAGTAGATTTTCCTTGCTGGGCATTAGGCTCATTCCTTTATGTTTTATATGTGCAAGAAAATAGTTATGGTGGCAGGAAGGTTCTTGGCAGCTTGGGGATGTGTATTGAGGCAGGATGGAATCGGTGGATTGCGCGTTCAATTAGAGGATGAAGTTTTTAAGTCTTTTAGTTATGATTTCTATGTATTATTTTTCCGCACTTAATGTTGTAACCAATTTATTTAAGTTATGTTTTGTTTTATTTTCAAAACAATGGGATCCCATATCCTAAGTGAGATTTTTATGTATTTAAACCTTTACTTTACAGTTTTAAATAAAGTTATGGTGTTTTCATATGTACGTTTTCTTAGGATTAGTATAGTAGTTATTGATTGTCCAAGGTCTAGAATAGTTGGGTCGTTACAACTTGACTCTGCAAACCCAACTCCCCTGCCTTTTTCTCAATTCAAACCAGCCAAAACCTTCACCAATTCAATCCCAAAATCTCAACCAAATATTACCACAACATATCCATCATTCAACCAACAAAACCTAAGCTTTGAAACACTTGAAACCTCACCAAATACCCAATTCTACAATCAAAATTCAAAGCTTAAACATAACCTTAAAACAAAACAATAACCTTAAACTTCAGCTGAAAACCTTTCCTTAAACTGAGAATTGATTCCCCTTCAATGGTTGAACTAAGGTCCTAAGTATCTTCTAGCTTGAATCCTCAAGTTTACTCCAAAAATCACAACCCAAGAGAGAGAGAGAGAAAGATGATCGTGAAAGAGAAAACAAGCTGCTCTGTTTTTTCCTTAAGCCTTAACCTTTCTGCAACCCTCTAAATTTAAACATATCCCACGGTCAAAACACCAAAATCCCCCTAAGCCCAATTAATTCCTATACAGCCACCCAAGGGGAAAACAATCATTTCCCACTTATCCCACTAATCATAATTAACGCCCTCAAATTCTCGTTATTCCCAATATTCTCAAATAATAATTAAATCATAACCATTACCTGTTCATTCCCGGTAATGTACGAAGCATCAAATTACCCCCAAACTTACCCCGAGCCTAGAAATTAATCCCGTTATGACCAAACCGCTAACTTGCGTTCTAGAATCGTCTCATGCTGAATAGCTCGAACATATCCACATTACAATGTGGATTCATCCATAAATCATAAACATGCACATAAATATACAGATAGGAAATTATCATCATATCATCATATAATCACGCATTTAATCACGTAATTGCATAATAAATCAATTATGACCCTCCTGGCCCCCTAATTCAAGCATTAATCACATTAGGGAATTTGTGACAGTACAGAATGGTTCCTTCTTCGTCAATAGAGGTTGGAGTGGTTGCATCAGTATGTGCGATTGGGAACAAATAAGGACATAGAGAAATCGAGGGACAAGATTTTGGGTTGGGGTTGGGGTTGGAGTTAAGGGGCGTGAGATCTATTTGGGGTGAGATCTGAAGCCAAAGATGAAAGCAGTGATCTGTTGTGAGCTAGGGATGGGTTGAAGTTTGAGATTTGGGGCTTGCTGGGGTGAGATGAATCTAGGCAGCTTCATGTGGTGCTCTTCGCCATCGAATTTGCTGATGGCATTTGGTGGGGCGATGCATGAGAGGGACGGGCGTAGTTCACATGTGCTTTCTCTGTCAGAGTTCGTTGATCTGAGTATCCTACATCACCTGCTTAGCTCAAATGGTATTGATTGAGTTGTATTGGTATTTTCTTTTTAAAATTTATGGGTTTAACTGGATATTGATTGAGTTGTAATGGTATTTTGATCTTAAAACTGTTGGGTTTGTATTGAGTTGGTATCGAACTCTTAGCTATATTCATGCTCAAGCTTAATTTGATTTAAGATTTTTTAGATTAATGGGTTTGTATTTGATAAGTATCTTCAGATTTAATATGTTCTTGAAATTTATGATTTTTTGGATACATTTTTTTTTTGTTCTTGAATAATACAGTTTAATTTAGTTTTTAAATTCATTTATTTTATTTTATTTTTTAAAAAATCAATCTTTAATATTTTAAATTAATTTAGTATAATTCAAAATTCAATATTTAATAAAACATGAGAGTAGGTTGTTCATATTGAAAAAATATTTATATAATTCAGCTTATTATTTTGTTCTAATTTGCAAAATGTTGATTCAAATTGTCATTTAACAAAATAGAAGATGTGATTGGTAACTTTTGCACAACATATGAGCTAAAATGATATTTATCCTTTAATAAATAATTATTAAAAATAATAAGAAGAAAATATCATAATCTTTTATTTGATTGGAATTGAATTTTATTTCAAATAAAAAAGAAATTATAAGACATTAATGACTTGGCATTAATTATTATTTCTACGTAATTTCAAAATATATATATATATATATTATTTCTATGTGTAAAAGGTAATGGCAATAGTGTTTTTTTGTTTTTGTTGAAATAATGACAATGAAATTGATCGTCTAACTAAAAATAAAAGCAAAAAATTATCATCCACTAATTATGAGCGTTTTTAAGACCGTGAGTGTCGTCATCGGGCCGATCAAGAAACGTGTTCATCCACTCTAACTCATAGAAATTACCTCCGGCTGAGAAGTCAATCAACTCATTCATATCAAAGTTCAACTCAAAGTTGTTCCCATTTCCTTTGCCTTCTTCTTCCCGGACCTTTGGCGGCGGAGCAGTCTCTTGTGGTGGTGGCGGTGGCTGTTGCAACACCAAAGGTTGCCGCCGTGAATTCTCCGGTTGATTTATTTTCTTGCTTAAGTGAGAATTCCAATAGTTCTTTATTTCGTTGTCTGTTCGGCCAGGAAGTCTCCCGGCTATTAAAGCCCACCTATACGTACATAAACTACATGTCATAAAGTATTATATTATATAAATTTATAGAATAATAGAATATTGACAATGCTAGATAATTCAATTATTGAAATTAAATTCAACATGAGGTGAAATAGGTGTTTGTAATGTTGTTTTGTAAAATTATATAATTTTTTACAAAAATCAAAGGATATTGAGTGTGTTCGATGGGAAAATATCATTTTAACCGTTGTATTTTTCTCGAATACGCGATCGGTTCCTACGTTTGTTAAATGACAATTTAGATCTTGTGTTTTACAAAATTGATTAAATAAGTATCCTAGACCCGATTTTGGTTATTTTTAATTATAAGATTAGTTCTCGGGTCGTTAGTGATGCGATAATTTCAGAGAAAGTGGTCGAGGAGCTGAGAATGAAATATTATATTTGAATTCGTTTTTACTAAAATTTGGTATAAGGTACTATTTTGATCTATTAGGATCCGAATTGTCATTTAACAAAACATAAGGACCGATCGCGTATTTAAGAAAAACACAGAGCTCAAACTAGTATTTTCCCTATATATATGTGATGTTAATTTGAAAATAATTATAAAAGAATTTTTTTCCAAAAACATTAAAAAAATAATAATTTATTTTTCTAAACTCTCTTTATTCTAGTGATTTTAACCACTTTATGTTGAAAGTGTATTATATATATATCATAAGAAATGAAGTATATATAAATGTATTTATAGTATTATTATAAAGATTTGAATTGGAACCTGTTTCCTAATAGTTTATGGAGCCTCAGTATCAAATCCTCTTCAGCCTCACTTATGTTGCCTCTCTTAATGTTGGGTCTTAGGTAATTTAACCACCTCAATCTGCAACTCTTCCCACATCGATTTAAACCTGTAAATATATATTAATTAATAATGGTTTACATTGGCTAACCTAATTTATAATTACTAATAAATTAAATATAGTAGCTAATAAAATAATAATGAAATAAACCTGATTGGATAGCGAGAGTCTTCCACCTGCTTGGACCATGGATTTTGATATACTGTGAAAGTTTTTTGTCTTCCTCGGCAGTCCATGCTCCTCTGTTCATTACTCTTTTTGATGATTCTTCGTTTTTTGGAGCCATTATATATAAACATATATATATATATATATATATTTAGAGAGGGAGAGAGAGTGAGAGAGAGAGAGAGATTGGTTAATTTGGACTGGTGAGGAGTGAGAGATAGCGGTGAGAGTGAGAGGGTTTTTTTTTTATATAGAGGAGTGTTCAGGAAAGTTTTATGCAATGAATGAGGGTAGTACGTAGCATTAACTGTGCTAACTCAACCTATTAATGAACAGTCGAACGTAAGACCATATACCCAGATTGATATTGGAAGTATATATATATATATACACACAAGCGTAAGACTTCTCTACTGTGATTTGATAACATAGTGACTTGATATAGCAAGTTACCAATAGTTAAATATATATTTTTTTATATTAATTTCGAATTTAGTTATTTTTTTTTTGCCATAATTAATGTTGTGTCCAACCAATAAAAACACTAGCTATATTTGATATGTATTTGAAAAATGAAAAGTTTATAATATTATATTTTCATAATAAATATACTTTTTTCATCGATAAACTTTCTAAAAATTTAAAAAATCAAAATTTATTTTTAAAAATATTAATTAACAACTATAAATATGACTATTGATCTTAATTCAATTATTAATATTCAAATAATTATCTATGATATTAATTATTAAAATGCACCCATATATATGAAATTGTAAAATATATAATGATTCTTGCTATTTTACACCTCAAGATCCAACACTCAATGATTACTTCATATTACTAAATAAATTAAAATTCTTAATAGTATTATGTTACCTCTCTGTAGTATTATACCACCAATATTGTTTAGCATATACTCAAACAAAAATTGCTTTTATAATCTATATTTTTTTAAATTGCAAATATCTTATCTCAAATTTTGGTTTTTAAAAAGTCATTACATTACATATATGAGTCAAAATATGTTAAAATGAAAAGAAAAAAAAAAGAAAACCCTTATTTTTATTTTTATGATAGATGTATGATACTATGTAGTATGTACAACACTTACATGGGAGAATTGAAGAAAAAAACATGTTCTTAGATTTGAGACTTTTTGGCAAGGGTTTAGTTTAATTTTTGTTATTTTTTTGGTGGTCCATTTGCACCATTTTTTTTATCTTTCCTTATCATATTATTTTATTTATTTAACATAAATAAATATCCTCATTAAGAACTAAGAATATATTTTGTAAGACACTTAATTGTTTTTCAAAGTTTAATTAATTTTGCAAGCATGATATTGATATTGTAATTCTACTAAACAATAAAGTATAGAGGTGGAAAAAGTTTATTATTTTATTCTTGCTTGCTAAGTTTTGATATATATATATATATAGGTATAAATTTGGTTATAAACTAAAATATGAGATTAGCAGCATTTTTTTTCTTAATATAGTTTTGCTGTTCTTATAATAAGATAGATGTATACGAGATAAGAAGAGTGATCAGTGGTCACTACTGACTTTGGTTGGTAAAGAGTAATAGTTCCTCTTGTAGTTAATTTAATTACTGTACTTGTCATATATAACAATAGTTCTTAATTACAGCAGCTATATATGGATGAGAGTAAAAATATATTAATTATTGACCAACCTATAGCCACCTTTTTTTTGTTTTGTTTTTGGGTATTGTATTCCCCTATTACTAGGTTGGCCGACCTTACAACATATACACAACCATATAAATATTTATATATATATATATATTAAGTTCCTTTTTGTTGCCATCCCACTTACTTCCTCTAAAATCTTAACTATTCATCTTTTTTATTACAAATTGATGTGGCACATTAATTTGATAAGGGACTCGTAATTAAAAAAATATGCCACTCACTATTGATATTAAAAAATGATGCTACTCTTTCATTGTTTTCCCAAAATACTCCTGACGTATTTTTTGGCCTATTTTTTTCATCATCTCTCTTCTCTCCCTCTTTCTCTTAAAGAAGTTTCTATGTGGGGACTTGTAATTAAAAAATATACCAGTCACTGTTGACAGTAAAAAAATGATGCTACTCTTTCATTGTTTTCTCAAAATGCTCCTGGCATAATTTTTAGTCTTTCTTTTCATCTTCTCTCCTCTCTCTCTTTCTCTTAAAGAAACAATCCATGAGAAAGGTAAGAAAACTCAATGTAATGACAAATAATTATCACTTAAGACATTAATTATTGCATTTTGAATAGATTTGAACATGATTTTTGTTGGATTTTATGCCCTTAATAAAACCATATTTCTATCATGTAACACATTTTTATTATCAATAAAATAAGTAAAAATTATTTTGTTTATTCAATCACATTTTTTGCCTGTGTTTATTACATGTTTATTCCATTAATACAAACATTAAAAATTCTGAATATATAGATAGTTACAATTATAGTGACTAGATCACAGTTAATTATAAGTGTAATTATATGTTCAAAAGAACGAGTCCTAAGATTAAACAATGCATTGAATTTTCACTAATTTGGTAATCTACGATATGATCCACTTACACATTTGTGGTGTGATTTCTTGTCAAAGGCATTGAACAAGTAGATACGATCAGATGTATTTGGTTACATCGGACTAGAACCGATATTGATTATTGATCGATAAATAAGTATTGTTATTATCGATTCTAATCAATGTTACGACGTTGAACATAGGTCAAGTTGATCTTAATTCTGAGTGATAATATTTTGCTAGTTTTTTTATTTAAATATTTTGATTTGTTTGTTACTATCTTACCCTACGGTCTAGCCTATACTTACATATTTGGAGATTTAGTAGTGTAATTGAGTGTGAGTAATATTCATAGATATGAAATCTATAGCTTTTGTATGAGAAGTGAAAATATGATTTCTTTAATTAGTTTTTCAAAAGGTTAAATGATTGAGATCTCATTTCTGTGATTAAGTTCATAAAAATATCATTTATAACAAACTTAGTAGGAGTTAATGATAAAATACTGATGAGGGGTAAAATAGTAATTTTTACCCAGCTCGTTAGTAAGTCATCGATAGAGGATTGACTGAGTGTAATGATTATAATAATGAATAATGTATTTGAGGATTGGAAAATACGTTTTAGGAATTCAAGAGTTCAATTCCGAACCTATAGTGGAATCATGAGGAATTAATAAATTATGAGATAATTTATTTAATAAATAAAATCATGGGAATTTATTGAAGCTTGTATTCATGGATCCATGGTCCCCATGCCGTCTCTTATCAAATCCAGTTTAATAGTCTCAATCAAGATTTAATGATCAATTAGTAATATCGAGTTGACTGGGTCAACATAAATAAATAATGGTGAATTATTTATTGATATTTGGTGAGAATTAGAAATAAGAGAAATTTTGAGGATTAAATTGGAAATTCTCAAAAGAGAGCTTTATAGATAATTTGACAATTTTATTGATATTAATATGTTAGTATTAATATTAGTAAAATAAATTAAATAAAAGTTGAAAATATAAATAGTTATTTTGAACAAGTGTTTAATGAATTATTATTTAAAATAAATAAATAAATAATGATTTGATTTTGGGTAATTTTGGAAAAAAATTAAAAAATCAAAATGACATTTATACCCTTAGTGGTCGACCATATAGTAGACTTGGTGAGTAAGTACTTCCTCCAATTATACACTTATTTATTTAATTAAATAAAAAATAGTAACTATCCTATTTTGGTTGCCCTAACATTTGCCTATAAATATAATCTTAAGTGAAGTGATTTTCTAAGAGTTATTCAGGTACGAAAACTATGTCGAAATACTCACTAGGCTGCTCCTCTCTTTCTCTGTATTTATGTCTTCTCATGTGTTGAGACTTAGCTCACCCTTTTGTTGGATCTAAATTAGAGAAAGGTTTGGAAGATTATGGTGCTTATTCTAGCAGTTTGAATTCCTTGCAATACTTAGTGTTATCCAAAAAATTGGCATTGATGACGTGGCAAGTGATCCCTGGACACGTGGCTGACATCTGGAGGAACTCTGCTAGTGTATCAACCAGAAGGTACATTATAGGCAGGAGGCGGCCCAGTCTTTCCTGCGACCAGTCTGGTCGATGGTTCCGCATACAACATAATGTTACAATAAAGATCTTTGTAAATCCCGAAATTAACTCACACAATCTCCTGAGTATCCGATTATTCAGGAGAGAATATCTGTAACAATCTCGTGTAATCCCCCTTGAGCCTATAAATAGAAGAAGATAGCTCAAGGAAGGGACTTTTGGCTTTCGAATTATTTGATACTAGAGTAATTCTACTTGAAATATTGTATTGTTCTTCAGAGGTTAGTGAAACTCATTGGACCCTAGTTCTTTGATCACTCCTTTGATTCTCACATCAATAACAATCTAAGTGGACGTAGGTCATTACCAGATCCTGGGGCTGAACCACTATAAAATATTGTGTTCTTATTATTTTTGTCATTCGATTCTTTTCAACGCATTCATTCACAACAAGCATATTCTGACTCCATGTCAGTTGACCAAAATCTGGGTCAACATTCTGGTGCTTTCATTGAGAGCTTGATTTGTCACCATTGAGAAAATCAATGGCGAAAACTGCAAGGAAAACTGGACAGGCGGCCGCCGCTGCACCGTCAAACCCTCCTCCTCCTCCTCCTCCTACAAGCATAGCTGAGGATGAGCCACATTTAGACTTTGAGGAGGAAGAAATGGATGATGCGACGCTGAAGAGTACTCTGGGGGCGTTGCATGAAGAGCTGGCCAATCTGAGAGCCAGCCAAGAAAGTGCTGCCGAAATCATGGCGCAGCAGCAGCAGGAGATTGAACGGCAGCGCGCGGAGTTAAGCGAAAGGCAGGCAGAGATGGACCGCCGCCAGAGCGAAGCCATGGCAGCCCTCGAGGCAGCCTTACAACTGGCTAGGAATCAGGCTGCACCTGCCTCGCAGCCTGAACATCCTGCAAATGGGCCACCCCAAAGGGGTCCTAATCCTAGCCCACCAATCCAGCCCTCAAGTACACAAAGGCCCGAGCAGCCTCAGGTGCCTCATGACGATGTCCCACTGGACCCTGAGGCATAGCCACCATCCTAAGCTGGTCGTGGTAATCCCCCGCAGCAGAGGCAGAATAGGACCGAGCATCAGCCTCGCAGTCCTAGACGCCGTAGGGGCGATGAGCCAAATCTACCGAACAGAGGTCAGTATCCTCCTGGTAATAGGAGGAACTCAGAGTTAGGCTCTGCGGTCAGGGGTCCCCCACGGCATGATAATGCATGGGGAAACAACGACCAGCGCAGGCCACCCTCTAACGCTCAGGACGTTTCAGCCAGGGATGGAAATCGAGGAAACAGTCGATCCCACCACAGCCAATCGAGGTTCAGAGATTGCCATGGGTATAATGAGGCCGACTCAGGCAAAGGAAATGATGGTCGGAGGAATGAAGAAAGAGGTAGAGGTGGAAGCCAAGTACCTCAAGATGACCAACCCAATAGACGGGATGCTGGGGGGCAGCCCAGGCAAGATAATGTCTTCAACCGGCTCGGGGGTAGCGAGCAGCGGAGAAGAGACGAGGATTTGAGAGACGTACTCAACGATCGCCGCGAGCGGCATGGCGAGAACGTCCCCCCAGTAACAGAGGCTACAGCGATTCCTGTCGCTGTACAGGCCCAGATAGATGCCCTCAACCAGGAAGTGCAACAGTTGGTCGGGGGAAGGACATCTTATATCGACCACGATAGGAGGAAAGGCACTCCTTTCGCCAGAGGATAGCTATGGCAGAAACTCCAAGCAAGTTCAAAATGCCTACGCTTCCAAACTTTGATGGGTACGGAGACCCAGTATCTCATGTCAATAAGTTTGAGATACAAATGGACATTCAGAAAGTGTCCGAAGACGCTCGGTGCAGGATCTTCC
This sequence comes from Humulus lupulus, assembly GCF_963169125.1. Classification (NCBI taxonomy): domain Eukaryota; kingdom Viridiplantae; phylum Streptophyta; class Magnoliopsida; order Rosales; family Cannabaceae; genus Humulus; species Humulus lupulus. The sequence goes on along the minus strand of NC_084797.1, from coordinate 213,850,376 downwards.
CTGCAACACTTTCTGAGGCCGCGCAGGAGTGGTTTTTTAAGTTCCCTCCGGCAAGCATAGTTTCCTAGGAAATGTTCGTAAGGGAGTTTTACGGACATTTCTATGCAGGTCGTGTGCATCCGACCGAAGCAAACCAGCTGGTTGAAATTCTCCAGCAGGATGGAGAATCATTGAAGGACTACATCCAACGCTTCATGCGAGCAGCAGCTGGAGAAAAAATAGTAGGGGATGAAGGCAAAATGATGGCCATAACCGCAGGAGTTAAGCATCGCTCCTCCCTTTGGAAGAGCCTCCACAAGGATGGAGTTAGAACTACCCAGGAATTCTTGGACCGGGCTGATCGTTACATCAAGCTCGAGGAAGCCATTGCCGACGATGGAAAGCCCTCAGGCAAGGATAAGAAGGCTGCCGAGCCCGCCAAATTCGCCAATGGGTCTAAACCTAACGGCAACGACAAAGGCAACGGGAACGGCAATGGCAAGAATGGGGGAAAACGGCCGCACAATGAGCCTTCCACCTCCGACAATAAACGAGCTAAGGGTAACCGTTATGAACCTCGGTTCACTAACTACATTGCCCTCGTTGAGTCTCGGGGAGAGGTTTATCAGGCCACAAGTTCTAGTGTGCCTTATAAGAAACCTGGCCCCATTCGAAAGGATATTTCGAAGAGAGACACTACTAAGTTCGGTCGTTATCATAACGACTACGATAATGACACCAATGAATGCAACCATCTGAAAGAAGAAATCGAATTCCTTATTAGACAAGGACACTTGAGAAGATACGTACGGGCCTCGGGAAATTCCCAACGAGAAGCTCCGGGTAGTAACGATCAGGCGCCTACGCGCCAACACTCGCCACCCTTACAGCCTGCCCCCGTGACTAGCACATTATTGACCATTTGTGGAGGCCTGCACCTCGCGGGAAATAGCAGAAAGGACAGGGAACGATATGCTCGGACCCTGCACCACGACCAGGACATCGAGATGATGACTGTGGAGGATCGCGCGCCAAAAAAGGCTCGATCAGAGGAAGGCGAAATAACCTTCTCCGATAACGATGCCCAACACGTCCGATTCCCACATTCCGATCTGCTGGTCGTGGATATCCAGATGGCTAACATGATGGTAAAAAGAGTGCTGGTCGATACAGGAAGTTCGGTGAATATCCTGTATAAGTCTTCGCTGGAACGCATGAAGTTGTCCATTAAGGACCTGGAGCCTTGCAACCAAACGATATACGGCTTCTCTGGAGAAGGACTCGCCCCCTCCGGGTTGATCAGACTACCAGTGACGATAGGTACAGCGCCTGCTACCAGGACATTACTCGCTACTTTTGTGGTAGTCGATTGTCCCTCGGCGTACAATGCCGTCATTGGGAGGCCTATACTGGTTGATCTACGGGCCATCATCTCTATGTGGCACTTAGCCATGAAGTTCCCGACAGACGCAGGGGTAGGACGCGTGTTGGGGAACTAGAGGGAAGCCAGAGAGTGCTACAACACCTCAATCACAAAGGTGAAGAATGGAACACCAAAGGGCACTACCTCGGATAGGTTGAAAATGGCAGTTGATACACAAACCCAATCCGGTGATGGAGTCACCAAATAGGGTGTTGCCCAAAGTGAGGACAGAGATCTAGATCCTCGCTTTGGGGATTTTGAAGAAAACGTTGGACCCGTCGAGGACCTGGAAGAGGTCCAACTCGACGAAAAAGACCCGACCAGAGTTGTGAAGGTCGGGAAGAACCTAGAACCAACAACGAAGCACGCACTGGTGGCGAAAGACATGAGGATAAAGACGCTTGATATTTACAGTGACTCACAGTTGGTGGTGAATCAAGTGCTAGGAGAATATCAAGCGCGAGGCTTAAAAATGGTGGCCTACTTGAATAAAACAAAAGACCTGCTAGCCTAGTTCGCAGAGTATACCCTCCAGCAAATACTGCGGAATCAGAATTCAAACGCAGACGCCTTAGCCAAACTCGCGAGCGCGAAGGATGCTGACACTTTGAACATTGTACCTGTAGAAAGACTGAGTGAGCCAAGCATACAAGCGGTTGAGACCAATATGGAGATTCGAATGGAGGATACATGGATGGCACCTTACTTGGAGTATCTGATGAGCGGTGTGCTGCCAACAGATAGAAACAAAGCTAGAACTCTACATAGACAGGTTGCTAGATACATACTGGTCAATGGTGTTATGTACCGAAGAGGATACTCCATGCCGCTACTCAGATGCGTTACACCAGAAAAAGCTAAGGAACTCATGAAAGAGGTGCATGAAGGCTTCTGTGGGGATCACGCTGGGGGGCAGAGTTTGGCAAAGAAGATTCTAAGGCAAGGCTACTTCTGGCCAACTATGAACGAGGATTCGATGGAGTTTGTACGAAGATGTGATAAATGTCAAAGGTTCTCCAAGATTCCACGAGCAGCCCCAAACGAGTTAAAACAAATGCAAAGTCCATGGCCTTTTGCGGTCTGGGGGATAGATTTGATTGGATCCCTGCCTACGGCGAAAGGCGGAGTAAAGTACGCAGTCGTGGCAGTTGATTACTTCACCAAATGGGCCGAAGCTGAACCACTCGCTACCATAACGACCAAGAAAGTTCTTGACTTTGTCATCAAGAACATTGTTTGCTGGTATGGTTTGCCCCGAAAGATCGTTTCAGACAACGGAACCCAATTTGACAGCGACTTATTCACCGACTTCTGCGAAAGGCATGGAATTATTAAAAGCTTTTCTTCAGTTGCGCATCCCCAAGAAAACGGGCAAGTCGAAGCCGTGAATAAAACTCTTAAAGATACCCTGAAGAAGAGGCTTGAAGACGCTAAAGGAGCATGGCCAGAGCAGCTGCCTGAAGTCCTCTGGTCGTATAGAACATCTCACTGAGCAGCGACAGGTCATACCCCATTTTCCTTGGCCTACGGATATGAGGCTATGTTACCTGTCGAGTTAGATCCCCCCTCACATCGACGCGTAACATACGACCAGGACCGAAACAACCAACTAATGATAGAGTCCCTAGACTTAATTGATGAGATACGGGAGAAGGCCCAACTCCGAGTTGCTGCATACCAGCAAAAAGTCGCCCGGTACTTTAACTCCAAAGTTAAAGATAGAAAATTCAACGTCGGTAACTTGGTGCTACGACGAGTTTTCTTAAACACCCGCGACCCCACTACTGGAGTACTCAGACCTAATTGGGAAGGACCTTACCAGATTGAAGAATTCCTTCATCCGGGCACCTACAAACTTGCACGCCTAAACAGAGATCTCGTTCCACGATATTGGAATGGAGAACACCTGCGCAAGTATTATCAGTGAACAGTCCTTTTTAAAGGACTGGCTTGTATTAAATTTTACTTTTTACAAGTTTTGCAAAAGGGTTAGCCACGTTGTATGGCTAATCGCTCGTATATGTAAGATCCTATTTTAGGATCACTCGTAAAGACATGTTTAGTCCATTTTAATACGAGATTATAAGGGACTATGCACAGCCAGTCATTCTTGCCAACCTTTGTAAATTTATATTTACAAGTATTTGTTCATTACGTGTGTTGTTTTGCTGTATTACAAGTATAACTTTTCCACCCGAGCAGAAATGTTTGAATAGGTCATGGTCAAGGCAAGTGACCAAGGACCTAAAGCTCCTCGATCACTTGGGGGGCATATAAGGCACATCGATAGCAAAGCGTACCATGAGGTATGTAAACACATGAACAAAATGAGTGAAAGCATGCTAAGGTACTTAGAGTATTTTTCAAAATTTATATTTTGTTAAATCAAGCCAAAGTACTATGCTAAGTTCGGTCATACGGACATATGTAATAGTAGATGAAAATATTATAACATTATAAAGCAATCTTTTACACCGCAAGCATCACTGCTTGGATGTAACTGTTCAAATAAAAGGAAAAGTTTGCTGCCCATGCAGCAAATTCAAAAAAGATATTGTCTTTACATCACGACTCGTGGGTTGTGTAATCAAAAGAAAGAAAAAATAATAATAAAAGCTCAAGAGACGTTGGGAGCAGGAGGGTCTTGATTAACATTCTGATTGGTCGCATCCTCAACGAATCCTTCTTCCTCTGCGCCAGCGATGCTTGGGGAAGCAGGGATCCTTGCTCTTGCCTCCTCTTCAGCCAGTTGAGCAGTGCAGCGGGCCAGCTCAACATTTCTAACATCTTCTAAAAGATAACAGAAGTTGGCACCCTGATTGTTTTTCCAGAAGTTATAAAAACACCAGAGCGTCACATTCTTGTACCTTTCTAGATCTTTGGCATTGGAAAGCTTCAGCTGCTCTACTTGGCTCTCAAGAGTAGTGATGGCCTCGTCCTTGGACTTGAGCTCCTCACCCAGTCTCTTGCATTCTCGATATTGGACTCGGCTGGACTCCTGATACTCCTCCCTCTGCTTCCTTATAGTTGCCTTCGAAGCTTCAGCCTCCGATAGCATTGTCACTGCAACATCCCTCTGCTAAACGACCGCCTCCAACTCCTTCGCATGCCTAGCCTCTGCAGCCAAAAGGTCCTCGGCTGCTTTCACCTGGTACCTCTCGATAGCCTTCGCCTGAGCCTGGTCGATGGTAGCTTGGGCATGGGTGCGGGCGGCAGTTGCAGTCAGCAAAGCCTGTGGACAAAGGATAAAGTTAGAATCTGTTGCAAAGAGTAAAAGACGGAAGCCAAAAAGAGATAAGAAGCACTTACGCTGGCCATTTCATTTAGGGCCCTGTTCAGAATTTGGTCGACCCCCATAGTCTCTGCCTCAGCCATCGCCTCCTTGCAACGGTCGTACCTCACGATGTGTGCAAGGCGGTCCTTGGCCGCTCGCAGGGCGCGGTTCGAGAGTTTGGCCCCGAGGGCTTCGTCCCGCTGAGTCTGTTCCTTGGTAGCTGCAGGTTGAGGAGTCGTCGTCGCAGGCGGAGCTTTCTTTTCAGCAAGAGCCAAAGGCTGAGCAGAAGTTTGCCCAGTTGGCACGTCCTTGGAAGGATCTTCTGTTCGACCCTTCTTGGCAGGAGGTCCCTGGCTTGTTTCGCCATTGTGTCTCCTAGACGACTTCCGTCGGACCAGAGGAACTTCTACTTCCTCCTCAGCCTGGTATAAGTCAAAAACGTTGGGAGTGGCCATACCTGCATACAAGTAAACACATGCAAATGATAAGGTAAAGGCAGATAAAAACTCTTTATCAAAAACAAAAGAGGTCACAAAGTTAATACCTGAGATACAACTACTGGTCGCTATACTATTGACTCTATTAGTCACACACTCACTATCTGGCACGAAGAAGTCTGGCCCTAGATTTGGAGTATATGTAAAGTTGCCCTCCCCATCAGACAAGTGACAGGGAATTGGCAAGCTATTTAAAAGCGAAATAACTGTACCGTTTTCATCGGAGGATTCCCCCAAGTCCACAACCGGCTCTTTTTCCTTTTGTTTCCCCTTGCCTTGGGGAGTAGAAGGCCCTTCTGCAGAAGGATTGCCCGTGGGTTCCCTGATTGTAACCCCCGTCGGCCTCCTTCGTGGAGGGGGTGCATGAGGTTGCTGCTCGGGAACCCCCTCGGCAGTGGCATCGGCTACCACGGGTCCCCTTGTTTCATGGCGAGGAGCCAGGAGGCCAGCTAGCCTCAGATTTTCATCAGTGACCAGGGACTTGACGCTTTTTTCTGTATCTGTCATCCTGGCCAGTGCATTGGACCTCAACACCATGTCTGATGTTAGGGTTGGACGTAACCATGGGCTTGAAAGAAAAAATGTAATTTAAGAAAAATGAAGGGAAATTCACTAATGAAAAGTATCGACCAGTAAAAGCAGCACTTACCTCCTCGAGCAAAGGCCAAGTTGTTGCTGGTTATGTCTGGAGTAAGGAAGTACTCCTTGCTGTACTGCCCCACGTTGGATATGTGCGTGGTGTTACTTAGGAACGTCCGGTTTGTCTCCTGGTGACAAAGATGGAAGAAGCCCGTCCCATACTGTTGAGGGTTGGACTTGAGGTCAAAGAGATAATTGACCTCATGGGGGGTAGGTTCTGGCCATTTTTTAAGTTTGTACAGGATATAGAGTGCGGCCAGCATTCTATATCCATTTGGAGTAATCTGGAAGGGGGCGACATCGAAATAATTAGCCACCCCCTGATAAAAAGGATGTAGAGGGAGGATAGCCCCTGCCTCTATGTGGTACCGAGACCAAGCACTGTATACACCTCCGGGGAGGTTAGCCCTTTGGTCTGCAGCGGGAATTTTGAGAGTGACCCCTGTGAGAGGATACTTCCTAAGATAGTTAGCAAGCATCCGAGGAGTCACTAGACTGGTCGGGGAGAAATACCACTCGACATCAGGGAGATTCTGATGGCGAGGGCGGGCTCTAGTTTGGATGTTAGGGTCAGGAGCAGGATTTTCTCGGCCACTGGTCGAAGGAACCTTGGCCTGTGAATCAGGCTGGGCAGGAGGGTTTGGACTATCGTCGGATTCAGGTCTTTTCTTGCCTAAGGATTTAGAGCGTGCCATTTGAGGAGGAGAAGGACGAGGTCTGGAGGAAGATCGTGAAAAAGGAATCTCGTGAATTCGATCGGCCGGTTGTTCTTCGCCTTCGAGCAGCTGGGCGAGAAGATCGTCGTCAATGGGCCGTTCACCTCCCCACAAATCTGGCATCAAAATCTGCAAACAGAAGAATGGGGAAGTGAGGATAAAGAATTTTTTAGAATAACGCTGATCGAGTATAAAAGTCAAGCTTTTATACAGCAGCATTCTAACGAAGGTTAATTTTTTTTTCACACGAGCAGTTTGAAAAACGGATCAAAGGGTGAAAGCAAAAAGTTTTTCGTAAAAGCTTTTTCAACTCCCCTAAGGGCAGGAAAAACCTATTTTTCGGCTGGCCTAAAAATCGAATTTTTACTTCGGTTTTACGTCCTAAAAGTATGATCCCAACTATCAAACTAACTTGTAACCTTCTTCACCCACAAGACATTCTATTGACAAATATCTCAAACCAGAAGAAGATGAACTCAAACAATCAACATACAGAAGCATGCATTACGAAAATTTGAAGCATGAAGATTCGAAGACTCACCAGAAGGAAGATCGTGGAGATTGGCATAGAGTCTTCAGAAATCGAGGAGCTCTCGGGCTGAGTCTTGAGAGTGCAGAAGAACGGTCTCTCGGAGAAGAAGAAGGCTCTGGTTTTAGGGTTTCAGGAATGAGTAATGGCGTGCGTAAAAAGGAAAAGAAAAACTTCGGAGATGTTATATAAGTTTGTCTGTGGCATTAAAAAAAAGGTGTAATCATCAGTTTCCCCTTTTTCTGAGTATGGGGAAGCGAGATAGCCGTCGAATTATTACTGGGGAACCGAAAAGTCATGATTAGACAGGAGTAGGTTTCTTTTTCCAAGAACACACGAAGGTTTCTGACACGTATGGCAGGGTCACCGAAGGGTCGTTCACTCAAAAGTTTATTTATTGCTCGTAATAAATAAACTTGGAGGGCAAATGTTATCCAAAAAATTGGCATTGATGACGAGGCAAGTGATCCCTGGACACGTGGCTGACATCTGGAGGAACTCTGCTAGTGTATTGACCAGAGGGTACATTATAGGCAGGAGGCGGCCCAGTCTTTCCTACGACCAGTCTGGTTGATGGTTCCGCATACAACATAATGTTACAATAAAGATCTTTGTAAATCCCGAAATTAACTCACACAATCTCCTGAGTATCCGATTATTCAGGAGAGAATATCTATAACAATCTCGTGTAATCCCCCTTGAGCCTATAAATAGAGGAAGATAGCTCAAGGAAAGGACTTTTGGCTTTCGAATTATTTGATACTAGAGTAATTCTACTTGAAATATTGTATTGTTCTTCAGAGGCTAGTGAAACTCATTGGACCCTAGTTCTTTGATCACTCCTTTGATTCTCACATCAATAACAATCTAAGTGGACGTAGGTCATTACCAGATCCTGGGGCCGAACCACTATAAAATATTGTGCTCTTATTATTTTTGTCATTCGATTCTTTTCAACGCATTCATTCACATCAAGCATATTCTGACTCCGTGTCAGTTGACCAAAATCTGGGTCAACACTTAGCATTCTACAAGGACAAAAGGGTAGGGAATTCAAAGGAATGAGTCAATTAATCCGCTGCGCATTTGTAAGTTTTTTATATCTTTGTGTTTATGTTAATTTACGAACCTGATATTTAAATGTATGTCATGCGATTCTATGTTTTTTATTATGTTTTTGAAAAAATAATAGGGAGCATGTATCTCAATTTAAATTTTTAGATTCATTTGTGACAAAAACATTCCAAACTTGTTTCTAATAATTATTAGGGATTTTTTACAATTAATAAAACACACATAAAATTAAGAAAAATACCAAAACAATCAATTTTTTTTTTCGAAATTAGGGTTAGGGTTTAAAAAAAATATCTAATTTTTTTTGAAATTGGTTAATCATTTTTTTTAATAATGCCACTAGTCACTGTGACCACACCCAGTGTCGCCGCAATGACAACTAGCGTATAAGAAAAGCAGCCCCTCATCACCGCATCCACACCTAGTGCCTTTGCAGTGACAGCTTGCGTAGAAGCCTTCCCAAAAATTGTTTTTGCCAATTTTTTGCTAAAAACAATTTTGTGCAATTTTTTTAAGCATCAATTTTATAGGTCTTAAATCAAACATTTAAACACATAAACATAAAAGAAAAATATGCATTAAAACATAAACAATCAAATTTACAATTTCTATACATAAAAAATAAAATATGCATACCATTATATCATGCACCATCCAATCAAACATAGATATAACAAGGCAACAATTTAAACATATAATCTTGCATTCAAAACATCTAGATCTAGGAAACCTAGGCTCTAAGGCCAATTGTAGGATCTAAGAATTTAAATCTAGATCCACGCTCCTTATGATTTTTTCAAAAAACATAATATAAAACACAGAATCGAATAGCATACATTTAAACATCAGATTCGTAAATTAACATAAACACAAAGATATAGAAACTTACGAATATGCAGCTGATTAATTGACTCCTTCATTTGAATTCCCTAACTTTTTGTCATTGTAGAATGCTAGGTATTGCCAGGAATTCAAACCACTAGAACAAGTACCACAGTCTTCCAAACCTTTATCTAATTTAGATCTAACAAAGGGTGGGCTACTCAATACATAAGAAGACAAAAATACAGAGAAAGAGAGAAAGAGAGGGGCGACCTAGAGTGAGTATTTTGACAAAGTTTTCTTACCTGAATAACTCTTAGAAAATCACTTCACTTAAGATTATATTTATAGGCAAATACTAGGGTAACCAAAATAGGGTAGTCACCATTTTTTATTTAATTAAATAAATAAGTGTAGAATGGGAGCAATTACTTGCTCACCAAGTCTACTATATGACCGACCACTTAAGGGTATAAAATCCATTTTGATTTTTCAATTTTGTTTCCAAAATTACCCAAAATCAAATCCTTATTTATTTATTTATTTTAAATAATAATTAATTAAATACTTGTTCAAAATAACTATTTATATTTTGAATATTTATTCAATTTATTTTACTAACATTAATACTAAATTATTAATATCAATGAAATTGCCCAAATGTCTATAAAACTCTCTTTTGAGTATTTCCAATTAAATCTTCAAACTTTCTCTTATTTCTCATTCTCACCTAATATCAATAAATAATTCACCATTATTTATTTATGTTGACCCAGTCAACTCGATATTACTAATTGGTAATTAAGGGATATTTGTGGCATAAGTACCCAATGTTTGGGTTTTGTACGCAGCATAGACCCAATGTTTATTTTTAGTGGCAATAGTACCCAAAGTCAGTAAAAGTGTAATTCCGTCAGCCTCCTCTGTTAGGTCTCCGTTTCGTGATGATTGGACCAACATGTGTCACTCCATGATTGGTCCAGCTCAATAATATTTTAAAAATCATTATGATTTGGACCAATAAAAACGTGACACGTTCTGCCTAATAAGCTCATTAACAGATCTAATGGAGGAGACTGACGAAATTACACTTTTACTGACTTTGGGTACTATTGCCACTAAAAATAAACATTGGGTCTATGTCACGTACAAAACCTAAACATTGGGTACTTATGCCACAATTATCCCAATTAATTATTTGAGACTATTAAATCTAATTTTACAAGAGACAACAGGGGGACCATGGATCCATGAACCCAAGCTACAATAAGTTCTCATGAGTTTATTTATAGTAATAAATTATTTCACAACTTATTAATTCCATGTGACTCTACTATAGACTCAGAATTGAACTCTTGAATTCACGAAACGTATTTTCCAAACAACAAATACGTTATCCACTGTTATAACCATTACAGCCAGTCAATCCTCTATCGATGACTTACTAACGAGCTAGGTGCAAATTACTGTTTTGCCCCTCATCAATATTTTATCTTTAACTCCCACCAAGTTCCTTATAAATTATATTTCCGTGAACTTAAAGACAGAAATGAGATCTCAATAATTTAACCTTTTGACCAAAGAAATTAATGATATCATCTTTTCACTTCTCATACATAAGTTATAGATTTCATATCTATGAATAATACTCCCACTTAATTACACTGCTAAATCTCTAAGATGTAAGTATGTGCTAGACCGTAGGGTAAGCTTGTAATGAACAAGTCAAAAAATTTAAATAATATAATTAGCATATTATCATTACTCAGAATTAAGAACGACTTGACCTATGCTCAACGTTGTGACATTGATTAGATTCGATAACAACAATACTTATATGCCTATCAGTAATCAATATCGGTCCAAGTATGATGTAACCAAATACATTCAATCTTATCTACTTGGTCAATGCATTGGAAAACACACCACTCCTCGAATATGTAAGTAGATCATATCGTAGATTGCCTAATGAGTGAAATCTAATGCACTAATTTAATCTTAGGACTCGTTCTTTTGACCATATAATTAGAATTACAATCCATTGTGACCTAGTCACTATAATTGTAATTATCCATATATTCAGAATTTTATGAGTGTTTGTATTAATTGAATAAACATGTAATAAAATAGGCGAACAATGCGATTGAGTAAAAAAAATGATTTCTATTTCTTTTATTGATAATGAAAACCTATTACATGAGAAATATGGTTTTATTAAGGGCATAAAACACAAAAAACTGCCACTTGCCCTTTTAAATTAAATGGGACAAGTTTATCAAACCCATTCTCTCTACATGCATCACGAAAATGCTCTCTCCCAAAGTCTTGGTAAAAAGATTCGCCAGAATGTCTTCCGACGTTATCTTCATCAACTTGACTTCACCCTTGGCCACATATTCCCTAATGATGTGGTATTTCCTCTTTATATGTTGTCCTCTTTTATGACTTTGAGGTTCTTTCGAATTCGCTATAGACCCATTATTTTCATAATACACTTTCATAATACACTATGAGTGGTTTATCCATTCCTAGGATAACACCGAGATCTCTGTAGAACTTCTTCAACTTGAATATTTCCTTAGTTTCCTTAGATGCAGCTATGTACTCAGCCTCCATGGAGAAATCTGAAATGGTAGACTGCTTAACACTTCTCCAAATCATAGCTCCACCCCTAAGAGTAAACACCATTCTAGAAGTAGATTTCTTGTCATTGAAATCTGTCTAAAAATAAGAATCATTATAGCCTATTGGGCCTAGTGAATCACTCGAATAAACCAACATATAATCCTTTGTCCCTCATAAGTACTTCAGTATGTGCTTGACCGCTGTCCAATTTTCTCTACTAGGATTTGATTGGTACTGGCTTACAACTCCCACTGCATAACATATGTCCGGTCTAGTGCATAGCATAACATACATAAGACTTCCAACTGAAAATGCATAGGGAATCCATTTCATTCCTTCTTCCTCTTGAGGAGTTTGTGGAGACTGCTTCTTAGAAAGATTAAATCCATGCCGGGATGGCAACAATCCCTTCTTCGAGATCGTCATAGATAAACGTTCAAGTACCTTTTCTATGTACGCTGCTTGAGTTAGCGCCAACATCTTGAGACAGAATCCCACACTCAGAAAGAAGATCTTGGAACTGATTATCCAAATATTCTCCACCCTTATCAGATCTCAAGATTTTTAAAGTTTTACCTAACTGGTTTTGGGCCATTGCTAAGAATTCCTCAAACTTGTAAAAAATTTCAGATTTCCTTTGAATTAGGCAAAGTCATGAATATCGAGAATAATCATAAATGAAAGTGAAGAAATATTCATTACCACCTCTTACCTGAACATTAATTGGTCCACATACATTAGTGTGAACAAGCTCTAGTGGTACTTTGGCCCTTTCTCCTTTTGCAGAGAATGGACGCTTAGTCATTTTACCTTCCAGACAAGATTCACTAACAGGTAAGTCACCCATTGTGAGTTCTCTCAAAGACCTAACCTTTGTAAGTCTTTTAATCCGATCATAGTTAATATGACCAAGAAAAATATGTCAAATGTATGTCATGTGATCATTATCGATCTTTTTTCGTTTGATGATTCTAGGATTAGCTACCTTAAACAATTCGTTGTTAAACGAGAAGGATTCATTAGGTCGCAAAATATACAAGCAATTTTCCATACATAAAACATACAATTCACATCCATTAAATGAAATAGATATATTAAAACTTGTGAAAGTAACAACAAATCATTGTTGATGTAATAAATAAACTGAAACTAAATTCCTACTAAAGTTTGGAATAAAATAAACATCACCCAACAACATAAATTTATTTTCAAAATTTAAACGGAAATAAATTTACGTTCAATTGGATCCAAGACATATTAGCCTATCTTTTCATCTTCTCTCTTCGCTCTCTCTTTCTCTTAAAGAAAAAAATCTACGGGTAAGGTAAGCTTAAGAGAACTCAATGTAATGACAAGTAATTATCACTTAAGACATTAATTATTGTATTTTGATTAGATTTGGGCATGATTTTTGGGTTTTTTTTTTCAAATTTGAAACTCTGAAATCTACAGAAAATTGACTTTACTCAATGGTTGCTCGATGGTGCTCGATGCCAGCTCAGCGGAGCTTTCAAAATCAAGATTTTCATAAAAAAAATATACTTTGCTCGATAGTTGTTCGATACTGCTTGATGGTGCTCGATACGATTCTTGCAAAATATGTATTTTTTCACTCGGGTGTCCATTTAGGGTAATTTTTTTTAATTTGGGTATCTTTTTCGAGATATACACATTTGAGATGTGCATATACACATTTGGGAAGTGTAAAACTTGAAAAAAAAATACAAAAATTCAAAACATACCACATGTTTAAGACACGTTTTGGTATGTTTTCAAGTTTGAAACGTCTCAAATGTATGTATATACATCTCAAACATGTATATCTCTAAAAATACCAAATAAAAAAAATCACCCCAAATGGACACCCGAGTAAAAAATTACGCCTCTATCAGGAATCACATCGACAAACCATCAAGTAGTATCGAGCACCATCAAGCTTCTTTGTTTTTTCCATAAAGAATCATGTTTTTCATGCCAACTCAATGCTCCTCGATGGTGCTCGATGCCAACTCGATAAGACCTTATAAATCAGGATTTTCATGAAAAAATCGACGTTGTTCGATGAAACTCGATAGTTGATCGATACTGCTCAATGGTTGCTCGATGTAATTCTTGCAAGAGGCGTAATTTTTCACTCGGATGTCCATTTGGGGTAATTATTTTTTTGAATTTGGGTATTTTTTTTTATCTACACGTTTGAGATGTGTATGTTTTGAGAAGTTAAAACTTGAAAATATACCAAAACATGTCTTAAACTGAGGTATGTTTTGTATTATTTATTTTTTGTAAATTTTCAAGCTTTATACCTATCAAACGTGTATATACACATATCTGATGTGTAGATCTCGAAAAATATCCAAATTTTAAAAAATCAAAATAGACACCCGAGTGAAAAATTACGCGTCTTACAAGAATCACATCGAAAACTATCGAGCAGTATTGAGCAACTATCACACAATCATTGAGGAAAGTCGATTTTTTCATGAAATTTTTTATTTTGAAGGCTCCATCGAGCTGACATCGAGCACCATCGAGCAAAGTCATTTTTTTTTGCAGATTTCAGAGTTTAAGATATGAATAAATCATGAAAAAAAACTCAAAAATCATGGCAAAATTTGTTTGTAATGTACATATTAGTGTCTTAATTGAACTTTTAGTTGGTTTAAGTTATAAATAATTAAAAACTATCATGAGTATTTTTTTTAGTCTCCATGAATAATTTAAGAAAGAAGAGAAATTGAGGAGAAAGAGGAGTAAAACTAAGAAAAAAAAATGGAGGGTGCCGGAGTTGCAGACATTTTTTTTCAAAGAATTGGGTGGTGACGATGGTGTGGTGGTGGCTACCGTGGCTCTCCCAAGAGAGAAAGAGAAGATAGAAGAAGAGGGAGACTAAGAAAATGTGAGCAGTATTTTTGAAATTAGCAAAGAATAGCATCATGTTTTATAAAAAAATATATGTATGCGAAGTATGATAATGTATATCACAATCTAATTATTGATTATAATGGAATCTATCCCACCTTCCTACAAAGTGGAATGGAATCAGGACTACATATAATATATATATATATACACACACACATGTAAGGGACTTTTTTAGTCCCTCATTTTTTTTTTAAGGACTTAGTCTTTCATGAGATGTGTGCCATTGGATTATATAAAATACATTTTGAGTGGTATGAGAATCCTTTTACAAAATCATGTTAAACTATCATTTTACCCTTAGTAATCCCTTAGTAACTTGTTATCAGGTTGTGTGTATTTTTTAATAGACCCCCCCAAAAATCTATCATTCTTCATCTTCTCCCTTTTGCCATTACAACAGTTTGCCAAACATTCTACCATCTATAATTTTTTTTGTTAAATAAACATCTAATGAACCTATTGTCAAATATATTGACAAAATTAATTAATGTATAAAATTTTTGTTTTTTTTTAATTTAATTAATCTTAGTTGCAAATATATTAGCAAAAATAATTAATGTTAAAACATTCTACCATTTATAGGTTTTTTTTTAAAAAAAATACTAAAAAAATAAATAAATAACTCATTCTACCATGTAATATATTCTTAAACCATGTATATTATATACATTCTCAAACCTAATTATTGCTCAACATTAAAGAAATAAAACAAAATCAAAACTGTCCAAAGAAACTTAATACACAACTCATATACACAATCATATTATATTGGTTTTAGTTATGTGCTACTTGTTTTGTGTTACTCAATAAATTATTTGAATTACTTAGCAGCAACACATTATTTGCGTTACTAGTATCGTAAATATGTTCTAATTTCATATAAAATTTACTATAAAGTCATCAACTATACATACTTTTAGACATTAATTGAATTATATTTTTGCCCTTATATTTTAAAATCACATCAATCATATTTTTCTAACCGGTTCGCATAACCGACAATACTAAGTCAAAAACATATATATATATATATAAAATATTCCAATAATACTCATATTTTGAAACTTGGCCAAAAACTAGGTCCCACAATGAAAGTCTTAGTTGTGTGAGAGAGAATAAAGAATTTTTCATATATATATATAAATTTATAGGGCAAAGATGTAGTACAAAAATGGGAGCCATGATCACAACCTAATTATTGGCTACAACTGAATATCTATCCCACCTTCGTACAAAGTGAAATAGAATAATGACTACATATAATATAATATATGTATATATGCAAATTTATAAGGCAAGGATGTATTACAAAAATGAGAATCATTCTTCTCAAGATCTTTAGCTTTCATTTTTATTATGTGGTCATTAAATTGTTTATAAATTTAAACAAATTAATATGATACATTGACAATATACGAAAAAAAAATATTAAAAAAATAAAACAATGTGTTTTTGAAGTTCAAAATGTGTAACATAAACTAAGTATTGGCTACATAAGGAACCAAATTGAAATCCATGGTCATATGATATATCTTGTATCACTATAGTACTTGAGTCCTCTTATATCCTTAATTATATATAAAATACATATATACCTTGTTCACCGTAGTACTTCAGTTCTCTTATATAGTTATATGTATATATCATAGGTTTCCGCCAACAAATTAATTTTCAATTTTTTATTTCACAATTAACGTACGAACACTAGAATCAATTTTATATAAATTTATAAGAATGACCAACTGTTTCGGAGACATTAATGATATAATCAATATTTTGTTCATAAATGGGAAGAATCTATACTAATAATGAAATGGGTACTATGATAAAAAACAAAAGGATTAATTACTCAATAGGAACAGAATACAATAAATACGTACAAAGTTGTGAACGATAAAGATAATAATATAAATACTAACATCTAAATAAATAAATGTTGGATCAATTGATAACCTCAATTAAATAAGAAAAACCTTTTGTTTGCACTCCAATAAATATAAGGGATAATTGTAGCAAAAATATTCAAAGTTTGGCTTTTGTATGTGGCATAGACCCAATGTATATTTTTAGTAACAATAGTACCCATAGTACCAAAAAGTGTTATTCTGTTTGGTTTCCTCCGTTGGTGGCATCTAAATGTACATGTGTACGCACCAGATAATTAAGAGTTTTAATTAAATTTAAAACCTTTTTTTAAATTTGGATCCAAATTAAATACTTAATTATTTAAAATAATTTTTCTTCATTCATCCAGATTTACACCCAAATTAAAATTTTAAGAAAAAATGTTCATCATTCTCTACAAAATTCATCCATTTAAAAAAGAAAAACAAGATTTTGTAGTAATTTTCAGATTTGTAATCTTAAATCGACAATCAACAATAACTTTCATAAAATTTCAAGAATATGAAACTTTCGTCAAAATCACTTAAACAAAATTTGCCAAGATCTATACTCAAATATCCAAATATATATTAGTTAAAACAATCTTACAACCAAAATTTTGAAATTATCTTACAACAAAAAATCTGAAACTATCCTTGTCAATTTTATTTTTGAAACCATCAAATTAGTTATCACACACACAATGATGAGTTAGACCCAGAAAAAATAAAGCCTATGAACCAGAAAAAGAAGAAAGAAAGAAAAGGGGGAGGTTGTAGATCTGGCTTCATCCCCTCTATTGCTCTCCATCCATCGCATCATCACCAACAACACCTGCCTCTGGATCTATCCATCCATCGCATCCTCATTGACCATGTACGAACCCGCCCCAACCTCTATCTTGAGTCACGAATGAACCCAGCCCAACATTGATCTTCAGCCACCCTTCGACCCAACGTTGCTAAAGTCACTAAGTTTTGTCGATGGTGCTGGGAAAGGAGCCAAAATGGTGGTGCTACACCGATGTTAAAGAAAGAGATCTGAAGAAGGAGAAAACCCCCTTGTTGCAAGAGCCCAGTCGTTCGAACATCACTTCATCCCCACCAACCTTCACCGTTCCCACGAGCCACTATGCATAGAAAAAAGCTTCTACTTCCAAAAAAAACTCTAGTTAATGGCAGAGTTACGAACAAGATCAACTGAGAGACAAATAAAAAATCGCTAGGAAAAGAGAAAAAGAATATTCAATGGCAGAGTTTGTTTAGGTCGTTTTGGATTTTTTTTTTATTTTGTTTTAGTTTTATGTTTATTTAGCTTAAATTTATTTTGATTCAGTTACATGTACACCTTCTGTTTTGAATTATCTAGTGCGTACATGTGTACACCCAGATGCCACCAATGAAGGAAACCAAACGAAATAACACTTTTTGTTACTATGGTACTATTACCACTAAAAATAAACATTGGGTCTATGCCGCGTACAAAACCCAAACTTTGAGTACTTTTGCCACAATTATTCCTAAATATAATAACACTACCACATAAAAGGTTTAACTATCGTGATAAGAAGCCAACTAGCCCAGGCTACACTTGGCCTCACATCAGGTGGCATCACATAATTATGTGTCAATTTTTTTTTCAATCAATTATATTTATTTAAGACGATCTTTATCTATATTATGTTAAAGTGACTTGTCATGTTGGTGTGCCTAATGTTTTAGTAAAATTTATATGTGCCTATATCAACATAAATCCATTTTTAAAAAAAAAAAATAGAGATCTTCAAAGAAAAAAAAAATAATTAAAAAAAACTAAAAAATAGAAGGATCTTAAAAAAAGGAAAGAGATAGATCCTCAAAAAGTGAGAAAAAGAAGGAAAAAGTGTTAAAAAAATAAGAGATGAATAAATTTGAAATATGAAAAGGATTTTAAAGATATATATCTTTTATCTTTTATATAAAAACGGTGTAGATAACATAAATTCTTGGTTTTAATAGTTTAATGTAATATTTCAAATATTTAACAAAATATACTTTTAAAATCAATTAAAAATAATTATTTTAATATAAATTCAAATATTATGAAAGATCATTTGATATTTATTAATTATATTAATATAAATTCAAATGTTATAAAATATCACTATTAAATTCAAATATTATAAAATATAATAAGATATTATAAAATATCATTATTATAATAATATTTAATATTAGACTAGATATTTATTAGTTATATCCACATAAATTCAAATGTTATAAAATAATATTATTATAATAATATATAACATATAATATTTAATCATAATGTTGGCGCGATTTTTCGCCAAAAGTAGATTAAGAAATCAAATAACAAAGATATTAATATTCTTTTCTAAACCATAATGAAAAAAATTCTCACACTTACAATTTAATGTGGTTCATGTTAGGAGTGTGTCCTAAAAGCATGTAAAGACATTTATTTTTTCTAGTGAATAAATAAATATAATGGTTTATTATTATTGTTATATTTAGATTGTTAAATTATTGTTTGAATAATTTTGTAAATATGAGAAAAATTCCATATTCATTATTGAGGATGTGATCTTGTATTAGTACGAGAGAATTAAGATCACATGAATGAATAAAAATAGTCAACAACAACAAATTAAAGTTATGTAATTCTTTAATTGGGGTTGTAAGTACAGTTTATTGAGTATCATAATGATACAAATAATCTAGATTCAGATTATTGATGTGGTAAGACATCTCGGTAAATGTGCTTTATATAATATGATTATATATGACATGGACCGATATGAATTAAAATCTTTATCCAAAAACCATTTAATAATAAAGACTTGTAATTCATATCATAACTAATGATCATTTATAGATCAACCTAAATCCTGAGTGTTCAGGAACTCCTGTTCATGTTTATTAAATCTTTTGATTCATTCGTTAAGGTCTCTTCAAAGAATGAGGCTAATGACTTTTGTTTTGGAGATTTAATGTCATGGATGGCTGGGAACATGTATCAACAATACAGAATCTAATCTTTCCTAACGGATCGTATATTAGTTCCCTTAAGGGTTAATTCTGGAACTGAATGATTTTGAGCTCAAATCTATAATTAGATTATAGATTAATTATTCACTAGTGAATTAATGGTACTTAAGGAATAATAAGTAAATTAGAAAGGTTAAATGGTAATTCTTCCATTCTAATTTATGAACTAATTAATTAGAGGGTTGAACTATTGTAAGATTGTTATATCAATGGACGACTTAAGATAAGATTTCTGTAAAAGTATATCTATAACATAAAGAGTGCAATTCCGAATTTATAGTGGAGTAATATCAGAATTAATAAATTAACCATTATAATTAAAGAGTTTAATTATTTAGTTTCAATTTATTGGAGCTTAATGTTATAGGTCCATGGTCCCCGAAATGGCTCAAACAATCACTGTTAAAGGCAAATACAAAAAATGGGCAAAAATGACTTATGTGATAAGTAAAATATTTTTCTATGTATCAAACATAATTATTGTTTAATTATGTGTAATTAATTAATTAAGAGTTAATTAATTATTTGATTTAATAAAAATATAATTTATTTTTGGGATTTTTGGTATTTAAATAAGGCTATTTAGGTTTTTTTACCCCCGAACTATTACATATGCATATCGTGCCCCCCGAATTTTTCAGGCAGTTAAAAAATCCCCTCGATCTATTCACAGTCATGTAAATTAGGACTTCCGTCCAATTCCGTTCATTTTTTGTAACAAGAGGGTGATGTTCAAGATTGAAAACTTTGTTTGGGCATGTGTAATGTTAACTAATCATGTAAACTTTGTTATAAGAGTGAAAATAAATAAATAAATAAATATATATAAATTTATATGTAGAGAGGGATTGTTAATTAATTATTTAATTCTTTTTGTACACTTTAGAGTCCCACGTGTCATGTAACGCCCTGGATAGCCAAGACCGTTACACTGTGTGTTTATAAAGTGCTAGACTTGCTAATCAAGTCATTTAAATAAAATCGTGTTATTGAAACTACAAAGGAACTAGGGTTAAAAGCGTTTTGGTCTCAAAAGCCACATTTTCATTAAAAAGCACCATCTGTTACATGGGATCCCAAAAATATTAAGTTCAAACACCGTTTACACAAGACACAAAGTTTATGTACAACAACCGGCCATACTAAGGCAAAACTAGCAGTTAGGTGATCCTTGTCCTGGTCCACTCCTCGACCGTGGCGGTCGAACCGCTGGCTATGTACATTCCACCTCGGAGCTCTCCACCTCAGGCTTGGTCCAGCTTGCCTTTGCCTTTACCTGCACCACGTAGCACCCGTGAGCCAAGGCCCAGCAAGAAAACACAACAACAACAGAGCATAAGAAATTAGCAGACAAGACAACATCTCACATAAACTCAGCCATATCATCAATCAATTTAATCAAGTAATCCACATACTAAGCATACCAATTCATAATATAAACAATTAAAAAATCATAACTAGGGCTAGCGCCCTCAGGCTGCTCCCTTCGTTATCCCGTTGTCCTTGGCTTCCAGTGGCCAATCCGCACTCTGCGCGCTAAAACCATGTACGACACTCTTAGACCGCTTTCACATGTCCCATGGTGTGATACCAACATTGACACGATACAACTCTCGGGAGCACTTAGTCCCATCACAAACATTTAGCCGGGTGCAATTTTCTTACCTTTCAATTCACTAGTTTCCGATGCCTCAAAGCCGGGAGCACGGTCCTCTACCCCGAGCCTCTCCAAAGACCTAGTCACAACACAAATGAAACATCCTTTGTCACTAACCAATCCAAAAATACTTCCTGGAACCAATCCCACACTCTCAGAATCCCCAAAATCCCTAAAACAATGCACTGAAGACATCTCCTGAACCCCCGGAGCAAAGGCTAGAAATTGCAAAATCCCATGTTCTGAAATTGGCCTAGCGCCGCGGCGCTGCCCTATAGGGCCGCGGCGCCCAGCAAGTCAGAGAGCTTGCTCTGCCCAGAAACAGCCTCGCGCCTCTGCGCCCAAGAACAGGGCCGCGGCGCTCCTTCGCGAACCCAGATTTCTGGGTTTTCCCTTACGTTTTTCCCGAACCCAAACCATTCCAAACTCATATCTAAGCCCCAAAACCAACTCAAAACCCCTAATAGACCACACATCAACCTAAAAACGTCATACCCTAGCTCAATTACACAATCATTCCCAAAATTCACTCTTGAGTTCCATGCCTTAGTAACTCAAACCAGAAAGTTAAAAGCTTAAACCTAAACCCAAACCACACTTCAAATTCCCTAATTCATAACAGAAATAAGCTTTACAATTACATAGAATCCTTACCTTAGATAAAGAGTCCAACCTCTAGCTTCCTTGCTTCCAGCTCCAAGTCAAGCTTTATAACCCCATAAACTGAATTTCCACAAACAACCATAACTATCCTTGAATTCCCACATTCAATCTCTGAAAATCCAAACTTAAATTCAACAAAGCAAAGTTCTAATCCTTACCTCTGAATAACCTTGGCCTAAGCTTGATTTTGATCACTTCAAACCCCTTGATTCTCCTTCCAAAACTCAAATTCAGCCTCCTTCTTCTACTTTTCTTTTGCTCTATTTCTAGGTCTCCAAAATTCAGCATAAACCAATTTCCCAAAGTGTTATACGTGATTATATTTTCCTTCAGTTGAAACTCACCTAAAACACTGCCAAAAGACCACCTTATCCCTCCACTAATACCCCTTCCTAAATAAACCTCAAGGGCACACTTGTCCTTTTACTAACATTGCAATTCTACCACTTCTCCAACAAAACCTGTTACTCTCTATAGTTACTAACAGTTAGACAAGTTACCAAATCACCAGTTACCATTATCTAGCTTTCTAGGACCGTCTCGGCACGTGCATCACATTGATATCACCACACCCACGTGGTACAAATCACATAGCATAATTATCACATAACATAATACACGTAGTCATATAACATGCTTTAAATCACAATCATGCATCTTAATCATTAAAATCACACATAATTCCCATTATGCCCTCCAGGCACACTAATCAAGGCCCTTAAGCCTAATTAGTGAATTTGGGTCGTTACATGTCATCCCAAATTATGTAAAAAAAATAGGCCACATCATCCTCTCGTTACAAAAAATGAACGGAATTGGACGGAAGTCCTAATTTACATGACTGTGAATAGATCGGGGGGATTTTTTAACTGCCTGAAAAATTCGGGGGGCACGATATGCATATGTAATAGTTCGGGGGGTAAAAATCCTAAATAGCCTTTAAATAATAATAAAAATTGGGAAAAATCACATGCCATCACAGGCATGTGGTACACGTGTGGCACAGTGCACAGGCACTGTGCTACACGCATAAGAGAGTTTACTCAGTCTCTTGATTCTACAATTTTAGTTATTTAAATATTAAATAAATAATGAGATATTTTAATATGATTAAAATATTATTATTTAAACAAAAATCTGATAACTGATCAGTTATTTTGAATTTGTTTAAAATAACAAATATTTTAATATATTGGATATTATTAAATATTGGATATCAGTTTTTCATAGAACGTAACTTTTCAATGATAGAAAAATATCTAGGAATCTCTCTCAGAGAAAGAGAACAGTGACAAAAACTAAAGTCATTGTTCTTCACAAAAACCTAGGTCCAAACTTTATCAGATCTCATGTGTTGAGAACATTTGATAAATAGTTTATTGCCTATTATTTGTATAGCGAGCCAACACTCGTTCTTTGTGTGCCTGAGAATATTTTGGAAGATCTTGGTGTGAGATCTCGAGGATTTAGCCATACGAAAAGATAACAGCAAGGAAGGACCTGAGGTAATTTTTCTGTTCATGTCCTTGATTCAATATATATATACATGTGAAGAAGTAGATCTAGAAATCTTATGGGATTAATCTAACAATTTGATTGTTGTTCCGCTGCGTATAATCTCAGATTTGATCAATAAAAACCAACAAATGGTACCAGAACCATCTTCACATATATATGTATTGAATCTGTGTCGGTTTAATTTTATGCATTTATTTATTTTGATGAATGAATGGATGGCTTAATGTGATTGAATGCGTGGGAATGTTGAATCGTTAATAGTATGGTGTTTTTGGGTTAGGATTTTTTTATGATTAGATCATTGTGTAAGCCATTAAAGGGCATAGGATTTATGTAATTTTATTTGGTTTTCGACACCATAAAATTGTAATTCCGATCACACAAAAGTCAGAATGGAGCTCGAGATTCAGAACTCAGCCACCGCACCTCTGAGGCCAACCTCTGAGTCGCAGGCAGACGTCGTACGGACGGGTCTGTACGGTCCAGCCCGGCAACCCCCGTTTGACGCCACTTGTCCCCGTCTGACTGGTCCATAATTTTTTTTAAAATTTTTTGTTTTCTGAAATTAATCTGTTATTTAAAAAAATAATTTTAAATGTTTAAATATCCTATTTTTTAAATTTGATATTTAAATAATGAGATATTTTTGTTGTCTTAACAAACGTTTTTGAATATCTTATTTAAAATTTATTTTTTCAAAGTAACAGATTTTAATTTAAATTCATTTCAGTTTTAATTAAAAGTTGTTTTATTTAAAAAGAAAAATAAAAATAATGAATATTTAAAAGTTTGTTTTAATTAATAAAAAATAATTAGAAAATTGTTCTCTTATTATTATTCTGGACCAACAATGCCACATATCCTACCGACAGTAAAGTAAAGAAGCCCGATGGAGATCAAGGCAGTTTTATTTTATTTATTTTAATTTTATAAAGTGGTTGTAAAATTAGAAATACCCAAAAGCACCCCGTTCAACATTTATTGCTTATTTATTTATTTAAATAATTATATTCATGTGATTAATGTGATTGATAACATGTTCATGCATTGTATGCCATACATGAAAACCCACACAGTCATAATCATGCATCTCATTAGTAGAAACATGATTATTAGGATTGTCCTATATGTTTATATGAATTGTTTTGTGAAATCAATTGCATGTAAATTACTTAGTTTTATTTTGAAAACTTGGTAAAATATCACACCAAATTTTAAGTCTTTATGACTTAATTTCTTTAAACCAACTTTATTTTAAAAAGTTTTTTTTTAGTAAAGTGTAGATGAACATGATTGGTAATTTAAAATTGGACATGCACATAGAAACTCGCTTTCTTTCCAATTTTAATTATGTTCATAAAGTTTAAAGAAACTGTAATTAATTTGGAATTAACTAGGTTAAAAACACTTATTTCAAAATAGTGAGTGGGAGAGGGTTGATATCTCAAACGTAACCCATGGCCTTCATTATTAATATAACACCGTGAGATATGAATAGCGCCTCGCGACGACTTTGTTTTTGTCCCCTAAGGAAGGTGTCTGGACATATCAATAGCAAGGTTGTATTTCTTACATAGATAGGAACTAATGATGTATTTTAGGCTTGACCGACCCTAAGGCGGCATGTCCTAAGTTAAGTCATGAACTCCGAAATAATGGGTTACACTCACAAAGTTATGATTAAGCTCGTGCAGTGGATAATCATAACTTGACCAAACTAAGCGGTACTTTAATGTTTAAAAGAGAAAATACAGAGTTATTTTAAGTATTAAACAATAAAGATAAGAATGTCTTATAAATTCTCTAAAATTAATTTGACCGACCCTAAGGCGGCACTTTAATTGTTAGAAAATTTTATCGTGGAAATTATTCTTTATTTTATGTGTTTTAATTGTGCTCATGCATCATGTTTAATTTCCGAAATTTTGATATTTATTTTTCTAAATATAATAATAATATTTATTTGTACTTATTTATTACCAGCAAAATGTCTATTGGTGAATCACACACCGATGCATTTCTCAAATCCTTGGTTTTTGAACCTGGAAATATGAAATACTGGTTTCGAGACATGTTGACTATTTTTTCTTATAAGAAGATGATGTCAACTGTCTGTGAAAAACCTCCAACAGAACCACCTCTGGCTACTAGCTATGAAGTAGAAGAAAAATATGCAGATTGGATGAAATCCGATCGGTTAGCACGTTATTGCATGCTTTCAACTATGCCTGACGAAACAAAGGAAAAATATATACACTATGACTTAGCACATGAGATGTGGCGAGCAATGACAGAGGAAGTCTATGTTGAGTGTCATCGTTTATATCAAACGAAAAAGGTAAATAAGATTTACATATATTTTTTCAACTATGAATAGTAGATTCAAACACTATGAATATTAGATTCAAATTTTTTGGATAGTAGATTCAAAAATATATGCCACTAATCTATTTTTCTTTTGTCTTTCCTTTTGCAGAATCAGAACCCTGAAAATGAGGAAGAGACTGATGAGGATTTTGGTAGCAAGTAAGGAGCTGGAGAAGTTGGAGAGCAGTAGTTTTTATTTAGTAATTTTATTGTTAGTTGAACAATTTAAATTTCTTTATTTTGTTTTAGAAATTTTAGATTTCTTTAAACAAAGAAAACTACAGTCTAGAAATTTAGTTTAATGTTAATAATTTTGATTATTAATGTTTGGAAACTTATTTCTATTTTTGCATAACATTTATTTCTTTTATTAATAAAGTAGTTATTATTTACAGAAATTATCTATTTACTTGTTATGCAAATGCTTTGGGATAAACAAAGTTTACATACTTATATTGAATGACAATTTTTTTTTTTTTATAATTCTGAATTATTTAACACAACTAATCCTAGATCTATTTAACTGATTCCAATAGTGAGACATATCTGTGGCACTTGAGATTGGACCATATTGGTATAGACAGAATAAATAGGCTTGTAAAGGATAGTCCTTTAAGAGAACTATCTATTGGATCTCTCCCTATTTGTAAATCCTGTCTAGAAAACAAAATGACCAAGAGATCTTTCTCTGATAAAGGTTCAAGTGCCACAAAACCACTTCAGCTAGTACATATGGATGTTGCAATCCACTTGATGTACAAGCAAGAGGAGGTTGTGAATATTTCGTCACTTTCATTGACGATTATTCAAGATATGGTTACCTATACTTAATGCAAAGAAAATCTGAAACTTTTGGAAAGTTCAAAGAATTTCAAGCAGAGGCTAAAAAGAAATTAGGTAAATCACTTAAAAGCACTTCGATCTGATCGAGGAAGAGAGTACTTGGACTGTGAATTCAAGAACCATCAACGTGAGCATGGCATTCAATTCCAACTCACTACACCTGAAAAAACACAATAAAATGATGTTTCAGATAGTCAGAATAGAACGTTATTAGATATGGTTAGATGAATGATGAGTTTCTCATCATTACCACTGTCATTCATGGGCTATACGATTCAATGTGTTCTATACACATTGAATAATGTTCCACCTAAGTCTATCCAAAAGACATCCATATAATTATGGAATGGTTGTAAACTTAGTTTACACCATTTTAGAATTTGGGGGTGTCCTGCACGTGTGCTTAAAAGGAAGACCGGGAAGTTGGAAACGCGCTTTGAAGTGTGTATGTTTGTGGGATATTCCAAAGAGACTAGAATGGAATTTTCTATAGTCCAAAAGAAAATAAAACATTTGTATTGACAAATGCAACTTTTCTTGAATATGACTATGTTAATAACCACAAACCTCGTAGTAAGATTGTACTGGAGGAGATGGTCTCAAATAAAGTCGCAAAGTCACCAGTAATAACCAATGAAAAACGGCAAGAGGAAACTGCTAGTTCTAGTCAGAATAGTAGAGAACTTCATCGTAGTGGGAGGGTTAGTAAGTAACCCACGTACTGTGAACACGAGGTTCAAATGCTTGTGTTTGACACAAACAAAGACGATCCATTGACATTTGAAAATGCAATGAATCATTCTGACAAGGAAAAATGGCAAGAAGCCATGAACCAAGAAATGGAATTGATGTGTTCCAATTCTGGGTTCTTGAAAATCCACCTGAGAATATCAAACCCATTGGTTGCAAGTGGATATTCAAGAAGAAAAGAGGAGCGAATGGGAAAGTAGAGACTTTCAAAGCAAGGCCTGTAGCCAAAGGTTACAAATAGAAAGAAGGGGTTGACTATGAAGAAACCTTTTCTCCATTAGCCATGCTAAAATCCATTTGTATACTCTTTTCCATAGCTGTGTGCATGGATTACGAGATCTGGAAAATGGATGTCAAAGCAACTTTTCTGAATGGCTACCTTGATGAAACCATTTACATGTCTCAACCAGAAAGGGTTCGAATTAAAAGATCAAGAGCAAAAGGTTTGCAAGCTTCTTAGGTCCATTCATGGACTCAAACAAGCTTCTAGATCTTGGAATCTTAGATTTGATGACACAAGAAAAACATTTGGTTGTTGAACAAGATGTTGACGATCTTTATGTCTATAAACAAATCAAAGATGGTATAGTAGTATTCCTCGCTCTTTATGTTGATGATATCCTACTCATTGGGAATGATGTAGTGACATTATCAAATGTAAAGAATTGATTAGCTGAACAATTCCAAATGTAAGATTTGGGAGAAGCCAAGTATGTTCTGGGCATTAAGATTCTTAGAGATAGACAGAACAAAACTTTGGCACTATCTCAAGCAACTTATATTGATAAGCTGCTAGAATGCTTTAATATGCAAAAATCCAAGAAGGGTGATATGCCAACCCATTCTGGAGTATTCCTTTCCAAGGAGTAGTGTCTCAAAACACCTCAGGAAAAGGAAGACATGAGACAGTATCCCTATGCCTCAGCAGTAGACAGTTTGATGTACGCCATGTGTGTACAAGACCTGACATTTGTTATGTAGTAGGGATAGTTAGCCGTTATCAATCCAATCCTGGATTGAGTCATTGGATTGCAGTGAAGAATATTCTCAAGTATCTTAGAAATACTAGAGATTATATGCTTGTATATTCAGGTGGAGACCTGAACCCCACTGGTTACACTGATTCTGATTTTCAATCAGAAAGAGATAGTCAGAAATTGACTTCTGAATCAGTGTTTATTCTTGGAGGAGGAGCATTAGTCTGGAAAAGCATTAAGCAAACCAGCATTGCAGACTCCACCATGGAAGCCGAGTATATAGCGGCTTGTGAAGCAGCTAAAGAGGCTCTGTGACTCAAAAGGTTCTACTCTGATCTGAAAGTTGTTCCAGAAGTGGAGAAACCACTTATTCTTTACTGTGACAATAGTAGAGCAGTGGCCAATTCTAAAGAACCAAGAAGCCACAAGAGGGGAAAGCATATAGAGCGCAAATACCAGTTAGTCAGAGAAATTGTACATAGAGGAGATGCCTCCATTCTGAAGTCTTATCAGAACACATCCTGGCAGACCCGTTTACGAAGACGCTTCCTGCAAAGCAATTCGAGGGTCATGTATGTAATATGGGATTGAGAGAAATGCCTCACTTGCTTTAAGTACAAGTGGGAGATTGTTAGGAGTGTGTCCTAAAAGCATGTAAAAACATTTGTTTTTTCTAGTGAATAAATAAATACAATGGTTTATTATTATTGTTATATTTAGATTGTTAAATTATTGTTTGAATAATTTTGTAAATATTAGAAAAATTCCATATTCATTATTGAGGATGTGATCTTGTATTAGTACGAGAGAATTAAGATCACATGAATGAATAAAAATAGTCAACAACAAAAAATTAAAGTTATGGAATTCTTTAATTGGAGTTGTAAGTACGGTTTACTGAGTATCATAATGATACAAATAATCTAGATTCGGATTATTGATGTGGTAAGACATCTCGGTAAAGGTGCTTTATATAATATGATTATATATGACATGGGCCGATATGAATTAAAGTCTTTATCCAAAAACCATTTAATAATAAATACTTGTAATTCATATCATAACTGATGATCATTTATAGATCAACCTAAATCCCGAGTGTTCATGAACTTCTGTTCATGTTTATTAAATCTTTTGATTCATTCGTTAAGGTCTCTTCAAAGAATGAGGCTAATGGCTTTTGTTTTGGAGATTTAATATCATGGATGGCTGGGAACATGTATCAACAATACAGAATCTAATCTTTCCTAACGGATCGTATATTAGTTCCTTTAAGGGTTAATTCTGGAACTGAATGATTTTGAGCTCAAATCTATAATTAGATTATAGATTAATTATTCACTAGTGAATTAATGGTACTTAAGGAATAAGAAGTAAATTAGAAAGGTTAAATGGTAATTCTTCCATTCTAATTTATGAACTAATTAATTAGAGGGTTGAACTATTGTAAGATGGTTATATCAATGGACGACTTAAGATAAGATTTCTGTAAAAGTATATCTATAACATAAAGAGTGCAATTCTGAATTTATAGTGGAGTAATATCAGAATTAATAAATTAACTATTATAATTAAAGAGTTTAATTATTTAGTTTCAATTTATTGGAGCTTAATGTTATAGGTTCATGGTCCCCGAAATGGCTCAAACAATCACTGTCCAAGGTAAATACAAAAAATGGGCAGAAAGGACTTATGTGATAAGTAAAATATTTTTCTATGTATCAAACATAATTATTGTTTAATTATGTGTAATTAATTAATTATTTGATTTAACAAAAATATAATTAATTTTGAATTAATTTATTTTTGGGATTTTTGGTATTTAAATAATAATAAAAATTGGAAAAAATCACATGCCATCACAAGCATGTGGTACACGTGTGGCACAGTGCACATGCACCGTGCTACACGCATAAGAGAGTTTACTTAGTCTCTTGATTCCACAATTTTAGTTATTTAAATATTAAATAAATAATGAGATATTTTAATATGATTAAAATATTATTATTTAAACAAAAATTTGATAACTGATCAATTATTTTGAATTTGTTTAAAATAACAAATATTTTAATATATTGGATATTATTAAATATTGGATATCAGTTTTTCACAGAACGTAACTTTTCAGGGATAGAAAAATATCTAGGAATCTCTCTCAGAGAAAGAGAACAGTGACAAAAACTAAAGTCATTGTTCTTCACAAAAACCTAGGTCCAAACTTTATCAGATCTCATGTGTTGAGAACATTTGATAAATAGTTTATTGCATATTATTTTGTATAGCGAGCCCACACTCGTTCTTTGTGTGCCTAAGAACATTTTGGAAGATCTTAGTGTGAGATCTCGAGGATTTAGGCATACGAAAAGATAGCAGCAAGGAAGGACCTGAGGTAATTTTTCTGTTCATGTCCTTGATTCAATATATATATGCAAGTGAAGAAGTAGATCTAGAATTCTTATGGGATTAATCTAACAATTTGATTGTTGTTCCGCTGTGTATAATCTCTTATTTGATCAATAAAAACCAATAGTTTAGTGGTTAAAATCCACCTAGTCCACGAGACAATTTTATTGTTCTCTCAAAATTTCTGCAGAGTTTCTGTATTACAAAAAGTCGTCTCTTTTCCTGTCCATTATCCCTGATATTTATAGTGGATATTCCTCGACAGGTTTGGGTAACCGTTTGCATAAATATGGTAAACAATCAATCAAGATAATTCCTATTTACATAGGTATACGATTGCCTATGAAAATTTCTCCCGTTATCTCGGGCAATAAAAGTGTAATACAGCCTAGCATTAATGAGCGTATAAGGGATCTCCAAGTCTTTCAGGATCCTTCACTATGCATCATGACCAGGTTTCCACGAGCTGAACATCTTCATCGAGCTGGTGATCGAATAATGTATGAAATTTAGTTCGGATTAAGTTCAGAGCACCCTAAAGGCAATCTGGTCATTACACATCTCAAACTGGATTATTGTTCTAAGAGGCGATCTGGAGATTATCCACATGTCGCATTGCCAAGTCCTAACTCGAGCTGCTCACATCAATGTTAGCTAGATGTTCTATTCGCCTGCTTTTTCCATGTGTTTATCTGACAACTGTACCCCTAGTTGAATGATTGAGTCCACGCTTATTTTAGGGCACAAAATTTTCCGCCCAAGCTCCTGCTCGTGCTTGACATCATCATTTTCTGACACGCAAAGTAAGGGCTTTTAGGCTTCTGTCATGTGAAATCGTACCTGCCCACTACTCGAGAGTTAAACACGTGGCCATCCATAATTGGAGTCTGTTTGGGTTTCGAGGATTGTGACAACTGTCCTGTCAACTTTTTGCCGCCGCATGGGTCATTTAATCTTGGCCTTTAGATCTTGAGTTGACCAGATTGGACGACCTAGATTTATTCCTAAAGTTTACGTATAAATAGGGAGATCATGCCTGAACTTCACCACCTTTGCATTAAAAAACTTTCCATTCAGAAACAAAACTTCCCTTTTTTCTCTCAAACCTCTTTCAAAAACCTTCATCATTTTTCTGTTTTTAGAAGCTCTCAAACTCCTACCATTGGAACCACCATCGTCCTCGTTGAGTAAATGGATAAACTGTAAGTACCTCTTCATCTGGTTTGAATCTTTTGCTCTTTATTTTCCAATAAGTTCCTTTTATTTTGAACTTTTTTTCTTAGTATTGTCTCATATTATAGCCATGTCTGAGTAAAATATGGATTTGTTTAGGCTAAAAGAACGATACTAGAATTTTTTAGGAATAAGGTGTTTAAGAATTAGGAAATTTTTCTAGGTTTTATAAGGAAATCTTCGTTGATGAATTGACTGAGAGACCTGTTTGGATGTAGAAGTTGAGAGGTTTCAAGTTTGGCTCTGGGTAGCTTAAGGGTCACGATTCCTTAAGCGGTTTTGCAATAAACCGCTTTAAAAAAGGTGACAGGCCAGGCACACGAACCCCGAAGTATCAAGGAATTCCCCGAGTCTATAGAGCGTGGCAACACGCATTGATGCTAGGGTACCTTTTAGCTCGCATATATTCTAGGTTAATAAAACCGAATTAAAACCCCAAGATCTTTGGAACTTTGTTGCTTTAGCTAGACTTTATTTTAGGTTGCTACTAATTAGGCAGCTTTGTTGTTAGCTGAGCTAGATCATGGCCCAACGAAATAAAAATGTTGCAGGCTCTTCTTCTCAAAGAAAAGATAAAGGCAAGCAGAATGCGTCCGAATATCCTATTCCCCACTTCGGCCCAGTGGTGGACAGGGGGATCATAGTAGATCCTAACGCCTTTTTCGAGGCCGAGCACATCGTGTCTCGAATAACGACTCAAGGGAAGGTGAACAAGATATGGCTGAGCCACGGGATCAAGATTGGGACTGATGGATTTATTGCCCAACCTCTGCTGTAAGAAGAGCAGAGCTACGCCCCACTTCAAGATGACTTTGGGGCTTGCAGTGATGAGCACTTGAAAGTAGGTGCTTTTCTTCCCCTGGACCAGTACTTTGTAGACTTTTCAAACTACGTCGAACTAGCTCCATTCCAGCTCTCGCCAAACTCGTATCGGCTTTTGGCAGGGCTGAAATATTTATTTTTGAGGCACGAGCGGGAGGTCCCCACCCCGACCGATATTATGTACTTCTTCTGCCTCAAAGCCAACCCTGATCAAAAGGGGCGAGGTGACAATTTCTACTACCTCACTCGTTTCCCCAACACGGCCTTCGTCATTGACCTCCCCAACCACCCAAATGACTATAAAGATCAATTCTTTATGTTGAATGTGTTCAAAAACTGCACTCACTGGTACTTCAACTGTCTTGGTAAGTCTCATAACTCTCCGAACTCCATATGCGAATTCCATTTTTTATTAAGTTTAACCCTCCTAACTAAGTTTGTTATTGGTGCAACTATATTCAAGTAGATAGGGCGATTTGAGACCCTTGGAGTTCAGTACGAGATGCTGTCCCGTCTTTCTTTGAAGGAGAAGGAATTCCGAAGGGTAGTGAAAGATGCTATCATGGTGGCCTGCAATCTGATCTGCAAAGATAACATGTTGGTTATCAGAACTCGAGGTCCGCCCCCAAGCTTCCCCCTCTTCAAGAAGTCTCGCCCGTCATTGAAGATACCGAGGAGGAAGAAGAGGTGGCGTCGCTGGTGTGCAAGAGAAGAACTCCTGAGGATGGGCAGCATCCTAACACAGACCAAGCTGAGTCTGAGGTAGCAACCGACACTTTTGGCCAAGCTAACCCTTATAGAGAATTAGATCGAGCTGCTGCCAGTTTTAGGCTAATCTGATTCAACCCACGTCAGCTCGTGAGTCGACATCCTGTTGACCCGGACCTGAACACAACCCTCCTCCAATGCGTGGATCATTTGGTGGTATGCTACCACCATAGCTACCCTAGATGCACTGTTGTGATAGACGATACCTTCCATTTTAGGTCCACAATTTTTGAGGAATATGGTACGAATCGTAGGACATGGCCTTCCTTACGTCATGGTGTATTCTCCCTTGGTTTTAGGCAATTTGTAGATGAGTCCAGCTTGGAGAAAAAGCCTGAAATGTAATAATTCTAGAGCACCCCCCCCCCCCCCCCCCCCCCCCCCCCCCCACACACACACACATCTATGGTAGTCTTAGAGTTAGAGGTTTTACCCAATCTAGTTCATAACCTCGAGCCGATTGTAATAGATTCATCCTCTAGCTTGGAGGGTAAGGTTCTTGCTTTGTTCTTTTCTTTGCATTATTTTGAGTAAATATTTATTGTATATGAATCCTCTGCTCATTCTTTTGTAGGTGAAGAGATGGATTTGATGAGTGCCTTGGGTTTAAAGGGTGCCTTTAAGGCTGGTGGGGCCGGAGCTGGACCCATGAAAAAAAGGGATAGAGTGACAAAGAAACATGCCTCCAAGACTAGAATTTCCACCGAGTCTCCTATCAAAGATAAAGGTGCTAGCTCCACCAGGGAGCAGCAACAACAGGCTCAGCCCCCACCTTCGGTAATGACAGTTGCCATCCTTGAGGCTCCTCCTCCTCTTCCTCGATATGCATATCCCCCGGTTCCCCGGATATGCATATGGTGGGCCCTGCATAAAGAGCCAATGTTAAGGACCTGAGGGCCATGGAGGAGCATACTGCCGAAGATTTTCTCGAGTTTGCCATGGGAATGAATCTCACTGTGATCCACCTTCATTCCTCCTATAGTACTTCTTTTTCTTTTCCCTTTTTTTTTTGAACTAACCTTGACATGCATTTTCCCTTTGCAGTCTGTCCTAGCTCAACTCTGTGGTATTGCTTGGGTTAAATTTAGGAGGGATGAGCTCCAAGCCGCTTTGGTCACTTCCCAAGAAAACGAGCGGATTACCAAGGTTGCCCTGGCCACATCCTAGGAGAAAGAGCGACTTGCCAAGGTTGCCCTGGCCACTTCTGTAGCACCCACATTATTTTGATATAATATACCCAATAATCACATGATTGTATTGCATTACATATCATACAATATGTATAATTTGAGCTTATGCATATTCTTATAAGTGTTTTCATGTATAAGTATAAAAGTTGTGTGTATGATGTTTATGTGTATGCCAATATTTTTAACCTTGTGGCATTTGAGTTGTCTTTTATGGGTGTTTGATGTGCTCAAGATATAAGAAAGGATGAAAAATATGGACAAGGCATGAAATCAGGTGAGAAAAATGAGATATAGAAGGAAAAAGATATTAAGCGGTGAAAAATAGTACAATGTCAATTACCAGTATTTCGATGTAAAATTGAGTATTAGTGGATTTACCAAATATAATTGAGGTATGGTTAATATCTCATTGATGAAGTAAAAATGGTTTTAGAACCCTTAGATAAAGTCTTGATGGGAGGTATACATTATTAGTAGTGTTGACGCAGAGTGAAAACGACCTTAGCATAAGTGCGCTACGCTCAATCGGGTAAGCATAACTATTGGGTATGAACTCATATGGACCTAAGGTTTGATGTGAGTGTTTCACAAATAAGGATAATAGGCCTAGTAGATGATTAAGTCGAAATTATTGAAATGATAAGGTTTTCAAAAGTCAAAAAATGAAATGATAAGGTGAAAGGTGTAAAATTTTGATACAATAAGGCCAAATCATTGAAAATAAAGGATTGTCATCAACCTTATCACTTTACACGACCAAGAATCTAAAAAAAAGAGAGAAAATAAAACCAAAAAAACATTTCTTGGCTGGCTTGAAGAAATTCTAAGGAGATCCAAGTTAAATCAAAGCCAAAGAAGTGGATTAAGCTTAGTTTTGGCCTTTGTATGGTAAGTTCTTGTACTTGGAAGTTAAACCACATTTTTAAAAAAAAATTTGAGAGCTTATCTATGGTGTTTTATTTTTTTTTAAATATTTCTTGGTGGTTTCCAAGTGGTTTAGGTTTATAAAAGCTAGAAGAGATTGTTTTCGCCGAAAAGGTGCTCGGTATATGAAATTTTGTGTTTTATGAAGTTTTTGTGGTTCTTGGAGTACAAACTGATTTTTGGTTATTTAATTGAGTTTATAAGAGGGTAGATATATTTATAAATGTTGTAATAGACATGGAGACTCATTTAATTTTGGTGATGATCTTGGAAATTAGAATTTTATCAAAATCGGTATATGATAACTTTATGATGAATTATGTTGGTATTTGGGATATGTGGTTATCGCAGGTTATTTGATGTTGTTTACTGATTGATTTTGATATTTGGGGATAGCTAAAATTAAGGGGAAGCTCTGTCAAAATTTATCAAAGTGTCTAAAGATAAATCTAATGCTCTATCTAAGTGGTTTAAGGCATTTTGGGCATGATTGGATATGATGTTTTATGGATATTTTTAAATGATAGTTTAATGCCTTACTACCATCATTATGATGTGAATTTCATGCCATTGTCAGGATAAGCACATCAACACCTAAGATACCACTTGTTACACGGTGAAGTATATTTTGGACACAAAGTAAGTAAAGTACTCAACTGCAACACAAGAATTACCTATTATGTGAAAGTATGCATTGTATGAATATTTTGTGAGTAAGTTGTATTAACATACATTGACACTTCATCATAAATTTGTATGTATTATATAATAGTGATATGGTGAATTATTATATGATATAAGACCATGCATGATATTATGATGATTAATTATGTGATGCCTTAGCAAGTTTTATGCAACATAAAAGTAAGTTGTAATGAGAAGTTTAAGTTCAGTGCCACTGTTTTGAAAAGGCAAATGAAAGTGTAAGTAAGTGTAAACAGAGGCCTATAGTTAGGCTCATAGTGGCAGCCCAATAATTTGGGCTAGGTTTAGTGAACCAATTATATTGTTTGCCATGTTCCTATTTTTATTTCTCCTCCATATGAGTTATTGTTATATGTATTGACACCACAGTGTGTGGCCGCCTTAACTCTTGAGCCTGATGGGGCAACGGTTGAATAATGTTTTTAATGTGCCCTACTGTGGTGATGGCTAGCTGAAGGAGAACCCATGGGATTTTATATTATTTGTGTAACAAGCCCTGCAGGCATTGGCCTAATCAAACAGTATGCACAATATTAAGGGGCCAAAAATTTAAAAAGAAGTTGTGTATGTCCATTGACATTGGGTAATCATTAGCATTGCATGCATTACTTTGCTTACTGAGCTTTAGGCTCACAGTTGTCCTGTGTGGCAGGTAGAGAAAGAAATGAGTGAATGCCAAAGGAGAACTGAAGCATGGTCCTGACCCTGATTTGTACATATGAACATATCGACCTTTTGTGGGTTATTTCAATTTATCAGTATGTATGGTTGTAATAAAGAGTGAAGTTATGTTTTGAAAAAGAATTGGGTTATTTAATACTTATGTATAATATGTTTGAGACACACTTTATGTTTAATGTAAATAATGTGAAATAAGTTTTCTTTTAAAAAAAAATCCAGACTTCCACTGAAAGTAATTATGATATAGTTTTAAAACGTAACACCTCAGATATGGTTTTAACTAAAATAAGTGAGGGTGTTACAACTTTGCAAGAGAATGAACAGATCGCTATAGACTAGGTCGTGGAAACGATGGGACCAGCTGCAGGCCGAGACTGATAGACTCGAAAAGAAACTTGACGAGGTCGAGACCAGAGCCAAGGAGGAGATCGAGAAGGTGGGGCTGGAGATTGCAGACTCGACGAATTCTCTGAAAGAGATGCTCTACTGGTGCTGGGATTTCAACCAGGACGGAGATTTTTCCTTCATGGAGCCGATGTTTTGGGAACCTTATCTTGCGAAGTTTAAGGTTTGATTCTCACAGGAACCTTCTGAGATTGTTGATGCTTCCAGAGCTGATGATGGGGATGACAAGGAGGTGACATCACTTGAGCAAGTTGACGGAGCTTAATGATGCTTTTTTTTGCTTTTTTTTTCTTGTAATTAAGTCCTTACGGATTGAAACAATTGCCTTTGGGCTCAAATTGAGGTTTTTTCCTCCTTGAGATAACTATATTCTTTTTAGTACATGTAAGCTTGTTTGTGATCTATTTTTGTTCCCCTTAATATATTATTTTCTCGTGTTTATGAATCTCGAATTCTTGTACACTCAAAATCGTATGGGTTGTCTTTAGATTGGGATAGGTTCTTGATGGCTCGACTAAATAATTTTAGTCGATATCTTGGCTGTACCCAAGAGTTTGCTCGCCTAATTGCATTATACCTATTAGGAATCAGGCCTCGGACCTAGGTTGTGTCCAAGAATTTTGTTTGCTTAATAACATTGTACGTGTTAAGAATCAAGCCTCGGACCTGGTTATATCCAGGGTTTCCTAGTTGTCTTCTAGGTTTTGTTTTTAGAGATTTCCCGACTTAGTTCATAGTCGGAATTATTTTGAAAATCAAAGCTTTAAAAAGCCCTTGAATAATCAATTTTTCCAAATTATAAGTTTCAATCTTTATCCGAATATGCTAAACTCTTTTAAAAGCTCTCTTCAGTTATGTGCCCCCCAAGCGACCAAAACATATAAATGTTCTAGGTCGCTTTTACAAATGAGTACGTGATACTTTGCATGGAACAATACAAAAAACATTAAAGAAAAAAGTAATTATGCCAACTACTACTGATAGTATTTTTTACGGTGCAAGGCTTTCTAGGTCCGTGGAGTATTTCTCCATTCAACTGAGCTAGTTTAAAGGTCCCTTCTCATAGGATTTCACCCATCTGGTACAAACCTTCCTAGCTCAGTCCTAACACACCATCCTTGGGATATTTACTTGCCAAAAACACCCTCTGGAGAACTAAATCACCGAGTCCAATTCTGCGATCTTTCACCTTTGATTTGAAGTAGTGAGCGATTCTCTGCTGATAATGGGTGAGCTGTAATTATGACGCTTCTTGTTTTTCCTCGATAAGATTTAGGGATGCACTGAGTAGCTCGTGGTTTTAATCTTGATAAAAGGTTTTCTATCTATGGGTCGTCACCAGTGCCTTCATCAGGATCATAGCCTCACTTTCAAAGGTCAGAGAGAAGGGGGTATGTCCTGTGGAGGTGCGATGTGAGGTTCTATAGGCCCAGAGTACTTGTGGGAGATGCTCAGGCCATAATCTCTTGGCTTCATCTAACCGCTTCTTTAAGCTCACCTTTAGGGTTTTATTTACAGCCTTGACCTACCCATTAGCCTGCGAGTATGCTACCGACAAGAAACTCTTGGTTATGTCGTATTTTCACAAAATTTTGTGAAGAGATCACTATCAAACTGAGTTCGTTGTCAAACGAGATATTCTTTGGGAGCCCAAATCAACATATGCTATTCTTTATGATGAAATCCAGGACTCTCTTTGAGGTTATGGTCACCAGAGGCTCGACCTCAACCCACTTTGTGAAGTAGTCGATGGCGACAACAACATAACGAACTCCTCATCTTGTTGGTAAAGAATCAATCAAGTCGATCCCCCATTCTGCAAACGACCAAGGGGATAAGATCGTGGTTAACTTAATGGATGTTGCTCGTGCAATTGTGGCGAAGCGTTGGAACTTGTCACATTTTTGCACATATGAGACCAAGTCCTTTGTCAGCGTAGGCCAAAAATAACTCTGTCTCAATACCTTCAGAGCCAAGTTTTGCCCCGTAGCGTGGTCTCCGTAGAAACCTTCGTGTATTTCTTGCAAGATAGTCTGCGCTTCCTCGAGCATAACACATTGCAGGAGACGTAGCAAATG
This sequence comes from Humulus lupulus, assembly GCF_963169125.1. Classification (NCBI taxonomy): domain Eukaryota; kingdom Viridiplantae; phylum Streptophyta; class Magnoliopsida; order Rosales; family Cannabaceae; genus Humulus; species Humulus lupulus. The sequence goes on along the minus strand of NC_084797.1, from coordinate 213,810,958 downwards.
CCCTCGTTGATATAGAATTCCTTCAACCATAACGTAACGCGGAGCTTGATATAGCAATTTTCTTGCGTCCTTTCGATCGCCTGGTAACTTACTAGTTGTGAGGTACTCCACTATGGGGTTCATCCAGGTCGCTTTTATGTCAATCATTCCGACCTCTACTAATTATGCTAATATGCTCAGTTTTTCCAAGAACTCCACCGAAACTACATTCAGCGTGTCCGCCTCTTTGGTGGTAGCAAGTCGCACTAAAGCATCAACATTGGAATTCTGTTCGCGAGGTACTTGTTCAATGGAGCTAAACTCAAATTTAAACAACTCGCCTTTAACCTTAGAAAAATCAAGTCTCCATCTTGATATCGGAAGCTTGATATTCCCCCAATATTTAATTAACCATGAGCTGGGAATCAATATAACATTGGATTGCCTTTGCTTTTAATTCTTTCACCACCCTTATTCCTGCCAATAGGGATTTATACTTGGCTTCGTTGTTGGATGCTTTGAACCTGAACCTAAGGGCCATATGGAATCGATGCCCCTAAGGTGAAATCAAAATTATCCCAGCTCCTGATCCATTTTCGTTAGAGAATTCATCAACGAAGATTTTCCATAACTCCTACACTGGTTCTTTCATCAACTTGTCCTGAAAACCTGTGCACTCGGCCACGAAGTCATCAAGGGCTTGAATCTTGATCGTCGTGTGTGGCATATACAGTATCTCAAACTGGCTGAGTTCGATGGCCCACTTTAGTCGACGTTCCGATGTTTCAGGATTTTGCAAGACCTGCCTTAAAGGTTGATCGGTTAAGACGTGGATGGTGTGGGACTGAAAGTATGGTCTGAGCTTTCTTGAAGCCAAAATAAGACAAAATGTGAGCTTTTCTATTAATGCATATCGGGACTCAGCTCCCAGAAGTATTTTACTTACGTAGTGCACTGGTTTTTGTGCCCGATTCTCCTTTCAAAACACAGCGCTAACTGCATTTTCCGTGACATCTAGATATAGAAGCAAACATGCTCTAGCTGCCGGTTCGATAGTATGGGGGGTTCAACTAGGTGAGATTTTAGGTCGTGAAACACCTCTTCACATTCTTCGGTCTACTCGAACTTTTTGTTTCCTCTGAGCAAGTTGTAAAATGGGAGACACTTGTCAGTGGATTTTGAAACGAAGCGGTTTAGGGCCGCCACTTTTCCAGTTAAGCTCTGTACTTCTTTACGAGACCTAGACGAAGGCATTTCCAATAACGATATGATTTTCTCTGGATTTTCCTCTATCCCCCTTGTGTTGACTATAAACCCCAGAAACTTTCTCGACGAGACTCCAAAAGTACACTTCTGGGGATTTAACTTCATGTCGTACATCCTTAGTACGCCAAAACACTCTTCCAAGTCGGACACATGGTTACTGTCAGTATTTGATTTATCGAGCATATCATCGACATGCACCTCCTTGTTTTTCTTGATCTGGTTAATGAACATTTTGTTGACTAATCGTTGATATGTTGCACCGACATTCTTTCGCCAGAATGGTATAACTTTGTAGCAGTATACATTATGCTCAGTCATAAAGCTGGTATGCTTTTGGTCTGTAGAGTTCATCATGATCTAGTTATATCCAGAATATGTGTCCATGAAAGACATGAGATCGTGACTGGCTATTGCGTCTACTAACATATCAATTCTAGGTAATGGGAAACAGTCCTTGGGACAGGCTTTGTTAAGATCAGAGAAATCAATGCAAGTTCTCCACTTCCCATTTGGATTCGGGACCAGAACAGGGTTAGCAACCCAGGTCGGATATTTTTCTTCCCTGATAAATCCGCATTTAAGAAGGCGATCTACTTCTTCTTCTAAAGCTTCCGACCATTCTCTCCCCAAAAGCCTTCATATTTGGGACTTTGTAGGCACATTCCTATCCAAGTTTAAAGTATGCATTATTACACTCGGACTGATTCCCACCATATCTTCATGTGACCAGGCAAAGATGTCCAGGTTTTTTGTCAAGAATTTAACCAGCTTCTTCCTTTAAGCCCCAAGATTTTTCCCAACTTTTACAACTCGTGAAGGTGTCTCTGGGTCGATGCTAATTTCCTCGAGCTCTATCACAGCTTGGAGCTCAAACCTGTCCTCACCTAATTGCAGATCAATGTCATCTTGTTGGGCGACCTCATTATCTCCTTCTTGAGGTTTTTTCGCCCCATGGGTAACTTCCATTACCCGGGGCTCCTCTCCTCCTTCGACTATGACCATTGCCTGCTGCCCGAGTTGTGATTTTCCTTTCATGACGATGTTGTAGCATTCTCTGGCAGCGAGCTGGTCTCCTCTCACATTACATGTACCTGAAGTTGAGTGAAACTTTATCGCCAAGTGTTGGATCGAGGTAATGGCCTCAAAAACCATCAGCGTGGGTCATCCCATAATCATGTTATACGCAGCCAGACAATTGATTACAACAAACTCGAGTATTTTTGAAATAGTTCGCGTATCATCCTGATGCGTAACCACCGGTTCGATTGTCCCCATGGTTGCTATTCTTTTTCCTGAGAATCTGTACAATGTCATTGAGGTTACTTTAAGATCGATTACAGACTATCCCATCTTTTCTAGGGTGGACCTGAATAGCACATTTACTGAGCTCCTATTATTAGTCAATATCCTTCGTACCCTTCAGTTGGCAAGCTGAACGGTTACCACCAGCAGATCATTATGTGGGAACTGAATGTGACTAGCATAATCTTCAGTGAAAATTATTAGTTGTCTCTCCAACCGTTGTTGTTTTGATAACCGTTGCTCCGGGATAAATTAAGCTCCATTGTGGCTTTTCAGCTCATGTATATATATCTTTTGGGATCCATTGCTCGTGCTAGCCAAATGGGGTCCTTTGACAATAATGGTTATATCTCCTCCTATTATTGGACGAGGGTCAACTTTGTTCCCCTGATCTGTCTGAATTCTAGGCTGACCTATCGGAGTATATGGAGCTGGACAAGAATTCTTCCTAATTGATTGATTGGGAGTGACTCGGTTTCGAGCATACTGGGCTAACGGTCCAGCCCGAATGAGAGTTTCGATTTCATCCTTCAATTGTTGGAAATCATCAGTGTTATGGCCGATGTCATTGTGATATCAGCAAAAATTAGAGGGATCTCTCTTCGCCCTCTGGTGCCTTAATGGCTCTGGTTTATCCCATGTAAGACGATTAGAGTGTGCAAGAAAAATATGCTCTCATGTATCTGTCAAGTCAGTGTAGGTGGCATAGACTTGCTTGAATTTTTCCCTGGGCTTGTTCTTCTTTGTGCCACTCAGGTCGCCCCACCATTCTCTTTCCTCTTATTGTTTCCCACCTTATTATTCTGGGTGACAGGTTGAGCCATAGCTGCAATATCTGTCACTGCTCCAGCGGACTGAATAGGGATCTGGCTAGTTCCTGCGATAGTAATCGCACCTCCTCTAAGTTTATCCATTCCTGAGTCTGGGCCAAGAACTCATCTACACTTTTAACTCCTTTTCACTGGAGCTCCTGCCATAAATCATCTCCTACCGTGATTCCCGTCCTCATTTCCATGAGCTTAGAGTTATCATCATCATCTCTAGCTCGTGCTACATTGTTGGTGAACCTACTTAGATATGATTTCAACGAATCACCGGGTTGTTGTTTTATGTTAGGCAATGAGTAAGTCTCGACGCGAGTTTCCTTTGAAGCTCAAAAACGCTCTCTTGAACCACTATCTTTTGTATTTTTTGAACCACTGTCTCGCAGGTCCGGTCAGAGTTGCAGAGAACAAAATACATCTTAGGTCAAACCCGACATTGTGGGCTATCATCAGCGTATTGAACGTCCTAAGGTGGTTGGATGGATCTAAGTTTCCATCAAACGTAGGCATGGTTGACATCCTGAAGCCAACAGGATACGAAGCTGCTATAATGTTTGGGGAAAAGGCTCAAGCTCCTCATCAGAATCACAATCATCAATTCCTTTTCTAGATAAAAGTCTCTAGAGTAGCTGGCGGCTGTTCGCCAGCCCCTATTCTATTTTACATGTTAGATGTGTTGTTTTCCCTCCAAGTTCGAGCTTTGTTAGGTGGGAGATTCCCATTGTCGTGCACGATAGACAGACCTCCCCCATGCTGAGTATAACTCATATCATCATTGCGAGCTGGACACCTCCTTTGTAAATTCAGATGGTCACACAGGTCAGGATGTGGATCAAAACGAGGACTTTGTGCGGAACTCAGATGATTCCTCAGGTCGCTTTCAGACCTGCCTCCACGCCGACTCCCTGTCCAGTAACTTCCATTAGCAAAACTTATGACCCACGACTGAGATCGAGGATCTGGATTATCAGTGCGAGGTCATGGGACGTAGATGTTTACTGATGGGGGAGGATTTCTCCTGCTATTCCCATGATCTGGAGCGTCTTCCTATGGGCACGGTGGTGTTGGATGTCTAACCAGTGATGGCGGGTGTCTTATCGGTGAGGCTATCCTTGTCCCATCAGGTCGTACTAAATTAGCCTGTTGCCGTTCTACCCTGATTTCTTGAGTCCTTTGTACCTGTGTTTCTGATGGCGGCGCAGGGGGATTCATTGGGGCATTTTTTCTCCGTGAATTTGTCCCAGCTCGCCCTGTTTGGCTGTTGTGAGCATTCCTTGGAATCTGTTTGGAAGGCACAGAGCTGGGGTCGCAGTTCTGACCGATCAACTAACATGGGGATGATGGTTCCTGTAATGATTAGTAGGTTGAGCACTCCACTAATTTCACTCTGAAGGTACAAAGCTCTGAGTTTCAGTTCTGATAGAACATCTGGGAATGGGTCAGTTATTCCTCTGGGACCTATGGGGCCCACTTTGTCTCTTTCTGACACTGACATCGGTTGCAAGAGGGGGTAACTGAGCCAAGACCTCCTCGATCTGCTTGTTAGCCTGAGCGAGATGGCTACTTAATTAGGCATTCTCCATCTCAATGGATGTTAGATATCCTGGATCACAATTTGGTGGGTGTGGTGCTGAACTCCCAGTATCGTCTTGGCCCATAGGTTGCTTTCCAGGGCGTTGCTGAACGTCTGAGCCTTTTTCAGTGGAAACGATCGTATGATGCGCCTCTTGGTCACCAGGCTGCTCCATTTCATTATCGTGCATTGATCGGGTGACCACCATGATGAATGTTTGAGTAAACTCGTAAGGGATTAAGCACCAATGAACTCTCAACGAAAGCACCAAATTATTGATGCAGTTTTTCGCCAACAGTAGATTAAGAAGTCCAATAACAAAGATATTAGTGCTCTTTTTAAACCGTAATGAATTGTATGAACAACTTCTCACAATCACAATTTAACGTGGTTTAGTGGTTAAAATCCACCTAGTCCATGAGACAATATTTTGATCTCTCACAATTTCTGCAGAGTTTTCATATTACCAAAATTCGTCCTTTTTCTTGTCCATTATCCCTGATATTTATAGTGGATATTCCTGGACAAGCTTGGGCAACCGTGTGCATAAATAGGTAAACAATCAATCAATATAATTCCCATTTACATAGGGATATGATTGCCTATGGAAATTACTCTCGTTATCTCGAGCAATAAATGTGTAATATAACCTAGGAATTAATGAGCGTATAAGGGACCTCCTAGTCTTTTGGGATCCCTCACTGTGCGTCATGACAAGGTTTCCACGAGCTGAACATCTTCATCGAGCTTGTGATTAAAGAGTGTACAAACTTTAGTTCAGATTAAGATCAGAGCATCCGAAAGCCGATCTGGCCGTTACATGTCTCGAACTGGATTATTGTTTTGAGAGGCGATCTAGAGATTATCCACATGTCGCACTGCCAAGTCCTAACTCGAGCTGCTCACATCAACGTTAGCTAGATGTTCTATTCGCATGTATTTTCCATGTGTTTATCTGACAGCTGTACCCCTAGCTGAATGATTCAGTCCACACTTATTTTGGGGTACAACACTTAATTTTTATAAAATTTTGCTAGAATAAATATTTAGTAAATATATTAATATAAATTTAAATATTATAAAATATTATTATAATAATATTCAACACAAAACTAGATATTTAATAATAGTATTAATATAAATTCACATGTTATAAAATATTATTATTACAATAATATATAATACATAATACATAATAAATACATTATAAATAAGTGTCATGTGTGTACAAATAGTATGCCTGTCTAACTAAATAAGAAATTAGAATAACATTTATCTTCTATCAAGAATAAAGAAGTTTCTTATCCAATCATTGAGGTGTGATTTGAATAATATCACGAATGTTTTGTACCTTAAATATGGTAGTTTGTGATTAAAAAGTTATCGTAATATTTAAAAAAAAAACCATAAACAATATTTTGGTTTAATTTTTCTTTTATATGTTTATGCCATTATTTTATATATAATATTGTTTATTTATTAAAATTTATATGACAATCATAAAAACTTAAAAAAAATAATTTATAAATTTTCTAAGTAAAACTAAGCAATCATGTATTCCACGTTGCCTGTACTAGTATATATATACATATATATATATCTTCTATATAAAAAGTGTGTGGATAACATAAATTCTTGGTCTTAACAATTTGTTTAGTTAACTTTAACGGAATATTCTAAATATTTAACAGAATATACCTTTAAAATGAATTAAAAATACATATTTATTAATTATATTAATATAAATTTAGATTTAAATTCAATTGTTATAAAATATCATTATTATAATAATATATAATACAAGACTATATATTTAATAATTATATTAATATGAATTCAATTTTTATAAAATATTATAATAATATATAATACAAGACTAGATATTCAATACTTAAATTAATATAAATTTAAATATTATAAAATATAATAATAATAATAATAATAATACATAATCTTAATTTTTATTACAAAAAATTATCATTTATGTTTAAAAAAGGTTATCATATTTGTAGCGTCCCAAATTTGCTAATAAGGCTTAAGGCCTTGATTAGCGCGTCGGGAGGGAAATAACTGATTTATTTACGTTATTATATGATTTTTGTGATTATGTGATTATAAATGCATGTTTAGGTAAATTAAATATGCATGTGGGCCTCATTTGGTTATTAGGGGCATATTTGTAATTTTAGCCCATTGAGGGCATAAATGCAATATTTGTGTATATTGTGAGTGATACTACAAGTGAGTGGTGATATATTTGTGATGCACGATCCGAAATGATCCTAGGGAGCAGATTATCTAGACAGTTACAATGGGGTCAAATACTCAGCTCGGGAGGAGCCTAGGGGTATTTTGACAATGTTATAAGTTTTCGGGAAAAATTGAGTAATAGGTAGTAATTTAATAATTATTTTGACATGTCGGTATTAAACGAGGATTTATAGGAACACTCGAGGAATTAGCGGGACTTGGCAATTGATGAAATTTCCCTTGATGATACTTGAGGACATAGATAGACTTAAGGGGCAATTTAGACTTTTTGGAAAGAGGATATACACAGTTTAAGGAGCTGACACTCTAGAAGGACTTAGAGGAAAACAAAAGGAAAAGGAACTCACAGCTCTCTCTCCCTTTCTCATTCGGCTCACCTTCTCTCTCTATGGTGCTTGGTGTTTGAAGAATTTTTGAAGGAATTTAGGCCAGAAATTCAAGGGTTCAAGGTTGGAACTTGGGAGGCTAGAAGCTTGGAACTCAGGGAATTAGTTCAGAGGCTTAGTCAAGTTCAAAGGTAAGCTCTTAAACCTGATCATCAAGTTGTATCCTACTGGTTTTGTTGTTAGAACTTAAGCTTGCATGAGGTCTGGTTTTGTTAGCTGTATTTGGTTTGAATTTGGGTATCTTGTGAGAGTATGAATTACTTAGAAGTTTAGTTGTGATGTTTAGACCGTGGAAATAAGAATTCTGGGCTTGGTTTTTAATTTTGGCTAGAACATAGAATGAAGCTTTGTGGTTTTTGGCTGGAAAGAGGAGGAGAAACCTAGGATTTCTGGGTTCGAAGGGGGCGCGCTGCGACCCAGCTCTGGAGCGTCGCGACGCGTGTGCCCTGTAGGCCTTGGGTGTGCTCTCAAGTTTGGGGGCGCACCGCGACCCTAGGGGGCAAGTCGCGGCCAGCCTCCCTTGTGGCTTGGGTTCATGGTCTCTGATTTTGGAGCAAGTCATGACTCTTGGGGCCAAGTCGTGGCCCGCCTAGGGTTTTTTGCCTCATGTTGGTTTATAGGTTCGGTAAGGCTCGGGGGCTCGAACCTGGGAGCTCGAGAAAATTTCTACTACCTAGTCTAGTAGAAATTAAGGCCCCGGAAGCTAGAATTAGATCTCAAAGTTATTTATTGGTTTAGAACATGATGGATGGCTATTATGAATATGTTGGGACTAGGTTTTCAACGAGGCTCGTGTTAGAGTTCTGTGCTCGGGATTGCAATGCTCAGATAGCTTGGGACACATGTAAGAAAACTGTTGTAGCCGTAGAGTAGGGCGTGGCTCTATCGATTGAATTGTAGGGCGTAGCCCTAGTGTTTAAGTTAAGTATATGTTTAAATATCTGTTATTATATTATGTGATGCATATTTGTGAATGAACGACGAAGGCCGAGAACGACAGGGAGCTGTGTACGACAAGGGGCCAGGATCGGTATTGAGCACGCAGAGTGCAGGCCGTTAGGGCGAGGTTTATTTTTTTGGGAAAATGTACTGTAATAGTTGATTTGTCTCCTAAGTAGACCTTAAATGTATTTTTAGATGTAAAGTATTTTCTAAACAATATTTTGGGATCCCAAATGTTTAACTCATTATGTTTTCAATGAATGACCACATTTTTAGCTACACTTTTAACATAAAACCTTGATTAGCGAGCTAATGACATGATTTAAACTCACTTAGTAAGGACTTTAATGAAGTAGGGCGTTATAACTTGCTATCAGAGCGAGCCAAGGTTTATGGTTCCTGGAGATCGACCGAATATGTAAGTTCGCTGCTAGTGACAAGCTCGACTCAGGGTTGGTTGGTAATTATTGAATTATATGTTTAATTACTTTGTAAAGTGCCCTGCTTGCCTGAGTATTTATGTAGAGGATGATGAATGAGCTGGCATATGCATGATGCTAGGGCATGACCCCCTTGATTGTTGCATGCTATCTATGGTATGTGGATTTGTTGGTTGTGATTGGTTGATGTGAATTGGGAGGTGGTTTTGGATGTTGCTATCATGCCTAATGAGCGACGTCATTGATTGTAGGCATATTATTGTGATGCCTCGGTGATCAATCAAACTCCGCGGCAATAGGGTCGAGGATGACAACCAGGGTAAGGACCCTCCACCTGCCCCACCAATTGGCAACATTTATTTGCCGAGATGGCAGCTAGACTTCACCAAACAGAAGAAGAGCTTCGACAGTTAAGGCAACAGGCCCCTCCTTAGGGCATTGGGTTGCAGGTACCACAAGTTGTGGCACTAGTGCCAACCCAGCCTACCTTTGAAAATAGATCGGAACCTTTGTATGAAAGGTTCAGGAAGCAGCATCCTCCCACCTTCGAGGGTGGACCAGACCCACTGCAGGCAGAGCAATGGATGAAGATGATGTCGTCCATCCTAGATTTCATGAGGGTAGAAGGGAATGGGAGGGTAGCTTGTGCCAACTACATGTTGAGAGAAGACGCTCGCATTTGGTGGGATGTTGTGTCGCAGAGAAGGAATGTTACAGTTATGACCTGGGAAGAGTTCAAATTTTTTTTTTAATGAGAAGTATTACAGTGTTGAAATCTGAGCTGCGAAGGTTGATGAGTTTACCAACCCGACTCAGAATTGAATCATGGTTACTGAGTATGCTCTAAAGTTTGACCGATTAGTGAAGTTCGCGCTGGATCTAGTGCCGACTGACATGGCATGGAGTGATCATTTTGTGCGGGGATTGAATGTCATGATCGCCCGTTATGTCAAGATAACTTTGGATACGGGGACTACCACCTATGCTTAGGTAGTGGAAAAGGCCGTTATAGCTGAGGGGCCCAAGGATCAGATATGGAGAGAGAGCGCTGCTAGGCGTGATGCTCGGAGGATGGTGCCTCCTTTTACTGGATCTAGTCGGGGTAGTGGCCTCAGTGAGAAGAAGAGAAAGGCCCCAGAATCTTTTGTTCCTCCTAGCTCAAATAGGAGGGCACGGGGTACTTTCAGTGGCCGTTAGGGCGGAGGAGACAACTGGAGGAATTTCCCAGTGTGTCCTCGATGCAGGTGACAACATCAGGGAGAATGTAGGATCAAGGTTTTTTTTACTTGTGGGAGCATCAGTCATTTGAGGAAGGATTGCCCACAAGCCAGGAAGGAAGAGTCGAAATAGAGCGACAGTCTCACTCCCGCCCGAGTATTTACCCTCACCCAGACTGAGGCTGAGGCTAGCCCCTTGGTCGTCGAAAATCAGATTTCTAGTGCTGGTTCTTCTTTTACAACATTTATTGATTCAGGGGATACCCATTCATTTGTTTCTGCTAGAGTGATAGATCAGCTGTGTAGACCTAGTAATTTGTATGCTAGGGGATTTCAGACTTTGTTTCCAATTGCGGAACTGGTAGTCTCTAGGAGATGGGTTAGAGCACTGGCAGTAGAGATAGACAGTATGGAGTTATTTGTAGATCTGATTGAGTTAGCGATGGATGACTTGGATATGATCCTGGGGATGGATTGGTTATCGAAGTACGGGGCAAAAATTGACTGCAAGCGCAGAATGGTGACCTTTAAACCGGAAGGGGAGGTACCATTTGTATTCATGGGGACATTGAGTGGATCGCGAGTGACTATGATTTCAGCACTGAAGGCTAGAGACCCGATGCAGGAGGGTTGCATATGATTCCTAGCAAACATTGTGGATACCTCTAGAGTTGTGTTGGTTGGGCCGAGTGAGACCAGACTGGTATGTGAGTTTTCAGATTTGTTCCCTGCAGATTTTCCAGGATTGTCACCACACCGTGAGATCGAGTTTGTTATAGAGTTGGTGCCAGGGGCGGAGCCAGTATCTAGGACACCTTATAGAATGGCTCCGGCAGAGTTGAAAAAACTGAAGATTCAGTTGCAAGAGTTACTGTATTTGAGATTCATTAGATCGAGTTTTTTGCCATGGGGTGCTCTAGTGTTGTTCGTCAAGAAGAAGGATGGATCCTTAAGGATGAGTATTGACTACAGGGGGCTGAACAAGTTGACCATTAAGAACAAGTACCCACTACCCAGGATCGACGATTTGTTTGATCAACTACAGGGGAAGACAGTGTTCTCTAAGACCGATCTTTGGTCAGGCTACCATCAGTTAAGGATTAAAGAGGAGGACATACCAAAGACCTCTTTTTGCATGAGGTATGGACACTATCAATTCCTGGTTATGTCCTTTGGATTAACCAATGCCCCAACAACCTTTATGGACTTGATGAATAGGATCTTCAAGGATTATCTAGACAAGTTTGTGATCGTATTCATTGATGACATACTGGTGTACTCTCAGTTAGAGACAGAGCATGAGCAGCATCTATACCTGGTATTACAGTGGTTAAGGGAGCATAGGTTATATGCTAAGTTCAACAAGTGTGAGTTTTGGCTACCGTAAGTAACATTTATGGGTCATATTGTCAGTAAGGAGGGGATTCTGGTTGACCCAAGCAACATTGAAGCAGTGAGAGATTGGCATAGGCCGAGTAGTGTACCAAAGGTTAGGAGCTTTTTGGGATTGACAGGGTACTATCGGCGATTCGTCGAGGGATTCTCCAGAATAGCCACACCATTGACTGAATTGACGCACAAGAAGACTAAGTATGTATGGACAGATAGGTGTGAGAACAGTTTTAAGGAATTGAAGCGGCGACTGATCACCGCTCTAGTATTGAGTCTGCCATCAGACAATGAGAAGTTTGTAGTCTATTGTGATGCTTCCAGATAGGGTTTGGGATGTGTTATGATGCAAGATGGAAAGGTAATAGCCTACGCGTTGAGACAGTTGAAGGAATACGAGCAGAGATATCCTACACATGATTTGGAATTGGCGGCGGTGGTATTTGCACTTAAGGTTTGGAGACATTATTTATATGGTGAGAAGTACGAAATATACACTGACCATAAGAGTTTGAAGTATTTATTTACTCGGAAGGATCTAAATATGCGCTAGAGACATTGGCTAGAATTGGTAAAGGATTACGATTGTGATAACTATATCATCCTGGGAAGGCCAATGTAGTGGCCGACGCGCTGAGTTGTAAGGGCCCATGACAGTTCTTCAGTTCAAGGTAGGTATCAGATAAGTTAGTTGAAGAGATGGCGAAAGCGGGTATAGAATTGGTGGTTGGTCAATTAGCCAACATCACTTTTCAGTCTACTCTCCTTGAGAGGATCAAGAAGGCACAGGGGGAGGATCCCCACTTGAGAGTGCATAAAGAGAGCGTCTTAGCTGGAGCGACTGAAGACTTCTCTATTTCGGAGATGGGACTACTGAAGTATAAAGGCCAGATTTGTGTTCTGATGGATTCTAATATTCAGTGAGAGATCTTGGATGAGTCTCAGACCACTCCCTACTCTTTACATCTGGGTATGACGAAGATGTACCAAGATTTGAGAACTTGGTATTGGTGGTCGGGAATGAAGAGGGATGTGGTGGATTATGTGGCCAAGTGTTTGACTTGTCAGCAGGTAAAGGCTGAACATCAGAGGCCAGCAGGGTTGTTGCAGCCTCTAGGAATTCCGGAGTGGAAATGGGAGGATATCACCATGGACTTCATGATTGGATTACCGAAGACCATGAGACAACATGATTCCGTGTGGGTGATTGTGGAGAGGTATACCAAATCCGCCCACTTTTTTCCCGAGAGGACGACTTATACTCTGGAGCAATATGTTGAATTGTATGTGAAGGTAATTGTGCGACTACATGGGGCTCCGAGGTCAATAGTATCCAACAGGGACCCCACCTTCACCTCTAAGTTTTGGGAGAGCCTGCAGAAGGCTATGGGCACGCAGTTGCGGTTTAGTACCGCTTATCATCCTCAGATGGATGGACAGTCTGAGAAGACACTTCAGATACTAAAGGATATGTTACGAGCCTTTGTGCTGAACTTTGGGGGATCTTGGAGTAAGTATCTCCCTTTGATTGATTTTTTGTATAATAACAATTATCAAGCAACTATCGAAGTGGCTCCGTATGAGATGTTATATGGGAGGAAGTGTAGATCACCTATCCATTGGGACAAGACGGGTGAGAGAAGGTATCTTAGTCATGAGGTTGTTCAGAGGACCAATGAGGCGATTGAAAAGATTAGAGCTTGAATACTCACCTCCCAGAGTCGCCAGAAGAGTTAATCAGACTTAAGATGTAGGAGTGTCGAGTTTCAATTCGGTGACCATGTATTTCTCAGAGTTTCTCCCTTGAGAGGAGTGAAACGGTTTGGTGTACAGGGAAAGCTGAGCCCTGGGTTTGTTGGCCCCTTTGAGATTCTGGAACAGGTTGGAGATGTAGTTTACAGATTGGCGATGCCTCTAGCTCTATCAGGGGTTCACGATGTGTTTCACGTATCCACGCACATGCTGAGTTATGAGAAATTGGAGCTGCACCAAGGTTTTTCGTATGAGGAGAAGCTGGTTCAGATTCTCTACATAAAGGATAAAGTCTTCCAGAGCAAGTCCACCGCCTTAGTAAAAATGTTGTTGAGGAACAGTAAAGTGGAAGAGGCGACTTGGGAACTTGAGACAGATATGCGGGATCAGTATCCCGAGTTATTCAGGTAATTTTGAGGACGAAATTTTTGTAAGGAGGGGATAGTTGTAGCGTCCCAAATTTTCTAATAAGTCTTAAGGCCTTGATTAGCGTGCCGGGAGGGCAATAACTGATTTAATTATGTTATTATATGATTTTGGTGATTATGTGATTAGAAATGCATGCTTAGGTCAATTATATATGCATGTGGGTCCCATTTAGTTATTAAGGGCATATTTGTAATTTTAGCCCGTTGAGGGCATAAATGCAATATTTGTGTATATTGTGAGTGATACCACAAGTGAGTGGTGATATATTTGTGATGCACGATCCGAGACGGTCCTAGGGAGCAGTTTATCTAGAAAGTCACAACGGGGTCAAATACCCGGCTCGGGAGGAGCCTAGGGGTATTTTGACAATGTTATATGTGTTTCAGGAACAATTGAGTAATGGGTAGTAATTTAATAATTATTTAGACATGTCATGATGAAACGAGGATTTATAGGAACACTCGAGGAATTAGCGAGACTTAGCAATTGAAAAAATTTCCCTTGTTGATACTTGAGGAGTTAGATAGATTTAAGGGGAAATTTAGACTTTTTGGCAAGAGGATATACACAGTTTAGGGAGCTGAGACTCTAGAAGTAATTAGAGGAAAACAGAAGGAAAAGGAACTCACATCTCTCTCTGTCATTCGACTCAAGTTCTCTATGGTGCTTGGTCTTTGGAGAATTTTTGAAGAATTTTAGGCCAGAAATTCAAGGGTTCAAGGCTAAAACTTGGGAGGCTAGAAGCTTGGAACTCAGGGAATTAGTTCAGAGGCTTAGTTAAGTTCAAAGGTAAGCTCTGAAACCTAATCATCAAGTTGTATCCTGCTGGTTTTGTTGTTAGAACTTAAGCTTGCATGATGTCTGGTTTTGTTAGCTGTATTTGGTTTGAATTTGGGTGTCTTGTGAGAGTATGAATTTCTTAGAAGTTTAGTTGTGATGTTTAGACTGTGGGAATAAGAACTCTGGGCTTGGTTTTGAATTTTGGCTAGAACATAGTTTGAAGCTTTGTGGTTTTTTGCTGGAAAGAGGAGGAGAAACTGAGAATTTTTGGGTTCAAGGGGGCGTGCTGTGACCTAGCTTTGGGGCACCGCGACGCGTGTGCCCTGTAGGCTCTAGGTGTTCTCTCGAGTTTGGGGGCGCACCGCGACCCTAGGGGGCAAGTTGTGACCGGCCTCCTTTGTTGCTTGGGTTCTTGGTCTCTGACTTAGGGGCAAGTCGAGACTCTTGGGGCCAAGTCGCAGCTTGCCTGGGGTTTTTTTTCCTAACATTGGTTTCTAGGTTTGGTAAGGTTCAGAGGCTCGAACCTGGGCGCTCGGGACAATTTCTACTTCCCAGTTTAGTAGACATTGAGGTCCCAGAGGCTAGAATAATATCTCGAAGTTATTTATTGGTTTAGAACTTGATGGATGGCTATTATGAATTTGTTGTGACTAGGTTTTAAACGAGGCTCATGTTAGAGGAATTTGCTCGGGATTGCGGTGCTCAAATAGCTTGGGACACAGGTAAGAAAACTGTTGTAATCGTAGAACAGGGCATGGCCCTATTGTTTTTATTGTGGGTTGTGGCCCTATTAATTGAATTGCAGGGCGTAGCCCTAGTGTTTAAGTTTAGTATATGTTTAAATATCTGTTATTATATTATGTGATGCATATTTGTGAATGCACGGCGAAGGCCGGGAACGGCGAAAGTCGAGAACAACAGAGAGTTGTGTACGACAAGGGGCTGGGATCGGTATTGAGCACGCAAAGTGCAGGTCGTTAGGGCGAGACTCTCCTAGGATGCTGGAGACATCCTCTCGGTGAAGACCGCAAACCAAGGGCTTGGTAAAGCACCTGGGATGACATGGCTGCTACGTGTTTAACCTGTTGGCTGCTTGTTATATGTCGTTGATAGATATGCATATGTTATTTGTTTATGTTTGGTTTTCTAGCTGGGCTTTGACTCACGAGTGTTCTATGGTGCAGGTAAGGGCAAGAGAAATGTCGACCAACCATGAGTATGTAGAGCGTGGAGCGACGGGTACATGTTCGGCCTGCCCGGCCACCATGGCTAGGGTTATTGTTTTGGGAAAATGTACTGTAATAGTTGATTTGTCGCCTAAGTCGACCTTAATTGTATTTTGAGATGTAAAGTATTTTCTAAACAATATTTTGGGATCCCAAATGTTTAAATCTTTATGTTTTCAATGAATGACCACATTTTTATATTAAATGCCTTTAAACGACTTTCATCACAATTTAGCTATACTTTTAACCTAAAACATCGATTAGCGAGCTAATGCCATGATTTAAACTCACTTGGTAACAACTCTAAGGAAGTAGTGCGTTACAATATTATATATATTCTTAAAATATCAAAAATAATATTTTGGTTTAATTTTTCATTTAATATGTTTATGTCATTCTTTTATATAAAATATTATTTATTTATTTGAAATTTATATAACAATGGTACAAATTTACTAAAAATAACTAATAAATTCTATAAATAAAACTAAGCAAACATGCATTCATGTTGCTTATATCTAGTGTATATACATATCTCATGAGTATGTTAAAATTGATCCAAAAGAAAAAAAAGAGTTTTCTTATTAATATAAATTTATTTTTTCAAAACATAGTCATCATAATTTTCTTTTCACTTTATAATTTGATCATGAAAAGATGATATTTTTTTTGGAATTTGTTGATAGAGTTGATGTTCAATTTTGTATGTTTACGAATAAATAATTGACATTCCAGCAAAACAGTTGATGTTTGACAAAAATGTTTACTGGACCAAATATTAGCTGCATATCCCTTATTAGAACATTTAATAGTGATTACATTAGAATGAATGAAGGACTAGTGGTTGCCTAACCAGAGCTAGCTTTCAATCTAGTGCTCTCTTAGGAAGGTGTTCTCTAGAACACGAATCTCTAAAACCATTATGAAACCTTCCTTAAACCAAGCATGGGATAATATGAAGGGGTGGAATGGAATGAGCTCCAATCGGGGCTGTATGAGTTATGTTCAAGAACGAAGAAGATGCACAAAAAGTGTTGGATAGAAGACCTTAGGCCATGGGAGGTGTTTTACTTGCAATTAAACCTTGGCCAGTGGACCTCCGTTACACAGAGATGGAGTTTTCTGAAACTCCGATTTGGATTCACATTCCCCATATTCTGATTGGGTATTGGACGGATGCTATCCTCCATAAGTTAGCACCAATGGTAGCTGTAACGCCCTGGATAGCCAAGACCATTACACTGTGTATTTTAAATAGTGATGGATTTGTTAATCAAGTCATTTGGATATAAACGTTTAACTAAGGACAATTAGTGGATTATTATTTAATGATTTTTGTAACGCCCTGGGTAACCAAGATCGTTACACTGTGTGTTTAAAATAGCGCAAAACCTGATAATCAGGTCGTTTGAACATAATTGTGTTTCTAAAGTCATCTGACAGGTTAGGGTTAAAATATTTTGATTATAAAATGATTGATTTTCATTAAGATAAAAGTTTGATGCATGGGATCCCAAAAATAAGGTTTACATGGAGAAAACAACCCTAAAAAGTTAATACAATAAAAGCTAGTCTATGTGGCAAAATACAATTTTGAACTTTAGTTCCTGTAATTGCCTCGGCTGTGGCGGTCGAGCAGCTGGCAATGTACACTCCGCCCCAAAGCTCTCCAACTCATGGTTGGTCCAGCTTTCCTTTGTCTTTACCTACACCACATAGCACCTGTGAGCCAAGGCTCAGCAAGAAAACCATAGTCAACAAACATAGACAACAACAACAACAAACTTAAATCCAATCAGTTCAATTAATCAGGAGAGTACAAGTATTAAGCTAGGCAACAATAAACATATACTTCCAAACATATAATTCAATCTTTAGTACAAATATATAGGTGTCAGTACCCTTAGGCCGAGCCCTTTGGTTGTTTAGCTGATCCCGGCTCGCTTAGGCGAATTGCGTTCAATACGCTTATCATCAGCCCCGACTACCTTAGGTCGTACTCTCACCTTACACATAACATATATATAATTCACCGAACACATATGTTCATATAAAGGGAATGTTAGTCCCATTCGCACCCACTTGGGTGCCGTTTTCTTACCTCGAGTCCTGAGCGATGGATAAAGAACGGTTCCGAGCACGATCCTTAGTCCTGAGCGTTAACGCTAACCCTAGTTTCATGCAACAATGGAAAACTATAAAATTCTAATCCGATTATAAATACTAGCCTCCGGGACCTCTAATTCTACTAAATCGAGTAGTAGAATTCGTCTCGAGCGCTTAGGTTTAATTCCCCGAGCCTAAGAACAAACCTAGGCTATGGCTGCCTAGGCGGGTCGTGACCTAACCCTAAGGGTTGCGGTGCACCTCAAGTCAGAGGCACAGCCTCTTGCTTCAGGGGGAGGCAGGTTGCAACTTGCCCCTAGGGTCGCGGCGTGCCCATAAATCAGCAAGCCCTCCCAGGGCCTTTTGGGTAGGCGGTCCGCGGCACGCCTCCGTGAACCCAGAAATCCCTGGGTTTCCAATGTTTTTTCCCCAACTCAAAGGCCTAGAACTTGACCCCAAACATGCACTCAAGCCAAACTAGGTCCAAAAATCCCAATGTTACCTCATAATCAATACACAAATAGCCTATAACATTAGTTCAATCACCCTTAAACCCCAAATTCAGGAACCAACCCAAGCATCCCTAAACCAATTCAAATCCAACCAGAATTCAGTAATTAGAATCTAAATTCTTTCCTCAGTTGATGGCTTAATCCTCAATTGTTCCTTGCCTGCTTCAAGCTTCAATCTTTCAGTCCCCAAGCTCTAAATTCGCAGACTTCTCAGCTAAGTTCCTTGAGTTTTCTCCTCCAAAACTTCAATGTCTTCTTAGGCACTAGAGAGAGAAAGAGAAAACGTGAGTGTGAGGGAGAGAGAATGATGAGAGTTGAGTAGCTTCTGGTGGGTTCTGGTTATGCCTAGAATTCCCACTGAGTTTATCCTTTAACTCCAAAAAGACCAAATGGCCCCTTAAACTTTCCCAGCCCCTTAGTTTCCCGTAAGGGCAAAACAGTCATTTGCCCCATTTCGCACTAATTCATTGAGTCATCCTAAAAATTCTTAATTAATCCCGTCATGTCCAACTAATTACCAAATACTTACCCATTACTCGATAAATCTCAAATATACATTAAACTTCCCAAAATACCCCTAAACTCACCCCGAGTCGGGTATTATACCCTGCTGTGACTATTCCGGTAATCTGCTCACTAGGATCGCCTCGAGCCATATACTGCAAATATATCCACATAATAATGTGGTCTCAATCATTTATGCCCTTAACGTGCCAAAGTTATAGATATGCCCTTATAAACAAGAACGGGCTCAGATGCATATTTAATACTTATAAACATGCATATAAATATATTCATATCATCATATATATCATGCATGCCACATAGTCACGTATTTAATAAATTAATCACACACATATCCAATTATGCCATCCCGGCACGCTAATCAAGGCACTAAACCCTATTAGCATTTTTGGGTTGTTACAATTTTGATCGTTGAAATAGTTGTTTTCATTAGAGAGTTTGAGTCTATACATGGGATCCCAAAAATATGTTTACAAGGCATTTATAACATAGGTCGACCTAGGCAGGAAAATTAAGTTTTGGCTTTAGTCCCTGTTGATCCCTCAGCCGTGGTGGTTGAGCAGCTACAAATGTACATGCCGCCCCTAAAGCTTGCCAACTCATGGCTGGTCCAACTTTCCCTTTCCCTTACCTGCACCACATAGCACCCGTGAGCCAAGGCTCAACAAGAAAACTTAAATCAATATATTAAATAAGCAACAAAATAATAACAATATGCTTAGAAATAATTTTCTATTCAATCAAACACACAATTCATTTTAACAATCGATTAGACAAGTGAAATCGACACTTCTATTTAATTAAGTGACGTTCAGGCCCGGCGCTCTTAGGTTGAGTTCTCTAGTCTTATGGTCGATCCTGGCTCTCTTAGCCCGGGCTGCATTCCACACTCTTACTGTCGGCCCCGACTCCCTTAGGCCAGACTTTCGGATTAAATATAATCAAACATATAAATCGTACAATACACAATCACATGCATCATGTGCAAGCATGCCTAAATATAACGTCCCAAATTTACTAATAAGGCTTAGTGCCTTGATTAGCGTGCCAGGAGGGAAATAATTGATTTAATTATGTGATTAGAAATGAATGCTTAGGTGAATTAAAAGATGCATGTGGGCCCATTTTGGTTAATAGGGGCAGAATTGTAATTTTGGCCCGTTGAGGGCGTAAATGTGAATTATATGCGTGTTATGAATGGAACCACATTATTTTGGAGATATATTTGTGACGTGTGATCTGAGATGGTCCTAGGGAGAGGAATAACAAAAATTGCACAACGGGGTCGAATACCCGGCTCAGGGGAGCCTAGGAGTATTTTGGGAACATAGCACGTGTTTGGGATTTACTGAATAACGAGTAGTGATTTAGCAATCATTTGGGTATGTCAGGGATTTAATGGGTAACTGTAGGAATACTTAAGTAATTAGCGAGATATGGAAAATGATGGGATTTCCCTTGGTGGCATTAAAGGATTAAGGATATACTTGGGGGAATTTTTGGACTTAGGCAGCTGAGGATAGACTTAAACAAGTCAGAACTCTAGATCAGAGGGAAAAAGAAAAACTCACTCTCAGCCTTTCTCTCTCTCTCTCTCTCCCACATTCACTCTCTCTCTCTCTCTCTCTCTTGGCTTTTGGAGAGGTTTTGGGAACTTTGAAGGAATTTTCTCTAAAATTGAAGATTTGAGGCTGGGGACTTAGGGAAATCAAGCTAGGATGAAATTTGAGGCAGTTCAAGGTTAGAATTTGCAGCTGGGGTAAGCTCCAATCTTGATTTAATTAAGTTTGGGGCTGTTTTTCTTAGTATTTGGGATTTTTGAACTAAAGAGATTAAGTTAAGTTGTGATGAGGTTTTGGTTAAGTTTTTTGAGTTTATGTACTGCTCTAGGTGTAGTGGAGGTATTTTGGGACTCAATTATGGCATTAGAATATGTTTGGATCGATTTGCAGGGGGTTTAGAAATCTAAAAAATGCTGGAAAGTCTGGGTTCGCAGGGTCGCACCGCGTCGTTGTTCTTGAGTGCCGCAACCCACATGAACTCAGAGAACTAAGGGAATTTGCTGAATTGCCTCAGCACCGCGACCCTGGGTAGGGCACACCGCGACGCGTGTCCAGAGAAATTGAGAGCTGAGATCTCTGACTTGAAGAGGGCCGCAGCTCTAATTGAGGGTGCCGCGACACAAACTTGGGTTTTTGGCCAAATTAGGGTTTTAAGCTCGGGAACTCAAATTTCAGGGTTCGGGAAGGATTCTACTACCCAGTTTAGTAGAATTAGAGGTCCCGGAGGCTAGAATAATATTAATAAGTTCTTATTTGGTTTAGGGCTTGATGGATTGTTATTATTGATACATTGTGACTAGGTTTAGGGGATTGTGCTCGGGATCGCATTAATCTATCAGCTCAGGATGCAAGTAAGAAACCTTTTTGTCCTCGTAGATTAGTGCATGGCTCTATTATTTGTGTTTAATATATGTGTGAATACTTGTAAATGCTATGCTATGTTGTGCATGATTATGAATGAACGGCGAAGGCTAAGAACAACAAAGGCCGAGAACGACGAAGGCTGGGGATGGCAAAGGCAGGGAACGGTGAAAGCATGCTGAATGCAGGCCGCTAGAGCAAGACCCTATAAGGGTGAAATATTCACCCGTTCGGTGAAGACTGTGAACCTAGTGCTTGGTAAAGCACCTGGGTCGTCATAGGCCGCTATATGTTTAATGTACTATTTTTTTAAGCTGTTATTATTGGATTGAATTGTGATATGTTATGTGTTGAGTTTTCTTGCTGGGCCTTGGCTCAGGGGTGCTCTATGGTGCAGGTAAAGGTATGGGAAAGGTCGATTAACCATGAGTTGGTGAGCATGGAGCGGCGTGTACATGTTTGGCCTACTTGGCCACGGTCGAGGTTGTTTTGCGGGGTATGCTGTAATAGTTGGTTTTGTCGCTTAGGTCGACTATATCTACACTTTTGAGTTGTAAAACATTTTTGAAACAGTATTTTGGGATCCCAGATGTATAAATTTTATGAATTTTGATTAGTTTCCAAATCTTGTATAATTATTGTTGTCAAATGAGTCTTTATTTCAATTTAATCACACTTTTCAACCTAAAATCATGATTAGCGAGCTAGTGGCACATTTATAAATCACATGGTAACGACTCTAAGGTAGTAGGGCATTACAACTTGGTATCAGAGTGCGCCAAGGTTTATGGTTCCTGTAAATCAACCAAACAGGTGCGCTCGTTGCCAGAGACAAGCTCGACTTAGGGTTGGTCGGTATTAAATGAACTACGTTTTAACTGCTTGTCTGAGTTGCCTTGTTTGCGCGAGTATTATAGATAGAGCATGATGAATGTGTTTATATATGTATGATGCCAGGGCATATCCCTTTGATTGCTATATGCTCATGCAATTTGTGTGATGCGTTGATATGTTGTTTGTGACTGATTGATGGGATTAGGAGGTTGTTTTAGGATGTTATTATTGTGCTTGATGTGCGGCGTCATTGATTGTAGGCATATTGTAGCTATGCCTCAGCGATCAATTAGACTCCGCGGCAGTGTGGTCGAAGATGACAACCAAGGTCAAGACCCTCCACCTGCCCCACAGAACTGACAAAAATTATTTGCTGAAATGGAGGCAAGAGTTCAGCGAATGGAACAGGAGCTTCGACTGAGGCAGCAGACCCCTCCTTAGGGTATTGGGTTACAGATTCCACAGGCTCTGGCACCAGTTCCAGCCCAACTTGTGATGGAAAATAGGTGGGAGCCTTTATACAAAAGATTCAGGAAGCAGCACCCTCCCACCTTTGAGGGCAGTCCAGACCCACTGCAGGAAAATCAATGGATGAATATGACTTCTTCCATCCTGGATTTCATGAGGGTGAAAGGGAACAAGAGGGTAGCTTGTGCCATTTACATGATGAGAGAAGACGCCTGCATCTGGTGGGAAGTTGTGTTCTAGAGGAGGGATGTGACAGCTATGACTTGGGAAGAATTTAGAGATCTCTTCAACGACAAATATTACAGTGTTGTAGTCCAAGCAGCAAAGGTGGATGAGTTTTTTAATCTGACTCAGAACCAGATGACAGTTATAGAATATGCATTGATGTTTAACCGGTTGGGGTAGTTCGCACCAGACTTGGTGCCTGCTGATATGTCATAGAGGGATCGGTTTGTGTGGGGATTGAACATCATGATAGCCCTGGCATCAAGATAACATTGGAGCCGAGGACTACCACCTATGAACAAGTAGTGACACTCAGAGGGGGTTGAGGTATGGACATTTGAGAAGGCCCTTACCACTGAGGGGGCTGAGGATCAGATATGGCGAGAGGGCACTGCAAGGCGTGATGCATGGAGAACGGTGCCTCCTTTCACTAGTTATAGCCATGGTAGTGGCCTAGTTGCAGAAGAGAAATGACCCATATTCTATTGTTCCTCCTGGTTCAGATAGGAGGACAAGGGGTGCTTTCAGTGGCCGTTAACACGGGGGAGAGAGCTGGAGGAGCTTCCCAGAGTGTCCTCGGTGCAAGTGACGACACTAGGGAGAGTGTAGCGTTAGAGTGCTTCACTTGTGGGTGTCAGTCACTTGAGCAAGGACTACCCATAAGCCAGGATAGAAGAACCGAAGAAGAGCGAGACCCTCATTTCAGCCAGAGTGTTCACCTTGACCCAGACCGAGGATGAGGCTAGTCCCCTGGTTGTGACAGGTCAGATTTCTAGTGCGAGTTCTTCATTTACGGCATTGATCAATTCAGGAGCTACTCATTCGTTTGTGTCTGCTAGAGTGAGAGATCCTTTGTGTAGACCTTGTGATATGTATGTTAAGGGATTCAGAACTTTGTTTCCAACTAGAGCATTACCAGTAGAGATAGATAGTAGGGAGTTGTATGTGGATCTGATTGAGTTAGTGATGGATGAATTTGATATGATTCTAGGGATGGATTGACTATCAAAGTACAAGGCGACGATAGACTGCAAATGAAGAATGGTGACCTTTGAACCGGAAGGGGAGGTACCCTTTGTATTTGTGAGGACAGTGAGTGAACCACGAGTACCTATGATTTCTGAATTGAAGGCTAGATACCTAATGCAAGAAGGTTGCATAGATTCCTGGAAAACATAGTAGATACCTCTAGGATTGTTTTAGTTGGACCGGATGAGACTAGACTAGTGTGTGAGTTTCCTGATGTATTCCCAGTAGACTTCCCAGGGTTGCCACCACACCGGGAGATCGAGTTCTTCATAGAGTTGGCGCCAGGGGCAGAGCCAATATCTAGGACACCTTATAGAATGGCTCCAGCAGAGATGAAGTAATTGAAGATTCAGTCGTAGGAATTACTAGATTTAGGATTCATGAGACCCAGTTTTTCGCCATGGGGTGCTCCAGTGTTGTTTTTCAAGAAGAAGAATGGGACCTTAAGGATGTGCATTGACTACAGAGAGCTGAATAAGTTGACCATTAAGAATAAGTATCCACTACGTAGGATCAACGACTTGTTTGATCAGCTACTGGGGAAGACGATGTTCTCTAAGATTGACCTTCGGTCTGGCTACCATCAGTTGAGGATTAAAGAGGAGGACATACCAAAGACTGCATTCCACATGAGGTATGGACATTATGAATTCCTGGTCATGTCCATTGGATTAACCAATGCCCCAAAAAACTTTATGGACTTGATGAATAGGGTCTTTAGGGATTATTTGAATAAGTTTGTGATCATATTCATCGATGATATAATGGTGCACTCCCAGTTAGAGATAGAGCACGAGCAACATCTTTGTTTGGTGCTACAAAGTTTGAGAGAGCGCATGCTATATGCTAAGTTCAGCAAATGAGAGTTTTGGTTGCCCCAAGTAATATTTTTGGGCCACATTGTGAATAAGGAGGGGATTTTGGTGGAGCCAAGCAAGATTGAGGCAATGAGATATTTCCCAGGCCGAGCAGTGTACCCGAGGTTAGGAGTTTCTTGGGATTAGCAGGGTACTATCAATGTTTCATTGAGTGATTCTCTGGAAAAGCTACACCGTTGACTGAGTTGACGCGTAAGAAGACAAAGTATGTCTGGATAGATAGATATGAGAACAGTTTTAAGGAGTTGAAGTGGTGACTGATCATCGCTCATGTATTGAGTCTTCCATCAAACAATAAGAAGTTTGTATAATACTGCGATGCTTCCATGCAGGGTTTGGGGTGTGTATTGATGCAAGCTGGAAAGGTAATAGCCTACGCGTCGAGTAGCTGAAGGAGTATGAGTAGAGGTATCCCGCTCACAATCTAGAATTGGCAGTGGTGGTATTTACAATAAAAGTTTGGAGGCATTATCTGCACAGAGAGAAATGTGAAATATACACCGACGTTAAAAGTTTAAAATACTTCTTTACCCATAAGGATTTGAATGTGCGCCAAAGGCGTTGGCTAGAATTGGTAAATGACTACGACTGTGACATTTTATATGATCTAGGGAAGGCCAATGTGGTAGCCGACGCATTGAGTCGGAAGGGCCCATGGCAGTTATTCAGTTCAAGGCTGATATTAGAGAGGTTAGCTGAAGAGATGACCAGAGTGTGAATTGAATTGGTAGTGGGTCAGCTATCCAATATCAATCTTCAGTACACGCTCCTTGAGAGGATTAAGGAAGCATAGAAGGAGGATCCACAGTTGAGGAAACACAGGGAGGATGTCTTAGCCGGAGTGGCTAAAGAATTTGCTATTTCAGAGGTGGATTTACTGAGGTATAAGAGTCGGATTTGCATTTCAATGGATTCTGGTATCAGGCGAGAGATTATAGATGAGTCTCATACTACTCCCTATTCCTTACATCTAGGTATGAAGAAGATGTACCAAGACTTGAGAACTTTGTATTGGTGGCCGGGGATGAAGAGGGATGTAGTGGATTATGTGGCCAGGTGTTTAACCTATCGGCAGGTGAAGGTTGAACATCAAAGGCCAGCAGGGTTGCTGCAGCCTTTAGGGATTCTGAAGTGGAAGTGGGAGGATATCACCATGGACTTCGTGGTTGGATTACCAAATACAGTGGGATAATATGACTCTGTGTGGGTGATTGTGGATAAGTACACCAAATCAGCCCACTTTTTGCCTGATAAGACAACTCATACAGTGGAGCAGTATGATGAATTATATGTGAAGAAAATTGTGCGACTTCATGGGGTTCGAAGGTTAATAGTATCCGACATAGACCCCACCTTCACCTCTATGTTTTGGGAGAGCCTGCAGAAGGCTATGGGAATGCAGTTGTAGTTTAGTACCGCCTATCATCCTCTGATGGATCGACAGTCTGAGAGGACGATTTAGATACTAGGGGACATGCTATGAGCCTCTGTGCTGGATTTTGGGGGAACTTGGAGTAAGTATCTCCCTTTAATCAAGTTTTCGTATAATAACAGCTATCAGCAACTATTGGAGTAGCTCCATATGAAATTTTATTTGGGAGGAAGTGCAGACCGCCCATCCATTGGGATGAGACATGTGAGAGAAGGTATTTAGGTCCTGAGCCTATTCAGAGGACCAATGAGGCGACTGAGAAGATTAGAGCTTGGATGGTCGCCTCCCAGAGTCGACAGAAGAGTTACTCAGACTTGAGGCGTAGGAGTGTAGAGTTTCAAGTCGGTGATCATGTATTTCTCAGAGTTTCTCCCTTGAGAGGGGTAAAACGATTTGGAGTGAGAGGAAAGTTAAGCCCGAGGTTTGTCAGAACCTTTGAGATTCTAGAACGGATTGGGAAGGTAGCTTACAGATTGGCAATGCCTCTAGCCTTATCAGGGGTTTACAACGTATTTCATGTGTCCATGCTCTAAAAGTATGTATCAGATTCCATGCATGTGTTGAGTTATGAAAACTTGGAGTTGGATCAAAAAATTTCTTATGAGGAGAAGCCAGGTCCGTTTCTAGACCGAAAAGATCAGGTCTTGTGGAACAAGATCATTGCTTAACTAAAGGTGCTGTGGAGGAACAACAAAGTGGAAAAGGAAACTTGGGAGCTTGGGACTAATATGTCAGATCGATATCCCGAGTTATTCAGGTAAATTTCGAGGATGAAATTTCTGTAAGGAGGAGATATTTGTAACGTCCAGAATTCGCTAATAAGGCTTAATGCCTTGATTAGCGTGCCAGGAGGGCAATAATTTATTTAACTATGTTCTTATGTGGATTAAATGATTATGTGATTAGAAATGCATGTTTAGGTGAATTAAATATTCATGTGGGCCCATTTTGGTTAAAAGGGGCATAATTGTAATGTTGGCTCGTTGAGGGCGTAAATATAAATTATATGCGTGTTATGAATGGAACCACAGTATTGCAGAGATATATTTGTGATGTGTGATTCGAGACGGTCCTAGGGAGCAGAATAAAAAAAATAATCATGTGACAAGGTTGAATACCCGGCTCGGGGAGCCTAAGGGTATTTTGGGAACATAGTACGTGTTCAGGATTTACCGGGTAACAGGTAGTGATTTTGGGATCATTTGGGTATGTCGGGGATTTAATGGGGAACTATAAGAATACTCGAGGAATTAGCGGGATATGAAAAATGACGGGATTGCCCTTGGTGGCATTAAAGGATTAAGCATATACTTAGGGGCATTTTTGGACTTAGGCAGCTGAGGATAGACTTAAGAAAGTTAGAACTCTAGAACCAGAGGGAAAAACAAAAACACACTCTCAGCCTCTCCCTCTCTCTCTCCCACGTTCACTTTTTCTCTCTCTTAGTCCTTGGAGGGGTTTTGGGAACTTTGAAGGAAGACGCCCTCTCTCTCTCTCTCCCATGTTCACTTTCTCTCTCTTGGTCTTTGAAGGGGTCTTGGGAACTTTGAAGGAATGTGCCTAGAATTTGAAGATTTGACGCTGGGGACTTGGGGAAATCAAGCTAGGAGGAAGTTTGAGCCAATTCAAGGTTACAATTCACAACTGGGGTGTAACACCATAAACTCCAGGGGCCGTTACAGTGTGCCTTTTAAACAGTGCTAAGTTCGCTAATCGAGTCATTTGGCCATAATCATGTAACTAAGTATGATTAGCAGTTTAGGGATTAAAAATTTTGGTTAAGATATAACGTTTCATTAGAAAGTTTACTGTATACATTGGTATCCCAAAAATATAATTTAAAGGTTTATTACAAGAAAATATTTACAACCAGCCATTCTAAGCAGCAAAACAGGGTATAACCCTAGTTCCTCTTTCAACCCTTGGCCGTGGCGGTCAAGCAGCTGCAGATGTACACATCGTCACCTAAGCTTTCCAACTCAAGGATGGTCCAGCTTTCTTTTACCTTTACCTGCACCACATAGCACCTGTGAGTCGAAGCCCAGCAAGAAAACTCAATATGCTCATAAATAGTAATAACATTTCATCAGATCATAAAGTGCATGCATAGCAATAACAACCTTAATCTCACATGCAAATAAGTTCATGTAATGTTGAGTATAAAACATCAACCGATGATGTAGGTAGGTTCCAGTGTAATAGTCCCAAATAGAAGAGTGACAGTGTAATAGTCACTGAGGTAGGTTCCGTTCCCATTAGCCACGTGACGATAGGGTCACCCGGGATTTAAAAATAAGTGATCATTTCAATAGCTTAAACAAGGTAGGCATTTGATGAAATAGTCAACAACATAAACCTTTCGAGTGACCATAGAGTCATAACCGTGGGTACTGCTCCCTTAGCCATGTGACAAAACAGTCACCTAGGCCTTTGGCCCTGGCTCTGAGTAACTAGTCATAGACTATTCAAGCGCTTATAATTTTCATCGAACATAGGGTCGGTCCAGCATTAATGCTCATTTGAGTCACTCAATGACGATATCGATTAGATCTAATCTTTTATTGGCTCTACGTTCATGACTCTTATGCCATTTCTGGCTCTTAGGTCAGTAACACGCGACCAATGCCAATCATGAATAGTCAGGGCCACAGACAAGTAAGCAATGCTACCAAGCATATATCATATGTCAGATATCCAAATACAGGGCATTCAACATGCTTACTTAACAATTGCTAGTATAATTAGGATCATGCATAAACACAGAGACTTAAGCTCTGATCAATCTCATATACAATATTCATGGCATGCCCTAATCGCATGTTTCTCGTGCATCACATGCATCACATTTAAACATCCAACATGCATCAAGAATAACCATGCATGTAACATATAGGGTGCAATTTTCTTACATTTGGCCCAAGCATAGGTTACCAATAAACGAGCCACAAGCACGACCCTGATTCCAAGCCCATAGTGATAACCTTGTCACAACCATAATATAGAACCTCATCAAAATGAGTAAATAAATACTTCCAAACCCAACCCAAGCCTCCGGGACGTCAAATCCCACTAAACTAGGTAGTAGGATTGATCCCAGGCCCTCAGAGTTAAGTTCCCATGACCAAAAACCAAATCTGGCATTTTTTTCCCTTAAGGATCGCGACCCTCCAAACACCATCCCGTCTCAGTCTCAGTCTCAAATTCTGACTGCATCAGAATGAACACTCGAGTTGGAGTCAAGCTGTCCATACCCTTTTGCTCACCCGTCTCTCAACTTGGGCAATCCATTATGATATGCCCAACCATTCCATATAAGAAACATGTCGTTGGTCGACACCCCTTCAAATGACGTCTCTTGCACTGAGCACATATTGGATAAGTCTTCCAGTTTTCATTCTTGCTTGCTCTAATAAGTGGAGGTACCACTATACTCCGTGCTTCCTTATGCTCTCAACAGCAAGAGCCTTCCCTACCACCTGAGCATAGGTAGAGATTTCATGCACTGGGGCAACTCTAATGCCTCGAGCTATTCCAGGATTCAATCCTTGAATAAACCTTTCCTTCCAAGCTACATCTGTGGGTACCATGTCAAAAGAAAACTTCGCCAACCCATCAAATTTGTTAACATACTCGGTTACTGATGCCTTTCCCTGAACGAGATTCACAAACTCATTCATCTTAGCAGTCTTGGCTACATCACAATAGTATGTTTCATTGAACAGCTGCCTAAATTCTTTCCATTCCATCACAGCTGTGTCTCATGTTTGGGATACTACTTCCCACCACGTCTGGGCATCATCTCGCAATACATATGTTGCACAAATCACCCTATCGTGACCTACTAGCCCCATACTGTCAAGAATGGAACTGATCATGCCCATCCATTTCTCAGCTCTGAATGGATCTAGGCCTCCCTCGAAGACTGAAGGGTAATACTCTTGGCATCTTCCACAGAGAAATTCCCATCTGTTCTCAACCCTAGGCTGAGCCAAAGCTGATGCCACTCTGGCATAACCAAGGAAGAAGTGCTCCCCAACAGATTCTGCTGTTGCTTTAAACACCTGATCTCTTCCTCATGTCTCTGCAATCTTGCTTACAAATTTGTGAACAACTGCTGGAAATTCTGAGGAGCAGATGAAGAATTAAAACCCTGGCTGTAACTCCCAGCCATAGTATAACCACCACCAGGCCTCATTATCTGCCTTGGGTATAAACTTGCTGATTGAATCTACAGTCAATAACTTGACCCATCAATCATGATGAGGATATCAAGAGCTTTCCCCACGGGAACAATCTTACCAAACTACATTCACAAATCACTGCAGGCTAAAAAAAATGCCCATGGCATTCATACATCAATCATAATCCCCGCTCTTCCAACATTCATACCATGCCTCTAACTCAAGCATGCAAATATCACAATTATATATGTTCATGGAGCAGGTAATCATATGATCACAATCATATATATATATTCACGGAGCATCTAATCATATAGTCAAGAGCCAAGGTATAACTTTATTCCTCAGAACCTTATTCTTTCTGTCTCATATATGGACTGGCTATTCCTTACAGGATAACTTAGCCTCAACCTTCAGATTCTCATAAATCAGCACATGTGTTCCTTTCAATCCATGCCCCCAGAATGGAAATATATAATACACTGTATATAGTTGACAGAGCCAAAACTAAGGCCCATTCAAAATCAACCTGAACAGTCCTATCCAAGACTCAAACTGTCAAAATAACCTAGGCTCAACCTGATACAATCTTCTACTTGGAACTCCATGTTCCTACTTTTCAATTCCGTAAAACTTTTCCATTTACTATGAGAAGTGAGCATCAAGGCTCTAACCTCAAATAAACTCAATGGTCCTCTTAACCACCTCAGGATCCAGAATCAACACCTCACCCATCTCATTCCAATGAACAGGTGATAAACATTCTCAAACATACCTCATCTCATAAGGTACCTTTCCAATACTAGATTACTCTCTTCCAGTCTCTGATTTACCATCAGTCTGAGGACAATAAACTGTACTGAATTCTAACTATATACCCATCCCCTTCCTTATCCCTTCCAAGACCTAAAAGTAATAATAAAGTCTTCATCTGATAAGATAGACCTTGAATTCCACGAAGGCACACTATCTTTTTCCATAGAGATCTGAATATTGATCAGCTGCATTACTTGTCCTTACTGATAGAAGTGAACTCACTTGGAATACGGGTCCATAATGACCCAATGCCAACTCATACTGGCCCACTATCCTGGGCAGCCTCACCGCGAAACCCATCGCGATGCTTTCTTATTTAGACTATGAAATACTCAAAGGCTACAATGGCCTTACTGGTTCCTGATATTCTGTCTTGACCTGCTAACAGGTTAAGAAATTTTCCACGTATTCCATTTTTCCCCTCTCCATCCCAGGCCACCAATAGTAAGCTTTGAAACTCGAGAACACTGTCATGATGCCTAAATGAAGAGAATAAAAGAGTAGCACAAGATTCATCCAGAATCTCCCAATTAATCCTAGTGTCCATTGGATTCCAAATCCAATCTTTACACCACAATAAATTCATACCTGACATTGTTTAATCCTTAGCTAATCCAGCTAAGACTTCCCACTCAATCTTTCCTATCTGTGATTCACTTAATTGTTTTCCTTTTGATCCTTTTCGAAATGATAATCTCAAACATAAAATTGGCCACCTGGCCCACTAGAACTCTACTCTAGTTCTGGTCAGATACTTTATCCAACATGTTGCATAGGAAATCACTTTTCTCTGTCACTGAGGTGTCATAACCACCTACTAACTGCATATGATCTGCAAGAAGACTCAGAACTCTTTCCCAAGGTACATGTAATATCTTGCCCGTCCAAGGAAACTCCTGCCCCTAAGGCGTTCCTTGACCTTGGAAAATCTCCAACTGAGAATATACTATAATACCATCGATCAAGACATTCACAAATCCAACTCAAATAATCCTTGACTACTCTGTTCATCTGATCCATCAAGACACTCAATAGTAATCAAACTCTCAAATCATAACTCATCACTCCTAGCGCCCTTCTCCGATATAAAAACAGTCTTCTGCATACCCTTATCCCTGATCTCTAGCTGGTAATAACCAGATCAAAGATCCACTTTGGAGAACGCCATCTTACTCACTAGCTGAACCTTTAATTCTTACAACTCTGCTGATCCATTCAAAACAGTGCCATAGATCTGATTCCATTTCTGGCACCAATCAAATCACCATTTTATCTTTTCACATAAAGGAAACCCTGGAAAGTCCCCTAGAAGCACATCAAGAAACTCACAGACTAATCAATTCTTTCCTGATCTCACTGGCACAATCTAAGTGGTATCCACCACACTAGCTAAGAGATATTTGCATCTCTCTGCAATAAAACTCTAGCTCTCAATACAAATGTCACCAACATACAAAATCCATGCACATTGCCAACTGTCACAAGGCTTTCCACTGTCAAGCCCAAGAGTTACTATCCTTTCCTTGCAATTTAGCATTGCCCCATAATAACTTAACCAATCCATACCCCAGATCATACCAAAGCTAGTCATAACCAGCTTTATCAAAGTCACTGATGAGTCATTTTCATCATAACCCAACTCATTTCTTGAATCATCAATATAGTATTACATTCCCATCACAACATAACCATGTGATATGCAAATCATCTTTATGCTTCTCTAGAAGAAACCAATAAAGTGGCACCAAAACCAATTAGCACAATACCAAATCAGAACTAAAAGCTGACCTGCCATCCATGAGGAGCTAGTCTCAGTCTCAAATTTTGACTGCCTCGGAATAAGCACTCGAACTGGAGTCGAGCTGTCCATCCCCTTTTGCTCATTTGTCTCTTGACTTGGGCAATCCTTTTTGATATGCCCAACCATTCCACATAAGAAACATGCCCTTGCTCGGTATTCTCCCAGATGAAGCCTCTTGCACCGAGTGCATATTGGATAAATCTTCCAGCTTTCATTCTTGCTTGCTCCAATAAGTGGAGGTACCACTATCTGAGCGCCGTGCTCTCTGGCACTCTTCTTCTCATTTCTTATGCTCTCAACAACATGAGCCTTCCCTACCACCTGGGCATAGGTAGAGATTTCATGCACTAGGGAAACTCTAATGCCCTGAGCTACTCTGGGATTCAATCCCTGAATAAACCTTTCTTTTTGAGCTACATCTCTGGGTACCATAACAAAAGAAAAATTGGCCAACCCATCAAATCTGATAACATACTCGGTTACTAAAGCCTTTCCCTGAACGAGATTCAAAAACTCATTCCTCCTAGAAGTCTTGGCTGCATCACAATAATACCTTTCATTGAAAAGTTGCCTAAATTCTTTCCAATCCATCACAACTATGTCTCGTGTCTAGGATCCCACCACGTCTGGGCATCATCCTAAAATACATATGTCGCACAGATCACCCTATCGTGACCCACCAGCCCCATACTGTCGAGAATGAAACTGATCATGCCCATCCATTGCTCAGCTCTGAATGGATCTAGGCCTCCCTAAAAAACTGGAGGGTAATACTCGGAATCTTCCACAGAGAAATTCCCACCTGCTCTCAACCCTAGGCTGAGCCAAAGCTGGTGCCACTCCTGGCGTAACAAAGGAAGAAGTGTTTCCCGACAGGTTCCACTATTGCTTCAGACACCTGATCTCTTCCTCATGCCTCTGTAATCTTGATTGCAAATCTGAGAACATCTACTGAAAATTCATAGGAGCAGATGAAGAACTAAAAACCTGGCTATAACTCCCAGCCTCAGTATAACGATCACCAGGCCTCATTATCTGCCTTGGGTATACACTTGCTGATTGAATCTGCAGTCAATAACTTGACCCATTAATCATGATGAGCATATCAAGAGCTTTCCCCACGGGAACAATCTTACCACACTACATTCACAAATCACTGTAGGCTAAAAAAACATGCCCATGGCATTCATACATCAATCATAATCCATTCTCTTCCAACATTCATACCATGCCTCTAACTCCAGCATGCAAATATCACAATTATATATGTTCATGGAGCAGGTAATCATATGATCACATTCATATATATATTCACGGAGAAAATAATCATATAGTCAAGAGCCAGGCTCTATCAGAATCTCATGCTCCCTAATACAATGTGCAGGTAAAGCATTTACATTCTATTTAAGCAATTAAGAACATAACTATAGAAATAGTTACCATTCCTTGAGTAAAGCTATCTTTAGTGACGAGTGTACATGCTCAGCTTGTCTTCAGGAACCATAAACCTTGGCTCGCTCTGATACCAAGTTGTAACGCCCTAAACTCCAAGGATCATTACGGTGTGCCTTTTAAACAGTGCTAAACTCACTAATCGAGTCATTTGGCCATAATCGTGTAACTAAGTATGAATACCATTTTAGGGATTAAAAAATACGGTTAAGATATAAATTTCATTAGAACATTTACTGTATACATTGGGAACCCAAAAATATAATTTAAAGGTCTATTACAAGAAAATATTTACAACCAGCGTTCTAAGCGGCAAAACAGGGTTTAACCCTATTTCCTCTTTCAACCCTCGGCCGTTGCGGTCGAGCAGTTGCATATGTACACATCGTCACCTAAGCTCTCCAACTAAAGGATGGTCCAACTTTCTTTTGCCTTTACCTGCACGATAGGGTCACTCGGGCTTTACAAATAAGTGATCCTTTCACTAGCTTAAACATGGTAGGCATTTGATGAAATTGTCACCAACCTAAACCTATTGAGTGACCATAGAATCACAACCGTGGGTACTGCACCCTTAGCCATGTGACAAAATAGTCACCTAGGCCTTTGGCCCTGGCTCTGAGTAACTAGTCATAGACTAGTCAAGCACTTATAATTTTCATCGAACTTAGGGTCGGTCCAACATTAATGCTCATTTGAGTCATTCAATGCCGATATCGATTAGATCTAATCTTTTATCGGCTCTGCGTTCATGACGCTTATGCCGTTTTTGGCTCTTAGGTCAGTAACATGCGACCAATGCCAATCTTGAATAATCAGGGCCACACACAAGTAAGCAATGCTACCAAGCATATATCATATGTCAAATGTCCAAATACTGGGCATTCAGAAAGCTTACTTAATAATTGCTAGTATAATTAGGATCATGCATAAACACAGAGACTCAAGCTCTGATCAATCTCATATACAATATTCATGGCATGCCCTAATCACATGTTTCTCGTGCATCACATGCATCACATTTAAACATCCAACATGCATCAAGATTAACCATGCATGTCACATATGGGGTGCAATTTTCTTACATTTGGTCCAAGCACAGGTTACCAATAAACGAGCCACAAGCATGATTCTGATTCCAAGCCCATAGTGATAACCTTGTCACAACCATAATATAGAACCTCATCAAAATGAGTAAATAAATACTTCCAAACCCAACCCAAGCCTCCGGGACATCAAATCCCACTCAACTAGGTAGTAGGATCGATCCCAAGCCCTCAGAGTTAAGTTCCCATGACCAAAATCCAAATCTAGCATTTTTTCCCTTAAGGGCCGCGGCCCTCCAAACACCATGCCACGACCCACCCCCCAGACAGAGCCTCCTCCTCCTTCTTCAAGCTTGGGCCGCGGTGCCCCAGAACAGGGCCGCGACCCAACCGCGAACTAGCCCAAAAACCCCATTTTTAACCTTTTAAAACCTTCCAAAAACCTATCCAAACATCTCCAAACTCAAAAATCAAAGTTCCCAAACATCCACATGATCCAAAGCCAACAAAACCCAAGCTTCAATTCAACAAAAAACTCATCAAAACACAAAGTCCAATTCAAGCTTAAAAACTTTTAAAAGCTTAGAACTTAAAACTTGAATTACCTCCTATTGAGTTGTTTCCCAACTAAATCCTCTGGCTAATGAGCTTCTAATCTTTCTTAGGATCGCTATGCCTTGATCTTCGCTTGAATCCGAGTCCTAGAACTCAAGTTTCCTTCGAAAATGCGATCAGGAGCGAAAATGGAACTTAGAGGGAGAGAGAACTTACTGAACGTTCTTTTTATTTCTTAACAGTTAGTTCAAGCTTAAGTAGCCTCAAACAAATCCTAATGCTTGGGGTCCCGAAAACATCCATAGGGGAAAAATAGTCAAAACCTCCAGAATTTTCCCCAGATCTTACTAACTCCTAATTTATCATCAAATATTTATTCCCATTACCCAATAGCCCGGTAATGCTCTAAATATCCCTTGACTCACTCCGAGTCAAGTATAAATCCCGTTATGACTACTCCACTAGCTTACCTCCTAGGATCCTCTCGTGCTGAGTAACCCTAGCATTACCAAATAATAATAATGCACCACACACATATCACATATATGCCAAATATGCCCGAAATGGCCAAAATATGAAAATCACTCAATTAATCAAAAATGGGTTCACATGCATATTTAATACACCTAAACATGCATATAATCATTTAATAACATAATAAACCAATTATGGCCCTCCCAGCCTCCAAATCAAGGTCCTAAACCTTATTAGGAAATTTGGGGCAAGCTCTAATAATGAATTAATTAAGTTTTGGAGCTGTTTTTCTTAGTATTTGGGAGTTTTGAACTCAAGAGATTAAGTTGAGTTGTGATGAGGTGTTGGTTAAGTTTTTCAGGTTTATGTACTGCTCTATGTGTAGTGGAGGTATTTTGGGACTCAATTTTGGCATTAGAATATGTTTGGATTGATTTGCAGGGGGTTTAGAAATCTGAAAACACTGGAGATTCTGGGTTCGCGGGGTCGCTCCGCGACGCTGTTCTTGAGCATCGCGGTCTACATGAACTCAGAGACCTAAGGGAATTTGCTGAATCGCCTCAGCACCGCGACCTTGGGTAGGGCACACTGTGACACGTGTCCAGAGAAGTTGAGAGCTCGGATCTCTGACTTGAAGAGGGCCTCAACTCTAAATGTGGGGTTGCCATGGCTCTAATTGAGGGCGCCGCGACACAACCTTGGGTTTTTGGCCAAATTAGGGTTTTATGCTCGGGAACTCAAATTTCAAGGTTCGGGAAGGATTTTACTACTCGGTTTGGTAGAATTCAAGGTCCCAGAGGCTAGAATAATATTTCTAAGTTCTTATTTGGTTTAAGGCTTGATGAATTGTTATTATTGATGCGTTGTGACTAGGTTTTACGTCAAGGCTCAGGTTTAGGGGATCGTGCTCAGGATCGCGTTAATCTATTAGCTTGGGACATAAGCAAGAAAATTATTTGTGCTCGTAGAGCAGGGCATGGCCTTATTATTTGTAGTTAATGTATGTGTGAATACGTGTAAATGTTATGCTATGTTGTGCATGATTATGAATGAACAACGAAGGCTGAGAATAGCAAAGGCTGAGAATGGAGAAAGCATGCGGAATGCAGGCTACTAGGGCGAGACCCTCTAAGGGTGCAGTATTCACTCGCTCGGTGAAGACCGTGAACCTAGTGCCTAGTAAAGCCCCTATGTCAGCATAGGCTACTATATGTTTAATCTCCTGTTTGTTTAGACTATATATTATTGAATTGAATTGTGATATGTTATGCGTTGAGTTTTCTTGCTTGGCCTCGGCTCACGGGTGCTCTATGGTGTAGGAAAGGGCAAGGCAAAGGTCAATCAACCATGAGTTGGAGAACATGGAGCGATGTGTACATATTTGGCCTACCTGGCTGCCATGGCCGGGGTTGTTTTGTGGGATATGATGTAATAGTTGGTTTTGTCGCTTAGGTCGATTGTATCTACACTTTTGAGTTGTAAAACATTTTTGAAATAGTATTTTGGGATCCCAGTTGTATAACTTTTATGAATTTTAATGAATGTCCAAATCTTTTATAATTAATGTTGTCAAATGAGTCTTTATTTCAATTTAATCACACTTTTCAACCTAAAACCTCGATTAGCGAGCTAATGGAATATTTATAAATCATATGGTAATGACTCTAAGGTAGTAGGGTGTTACACTAAACGAATAATAACATTTATATCCACAATCATATCCATTTACAGGAGTCCAAGCCTCGTCCACAACCAGGGTGTTGTTTTTATACCTCGAGTCCCGAGCAGAAAGTATAAGGCGATCCTGAACACAATCCCTGTTCCCGAGTCCTAGCGATATAACCTAGTCACAACACAATAATGGATAACCATCAATCATTTAAACTATTTAAGAGGTTCAAGGTAAATTTCTAGCCTTCAGGATCTCAAATTCTACTAAACCGAGTAGTAGAATCCTTCACGAGCCTTTAGATTTGAGTTCCCAAGCTTAAAAACCCTAATTGGCCAAAATTACCTAGTTGTGCTGCGACGCTCCTCAGAGGCACCGCCACCCTCTACAAGTCAGAGAGAAAAATCCCTATTTTTCCTAGACACGCGTCGCGCCGCAAACTACCCAACGCCGTAGCGCTAAGGCGATTCAGGGAACCCCCTACACTTGTGAGTTCATGCGGGCTGCGACGCTCCAAGAACAGCGGCGCGGCGCGGCATGACCCCGCTTACCCAAATTTTCCAGCATTTTCCCCCAAGCCAAACCACCAAAATTCACCCGAAACCTAAAATAAAGCTAGAATTAAGCCTCTACACCTCAGTACTACACTCAGAGCAGTACAATCATCTGAAAACCTAACCAAAAACCCTAGGAACTAAGAATTCGACAAGAACTTTCAAAACTTCAGATTACCACTGGTTGAATTGATCCTAGCTACTCTGTTAAGCTTAGAAGCTCACAGCTCCACTGAACTTCAATTTCCCCAGAAATCCTTGCCCCAAAATTCAGAGATTGGTGCTTCCCCTTTCAATTTTTCCTAAAGTCTCCCTAAAGAGAGTGAGAGAAAGAGAGAGAGAGCAAACGAGAGAGAGAAAGATGTGAACTGAGTGTATTTTGTTTTTCTTCTACCTTTGCTTCTACAGAAGTCTAGTGCCCAAGGCTAAGTCTATCTCTAGGCACAAAAGACCAAAATGTCCCTTGCTCAAAACCTTATCTTTTAATGCCCCCAAGGACAAAATCGTCTTTGTACCCTATTTCCCGCTAATCCTCAAGTAGCCTTGTAAATTCCCAATTAATCTCGACATATTCAAATAATCACCAAATAACTACCCACCACCCGTTAAATCCTGACTACGCACTAAGTTTCCCAAAATACCCCTAGGACCACCCCGAGCCAGGTATTTGACCCCGTTGTGACTTTTCTGCTAGCTCGCTCACTAGGATCGCCTTAAGCCGAATATTGCAAATATATCCACATAATAATGTGGTCTCAGTCATATAACTACATTTATACCCTCAATGACTCAAAATTACAAATATACCCTTATTAACAAAAACAGGCCTACATGCATATTTAATACACATAAACATGAATATATACTCATATCACCATATAAGTCATGTATGCCATATAATCACACATTTATTCAATTAGTTTCCCATATAAATCTAATTATGCCCTCCTGGCTCCCTAATCAAGGCACTAAGCCTTATTAGCAAATTTGGGACGTTACAATAGTTGATTCTTACCATATCTCTCAAAACGTCCTAATCTATGGGAATGGAAAATTAAGATTCTAAGTAGATATTCTAATTGATAAGGCTCTGTTTTTAGACATCCCCATAAAAAGGGAGAATTTTCTGCTAGTCTGGCTGCAATTTAAATACCTGAGATGGCCAAGAATCTATTACAAGTGTGGCATCTTGGGGCATGATCAAAGGTTCTACTATAGGCCACCAACCTTGATTTGCAACAATGACAGGATTTGTTTCCCTTTATATGGAGATTAGCTAAAATTAGAGCACTCAGAGCAATCCCTGTTCCACGTTCGTCGCCTGAAGTGGTTTCTGGAGTGGGTGACTACTAAAAACAAGGCAACTTCTTGCCAGCAAGAGTTGTATACTCCCAACAAGACTCCTATAAGGTCTAAGGTATAGGAGGAAACTCAAAGCCATCGTTCTCAGGTGGTCTCTTCTCCAGCAAAGAAACGTGTCTCCAAGGGGACGACGGTGCAGTAGGGCAAGGCAGGGACAAGTTCGGTCCATGAACCAACATATAATAGTGCTATTAATCTGTTTCAGGTAATGTTAGGCTGGTCAGTGCTCCTAGTGAGCAGATGGTCTGGACTAAGGAGGGTATCAACATGGAAACAGATGATACATGTAGCATAGATTCGGGAGAGGATAGCTCTATTGTTAGGAAAAGGTCTTTCTAGAATGGTTAAAATAGCCACATTTGTACTCAATCACATTTCAAATGCAAAACATTCTTCAAAGTAAAGGACTCGCGTGGGGATGTCGGTCCTAAAAATCAGGGTCCCTACATGCTAGCTAACACTAGGCCCAATCTCGGATTGGGATCTAGGTCTTCAGGCCCAACTAATGGGAATTTTTCATTAATT
Source organism: Humulus lupulus (assembly GCF_963169125.1). Lineage (NCBI taxonomy): Eukaryota > Viridiplantae > Streptophyta > Magnoliopsida > Rosales > Cannabaceae > Humulus > Humulus lupulus. Next base: position 213,770,315 of record NC_084797.1, on the reverse strand, counting down.
AATGACCAAATTCCTTTGTCCTCAAGAAATTCCTTGGACTGGATACCATTACAATCCCTTGGCCCACTAAAGAGTGTTGTGCCCAAGCGTTTAACCTTTACCTGAGATAGGAAACAATTGATAAGTTTAGACCTTCATCTTCTCTTTCCAATTCGCCTATTATTTTTTATGACTTAAGAGACCACACATCTGAAAGAAAGTTAAAGCACAAGGTAGCGAGGGCTATGATTCCCCTTCCTCCCACCATCTCCACTTTTCTAGTACCATTTGAAACTCATCTATCTTTCTAGTTAGAGGAAACCACCCAAATTAACTTGGGGGAGTCCCACAACCTCCAAGTTGCTCCGATTGTTTTCTTTGTTGGGGAGGTCGAAGGGAAATCAAACATAGGAAAGGCTGGAGCTTAAGGGAGGAAGTGGAAACGAGCCAAATCAAAAGTCTAGACTAAATGGAAACATGTGTCCTCCTCTAATGAAAGACCTAGAGGTAGGCCTCGTAAAACTATATATGAGTTTGCGCCAACCCCTATTAAAATTAGTCTAGACACTGTGGATGATATTAGAGAAAGGAAATTATAGGAGGAATTAATGAACCATAATAATGAAGAGAATGAGAGTGAAGATAAGCATATTCAAAATTCTAGGGAACCTGATTCAGTTCTCTCAAAATCTCCTACGCCGCAAAATGATCAGTTTGGGGCTTTGGAGCTAGGGCGGAAAAGTCTCCAAAGTCACCATGAAAAAAATATCCTAGAACTATCAAGGGCTCTGCTGCAGCCTGGCTATTCGTGAACTTGTGGATCTTTTCAAACGAAATGATCTGGAAGTCTTCTTGCATTCAAAAACTAGAATCTCTGAAGATCCTTTTGCGACAATAATGAGAAGATTCTCATTGTTCCAATTTACTTATGTGGCCCTAAATGGTCTGTCTAGAGGTCTGGGTTTGGCATGGAAGAAGGGAGTGTCTTGTACAATTTCGCACTCAGATAAAAACTTAGTAGTTGGAACCATTTCTTCAGATCCAATGGACTTACCATGCAAAGTTTATGCAGTGTACGAGCTGCCAACGATGAAAGAGAATGAAGGCTTTTGGAGTTGGGTAGGCTGTGAAGTGTCGAAGGAGAATTTCCTAGTTGTTTTAATATATTATCTAAATGGAGCTCTAAGGGACTCAAAGTGCATAAACTATGTTAAGTGGGGCAATACTTACGGTTCGTTTGACTTGATAAGGATGGCCTCTACAACAGGTCTGGTTGATTTGGGTGCTTCCAGAACCCCTTTCACCAGGAGAAGAAATTCAAGGGTACAAGGCCTAAGCACTCTAAAACAGGCCTGTCTGGACATATTTCTTGCATCCCCAAAGTGGAGAATTCACTCTCCCAAAGCTACTGTTCTTAATGTGCCTTCAAGCTCATCCGACCATAACACAATTGTGTTGGATACTTTGGGTGATAAAGGAGTCTTCAGTAGGCCTTTTAAGTATGAGAACATCTGGTTTCGTGACCCAAGGTGCTTGAGGGTGGTTAGAAAGGCATGGAATTCAGTTAAGTTGGATAGCCCAATGAAGACTTTCAAAGCTAAGTTGAGTGTAACATGTAAGCACATGGATAAATGTAACACGTAAGCACCAAAATTATGTGATATATGAAAAATTTTATTTTGGGTGTCATTTAAATTAATTAATTAAGCTCGGTGATATTTAAAAACTATAGGGTAAAATTTGAAGGAGTTTAGATAAGTAAAATTACCAAGGGGCCCTTAAGTGTCTAAGGAGAGAGGTAAAAAGGTTCAAGGGCATAAAGGTCTTTTCCAAGGAAGGAGAGAGAGAGGGGGCGGGGGGTCAAGGCCATGCCTAGGGCTCTCAAGAGCCTAGGACACCTACCCTATTAAGAGTAAGAGCCTCACACCACCCATTGGCTAAACCTCCAATCATTTCTCTCTTACACATCTAATGATTTTTTTTTTAATAAAAAATTATTTTTCTTCAAGAAAATAACTCCATTCTTTGTCTCCCAAAACTGAACGCTAGTCACTCTACTCTTCATTGCTGCCATTTTTCTCTCAATGAGCCAATAACACTCATTCTCATTGAAGGAGGGAGAAGCTCAAGAGCACACTAAGGAAGAGTAAGTTTAAACCCCGCTCTATTTTTCTCCTCTCATCTTCTTCAAACCCTAAACCCTAAGGGTTTATATTGCATGCATGCGATCTAATAGCCATGCATGGCTTTGATTTTGTGTTCTAGGTTTCAAGAGAGGCTTGTGAAATCTTGGTAGTTTGCAAGTTTTCTATCCTCATTTTTTTCTTAAAAATCTTCATGTGGAACTTGGTGCTCAGTTTTGAGAGTTTAGAGCAATAAGGGAAGGTGTTGAAGAGCTAAGGAACACATCTCCAAGCTAGGGCTTCGAAAGGTAGAATCTATGGTTGAGAATTTATGTTTTATGTTGATTCTTGTAGATCTGGTTGTATAGGGTATTTCAATAGTTTTTAAGCTTATTTCATGCTTAAGTTGGATAATAATGTGTGGTATGATGATTTGAATGCATGCATGTGGCTAGGGTTATGCTAGAAATGCTTATTGTTAGGTTTTGTAAAAATTCATGCTGCGAAAATTTCGTAGTCTGGCTTTCAACGGGTCAGATCGCACTCCATTGTCTCATTTGTGAAAAATATTTATGTACTTGCACATTTCATTATGAGTACTTGGCGATAGGCCTTGGAAAATCGTAAAAATGTATTTTCAAACCCAAGTTATGAACGTTTTGGCATTTTGATGTAAATTTAGAAAATTTCTGTGCAGCATGCATTGCCCAGATTGTTTTGATTTTTGAAGGAGTTTTACAAATCAAAGAGCAATGAAATTTGGTAGGGTGTTAGTTTAAACATTTATATGGGTCACTGTAAAATTTTAGAGGAAAATGTGTTAAGGTATAAGGGATATGATTTTTCAAAGTTTTCCGTAGAATTTGGAAACAAAACTTCTTGGCAACAAGCACTGCCCAGATGGATTTAAACATTTAGTTGAGTTTTATAATTCCAAAAATTATGAAATTGTTTAGGAAGATAATTTAGACATTTTAAAGATCCCCGTAAAATTTCAAAAAGAATTTGACTACAGTGTAAGAGAAATAAATTTTCAAAGTTACCATAAAATCTGAGAAAAACTTCTGGGCAGCAGACACTGCCCAGATTGCTTTAAAAAATCAAATGGGTTTTGCCATCTAACAAATTATAAAACTTTGAAGGGACTTAGTTAAGATGTGTACATGGACTCCTGTAAAATTTGAGAGAAAAATATCTTAAGGTTTAAGAGAAATATTTTTTCTAAGTTTGTCCTAGAAACTGAAAAGTAGCAATTTCGAACCTTAACGAAAAGTTGATTTTTACCATTTTATAAGTTAAGGGTTCAATTGCCCTTCTTTCCAAAAATAATATATAAAAAGATCCTAGGTTATGGATAAAAATTGTAAAAATAGGACTTTGGGGTTTTGTAGAACCTTAAGAGAACAAGATAACATTGTCGGATATTATTTGTATAGGGTCAAAAAGTGGTATTTTGGTAAATGATAGAAAACGGTAAACTTTCGTAAGAGGACGACAAGTTGGTATTTTTCTAAAGTTATGAGTTGAGTAAAAATCCTTTTTTCTAAAACCAAAATATGAATTATCCGACAAGAGAGTTCTTTAGTTAAGGAATATTAAGATTCACGGCATGGAGAACGTGTGCGGTGAGGCCGATTTTCTCATGTTACTGTAAAGACTAAAACAAAATCGGCCTTATAAGAGGCTATAATATAGAGTCTCTAAGAGAACATTATTGCTCGTAGCTATCATAGAATATTAGCTATAAGCATATGCCATAAAGATCGAGCTGGGAACTAAGGACTCCAAGTAAGTTAGCCTTTCTCTTTCTTGGCTACAAAATGAATATACTAGTGTGTGCTTGTAGTAGTAGATTACACTAGTTTTGTTTGGGTCGTTAAGACCAGGGTATGCTTAATGCCTACCTTTGCAATGCTTATGCATTCTGCGACTTAATGGTAGGCATTAAGCATACCCTGGTCTTAACCTTATTATAATAATGTCCGGGTTGGAGCCAGGACAATGGTGAGATTATAGTCCGGGTTGGAGCCAGGGCATGGTAGGTATATAGTCCAGGTTGGATCCAGGACAATGGTAATATAATTTGGGCTAGATACAAGATATGGTAAGAATATAGTCTGAGTTGGAGCCAGGACAATGGTAATATAGTCCTGGTTGGAGCCAGGACATAAATGTTGGAACCGAGTTTAGGACCGGATCCCTTACTGTTAATCTATTGATTAGTTATGATATGTATTATATATCTTGAATGTTCTGGGGTTTTTTGAGTGCAGGTTATCATGATATGTGTAACGTTGTTTGTTAGGTACAATCAAGTATTTGATTTTGTTTTGGCTATTGTTTGAGAATAGTATGATATGGTTTGAATTTATCCAATACCCTAATGACCGGTAGCGATAACTATCTTAGGTCAATTGTTACTAGGTTTAGTATATTTGTGTGCAAGGCTATTCTTACTAAGCGTTTTCGGCTACATAGTTGTTTCATGTTGTAGGTAAGTGTAAAAACAAAGTGGAGAGCGTCGGAGTCAGCTTGTGAATATGTACATGTGGCCTGACCTGGGGAGGTTTTTGATGGATCACCATTTTGAAAAGAAAAATCTGGAAGTTTGTTATTTCTTTTGGGATAATTGTTTTGTTATAACTCTATGGAAGAGTAGTTGTATTTCTGTTTGCTAAACTAAAAGTGTGCGCACACAATCTTTTTAAAAGTTTTTTATATGGATTTTTGGTACAATGAGTTAAAAGTTTAAATTTCCGCATGATTTTTGTCTTGTGTCTTTTGAGGGTCGTTACACAATGAGGCATTGAAAAGGGAGGAAGTTCATTGGCTTCAAAAATCTAGAGTCCAATGGTTTAAGGAGGGAGATAGAAGTACCGAATTCTTTCATGCCTCCACCATTATTCGCCGAAGGAAAAACGCAATCACACCATTATTCGCCAACCATCTCAAACCAATCCTTCTAGACATCATCTTGCCAATGCAGTCAGCATTCGTCAAAGGAAGAATTTGTAGTGTCCCAGAATTTTACTTAGCTAGATAGTAGTAGTAGTTAGCATAGTTTGTAGTATGTTAGTTCTCGTGGATTTTGGATCAAGCCGGGACTTAGTTGGAAACTCATAGCAACAGTTATGGATTTTATTAGTTTAACCTATAGTTTAGAAATATTAATTATAACATAAGGTTTGATTAATAATACTGGTTTTAGAAATATTATTCATTATAACCTAAGGTTTAGATAGAATTTAAGAGCATGACACTTGTCACAATCATGTTTATTGGAGGATTTAAGCATTTTAAGTAAATAATTTAGTAAAAGAAAGATCTAAAAGCTCTAGAACCATCCAGAAACTGTTAGGATCACATTTAGACTCAGTCAAGCTGTTTAATCAATTTCAAATATGCCGAATAAGTGCAAATACGTGTTTGATATATCAACGTATGCCGATATATCGCAGCTATAGGGGCCGATATATCGCCTACGGAAGATACAAAAAACACATCGACTTCGCACGAATGATCTAACGGAGGCTCGGAAACATAGTGGAGGTGATATATCGCCTATAGGGGGCGATATATCAGCCCCACATTTGCATTTTGGAACTCCGTGGAATCCGAGCTTAAAATATCCCTTAACCTCTTGGACCTGCCTTTGAACGAGTTCTGGGCGTATGTTGAACAAAAATTCAAATCTTTTTCATTTTATATTCATTTATTTATTCAAATTAAAAGGGGTTAGCTTCACTCCTTGAACTCTATAAATAGGACATAGTACTCAGCCATTTTCTTCATTCTTCAAGCATTCTTCAGAGCCTCCAAATTGCTAAGGTTACTATAGAGAGAAACACTTGGGTTTTGGGTTAAAAGCTTTATCATTCTAAGCTTGTCTAAACACTTGGGAAGTGAGATATAGTGAGATTTTAGTATCGAGGTTTAGATCAATTCATATGATCATTCAAGGTATTCTTATCCCTAAGTTCAGTTCTTTATGGTTCTTTAGTTTTCTTTTAATTTCTTTCCAGATCCTAACTCTTGTTTATGATTCTAAGTTAGGTATTTAAGTTTCTTGAAACTTAAGGTTCTTTTCGGTAAGTTTCTACATGGATGGTTTAGTTCCCTTTTCATATTCATTCTTTAGAAATACTCATGGTTTTGCTGTTAGTTTTTAGGAGTGTTTCAATCCCGTTCTTGTTCTCAAATATCCCAGTTTTTGGTAAGGATATTATGATAGATTTTATGTGCTTATATGTTTATGTTATGATATGTTTTATGCTATGATATTTATATGCTTAATTATGTTTTGTAGTCCTTAGGCATATGACTTGCTTAGATAGCATGCCTTAGAATATGTTTTATAGTCGCTTGGGCATATGACTTGCTTAGATAGGAAGCCCCAAGAATTTTTATCATTTTCATGGTTTAGAGTTATGATTTACACTACCTCGATTAGTAGATAGAGGACCTAGATGGGTTATCATATACTACCATGTGATCTAACCTACCTCGATTAGTAGACAGAGGACCCAGATGGTTTATCACATGCCACGTTAATGAGATAATGGCCATTAATATTATAGTCCTATATGTTATATGTTTTTTTTATAGTCATATGTTTTATAGTCTTATGTTTATGATTTATGATGTACGTTGTTAGTAGATTTTTCCTTGCTGGGCATTAGGCTCATTCCTTTATTTTTAGCTTGATGCAAGAAAATGATTATGGAGGGCAGAAAGATTCATGGCAGCTTGGCTTGTGTGTTGAGGATGAATGGACTGCATGACGATTAAGGATGATGTTTTTTTTTAGTCTTTTAAATTATGTCTTGATGTATTTCCGCAATTAGTATTTAAACAATTAAAGTTTATGTTTTATAAACAATGGGATCCCATACCATATTACATTTTTATTTTATATTTTTACCTTATCTTGTATTGGTACAATATTTTGAGTTTTAAATAAAGTTATGTTATTTATAATGTAGGTTTCCCAAAATAGTAGCTATGTCTAGTAGTTTTAATGGTCCAAGGTCTTAGAAACAGTTGGGTCATTATAGTTGGTATCGAAGAAATAGTTCATATGCATGAAGTTCTCCTTGATACACACGCACAAGCTCCGAATCTAACCACCAATGTCAGTGTTTATGTTATAGTTATTATGTTTATGTTTATAGCTAACATTTTAGCCATTATGTTTTCAGTTAAGAATGGATGGATCCTTGACCTATGAGGATATTCGAGCCATTAAGGCTTTGGATAGGATTAGAGAGCTAAGGAATACAGTAGGAGTGTTAGAAAAAATCACTCAGAGATTAATCTTATTCCATAAGGAGATAGTTCATCTTCAGACTACTAAGCAAATTATGATGATAGCTACGGAGCAATATGTCTTAGTAATTAGGATTTTTAAAGATCTACCTTCTGTAATTTCAACATTAGAAGAAATATGGGAGACTATAGATGATGATGATGATTTACTGGTAGACATGAGATATTCTTTACTCATACTTACGTTCACCTCTAAGTTGGAATTTCAATTTATCAATGAGCAAAAGCATAGAGTCTTTATGAATCATCCCCAAGGAAATTTTGAGGCTCAAGATAATGAGGAATATGAAGAAATATATGATGATATGCTAGATGAAGGGTCAGATGTAGAAGATCCTGATTTTTAGATTCACCCTAGTTATGTTAGTTTATTACTTTATTTATTATTTTTGCATTTATGATTGCACTTAGAGAAAACCTTTTTCCAAATGAATATTATTGTTATTTTTGAATGATATGTATGAGTTTGATTTTTTTTACAATCATAATAAATTTAAATAAATAAATAATGACCAAGTTCGGTGAAGGTGGATACAAATCATTGGACCGGGTTCTATATTGAGAGTTAGGGGGCCATAGTAATGGGAACGATTTTACTGATCCCAGCCCTCCCTCAATATGGTTAACTTTGGAACAGCGACAAGCTTCGAGCCTGAGAATTATGTCATATAGGATGATTAGAAACAGACTTAGAAAATAATGAAGATGACTTATTTTTCTAAGTATAAAAAGACACCCTAATTATAAAGAAGGCTTATATAATTTCTTTTTAAGAAATCATAACTAATAGGTCCGAGTTATGTTTGCTTAGACTAAGTTTTGCCTTAGAGCCAATTAGGGTAAGTTCTAACACGCTTTTTCTCTACAGTTAGAACTTTGCTGAAGATGTCGCTCAGAAGATCAGCAAGCACAGCCAGGAATGCCTCCACCGCCACTCATGAGACTAGTGAAGCCCCTCCAGTTCGCAGAAGGGGAGTGCGTGCTACCAATACTGCTGCTAACAGAAATGATCCACCACCTGTGGTTGACAACACCGCTAAAATTTTCCGACTACGACAACAAGTGGAAGAGCTGCTGCAGCAACAATGACAACAGGCTCAGTCGCAGCCACAGACTTAGACTCAGCCTCAACCTCAGCCGGAACCACAGCCTCTGCAAATGGCTCAAGCACCCCACCAAGTAGGTCCTTATGGGGGATTGCCAATGGAAAACTATGTGCCTACCCAGCTTAGTACATGGAGTCAATCTATGAGCAGTTTTGTAAGCAACACGCTCCAAACTTTGAAGGGACAACGAACCCCTTCGAGGTGGAAGAATGGCTCAGGAATGTAGAGTCGATCCTAGCACACATGAATCTCGGCAACGCGGACTGCATATCCTGCATTTCGTTTCTTCTAAAGAAGGATGCTAGAATATGGTGGGATTTAGTACAGCATACTAACAACGTCGCCACCATGACATGGACTAGATTTGTGGAGCTCTTTCACAAGAAGTATTACAACTCGGTGTCATCGCTACAAGGGTAGAAGAGTTCACCAGTCTGAAGCAGGACAACTTAACGGTAGCACAATATGATTGACAGTTTGACCGATTGGCCAAGTTTGCACCAGAGTTGGTCCCAACCGATTTCCTGAGGGTCACCAAGTTTGTTAGAGGACTCAGACCAAAGATTGAGCTAGGAGTCAAGATGGAAAATCCTGGAACCACTACTTATGTCGTTGCTCTAGAAACAAATATCGAAGTAGAAAGGCTTCGGGCAAATGTTAGTAAAGAGGAGGTCAGTAACCTTGAACCTAAACAACATAATCAACCTTAGAATGGTCGGAAAAACAACAACCATCAACATAGCAACAATAATGGTCAGAAGAGAAGGCATCCTGACAACAAGCACTCCGAAAATGACAAAAGAGCACAAATTAATAATGGAGGCAATAGGTCGGGTTATGTAGAATACCCGCAGTGCTCCAAATGCCAAAAGAAACATCCTGGTGAGTGTCGTGCAAACACCAAGGGATGCTATAATTGTGGCCAGGAAGGTAATCAGAAGAGGGAATGTCCACATCTCAAGAAAGAAGAAAACAGGGACAACAAGATGGTTCCTGGCAGAGTCTTTGCCTTGACCCAGGGAGAAGCGAAAACTAGTAACAAAGTAGTCACAGGTCAGATTCCTATCCTCGATAATATATGTTCAGTGTTATTTGATTCGGGAGCAACACACTCGTATATCTCATTAGGAATGATAGAGAAATTAGACAAACCCTATGAAAGATTTAGAACTAGGTTTGTGACAAAATTGCCTTCGGGCAAAGTAGTCCTATCATCACAAATAGTACGAGGCGTACCGATCAAAATCGAGGGCGTATAACTAGAAGGAGACTTGATAGATTTAGAGATCAAATACTTCGATGTAATACTAGGCATGGATTGGCTAGCAAGGCGTGGCGCAACCATCGACTGCAGAAGCAAGCAAGTGACATTCGAGACTCCTGACAGTCAGAGACTATGTTTTATGGGAAAGATTTCAGGACTACGTACACCTATTATTTCATCTCTCAAAGCTCAGAGGATGATAGAGAAAGGATGTCACACATTCTTAGCCAGCGTCACGGATGTGGTAAAGGAGACACCACTAAAGGTTGGAGACGTTTGCATTATAAAGGAATTCCTAGAAGTATTTCCAGACAACTTATGTTTTATAGTCTTATGTTTATGATTTATGATGTATGTTGTTAGTAGATTTTTCCTTGCTGGGCATTAGGATCATTCCTTTTTTTTTAGCTTGATGCAACAAAATGATTATGGAGGGCAGAAAGATTCATGGCAGCTTGGCTTGTGTGTTGAGGATCAATGGATTGAATGGACTGCGTGACGATCGAGGATGATGTTTTTTTAGTCTTTAAAATTATGTCTTGATGTATTTCAGCAATTAGTATTTAAACAATTAAAGTTTATGTTTTATGTTTTATAAACAATGGGATCCCATACCATATCACATTTTTATTTTATATTTTTACCTTATCTTGTATTGGTACAATATTTTGGGTTTTTAAATAAAGTGATGTTATTTATAATGTAGGTTTCCCAAAATAGTAGCTATGTCTAGTAGTTTTAATTGTCCAAGGTCTTAGAAATAGTTGGGTCATTACAGAATTATTCATGACAACTCGATGAGAGCCAAAGAGATAATTCATTCGATGAATAGGAAACAAACGAGAAATGGATTTTCGCTAATTAAACTCGATATGGAAAAAGCGTATGATAAATTTGATTGGGGCTTTCTCAAACAGTTGTGTTGGGGTTTCTCGTACATATTAATCAACTAGGTGGTGATGTGCGGACCACTTCCCATTTTACCCTGCTTCTTAGTGGTAGTCCCTGCGGAGGCATCCAACCTGCATGTGGTCTCCAACAAGATGACCCATTGTCTCCAAGCCTGTTTATCATCATAGTAGATGTATTGTCTCATCTGTTATCTAGGAAAGAGGATTCCAAGAAATTGAGAGGAATCAAGGTTACTCACAACGAGCCAACCCTTAGTCATTTGCTATTTGCAGATGATTTGATTCTCTTTGGGAAAGGAACGAGGAGTGAAGTTTCATTATTTATGGAGCGTGTTAACAAGTACTACGACTGGTCAGAATGGAGAGTTAATAAAGGGAAGTCCTCAGTCTACTTTTCTAGGGGAGTGGCGACTACTAAAGCTATTGAGATAGAAGAATTTTTAGATATGAAGAGGTTAAAGAAAGATAGCAATTACGAACCCCTACTAAAGACCTAACCTTTATTCTAGACAAGGTGGCAGCTAGAGTTCAAGGATGGAACACAAAGTTACTTTCTATAGTGGGGAGGGAAATCTTAATTCAATTTGTGGGTTCATCCTTATTGTCATATGTTGCGACTTCGGGGCCTATTCCGGCAACAACGGCGAAGAAAGTTGATAGAATGTTGATGGGATTTTGGTGGGGTGACACAGAGGAGAGAAAAACCCTCCACACAGTTGCATGGGAAACACTTTGTTGCCCTAAAAAGAATGGTGGTCTGGGCTTCAAACAAGCGCATAAGGTCAGTCAAGCTTTCCTTTCCAAAAGAGCACTACCACAAAAATATGCTTTAACTTCGGTTTTTACACATAAAAAGTGATGTTAAAGCTTTTAAAGGAAATTTAAATTCATTTTTTGGTTTGCTCCTCATAGAAATTAAGTTATTACTTCAGTTATATAAGTAAAATGAAGTCAAAGGGTAACAGGCGGAGGGGAATTTTTGCGAAAAATATTGCGGAACCATTTAACTTCAAGTTTTTGCTAAAAAATGAAGTTAAAGGTCCTTATATCTGATGCCCCTAGCATTCTCGTTCATTTCTGAAATGCTGAAACCCCAAATCTGAGAGAAAAACCCCCATTTTCACCGTGAGAAAAATGAGGGTTTTGCCATTTACCACTGTTTTTCTTCATTTTCTTCCATTTTCATACATCAATATTGCTAGAAAACTCAAATAAATCATAGAAAATTGGTTATTTTTAGTTTTTGAGTGCAAACATGGTGTCTTGACAATGAGCACATGTGGTGATCGAAAATATCCATTGTTTTGGGTTTTTCAATGGATTTTCAGTCTGTATACAAGGTTTTGAGCTTAATACTAGGTATGGATTGTTAAATAGATGTTTCTATGATTTATATATATATATATATATATATTATTTTAGATTTTTTATTTTAATTTTTTGATAATATATTGATAATTTATAGGTGTTTATGGTTGACAATATTATTTTAGAGTTGTATTTGATTATTTAAGAAGGTATGAATCTAATGTGCTTGTGATGATTTTTTTATTAATCCGAATTTAATATTAGTGTATTACTAAACTTCTAATATATTTGATTTATTTTTGTTATTTTATAATATTTTATTATTTAGAATAATTATTTAGAAAACTAACCAAGTTAATATTTCTTTGTTGTTAAAAAAAGTTAATATGTTGTTGTTATAAAACAAATTCAAGTTAATATTTAGTTTAAATTTTTTTTTTTTTGTATAATATGCTTTAATGTTAGATACTAGTTATTATAAACTCAATAATTATAATATTTAATTTTGTTTAAATTATAATTTAGGACAGTTATTGTTTTGGAGATATTTTGGTTTTTCATTGTTGATTACTACCTTGAAGATTAATTTTAAGGTGAGTGAGAATTTTATTTTTATTTAAAACTATTACACATATTTATAGAATTGTAGTTAAACCATATTGAATTTAGTATAAATTAGGATTGAAAATTAGTGAAGTAGGTTATGGGAAATTTGTGTGCTGCGGTGGTATAAAGATGAAATTATGCATGTTGGTTGTTGTATTTGTTTGTATTGAATTATTATGTACTTATGAAATTTTGATATGTTGTAGAAACCGAGGACACTCTACCCAATCTTTTTAGGGTATATTAATTGATAATGACATAATTATGCATGTTGATTATTGTGTTTGTTTGTATTTAATTAATAGGTACTTATGAAATTGGGATATATTATAGAAGCAGAGGAAACTCTACCCAATTTTTTTTTTAGGATTATTAATTGAACATGTTTTTTAATATGTAATATTTATTATATAGAGTTATAATTTATACTTTTTTAGGTTTGGTGATAGGTTTTGAATAGGATATCAGGAATTTGTGTGCTGGAATGATAACCATAAGCCCCTAGTTTGAAGTAACCTTATCATGCCTCTTGACTGGACAATGTTACTTTGAACTACGAGGCTTATGTATACTGTTAAAATTCAAAGCTAGCTGTTAAAATATGCCTTGAATCTGTAACCTAGCTCTAACTCTTAGATTTTGAAAAAACCGTCAAAGCTGATAAAACTTCCTCTCCTCTACTTGTGGATGTAGCTAACACATTGTTAGTGAACCACGTAATTATTTAATACTTAAGAAGTTTCAATATTTTAAATAATTACTTCAGTGAACTTCACATGTTTAGTTGTATGAACACTTTAGATGTTTATGTAGTGCTTAGCTTTTATTTATGTATGAATATATATATATATATACATGTACATTAAGTCTGCATAGTTTGTGAATTTTATTTAATTTTAAGTTTATTGGAATGTTCAAATATATTTATTAATATTAAAATAAATGTAAATTAGAATTAAGAAAATAGTTATTAAAATATTTTATAAAAACCAAAATAATAATACAAATAAAATAAATATATATTTTTCAAGAAAAAATACCATTAACTTCAGGTTTTAAATACTTTTAACTTTGCTCAGATTAACTTTGGTTAATATTTATGCAAGATCTAAAGAATAACATGCGAAAAAACTGAAGTTAAAGCCTATTTTTGTAGTAGTGTAGTGTGGGAGTTAGTTATCAATAAACATTCTCTTTGGCATAATCTCGTTGAGGTTAAGTACTTGAAGGGGGAGGGTATTCTCTACCATGAGCCACGAAGAACAGACTCTAGCTTATTGAAAGCTATAATGTGGTCGAGATCGGTGTTAGGCCGAGGCTTATGCATAATGATTAGAAATGGGAAAAAGACCTCCATATGGTTCGATGACAGGGTTCCAAGTGAGGTCAAACGCCCCACCCCGATTCTGGATGCCACGTTGGGAGTAAGTTGGGTTAGTGAGTTCATTGAAAATTTTATTGGGACATCAGAAAACTTAAACGTTGGTTCCAACCCAACAATTTTAATCATATTCAAAACATAACCCTTCCTCAACATGACCGAAAAAACTCTAGGTATTGGGATGTGGACAATTCAAGAGTATACTCGATCAGTTGTGCGTTAAATGGATCAACCAATGTTAGAGGTAACTCAGGTCTATTGCTGCTCATCTGGAGGAGTGAGATTCATGAGAGACACAAAATCCTTCGGTGGTACATTCTTTTTGATGCCCTTCCATGCAAAGCCAAACTTGCTTCAGTTATGCGCATTACTGATATAGAATGTACTCTGTGTAACTAGGATAGGGAAACCTCATTTCATCTGTTGTGGTCTTGTCAGCTGAGTGCCAGACTCTTGTTTGTGAATTGCTAGGGGCTAAATGCTAATAGTATAACCATGTTGGACTGGGAGAAATGGTTCAATCATTTTGGAATGGATCCTAACATACCATCTCATTTATCCTTCAATGAGTTGAGACTACGTGCCTCTCTGCTAGTTGATCTCATATGGAGAGAAAGAAACACAATTCATAATGGCCAACAATCAAACACCTTTAATAGGTTATGCGAAACATTCATGATTCACTTGAGGGAATGGGGAAACTTAAGCAACACAGAGGACGATCATGAATGGTACAATCCTTTGTCGTGGTAAGTTTGTTTCTCCACTGAAGTTGCAATCTTGGATAAGGAAGCTTTCTTGGCGGCTTTGGGTCAGGATTCAGAGGGAAGAAGTATTCATGCAGAGGTAGACAAGGTGAAACAAACTGATCCGATGGTTACGAAGGCTATGGAACTTAACTTGGAAGCCAAAGCAACTACTTCTTTCTGTCTTGATGCAGTGGTATTCAAAAGTGACAACTCTTAATTCCTTCAAAGAGGAGGTCATAGTTTTGGCAGTCAGACTACAAGATCTTGCTCTCCAATTTTGAAATATCTGTAAGAACTTGACTCATTGGGATATCACAAAAATTCCAAGAGAGACTAACTTTGTTTCCCACAATTTGGCTGCAATGGCTAAGCGCTCCGAGTCATGGGGAGTGATCGATTGGAAAGCTTTGGACATGGAAGTGTTCAACGACTTGATGTTAGCATGTTGCATTGATAACTTTTCCTTCTGCTTTGGTTGTGTTTTCTGGTTCTGTTTTAGTTTTTTTTTTGGTTGTTAGTGATTTTCGGTCTTTAGGGTGCTCTCATCTTGGCGGTGCTTCCTAAGGTAGTTAGTTGGTTTGTTGTTTTTGTTGGGTCTGTTTTGTCGGCCTTCTATTTATGTTTGGTCAGTTTGCTTGGAGACTCCTTTGAACGATTTATTTTCTTAATGAAGTAGTCTGCCCGTTTGTGGGGTAGCTCATTATATAAAGAAAGAACATTAACTAAAAAAAAACTATAAAAAAGTTCAACAACAGCTAAAAAATATCATTCTCCAAACAAGTACACCATTCCAAATATTATACGTAGTAGTCATTGTTTTTTAATGTATTCAAAATATAATTACTTGAAAACCATCGTCAAATTTTTTGGCAGGCTTTTCAAAACATGTTATATATAGTTATATAATACAGACTCATGAAATATGGTTCCTTTGTAGAGTCTAGTCGCAGTAGTCGCCTGTTATAAGGTTCAGGAATAGTTTTATTTGTACACTGTCAAAGCTTTTCCAAACATAACTTAGCAAGCATGGCAAGTAGGAACAATGCTGAGTTGGGAGAACCAATGGATGTAGATATGGAAGCTCCTGAACCCCTTTTGGGGGACAATTGAAAGGAAAATATGAAAATGGAAATGGTGGAGTTAATAGAAGACATCTCCTTGGAGGAGGTAGTATCAAGTAAGACACTGACTTGAAAGGTTGTGGGATGACCATTTTATAAAGAAGATCCTTATAGGTGTCTGGAAGACGCATGGTTGATGGAAGTTTAAAAAACTGGTTGAAGGTATCATTGCTTTTTTCTTTACTGATGAGAGAGACTAAGCTAATGTGATGGACAAGAGACCCTGGATTATAAATGACATGTTATTGAACATGAAGGAATGGAAAACGAAAGGAGAAGTTTGCATGGAAGATTTTGATCTTGCCAGATTTTGGGTGCAAGCGGATGGGCTGCCTACAAGATTTCTTCTGATGAGAATGCTCCGACGATTGCAAAGAAGATCGAACAACTTGTGAAAACAGATGGCAAAAGAAAGGAGGACATTGTGCGTTGGGGGTATATTATATGCTGGATTGATGTCTGGGTTAACCACCCCGTCCAAGTAAGGTTCTTTATTAAAGGAAATGCCAGAGTTGATCAATGGATGCAGTTTAAGTATGAAAAGCTTCCTTTTTTATGTTTTAACTATGGTGTCTTGGCTCACTAGAATCGATCATGCTTATCTCCAACGACATGGGTATACCCAGTAAATGGGCAGGCGGTGCATATGTATGGCCCATAGATTAAAGGGGAAAGTGGAGCTGGAAGATACTTCACGGTGAGTAGGGTCTATAGAGAGAAATATGAAGCTGCTAGTAGGCTTAAGGATGTGCAAAATCTGACAAGATATGGTAGAAGGAAGAGATGATCAGGTGGTAATGTCGGAAAACCAGCTGGCGTGGAGAAGGACCGAAACTAGTGTGGTATTGGCAAGGACATGAATGTAGGTAGTACGATGTCAGATAGTGGTGCTAGTCGAGGAGATATATTTGGGCAAGAGGGACAAACTTCAGAGTAAATGAAAAAAGGAGGTCCATCAACAGTTAGAACGAAAATGGTAAAAATTAGGGGGTTGGTACGAGACGGGGACGAGGTACATGAAGAAGAAAACTTTGAAACAAAAAATGTTTGGATTCCTTTACAAGGAAGTGGGTCGGATAGTGAAGTGTTACTTGATATTGGGCCAACCTTGGGTCAGACTCTAGATGTTCCACATGAGTGGATGTGCAAGTCTAGATGGCCCCATTCTTTTCCAGAAACGGTAGACCTCACTCGGCCCAATCATGAAAGAGAGTTGATGAAAACGTTTTTGCAGCATTATGGGCCGAATTACACTAACATGTATAGGGCCCAGCAAGCCCTCATATCTAATCTGCCCACTTTGTCTGAGATGATAGTCTGCGAGTTGGGGACAAAGAAGTGCAAGGCTCACATATGGTATAATCCAATCCTCAACGTTGCAAATAGCTCAATTTTTCAGAGTTTCCTTAGAAAGGAATGAGGAAGCTCCAAGAGCATCATCCACTTTGATGTTACTGCTGACTTAAACTTTGTTTGTTATGGGATGTCAAGAATAGGGTGAATGCTAAAAAACGACAAGGTCAAAGAGGCATAGAAAAGCTTGGGCCGCAATATGGGTGTTGATGTAGTTTTTCACCAACAGGGGATTAAGAAATCTAATTAGAGAGATTAAGCTTATTGATAAACTATAAATATAAAGTCACAAAGTTTTAACATTGTTCAGTGGTTAACAATCTACCTAGTCCACAAGTCACTCTTATACAAGATGTCGGTCCCTTTTACTATCAATTTCCCTTGTATTTATAGGGAATTGTGATGGAAAATATTGGGTAATCGTACAATAAATGGTAACATAGAGAATTGGGTAACTTCCCAAATAAATGGGTATGTAAATTCCCTAATTAAGCCTATTGTCGTTTACATTCATCAATGAATGTATATAACAATTATACACGCTTATTGCGCATATTGGGCATCCAAGTCTGTTGGGATTCTTCCATATGCACGTTCTTGAAGGACCTCGAGCTAGATGCCACTCTCAAACGGGGTACGATTGGAGCAGGACGAAATGGCTTAGATAATGTTCAAGCTTGATGAAGGGGATCTAGACATTGGATACTGGGCACCTCAATCTCTATCATTAGCATTTCAAACAATTTGGAGGATCCTGGACTTTCAAAAATTCAGTTACACAGCATCGAGTTGTTCGGTCTTGAGCTAACGATCTCTGAAGCCTTGTAACCTTTATTTATTACGTGCCATCTTCCAGTTGTACCCTAAGCAAGATAATTGAGCTTGTATTTTTAGGGTACAACATTTTCCCCATAAGTCCTTACTTGTGCATGACGTCATTTTTGACACACACAATAGGGGCTTTTCGACTTCTATTGTCACAAAACGTGCCCACCCGCTCACTCGAGTACGAGACACATGTCTACTTGTTATAGGCATCTATTTGGGTTTCGTGTACTGTGAGAGTTGTCTTGTCAACCTATTGTCGCTGTTTAGTTATTCAATTCTGACCCTCAGATCTTGACATGCTTTAATCATGCAGCCTGGATTTGTCCCCAAATTTGACGTATAAATAGGACGACAAAACCTGGCATTCACCACCTTTGCATTTGAATTTCCCTTTCTCCATTCTCTCCAAAAATTCTCAGAAACCCTCTAACTTTCTTTCCTTTCAGAAATCCCTTCAACTGTTACCTCCCACATTTTCTGCAATCTTCGTCGTTCTTCGTTCTTTTTACAACCTCGATCAAGAACCAATCCATATGTACACTAATAATCTGGTTTAAATTTATTTTTACTCTTTTTTTGACAGGATTATGAAATTTTCCAATGTGTTTTTGTCTTATTTTGGTTATGCACGGGTTAAGTTAGGGTGATACTAGGCCAAAATAAATAGGACTAGAAACGGTTAAGTTAAGTGGATAAAAAAAGGTAATTTTTCTGGGTTTTTCTAGGTTTAGAGGTTAAATGTATGAGTCTTTTAGTTTGGAAGGTGAAGGGTTGTAATGACCCACTAATCTAGACTATTTGGACCATTAACGAAACTATACATAAAACTTACATTTTTATGAAAATACCATAATTTTATTGAGTAACTTGTAAAATAAGAGTTACTTACAAATAAAGAGAATACTAAGAAGGATATGGGATCCCATTGTCTTTAAAAACAAAACATGATTTAAAATAAAAGACATTACATAAATGGTGCGGAAAATACATGTAAAAAGACAGAAAACAGAAACTACATCCTCGAATCGAATAATGCTCGGCCCCTTGACTCCATTCACCATCGATACACATCCTCTAAGCGTCACGAATCTTTCCGCCTCTAAAGCTTATTTCCTGCACATAAACAGAAAGGAATGAGCCTAATGCCCAGCAAGGAAAAATCTAACACATAGTCATACAAATCAATTTCATAATAACGTAAAGACATATCATAACACATAATACACTTATTATAATGGCCATTATTACTTGGGGTCCCATAGAATAAACAAGCTTATGCCCATGAGATTAGTGGGGTCCTACCAGCTAAATAGGCATATGCCCACAATCTTTTTGGGGTCTTGCTAGTCAAATAGGGCATAAGCCCAAGCCTACAAACAAACACATTTATAACATATTCATAACATATCATAACATAACACATAAGATAACATAAACATAAACATATAGATTCTAGCCTATTTTCCTTACCAAAGTTATCGGGATATGTGGACTGAGTTGGGACTTTTGGTACACTCCTAATAACCATAATGAACAAGAGTGAGTTGAAAGAAGAAAAGAGATGAAAAGGAAAATGGGAAGACTAAACCATTTGAGAATCATGCTTACCGAAACTTATGTGCTCAAGAACTTAGATTCCCTAACCAAAATGAAGATTAAGGTTAGAGATTGAGTAGAAGACTATGAGAAAGAAAATAACATAATACAGAAATGAACTAGAGTTTTGGTTACCTCAAAGACTTGAAAGACCATTCTACACCTCAACCAAAATACTATAGAACCTCACTTCCCAAAGTGTTTGATAAGCTTATGATGTTTAAGCTTATGTTTTTCCCAAACCAGGTGTTTATACTCTCACACTCACTTATCACTAGCAGCTTCTGAACTTAGAGCAAAAGGTGAATAATGGCTGGGTACTAGGTCCTATTTATAGAGTTTGGAAATTAAAGTATATTGATTTTACTTGAATAAAAATAATGGCTTTTTAGGTGAAAATCATTTGAATAATCGTTCAGCAGAGGCTGAAGACTCGTTCAAAAGATGCTGGACTTTTGAAGAAGTTTGAATGGCTGAAAGGAAATGAATTCAAAAGAGTTTGAATTCATGCTGAAGGAGGCGATATATCGCCCCCCGTAGGCGATATATCGCCTGGGCCAGAATGCCCGAGGCGACCGTGCATCGTCTCGTGTTTTCCGTATCTACGTGCTGCGATATATCGCCCCCTATAGCTGCGATATATCGGCACACGCTGAATATTTAAACACGAAATTACACATTTTTAGCTAAGTTTGAATGGAGTAAACAGCCTTGACTAAGCCTTCAACGTATTCAAAGCTGCTGACTGACCCTATATCATTCAAACTTTACCCTTATTTAATTTAATCCTCAAAAATACTTAATCCTTAATTACCATTCATAACATGTGCTTAAAATCCTATTGGTTGATATCTAAACCTTATAGTATAACAAATACTATCCTTAATATCAGTCATATAATAAAACCTTAGGTTATACTTAATATTCTTAAACTATAGGTTAAACTTAGAAAATCTATAAGTACTACTATGAGTGTCCAAATAATTCCCGGTCTGAACCAAAAATCCACAGTAACCAAGATAATACTATACATACTATAATACTACTAAATAACTAGCTAAGTAAAGTTCTTGGACTCTACAAGGGTTTAGGCTCAAACCTAGGTATCTTAAGGGACACGATACCAAGGTGGTTTTGCATTAAATCGCTTTTTGAAATTATCGTGTCTGACACATGAATCTTAAAGTTTCGGTACCTTCCCGAGATTAGGTGCGTGAATTAGGGGCGCATGTGAGGCCACACGACAAGGTATTAAGCCTGAACTTAACCAGTAGATACTTTAGGTCAAGTAGTAAAGCCTTATAATCTTAGGTTGCCATTTATTCTGTTATTAGAACTAGGTTAAATCCCCAGGTCGCCTCTAATGAGTTATTTTGTAATCAGGAAAACTAAAACAATCGTCATGGCCTTTCAAAAGAAAAAGACCATGGGAGGCTCCTCTTATCAAAGTAAGGTTAAGCAGGCCTCCCTCGAGACCCCCATCCCCCACTTTGGTCCAGTGGTGGAGAAGGAGATCGAGTTAGGACCTGACAGTTTCTTTGAGGCCGAGAGGATCCTGTCTTGAATTACTTCTCAACCCAAGGTGAATAAAATAATGTTAAGTCCTTGGATCGATATGAACCCCATCCTCTATGATCAATCTCCATTGGAGGGTGAGCGGAGCTATGCCCCATTGGTGGACGACTTGAGTGCCTAGGGTGATGAACATTTGAAGGTAGGTGCCTTCCTCCCACTAGATCAATACTTTTCAGACTTCATGAACTAACTGAAGCTCGCCCCATTTCAGCTCCCACAAAATTTTTATATCCTCATCGCGGGGTTAAAGTATTTATTCCTCAAGAATGATTGGGAGATCTCCCCCCTAGAGGATATTTTATATTTCTTCTACCTGAAGGCCAATCAAGACATTAATACTTGTGGTGATTGTTTTTATTACCTTACTCGGTTACCCAAATCCGCCACCATCATCGACCTCCTCAACCATCCAATGACTTCAAATATCAGTACTTTATGTAACGTCCCAAAACTCCTAATAAGGTTTAGAATCTTGGTTAGTGTGTCAAGAGGGCATAATTTGAATTATGTGATTTTAATTGAGTATATATGTGATTATGTGAATTATATGAGTTATATTATTATATGACTGCCTATGCATGTTTACATTTATTAAATATGTTAAAGGCCCGCTTTTGTTAAAAATGGGCATTTTCGTAATTTTGACATGTTAAGAGTATATTTATAATTTGACAAGCTATGTGCTTGAGACCACATTATTATGTGGATATATTTGTGATATTCAGCATGAGTTGATCAATTTGAGTAGCTTAGTGGAAAAGTCACAACGAGGATTTATACCCGGCTCGGGATGAGCCAAGGGGTATTTTGAGAATTATTGGTAAATGAAATATTATTGGGGAAAATATTTGCATTTGAAATATTATAAGATTTAATTGGGAATTTAGGGTGTAAATTAAGGTTTAGGGGAAATTGAGGCAAAATGACTATTTTTCCCTTGGGGTGCCTTGTTGGGAAGCTAGAAGAAGAGGGTAGATTGGTCATTTGACCATTGGGATAGGTAAGTGGGCAGCAACCTTGGGGAAGAGTAATCTCACGTTACTATTTTTTTCCTCCTATTTTCTTTCAAAATGTATAAGTTTGAGCACTTGATTTGAAGAGAGGAATTGGTGAAGTCTTGGGGCAATTCTTTGAGGAATTTCATAGCTAGCAAAGAGAGTGGGAGTTGTTTGAGCCTTCACCATTAGCTAGGGATTCAAATATAAAAGAGGTATGGCGATTTTGTTCCAAGTTCTTCAAGTTTTGATGTTTTCTAGGGAGTTAACTTTTTGAGTGTGAATTTCGAATTTGGGTGCTGTTATATTATTTTACAATATAAAGTAATATTATATTATTTTTAATATAATGTTTTAGATTAAATAAATGTGATAAAGAGTGTCACATATTGTAACATATAATAGAGAGTTACAATATTTAGATATATGAGAAATATCCAAATATGTAACATATTTGGTGTTACAAATTGAGCTACAAATTTGTAACTTCCAAATATTACCCTTTATTGTGTAAATTTGTTGTTACACAATATTGAGATGAGTTTCTTAAAGCCAATTGTGAAATGGCAGTTAGATATGATTTTAACCCCAATAATGTGTTTTGGGGGTTACGAAATCAATTGGGAGGGTGTTGGAACCATTTGGAAAAATCACAAAAATATGTGCTAAAAATGGTCAGTGGTCGCGGCACAGGATGCTGGTGGCCACGGCCTGTGGGACAGAGAGCACTGGCCACGGCCACTGATGTCCCTGGCCGCGACCACAGATGCATTTTCTGACCAAATATTTTTTTAGTTTTTCCAATCTTTATGAACGGTTCCAAAAACCCAAATAACTCCCAAATCTCACTTTTAATTCCATAAACATCCAATTAATCATTGGTATTAGCCATGGGGGTTGGTGGAATTTGAAAGTCAAAGGGTGTCTCTAAACCCTATAAATAGAAGCCTATTGCTCACTTGAAAGACACAATTTTTCTATCCACTAGAGCACTTGGCTAGAAACACCTAGAGGATGGATTATTCCAGAAAGCATTTCCAAAATCAGTGAAAGATCCCTTAGTGCTTGAGTTAGGGGGAAATAAGCTTTTGGACAAAGGTTTCAAACCTTGTTCAATTTGGTGACCCCCAACACTCTTCACTTTGGTAGTGTGAGTGAGAGTTGTTTATCTTTTGTTTCTTGTTATTCTCTTTTACTCTACTATTTTTCATCTTCATATTCTTCTTCTCCATTTACTTGTATTTCTTGTTTAGAGTTGTAATCTTTTCTTTTCTTTTGTTACAAACACTTTTGCTTTATTTGTATCTTTTGCTTAGAGTTGTATTTCATCATTCTCTTATTCTAATTGTTCTCTTATTTATTTGTATTTCCAGTTATAGAGTTGTAACACTATTTAATCAATCTAAAGTTTATTTGTAATATTTTGTCCAGAGTTGTATTTTCATACCAATTTCCATTGATGCAAATATATTTTTCCTAACATTCAAAAGCTTATTCCTTTGTTTGTTTCAATGGAAGGTGAGACGATCAAGATTATGAATCAAGACCTAGTGAGGTTGGATATGTTTGATGGGTCCAATTTCACTAGATGGAAAGACAAGGTGAGATTCCTTTTGACCACCCTCAAAATCACCTACATTCTAGAGTACACTCTAGAACATCTCCCAACACCATCCGACAAGGACACCCATGAGGAGGTGGAGAAAAGAAGGAAGAGGGTGGAGGAAAATCTCCTTTGTAGGGGTCATATCCTCAACGCGTTTTTTGATAGGCTCTATGACCTCTACACTGAGACCAAATCGGCAAATGAGATATGGGACACACTTGAGACAAAATTCAAGGTGGAAGAGGAAGGTACCAAAAAGTTTTTGATATCTCAATACTTAGATTTCAAAATTTTTGGTGATAAACCTATTCTTCCTCAAATACATGAATTGCAAATAATTTTTAACAAATTGAAAGTGTTAAAGATTGAGCTTCCCGAGGCCTTTCAAGTTGGTGCTATAGTAGCTAAATTACCACCAACTTGGAAGAGCTATAGGAAAAGAATCCTTCATACAAATGAGGATTATTCTTTGGAGGAAATCCAAAAGCATATTAGAATCGAGGAGGAATCGATATGTAGAGATAAGCTTGTGGAGGGTCTAATGGATAGGCTTACAAAGAAAATGCGGTGTCACAACCAAAACATCCAAAAAACAAAGGGAAAAAGGGTAACGAGAAATCCTTGGGTCCAAGAACCAACCCAAACAAGTTGAAGAGCGAGAAAGGTCCTTGATTTGTGTGTGGGAAAAAGGGTTACTATGCTAGAAAGTGTAGGCATAGAAATGACCAACAAGGACCTAAGGTGTACGCAACTCAAGAAGAAAACATAGTTGCTACCCTTAGTGAGGTGAATGCGGTCCAAGGAAAGGTGAAAGGGTGGTGGTATGATACATGTGTCATCGTCCATGTCACCTATGACAAATCATTGTTCAAGACCTTTGAAGATTCAAAGGGCAACCATGAAATTCAAATGGGTAGTGAGGGAAAATCCAAGGTACTTGGCAAAGGTACTATTGAAGTCCTTTTCACCTTTGGCAAGAAAGTTACATTAGTGAATGTATTTTATGTTCCTGAAATGAGTAGAAACTTGGTAAGTGGTGATTTGCTTGGTAAGCCCGGCATTAAAGCCATTTTTGAGTCTGGTAAATTTATTCTTACCAAATCAAATGTATTTTTGGGAAAGGGGTACTCTTGTGAGGGTATGGTTAAATTGTGCACCAATGATGTAACTTTCAATGTTATCAATAAAAATGCTAATTCCGCCTGTATAGTTGAGTATGATTCTTTATTTTTGTGGCATCTTAGACTATCTCATATAAGTTTATCAACCATGAGAAGAGTAGTACAATGTGGTATGATTGCATACAATATTAAAAACTATGGTAAATGTGAAACATGTGTTAAGGCATAAATGATTAAAAAAACCACTCCCTAGTGTAGAAAGATCATCTAATTTACTAGATTTAATCCATAGTGATCTTTGTGAATTAAATGGTGTTTTAACTAGAGGTGGTAAAAGGTATTTTCTTACTTTTATATATGATGTTAGTAGATATACCTATGTGTTTCTTTTAAAGCATAAAGATGAAACTTTTGACACTTTTAAATTATATAAATTAGAAGTTGAAAATCAACTAAATAAAAAGATTAAGGTGCTAAGAAGTGACAGAGGACGAGAGTACTTCTCTAATGAATTCAATACATTTTGTAAAGAAAATGGTATAATTCATTAGTGCACCACACCTTTTACACCACAACACAATAGTGTTGCCGAAAGGAAAAATAGAACTTATCTAAAGATGATAAATTCTATGTTGGTATTTTCTAAGTTGAATTTCAACTTATGGGGTGAAGCGTTATTAACCGCTTGTCAAATTCTTA
Source organism: Humulus lupulus (assembly GCF_963169125.1). NCBI lineage: Eukaryota > Viridiplantae > Streptophyta > Magnoliopsida > Rosales > Cannabaceae > Humulus > Humulus lupulus. The sequence continues at coordinate 213,744,669 of NC_084797.1, read as the reverse complement.
ATCGAATATCAATGAAGAAAAATGTAATATCTCCATATGAGTTATGGAAAGGAAGAAAACTCAACATAGGGTACTTCAAAGTGTGGGAATGTCTTGCATATTGCAAGAAAAACGAACCTAATAGAACAAAGTTAGGTCAAGAGCCATAAAGTGTGCTTTTGTTTGTTATGCCAACAATAGTAAAAGTTATAGGCTATTAGACTTAGAGTCTAATATTGTGATTGAATTTAGAGAAGTTGAATTTTTTGTGAAAATGCTATGTGACAACAATTCTCAAGCTTCAACATCTCTAAAGGAGTATTTGTTATATGAGAACAATTTTCAAGCTTCTACATCCAAAGTTGATTCTCAAAAGAATGTAAAGCAACCCTTTGAACATAGAAGAAGTCAAAGGCTTAAAAAGGAGAAAAGTCTAGTAGTGGATGAGATAGATTCTCAATGAATTTCATTCTACATGGTAGAAGAAAATAAAGATGAAGTCATTAGGAAAATTCCTATTGTACTTCTCGTTGAAGATGATCCTAAGACTTATAGAGAAGCTATGCAATCAAGAGATAGTGCATTTTGGAAAGGAGCCATCAATGATGAGATGGATTCCATTCTTTCCAACAACACTTGGGAATTGGTAGATCTCCCACCGAGGTCTAAGCCAATTGGGTTTAAGTTGGTATTTAGGAGAAAATACCTCACTGACGGCACTATCCAAACCTTTAAAGCTAGATTAGTAGCTAATGGATTTAGGCAAAAAGAGGGTATCAATTATTTCGATACCTATGCGCCTGTTGCAAGAACAACTTCTATAAGAATTTTGTTCGCTTTAGCTTCTATACACAACTTGTATGTTCATCAAATGGATGTCAAAATGACATTCCTTAATGGTGACCTCAATGAAGAGGTCTATATGGAAAAACCTGAAGGGTTTGTCCTACCAAAATATGAACATAAAGTGTGTAGACTTGTAAAATCCTTACATGGATTCAAACAAGCTCCTAAGAAATGGCATGAGAAATTTGATCAAGCCATCATGTCTAATGGGTCTAGACATAACAATGGAGACAAGTGTTTGTATTCTAAAACTTGTAAGGAATATGTGATCATTGTTTGCTTATATGTGGATGACATACTGATTCTATGTGATAGCATGAAAGGGATAGAAGAAATGAAGAGGTTTCTATCATCAACCTTCAAGATGAAAGATCTTGGAGAAGTCGACACCATACTTGGTATCAAAGTAAAGAAACATAGTGGGTGTTTTGCGTTGGGGCAAGCCCACTATGTTGAGAAAGTATTGAACAAATTTAACCATCTCAAGGTTAAAGATGCTAATACTCCATTCGATCATAGTGTAAAACTAGAGAAGAATGAAGGAAGAGCGGTGGCTGAATTGGAGTACGCTAGTTCTATGGGGAGTCTAATGTACGCTGCCCAATGTACTAGACCTGATATAGTGTTTGCGGTGAGTAAACTTAGTGGGTTTACAAGTAATCCAAGTGTGGATCACTGGAAGGCGATTGGAAGAGTCCTAGGTTATCTCAAGAAAACCAAGGGACTAAGCCTTCACTACTTCAAATTTCCTTCAATCTTAGAAGGATATACAGATGCAAGCTGGATATCCAATCTTGGGGACAACTTGTCCACAACCGGTTGGGTATTTACACTTGGTGGGGGTGTGATTTCTTTGGGTTCCAAGAAACAAACCTGTGTATCTCATTCCACTATGGGAGCAGAGTTTATAGCTCTAGTTGCTACCGGAAAAGAGGCTGAATGGTTAAGGGATCTGTTGATAGAGATACCCCTAATCAAAGAGAATGTATCTACTATATCGATACATTGTGATAGGCAAGCGACATTGGCTAGAGCATAAAACGGAGTGTATAATGGGAAGTCTAGACACATTAGTCTAAGACATGGATATGTAAGAGAATTGATTCAAAGAGGAGTCATCTCAATATCCTATGTGAGAACAAGTGAAAATCTGGCAGATCCTTTCACTAAGCCACTAACGAGGGATTTAGTGGCTACATCATCTCGAGAGATGGGACTTAAACTCTCTAAAGAGATTCACGATTGATGGTAACCTATCTTAACACTAGTTATTCAACTAGTGTTAGGTTCAATAGGTAACAACAAGTCAATCAAGTGAATATTAGTTGTACTGAAAACAAGTCCCATCTGAGATGTTGAGTACTTGTGAGTTACCAAGTTGAGGGTTAAAACCAAAAGGTTTTTTAATAGAATTCACGCTTATGAAGACAAGTATTTTTGGTAACAAAATACTGTAAGAATTCTACCTATATGGACCTAGGGGTGGTGCCACCTCTCATGAGAATTGGGATTATTCTCAAGAACGTCCATGAATGGAAAGTGCACATGGCCATTAACGGTGCAAAGCGAGACATAGAGGTCTTAAGTAAACATCGCAAAGAGGTATGTGTTATCACCAATTTGTTATCATGAAAATATTGTTCAATGCCTAGTGCAACCAAATTTTCGACAAATTTTGTGATAATTACACTATAGTAAAGTTCAAGTTGAAAAACACTTTATTTTATGCACCAATGCAATGACTCTTATAAGAGAGAGTTCTTATTTCATTAAGTGGGGGATATGTTATATTTCAAATATAATGATTGATTAAATAAGAGTTACAATATATATTATTTAATCTAGTGGGGGAATGTTATATTATTTTATAATATAATGTAATATTATATTATTTTATAATATAATGTAATATTATATTATTTTATAATATAATGTTTTAGATTAAATAAATGTGACAAATAGTGTCACATATTGTAACATATAATAGAGAGTTACAATATTTAGATATATGAGAAATATCCAAATATGTAACATATTTGGTGTTACAAATTCAAATACAAATTTGTAACTTCCAAATATTATCCTTTATTGTGTAAATTTGTTGTTACACAATATTGAGATGAATTTCTCAAAGCCATATGTGAGATGACTGGTAGAGATATGATTTTAACCCCAATAATGTGTTTTGGGGGTTACAAAATCAATTGGGAGGGTGTTGGAACCGTTTGGAAAAACAACACAAAAGTCTGTGTTGAAAATGGTCAGTGGCCGCGGCACAGGATGTTGGTGGCCGCGGCTTGTGGGACAGAGAGCAGTGGCCGGCCACTGATGTCCCTGGCCGCGACCACAGATGCATTTTCTGACCAAATATTTTTTCAGTTTTTCCAATCTTTTTGAACGGTTCCAAAAACCCAAATAACTCCCAAATCTCACTTTTAATTCCATAAACATCCAATTAATCATTGGTATTAGCCATGGGGGTTGGTGGAATTTGAAAGTCAAAGGGTGTCTCTAAACTCTATAAATAGGAGCCTATTGCTCACTTGAAAGACACAATTTTTCTATCCACTAGAGCACTTGGCTAGAAACACCTAGAGGCTTGATTATTCCAGAAAGCATTTCCAAAATCCGTGAAAGATCCCTTAGTGCTTGAGTTAGGGGGAAATAAGCTTTTGGACAAAGGTTTCAAACCTTGTTCAAGTTGGTGATCCCCAACACTCTTCACTTTGGTAGTGTGAGTGAGAGTTGTTTATCTTTTGTTTCTTGTTATTCTCTTTTACTCTACTGTTTTTCATCTTCATATTCTTCTTCTCCATTTACTTGTATTTCTTGTTTAGAGCTGTAATCTTTTCTTTTCCTTTGTTACAAACACTTTTGCTTTATTTGTGTCTTTTGCTTAGAGTTGTATTTCATCATTCTATTATTCTAATCCTTCTCTTATTTATTTGTATTTCCTGTTATAGAGTTGTAACACTATTTAATCAATCTAAATTTTATTTGTAATATTTTGCCTAGAGTTGTATTTTCTTACCAATTTTCATTGAGGCAAATATATTTTTCCTAACAGTTTCTATTAGGATATTTGGTTTGGTGCTTTAGGATTGAAAACCATGTATAATCTATTTAAAAGTTCAGTTACAATTGGTATTGTGGATTCTAGTTGGGATTTTTGGAATTTGAAGTTCAAAGTTTGAGTTTAAGACTCAAAGGTTGAATTTGATGTTTTGAAAGTTTAGTCAAAATTGGTTTTGTGGATTCTAGTTGGGATTTTTGGAATTTGAAGCTCAAAGTTTGAGTTGAAGACTCAATGGATAAATTTGATGTTTTGATATGTTTTAGTGAAATTTTATAGTAGCTTGATGTTGTTTGTGGCCTATCTATGTTATTGGAGGTTAGTTTTGGTTAAAACTATTGGTTTAGACTGATGGGAGAGACTTTGAAGTCGAATTTCAAGGTCTAGAAGTCGTGGGTTCAAAATTGGGGAAGAACATCATAATTTTTGGGTAATTTTAGGTTTCTGGCGACCTAGCGCGACCTCGCTAGGTTGGAGTGCGAACGCACTAGTGCCCCAAAAAAGGGTAAGATTTTGAATTTGATTTTGGGTTTCGAAACCAGTGGCGTGAACAAACTGGTCTGGGTGAAACCATGCCACGTGCCCTGAAACAAAGAATTTCTAAATTTTCAGAATAAGGCTTAGGGTTTCGAGGGTCTGTCTTGGGGGCGGGGGGCGGGGGGAGGGGAACTTGGGGGCTCAAGGGTCGTTTTTAGTACCCTGTTAACTGGAGTTCGTAGTTCTAAGGGTTAGAGTTTAGATTGGTACTCGGGATTTGAGTTTAATCGCTAATGAGTGCTTCATTTACGTTGTGACAAGGGTTTTAGCAAGGCTCGAGACATGGATCGTACTCAGGGTCGTGCCACTATTTGCACAGGGTTCTAGGTAAGAGAACAGACACTTGCTCCAAGATTACGGAATTGGGCCTGATTATTGATTGTGGTTATAACCATGCTTTGTATATCTGTTTAAAGGTGATCGTCTTTGGTCTATGTCTGATTATATTGTATTGGTGGTTCATATTTGTTGTAATTATCAGTGAATGATTGATGCAATTAACATTCGACCATTGTGTGTAACGTGGGTTGATCGGCCATTGTGCATAGCATGGTCCATGAAGGCGAGTTTAGTTTAAAGTCCCCACTTTCCCGACATGGACCATAGGCTTAGTTTAAAGTCCCCACTCGGTTGGGTCGTTCAGTAAGGCTGTTTTCCTTGGCCATGTAAATGATTGAAATAAATGTACTTATTATTGTGAGACATGTTTATGATTTATCTGTGAAGCATGTGTTTATTGCTTATAAATAATTGGATTATTATTATGCCATGTGGGGCTTTCCATCTGGGTCTCGGCTCACGGGTGCTCTATGGTGCAGGTAAGGGCAAGCTAGAGTTTGACTAGCCATGAGTTTGAGGGCTTTGGATCAGTGCGTACATATTCGACTTGCTTGGCCATCATGGTCAAGTTATTTTGGGGAACTTAGAACCTTAGTTCAGTTTTTCATCTTACATCGAGTTAAGCATTATTTTAAACAAATGATGTAACGATCCTAGATTAGTAAGATGTTACAACTTTGTATCAGAGCTGCCAAGACTTATGGTTCCTGAATATAGACCGAACATGTACACTAGCTGCTAAAGACAAGCTCGACTCACGGTTTGGTATTTAATGTTTTGAATATTTGTTGAACTGCGTAATTGAATTATATGCCTTATCTACATGCTAGAATAGGGTTTGGCTCTTGACTGCTATATGACTGTGAAAGGAAATGTTTATTATCATTGTTGTTGCATGTGAATGTTTTGTTTGATTTGGTTTGACCGTGGGACTGTCTAAAGGAGGTTGTGACTGGCTAGTCAATCAGAAGTGTCGATGGTAGAAGTATTAAGGTTAGTGCTTCTGAGACGATTAGTCAGACTCTATGGCAAGAGTGTGGAGGCAAAAAAGGTTATTGTGGAACCTCAAATGACTCTTCATGGAATGGGAGAAAGTGTTAGCTAATCTGCAAGCCTAATTATAGAGACAGGAGGCGAGGTTGGGTAGTTGAGGCAATAAATTTTGTTAGAGAATATTAGGGGTGTTCATTGGATCACATAGTGTTTTAGGCCTATCCGATCCAGTACAATTATCCATTGAATGTTAAATTTTTATAACTGATCCAATCCAATTAACTTGTCTCAACCGATCTGATTCGATCCAATTATCCATTGGATTGGATCGATTTTATCCATTGAATGTGTCCCCTTAGTTATGTATTTGAGGGGATTGGATCCATCCAATATTTTTGAACATTTATTTAGCTTTTTTTGTTCAAATAATTCATAATATTATAAATAAAAAGACTAATTTGTTCAAAACGATACAACACCATACAAATACAACATAAATTATAAGCATAATTCAAAATAAATAAATATATTTAAAAAATATATATATAATTGGATCGGTTCGGTTTTATTGGATTTTTGCATATATCATCCAACAATCGATCCGATCCAATTTTGATCTTCAAAATCTAATATGATCCGATCCAATCCAATCATAATTGGATATCCAATTTTTGGTGGTCGGTTGTAATTGGATCGGTTAGTTCTAATTGGATTGGATAATTTTTGCACACCCCTACATATCAACATGTGATTCCTACATTGATATGTTTGGTGGTGCAGCTTGAAGTAAGGAAATTGATTAGGACTATGGTGAGAAAGGTTCCTCAAGTAATACCGTTCATTTTTTACAAAGGCTTAAATCCATTTAGAGTGAGATTGAGTAGTGAATAAGCATGTATAGTTTTATCTGTAATTTTATAAGGATAGTGGATGAGGATGGGATGGCTTATGCCAAGTTTATGCTACCAGAAATTTCTTGGATATGGTGGGAGGTTATAACCTAGATCAAGAATATCTCTATAATGAGTCGAGAAGGATTCTGGTAAATATTAAATAAAAAGTATTATACTGACGCAGTTGAACTGCGAAGGTGGATAAGTTTACTAGTCGGAATAGGGCACTAGTAGTGGGATTGAAAATGCATGGAAGCTTAACAGGTTGGCAATGATTATATATGGTATAGTGCCAATAGACGTCACTAGAAAGAAAGATTTATTTTGAGGGATAAATTGTATGAGGGCTTGCGATGGGAGAATCAAATATGTATCGAGAGTTACTGCGTATGCTCAGGTTATAGATGAGTATTTTATTGTTAAAAGTTCATGGAACAAGGTATCTAGAGAGTGTGTCGTAAGGAGCAATGCTTGGAGAATGACTCCTCTATTTGTAGGATCTAGTAGGGGTAGTGACCCTATTTATTTAAAGGAAATGATGTAAATACTTTTGGTACTACCTGTTCAGATAAATGATTTTGGGATACTCAAGGCAAGCATTAGGGCGGAAAAGATAATTGGAGAACTTGTTATAAGGGCATACCACATAGGCAATAACTTAGTGTCATTTTTCTGTTTGTATCAAATGTGGTGATAAACAAATTTGGAAGACCTTGTGAAGGGCATGGGGTGAGGTTTGGTAATATTTTATCTATTAGAGAGTTAGTATTCTCTAAGAGATGGATTAAGTCATGACCGGTGGAGTTGGATGGTAAGAAATTATTTTTGAATTTGGTTGAGTCAGAGAATGAAAATTTTTATATAGTAAGAGTTATACCTTAATAGCCCAGTAGGGGGCATCTATAGATTGTAAAGAGGGAAAATGGTAATTTTAAGCCTGTGGGAGAAGACCCCTTTATAATTTTGGGTACTATGGATGGACCCTATGTTCCGAAGACCTCAATATTGAAGGCTAAAAACCTACTACAGGAAATACTGAATTGGAGAGTTCTGAATGTGCCTCCAAAAGATCTATTTGTAATATTACCGCATCAAAAGATTGAGTAGAGAAAATAATTGGCACCTAGAATAGAACTGACATCTAAGGAACTACACTGAATGGTAACGGCAAAATTAAAAGAACTGGAGGTTTAGTTACGAGGGTTACTTGATGTAGGATTTATCAGGCCTAGCTTCTCACTGTTGGGTGCACCAATATTATTGGTAAAGAAGAGAGTTGGATTATTACAGATGTTTATTGACTACCTAGATTGGATAAGGTGATTTTCAAGGATAGTATACACCATTAAAGATTTACGACTCAGGTGATCAGTTGCAAGACAAGACAATATTCTTGAAGGTCGATCTTTGATCTCGTTATTACCAGCTGAGGATCAAGGAAAAAGACATTCCAAGGACTGCTGTCTGGATGAGGTATGGATACCATGAATTTTTGGGGATGTCTTTTTGGACTAACCAATGCTCCATCGACTTTTATGGATTGATGAATCGAGAATGTGAGTATTGTTTGAACAAGTTCGTGATGGTGTTAATTGATGACATATTAGTTTATTCTTAGTCAGAAGATGAACACGAAGAACATCTTTGTTTAGGACTACAGAGGCTAAGGGAACACTAATTTCATGTGAGGTTCAAGAAGTGTAAGTGCTTACTTCTTCTAGTAATATTTTGGGTTATATTGGGAGAAAGAATGGTATTATGGCGGATCCAACCAAGATGGAGCCAGTGAGAGATTGACCAAGGCCAAGGAGTGCTTGAGGAATTAGAAGATTCTTCGGAATGGTACGATATTATCAACGTTTAGTTGAAGGGTTCTCGAGGATTGCAACACATTTGAGTAATTTTACTCGTAAGAATCTAATGTTTGGGTGGACTGACAGGTGTGAGAACATTTTTTAGGAATTGAAGTAGCGGTTAATTATTGCGTCAGTACTTAGTCTTCCTTCAGATTGAGAAAAGTTTGTGGTTTACTACAACTTTCAAGACAAGCTGGGAAGATGATTGCTTATGCCTCACGAAATTTAAAGAAATATAAACGCTGATATCTTACTCACAACTAGAGTTGATAGTAGTGGTATTCGCACTTAAGTTGTGGCGACACCACTTATATGGGGGAGAAGCGTGAGATATCCATAGACATAAGAGTTAGAGTATTTTGTTATCCATAAGTATTCGAATATGAGATATAAGTATTGGTTAAATCGATGAAGGGTTATGACTGTGAAATCCTTTATCATTTAGGGAAAACCAATGTGATGGCTAGTGCCTTATGTCGAAAGGTTTCAGGGCAAGTGGATAGTCTGAAACTATTCACAATAAAGTTAGTTGAGGAGATTACCAGTGTTGGTATAGAATTTGCAGTTGGTACGTTGGAAAATAGAACCCATCATTCTACTCTTATTGAGAAAATTACAAGGAAATGTAAGGAAGTAATCCATGATTGGTGAGGCATAGAGAGGAGGTCTTAGCTGGAGTGGCTAAAGACTTTACTATTTTTTTATATGGATATTTTGAGATATAAAGATCAGATGTGTGTTCCGATAGATTATTGTATTAAGGAAGAAATTCTATACGAGTTTTATACCTCTCCATACTCGTTACATCCAGATACCACAAAGATATGTCAGAATTTGAAATCATTATATTGATGGTCAGGGATGAAGAAGACATAGTTGAGTATGTCGCGAAGTGCCTAACTCGTCAGCAAGTGAAAGATGGATACCAGAGGCAAGTGGGGTTATTTTGAGCACTCCATAATGTAAATGGAAGAATATAACTACGGATTCTAGAGAACTAATTGTATAGGATTGTGGGACGACACGACAGGTATGGGTGATCATGGATTGATATATTAAGTTGATGCACTTTCTACTTGTGCGAACGAATTATAGTGTGAAATAGTATCCTAAGTTATATGTGAAGGAAGATTGTACGTCTTCGCGGGACACCAAGGTTTATAGTGTCAGATTGCGATCTTATATTTTTACTTCCAAGTTTTGGGAAGGCTAGCAAAAGGAGATGGGCATGAGGTTGAAACTTAGTGAATATATCATCCTCAGACAGACGTGTAATTTGAGAGGACAATATAGATATTTTGAGGAGATACTTTGGGCATGCGTATTGGACTTCGAGGGATCAAGGAGTGAGTACCTTCCCTTGATCAATTTTTCCTATAGCAATGGTTGTCAGTCGACAACCAGAGTGACTTTGTATAAGATATTGTTCGATAGGGAGTGTTGATCTCCCATTTCTAGAGATGAAATGGGAGAAATGAAGTATCATAGTTCTGAAACGGTTCAAAGGACCAATAAAGTTATTGGGAAATTTTAGAGAAAATAATGCTCGCTTCACAAAAAGGACAAAAAAAGTTCAGCAGATCCAAATATAGGAAAGTCGAGTTCTAGGATTTGGGAATTTTGTGTTTCATCGAGTTTCACAGATGAAAGAGATACAATAATTTGGATATAAAAGGGAATGGAGCTCTAGGTTTGTTGGACCTTTGAGATCCTAGAAAGAATTAGGCAAGTGGCCTACAGATTAGCTTACCCCAACAATGGCGAGTGTAGGTATCGATGTTAAGGAAAGTATGTGTCGGATACCACACATGTGCTGAGTTATTAGAATCTGGAATTGGATAAAGATTTGTCCTATGAGGAGAGATTAGTACATATTTTGGATAGACATGATAAAGTCTTGTGGAATAAGACTACTGCCTTGATGAAAGTGTTATGGAGGAATAACAAGGTAGAGAACATGACTCTGAATTTTGAGTCAAATATGCAAGACAGTATTCCGAGATGTTCAAGAAAATTTCTAGGAAAAAATTCCTATAAGGAGGGAATAGTTGTAATGTCCCAAAACTTCTAATAAGTTTTATTACCTTGGTTAGTGTGCTAGGAAGGCATAACTGGAATTATGAGATTTTAATTGAGTATACATGTGATTATGTGAATTATATGAGTTATATTATGATATGACTGCCTATGCATGTGTTACGTGTATTAAATATGCTTAAAGACACGTTATTGTTAAAAAGAGGAATTTTCGTAATTTTGACCCATTGATGGCATAATTGTAATTTTACATGCTATGTGCATTCGAACACATTATTATGTGGATTTATTTGTGATATTTGACATGAGTCAATCCATTTGAGCAGTTTAGCAAAAAAATCACAAGGAGGATTTATACCTGGCTCAGGGTGAGCCAAAAGGTATTTTGGTAATTTTGCGTGTTTTGAGAATTATCGGTAAATGAAATATTATGGGGGAAAATATTCGTATTTGAAAGATTAGAGGATTTAATTGGAAGTTTAGGGTGTAAATTAAGGTTTAGTGGAAATTGAGGCAAAATGACTATTTTTCCATTGGGTTGCCTAGTTGGGAAGTTAAGAGAAGAAGGTAGATTGGTCAAGGTGATCGTCTTTGGACTATGTTTGATTGTGTTGTATTGGTGGTTCATATCCATTGTAATTACCTATGAATGGTTGGTGAAACTGACATTCCTCCATTGTGTGTAACCTGGATTGGTCAGCTATTGTGCGTAATATGGGCCGTGAAGGTGAGTTCAGTTTGAGAATCCAGTCTTCACTCGCCCAGCATGGACAGTAGGTTTGGCGCCAGTGTACACGTGAAGGCAAGTCGTTCGGGAAGGTTGTTTCCCTGGGCCGTGTAAACGATTCATGTGATTGAAATAAATGTACTTGTTATTCTCAGACATGTTTACTATTTACATGATTGGAATAAATGCACTTTGTATCTATGAAGCATGTGTTTATTGCTTATAAATAATTAGATTATTATTATGCCATGTGGGGTTTTCTTGCTGGGCCTCGGCTCACGGGTGCTCTATGGTGCAGGTAACGACAAGCTAGAGTTGAATCAGCCATGAGTTGGAGAGCTTAGGTGCGTACATATTCGGCCTTCGCGTAAATATTAGTTTGATTTTGCTTCTTAGAACGACTATTTTTGTATTGTTTAATATAACTATCTTTTGTTTATAAACTTTTGGGATCACGTGTATATATTCAATCATTTTAATGAAACGTTCAATTTTATTGATCAAAATTTTTAGTCCTAAACCATATTTTAAATGTTAATTACACTTTTGAGTTCAAATGACTCACTTATCGAGTTAAGTACTATTTTAAACACACGATGTAACGATTCTGGATTAGTAGGACGTTATAACTTGGTATTAGAGCCGCCAAGGCTTATGGTTTATGAAGTTGACCAAACATGTTGTTGAGTCTAGTTTTTATCATGTTTTGGTGATGTTTTAGTAGTCTTTTATTTTGTTTTTCTATCATTTAGTGCGGGTTTATGCTTTGTTTTTCTGTCTTTGTGAATATAAGGAAGAATTGAGCTCTTGGAAGAAAATGTCAAAGAAATGGAAGAAATAACCAAGTTTTTCATCATATTTCGAGGAAGAATGGTTCTCAACATAATTTGGAAGTGTTGGTGAATTTTTGGGATAAAAACTCAAAAAATTGAGAAATCCCTTAAGAGCCACGGCATGAGCAAAGTAGAGCCGCGGCTAGGTGGGAAACAGAACCAATGTTTTGAAGGAAATCTTAGGTCCGCGGCATTGAAGAGCATCAACCCAGATTTCGTCGACACGGGCCGCGGCATGGCTGACTAATGCCGCGGCATGAAAAGGACCTTTTTCCCAGGAAATTGGACACGGGCCGCGGCATAGTGTATGTAGAGCCGCGGCCCACCTCTTTAAAATTTGAAGTCCTAGGTTTTATTATGGCGAGAAAGAGAAGACAAAAGGAGGACGTACGGATTCGGGATGAGAGCTGGTTTTGAAGGCTGAAGACTTAGAGTATTTCTACATGTTTTTCTTCTTCTTCTTGATGTTGTCTTTAATTTTTGTTGTGATTAGCATTATGACTATGAACTAATTTTCTATTTAGGATGTTTAATTGAATCACTTGAATCCTTGTTATGAACTAATGCAATTTCAATTTTCTTCTTCTTTAATCTTCTTCAATTCCTTATAACCTGTTTTTATAGATTGATTATTGATTGGCCATCTTTAGTCATATACATATGTTTTTAAGTCAAAATATGAGAAGTGAGATTTAATTCTGCTGTGGTTATATTGGACATAATTCTAATTTAGAACGAAAGTATCTGAATTAATTGTGTAACTGTTATTAAGTTGTCGAGATTAATGCTACCTTTGTGGTTCAATTTACCATAGAAATATAGGAAATTGTCACCTAGGTTGAGTTTATAATTCATAGTATGATTATAGGCTGCTGTATCAACTTGTTAATTGAATTAGGTAAAAAGAAGAAGAATTCACACTTTGCATTAGGGAATAATAGGGAGGATAGTTTATGAGATTGAATATCCTAATTGTTTCTCAGTGATTAAATTAAAAGTTTTTCTATTAGTTGTTATTCCATTCAATTTTCAATTATTGTTTTTGCACTTTATAGTTTCTCTTGCTGCACTTACAAAAATCAAGAATTTCAATTCATCAAATAGAACAAGAAATTAATTGACTGGTAATTGATAAATCAGTCCTTGAGGACGATACTTGGTTTTACCATTTTATTACGAATTGCGACTGTGTGCACTTGCATAGCAAAAATATCGCAACAAGTTTTTGGCGCCGTTGCCGGGGACTGAAAATAATTATCAATATCAGTCTAATTAATTTTTATTCTAATTTGATTTTAATTTCTCTTGTTTCTAATCTGTTTTGTTGCTTAATTTGTCTATCTCAGGTGAATTTTGGTATATGCGTGGCAGAAAAGGAAAAGACACACTTGTTCCTCTGAATCCTGAGATTGAAAAGTCTTGTAAGCAAATTAGAAAGAACAAGAGGGAGGCCCATAAATCTGTGAAGATGGCACAGAATGAAGGGGATGGCAGGAATGTTCTAATTCCTGGAATTGTACAAGGGGGTCAGGCTCGGAACAATGCTGAGAAGAGCCTGAGGGATTATGTACTGCCCACTCTGACGGGAGTACAAAATAGTATACGCCCACCAGCTGTAGAGGCGAACAACTTTGAAATCAAGCCCACTATTCTACAAATGGTGCAGTCCTCTGTGCAATTCAATGGGTTACCTTCTGAAGATCCTCACACCCATTTGTCCAATTTTCTGGAGTTGTGTGGAACCTTCAGATATAATGGGGTGAGTGACGATGCAATCAAGCTTAGGATTTTCCTATTTTCTCTGAGGGACAGAGCTAAAAGTTGGATGAACTCGCTGCAGTCAAATTCTATTGTCACCTGGCAAGATCTAGCTCAGAAATTTTTGTCTAAATTCTTCCCTCCGTCCAAAGCTGCTAAATTGAGGGGAGAGATCAATAACTTTCGCCAGAATGACGGAAAGTCATTGTATGAAGCTTGGGAACGGTTTAAGGAACTCCTGAGAAGATGTCCTCATCACGGCATTGAACAGTGGATGCTAGTACAAAATTTCTACAATGGTTTATGTCCTACAACCAGAACCATTATTGATGCTGCAGCGGGTGGCACTTTTATGAGCAAGAGTGCAACTGGTGCTTATGTGCTTCTAGAGGACATGGCCACAAACAATCATCAGTGGTCTGAGGAAAGATCATCAAGAGTCAGAAAGGTAGCTGGGGTGCATGAGCTGGATGCAATCACTGCTCTAACAGCGCAAGTAGCCTCTTTGACAAAGCAGTTACAACAAAGCAGTGTATCTGCTAATGCGGTTCAGATGGCAGTGAGGTGTGAAATGTGTGGTGGTACTCATTCTGTCGATCAGTGCCCTATCTGTATGAATAATAACACCCCAATGGATCATGCTCAAGTTCAAGCGGTGGGAAACTTTCAAAGGTCACTCAATAATCCATTCTCCAATACTTACAACCCTAGGTGGCGAAATCATCCCAATTTTTCGTAGAAGAATAATCAAGGCCAACAACCTCAGTTTCAGGGCCAATTTCAGAATAACATGCCTCAGCCACCTATGCATCAAGCTTCATCATCACAACAACCTAGGCCTCAACAATCAATGCCTCAACCTGAGAGGCCTAATGAACTGCAAGCTGCCTTTTTGACTCTCACTAATACTCAGACTCAATTTATGACTGAGACCAGATCCTCTATTCGAAACCTTGAGACACAAGTTGGGCAGTTGACCAATATGCTCAATAACAGACCCCAGGGAAATTTGCCCAGTAATATTGAAGTCAACCCCAAGGAGCAAGTTCAGGAAATTACTCTGAGGAGTGGGAAGCAAACTGAGCAGCCTAGACCTCCACAGGCAGTGGTTCAGAATAAAGAGATGGATGAACAGTCTGATTCAGAAAGGGTTACTGAAGACCATCAACAGTCAGAACAGAGTCTACCAGTTGTTATTGAGCAGCCAGTTCGAGTTCCATACCCTCAGAGGCTTAGAAAGACTACACTTGATAAACAGTTTTCTAAGTTTCTAGAGGTATTTAAAAAGCTGCACATAAACATTCCTTTTGCTGAGGCCTTGGAGCAGATGCCCAGCTATGTTAAATTCATGAAGGAGATTCTGTCAAAGAAAAGAAGGATGGAGGACTATGAGACTGTAGCACTCACTAAAGAGTGCAGCGCACTTTTACAAAGGAAGTTACCCCAAAAGCTGAGAGATCCGGGGAGTTTCACCATACCTTGCACCATTGGCAAGTTTGAATGCAAGCACGCCTTATGTGATCTGGGGGCAAGTATCAATCTGTTGCCCTTATCTGTGTTTAAAAGACTTGGTTTGGGGGAGGCAAAACCAACAACTGTCACTTTACAGCTCGCAGACCGATCGTTAACACATCCACGAGGTATTATTGAGGATGTTCTTGTGAATGTGGATAAGTTCATATTTCCAGCTGACTTTATTGTTCTGGACATGGAGGAGGACACAAATGTCCCAATTATTCTCGGTAGGCCATTTCTATCCACATGCCAAGCTCTTATTGATGTTCAAAAAGGAGAGCTTAAGCTTAGAGTTCAAGGAGATGAGGTGGTCTTTAATGTCTTCAAGTCTATGAAGTATCCGGTGGCTAGTGATAGTTGCGTTAGTGTGGATGTGATAGAAAAGGCAGTCTCCAAGAAAAGGATGAGCAGTGATGCCTTAGAGGCAGTATTATTAGGTGATGAGGGCGATGATGATGATGATACTGAGATCAAAGAATGTGTAAACTAGATAAACTCTTTCTTACCATATTGGAAGAAGCTTCAAGAATTAGCAGATGCGACTGATAAACCGCTAACCTCCATTCAGCAGCCACCGCCGTTGGAATTAAAGGTCCTCCCAGATCACTTGCGCTATGCTTATTTGGGAGAGAATGAAACTTTACCTGTCATTGTGTCAGCTGACCTGTCAAAGATAGAATTGGAGAAACTGTTGAGGGTTCTAAGGGAGCATAAATTGGCCATTGGGTGGACCTTGGTAGATATTAGAGGAATCAGCCCATCGACAGTGATGCATTAAATTTTATTGGAGGAGAATAGCAAGCCATCCATAGAGGCCCAGAGAAGACTCAATCCAGCCATGAAGGAAGTGGTATTAGAGCAAATTCTTAAATGGTTGGATGTTGGGGTGATCTACCCAATTTCTGATAGCGCATGGGTGAGCCCTATGCAAGTGGTACCTAAAAAGGGTGGAATGACTGTGGTGAAAAATGAGAACAATGAACTCATTCCAACAAGAACTGTAACGGGGTGGCAGATTTGTATAGACTACCGCAAGCTCAATAAGGCAACAAGGAAGGATCATTTTCCTTTTCCTTTCCTTGATCAGATGCTTGACAGATTGGCAGGCCATAGCTACTACTGCTTCTTGGATGGGTATTCTGGGTATCATCAGATCGCTATTGCACCAGAGGATCAAGAGAAAACAACCTTTACATGTCCTTATGGCACAATTGCTTTCAGGAGAATGCCATTTGGACTATGTAATGCCCCTGCAACATTTCAACGTTGCATGATGGCCATATTTTCAGACATGGTAGACCGGTGTATTGAGATATTCATGGATGATTTCTCTGTTTTTGGCTCATCATTCGACCTCTGTTTGGGTAACTTGGAGAATGTGCTGCGTCGTTGTGAGAAGGCTAATCTGGTGTTGAATTGGGAGAAATGCCATTTTATGGGGAAAGAGGGGATTGTTCTTGGCCATAAAATTTCAAGTGAGGGAATTGAGGTAGATAGAGCAAAAATTTCTACCATTGAAAAGCTGCCTTCACCAGTTTCAGTTAAAGGAGTTAGAAGTTTTCTTGGTCACGCTGGGTTCTATCGAAGATTCATAAAAGATTTCTCTAAAGTGTCCAAGCCTCTCTCGAATCTGCTTATGAATGGAGTTGTCTTTGATTTCGATGATGAATGTTTGAGGGTTTTCAATTTCTTGAAAGAAAAGCTTATTTCTGCTCTAATTGTGATAGCTCCGAATTGAGAATTGCCTTTTGAGTTGATGTGTGATGCCACTGACTACGCAGTGGGGGCAGTTTTGGGACAGCGGATTGACAAGGTATTCAGGTCTATTTATTATGCTAGTCGGACTCTAAATGATGCTCAGCTGAATTATGCTACTACAGAAAAAGAGCTGCTAGCTATTGTGTTTGCTTGTGACAAATTTAGACCATATCTGATTGGTAACAAAGTGATTGTCTACACTGATCACTCTGCTATTAAATACTTGATGTCAAAGAAAGATGCTAAGCCCCGCCTGATTAGATGGATTCTTTTGCTTCAAGAATTTGACATGGAGATTCGTGACAAGAAGGGCAGCAAGAATGTGGTAGCTGATCATCTCTCTAGACTTGAGGTGGAGGAGTCTGAAAATAAGAAAGCGGTGCAAATCAATGATCATTTTCCTGATGAGCAGTTGTTTGGGGTGAGTGAAACTTTAGCTGTCCCTTGGTTTGCTGACATAGTGAATTTCTTGGTTGCCAAGATTGTGCCTCCTGAGATGTCAAAGCAGCAATTAAAGAAATTCTTTTCTGAGGTGAAACACTACTATTGGGAGGATCCTATTCTCTATAGGCACTGTGTTGATCAGATTATCAGAAGGTGTGTTCCTGAAGAAGAAATGCAGTCTATTCTTAATCACTGTCATACTCAACAATGCGGAGGGCACTTTGGAGCATCAAGAACAGCGACCAAGGTCTTGCAAAGTGGTTTCTATTGGCCTTCATTATTCAAGGATTCCAATGTTTTTGTTAAGGCTTGTGATAGATGTCAGCGAACTGGTAATATCTCGAGGAGAAATGAAATGCCTTTACAGGGGATTCTTGAAGTGGAATTGTTTGATGTATGGGGCATCGATTTCATGGTTTCCACCCTCTTACAACAATGGATATATTCTATTGGCAGTAGATTATGTATCCAAATGGGTGGAGGCTGCAGCAACTAGAGCCAATGACGGTAAAACTGTGCATAATTTTCTGCATAAACATATTTTTACTAGGTTTGGCACTCCCCGAGCTCTGATTAGTGATGAAGGGAAACACTTTGTGAATAAGCAACTTGATGCATTGCTGGCTCGTTATGGAGTATATCATCAAAAAGCTTTGCCTTACCATCCTCAATCAAATGTGCAAGCTGAAGTTTCAAACAGAGAAATCAAAAGCATCCTTGAGAAGACCGTTGACAGTTCAAGGAAAAATTGGTCGAAAAAGTTAGATGATGCGATTTAGGCTTACAGAACTGCATTCAAAACAGCAATAGGCATGTCTCCTTACAGGTTGGTGTTTGGTAAAGCATGTCATCTACCAGTTGAATTGGAACATAGGGCATTCTGGGCTATGAAAAAGTTGAATTTTGATTGGAGTGCCGCTAGTGAACGAAGGCTGTTGCAACTGAATGAACTTGACGAGTTCAGAAATGAGGCTTATGAGAATGCCAAGATTTATAAAGAGAGAACAAAGGCTTGGCATGACAAGAACTTAATCAGAAAAGAGTTCCAACCAGGGCAGCAGGTACTTCTTTTTAATTCAAGACTGCGACTGTTTCCTGGCAAATTGAGGTCAAGATGGTCAGGGCCATTCATTGTTGTTCAAGTTTTTCCATATGGTTCTGTAGAAGTTCGGGGCAACTCAGGTGATTCCTTTAAAGTCAATGGTCAGAGATTGAAGCCCTACTTGGGTGGTAGTTTTGATCAAGCGAAGTCTATCCTCCTTCTAAAGCCTCTCTGAAGAGGGGTTCAGCGTCCGGCTAAATGACGTTAACGACAGCGCTTGTAGGAGGCACCCTATGTTTTACTTGTTATTTATTTTACTTTCGTATTTGTAAACAATGGATTTTTGGTTTATTTTTGGACTGTTAGAATCGTGAAAAATGTGAAAAATAAAAAAAATCTCAAAAAAAAAAAAATGGAGAATCCTTAAGGGCCGCGGCATAGCCATATAATGCCGCGGCATTGGGGGTTCCAGAGGCCCACAAATTTTGAAGTCTAGGGACGGGCCGCGGCATGGATGAGGAGGGCTGCGGCATTGCAACCCAGTTTTCCCCAGTAAATATAGGCGGGCCGCGACATAGATACCATGATGCCGCGTCATTATACACTGGAAATTTGATGCGGGCCGCGGCATGGTCAAAGTAATGCCGCGGCTCGAGTCCGAAATTTGGGATAAAAAGCCCTAAATTGGCCACATTCTCAGTCATTATCACTTTCAGAATTTGCCCTCCTAATCAAACCTCCTTTTCTCTCTCAATTCTTGAGACTTCCATCAGCCAAAGAGACAAAAAGAAGAAGTTTTGTGCCATTCAAGTAAGTGTCTCCTATCTATTCTAGTGCTTCTGATTGGAGAATAGATTACATTGTGGTATTGTGGATTGTCCTATGCTTTTCTTGTGAGACATTTAAGGGGTTTGTCAATTGTTTTTCTGGGAATTAGTGGTTGGGCTGTTGATGTTGTTATTCAGAAAGTTTTGGGGGAGTGACACCAAGGGGAAGTTGTACTCAAGTTCTTGAAAACCAATTTGGGGGTTTAGTTTGTTCTTGTTTTGAAAGACACTATGGGTCCTAAGAGAAATCCTCCAAGAGGTACCTCCTCAAAGAAAGCCTCCTCATCCCGCACTCAACCACCACCAACACCACCTGCCCCGACTGATTATGACACGAAATTATTTGTCAACAAGGAAGTAGTTGACTTGTTTAAAAAGATTCATAAGAGATCTATGGTAAGGGAAAGGGGATTTGAGCTTCATGAGGCCACTGTTGTACAAAACCCTGCATATGATATCATCAAAGCTGAAATATTGCGACGTAATTGGGGTTTCTTTTGCGGCTCTACCTATGTGGGATCAGCCAACTACTCTCAGATATATGAATTCTTTGCCAACTTCCCATATCTTGATGCAGAACAGAACAATTTTATCAGGGGTAAATTGGTGCCAACAACATCTTATTCATTTAACCAATTACTGGGCCTCCCTTCATTGTCAGTACAGGAGGATGAACATTGGCAGTTGAACCATTTTGATGAGACAGACTATGATGTTGTGGCTGCAGTTCTGAGTGTGGAAGGTGCACGTTTCAACTATCATAATGGAAAGCCCAAAGAGTTGTGCAGGTGGCAGCTCAATCCAATTGCGAAGGCGTGGGTTTATTTTGTAAGTTCACGTTTATTGCCGACCTCTCATCTGTCTTCTATTGATAGAGAGCGCTGCTTGTTGGTTTATGCTATCATGACCCAAATGAAAGTTGATGTGGGCCGAATAATTCGCTATAGCATTCGCAACATCAGCAGATTCAATACTACAGCTGGTGTCGCCCATGGTACCTTCCTCTCGACCCTATGCAACACTTATGAGGTACCAGTCTACCCAAGCGATCTAGTCCGGAGGCTAATGGGGGCAATCAATCAGACTATGTTTACGGCTTTCCCTTCGGCTTCTCTTACGCCGCTTGCCTCTAGCCAGCAAAATAAGCGCAGCCGGGCTGATGAAACAATGGACATTGATCAAGTTGAGGAGGAGGAAGCAGATGAAGCAGGTCCCAGTAACCCACCTTCGAATTTGGCAATTGGTGGACCGATTGATGAGCACACGCAGCGCACGCATGCTCGATTGGATTACCTTATTCAGCAAAATCAATACTTAATCCAATCGCATCATGCACAGAATCAGCACTATAATGACTTCATGGTGCAACAAAATGAGTATGGGCGGGTTCACATTGAGGAGTTGAATGCTTTAGTAACGAGGTGGACTATGAGCTCTGCTGATGAGAATTACTTCACTCCTCCGCCACAGTACTCTCCATACCAGTGGCCGCCCAACCACCTCCTCCGCCATACTGATGTGGCATCAGGTAAGTTCTCTTCCCTTTTCCTTTTCTTTATCACATTGGGGACAATGTGCATCTTAAGTTTGGAGGGGAGCTTATTTTTTTTTATTTTTGTTTTGTGTGTTGTTTAGTTTAGTTTTTAGTCAGTTGTGTTATTTTCTGTGTTGTTTAGTGTAATTGTTAAACCATCATTCGTGTCTGTTGTTGCTTTGTCTTTGCTCGTGAAAAGGAAATTGAATTCAACTGTGTGCTTGGTTCAATTGTTTTAGAGCTTAATTTAAAAGTTTTGTGGGGAATTTTTAATATGTCTTGAAAATGCAACATTTTGGATTTTATTATATGTGTTTGACTAGGGTTGGTGGAATGACAATTTGAATTTGATAGAACTTGCATTATTTGGCCTTTGAGGCGAAATCCTTGATGACATGTGTTTAGAAAAGTGATTTAGGCAATTTTATTGGATCGATTGTGCCTTTCAAGCCAACCTTGATTTAATTATCCTTAGTTACCCTTTTTGAGCCTTAAAATTGGTTTTTGTTCTTGATTATACTATTTGAGCCTAAATTTCCTAACTTCATTATTATTTTTTTCTTTCCTTTTCCTTTGTTATCATAAGCATATAATTTGTGTGAAGGAAGAACGAAAAATAGTGAGGTATTAGTATGATTTGAATGTAGTATGATTGTACAAAAAGAAGAGAGAGAGAAATTTTTAGATTATGAAAAAAAAAATTCAATTTGTCACACTCCTTGATTTTATTTATATAGAAAATATTAAGTTTGGGGGAGTGTGATTTGAAAAAAAAATGATATGAAAAGAAAAGAATAAAATGATGAAAGTGTTGTAATCTCTCTCTCTAATTGTATAAAAGGGTGATTTTTGGTGTGGTGAAAAGAAATTTAGCTGGTTTCAAGGTTTTATGCTTATGGTAACGATTGAGCCTAAATGACAAATTTCATCTACCCTTGCCTAAGCCTAACGCTATAACCTGTGAAAGTCCTTTTGATTTCAAAACACTTGTTATTAACATTAGTGGAGAAGGTCAAGTAATGCAAGCATATTGAAAAATTGGTTTGTGGAATTGTCTGGAATGAGTTGAGCACATATGATAGAGTCCAAGTGTTGTAGTCATTTTCGTGATATATTATTGATTTCCCTAATTGAACTTTACAAATTGGATTTTAGGGCAATTGAGCTGAAATTCTGGTTATAAATATTGCAATTGAGATTTCATGAGTTTTGGCAAAGCAGTGTAGATGGTAATGATGGTTTAGCTTGTTCATTTTGTGTTTGTTTCTTTTTGTTAGTTTAACTTGGTCTTTACTCGAGGGCGAGTAAAGGTTAAGTTTGGGGGAGTTTGCTGAGTCTAGTTTTTATCATGTTTGGGTGATGTTTTAGTAGTCTTTTATTTTGTTTTTCTATCATTTAGTGCGGGTTCATGCTTTATTTGTATGTCTTTGTGAATATCAGGAAGAATTGAGCTCTTGGAAGAAAATGTCAAAGAAATGGAAGAAATAACCAAGTTTTTCATCATATTTCGAGGAAGAATGGTTCTCAACATAATTTGGAAGTGTTGGTGAATTTTTGGGATAAAAACTCGAAAAATTGAGAAATCCCTTAAGAGCCACGGCATGAGCAAAGTAGAGTTGCGGCTAGGTGGGAAACAGAACCAATGTTTTGAAGGAAATCTTAGGGCCGCGGCATTGAAGAGCATCAACCCAGATTTCGTCGACACGGGCCGCGGTATGGCTGACTAATGCCGTGGCATGAAAAGGACCTTTTGCCCAGGAAATTGGACACGGGTCGCGGCATAGTGTATGTAGAGCCGCGGCCCGCCTCTTTAAAATTTGAAGTCCTAGGTTTTATTATGGCGAAAAAGAGAAGACAAAAGGAGGACGTACAGATTGGGGATGAGAGCTGGTTTTGAAGGCTGAAGACTTAGAGTATTTCTACATGTTTTTCTTCTTCTTCTTGATGTTGTCTTTAATTTTTATTGTGATTAGCATTATGACTATGAACTAATTTTCTGTTTAGGATGTTTAATGGAATCACTTGAATCCTTGTTATGAACTAATGCAATTTCAATTTTCTTCTTCTTCAATCTTCTTCAATTCCTTATAACCTGTTTTTATAGATTGATTATTGATTGGCCATCTTTAGTCATATACATATGTTTTTAAGTCAAAATATGAGAAGTGAGATTTAATTCTGCTGTGGTTATATTGGACATAATTCTAATTTAGAACGAAAGTATCTGAATTAATTGTGTAACTGTTATTAAGTTGTCGAGATTAATGCTACCTTTGTGGTTCAATTTACCATAGAAATATAGGAAATTGTCACCTAGGTTGAGTTTATAATTCATAGTATGATTATAGGCTACTGTATCAACTTGTTAATTGAATTAGGTAAAAAGAAGAAGAATTCACACTTTGCATTAGGGAATAATAGGGAGGATAGTTTATGAGATTGAATATCCTAATTGTTTCTCAGTGATTAAATTAAAAGTTTTTCTATTAGTTGTTATTCCATTCAATTTTCAATTATTGTTTCTGCACTTTATAGTTTCTCTTGCTGCACTTACAAAAATCAAGAATTTCAATTCATCAAATAAAACAAGAAATTAATTGACTGGTAATTGATAAATCAGTCCTTGAGGACGATACTTGGTTTTACCATTTTATTACGAATTGCGACTGTGTGCACTTGCATAGCAAAAATATCGCAACACATGTACGCACGTTGCTAAAGACAAGCTTGATTCACAATTTGGTATTTAATGTTTTGAATATGTGTTTAACCACGCAATTGAATTATATGCCTTATCTGCATGCTAGAATAGAGAGCAAGAGATATACTGATTGGGTCTGGCCCCTGACTGCTATATAAATGTGAAAGGAAATGCTTATTATCATTGTTGTTGCATGTGAATGTTGTGTATGTTTTAGTTTGACTGTGGGACGATTTAGAGGCGGTTATGACTGCCTGGTAAATCAGAAACATTATAGAAGCGTCAATTCTGATTGAGTTGTTATCTTGTGTAGCTATTTATAAGAGAACAACGTGGTCTGAGACCCTTGGGGTCAATACAAAGATCTGGTCAACACTCCTGCCGTTGACAAGGAGTTCAAGGTGGTGGTGAAAGATGCCACCTTGGTGGCCTGCAAGCTAATCAGGGACGAACAAACCCTTACCATTAGGCCTCGACGTCTTCGACTAATGTAATTAAGATGGGGAAATAAACTGAGCTGCTACCAATTTTTCACTAACCTGATTCTATCTGAGGCAACCCGTGAGCAGACATCCCAAAGACCCAGTCCTAGATGTAACTTGGCATCAGTGCGTCATCCAATTTGCTGTTCGCCATGACATTGCCTACCCTAGGTACACCGTAGTAGTAGATAACACTTTACACTTCAGGGGCACCATTTTTTATTTGTATGGAACAAACCTCATATCATGGCATTCCTTATGTCATAGTTCCTTTACCCCAGGTATTAGGCAGGCCGAATATGAGCCTAGTTCATATGAGGAACCTGGACTTAGTAAGTCCCGCGATGTAGTAATGTTAGAATATCCCCGTCCCCCATTAATCCAAGAGTTAGATCTTGTGTCTTGCCTAGTCCTTAATCCAGAATTGATGATAATAGTTTCCTTCTCTAGTTCGGAGGGTAGGGTTCATGTTCTGTTACTTCTGGTTGTTTTCACAATAAGAGTTATGAGTCTTTGTTCTAATTTTTCTGTGTGTTCATGCAGAAGAAGATACGAACCTCCAAGACATCTTCAACATTAGACCTACAGTCAAGAGGCCAAGGATTTTGAAGAAGGCTACATCCAGACCTTGAGCTACTGCTGGATCTCCAATCAAAACCAAGGGAACCAACTCCAATCAGAAGCAGCCTCAGTCCTCCGTGGTCACGACCAAAGATGCTCCTCCCCCAGATCTTCGTGAACTAGTGAATATCCCCCAGGTCCTCTAAGTTGTAACCCTAACTGTTGCGATCCCAGGTCATCTCATCAAGGTGAGGAAACATATAGAAACCCTGAACAGTTCGCTCCAAGAGATCGTGACCCATATGATGGGGCATGCAAACCTAGTCAGCACTAGAGAGCTGCAGGCCATAGAAGCGAAACTATCTGCGACCGTCCTTGATTATGCACTATGGATGTCTCTGATTGTAAGTCCTATCCATATCCTCCTTATTTAGTTCCATTTTTTCACGAACTAACCCCTCATTAATCGTTGGTTGCAGTCTTGCATGGCCCAGATCCGGGGTATTTCTCAGATTCAAGTTGAGGTGGAAGAGACCAAGGCAACTCTAGAAACCTCCTAGAATAACGTAAAAATGGCTAAGGCGCAAGCTTTGGAGGTTATCTAGGGCCACGATCATCTTCTGAAGGAGATCGAGAACCTTAAGCTGAAGGTGTCGGAGATCGAGGAGAAGTCACTATCCATGGCCAAGAAGGATGCTGTCCGGATCGAGGAGCTTAATCTTCAGGTGAGGGGCCACACGACCCAGATAGAGAGCTCCTTGGAGAAAATTTTCTATCAGTTTTGGGAGTACAATCAGGTCAGGGATTTCTCATTCCTCGATGCCGAATTTTGGGGATGCTATCTCACCTAGTTTCAGGGTCGATTGGCAAATGAGCCCGCAAAGATAGTGGAGTCGG
Source organism: Humulus lupulus (assembly GCF_963169125.1). Lineage (NCBI taxonomy): Eukaryota > Viridiplantae > Streptophyta > Magnoliopsida > Rosales > Cannabaceae > Humulus > Humulus lupulus. The sequence goes on along the minus strand of NC_084797.1, from coordinate 213,719,037 downwards.
CTTCTAGAGCCAGTGATGATGGAGGAGAGGAAAAGGTGTCATCCCAGGAGTAATCTGTTGGAGCTCAGGGATGAGAGGGCTCTTCCATACATCTATTTTTTCCATAGAGGCAGTTTTGGCCTGAAATGGGATTTTGACTTGGGGATGCAAGCCTTAGGCCTCGGGGTCGATCCTACTACCCGGTTAAGTGTGGATTGATGTCCCGGAGGCTAGATATTGGTTTGGGAACCTATGTTGATCATTTTTATTGATGGTATCCTATATCTAGTTATGACTAGGTGACCGCTAAAGGACAAAAAGTTGATCATTGTCAAGGGTGGTTCCTTTATTTATTGTAGCTCAAATTTGAGGTAAGAAAACTACACCCCATGTGTGACATACATGGCTATGATTGATGCATGTTGGATGTTTAAATGTAAACATTGATAGCATAATGAATGCTTGGAAATTTTCCCCATTTGCATATGATTATTATTGAGGCATGCTGGTTGGTTAAATGTGATACATGTGATGCACGAGAAACATGTGATTAGGGCACGATCATGATTATGCTGGCAACTATTAGGTAAGCATGCTGAATGCCCTACTTTTGGATAATTGGCATATGATACACATTGATAGCATTGCTTACTTGTGGATGGTACTGACTAATTAGTCAGATTTGGCAAAGGTGTTAATGTCAACTGTGAAGTTGTGACTCACTAGTCAAGTTCAGCAGTGGTACTGGGCACTGGTCACATAGGGCAGACTCACTAGTCAGGACGGCCTTAGTGTGTTCCATGCAAGCCATGTCTATTAGATCAAATCGACCTTCTGCATTGAATAACTCAAAGAGCATTAATGCAGGACCGACCCAAAGTTCGATGAATATAAACAAGCGCTTATCTAGCCAAAGGCTAGTCATTTAGAGCCAGGGCCAGCGAGCCCCGTGACTGTTAAGTCACATGGCTATGGGCATCGGCCCTCAGTGACATGCTTGTCAGTCACTCATTTGATGAGAGCCATTGCAGGAAAGCCCAGGTAACGGTGTCATTACACGGCTATGGGCACTGGGCCCTTAGTGACTTGTTTGTTGGTAACTCAGTATGGTTTATCGGAACCTCAAGTGATATTCACTCATCTGATCAGAGCTATGAGCTTGTATGATCATTTTGATCATCATATGCATGGCTTTGGGCACTGAGGCTCCTAGTGACTTGCTTGTTGGTCACTCAGCATGGTTTATCGGAACCTCAAGTGTTGCGACACTCTTCTGATTAAGATTGACTTGATAGTCATCCAATCAGAAGGGCAGGATTTCTTATCTGAGCCCCTAGTGACTTGTTTGGCAGTCACTCATCTGATTAGGTGTGACTTGAAGGTCCTCCAATCAGAAGGGCAGGATTTCTTATCCTGGATACCCTAGCTTTGTTTGAACTCATTTTCATGCTGAATAGAGCTATGTTTGCTAGGCATGCCTGATATGATTTGATATCATGATATGACTGTTTATGAGCATATGAGTTTTCTTGTTGGGCTTCAGCTCACGGGTGCTTTGTGGTGCAGGTAAAGGCAAAAGAAAGCTGGACCATCCTTGAGTTGGAGAGCTTAGGTGATGACGTGTACATATGCAGCTGCTCGGCCAATACTTGGGCGAGGTTCGAAAGAGGAACTAGGGTTAAACCCTGTTTTTCCGCTTAGAACAGCCTGTTGTAAATATTTTCTTGTAATAGACTCTGAAATTATATTTTTGGGATCCCAGTGTATATATTAAACATTCTAGTGAAACGTTACATCTTAACTGAAATTTTTAATCCCTAAACCACTAATCACACTTAGTTACACATTTATGGCCAAACGACTCGATTAGCGAGTTTAGCACTGTTTGCAATGTGCACTGTAGCGGTCCCTGGAGTTGGGGTGATTATTTTTTAATGATGGGGGTATTGCAAATTGTTACACCGAAATTTTGACAAAGTCATAAATGAGCCTCGAAATGTAGGCTCGTAAAGCTTAAGCTTGAAAATGACTAGCAGTGGCTGGAAACTTGTACAAATTTGCATGGCGATCGAGCACAAGTTTAAAAGGTTTGAGCTTAAGCTTCAAGTTCAAAAGAACGATTCTTCTCCAGTCCATATGGGTGTTATTCGAGCCTTAGTTGTAAGCTCGAAGATGTTGTCTCCGAAGATTGAGCTCGATGAAATCACTGGCTAAGGAGGAGGCTGACTAGAATAATGAGCTCGAAGTGTTGGTAGATCTCGAAAGGCGTGTTAACCTTGTGTTCAAGGTAAGCAATGTGTTTTACACACGACAACTGTTAGGAGATCCTTATTTCTTTGGGATTTGTTGTTATCTGACATTAAATCCCAATTATCGTGAGATGTTATTCATTTAATGTATTTATTTACATTTATTTTAAATCTGTATAATTGATTTTAACTTCTCTGAATTAGTGGAAGATATTCTCCTAAATAGGTCTATAAATAGCCTGGGGAATTTCATTTGTAGACACACACAATATTGTACTGAGAATACTCTGTTGAATTGCTCTGAGAAAGGTTTGAGAGAGTATCACGAATCAATAATATTGACTTGTGGACTAGGCAGATTTTAATTGCTGAACCACATAAAAATCCTACTGTTCTTTTTTTATTTCCTAAATCCTTATTTAGTGCTCTTCAGATTTAAGTTGACAAAAAACAGCATCAACAATTTGGTGCTTTCATTGAGAGCATTAAGCAAATCTTTGGATTGTTTAGTCGAAAACCTCCTACATTACCAATGGCCGCCGCGAACAACCCTAGTGATGGTGGGCGACCATTGACACAAATACCCGAGGAACAAACTCCTCACACTAAAGATTACCCACGAAGACATGGGAAGCAACCAATGATAGAACACAACCCAGATGTGGGGAGTGCATCATCTGACTCCCGGGGGCCGCCTGCTCCCAGGTCTGACGAGGACCTCTATTATAATCCCGAGAGGTATATTTCCATTGTGGAATTAGAGAATCACCAAATGCATCAAGAATTGGCAGAGGCCAAAAGGCGCAATGAAGAATTGTCCAGACAGGCCGCTGAGGTCAGGCACCACCCCGAAGGCCCAGAGGACGTCTCCGCAGTAGCACGACCGCCAGGAGGGTTGAACAAGGGGCTCAACAGGCCCAGCCAAGGCCCAGGGAAAATACTGGTGATGAACGCCCTAGAAGGAATACTCAAGCCAATACTACTGGCAACACAACTGTGGAGGTAATTGCATGAACATGGAAACTGAGCTCCCCCATCAGCTCGGAGCTCTAACCCTGAATTTGTCAGGAATAACCTGGAACCAGTCTTGGCCAATTCTGGGCCTTCTAGGCCCAACAATGGGAGGCTACCACCATCGCCTATAAGGCATCCTCCATCTCCTATAAGACACCCTCACCACTCCGAGAGGCAACCGACCTAACTCCTCATAGGAATCGGGCAGGGGGACTTGCACCATAGAAGCCATCTCGTAGTGGCAACCGAGACAGGAATCATTGAACTCGACCAAGACATGGGGGCGAACGAGAGGTGACTTGACGACATAGGGTCACCTAACTAGTGGGAAGCAACATGTCAAGATTGCAAACAATTTGAGCAAGGGGCCGGTTGAAGATACACCTCATAACCATCGAGCCCATTAACCAGAAAGAAACGTTAGATTTATGGGTGGGAGCTTAAACTTCACTAGGTCTGTAAGTTTATATGATATATAACCCATGGATATTGGGAATTATGGCAATAATCCTGATCTTCGAGATCATCTGAACCAGAACCGTGGGCAGGCCAATCCCGCAAACCCTGATTTACACAATCATTTGAATAGTCGAAAGAAATATGTGTAGCCAGTATATCAAAATCAGTATAACCCTATGCCGGGGCAAGGAGCTGGAGTTTTTATAAACAATATCCAGCTACCCCAAGCACAAGCTCAGCCTCTAGTGGACTTGGTCAAGGAGAGAATTAATCAGCTTAAATGAGCGTTCAGGCTCCTTCAGGATGAAAGGAACAAAGACAAGGCTGATGACTCCAACGAGGAGCTTGATCCTTTCACTCCACATATTTCCAACACGCCATTCCCTCATGGGTTCAAGGTACCCCACTTAGCTCCATTTGATGGGACCTCAGACCCATACAGCCACCTAAGCACATTTAATACCATCATGTGAGCCAACAATGTTGGCTACGAGCTCAGGTGCATGTTATTTCCAAACACTTTGATAGGAATAGCGAAAAATTGGTTCAAAAAATTTAGAAGACATTCTATCTCATCTTGGGATCAGGTTGCGAAGGAACTCAAAAAATAGCTTAAGGCCATGGTAGGCGTCAGGCCCGAAGCCTCGACCTCGATCAATGTTAGAAAACTGCCGAGAGAATCATTAAAAAGTTTCATGGCGAGGTTTAACATAGAGATGCCACGAGCACGCAACATCGATGACAGTGGTCATCTTATGGCTGTTCGAGCTGGTATATTACCAAGAAGTTATAACGACCCAAAATTTACTATTAAGGCATAAGGGCCTTGATTAGTGTGTTGGAAGGGCATAACTGGATTATGTGTGATTTAAATGAATACATGCATGATGGTGTGGTAAACATGCTTATATGATTATTTGGATATATGTGATGCATGACTATGTGTATTAGTATGCACGTAGGCCCTGATTAGGTTATAAGGGCATATTCATAATTTTGGCCCGTTGAGGGCATAAATGTAAATATCTGTGATAAATTGTTGAGACCACATTATTATGTGGATATATATTTGCATCTTGTGACTCAAGGCGATCCTAGTGAGCGGTTTAGCGGAAAAGTCACGGCGGGGATTTATACCCGGCTCGGGGTGAGTCTGGGGTAATTATGGGAATTTAGAAAATATATTGGAGAATATTTGATATTGAGGAATATAATTGGTGATTAGTTATGTGTCGTGATGTAAGCAGTAAATATTAGAGACATTCGAGGAAGTAGCGAGAATTGGGAGTAATGACCAAAATGCCCTTAGAATGATTTAAAAGTTTAGTTTTAATTGGGAGTGCAATATGGTTTTTTGGTGTTTAGAATCAGAGATAAGTGTTATACTGCTTTATGGCTATAGTGGAAGTTGTAGAAAGACTTAGAAGTAAAAGAAAAGAAAAGAAAAGAAGAAGGAAATGGAAAGAAGGAAAAATAGAAGTCTCTTCTCTCTCTCGGTTTAGGATTTCTTCTCCATTTCTAGGGGCCTTTTGGACCTGTGGTTCAGAGGAGGTCTAGGTCAAAGCTTATCAATTGGGTTCTTGATAAAGCTTGAGGAATAGCAGAAATTAGTCATCCAATTGAGGTAAGTTTTAAGGTTCTTTTCTTGAATTTCTGGTTTTAGGTGAAAGGGTTTTCTAATCTGAGTTTTGGATGGAATGAAGGGGGATAAGCTTGAGGAAGTGAAAGGGCCTGAGGCTAAAAGGATACTAGAGATAACCTAGGTTGAAATTCTCCATTGAAGGTATGAAATTCTAGCTTTAAATTTCTGAAGTTTTTGGTGTTATAATGAGATTTTGAGCTTCAAAATCAATCATGGTGGTTTCTCTATTTTGGGGTGCATGTGGTTGAGTTTTGTATGGTTGGGTCATATGGGGTGAGTTATAGATGTTGGTAGGCTTGTTTTGGGGTATGGTTGAGGTTTGAATGAGTTTTGGAGAGGTTTGGTTTGAGGAAAATCGAAGGAAGAATTTTGGGGTTTGGCTGTGTTGTGACTAGCATTGTAGCACCAGTCGTTGGGCACTACAGCGCTAGGCCTTGTGGTCTGGGCACCTGTTGGCTCTGTTTGTAGCACTATAGTGCCCTCTTTATGGCGCTGTAGCGCTATATTTCTTAGGGTTTTTTCCTGGGGGCTCGCGGTTTGATTCCACCACCCCGTTTGGTGGAATTAGGGCTTCCTGAGGGCTCGGGATTGGTCCTGAGGCTAGGTTTTGGGATTGAAGTTTGGTGATGATTCTTATCTATGGCTGTGACTAGGTGTACGCTAGTCCTCGGAAGGGATCGTGCTTGAGGGTCGGTTTCATTAATCAGAGCTAACGGAATCGAAGGTAAGAAAACTGCACCTGGTTATGTGATTGTATTGGGACTAAGATCTCCCTATATCTGTATGATGTCATAGATGGTATTATGCCATGGGACATGTGATAAATGGCCTAAGAGTGCCATAATCAATATTTGCGCACAGGGCGCGACTCGGCCACTGGTAGCTGAGGACAGCTTGATATTCACTGGGCTTGGTTTAAGCGGATCGGAGTTAGTGGGATAAATAGGGGGTGCGACCTAAGGGCGTCAACCCTATTTATTATATGTTAATTGGTTATTAATGTTAATTGATAAGCTTGGTAAGCTCAGTGCCTAATTATATGGATGTTCTGGACTGTTGAGTATATGTCTATACTGTATGAATTATCTGATTGTTTGATTGATGATTGTGCTCTGTTATTGCGTTTTCTTGCTGGGCCTTGGCTCACGGGTGCAACGTGGTGCAGGTAAAGGCAAGGGTAAAGTGGACCAGTCCTGAGTGGGAGAGCTTTGAGGCTGAATGTACATAGTAAGCTAATCGGCCGCCACGGCCGAGGAGTGGTACAGGATGGGAAAAGCCTAAATGTCTGTTTTTCCCTTAGAGTGGCTAATAGTTGTACTTTTTATCCTGGAATTTTTTAAACTGTCTTTCAACGTTATTACTTTTGGGATCCCATGTATAGAAAAATGTTTGATTATATGAAATTTAACTTGTGTGACCGAAATCTTTTAACCCTAGTTCAATTATAGTTTCAGTAACACATTTCTAAATAAATGACTTGATTAGAAAGTCTTGCACCTTTATAAACACACAGTGTAACAGTCTGGGCTATCTAGGGCGTTACAACTTGGTATCAAAGCGTCCTAGGTTTATGGGTTCCTGAAGACTGGCTGGACATGTACATTCGCCATTAAAGACAAGCTCGACTCAGGGTTTGGTAATTGTGCATACGTGTTTATATGCTTAAATGATTAGAATGGAATATGAATGTTGATATTTCCTTGATTAATAGGGAGCATGAGATACTGATAGGGCCTGGCCCTTGAATGCTGTGTGGTGATATTGAGGCGTGCTTATTGGCATTGTTGTGTATGTGAATGAATATTTGAATAAACTGTTATATCTTGATTGTTTGTGAATGTTTGAGTTCCAATGGTGGATCATGGAAGGATTATTACCCTATCATCGTAGCTTGACCGCCGAGTCGTTGATTACAGATTAACTTGGATAGCTATGCGTTGAAGACGATCTGTACGACTTACCGACAGTAGGCCTGAGGCAAGGGGTGATAACCAGGGCCAGACCCCTCCGCCAGTCCCTGAGAACTGGCAGCAACTTATGGCAGACATGCATGCACAACTATAGTGCCAGGATGAGCAGATCCGTATTCTGCGATAGCAGGCTCCATCAGAGAGTGTTGCCCCTATTGTGCCACCTGCAGTGGTACCAGTTGTACAGCCAGTAGAGGTTGGGAACAGATGGGAGTCATTGTATGAGCATTTCAGGAAGCAGCAGCCCCCAATCTTTGAGGGAGGACCTGATCCACTGAAGGGTGAACAGTGGATGACCATGATTACTACTATCCTGGATTTCATGAGGGTAGAAGGACATGACAGAGTGGCCTGTGCCACATATATGTTGAGAGAGGATGCCCGTATCTGATGGGAAATGGCATCACAAACTAGAGATGTTACTACTTTGACTTGGGAAGGATTCAAAGATTTATTCAGTCAAAAGTATTACAATGTTGCAATCAGGGCAGCAAAGGTTAATGAATTTGTGGGATTGGTTCAGGGCAGCATGACAGTTACAGAATATGCCCTGAAGTTTGATAGACTTACGAAGTTCGCACCGGATCTTGTGCCTACTGATGCAGCGAGACATGATAGGTTTATCAGAGGGATTAATGCTATGATAGCCTGAGATGTGAGGATAACAACAGTTCCTGGGGGGGCAACTTATGCCCGGGCTGTTGAGAACGCTCTTACCGCTGAGGAAGCAGAGAATAAGATCTGAAGGGAGAGTTTAGTAAGGCGGGAGGGCCGCAGGGCGATGCCTCCATATTATGGGTCTGGTAGGGGTGGAGGCCCCATTGATTTGAAGAGGAAGAACCCTGATACTTCGACCGCTCCCGGTCCTGATAGGAGGGGCCGGGGTACCCAGGTTGGCCGTCAGGGAGGCAGTGATTCATGGAGGACCTATCCTGAGTGCACGAGGTGTAGAAGACGCCATCCGGGCAAATTTCGAGCTAAGGCTTGTTTTGTGTGCAGGGTGGTAGGATACCTCAAGAAAGACTGTCTGACAGTGAAGAAAGGAGATGCATGGAAGGTGGACAGCTTGACTCTAGCTCGAGTGTTCACCCTTATGCAGGCGGAGGCCGAGGCTAGTCCCTCGGTAGTGATAGGTTAGCTTTCTAGTGCTGGCTCTCCTTTTAATGTATTGATTGACTCTGGTGCTACACATTTATTTGTTTCTAGTAAGGTGATTGATAGACTGTGTAGACCTAGTGAGTATTATACTTCGGGATTTGGGACTATTTTGCCTACAAGAGAACTAGTAGTTTCTAGGAGGTGGATTAGAGCACTGCCAGTGATGGTTGATGGTAGGGAATTGTCAATATACTTGATTGAGTAGGATATGGAGGACTTTGACATGATTTTAGGCATGGATTGGCTGGTTAGATACGGAGCTACTATTGACTGCAAGAAGAAGATGGTGACCTTTGAGCTGGAGGGCGAGGATCCCTTTGTTTTTGTGGGAGTGGTACATGGACCCCGCGTACCCAGGATTTTAATGCCGAGAGCTAGGGACCTATTACATGGAGGATGCATAGGTTTCCTAGCTAGTGTGGTAGATACCACTAGGGTTTTCCCAACAAGACCGGAGGAGACCAGATTGGTCTAGGAGTTCTTGGATGTGTTTCTTGAGGACTTACTCGGATTATCGCCACACAGGGAGATTCAGTTTGTCATTGAGTTGGCGCCAGGGACAGAGCCAGTGTCAAGGGTACCATATAGAATGGCACCAGCAGAACTGGAGGAATTGAGGGAGCTTCTAGATTTTGGGTTCATCAGGCCTAGCTACTCGCCATGGGGTGCTCCAGTTTTGTTTTTGAAGAAGAAGGACGGGACTCTGAGAATGTGTATAGACTCCAGGGAATTGAACAAGTTAACTATCAAGAATAAGTATCCCCTACAAAGGATTGACAACTTGTTCGATTAGCTGCAGGGTAAGACTGTGTTCTCGAAGATTGATCTTCAATCTGGTTATCACCAGCTAAGGATCAAGGATGAGGACATACCAAAGATGGCCTTCCGAATGAGGTATGGGCACTATAAGTTTCTGGTCATGTCGTTTGGTTTGACCAATGCCCTAGCAACCTTCATGGATCTAATGAACAAGATGTTCAAGGACTTTCTGGATCAGTTCGTTATTGTCTTCATTGACGACATCTTAGTGTACTCCAGTTCAGAGGCAGAGCACAAGCAACATCTATGACAGGTTTTGCAGAGATTGAGGGAGCATCAGTTGTACACCAAGTTTAAGAAATGTGAATTTTGGCAACAAGAAGTGACATTCCTTGGACATATTGTTGGTGCAGATGGGATTAAGGTGGAACCATCTAAGGTGGAGGCGGTTAGGGATTGGCCAAGGCCAAGGAACGCCTCGGAGGTTCGGAGATTTCTCGGTTTGGCAGGTTACTACAGGTGGTTTGTGGAAGGCTTCTCGAAGATAGCGGCACCAATGACAGAATTGACATGAAAGAATTTGAAGTTTGTCTAGTCAAAGAAGTATGAGAACAACTTTCAAGAATTGAAGCGATGACTTATCACTGCACCTGTATTGAGTCTTCCTTCGGAGGGAAGAAAGTTTGTTCTCTACTGTGATGCGTCGAGGTTAGGTTTAGGCTGTGTGTTGATGCAGGACGAGAAAGTCATTGCTTATGCGTCACGGCAGCTGACGGAGTACGAGCAGCAATATCCTACCCATGATTTGGAGTTAGCAGCGGTGGTGTTCGCACTGAAGGTTTGGCGGAATTATTTATATGGGGAGAATTGACAGATATACACCAATCACAAGAGTTTGAAGTACTTCTTCACGCAGAAGGACCTGAACATGAGGCAGAGACATTGGCTGGAGTTGGTAAAGGACTATGATTGTGATATTCTTTACCCTCCGAGGAAATCCAATGTAGTGGCAGATGCGTTGAGCTGGAGGGGCCTGGGTCAGTTGTATAGTTCCACCCAAATCTCAAGAAAGTTAGCTGATGAGATGGCCAGAGCAGGGATAAAATTGGTTGTGGGCCGGTTGGCCAATAATACTCTGTAGTCGACCCTGCTAGAAAAAATTAAGGACAGTCAATTGGTAGACGCTCAGTTACAGGAGGTTAGGAAGAATGTTTTAGTGGGAGTAGCTAAGGACTATTCTATTTCTGAGCTTGGCTTGTTATGGTATCAAGGACAGATTTGTGTTCCAGCTGATGAGGGGAGCAGACGAGAGATATTGGATGAGTCGCATACTACATCATTCTCACTTCATCTAGGTACCACGAAGATGTATTAGGATATACAGACGTTATATTGGTGGCCAGGAGGAAGAAGGATGTGGTGGAGTACGTAGCCAGATGTTTAACCTGTCAGCAGGTGAAGGCTGAGCATCAGCGACCGGCAGGGTTGCTTCAGCCTTTCGATATTCCCGAGTAGAAATTGGAGGATATTACGATGGATTTTGTGGGAGGTTTACCCAGGACAGTAGGGCTTCATGACTCAATGTGGGTGATAGTGGACAGATACACCAAGTCAGCTCATTTTCTTCCCGTGAAGACGACATATACTGTGGAACAGTATGCAGAGTTGTATGTTAGGGAGATCGTACGTCTCCATGGGGCTCCTAAGTCTATAGTGTCAAACTGGGATCCTATCTTTACATCCAAGTTTTGGGGTGGTTTCCAGAAGGCTATGGGAACTCAGTTGAAGTTTAGTACAGCCTTTCATCCTCAGACTGATGGATAGCCTGAGAGGACGATTCAGATATTGGAGGATATACTCAGAGCATGTGTGATATACTTTAAGGGAACGTGTAGTAAGTATCTTTTGTTGATTGAGTTTTCATACAACAATAGTTACCAATCGATGATCGGTGTATCTCCCTATGAAATTTTTTATGGGAGGAGATGTAGATCACCCATTCATTGGGATGAGATGGGTGAGAGGAAGTATTTGGGGTCAGACATGGTTCAGAAGACGAATGAAGCTATTGAGAAGATCTAAAGATCCGAGCTAGGATGCTCGCCTTACAGAGCAGACGGAAGAGCTACGCTGATCCTAAGTGTAGAGACGTGGAGTTCCAGGTTGGGGACCACGAGTTTCTTCGAGTTTCACCACTGCGAGGGGTGAGGAGATTTGGGAAGAAAGGCAAGCTGAGCCCTACGTTCATCAGACCTTTTGAGATCCTGGAAAGGATCGGTCAGGTGGCTTACAAGTTAGCTTTGCCACCGTCGTTGTCGGGAGTCCATGATGTGCTCCATGTTTCTATGCTCTGGAAGTACGTCTCAGATACGACACATGTGTTGAAGTATGAAGATCTGGAATTGCAGACAGATCTGTCTTATGAGGAACGACCGGTTCAGATTTTGGATCGGAAGGATAAAGTTCTACGGAATAAGACGATTCCTCTAGTTAAATATTATGGAGAAATAGTAGGGTCGAGAAGGCGACCTGGGAGACTGAGTCAGCGATGCAGGACCAGTATCCCAAGTTGCTCAGGTAAATTTCGAGGATGAAATTCTCATTAGGAGGGGATAGTTGTAACAACCCAAAATTTACTATTAAGGCTTAAGGGCCTTGATTAGTGTGCCGGAAGGGCATAGCTGGATTATGTTTGATTTAAATGAATAAATTCATGATGACGTGGTAAGCATGGCTATATGATTATTTGGATATATGTGATGCATGACTATGTGTATTAGTATGCTTGTAGGCCCTGATTAGGTTATAAGGGCATATTCGTAATTTTGGCCCGTTGAGGGCATAAATGTAAATATGTGTGATAAATTTTTGAGACCACATTATTATGTGGATATATATTTACATCTTGTGACTCAAGGAGATCCTAGTGAGCGGTTTAGCGGAAAAGTCACGGCAGTGATTTATACGCGGCTCGGGGTGAGTCTGGGGGCAATTCTGGGAATTTAGAAAATATATTGGAGATTATTTGATATTGAGGAATATAATTGGTGATTAGTTAGGTGTGAAGATGTAAGCGGTAAATATTAGAGACATTCGAGGAATTAGCGGGAATTGGGAGTAATGACCAAAATGACCTTAGAATGATTTAAAATCTTAGTTTTAATTGGGAGGGAAATATGGTATTTTGGTGTTTAGAATCAGAGATAAGTGTTATTCTGCTTTATGGCTTTAGTGGAAGTTGTAGAAAGACTTAGAAGTTAAAGAAAAAAAAAGAAGAAGGAAAAGGAAAGAAGGAAAAATAGAAGTCTCTTCTCTCTCTCGGTTTAAAATTTCTTCTCTATTTCTTTGGGCCTTTTGGAGCTGTGGTTCAGAGGAGGGCTAGGTCAAAGCTTAGCAATTGGGTTCTTGATAAAGCTTGAGGAATAGTAGAAGTTATTCATCCAATTGAGGTAAGTTTTAAGGTTCTTTTCTTGAATTTCTAGTTTTAGCTGAAAGGGTTTTCTAAATTTGAGTTTTGGATGGAATCAAGGGGGATAAGCTTGAGGAAGTGAAGGGCTTGAGGCTGAAAGGATACTAGAGATAACCTTGGTTGAAATTCTCCATTGAAGGTACGAAATTCAAGCTTTAAAGTTATGAAGTTTTTGGTGTTCTGTTGAGTTTTTGAGATCCAAGATCAATCATGGTGGTTTCTCTATTTTGGGGTGCATGTGGTTGAGTTTTGTTTGGTTGGGTCATATGGGGTGCGTTATACATGTTGGTAGGCTTGTTTTGGGGTATGGTTGAGGTTTGGATGATTTTTGGAGAGGTTTGGTTCGAGGAAAATCGAAGGAAGAATTTTGGGGTTTGGCTGAGTTGTCACTAGCGTTGTAGACAAGTCATTGAGTGCTACAGCGCTAGGACTTGTGGTCTGGGCGCCTGTTGGCTCTGTTTGTAGCGCTATAGTGCCTTCTTTATGGCTATAGCGCCCTCTTTATGGCGCTGTAGCGCTACCCTATTTCCAGAAGGGGGTTTTTGGGATATTTCTTAGGGTTTTTGCCCGGGGGCTCGGGGTTTGATTCCACCACCCCATTTGGTGGATTTAGGGCTTCCTGAGTCTCAGGATTGGTCCCGAGGCTAGGTTTTGGAATTGAAGTTTGGTGATGATTCTGATCTATGGTTGTGACTAGGTGTACGCTAGGGCTCAGAAGGGATTGTGCTTGGAGGTCGGTTACATTGATCAAAGCTAACGGAATCGAAGGTAAGAAAACTGCACCCGGTTATGTGATTGTATTGGGACTAAGTGCTCCCTATATCTGTATGATGTCATAGATGGTATTATGCCATGGGACATGTGATAAACGACCTAAGAGTGTTGGAATCAATATTTGCGCACAGGGCACGGCTCGGTTTAAGCGGGCCAGAGTTAGTGGGATATATAGGGGGTGTGACTTAAGGGCGTCGACCCTGGTTATTATATGTGAATTGGTTATTAATATTAATTGATAAGCTTGGTATGCTGAATGCCTAATTATATGGATGTTCTGGACTGTTTAGTATATGGCTATACTGTTATTGATGATTGTGCTCTGTTATTGCGTTTTCTTGCTGGGCCTTGGCTCACGGGTGCTACGCGGTGCAGGTAAGGGCAAGGATAAAGTGGACCAGTCCTGAGATGGAGAGCTTTGAGGCTGAATGTACATAGTCAGCTGATCGGCCGCCATGGCTGAGGAGTGGTATAGGACGGGAAAATCCTAAATGTCTATTTTGCCCTTAGAGTGGCTAATAGTTGTACTTTTTATCCTGAAATTTTGTAAACTGTCTTTCAACGTTATTACTTTTGGGATCCCATGTATAGAAAAATGTTTGATTATGTGAAATGTAACTTGTACGACTGAAATCTTTTAACCCTATTTCAATTATAGTTTCAGTAACACATTTCTAACTAAACGACTTGATTAGCAAGTCTTACACCTTTATAAACACCTTTATAATATTAATAACCGAGGTGAACAAAATGGCTCAGAGATTCATCAATGTAGAAGAGGTGAGGTCAGCATTAAAACTGACCCCTCAGCCCACAATAACTACAACAACGAATGTTAACTCACCATCGACCTCGACTACCCCATCGACATCACGACCCTCAGGAGATAACCCTTCAAAAAGGAAGAAAAATGAAGGGAATAACTCAGAGGCAGACTAGGGGAAAAAGAAGAAGGAAGACAAGTATTTCTCTGTTTATACGGTTTACACCGAGCTCAATGAGACTCATGAAAATATCATCCTTGCTAATGAGAATCAGGTCCCATTTAGACGGCCTAACCCAATGCAAAATCAGAAGTCAAAGAGAGACTCCGACAAGTACTGCAGATTCCACCGGGACGTCAGACATACTACTGATGAGTGCCGACAACTGAAAGACGAGATCGAAGGTTTGATCTCGAGAGGATATTTCAGACAGTCAAGCATCATCTAGAGAGAGGGCAACATCTGTGCAACCTACCCAAAAGAATAACAATCCCCGAGCAAGGGAGGATGATCGACCTCCCCCAATAGATGGGGAGGATGTGGTAACCATCTCCAGGGGACCGCACCTTGCTGGATCGGTTAGAAATACCCAGAAGAGATATGTAAACGAGCTCAAAACTGGAGACGGTTCTCCCTACGAGCCTGAACCACGAGACCCAAAGAAACAAAGGGTTAAATCTTAACCCATTACATTTACAGAAGAGGATGCCTCACATATCCAGTTTCCCCATAATGATCCCCTGGTCATCACACTTCAGCTCGCGAACAAAAAGGTGCGCAGAGTCCTGATAGATAACGAGAACTTTGTTAATATCCTTTATAAGGCTACTCTAGAAAAGATGGGACTCACGCTTCGAGATTTGAAAGCCTGTGCAACAAATTTGTATGGATTTTCAGGGGAAAGGATTGCTTGTATGGGATCCATCGAGCTTCCCGTAACCTTGGGAGATTATCCAATCTCGGTGACCAAGATGATGGAGTTCTTGGTGGTTAACACCCTGTCGGCCTACAACGTATTTCTCAGAAGACCGCCCTGATTGGGCTCAGGGTAGTGTCGTCTATTAGGCATTTATCCATCAAGTTCCCAACGTCTAGTGGCATCGGGACACTGAAGGGGGACCAGCTCAACGCACGAGAATTCTATAGCATTTCCATGAGAAGGAAGAACCAAACAAGTGCACAAACACTTGTAGTTATTCAGGAGATGAACAAATCCGTCTTCAAGATAGAAGAAGAGATTGATCCTAGGGTTGAAGAGAGGGTCGATCTTGAACCAATGGAGCAGTTTGAAAAAATGAAGCTCTATGAGAAAGATACCACGAGGGTGGTAAAACTAGGGAAAAATCTTTCCAAAAATGAAAAAAATACCAATTAACTTGCTTTTTGAGAGAAAACCAGGATGTTTTTGCATGGTCACACTCGGATATGGTAGGGATTAGTCCGAGTTTTATGAGCCATGCACTTAACGAAGAAGACTCCTAGACGATGACAGAAAGAAAGCCCTAAAAGAGGAGGTTGAAAGGTTAAAAGCAAATCGGTTTGTCCAAGATGATTTCTATCCTGATTGGATAGCTAACCCTGTGCTGGTTCCAAAGCCCAACAACATGTGGCGAACCTGCATCGACTATTCAGACCTCAACAAAGGCATGCCCCAAGGATTGCTTTCCCTTGCCTTGAATCGACCAGCTCATAGATACCACTGCAGGCCCAGACATTATATCCTTTATGGATGCTTATTCTTGATATAACCAGATAGCCATGCATGCACTCGACCAAGAACATACGAGCTTTGTGACCAACAAGGGCTTGTACTGCTACAACGTAATGGCTTTCGGGCTCAAAAATGCTAGAGTCACATACCAAATATTGGTAAATAGGATGTTTGCTGAGAAGATAGGGAATAGCATGGAAGTTTATATGGGCGATATGTTAGTCAAGTCCAAATATAGCAGTAACCATGTAGAAGATCTCGCTGAATGTTTTACTGTTCTCCAAAAATATAATATGAGACTCAACCTGCAAAAATGCTCATTCAAAGTATCCTCGGGTAAGTTTATTGGATCATAGTGAATGTTCAGTGTATAGAGGCTAATCCTGACAAGATTAAAGCATTAATCGACATGCCCTCACCTCGAAAACATAAAGATGTTCAAAGCTTAACTGGAAGAATGAAGACCTTAAGTAGGTTTATCTCGAAATCTACAAGTCGGTGTCTTCCATTCTTTAATCTTTTGGAGGGGGCGAGAATTTTGAATGGTCAGACGAGTGTGAACTCGCATTTCAGAACCTTAAGGAACACCTCGCCCAACCACCGATCTTGGCGAAACCAATCGCAGGGGAAGTCTTATACTTATACCTTGCCACAACCAAGCATGTGATTAGTGCAGCACTTGTCCGGGAGGATAAGAAAGTACAAAAGCCCATATACTACGCCAACAAGAGGTAACAGGGGGCAAAATTGAAGTACCCACTGATGGAGAAACTGGCTTTGAGCCTAATGCACGCATCTCGAAAGCTTCGACCATATTTCCAAGCACATCCTATCCATGTGCTAACTGATCAGCCATTAAGACAAGTATTATCCAACGCTGAAGCATCTTGGAGATTGTTGAAATGGGCTATCGATCTCAGACAGTTCAAGATTACCTATCATCCTAGAACAACGATCAAAGGACAGGCTTTAGCATATTTCATTGTTGAGTGTACAAGGATCTCTAACGAGGAAGTCGTAACCCTAGCCCACGAGCTATGGAGAATTTATGTCGATGGGTCCTCTAAAGAAAATGGATCAGGGGCATGAGTTATTCTAATCACCCCGACGGGAAATCGCTTCCTCTCGGCGATAAGATTTAGCTTTGAGGCATCAAACAACGAGGCTGAGTACGAGGCGTTGTTAGCGGGTCTCCGAATAGCTGTCGAGCTCAAAGGAAAGGCCATCCATTGCTACAGTGACTCACAATTGGTAGTTAACCAGGTCCTGGGTGAATATCAGGCTTGTGGCATAAAAATGGCGGCTTACTTGGAGAAAGTTAAAGCAACATTTGGGTGGTTTGAGTTCTACGCTATCTTCTAATGACTCTAGGGGAGTCCCCTCTCTATAAGTGGGGGATAGTCTCGAAAGGTCCCTACATATGTTGGTCCCATACTGTACAACTACTCATCCCAGACCTCATTTAAACTATACATTTTCTGGTATTTTCCTAGCCAGCTATCAAACCTACAGACTCTAAGGTCAACCCTTAACCATGATAATAAGTTATCCCTAGGGTCCTCGAATAGGATCATCACGTCAGGCTCATGCTTAAGTAATGACGGAGACCACATGGAGTGATCCAACACTACTTCACCTTCATCCGCCGAGATCGTTGAGGCCTTGTTGTGGGCTTCATTGCTCGAGACTGGTCGCTCGTGTAGGCGGGAGGCAGTGGCATGGGGTTTTGAGCCTGAAGGTGTCCTCCTGGGGGAATTTTAGTAGTGGGGATTGGCACATCTTCCCACCTCAAGTATTTTCGAATCCCTGAATCATTTGTGGACTCGCCTTCGTCTAAAAGGCCTCAAGCTCGGAGCTTGTCTTCATGGAGGAGATGGGTGAGGGACCTTCGACCATAAGGGAGTTGGAGAATTGTTTCCATATGTTCCGTCATGGCCTTTGTTGGAGTAGGTCGGTGATAGTTGGCTGCAGGCAAGAATGGATTAAATATTCCAAGCTCAATTGTTCAAAGAAAAATAGAAAAGACGTGTTGAATTACATATGAATGTGTTGGAAGGAGTATAATTGGGAAGGAGCGAGCCCATCCATCCAGAAGAATATCGTCTTGAAATTTGGAGGATGGTTTGTGATGTCCTCGAACAACCGCTTCTCCTTCAGGTAACAAGACTCTGAAAGAGTTGGTCGGAAGTTGGAAGGGGGCAAGGCCAGCATAATCCAAGAAATTTTTGAAGTAGCTCTTCAAGGGCAGTAGGGCCCCAACCCTCATATGTTTGCGGCTCCAGGCGGCAAGCTTGACCTTACAATCGGGATTGCCATCTCATGGGGCATAGCAAATCCTTTCGTTGGAGGTTGGAGGACAACACATCAGCGTACAAAAAAGCTTAAGGTCATGGTAGGCCATTAGCTTGGAGATATGACTAGTGGAAGTAACCGAGATTTGGTAGTACTCAACCTCGAAAAACTCCTCCTTCGAGGTAGGGACTGAGAGGGCCTAGGAGGTGGTTGGACGTGTTGAAGTATCCTTCATTAGAGTGAATGAAAGCTCACCAGGTGGAAAGGCAATGGTGACTTTTAGTTTGGGATCTAAGGGAATAGGCTTGATATCAGGATCTGGGTTGGGATAGACTGCGACTCGGAGTATTTTCCTTTTCCTTTCCTCGACCTCATCGATTTGGCGTCGAAAGTGAGCACGTATGTCTTCTTGTTCGCACCTTTCTTCATGCTTAAGAATTAGTCGTTGATTTCGTGTGAATGGAAATTTAGGACTGGGAGTTGATGAATAGTAAGGGATGGCAAGCTCGGGCCCCCACCAATTCTATGAAGACTGCAACATCTAACAAGAAAGAAATAGGTGAGGGCCATAATTTAAAAGTGGAAAAATTTATCTTGATAACTCGAGTTGCAAGCTCGAGATAACGAGATGGCCTCAATCTAGAATGAAGGCTCAAAAGGGCGAGATTAGAATAGATGTCTATCCTGAACTATTGTAAAGTTTAGACATCGAGAATGCACCCACGCGAGAGTGGGATGGATACTATCAATTTAAAACAAGAGAATCCCGGATATCCAAGAAAATTTTTGGCAGTTACCCGAAATGGCTATGTTTTCGGGATTCGTGCATTAATACCCTAATCCAAAACTCTATTTCTTAAGCCACACGAAACGTACGACTGAAAATATCCCATTACCATAAAAACTTCATGTTTCTACCCAAAGTTTTTGTGGTATGAACCGTAATTCAAATCTATCCAAATAAAAAATTCATGTTACAAAGAAAAGCCTTAAAAATATGGTAGAAACAAGAGAACTATTCTCACGAATAGATGAAACACGTTAAAATATATATGTATCTATGTATACAAGAGGAAGATCAGAGAACTTACGCAAATTGGATTGTGGATATGAAGAGATTACTGATTGAAAGAGCGCCTGCAGGGACGATTTCACATAACCAAAGGAGGAAAGAGTACTCTGTCTTTTGGGTTTAGAGAAAATGCAAAGAAAACCTTGGTTTTTTCTTTGTGAAGAGTAAAATGAGAATGATGAAGATGAAGAGGGTATATATACACCCTAGCGGGGATGTCAAAGGTCGAAAAGGTCTGGCCCATTGATTTGGATTAAAAGAGGATTCAAGGGATCATATTTAATTATAGAAACTAGCCGCAAAAGGGTCCTAGGAAAGGACGTGTGCGGGAAAAAGTAGTACTTGAGTACTCCTGGTGTGCAATCCCAAAGTGACGTGTGTCCATACTCAAGTGTGATATGTGGCACGTTTTTTTGAAAAGTAGCGTTCAAAAGTTTCTTTCTCATAGGATTCGAACCAACACTTTTGAGGGGGCAAAATGTTACACCCAAATTTTGACACAGTCATAAATGACCCTCAAAATGTAGGCTCGTAAAGCATAAGATCGAAAATAACTAGCAGTGACTGGATAGTTGTACAAATTTCCATGATTCCTGACTTGCTCTTGTTGGTGATCGAGCACAAGTTTAAAAGGTTCAAGCTTAACCATCAAGTTCGAAAGAACGATTCTTCTCCAATGCATATGGGTGTTATTTGAGCCTTAGTTGCAAGCTCGAAGTTGTTAGTCTCCGAATATTGAGCTCGATGAAATCACTGGCTAAGGAGGAGGCTGACTAGAATAACGAGCTCGAAGTGTTGGTCGATCTTGAAAGGCACGTTAACCTTGCGTTCGAGGTCAGCAATGCGTTTTGCACACGACAACTATAATGAGATTCCTATTCCTTAGAGATTTGTTGTTATATGGTATTAAATCCCAATATTCGTGGGATATTATGCATTTAATGTATTTATTTACATTTATTTTAAACCTGTATAATTGATTGTAACTTCTCTAATTAGTGGAAGATATTCTCCTAACTAGGTCTATAAATAGCCTGGGGAATTTCATTTGTAGACACACACAATATTGTACTGAGAATACTCTATTGAATTGCTCTAAGAAAGCTTTGAGAGAGTATCACGAATAAATAATATTTACTTGTGGACTAGATAGATTTTAACTATTGAACCGCGTAAAAATCCTACTGTTCTTTTCTTATTTCCTAAATCTTTATTTAGTGCTCTTCAAATTTATGTTGATGAAAAACAGCGTCAACACAACCCTTGTAAGGAGGCCTTTTAGGCCGAGACAATTGCCTTAAGGCACTGTTTCGAGGTTAATTATCATCGTTTAATTTATACATACTTTCCTTATATATGTTGGTTTTTTATGTTTGATCTTTCTTCTCCCCATTTCCATTGATTGTTATCGTGTTTATAAACTTTTAAAGCTTTTATACACTTGTATAGTTGTAGGGAGTGCATTTTAGGTTGATACATGAGCCTGATGGTTTGACTAGTTGGTTTCTAGTCATTGACCTAGTTATATCCATGAGTTTTGATTGCCTACTTGCGCATACATGTTAGGGTTCAGGCCTCGGACCTGGTTTGGCTCCAATATTTTTGTACCTAGTTAAATTCTAGGATTTTTTTCTCTCTCTCAGTTTCCTTAATTTAGTTCTCATTCCGAATTGCTCTAAAAACGAAAGCTTTAACAAGCAGAAAATTTTCCAAATTTCAAAATTCTAAGTTGTCGAATATTCCAAAGACTATCAAGGGTTATATTCCCCCCAAGCAATCAAAATTTAAAAATATTCTAGATCGCTTTTACATAATTAACTCGTGCTAAATAACAAGAATAAATTGAAATTTTTTGTCACCGAGTTTAAATTACACAACAACCTTATACTATTCAAATTGAAACAAAAGGAAATATGGCTTTTATACTTAAGCCTTACAAAATATTAAATAGACAAAGTTTAACAAAGATTTTTTATCATTGGAAATACTTCTTAAGTTGCAAGGCCTTCCAAGTTCGTGGAACCATCTCTCTATTTAACCGAGCTAGTCTAAAGGGTCATTCCCGTAAGATCTCCATGATCTTCGAGTCTCCGTACATTGACCTTCGAGTTGAAATAACGAGTTTGTTGGTAATGTGTAAGCTGTAACTGAGATTCTTCTCGTCGTTTTTCAACTAGATCCTGGGATGCATTAAGTTGTTCGTGATTCTGCTACTGGTTAAAGGTTCTCCGCCTGAGTGACATCACCATCACCTCGATTGGGAGAATAGTTTCGCTTCCAAAAGTTAGAGAAAAAGGAGTATGCCCAATGGAGGTGCAATGTGAGGTCTTGTGGGCCCAAAGCGCTTGTGGGAGTTGTTTGGGCCATAGCCTGTTAGCTTCCTCTTCTTGGGGAACCCAAAACAACATATTATGTTCTTTACTATGAAGTCTAGAACTCTCTTCGAGGTTATAGTTGCCAAAGGTTCGTCCTCAACCCACTTAGTAAAGTAATCGGTTGCAACGACCGCATAGTAATCTCCTCCTTTTTGAGTTGGCAACGAGCCAATTAGATCGATCCCCCATATAGCAAATGGCTAGGGTGGTGAAATCATGGTTAATTCCATGGGTGCAGCTCGGGCAATGGAGGCAAAACCTTGGTACTTATCACACTTGAGGACATATGAGGACGAGTCCTTTTTTAGTGTTGGCCAAAATTAACCCAACCATAGAACCTTCAAGGTCAAACTTTGCCCTCAGTGTGATCTTCACAAAATCGTTTGGGGATCTCTTTAAGGATAGCTTCCGCTTCCTCGGGCAGATCACATCATAAAAGGGGCATGGAATGACCTCGCATGTACAAAATCCCCTTGAATATAACATATCTCGGGACCAAGTATAGCAATTTTCATGCGTCCTTGCTATCTTCGGGTGGTTTTTCGGACGTGAGGTATTCTACTATTGGGGTCATCTAGGTCGCTCTTTCATGAATCATCCTAACCTCCCTCATCTACTCTTCTATGCTCAAGGACTACACTCAACATGTACACTTCTTTTGTGGTGGCGAGTCAGGCTAGAGCGTCAACATTGGTGTTCTGCTCACGAGGGACTTCCTCGATGGAATAGAACTCAAATTGTGATAGCTCGATTTTTACCTTAGCTAGATAAGCTGCCATTTTGATTTCACGAGCTTGATACTCCCCTAACACTTGATTAACCATGAGCTGAGAATCACCGAAGCATTGACTTGCTTTTTCTTTCATCTCCTTTGCTATCCGAACTCCAGCCAACAAAGCCTCATACTCCGCTTCATTGTTTGAAGTTTGAAAAATTAATCTGAGGGTCGTATGGAAACGATGTCATTTAGGTGTAATTTGGATTATTCCAATTCTGGATCCATTTTTGTTGGGTGATCCATAAAAAAAGAGTTTCCACAATTCTTGTACCGGTTCCATCATAGGTTCGTCCTGGAACCCAGTACATTCAGGTACAAAATCGGTGAGCGCCTGGCCCTTTGTTGTTGACCAGGCTTTGAAACGTGGCACCAGCATTCTATAGTCCAAATTGCATGAATTTGTAGCAGTATACATTGTGTTCAGTCACTAAGGTGGTGTGCTCTTGGTCCACAGAGTTCATGAAGGACATGTGCTCGCGGTCGGCTATTGCTTCAACTAGCTAATCTATTCTTGGTAGTAGAAAACAGTCTTTTGGGCAGGATTTGTTGAGATTGGAGAAGTCAATGTAGGTTCTCCATTTTACTTTTGGTTTTGGAACCCAAACGAGGTTGGAAATCCAGGTCAAATACTTTGCCTCCCTAATGAATCCTCATTTCAGCAGGCGAGCAAATTCTTCCTCTAAATCTTCTCCTCACTCCTTCCCTAATAGCCTTTAATTTTGTTGCTTTGCATCCACATTTTTGTCCAGGTTCAAGGTGTGCATAATCACACTCGAAGTGATTCCCACCATATCTTC
This sequence comes from Humulus lupulus, assembly GCF_963169125.1. Classification (NCBI taxonomy): domain Eukaryota; kingdom Viridiplantae; phylum Streptophyta; class Magnoliopsida; order Rosales; family Cannabaceae; genus Humulus; species Humulus lupulus. The sequence continues at coordinate 213,695,775 of NC_084797.1, read as the reverse complement.
ATGTGTCCAAGGAAAGACATCGAGGTTTTTCCTCAGATACTGGACCAATTCTTTCTTTCGTTCAGCTCCTAGATTCTTTCCATTCTTCACCATTCTCGAAGGTGTTTTTGGATCGAGAATTATTTCTTCCAGCTCCTCTAAAGCCTAAAGCTCAAATCGGTCTTCACCAATCCTTCAGTCTATTTCCTCTAGCTAGGAAACCACGTTTTCTACCACCTAAGGTTCTTCTGCCTCTTCAGCAATCACCATTGCCTGAGGCTCTTCATTCCCTTCACTTATCACTATGGCTTGCTGCCCGAGTTATGATTTTCCCTTTATCACAATGTTGTAGCATTCCCTAGAAACGAGCTAATCTCATCTTATTGTGCATATCCCTTAGGACGAGGGGAACTTTATGGCTAGATGGCAAAAAGAAGTTATGGCTTCAAACGACATCAATGCTGGTCTTCCCAAGATTGCATTGTAGGTTGCTGGACAATCAATTAACACAAACTCAAGCATCTTGGAAATAGCTCGTACTTCATCTCCAAGAGTTACTACAAGCTCAATCGTTCCTATTGTTGCAATTCCTTCGCCCGAAAACCCATAAAGAGTCATGGAGACCGCCCTAATATCGGCTACAGATTATCCCATTTTGTCAAGAGTGGACTTGAATAGCACATTCACTGATCTTCCATTGTCAATCAGGATTCTTCTTACTCTCCAGTTAGCGAGTTGGATTGTTATAACCAACAGATCATCATGATGAAATTGGACGTGACTCGTGTCTTCTTTCGTAAAAATGGTTGTTTGCTTATCCAGTCGTTGTTGTTTAGATAACCTATGCTCAAAAGTAAATATTGCATCCTCATGAGTTTTTAGCTCCTGAATTTATCTTTTTTGAGCTCCATTGCTCGTACCTACTGGATGAGGTCTGCCTACAGGAGGAGGGATGATTTGACTGACTGGAGCTAGGAGAGTTGTTGGTGGATTGGCTTGGTTCACCAGTGCTGGTTAAGGGTTTTACACTGCTGGTTGATTAGGAGCTACCCAGTTTCAAGCATATTGCGCCAATGGTCCAGCTCGGATGAGTGTCTAGATCTCATCATTTAATTGACGACAATCATCAGTGTTGTGGCCAATTTCATTAGGAAAATGGAAAAATTTGGTCGGATATATCCTTACCCGCTGATGCTTCAGGGGCTCTGGCTTCTTCCATGGAAGACAGGCAGAATTAGCCAGATAAACATGTTCCCTTGTATCTGTTACGTCTGTATACACGGGCTTATTCTCCCGGGCTTATTCTTCTTGGACTCAGTCTGGTCGCCCTCACCATTCCCCTTTCTTTTGTTATTTCCTTTCAGGTTGCAATGGGCCACGTACTGAGTAGTAGCTAGAGTATCCATCGCCACTCAAGCGAGCTGAATAGGGATTAGTCTGGCCCCTGCGACTACTGACTCTACTTCCTCCAAGTTAATCCATTCTTGATCTCGAGCCAAGAACTTGTCCGTACTCTTCACTCCTTTCATTTGGAGTTCCTTCCACAATTCATCTCCAACAGTGATTCCTAACAGCATGGCCATGATCTTGGCACTATCATCAGCGTTCCTACCTCGAGATGTTGTGTTTGTGAAATGGTTGATGTACGCCTTATGTAATTCACTCGGTTGCTATTTTATATTGGCCAGGGAGTTGGCCTCTACTCAAACTTCTTTCGTAGCTCGAAACTGCTTTTTGAACTTCGTCGATAACTGTTCCTAGGAAGTGATCGAGTTCCTTTTAAACTTGTTAAACCATTATTTTGCTGGTCCTGTCAATGTCCTTGGAAATAGAACACATCGTAAGTTGATGTCGGCGTTGTGGGCTCTCATCAAAGTGTTGAAGGTTCCGATGTGGTTTGACGGATCAATTATTCCATTGTACGTGGGCATCTTGAAGCCCATGAGATAGGGAGCTACTATGATATGAGGAGCAAAAGGCTCGAGCTCATCATCAGAATCACAATCGTCCACGTTTTTCCCTGACAGAAGTCTCTTCATTTGTTCCTTCGTCAAGGCCAGCCGTTCAAGGGTTGGAACCTTTGTCTCTAGGTTATTTGGGAACTAGTTACCAGCTCCCATCCTATCTTGTGCATTATATGGGTTATTTTCCCTCCATGCCAGACCTCGGTTAGGCGGGATGTTTCTATTGTTGCGCACGAATAATGAATCTTCAACTATCTGAGCGTAATTCAAATCCTTGTAACACAGATTGGATTGGGGATTGGAACACAAGTTTGGGCTTAGCTCAATCGATTTCTCAGGTCGCTCTCATGTCTCTGGGAGTGCATGTTGTGTACACTCACTGTTCTTCCCCCACAATGGCTCTCTATCCAATAACTACCATTCACGAAGCTTACTACTTACGGCTGAGGTGGCGGGGCTTGATTGTTCCTGCGAGATCGTAGAACATGTGTATCTTCTATGGATACATAATTTCTCCAGTCATTCTCGCAAACTGAAACATTTCTCTATGGGCGAGCAGGTGTCGGATGACATATAAGTGATGGAGGCTGCCTTATTGGCAAGGCAATTCATCTCCCATCAGGACGCACCAGAATAGCTCGCCCCTTGTCTACTCTGATTACCTGAGTTGGTGGCAACACATATTCGTTTCTTTTCACCTGTGAGGCTGGCTGAGGTGCTGGTGAATTTATAGGGACCTCCGCCATTCTTGATGCCGTCTCAACTCGCCTTGTCTGACTATGTTAATTTCTTTGAATTTGAGTCGTTAGTTCAGTCCTCTGATTATTAGCAAGTAGGTTGCTTCTACCAATCTGTTCAAAAGGCACAAAGCTTGGGGTTGTTGTTATGACAAAATGGCTCACGTTGGGCCAATTGTTCCTCCGGGACTGAGATCGCTGGGACCCACTTTGCCTCCTTCTGACATTTTCGTCGATTGTAGGGAGAGGTAATTGATCCATTATCTTGTCTAATTGCCTGTTAGCCTGGGCGAGGTGGCTCCTTAGCTGGGTTTTCTCCATTTTGTTGGTAATCAAATATCCAAGATTTGGATTCAGAGGGTGCAAAGTCAAACTTTCAGAATCATCTTGGTTCACGTGTTGTTTTCCTGGACGACACTACACAAAGGTTCCCTCTCTAGTTGGGTCAACCGGATGGTAATCTCCCTGATCACCAGGTCCCTCTGATTCATTGTCACGCATGGAATGAGTTACAACAATGTTGATTGTTGTGTCAAATATTCACTTACAAATTTCAAGCCTAATATTCCTCTCAATGAAAGCATCAATCAGTTTATGCGATTTTTCAACAACGGGGGATTAAGAAATCCAATTAGAGAGATTAAGCCTATTGATAAACCGAAAATATAAACTCACAAAGTTTTAACGTGGTTCAGTGGTTAAAAATATGCCTAGTCCACGAGTCATTCTTATTCTTGTTTAGGAACCCTTGAATGGGTTGTTTATGACAATTTCAATAGAATTTTAGCATACAAGATGTCGGTCCCTTTTAATGTCAATTTCCCTTGGATTCATAGGGAATTGTGACGGACAATATTTGGTAATCATACAATAAATGGTAACATACAGAATTGGGTAATTCCCTAATTAAGCCTATTGTCGTTTACATTGATCAATAAATGTGTATAATAATTATACGCACTTATTGTGCGTATTGCGCATCCTAGTCTGTTGGGATTCTTCCATATGCGTGTTCTTGAACCACCTTGAGCTAGATGCCACTCTTGGACTGGGTACGATTTGAGCAGGATGACATGAATTAGATAATTCTCGGGCTTGATGAAGGGGGTTTTGACACTGGACACCTCGATCTCTGTCATTGGAATTTCAAATGACTTAGATAATTCTATGTGCCAGCTGCCAGCTACACCCTTAGCAAGATAATTGAGCTCATATTTTTAGGGTACAACAACGGGGTACAAGAGCACTGGATTAATGTCGTAAAAGCATGTTAAGACATTTTATTGAATTAAATGAAAACAACAATTTCATTATATATTTGAATATTATAATTATTGTTTGAATTAATTATGTTATCCCTAAAAAATACAAGGATGACGTGGAAAATGAGAATGAGACATGTGACATCACCAATAAAGGAAAAATGACAAAGTATTGAGAAAAGAACGATGGGCAAAACAGATAGGTCCAGAACCTAGGAAAGTCGACCAAGACTAAACCTCCTATGGGTGGTCAGCCTGACCCCTACCCCTAGGGGTGGTCGGCCTAAGCAGGCCCAAGGGCCTAGAAGTGGTCGTCCCTAACATGTACAAGGACCCCTAGGGGTGGTCGGCCTGACCCCAACCCCTAGGGAAGTCGGCCCCAATCTGCCCAAGGACCCCTAGGGGCGGTCGGCCTAACCTCAACCCCTAGGGTGGTCGGCCTAAGCAGGCCCAAGAGCCACCTGGGTTGTCGACCAACCCTTTCTTTCATGGGGTGGTTGGCCTAAACCCCCAAGTACACTTCACTGAGAAATAATCACACTCGTTCAAACTGAGATCAGTAGGCCTAGCACCCCGAACATCAACAGGCCTAGCACCCAGAGGATCAATAGGTCCAGCACCTAGAAGTTCGTAGGTCCATCACCTAAGCTTTAGCCGTCGGGCCTAGCGCATAAGTCTCATATACCGGCAGAGACTTAACATTTTCCCAAAAGTTTCAATCGTGAATTGTATACCACGATGTAAAGAAACAACGAGAAGACCCACGATCTCATGATCACGGGGAGGTGGACACGTATCTCCACTACCTGATAATCGTGTGCCGAACCACGATCCCAGTATGACTGGTCATGTAACAGCCCCTGGGTACTATAAATAAAGGACCCAGGACTTCATTTAAGGGGACATTTTTTTTTTGGACTCTCTTTTCTGGATCTGATATCTTTCTCTAGAATTTTGGGAGAAAAATCTTACTTACGAGTGAACTCACAATTTTGTACTTGTAATTGTTGAGTGACTCAATACTAAAAGCTAAGTGGATTAGGTTATTACTGTTCATCTGAACAAGGCTGAACTACTATAAAATTCATGTGTGTTTATTTAAGATAATCGTACTTTGTCATTTATTTCGTTGAAAAGGTGTCGTATACTGTACATATGACTGTTGGCCAATTTCACAAGTCAACATTTTGGTGCTTTCATTGAGAGTACGAAATCCAGAAACATATTTTCATCATTTTTACGATGCCTCCAAAACCCAGTGAGACAAAGAAGACTGCTCCCAGGGATCCCCCCACCCAAGATCCTATAGATCCCGTTAACGAACCTCAAGTGGAGGTAGGAGAACAACCTTATGCAAAAGATCCACAGGACGCTCACCGGGAGGAGATGGTGCAATTTCTGGCGAGGCAGGAGGCCGTTGTTGAAGAAATTTCCCTTCAGAGGGCGACTATGGAACAACAACGATGGGAGATCGATGAGCAGGACCAGAGGGAGCAGGAGGTTGACCGGAAGCACCAGGAGGCCGATGTGGCCTTGGAAGTGGCTACTTAGTTAGCCCGAGCTAACACTGAAGCTGCTGCTCAGGCGTTGAGAGAGGCTCAGGCCAATGCAGCAGAAATGCAAGACAACAGTAACAGAGAGTCCTAGGGGAGGAGTAGGACCCCAAGGACACTCTCAGAACCACTTTCCCAAAGACAGGATGAAGAGGCACAGTCCAGGAATGCCTCCTCCATGACTAAGACACTCCATCTCAGAGTAGGAGTATTACCAACCCGAAGGCCCCCTCCCAGGGGCACTGACGAAACAACAAAGGAAATGAGGGTCAAACATCTAAAAGCCGTGAAAGGAATGGAAATGGCCGCTCAAAGTCTCAAAGTCATATAGGAGGAGAGGCTTGGGAGCAGGGTCACACCGACAGGGGCAAGGCGGACCTACCACCCCTACACCCTCGTCTCATAAGGGAAAAGAATCGATGAATAACACAAGTACTATGTTCGATAGGCTGGGGAAAGATGCGCAACCTTAGGATTTGAGGGAGGTCATCAATAGGAGGACCAATGCTCAGGAGGGGGTACTAGTGATATCCTCCCCACCTAGAGCAGCGGTCCCACCAGCAGTATAGGCTCAAATAGATGCACTCGTTATGGTTGTTTAGGGTCTAACAAAGAAACCTTCAGATATCGAGCTGGCTCATAGAAGTGGGAGTCCTTTCAATGCCAAGATCCAAGCTGCCCAACCACCATCGAAATACAAGGCCTCGAAACTTCCTACATACACTGGGAAGGAGGACCTGGTACGACACATTGGGAAGTTCAAGGATCAGATGGAATTACTCGGTGTGGAGCATGAATATAGGTGCAAGGTATTCCCTTCCACTCTCTCTGACTCTGCTCAGAAATTGTATTGGAAGTTCAAAGCTAGATCCATCACTTCTTGGGAGCAGTTCAGGAAGGAATTTTGCAAGGTCTTTTGTGCCGGGCGGATTTAACCGGTTTATGCCAATTAGTTAGCTGACATCAAGCAAGGGAAAGATGAATCCCTGAAAGACTACATTCAAAGATTCATGAGAAAGGAAAACCAAGTGGCCACAGTAGGAGATGAAGGGAAGTTTGTTGCCATCTCGGCAGGAATAATTTATCGTAGTCCCTTGTGGGATAGTATACACAAGAATACTATCAATACCTTGCAAGAGTTCTTAGATCGAGCCGACAAATACATGAAGCTAGATCATGCTATCATGAAGGAAGAAAAAGGCATAAACCATCTGACCACTATCAAGGTGGATAAAAACGGCATGAACCCTCAGGGTGGCAGTGGGGGCAACGGTAAGAAGAGGAATACCTCAGGGACCGAGCAGGGTGGAGAAAAGAAAGCTAAGTCAGCACCCGCCGACAAACAAGCTAAGCATCAACCCTACCAGACCAGGTTCACCAATTATACCATCCTAACCACATCGAGGGCTAAGATTTACTTGGCAACATACCATGAGGTACCATACCGAAAGCCACCACCCTTGCGTTCAGAAGGGAAGAAGGACAAGAAAAAGTTTTATCATTTCCATAATGATTATTGGCATGACATAAACGAGTGCAAAAAATTGAAGGATAAGGTAGAGTTTTTTCTTCGATCATGAAAACTCTCGAGGTACCGAGGAAAGACCGAGACCCCAAGCAAGAATCCAAAATTTTGAAGGCAAAGGAGCCCACCACTGGAGCTGGCGTCTGTAGACTTCACACTGGATACCATATATGGAGGGCCCCACATAGTAGGCAACAGTAACAATGCTCACGAGCGATATGCAAGGACCCTCAGGCATGAGGTAGAGGAGTCTTCCCAGTGTATGGCGGTCGAGGAACGGTCTCCAGAAAATCCAAAGTATGAAAGTGAAACACTGACTTTTACAGAGGATGATGCCAGACACGTGAGGTACCCCCACAATGACCCTCTAATCCTTACCATTCAAATCTCCAATGTCTGAGTGAAGAGATGCTTGCTAGATACGGGAAGCTCGGTAGATATCATCTACATATCATCCCTCGAGAAGATGAAGCTCTCAGTCAAGGACCTGACACCATGTTCCCAAGTGATATATGGGTTCACGAGAGAATGCCTAGAACCACAGGAACTATCAAACTACAAGTCACAGTGGGGGATTCCCCTAGGCACGAGACTGTGATGACAGAGTTCTTGGTGGTAGATTTCTCATCGTCTTACAATGTAGTACTCGAGAAACTCCTCCTAATGTCATTACATGTAGCAGTATCTATCTAGCATCTATCTTTGAAGTTCCCCACCAGCGCAGGGCAAGGATGCGTACAGGGTAACCAAAGGGAAGCACGAGACTGCTATAATGCGTCAGTGGTCAAGGCAAAGAAAGGACCATGCGTAAACAACATGTTAGTAACCTGCTGCAGAAAGAGTGAAGGAACCGATGAGATTGTCAACATGGAAGTTGACGTTGAAAGAAACATTCTACTGGAGCTGGGGACTCCTTTTAACGAAGATTTGTTGTTATAGCAACCAATTTTCCAAATTTTCTAAAACGTTCCAAATCCATTCCCACTTGATTTTGTAACTTCCATACACATTATGCGAGTTAAAATCACATCTCTATCAGCCATTTCACATATGTCTTTATGAAATCCAATCTCAAATGTGTAACATATAATATACACATTATTGGGTAATATTTGGGAATTACAAAATTGTAACTGATTTTGTAACTCCAAAATATATCACATTTGGGAACACACATGTGTCTAATTTTTGTGACTCTCAATAATATGTTACAAGGTTTGACAAAACACATTTGTGTGACAAATCACATTTTGTCACATTATTTAATCTAACATTATATTATTTAAAATCATATAACATTCTCCCCACTAGATTAAATAATCACATTTTGTAACACTTATTTAATCAATCAAACATTATATTAAAATATAATATTCCCCCACTTGAATAAATAATCACTCTCTATAGAAACCTTTGCATTGGTGCATAAAGTAAAATGTCTTTTGACTTGAATTTTACCTTAGTGTAATTATCACAAAGTTTGTTGAAATTTTAGTTGCCGAAGCATTGAACCACTATCCCTTGATAACAAACCGGTGATAACACACACACCTTTGCTATGTTCACTTGAGACCTCATTGTCTCACTTTTACACTGTTAATGGCCATGTGCACATTCCATTCATAGACTTTTCTTGAGAATGACTCCTAATTCTTTTGAGGGGCGGCACCACGCCTAGGTCTATATAGGTAGAACTCTTACAGTATTTTGTTACCCTAAAATACTTGTCTTTTCAAGACCGAGTTCTATTAAAAAACCTTTCAATTTTAACCCTCAATTTGGTAACACACTAGTACTCATATCTCAGATGGGACAAAATTTGAGTACTACTATTATTCACTTGATTGACTTGTTATTACCTATTGAACCTAATACTAGTTTGGTTACTAGTATTATGATAGGTTACCATCAACCGTGAATCTCTTTAGGGAGTCTAAGTCCCATCCCTTGAGATATTGAAATGATTCCATTTGAATCATTTCTTTTCTCATGTATGCATACTTTAAACACTCTCTTTATTTTATTCAAACTTTGTTGCTAGCCATAGGTTGATTAAAATAGTTACCTCTTTAAAATAGTGATTTTGACCATAGTCAACACCCCCACTATTTTATAGTTTAATATCCAAGATAAACATTTTCCTTAAATATTAATTCTACAAACCACTTTGTTTCTAAAATTCTCCTTTATGTTTTAAATTGATTCCTTCTTGAATCAAAATATTACAAACAATGACTTTAGACATCAAGCATGTCTAGATTTGTTCATTCTATACACATATAGCCAATATGATTTAGAAAGTGGAATTCCAAATCATCTATTTGATAGGATGACCATATTAATCAATTATTATCAACAAAATAAATTGATTAACTTTGGATCATCGCCCCCACATTTCTCCCATAGTGATAATAAAATATAATTTTTAAAAAAAATAGAAATACCTTCATTTCTATTAAGTCCCATATCCTCCAAGATAAATTTATATTTATAATTCTCAAAGTTCATCATGAGTCCTCTAAGACACATGATAAACTCTCAATAGATCAAGATAAAAACCTCAATGTTTTATCTTGATTTATTTGCTTTCTAAAGCAATGCACATTTCCTTCAAAGCAACTTTCACTTAGTTTCTTTCTATTATGTATTTCACAAAATAAAAATATGAACACAAATGTAATGTGAGAATTTCTCAATCAAATAATCACAAATTTTCAATTTTAGTTGTCTAAATAATCTCAAAATCTCTTTAACAACTTTTGTGTATTTCTTAAGAGTCTCTTTGAGATTCTTTTGAAAACACCAATTTGACATCCATTGTTTTTCTCATCAAAATCAAAATGAAGATGTCAATTTTAAAACACTTTAAATCAAAGAAAATAAACCATCATTGATTTATTTAAACACATTGATTTCTTTTGTTTAAAATTATCTCCTCATTGAGATTAATGTAAACATATCACCATCTTTTACCAAAATGAATAAAGTTCTCTTTAATTCATCATTGGTGTAAAGATTCCAAATTGCTTCTCCAATTTTGAAATGTCTCCTCATTTAATATTTAAGAATTATTGTCACTAAATAATTCTCATATATATTTCATTTGACCACACTCTAGACTATAAGTCTATTGAGTCAATATGTCATCCCGCAATTTTGAATCCACCTTGATCTATTTTTCTTGCAATGGCAAGACACGACCATTAAAAGATGTAACCCCCTTAGGTTCATCTTTTCTTATGTCATAAAATGAGATGGTCAACAATTAAATGAGAAATTTAATTTCTCAAATAATTCTCTTTATTTACCAAATAAATGGTAAATCATCACATTTCAATAATTCATTATAAACATATTTACATTATTATCACCTTAATAATCATATTATATGGCATATCATAATAATTATGATAATTCTCATGTATAAATCAATATACATTTATATATTAACATAATTATGTCTCAAAGAAATTTTACACAATTAGTCAACATATATCCATCATATTAGCATGCATTGTTAATCTCATGATAATATTGTAAATATATCACAAATATCATACAATAATTCACATATCCACATATTGATATATTCTATTGATTCACAAAATTAATATATATATAGGCATGTCATATAAAACTCATAAAATTGTCATCATAATAATTTATCATTATTTCATAATAAGACAATTCTATAACATGCTAGCATATTACCCAATTATCTACGAGATTGTTTACACATTAATCACATATAACAAAAACTCAAGATATTATATTATCTTCTAATCTAACCACTAAAAAACAAAGAAGATTATAAAACAATGAACCTTATTTATAAATTTTTCTTCTTCTCATTTCTATCACTATATGAAAACCATTAGATCTTCTAAGAAAACAAAAGAAGAACATTACCTTATCTTACCATCTTTTCAAAGTTGGATCCTCACAAGATCTCTATGGTTTCTCCTTCCATTGAAAAGGAAAGTAAGCATTTGATAGTTAGAGAATATATATTTATACTCAATGGAAATATGGAAAAACCAAAATACAACTCTATGCACAAATACAATAGACAAGATAATATTGATTAAAGAAATATTACAACTCAATTGCTCAATATACAAGTAAATAGAAAGATGTAGAAGAAGAAGATTACAAACTCAAAACAATAATAATACAAGTAAATAAGATCAACAAGATCAAAAGAATGAAAATAAAACCAATAAAAAGAACAAACTTTCACACAACCAAAGTGTAGAGTAGTGGGGATCACCAACTTGAACAAGGTTCAAAACCTTTGTCCAAAAGCTTATTTCCCCCTATTCTCTAAGCACTGAGGGATCTCTCTAGGAAATATCTCTCTGGAATTATCAAGCCTCTATGGTGTATTTTCCAGCCAAGTGCTTTATGGATGGAAAATGGTGTGTCTTACAAGTGAGCATTAGGCTCTTATTTATAGAGTTTTGAGACACCCTTTGAATTTCAAATTCCACCAACCCACATGGTTGTTACCAATGATTAATTGGATGTTTATGGAATTAAAATAGATATTTGGGAGTTATTTGGCTTTTGGAAACGTTCAAAATTTGATAAAACTGAAAATTGGAATATGTTGTCAGCCACTAGGGTCGTGGCCTGACAAACGTGTGACATAGCCCACAGAGTGTTTTTTATTCTTGGGCCTCATCCTGGCAAACATGTGCTGTGGCCCACAAAGTGTTTTGTCTCTTGGGCCGTGGCCTGACAAACATGCGCTGCGGCCCAAGGCCATTTTCCAAAATTTCCAAAACGTTCCAAATTCATTCCCACTTGATTTTGTAACTTCCATACACATTATGGGAGTCAAAATCACATCTCTATCAGCCATTTCACATATGGCTTTATGAAATCCAATCTCAAATGTGTAACATATAATATACACATTATTGGGTAATATTTGGGAGTTACAAAATTGTAACTGATTTTGTAACTCCAAAATATGTCACATTTGGGCACACAAATGTGTCTAATTTTTGTGACTCTCAATAATATGTTACAAGGTGTGACAAAACACATTTGTGTAACAAATCACATTTTGCCACATTATTTAATCTAACATTATACTATTAAATATAATATAACAAGAACATGCGTGGACTTCACAGATCTGAACAAGCTCTGCTTGAAAGACTACTTCCCACTAGCCAGAATAGACCAACTGGTTGATACAACGGCAGGACATGAAATACTCTCATTCATGGATGCGTATTCTAGGTATAATCAAATAAGTATGCACCCCCCCCCCCCCCCCCGACGAGGAACATACCAGCTTATGGACAGACAAGGGATTGTGCTGTTATAAAGTGATGCCATTCGGCTTGAAGGACGCAGGAGCCACCTACCCGCGTTTAGTGAATGGCATGTTCCGAGACTTGATCGACAAAAATATGGAGGTATACGTCGATGACATGTTGGTCAAGTCCAAAAAAGCTGGAGGGCATGTTCAAGACTTGGAGGAATGCTTTGCAATACTTAGAAAGTATATCATGAAGCTAAACCCTCTAAAGTGATCGTTTGGAGTTGGTTCTGGTAAGTTCCTCGGATACATAGTCAATTCACGTGGAATTAAGGCTAACCCTGAGAAGATCAAAGCATTGATCGACATAAAGTCACCTACAACAATGAAAGAAGTGCAAAGCTTAACCGGGAGAGTAGCTGCCCTCAGTAGGTTCATATCAAAGTCTACTGACAAGTGTGTCCCTTTCTTTAACTTACTGGGGAGGCAGCAAGAAGATCGAATGGACCGAAGAGTGTGAGGAGGCTTTCCAACCCCTGAAGGAACACCTTGCCCAACCTCCAATCCTAGCAAAGCCAGTATATGGTGAAGTACTATTCATCTATTTGGAAATCACCGAGCATGCAAACAGTGATGCCTTGATAAAGGAAGAGAACAGGGTACAACACCCTGTATACTATTTCAGTAAAAGGCTAGTAGGTGCAGTGTCTAGGTATCCCCCTCTTGAAAAACTAGCCTATTAATTAGTAATCTCCTCTCGAAAGCTGTGTCCTTATTTCCAAGCTTACTTGATCCAAGTCCTGACTGATCAACTGCTGAGGCAAGTTCTTTAGAAACAAGAGGCCTCGGGACGATTACTCAAGTGAGCAGTGGAACTGGGACAGTTTGATATCACTTATCATTCGAGGACGGCGATAAAAGGACAAGCATTGGCAAACTTCATAGTCGAAGGCACCAACCTTGAAAACCCTTCCCACCAATTGGAGAATGAAGATACCGAGAAGGAAGGAGATACTCCTATATGGAAGCTATATGTTGATGGAGCTTCTAATGAACACAACTCAGGTGTAGAAACCATACTGATCACTCCGGAGAATCATCGAATCCATTGCGCTCTCAGATTTGGATTCAACGCTTCAAATAACGAGGCTGAGTACAAGGCATTATTAGCTGGATTACGCTTGTCTCAGGATGTACATCCACAGTCTCTGGAGATATTCAGCAATTCCCAGCTAGTGGTGAACCAAGTACTGGGGGAGTATCAAGCCAAGGGACCTAGGATGGTGCAGTACCTGAACAAGGTGAAGGACTTGTTGGCACAGTTCAAGAAATACTAAATTATACAAGTCCCAAGAGAGGAGAACGCCAATGTCGATGCCTTAGCCAAGCTTGCTAGTGCCAAAGATGCAGGCACCTTAAATGTTGTTCCCGTCGAATACTTGGCGAAAAGAAGCATAACTGAGTAGGAGGCCCTACCTATTGAGTTAGGAGATACATGGATGACCCCTATTATTAACTATCTCAACCAAGGTGTAGTGCCCAGCTATAGGAACAAAGCAAGGAAGTTGGTGGGACAAGTTGTGCGATATATGATAGTCGAAGGGGTACTACCCCGACGAGGGTACTCCCTACCACTGCTAAGGTGCATTACACCCGACCAGTCAAAGTTGGCACAAAAAAAAGGGTTTCACTATTTACAATCACAAATGCAAATAAACAAAATAAATAAGAAACTAATCTATTCTTAAAAATCGGGATCTTCTACATCTGATCCTTCGTCTAAGATATCGTCATCTATTTCTTCATAGTCATCATTGTCTTGTGCCTCAAAATGCCCTCGAGGAAGATTCGTAAAAATTCTATGTTTTTGCTCATTTGTAAATTGAAATTCCATTTTTGAAGTGAACCTAAGTATGAGAAAATAATATGTCATAGCTACTGGCAATTCATCTTCATCATATATCGTCTCCCAAATAACTTGTAAGGCTGCAATCACAGTAGGATAATCTCTAAAAATTCTAATTACTAAAACGTATTGCTCCGTTGATCTCATCGTGATTTGCTTAGTTTCTTAGAGGTGACCTATCTCCCTGTGGAACAAAAGTAGTCTCCGAGTGATTCTTTGTAGCACTCCTACGATGATTCTTGGTTCTCTAATTCTTTTTAAGGCCTTAAAGGCTCGGATATCATCATAAGTTAATGCTCCATTCATTCTTAACTGAAAACATAAAGGCTAAAACTGTTAGCTATACATATAAACATAATAACTATAACATAAACACTTACTTGGCAGTTAGATTTAGAGCTTGAGCGTGTGTATCAAGGAGAACTTCATGCGATTGAACCGTGTCTCTGATACCAACTGTAATGACCCAACTAATTCTAAGACTTTGGACCACTAATACTACTATACATAGACACTATTCTTAAGAAAACATACATACGAAACATTCATAACCTTATAAAAGAAACTATAAAGGAAATGTTGAAATACATAAATTCGGGGTATGGTATGGGATCCCATTGTTTTAAAAATAAAACATAACTTAAATCTTAAATAAATTTGTTACAAAACCAAGTGCGAAAAATACATAGAAAACATAATTAAAAAGACTAAAAACAACGTCGTCCTCGAATCGTTCACGCAGTCCACCGAATCCATTCTTCCTCAATACACAACCCCAAGCTGCCAAGAATCCTTCCGCCACCATAACTCTTTTCCTGCACATATAAAATGAAAGGAATGAGCCTAATGCCCAGCAAGGAAAAATCTACTTAACATAAAGCATAAACATATACTATAACATATGTCATATAATACTACAATGGCCATTATACTACTTGGGGCTTGTTAACTAAGCAAGTCATATGCCCAATAGATTTGTGGGGCGTGCTAGCTAAGCAAGTCATATGCCCATAAATCATTGGGGCTTGCTAGCTAGACTAGTCATATGCCCAAGGCTATAAACATACTATACATATTACATAACATAACATCACATAAGATAACATATAAACATATCATATAACATAAGCATAACATATCATATAAACATACAAGGTCTATCCTATTTTCCTTACCAATACCGGGATTTATGAGAACAAGGACGGGATTTGGAACGCTTCTAAAACCAACAATAAGAAGGTGAGTATTCTAAAGAGATGATGACAAGGGGACTAAGCCACTGAGAAGAAACTTACCGACAAGAAATCTTAAGTTCAAAGAACATAAATACCTAACCAAGATAATGAAAAATAATGAGTTAGGATTTGAGAAAAGAAAACTATAAGAAACTGATGAAACATACAAAAATAAACTAGGAATATGAATACCTTTGAATGCACTAGAACCGAACTACACCTCGATATCGAAAAACTCACTATTAACCTTACTTCCCAAGTGTTTTTAAAGCTTAAAATGATAAAGCTTATAACCCCAACCCAAGTGTTTATCACTCAATAGTAAACCTAGCAGCTTGAAGAATGAAAGAAATGGCTGGGTACTAGGTCTTATTTATAGAGTTCAAGAGTTAAAAGATCTTCTTTTAGCTTGAATAAAAATAATGAATATTTAATTGAAAAACAATTGAATATTTGTTCAGCAGAGGCTTAAGACTCGGTCAAAAGGTTCAGAGGCTTGCTAAGAGGTTAAGGAATGAAATGAGCTCGATTTCAAAACTATTTGAAAATCTTTCCCTAGGGCCGATACATTGCCCATTGTAGGCGATATATCGCCCGGGCCTATATCCCGAGGCTCGACAATGCATTTGTGTGAAGTTACATGTTTTTTGTATTCCCCGTGTGGTGATATATCGCCCCTAGAGCTGTGATATATCGGCATACGCTGAAATATTATACACGTAATTGCACTTTTTCAGCTTAATTTGAATTGGGTAAACAGCTTTGACTGAGTCATAAAACGATTTTAAAGCTGCCGGCAAGTTCTGGGGTTTTCAAATATTTCTCTTATAAAACTATTCCTCAAAAATACTTAATTCCTTAATAAACATGCACACGATAAGTGTCATGATCTTATTGGTTCTATCTAAACCTTATATTATAATAAATAACATCTTTATAATAAGCTATATTAATCAAACCTTATGTTATAATTCATATTCTTAAACTATAGGTTAAACTTATAAAATCTATAAGTGTTGCTACGAGTGTTCAACTAAGTCCCGACTTGAACCAAAATCCACAGTAATAAACATACTATAACTTACTACTAGCTATTACTACAACTACTACTATCCAACTAGCTAATTAAAATTCTTAGACTCTACAAAAAGCTACCCACAGGGAGGGGAGGAGTCCAGTTTGTTGTTGTAGCTGTGGACTATTTCATCAAATGGACTGAAGCAGAATCGCTCACCACCATAACCTCAAATAATGTGTTAGACTTTGTGGTGAAGAATATCATATGTCGATTTGGCTTACCATAGAAGATAGTTTTGGAAAATGGGACTCAATTCGACAGTGATATGTTCACCGACTTTTGTACGAGGCATGGAATCACAAAGGGCTTTTCCTCGGTAGAACACCCCCAAGCTAATGGCCAGGTAGAAGCAGTGAACAAGACTATCAAAGACACTCTGAAGAAATGCCTTGAACAAGCCAAAGGAGCCTGGCCATAATTACTTCTGGAGGTCCTATGGTCACATCGAATGACGACGCAAACGGCGATAGGGCATACACCATTCTCTTTGGCGTTTGGGTATGAAGCCATGTTGCCAATTGAACTCACTCCTCCATCGCATAGACGGAAGACATACGATCAGGGGAGGAACCATAAACAAATAGAAGAGTCACTCGATTTAATCAAAGAAAGACGAGAAAAGGCAAGTCTCGGAGTAGCAACACATCAACAAAAAGTGACTAGATACTTCAATTCTAGAGTGAAAGATCAAAAATTCCAGGTTGGGGACTTAGTACTCAGTAGGGTATTACTAAACACTAAGGACACTACGGCAGGGGTACTAGGACCTAACTGGGAAAGGCCATGCCTTGTGGAGGAGGTGATACCACCAGGGACATACAAGATAGCTCGACTGAATGGTGAACTAATCAGAAACTACTGGAATGGCGAACACCTCCGCTGGTACTATCAATGAAGTTGCTCAGTAGTAATACAAGTTTTAATTTGCAAATGTATTGTTTACGAATTATCTATGTAACAACCATTGTGCTTCAGTGAATGAATTTAATTTCTCAAGTTTCTCTTTCTTTAAATTTCGCTCATCGAATGACTTGTCCTGTAGACCTGTCAACCCCATCAGATAATGTTTGATTCTGGTCCTTGAGGGACCTATCGACCCATACAATCGAAAAGAGAGACTGGTCCTAGGACCTTTTCGTCAAATTTATGGATCATGTTTGATCTTGGTTCTTGAGAGGCCTTTCGACCCATACGATCCAAAGGCCCTTGTCGCCAATTATTTGATCATGTTCGATCTTGGTTCTTAAATCATGATCGATCTTGGTTCTTGAGGAGTCTATCAACCCATACGATCCAAACAAGAGACTGGTCCGAGGACTTTGTCGCCAATTATTTGATCATGTTCGATCCTGGTTCTTGAGGAACCTATCTACCCACATAATAAAAAAAAAGAGACAGGTCCTAGGACCTTGTCGCCAAATTAATGGATCATGCTCGATCTTGGTTCTTGAAGAGCCTATCGACCCATAAGATCCAAATGAGAGACTGGTCCGAGGACCTTGTCGCAAACTTATTTGATCACATTCGATCCCGATTCTTGAGGAACCTATCGGCCCTTATGATCAAAAAATAAGAGACTGGTCTGAGGACCAGTCACTATTATCAGATCATAATCGAATCTGGTCCTTGAGGTACCGATCGATAATTTGATCTAAGACTCGTTACAGGCTCGATTAGCCCATCTAGACCCGGTTGGTCCAACTTAGACATTTCTTTCTACAATCATTATAATGAGTACACGAGAGATTACGTAGATCGTGATCGAAACTTGCTACATAATCTGCATCTGTGTATAGGTATCATTACTACTAAGTATGAACCCATCACCCAACTACCAATGAGGGACAAGAATTTGCTACTTGCATCATTGGGTGAAAAGGATAGTACTATGTGTTTAATGCACGAAGCAAGGCATGGTAAAATAGCAAGTGACCAAGGCTTTTAAACCCATGATCACTTAGGGGCATATAGTACATACCTATCAGGGTATACACGAGCAATGAGGGTGTGACCTTAAGTACTAAGCAAGCTCAATTTTTTCTAGGACATTTGTTCAACATATGTTCTGAAAGTGCAAAAAAAAAAAAAAAAAAAACAAAAGAGGCATTGGTAGGGAGATTCCCAACCATGTCCCTTATGGGGTGGTCGGCTAGTCCATCAACCCTATAGGGTGGTCGGCTTATCACCCATGGGGTGGTCGACCTGACCGTTTTGTTCATGGTACTTGGTGAAGTATCATACTACTCACATTACCATGGTTGTTAGCATGAAAAACGTAAAGGAGAAAGGTTAGTATGGCACGTAAAATACATGTGTTCAGAGTATACTGATACCTAAACCAATGAGGGTTATGAGTTGATATACTTAGTAAGCATTAGAAATAAAAAAAATTCAGTCAATACACTGAGTACTCATAACAAAAAAGCATAAAGGCATAAAATTTCATATGTAAAAACTGTCAAGTACAAGGTTCCTCACCAATGGCATGAGAGGAAAGACAGAATAAAGGACCAAGAAGACTAACTAGGGTGAGGAGTATCATCTGAAAGACTACCCTGAACCTCGGCAACCTCACGAGCCAGACACTTCCTAAGCTCATTCGCTCGCGTCTTCTCTGGAAGGAAATCCAAGTTCAGATCTTTGTTGGACTTCCAAATTAAGTAGAAGTAAGAGAAGGTTGTCTCTGAATACTCCTCTCGAGCCTTGTCCCGAGCAGCTTTGACCTCTTGCTCCTTCTCGACAAAAGAATCTTTCCGCAGTTGGTCCATGTCGGCAAGCAGCTTCTCTTTCTCAACTTTAGACTGTTGGAGCAGATCGGCAAGTTCCCCCTCCATCTGGGTTATCCTAAGAGTCAACTCGGCCACTTCCATCTGTTTGAGCTCCATGGTACTGCAGAGGATGTTGATCTCTTCATCCTTTGAGGCAATGTTAGCAACACTATAGCCAAGAACGCGCCTAAGGTCCAGTACCTCTTGTCGGATAACTTCATGCTCAAAGCGAAGGTTGGAGAGTGTAGAAGTACACTCTACAGACTTATCACAGACATGAGAGACCAGCATCAATTCCTAAAGAAAAAAAACATACAAGTGTTAGATAAACGTCAGAACACAAGCTAAATAGACAAGAAGGGAACTGTAAAGGACTCACACTCTGGATATCTAAGAGTGACTTCATGAGAATGGTGTTAAGGTTCTAATTATTGATCCCATTAAAGGCTATTGTTATTTGCTCTAGATGCGACGCTCGATCCATGAGGGCGCTTAAGTTCCGTATAGCAGATTGATGTGGCTCAGATAAAGGAGCAGGCGCAGAACAAGAAGCACCCGCCTCATTGAAAATAGGAGGAACTAGTGTAGATTAAGATGGATCTACCAATGTGACAAGGCTAGCTGCCAAAATAATTGGACTAGACACCGAAGGAGTTGGATGAGACACCTTAAGAGGAACCTCCATGACCGACTCAGCCTCAACCCTGGCCCTTTTTGTCGCTCAAATAGAAGGACTGGCCTTGGTGGGAGTCGACCTCTGCTAGGTATGGACAAAACCAAACATGTCTGAGCCTGGAAAAGAAGATCAAATGTTTGAAGGATATTAAGTACCGATGAACCATAAAATAAAAGTGATAAAGTGTCAAACCTTCTGAATGTGATTCGAGTTCGAATGCAACCTCATCAAAGGCATCCAAAGCAAGCGATGAGTACGCAGCAGATGCACCCGCCTATTCACCCTCATGTCCGAATAGTAATGGCGAAGAGGGTACCTCCTCGACATGAATATGTCTCAGGAAGTCTATGGCTATCACGGGCTCAGAACCATCGTCATCTGTAATGTCTGATATGGTAGGAGGAAACAGCCCCACCTTCCTAAGGTTGTCTGGGGTAACAAGGGTTTTGACATTCTTCTCCTTAGGGGTCATGGCAATCAGTGCCTTGTCCTTAATTGTCATAGCCTGGGTTGGGAGTGGTCTATAAAAGGGCCCGGCGTGCTTAAATTTGGAGTAGTTGGCCTCTGCGTCCTTGGTAAAGAAATAGTTATCGACATATCTAAATTCCTTGCTATTTCCAAAGATCTCTTCCGAAAAGGTGTTGGTACCCTCACTCATATAATGGTGGAAATTGAAATATCCCAAGTTGCACTAAGAAGGGTTTGTCTTTGGGTCAAATAAATAGTGGATCTCATGAGGCACTGGGGCAGCCCATTTTCTACGATGATAGATGATGTACAATGTAGACAAGGTCAAGATCACATTAGGAGCCAATTGACATGGATTAATACCAAAATAGTCTACTATACTTCAGAAGTACGGATGAAGAAGAAGTAGGGCCCCAGACCTAATGGCAGAACGTGTCCAAGCACACATACCTAGAGGGGGGTCCTTAGCTCTCTCATCTGGACCAGGGAGAGTGATGGAGACGCCGGAGAGGTCATAGGTCTTCCTCAAGTTCTTTACCTTCTCTTCAGTCATGTCAGAGGCCACCCCCTTGAACCAAACAGCCTCATAATCAGCAGGGCGAGGCTTCTCAACCAGTTTCCATATGATCTCACTGGTGAAGGTGGCCCTAGAATATGATAAATGGAACTCCTTTTGTCGTCTCTTCTTCTGCTGCTCAGCTGGCGAGACTGTCTTGCTCTTGGAATGAGGGCGAACTACCTTAGGATGGAATCAATAAATGGGGCGCTCCTGAGGGTGAGTAGTATGGCAACGTGAGCCCTCGATATAGTCTTGCTGAGAAGAAGATTGATGGGGAACCCGACTAGTATCTTGGTTCGAAGGGCATTGCAATGGTTCTCGCTAACCTGACCTATCCCGCTGAGAATAATGACTTAGCTAAGGTGCGCCTTGGGTGCCTTGGGAGCCACGGGGCATACTATGCTGAGAAGTAATCTGAGAAGAGCCCAGCGAGGAGCCCTGAGTAATATGCCTGACACTCTAAGGATCATCTTCATAGGGTTTTTGAGTTGTTTGTTTCACTCTCTCCATTGGACAATGCCTCTTTAAGAAATCTTCCTTACTAAATAAGTATAGAGCGGAATGAGGAAGAATCCTTTTCAACCTTTCCAAAAACTTCTGGAGAGTAAGCTCACTTATCGACTTGTCTGATGAAGAGGATCTGGACATCTGCAACAAAAGAAAAATAAAGATTAAAGTTACTAAATGAGCATAATGGAGCCAACAGTTGGGGGCATGTTCATGAACTAAAAAGTAAAAATGAAGAAATGAGGAGCAAAATTATATATAGGGGCTATATGGGGGTCGACCCAGTGAGCCTAAGCATAGGCCGACTACCCCAAGGAAGTAAGCTTCAGAAAAGTTCCTAAGGACCGTTCAAGTCTCCAGAATATTTTTAGGATCCCAGGTGGTCGGCTTATGCTTGGGCCGACCACCCTAAATCCTTGAAAATCGCCTAAGGGAAGGGGTACTCGGCCCATGAACCCCTAACGTGGTCGGT
This sequence comes from Humulus lupulus, assembly GCF_963169125.1. Taxonomy (NCBI): domain Eukaryota; kingdom Viridiplantae; phylum Streptophyta; class Magnoliopsida; order Rosales; family Cannabaceae; genus Humulus; species Humulus lupulus. The sequence continues at coordinate 213,673,814 of NC_084797.1, read as the reverse complement.
CTATCCCTAATTCTATCAATGGAAATCGCCTAAATGAAGAAAAGGGAGTGCTCGACCTATGAAGCTCTAAGGAGGTACTCAGCCCATGCCAAGGAGGTGCTCGACCCAACCTGGGCCTATCCTTGGAAATCGCCTAAGGAAGAAAAGGGAGTGCTTGGCCTGTGAAGCTCTAAGGGAGTGCTCGGCCCATGCCAAGGAGGTACTTGGACCGCCAAGGAGGTGCTCGGCCTAAATTGGGCCTATCCCATGAAATCGCAGGCACCAGGTTTAGAGTCCCAGAAATCGCCAAGACTATTGAGTGTTCGACCTAGGATCTTGCATCCCTGGAAATCGCCCAGACTAAGGACTTTTACAGAGAAATCTTGATTCAAGAAGGTCAATTATTTTTTATCATGACACAACAGAGCAAGAAGATTCAGAAAAAAATTCCTCAAAAATACAAAGTGTTTCTTATGAATCTAAGCACATTTAAATAAAATGATGTGAGGATTAGAAGAAAGTACTTACCAAAGATCTGAGTTTGATGAGGAACTGGAGAAATCAGACTTGGATCTGTTTTAAAGTGGCGCATGGAGCAAGAATGAGGAAGATTATCTACTTATAACCTCTCAGGCAGACAAGCTATTTTTAGGAATTCAAATTTCCTTGAAAAATATCTAATAGGGTTAAAATTTAAATTCCTTGAAAAATATTTATATTTTTAATATTTAAAATTCCTTGAAAAATATTTTTTTAATTTTTAATTTTTAGAATTAAAATTCCTTGAAAAATATTTTTTTAATTTTTTATTTTTAGGAATTAATATCCTTGAAAAATATATTATATTTTTAGGACTTTAAAACTCCTTGAAAAATATGTTATATTTTTAGGATTTCAAACTTCCTTGAAAAATATATTAGATTTTTAGGAAATTAATTTTCCTTGAAAAACCTAATTGTTTTTAGGAATTACTAATTGTTCCTGAAAAATTTGTACCGAGCAAAGTATCGATAGTTAAAAAAGTACTGTGTAATGTCTTCAGGGACTTGACTATTTGAGTACTGCTACGATATGTTTCTCGGGCCAGGATCAAGTTTATTGTAATTTTGAAAACATTGCAATAAACTTGGGGGGAAATTTTTCAGGGAAAAAGGACTAAGTATTGAGAAAAGACCGACAGGAAAAACAAATAGGTCCAAGACCTAGGAAAGTTGATCAAGCCTAAACCTCCTAGAGGTGGTCGACCTGACCCCTACCCCTAAGGGTGGTCGGCCTAAGTAGGCCCAAGGGCCTAGAAGTGGTCGGACTGACCCCTACCCCGAGGGTGGTCGGCTTGACCCCAACCCCTAGGGTAGTCGACCTCAATCTACCCAAGGACCCCTAGGGGCGGTCGACCTGACCTGAAACCCTAGGGTAGTCAACCTAAGCAGGCCCAAGAGCCACTTGGATGGTCAGCCCACCCTATCTTTCATGGGGTGGTTGGTCTAAACCCCCAAGTACACTTCACTGAGAAATAATCACTCTCGTTCAAAATGAGATCAGTAGGCCTAGCACCCAAAAGATCAATAGGCCTAGCACCCAGAGGATCAACAGGTCCAGCACCCAAGCTTTAGTCGTCAGGCCTAGCACCTAAGTCTCATATACCGACAGAGACTTAAAATTTTCCCAGAAGTTTCAATCGTGCATTGTCTACCAAAATCTAAAGAAACAACGAGAAGACCCATGATCTCATGATCATGGGGAGGTGGACACATATCTCCACTACCTGATAATTGTGTGCCAAACCACGATCCCAGTATGACTGGTCATGTAACAACCCCTGGGTACTATAAATAAAGGACCCAGGGCTTCCTTTAAGTGGACTTCTTTTTTTACTCTCTTTTCTGGATATGATCTCTTGCTCTGGAATTTTGCGAGAAAATCCTACTGACGAGTGAACTCACCAGTTTGTACTTGTAATTGTCGAGTGACTCAATACTAAAAGCTAAGTGGATTAGGTTATTACTGTTCATCTGAACAGGGCTGAACCACTATAAAATTCTTGTGTGTTTATTTAAGATAATCGTACTTTGTCATTTATTTCATTTATTTCGTTCAAAAGGTGTCTTATACTGTACATACGACCGTAGGCCAATTTCACAGGTCAATAAACTATATATGATAATATCAAGAAAAGTCCTTATTCATTCATGAGAATATGATCTTGTATTTGTTGGGGTTTTATGCCCTAATTAAAACTCAAATTCTTTGTAATCTCATTTTATTATCAATGAAAGAATAGAAATCATTTTTTGACTTGGTCAATCACTTTGCTCACATGTTTTATTTTCATGATTATTTTTTTAATATAAACTTCTATTAAATCCCGAGCATATAGCTAATCTTATTTATAGTGACGTAATCACAGTGGAATATAAATATGATTATATGTTCAAAATAAGTTAGTCCTAAGATTATTCAGTGCACCAGATTTACACTGACTTGCCAATCTACGATATGATCTACTTACACATTATAGTGTTATGTTCTTTCCAGAACATTAGCAAAGTAGATAAGATCGGATGTATTTGTTACATCGGACAGGACCGATATTGACAGTTGATAAGATAAGTAAACATACTGTTATTATCTATTCTAGTCATATCATATAGTTAACCATAGGTCAATTCAATCTCAATTCTGAGTGGTTAGTATTCTAACTGATTGTATTATTTGATTTCTTTGACTTGTTTGTTACCAGCTTACCCTACGGACTAGCCCATACTTACTTCTTGGGAACTCGGTAGTATAATTGAGTGGGAGTGTTAATCATAGATATGAACATCTATAGCTTCTGATGAAGAAGTGAAACGATGGTTTCCTTTTAGTTTGGTTCAAGGTGTTAAATGATAGAGATCTCATTTCAGTAATTAAATTAGTTTACTAAAATATCATTTACAAGGAACTAAGCGTTTTAAGGATAAAATACAATGAGGGGTAAAACGGTATTTTAGTCCTATCTCATTGTAGGCCGTCTATAGAGGATTGAGTGACAATTATGGTTGTAACAATGGATAATTAATAGCATATCTATATTTGTTATAAAGCGTTCTATGAATTCAAGAGTGCAATTCCAAGTCTATAGTGGAGTCACGAGGAATTAATAAGTTAGTAAATTTATTTGTTAGATTTATGATAACTGATTGGTGCTTGATTTCATAGGCCCATGGTCCCCATTGTACCTTGGATAAAATCATCTAGATAGTCTCAATTAATTGATGTAATCATCAATTAGAATTATCAAAGTTAACCTGTCAATTTTGGATAGTTTCACAGAGTTGTCGAATTTTGAGAAAAAAAGAGAAATTATGGCATATTTATTAATTAAGATAAATTGGTATCTAAATTAATAAATAAATTTAAATCAAGGTTCAAATTATAAATAATTAATTTGATAAAGGATTTAAATAATTATATAATTAATTAAATCAATAGAAAATAATACAGGCCTTGATTTTAAGTCCAATGGGCTTATAATCAAATGGGAAATTTCACAGACCTATAGCCCATGATAATTTCGACCTAGGGCTTCAAAATGGCTGTTATTTTATTGATTTTTTAATTAAATTAAATGGCCTAATTGAGTCTATAAAAGGAGTGCTTAGAGAGAAGTCAAAACATAAGTTTGATAAGTCACAAGTCAGATTTTTTGATAGTTTTAGATTCTCTTTAAACACAAGTCCTTTTCTAAACCACTTTGTTATTATCTCTTCTTCTCTCTATATCTATCTCATGTGTTGAGAATTTCCCACACTAGTCTAGGTGGTTCTAAGGATACATTGGGAGATTGTGAAGAAAATAGAAGATCGGTTTAGTTTCTTGATAATACTCTGCAACAGAGAGGATACGAGAGTTAGAGAAACTGAAGGAAGGACTCTTTAATTCCGCTGCATATACTGTAAGTATTCTATTCTTTGTTTCTCTTTGAATTCAATTTTAGAAACATGTTTTAGGCTATCTCGTATTAATTTGTTTAATATTAGATATACATGAAAATAAATAAAGATCCTGTATAAGAAAATCCAACAGTATTAGTACGAGATAATTAAGATAATATATAATGAATAAAATAGTCAGTAACATATTAAAGTAAGAAATATTTAATGAATGGTTACTAGTGTGTTTTACTAAGTATACGGGATGTAAGTGATCTAGATTCGGATTACTGATGTGGATAGACATCTTAGTAAATGTGTTGTATATAATAGAGATTATATTTGACAGGACTGATAAGAATTATTATATTTATAAACTTGTCATTTGACATAGAGATTTGATTCTTATCATAATAGATGATCATTTGTAGATCAGTCTAAATCCTGAGTATTAAAGAACTCCTGTTTGTGTTTATTGGATCTTTTGATTCACTCGTTAAGGTTTCTTAGAACAATGAGGATAATTACTTTTGTTTTGGAGATTCAATATCATGAATGGCTGGGAACATGAATTACTATAATGGAATCCATACTTTCCTAACGGAACAAATATTGGTTCCCTTAAGGGTTAATTCTGGAACTGAATAGTTATTGAGCTCAAATCTATAATCTGATTATAGATTAATTATTTGCTAGTGAATTACTGGTACTTAAGGATCAAGAGGTAATTAGAAGGGTAAAACGGTAATTTTGACCAGCTTTAATTATCGAACTAATAAATGGAGGACATAACTACATTTATTGATTATATCAATGGACTACAAACGAAAACTCTGAAAATATAATTTTATAAATAATTAGAGTTCAATTCCATATTTATAGTGGAGTAATCATGGAATTAATAAATAAGATTATTGGATTAAAGAGTTTAATTAATAAATGGTTTATTGGAGCTTCGTATTATAGGTCTATGGTCTCCGGATCACCTCTGTCCTACACTGTCAAGGGTAAGGATGTCAAAAGAAAGATTTGTAGATAGAAGGACTTCATTGCAAAGGAATTAATTTTCCAGGGCAATGAAATAATTATGTGATAGTTATGGACAATTGATTAGTTATGAATTAATTATTTAACCGTATAGTTTTTATTTTGAAAAATTATAGGTTAAAATAAATATTAATCTTGTTTGGATTAATATATAAAGAGAGATTAATAATTATCTTATTCAGAATAAGATATTTATTTAATTATTTAAAACTGATATTTTAAGATAAATTTAATTTTGAATTAACTGGTATTTATTTTGGGATAAATATATTGTCTTAAATATTAATTAAATAAACAAATAAGAAAATTAGGGAAAAGCCTAATGTGGCTCACTTCACTCATTGTATTGCATAGTGAGTGGCTCCACACAGGGATATTTCCTAATATCCTAGGGATTTGAATTTTGAATTTCAAATAATTTGTTTATTTACATATATATTTAATTATTCTTTTTAAATATGATTTAAATTAAATCATTAAATAAGGTTATAATTGATTAGTTTTATTTTAATAAAATAAAGATTAATTAAATAAGTTAATTATCTTAATAAACCCAAAAAGAAGGTTATGGTTTAACACAGACTCTCTGTCAGAACCAGAAGTTTCCTAAACCTGAAAACTATTCAATTCCTATTCTCTCTAACCTCTCTAGATCTTGTGTGTTGAGTACATCTAGAGAGTCATAAATCAACCTTTTGAATTCTACATGCCCACACACATCCTTGTGTGTTTGAGGATTGGTCTAGAAGATCAAGGTGTGAGTCTTAAAAAATTGGATAGGAAGATCATTGATTTTATACAAAAATATTTGATGACACTTGATAGGCTACAAGAGGTAATCTCTAATTTTATTGTATGTGAATTAATACATATATGTGTGTGTGTGTGAATGATCTTGGATGATATTAATAATTAAGAAAAAAAAGGCCCATTCCCCGTTGCGTATCTCTGAATTGTTCTTTGAATACTAACAATTGGTACCAGAACACTCCACATATATATATAAATATTAAATGATGTGTGAGTTTCTTGCATTTTTTATATATATCTTGATATGTATATTGAATGGAGGGATATGTTTTTCAAATGTATGGTTGAATGATGGTTTGTTAATTATATGGAGCTATTGGATGAAGAATTTGAATTTCTAGATCTTGTGAAAGCCATAAAGGGCATATAGGATTTTTGTATAATTTTATTTCTAAAATATGTATTTTTAAAATTTGTACACAAAAAAAGAAAGAAGGGCCCAAGCCTATGGCCCGAGCCCTAGCCGCACGCATCACCTCGAGTCGCGGCTCCCTGCGCACCGCCGCATGCCTACGAGCCCGCGCCCGTGCGCTTGCGAGCCCGTGCCCGTGCGCCTGCGCACCCGCGCCCCTGTGCCTGCGCACTCGCACTCGTTTACTTGCATGCCCACGCCCCTGCACCCACTGCATGCCCAGCCAGTTGTTGTGCTTACTACATGTGAAAGCCATTAACCCAAGCCCTGTGGCTCCTCCATGCTGCCGACCCTAGTTATCTAGGGCACCATTCTTGGTGCCCAATTTAGATCCTAATTTTGTGCTATTATCTTTTATTTATTTAATTTTAAATTATTTGAATTTAAAATTTTAATTATCTTATTTTATTTTTATTAGAAAAATAAAATATTTTTTAGTTGGTTTAGATTTTATCTTAAGTTTAAATAATTATTTGAATTTGATTCTTTAATTATTTAAATTCAACTAAATTAAAAAGATGACATAAATAGTTATTTAATTAAAAGTTAGTTTTAATTAAATAAATTAATTTGAAAGTTAGTTTCTAATTATAAAATTGGGCCTAAAAAATTCCTAAAGATTTGCAAGAAAGCCTAAAAGAGAGGAGAAACATTATTGGAGTCTTGAAAACAAAGCTACTTTTGAAATTTTTATTTCTATTTTTTCAAATGTTGTAAATTTAGAAACACCCAATATTACCTAGTTAATCATTTATTGTTTATTTGTTTATTTAAATAAATGTTAATTGATGTTTGATTGATAACATGATCATGCATTAGTCAATTACATGTCATTCATGAAACCCCACACATTTTTCATTAATCATTCATATTTTAGAAACATGATTATTTAGGATTGTCCTAATTGTTTATGTGAATTGTTTTGGAGAAATTAATTGCATGTAAACTGCTAAGTATTAAATTAGTTAAAACATGTTAACTGACACCATAATAAAGACAATAATTTTATACTCCTTTAAGATCCAACTTTATTTTTAAAAAAAAATTTTTTAGTAAAGTTAGATGAATGTAATGGTTAATTATCTAGATCACATTAATTGTAGAAATATACTCTTTTATAATTAAATGTATTTTGTAATTAATTACATTCATAGGTTATTAATAAACTAGTAATTAATTTAGAATTAATTGATTAGTTTAATAAAACACATTATTTCTAAAATAGTAGGTGGGAGAAGGTGAACATCTCAATGTGACCTATGGTCTCCATTATTAGTACAACACTGTGAGATATGAATAGTACCTCGACGACTTTGTTTCTTTCCCCCTAAGGAAGGTTTCTAGACATATTAATACCAAGGTTGGCTTTTGTAACGCCCTAAACTCTAGGGACCATTACGGTGTGCATTTTAAACAGTACTAAACTCGCTAATCGAGTCATTTGGGCATAATCATGTAACTAAGTATGATTAGCGATTTAGGGTTAAAATTTTTGGTTAAGATATAACGTTTCACTAAAATGTTTACTGTATACAGTGGGATCCCAAAAATATAATTTAAAGGTTAATTACAACAAAATATTTACAACCAGCCGACCTAAGCGGCAAAATAGGGTTTAACCCTAGTTCCTCTTTCAACCCTCGGCCATGGTGGTCGAGCAGCCGAATATGTACACATCGTCACCTAAGCTCTCCAACTCAAGGATGGTCCAGCTTTCTTTTGCCTTTACCTACACCACATAGCACCCGTGAGCCGAAGCCCAGCAAGAAAACTCAATATGCTCATGAATAGTAATAACATATCATCAAATCATAATGTGCATGCCTAGCAATATTAGCCTTAATCACACATGTAAATAAGTGCAAATAATGATTGTTGTGGGCCCTGCCCTCCTCTATGGATGACTATCAAGTCAATCCTAAATAAATGATTGATTAACACTTGAGGTTCCGATAACCATGCTGAGGCTTATAGCCCAAATCAAATGAGTTACTGAGGAGTAAGTCACTAACATGGGATCTACACCCTTAGATGAGTGACTGATAAGCAAGTCACTTACATGGGATCTGCACCCTTAGATGAGTGACTGATAAGTAAGTCACTAACATCTCATCTACACCCTTAGATGAGTGACTGGTAAGCAAGTCACTAACATCTGATCTGCACCCTTAGATGAGTGACTGGTAAGCAAGTCACTAACATGGGATCTGCACCCTTAGATGAGTGACGGGTAAGCAAGTCACTAACATGAATCAAAAGAGTGCTCATGAAGTCACTAGTGTGGGTTCCGTACCCTTAGGCATGTGATGATACGATCACCTGGACCTTCTGGCCCTAGGTCTGAGTAACTAGTCATAGAACTAGACAAACGCTTTTAGTTTTCATCGAACTTGAGGTCAGTCCGGCATTAATGCTCATGATGAGTCATTCAATGCAGATGTCGATTAGATCTAATCTTTTCGGCTCTGCGTTCATGATGCTTATTCCGCTCTTGACTCATAGGTCAATAACACACGAGCAATGCTTAGTACCGCTATCGAACTTGACTAGTAAGTCACAGCTTCACAGCCAGTTCTGACACCATTTCTGATTCTGACTAGTAAGTCAGTGCCACACATAAGTAAGCAATGCTACCATGCATATATCATATGTCAAATATTTGAATGTAGGGCATTCAGCATGCTTACTTAACAATTGCTAGAATAATTAGGACCATGCACAAACACAGAGACTCAAGCTCTGATCAATCTCATATTCAACATTCATGGCATGCTCTAACCATATGTTTCCCGTGCATCACATACTGGCTGAAGTTTTCTTACCTCTGGTTCGAACGAGAAATAGCAAATGAGCGACCCTTGAGAACGATCAATCCTTTAATCCCTTAGCGGTCACCTAGTCATAACCAAACCTGGGATTCCATCGATAAAATCAATCACAAAAGGTTCTCGGACCAAAACTTAGCCTCCGGGACATCGAATCCTACTAAACCGGGTAGTAGGAACGATCCCAAGGCCTAAGGTTTGATTCCCCAAGCCAAAAACTCAATTTTCGCCAAAAATGCTCTTAAGGTCCGCAGCCCTACATCCACCATGCCACGGCCCGCCTCCCAAATATTGGTGCCAGCCTTAAGCTCCTGCACCCTATGCCGCAGCATGCCTCCCAAGCGCTGCGGCCTTACCTGGCCATTAGCAAAATCCCCTGTTTTCTCCCATCAAAACCTCATTTTTCCCTCTTTTAATCCTTCCAAAACTTACTCAAACATCTCCAAATCCAAACCAAGCATCCCCACAACACAATCAACATTCCCACGACAAAACCCAAGCTTTGAACCACCAAAAACCACACCAATTACTCAATTCTATAATCAAAAGTTCTAACTCAAAACTAACTTCAAAACAGAGTAAAACCCAGAAATTTTTATGGCTGAATCTTACCTCAAGCTCAAGATTAAACCCTCTTCAATAGCTGAACACAAGCCTAGAACCTCAAGCCTTGATTCCCACACTTGAATCCTCAAACTTAGCTTCAAAATTCAAGAAGAATAGAAGAAGAAAATGATAAACGGATGAAGAGGAAGAAGGTGAAGGAGATGCTTTGTTTTTTCTTAACTTTCCACAACCTTCTCAAAGTTATATCTATCTTTAGGGTGAAAAGACCTAAATGCCCCTAGGCTTATCTTATTTCCTTAATAGTCCCCAAGGGCAAAATTGTCCTTTCCCATCTAATCCTGCTAATCATGATTAACGTCCTCCAATTCCCATTACTCCCAATATTCTCAAAGGCTAATAAATCACATACCATTACCTTTTAATTCCCGGCAATGTTCTAATCACCAAATTACCCCGAGACTCAACTCGAGCCCCGAAACTAACCCCGTTATGACTAAACCGATAACTTGCATTCAAAGATCATCTCATGCTGAATGGCTCGAACAAATCTACATATAATGTGGTATTATTCATAATTCACCCACATGCATGAAAATGCACAACTACGCCCTGAACGGGCCAAATTACCAAAATGCCCTTATAATTAAAAATGCACCCATATGCATGCATTTATCATCATATCATAATATAATTCACATAAACATGCATATAATCATTTAATAATATAATAAATCAATTATTGCCCTCCCGACCTCCTTATCAAGGTCCTAAACCTTATTAGGGATTTTGGGGCATTACAACTATCCCGTCCTTACATAAATTCCGTCCTCGAAATTTATCTGAACTGCCCAGAATAAGAATTCCGCACAACTGATTCCAGTTTCCCAGGTCGTCCCCTCGGCCTCACTGTCTCTGTAACATACCTTAATCCAAGGTATAACTTTGTTCCTCAGAACCTTATTCTTTTTGTTAAAATCCAAACTGGCTACTCCTCAAAGGATAATTTTAGCTTCAATCTCCATATTCTCATAACTCAACTCATGAGTTTCCTTCCAACCCATGTCCTCAACATGAAAATATAAAATACACTGTATACAGTTAATAGAGCCAATGATAAGGCCAATCCAAAGGCAACCTGACCAGTCTTATCCAGAATTCAAAGGTTCATATTAATCTAGGGCTCAACTTGCCCTTATTTCCTCACCCTTTTCCATGGTGATACTTTTAAGGAAGATACAATCTTCTACTTGGAATTCCACATTCCTGCATTTCAAATCAATATAACTTTTCTATTTACTCTGAGAAGCGAGCATCCAAGCTCTCTAACCTCTAATAATCTCAATGATTCCCTGAACTACCTCAGGATCCAGATATAATAGCTCACCCATCTTATTATAATGAACAAGTGATAAACATTTTATATCATACCTCATCTCATAAGGTACCTTTCCAATAACCGGATAACTTACTCTCTAATTTACCATCAGTCTGAGGATAATTAACTATACTAAATTCCATCTATATATTCATGGCTTTCAGCAACCTTCCGCAAGACTTGGAAGTAAAAACTGAGTCCTCATCTGATAAGATAGACTTTGGATTCCATGAAGGCGATCTATCTCTCTCTCACATAGAGATCTGAATGTTGATCAGCTGTGTTACCTGTCCTTACTAATAGAAATGAACTCACTTAGAATACTAGTCCATAATGACCCAATTCCAACTCATTTTGGCCCACTATCCTGGGCAGCCCACCGCGAAACCCAACGTGATGTTTCCTTATCTCCATTATAAAATACTCAAAGGCTACAATAGTCATACTAGTTTCTGATACTCTGTCTTGACCTGCTAACAGATTAGGAACTTTGCCACACATACCATATGTCCCTCTCCATCCCAGGCCATCAATATAAAGCTTTCAAACTCTAGTACACTGTCATGATGCCTATATGAAGAGAATAAGAGAGTAGCATGAGATTCATCCATAATCTCCCTATCAATCCCAATGTCCGTCGGATTCCAAATCTGATCTTTATACCATAATAACCCATACCTGACACTGCAAAAACGCTTAGCTAATCCAGCTAAGACATTTCACTCAACCTTCCTATCTGCAGTTTACTTAATTGCCACTCCTTTGATCCTTTCCAAAATGATAATATCAAACATAAAGCTGGCCACCTGGCCCACCAGAAACTCTACTTTAATTTTGGTCAGATCCTTTAACCAACATGATGCATAGGCCATCACTTTTCCCTGTCACTGAGGTGTCATAACAACCTACTAACTAATTCTGATCTGCAAGAAGATCCAAAAAAAATTCCCAAGGTACATGTAATATCCTGTCCATCCAAGGAAACTTCTGCCCCTAAGGGGTTCCTTGATCTTGGCAAGACTCTGCAGGAAATATTTCACAATACCATTGTCCAAGACGATCACAAATCCAATTCAAATAATCCTTGAATACTCTATTCATCTAATTCATAAAACAACTTGGCATTAACCAGATTCTCAGAACATCATCAAGCACTCCAAGTGCTCTTATCTAATATAAAAGCAGTCTTCTGCATATTCTTCTCCCTGATCTCTAGCTGGTACTAACTAGATCAAAGATCCACCTTATCCAATAACTAAGTCTTTTAAATCTTACAACTTTGCTAAAGCCGTTCAAAATAGTGCCCTAAACTGGATTCCATCCCTGTCACTACTCCAGTCACCATTCTATCCCTTTTTATGTGAACGTAATCCTGATAAATCCCCTGGAAGCACATCCAAAAACTTACAGACTAATCCAGTCTGTCCTGACCCCGATGGCACAATCTAAGTGGTATCCACCACACTAGCTAGGAGTTCTTTGCATCCTCCTGCAATAGATCTCTAGCTCTAGATACAGATGTTGTCAACATACAAAATCCATGCACAATGCCAACTACCACAAGGCTTCCCACTCTCAAGCTCAAGAGTTATTATTATTTTCCTTGCAATTAGTATTGCCCCACACTTACTTAACTAATCCATATCTTGGATCATACTGAAGACAGTCATAACCAACTTTATCAAAACCATTGATGAGTCATTTTCATTATAACCTAACTCATCTCTTAAATCACCAATACAGTATCGCATTCCCATCATAACATAACCATGTGATTTTCATATCATCTTTATACTTCTCTATATGTAACAAACAAAGAAATAACATGGCACCAAAACCAGTCATCATAATACAAAAATCAAAACTAGAAAGCTGACCTGCCACCCCTGAGGAACTAGTCTCAGTCTCAGTCTCTGACTGCATCAGAACGAACACTTGAGCTGTAGTTGAGCTGTCCATCCCATTTTGCTCATCCTTTCTTAGCCTTGGGAAATCCTTCTTGAAATGCCCAACTATGTCACATAAGAAACATGCCTTTGCTCGGCATTCTCCCAGATGACGCCTCGTGCACCGAGAACATAGTGGACGGGTCCTCCACTCCTTCTTCTTGCTTGGTCCAATAAATGGAGGCATCACTATTTGAGCTCCATGCTTTCCAGCACTCTTCTTCTCATTTCTTATGCTCTCAACACCAAGAGCCTTCCCTACCACCTGAGCGTAGGTGGAGGTTTCATGCATTGGGGAAACTCTAACGCCTTGAGCTATCCTGGAAAAGTAAATGTTTATTTATGTGTTTCAATTGTTGCATTCATGCATCATATTTACTTTCTAAATAATTGATATTTTTTCAAATAGTAATATTATTGTATTTTATTTCTATCAGTTAAAATGTCTGAAAATAATTGCAATATAGTGATTGAACTTAATGATGAAAATGTAGTATTTTGGAGACATGATATAGATATATTATTTGTAAGAGATAACTTGATGGAAGTTGTTATAATACCACCAATTCAAGAACCACCAATAAAAGCTTTAGTGAACGATCAGTTTGAGTATGTCAAGTGGTTGAAGATAAATTATATGGCAAGGTATTATTGTAGCGTCTCGCAATTTTACTTAGTTAGATAGTAGTAGCTTGTGCTGTAGTATTTTATTTTTTGTGGTTATTGGTTCAAGCCGGGAATTATTTGGAAGCTCATAGAGATAGTTATGGATTTTGTAAGTTTAGCCTATAATTTAGAAATATTAATTTTATCATAAGGTTTGATTAATATAGCTGGTCCTAGAAATATTATTTATTATAACCTAAGGTTTAGATAGAATAATTAAGAATGTGACATTTGTCACATGTATATTTATTAAGGATTTAAGGATTTTAGATTAATAAATTAATCAAGGATAAACCTAGGAAGTTTAGAGCCTTCCCTCAGATGTTAGGATTTCGTATTACTCAGTCAAAGTACTTTAAACAACTTCAAGTGTGCTGAAAGTGTGCAAAATGTGTTTAATATATCAATGTAAGTTGATATATCGCAACTATAGGGGCCAATATATCGCCCAAGATTGATACGAAAAGACATGTCGACTTCGCACGAACGAAACCACAGAAGCTCGGGAATATGGGGCAGGCGATATATCGCCTATAGGGGGCGATATATCGGCTCCCTCAGCTATTTTTTAAAATCCGTGGAATCCAAGCTAAAAGCAGCCCTCAACAACTTGGACTTGCTCTTGAACAATTTTGGTCGAGTTCTGGGCATTTGTTGAGCATAAAATTCAATTTATATACATTTATTTATTCATTTTAAAGGGAGCTAGTTTCACTCCTTGAATTCTATAAATAGGACCTTTCACTCAGCCATTTGCATCATTCTAGAGAGAAACACTAGGGTTTTGGGGTTAAAAGCTTTCAAATCTAAGCTTTTCTAAACACTTGGGAAGTAAGCTAGAGTGTGATCTCGGTATTGAGGTGTAGATCAAAGTTCTAAGCAATCCAAGGTACTTTTATCCTCGGGTTTAGTTCATTATAGCTCCTCTTATTCTTTTCTTTTTCTTCAAATCCTAACTTGTTATAATGACTTTTGGTTAGGTGTTTGATTTTCTTGAAACTTCAGGTTTTCGGTAAGTTCTTATCTTGATGGTTTAGATGTTCTTTTCATCTTCTTTTCTTTAGGAAACTTATGATTTTACTATTCGGTTTTAGGAGTTTCCAATCCCACACTTATCTTCAATACCCCGGTTTTTGGTAAGGAGAATAAGCTAGATTTTATGTGCTATGTATGTATGTATGTATGTATGTTGTTTTTATGTTTGTAGTCACTTGGGAAATATGGTTGCTTAGATAGCAAATAAGCAAATCCCGATATTTTTATCATTATCATAGACTATAGTTGTGTTTAAACCTACCTCTAAATAGTAGCAAGATGACCTCGATGGTTTCTATCACATTCTACAGTATTGAGTGAATGACCATTAATTTGTAGTCTTATGTGTTTTCCTTTATGTTTTTACGTCTTATGTTTTATGTTATGCTTTAGTAGTTTGTCTTTACTAGGCATTAGGCTCATTCTTTTTTATTTAGATGGTGCAGGTAAATGAACATGGAAGGCAGGACAGATTCTAGGTGGCTTTGGCATGTGTATTGGGAGAGGACTAAAGAAATGGACCGATGGAATCGATCGCGGATGACGTTGACCTTTGAGTCTTTTTATTTATGTATTTATGTTTTCTGCATTTAGTATTTGAACAATTAAAATAAAAGTTTTGTTTGCTTTATCATTCCATTTAATAACAATGGGATCCCACATTTTGGATTTTTATAATTAAGTCTATTATTTTATGTATATATCCAAAAGATAGTGGTATGTTTTAGTAGTTTTTAAAGGTCCGAGATCTTTTAGTTAGTCGGGTCTTTACAATTATTTGCTTCAATCAGTAAATAAAGAGACCAAAATTACTCTACAAAACCTTAAATCTGCATATGATATATGGGAGGCCATCCATTCTAAATATGGACACATATATGATAAGTAGTTTTATGAGAATGAAATCTTATCAACCAAGCGTGAAATAATCACTGAAATTATGAAGAATAAGAAAGGTAAATATGATTTATTCAATCTTATAACTAAGTGGAAAAAAATATGTCATCCTGAATTTGACACTCATGGTCCACTAACAAGGCTAATTCTTCTTTTCAGATAATTGAATCTTACGATTCAAAGAAGGTTACTGATGATGTTCATGAATGTAAAGCGCGCCCTAATTCTATTCTTTTATAAAAACGTCACTCAAGTCATAGTTATTAGACAAAGACCACTTCAAGGAAAACTCAGTGGGGGTTTGATAAAACTGTTGGGAAAACTTATACAGGATCTTGTTTATTTTCATGTAAATCTTATATTAAATAAATTAATATAAGAAAACCTAAAACATGTTTCTAAAATTGAATTCAAACAAAAATAATGATAAGAACACTTACATTATACACAGCGGAATAAATGAGTCATTCCTTCAGTTTCTCTAACCCTTGTATCCTTTCTGTCGTATTACCAAGAAACTGAATCGTTCTTCAATTTTCTTCACAGCCTTCCAAAGTATCCTTAGAATCACCTAGACCAGGGTGGGAAATTCTTAACACATGAGATAGATACAAAGAGAAGAAGACAAAAGAATAATGAGGCTTATAAAAGGACTTATGTTTGTAGAGAGAATCTAAATTCTACTAGATCTTCTGATCTTCTAAAAAACTTGTTTTTTCATAAATCTGATTTCGACTCTCACTTCACATTTATTTTATAGGCTCAATTAGGTCATCTATTTATTTAAATAATCAATAAAATAATAGCCATTTAATAGCCCTAGGTCAAAATTCTCATGGGCTTTAGGCCCGTGAAATTTCTATTTTATTATAAACCCGTTGGACTTAAAATCAAGTCCTGTATTATTTTCTATTGAATAATTAATTAAATGATTATTTAAATCCTCTATCAAATTAATTATTTATAATTTGAACCTTGATTTAAAATTATTTATTAATTTAGATACCAATTTATCTTAATTAATAAATCAGCCATAATTTCTCTTTTCTTCTCTAAATCACATAACTTTGTGAAACTATCCAAAATTGACCTGGTCAACTTTGATAATTCTAATTGATAATTAAATCAATTAATTGAGACTATCTAGATGATTTTATCCAAGGTACAGTGGGGACCATGGGCCTATGAAATCAAGCTCCAATAAACTATCATAAATCTAACAAATAAATTTACTAACTTATTAATTCATCATGACTCCACTAAAAACTCAGAATTGCACTCTTGAATTCATAGAACGCTCTATAACAAATATGGAGACATTATTAATTATCCATTGCTACAACCATAATTCTCACTCAATCATCTATGGACGGTGTACAATGAGATGGGATTAAAATATCGTTTTACCCCTCATTGTATTTTATCCTTAAAACACTTAGTTCCTTGTAAATGATATTTCAGTAAACTAATATTAACTACTGAAATGAGATCTCTATCATTTAGCACATTGAACCAAACTAAAAGAAACATAATCGTTTTACTTCTTCATCAGAAGCTATAGATGTTCATATCTATGATTAACACTCCCACTCAATTATACTATCGAGTTCTCAAGATGTAAGTATGGGCTAGTCCATAGGGTAAGCTGGTAAGGAACAAGTCAAAGAACTCAAATAAAAAAAATCAGTTAGAATACTAACCACTCAGAATTGAGATTGAATTGACCTATGGTCAACTATATTATATGACTAGAATAGATAATAACGGTATGTTTACTTATCCTATCTACTGTCAATATCGGTCTAGTCTGATGTAACAAATACATCTGATCTTATCTACTTTGCTAATGTTCTTGAAAGAACATAACACTGCGATGTGTAAGTGGATCATATCATAGATTGGCAAGTCAGTGTAAATCCTCACTGACTAATCTTAGGACTAATTTCTTTTGAACATATAATCATATTTATATTCCACTGTGATTACGTCACTATAAATACGATTAGCTATATGATCGGTATTTAATAAAAGTCTATATCAAACAAGTAATCATGAAAATAAAACATGTGAGCAAAGTGATTGACCAAGTCAAAAAATGATTTCAATTCTTTTATTGATAATAAATGATATTACGAAGAAATTGGGTTTTAATTAGGGCATAAAACCCCAACAAACTCCCACTTGCACTAATTAAAACTAATGCCTTAATTCTACTAATCCCATTTCCTTCATATGCTTATAAAATGTAACTTCTGGTAGTGTCTTGGTAAATAGATCTGCAAGATTGTCTTCAGATGCAATCTTCATAACCTTCAAATCTCCCCTGGCCACATATTCTCAAATAATGTGATACTTCCTTTCTATATGCTTACTTCTCTTGTGACTTCGAGGTTCTTTTGAGTTGGCTATCGCTCTTGTGTTGTCACAAAACAACACAAGCAGTTTATCCATATCTGGAATAACACCAAGAATCGAATACAACTTCTTTAGCCAGACTGTTTCCTTAGCTGCTTCTGACGTAGCTATGTATTCAGCCTCCATGGTGGATTATGAGATTGCAGACTGCTTTACGCTTCTCCATATCACAACTCCACCCCCGAGAGTAAATACTATTCCAGAAGTAGGCTTCATGTCATCGACATCAGTCTGAAAATCTGAATCGATGTAGTCTACAAGGTTCAGAACACCACCCTTGTAGACTAACATATAATCCCTAGTCCGTCTTAATTACTTCAGGATATTCTTAACTGCTATTCAATGTTCTGGTCCTGGGTTTAACTGATACCTGCTCACTACTCCCACTGCATAGTAGATATCTGGTTTAGTACACAACATAGCATACATTAGACTTCCATCTGCAGATGCATAAGGAACTTTTCTCATTTCATCTTCCTCTTTAGGAGTCTGGGGAGACTGTTTCTTTGAAAGATGAATTCCATGGCGAGACGGTAGACACCCTTTCTTGGAATTTTTCATTGAGAAACGTTCAAGCACTTTATCAATGTAAGCTGCTTGAGATAGAGCTAAGAGTCTATTCTCTTTCTATCCCTAATGATTTGGATACCTAGAACATTACTTGTTTCACCCAAATCCTTCATCTGGAATTGAGTGTTCAGCCAATTCTTCACATCTGACAATTAACATTGTTTCCAATGAGTAAGATATCATCTACATAAAGAACCAGGAATACCACTATTTAATTTGCCTTCAGTTGGTAAACACAACGCTCATCAATATTTTGTTCAAAACCATAGGTTTTGATTATTTCATCAAACCTAAGATTCCAGGAACGAAAAACTTGCTTAAGTCCATAGATGGACCTATTCAACTTGATAACTTTTCCTTCTTGTCTAGCTACTTTAAATCCTTCTGGTTGATCCATATAAATGACTTCTTCAAGATTTCCATTAAGAAAAGTTTTCTTGACATCCATTTTCCAGATCTCATAGTCGAGAGCGGTAGCTATGGATAGGAAGATGCGAATGGACTTGAGCATGGCTACCGGAATAAAATTTTCTTCATAGTCCATGCTTTCTCTTTGGGTATAACCCTTTGCCACTAAGTGAGCTTTATAAGTTTTGATATTTCCATCAAAACCTCATTTCTTCTTGTAGATCAACTTGCACCCAATGGCCCTAAAGTCACTAGGTGCTTCCACAAGATCCCAGACTGAATTTGAGTACATGGACTCCATTTCCTGTTTCATAGCATCGAGCCATTGTTCTTTTTCAGGGCTATCCATTGCCTATTTGAAAGACAACAGATCAACATCACTAGTGTCACCAACAACCATATTGGTTTCACCATCCAAACCATAGCAAACTGGGTTCCTAGAAACCCTCCCACTACGATGAGGCTCCGTGACTGTTTGCTCAGGAATAGTGCTACTTTCTTCATTTAAATCGACTTGCGTCGGTTAGACATGAAGAGTGGGAATTTCATCATCAAATTGCATTGATGACGATGGAACATTGGTTGGAGCCAATTCTTTAACCATATCCTCTAAAACTACTTTGCTACGTGGTTTAAAGTTTTGGACATAGTCACTTTCCATAAAAGTAGCATTCGTAGAAGTAAACACTTTCATTTTTGAATGACTATAGAAAAGTCCCCCCCGAGTACCTTTAGGATAGCCAACAAACATGAAAACTTCAATTCGCGGTTCTAGCTTTCCCTCATTTTTCCTCAGAACGTGGGCGGGACACCCCAAGATTCTATAATGGTGTAAACTAGGTTCACGACCATTCCAATGTTCTAAAGATGTTTTGGGGATTGATTTAGACGACACGACATTGAGAATTTCGTTCGCGGTTTCAATTGCATGTCCCTAGAATGAAGTTGGTATAATTGAGTAACTAAGCATGCATCTAACCATTTCCAATAAAGTTCTGTTCCAACGGTCTGCTACACCATTTTGTTGCGAAGTACCTGAGGCAGTAAGTTGTGATAAAATCCCAAGTTCAGTTAAATGATCTTGGAACTTCATATCCAAATATTCTCCACCCCTATCAGATCGCAAGATCTTTAACATTTTACCTAATTGGTTCTGAGCCATCGCTAGGAATTTTTGAAACTTTGAAAATGTTTCTGATTTCCTATGCATTAGGTAAAGACATGAGTATCTAGAGTAATCGTCAATGAAAGTGACGAAATACTCAAAGCCATCCCTGGCTTGTACATTCAAAGGTCCCCAAACATCTGAACGAATAAGCTCAAGTGTTTCCTTGGCCCTATCACCCTTTGCAGAGAATGGACGCTTGGTCAGTTTTCCTTCTAGAAAAGATTCACAGACAAGTAATTCACCTTTGGTGAGTTTCCATAAAGGCTCATCCTTTGTAAGTCTTTGAATTCAATCATAGCCAATGTGACCTAGTCTCAAATGCCATAAATACGTCATGCTATTGTTTTTGGTCTTTTGACGTTTGTTGGTCCTAGGTTTAGCTACTTTGAATAAATAATTGTTAAGAGAGAGGGGTTCGTTAGGTCACAGAATATAAAGCCTGTTTTGCAAACATGCAATACAAAATTTTGATCCATTGAAAGAAATAAATATATTAAAACTTATGAAAGTTATAACAAATCGTTCTACTTGCAACATGGAAACTGAAATTAAAATTTTACTAAAATTCGGAATAAAAAATGCATCATTTAAAATTAAAAATTTATTTCCGAACTTCAGACGTGTTCTTCCTCTAGCTTGGACCACAACAAAAGCTCAGTTCCCAACTCTAAGCTTTAAGCCGCCTTCGTCCACTTCCTCCCACGATTCAAGAAGCTATAAAGAGTAACAAACATGGTTAGTAGATCCATAATCAACAATCCAAACGAATTTATCATTCTCTAAAACACATGTTTCTAAGATAAATAAACTATGATCATTACCTTTGTTTTTCACTGCTAGAAACTTGGGGCGATCTCATTTCCAATGCCCCTTCTCTTTGTAGTGAAATCACTTATCTTTACCTTTCTTGTTTTTCTTATTTATCCCCTTAGGCGTCTGTGCATTCAGCTTTGCAGGCTTGAGGTTGTCCTTTTTTCCACCTTTCCTCTTGTTTCAAGCTTTCGAAAATGAAGCTTGGTTAGCTTCAGCCTTAACTAGATCAGTAGCAATAGTAGTAGTTCTCTTTTCTCCTCCTTTACTAGGTCCACCCATGATGGAGTCGAAAGTTTGAACCTCATTCATGAGCTGCATCAGATCATAGTTGAGTTGATCACGAACGTGTGGAGATGGTGCCACCTGAGAATTGGCATATTTCTTGGTGGCCTCAAAGTGAGTCTGTGCTGACATGGCACCAAACATGTCTTGGAGCTGATCCATGATTTCGTAGGTCATCTCAACAGTCTCCATCTTTGTCTTGAGAGTGTCGACCATACTAGTCAACATGTAGTACATCGCCTTGTTGTTAGCCACCTACCAATGCTTATATTTATCTTTTACAAACTTGGGAGCTCCTTCAGCTAGAACTTCTGGGGATTCCTCAGTCATGACGAACTTGGAGTTGTCACCAATCAACACTGTGTTGATATTCTGCTTCCACTTAAGGAAGTTTTCTGCAGTGAGTTTCTCCATCAAAAATTGAGAGTAGACATAGCCATACTTAAAACTGCCAATTATCAATAAAATAGAAAGCAATCACTTCCTCTCAATAAAACTTCTATTCACACAAATTTCAAGAAATAACACAACATATACCAAAAATATGTAAGATATGAGAAATAATACCAAAATAATCAAATCTCTATTCCTTTAGGTGTTTAACTAATCTAAGATATCCATGTCCTGGTTGGCGAGAGTAAAAAATACCACTAGTTAAATAAAGTTGTAAACTTATTTAATAATGGACACCATTATTAACAACCTACTATTCGATCAAAATAAGAAAACAAAATCTCTTATTTTATGAGCTAGACCACAATTTCGATAATCATAGAATTAGTCTTAGTAGTCACCGTAGG
Organism: Humulus lupulus; assembly: GCF_963169125.1. NCBI lineage: Eukaryota > Viridiplantae > Streptophyta > Magnoliopsida > Rosales > Cannabaceae > Humulus > Humulus lupulus. The sequence goes on along the minus strand of NC_084797.1, from coordinate 213,651,885 downwards.
GGTGAGTCTAGTAGAATTTGACCTATAATTATCTATCTTTCGAAATCTAACCTTGTCAAAATAACTTATGAACACCTTCTGTAGGGGGGCGAATCAAAGCGTCTCGAGGCCCCATTAAGTTATTGACTTTGTTAAACCAATGGTGGAGATCGAATATAATTCCTAAAATAAGCTCATTATAACAATAGTAATTTTATTATTTATGTTCCAAAATTAATGACTTTGATTCTCCAAAAAATTGAAAAATTAAATTTTTAACACCAAAATGCTATAATTATCTATTAATTCTAAAGTGTCACATTGAAACAAATTCAATAAAATTAGAATTAATTTGTTGCTAATCAATATTTTAGGTTTAACTATTATAATGAACCTATGCAATTAAGTCCAACTTAGGCAAATGGGCTTTAACAATTGCGCATGCATGGAGGAGGGTTGGGTCCAGTATGTCGTTCCCACTACGAAGGCCCCCATACTTCCATACACGATCCAAAAGACAGAAATTTAATCATTCGTTTTATTAATTGTTATTAATTGATTAGGCCCACTATAGTCATGCAAAGCAAATGAGCTTTCACAAGTGGAACCACCAACTATAGAGGAATTTAAACTTTACATTTTCTAATGGACCCAAATAAAACATATCATTTTATGAATATTTTATTTGGCAAAATCTATATATCTAGCAAACATATGGGCCACTATATGCTTCTAAGCCCAATTGCAAAAATATCACATATCGTGCAAACAAACATGTTATAATTGGATAGGCCTAATCATGTTACTATATGAGCAAGTTTATGAATTTATGCAAAAATACCACAATTTATTTCATTTGCAAAAAAACCACAATTAATTTTCTAGAACTTATCAAAAAATTTGAATTAATTAAATTTTTACAAAAAAAAAGTCAATTTAAATGAAATTTATCAACCATTAACAATAGTTAATTTAAATTTCATTTATCAACAATCAACTTTGTTTAGGTTAATTTGAAAAAAATATTAATTTATTTTAAATATGTTTTATCAACAATTAACCATAGTTAATTTAAATCCCATTAAAAAAAATATTTTAATAATTTATTGGAAAAAAATTATATTTTTCAAAATTTAACCAATTTTAAATTTTAAAATCAATATCTTAATTGTTTTTTTTTTAAAATATATATTGTGTTGTTACAATAATAAACTAATATTTTAACCATTTAAAAAAAATATTAATAGTTATAACAACCCTAAAATATCTCAAAACAGTTACACAAATTCAAATATCCATAAAAATATCTCACTATAAAATTTCAAATTTTAAATAATTTAAATATTAAAAACTATAGAATAAACATATATTAATATTTTCAAATAAAGATTTAATAAAAATAGCAAGTATTTAAAAGAAAATATCTTTAATATCTGATATCTTAATTGTGATATTTTAATATATTAAAAGATTTTAAATTAGGTTGTTAGCCTATTTTTAAATTTGAATTTGAATCTTTCTAGAAAATATCTAATTATTTAAATCTCAAACAACAAAAATATCTTATTTTATGAAACATTTTTCAAAGATAAAATAAATCTGATATTTTTGGCTTTGTTATAAATTATCAATTTCATATATTTTTTTAAAATTTTAAAAATTATGGATGAACAGTACCCATCACCGTGCGGGTTGGTGCGCGTGGGTGGTTGGGTAGATGCGTGCGGTGCGCCTATGCATGGGGGTGCACGCGCGCGATTGACAGCCAGAGAAAATTATTTCGAAAAAAAATTTGTGCAATTTTTCAAACCAAAACTATAAAACGCCCTAATCTAGTACTTTATAACACATTCGCATACTGAAGAATTTATAAGAGAAAAGACACTTATTATAAAATCTCAGTGGGGTCTTGCTAAAAATATGCAAGTTGGGCCCAATAGTTTAAAAAAAATAGTAGTTTTCATGCGAAGTTCTTAAAACAACAAAAGTTCAAGTCCCACTGATAAGTTTAGAAAGTCCAAATTAACATAACATTATTTTAGAAAATGGCGTTTAAACTTATCGTTTCTCGTCCATAGGATACCCCCATGCCATACACACCATAACGATAGAACTCCCCACATCACCACGCGTACCATAGAGAAACCTATTCGCTACCTGGAAGGGAAAGTAAGGGGGTGAGCTAAAAGCCCAGTGAGGTAGTACAAACAACAAACAAGTAAGATACAACAAGTCACAAACACATTCGTCCATATCATAAATATAAACATAATCACGCCAACATTAACATCATCATCATAACATAAACATCATAACATCATTATAACATAAATATCATAACATAAACATCATAACATCATCATAAATATTTCCTTGTGAACATGGCCCGCTAACTTGTCCATGCCACCATTTGAGGTAAACAGAATCTCTGGTCCTTGAATAACCTCTGCGCGTCCTCCCTTGGATTTATGTCTTCATATCCTTAGTAACTCGGGTTACGTCTTTATATCCTTAGTAACCCCTTTGTTGTGTCGCGTTCAACACGCTAACAACCATTACATATAACTCAGGTTACGTCTTCATATCCTTAGTAACCCCTTTATTTGATGTGTCGCGTTCATCACGCTAACACCCATTCACATCATACAACATTCATAGAATCCAAACATGTCATCATATTAAAGCATTTTACAATTAATAGCGCAAAGCATCATAACATTTTCATTCATACGAACAATCTTACCACTCACAGCATAAATAAACAAAAATTCTATCTAACTTCCTTACCTCACGTCCAAGCTGAGTAAAACTACAACTTCTCAACAAGCCTATACCATAATCAAAATAACATTCATTAGCTTCACATAATCTCTATTTTGCCCACTCGTATAGCTCATGTGTGCATGGGCCATGCACACATGGTGAGAGTTACCCACAACATACAAATATGCATAATTACACATAAGGTCATAAAAGAATAATGCACATTCTACTTATATTGCATGCATGATCTTTCTATAAAAACATGGTTGCATAATAGACATATTTTTTAACGTAAAAGTGAATTTGCATGCGACATGCATACGTAGGAATGTTGCGTAAATGTGGCGTTTAAAACGATAATTCTACGTGTCTTACTTCTATCATTTTCAAAATAATAAACTTGTAACATGCTTTGTTTACCATTATTTATCTTCTTAAAATTACTAGGCTTATTAAATCTCCCATGATATTATTTTTATTTCATAAAAATAATTTATTTAGCCATTAAAAATATATATAATAAATTCATTTATTATTTTCAAATTACAAAGAAATAATAAAAGCTTGAAATTATTCAAAATACTAATAATTATCATGTTTCCTTAAAAAAAATAACAATTTAATTTGAATTAATAGAATTATATAATTGATGTGAGAAAAATATAAATTTTAGGTGTTGGAAAAATATATTTTGCTTGAATTATTTTAAGACTTAATTTTTATGTAACATAATTTCATATGTGATAATCAAATAATTATTTTAAACTTATCAAACTAAACTTTCAGCCACCATTTAATTTATTAAAAATCACAAGTGAATCAAATTCAACATTTTTTTCTAAATCAAAATAAAGAAAAATTATAACTAATAAAATAAACACTCATATTATATTAAAAATACCACTTTTAATGTAATTACCCAACTAATTCTAGACTTTGGACCATTAAAACTGCTTATACATAGACATTATTCTTAAAAAAACATACATATGAAACATTCATAACTTTATTAAAAACTATAAAGTAAAAGTTAAAATACACAAACTTAAATAAAACATAAAACATAACTTAAATCTTAAATAAATTTGTTACAAAATCAAGTGCGGAAAAATACATAGAAATAATAATTAAAAAGACTTAAAACAACGTCGTCCTCGAATCATTCATGCAGTACACCGAATCCATTCTTCCTCAATACAAAATCCCAAGCTACCAAGAATCTTTCTGCCGCCATAACTATTTTCCTGCACGTATAAAAATAAAGGAATAAGCCTAATGCTGAGCAAGGAAAATCTACAAAAAGCATAAAACATAAACATAAACACAAACTATAAACATATGACTATAAAGACGTATACCATATATGACTACAATATTAATAGCCATTATGACATGTGATAAACCATTTATGTGCCCTGTCTAATATCTGAGGTAGGTTAGATCACATGGTAGTATATGATAACCCATCTAGGTCCCCTGTCTAATATCTGAGGTAGGGTATATCATAACATTAAACATTAAAAATGATAAACACTAGGGCTTGCTAACTAAACAACTGAGAGCCCTAGATAAAAACATAACATAAAATTATCATAACATATTATACATAACCATAACACATAAGCATATAGAAACTATCCTATTTTCCTTACCAATACCGGGATGTGAGAACAAAGACGGGATTTTGGAACACTCCTAAAACCAACAATGAGAAGGTGAGTATTTCTAAAAGAAAAGAAATGAACTAAACCATCGAGAAGATACTTACCGACAAGAAATCTTAAGTTCAAAGAAATTAAATACCTAACCAAGATAATGAGAATTAGCGAGTTAGGATTTGAGTAGAGAAAACTATAAGAAACTAATGAAACATACATAAATGAACTAGGAATAAGAATACCTTTGAATGCGCTAAGACTGAACTACACCTTGATATCGAAAAACACACTATTAATCTTACTTCACAAGTGTTTAATAAGCTTAAGATGATAAAGCTTATAACCCCAACCCAAGTTTTTAACACTCTAAAGTAAACCTAGTAGCTTGAAGGCGCTGAACTCAGCTTGAAGAATGAAAGAAATGGCTGGGTACTAGGTCTTATTTATAGAGTTCAAGAATGAAAAGATCTTCTTTTAGCTTGAATAAAAATAATGACTATTTAATTGAAAAACGTTTGAATATTTGTTCAGCAGAGGCTTAAGACTCGGTCAAAAGATTCAGAGGTTTGTTAAGAGGTTAAGGATTAAAATGAGCTTGGTTTAAAAAATGTTTAAAAATCTTTCCCTAGAGCCGATATATCGCCCATGGTAGGCGATATATCACCTGGGCTTGTATTCCCGAGGTTCGTCGAAACGTTCGTGCGAAGTTACGTGTTTTTCGTATTGCCCGTGTGGAGATATATCGCCCCTATAGCTGCGATATATCGGCATACGCTGAAATATTATACACGTAATTGCACTTTTTCAGCCTAATTTGAATTGAATAAACAACTTTGACTGAGTCATATAACGATTTTAAAGCTGCTGGAAGATTCTGGGGTTTTCAAATATTCCTCTTATAAAACAATTCTTCAAAAATACTTTAATTTCTCAATAAACATGCACATGACAAGTGTCATGATCTTATTAGTTCTATCTAAACCTTATAATATAATAAATATCATCTTTATGATCAACTATATTAATCAAACCTTATGTTATAATTAATATTCTTAAACTATAGGTTAAACTTATAAAATCTATAAGTGTTGCTACGAGTGTTCAACTAAGTCCCGGCTTGAACCAAAATCCACAGTATTAAACATACTATAACTACTACTAGCTATTACTACTACTATTACTACTATCTAACTAGCTAAGTAAAATTCTTGGACTCTACATTTAATATTACCATAGTTTAGGGTATTAATTTATTTCAAATACTAATCAAATTTCTTTATTAAAACACACTTCACATTTTTTTTTTTTTACAAAAATCACCATTCCATTTTTTAAAAACTCATATTTCATCAACATATAAAAAAAATTGTAGGTATTTATTTGTGCAAAAATATCATTTTAAGTGTGAATTAAAATATCATTTTATTCTCACAAATACAACATATCATTAGAGACTTTTCTTATGCATGAATATCATTATTTCATCAAACTTTTCACCAATTAATCACAAAATTGGCAAGCATAAATCATCATGAATTTTATCTTTTACCTCATGCCTCACAAAATTCATACAAAAGCATGCATGTTTAATTAACACAATTAATCAAAATATTTGTTAGACATATACAAGAAATACAATATTTGTTAGACATATTCAAAATTAACAAATATTGCATTGTGTATGAATAAAGAGGCAAAAAATAAAAATAAACCTATCAACGAGGACGATAACTTTAGATTATCGGTAACATATATATCGCCCATTCTTGTCGCAACTCATCAATTTGTGCCTCTGTATATGACGTACTTGTTAGCTGCAAAAAATATAAAGTACAATATATTAATTAATTATTTGATTACATTTATATATATGGTTTCAAAAATAATTTGTAAATTTTAATTAATAATACTGTTCTCAAGTAATGTTCGGGACTCGCATGTTCAATCAAATCCTTCAACATCCTCATTATGTAGTATCCACATGCCACATTATTCGGTTGGTGTGGACACTAATTATTTAAAAGTATCAGTAATTCATTATTAAATTGAAACTTGTTAAAAAACGCATACATATTATTCTACTTAATAATTATAAAAGTTCAAAAATTTAAGTTGTAATTACTTACCTAAGGTTGCTTAATGCGTAGAGTATCAGGGATCTCGACATCAGGAAGATTCATAGAGAAAAAAAGATTAAAAGCGCTGACGATCACTTGATACAATCTCCTCACGGTTATTCATATATGAATTCACCGGATCACAACAATAAACATGATATGCATATGGTGCTAAAATAAGCAACATCCAATGTTCACTGCATAAGAAAAACCAAAAAATTATAACTCAAATGTTAAATAAAGAAAGTATTGATATGGGTCGGAAAAATGACAACTTTTTAAACTTACCAATGGTTCCAAGGGACAAGCATAACTTGTTCTTTTGATTTTACGTCATTGCATCGTCTGAACAGATTTTGAACACAATCGTCGAATGAACTCCCTTGAGTGGCTACAATATTAGGATTGACAAATAAAAAATTATTTTGGCGACCTTATTGTACCACATATCTGTAAATGAACCTAATACAAAAATACAAAAATTGTTATATGACTGAATAAATCAAATTAGAAAATTAAATGAACGAACTTTGTGAGATATATACCTCATGTAGCTGACGACAATTGCTTGTCAAATCTTGTCCTTTCGAGCAAACTGAAGTATATCATCCTTAAATATATAACAGTGAGACATATCCTAGTCAAAAACTTCAGACTCTATGCCTAGATTGACACACTCCCCATTAGCCCAATGAGATACGATATTGTGTAATCGTTCCAATGGAGTGTGGGGCAATTGTGTTGGAGGAGTTTGTGGTTGTCTTCTTTCTCGTGGTTGTTGTTTTGACGAAGCTTTTGGTCGTTGTGATCTGGTCCTACTTGTAGAGGGAGCCTGTATACAATAATATTAACAATTAAAAAAAATGCAAACAAATAAATATAGAATCGTAATGATAATTATGAAAAAATTTGGCATCACCTCATAATATATATCTTCAGATATAATGACCAAATCCTTAGGCCATGCTATTGACGTCCCAATGGCTTGAGCAACTATGTACATGTCCAAATCAGGATATGCAAAAGGGAGAGGAAAGGTTGGCTTAATAACGCTAGTAATCATAACTTGGTAGTTGTTGCGTGCCTCTCTTTCAATGAGTTTACCTGATGCAACAACATTTGAAACCGAACCAATTGCTAATTGGCATGCTTGACCCTGCGCAAGAAACATATTATATAAAAATAAGCATCTTGAAGCAATAAAGAAATTTATTTGGTTTCAGAATATTCAAGAAAGTTTAATTACCTCTTGCAAAAGCGGTTGTAGTGCAATAATTTGTTCTTCTGCTTGAGGAACTAGTGGGTCAAGAGTATAGTAGGACGCATGCGCTGGAGGCACTGGTGGGTCGGGCACATAGTATGATGAAGGTGCTGGTGGGACTCCAATGTTGGATCCCGACCCACTCTGTTGGGCCATGAATTTTCTCAAGAGTTCATCTTGTTGCTGAAGGCGCTCTTCTAGACGTTGTGCTTATTGACGATGCTCGTCTTCTTGTTTCATAAATCTTTCTTCAAACTCCTTTCTAATTTCGTCATTCGAAGAAAAGGCTTTCAATTTATTTTTCATTGAGGTAGGTGTTGGAGTATTCCAGTATACTGTGCGGGACACGCCGTGTCCTCCAGCCCTAACACGTCCTCGGGGCTCAGGAGTGCCCAACGCCCTCGTCAGCACATCATCAGGGCCATCAGGTGCCTATTTACACTCATCTTGGAGTTGTTAGTAATGATCCTGTGAAACAATTTTCACAGAAAGTTATATATAGAAGCTAATAATTTGATATATCAACATTATTAAATATGAACACTTACAATATTTTTTTTGAATCTCAGAGGCCTCTCCAACTAGCTCTCCTTTTGCATTCCGACGACACATGCTCCACAAGTCTGCCCTATCAAGTTCAGTCAGACTTTTTCCACTTTGTTCCATTAACATCTCTTCAATACACACATAGCCTCCTCTAGAGAGGTTGTGATTGTATTTATTCAATGCTCTATAATTTTGCATCTCTTCTCTCTTTCTACGCCACCCGGGAGTTAATCTTGAGTTCACAAACTTTAACCATTCATCTAGAGTTATGACATTCTCAAATAAAAATGGAATAGATGGCGGGAACTCATTTGGGAATTTTTTCAAAGCGTCATACACGTGTACCCTTGTGAGATTAGTCTTCCAATTTCAAAAGTACTTTCCCGCATCAATCAATATTTGTTTCTTTTGTTTGGGGTCCAAATCATAATTTTTCTGCAAGTTTGAAAGTAATAAGAATCATATTATCAAAACAATATATAGTTTAAAAACATTAAATGAAATATAATTAATAAAATCATACTTTCATTGTATCCCATATTTAATTTTTATCCACCATACTAACATCGTTCCAACTGTTAGTGTTGATGGACACAGTGGCTCGAACAATAGCTCCAAGTTGTGATGAAACATTACTTCTAGTCTCACCAACTATTTGACCATACTCGTTATATTCAACACGTGTAAGATGTTATTCACTCCTTTTTTTGATGTTTTTAGACATCCATGTACGTCCTCTAACAGTTTTTTGTTCTTGTTCCACTGGCTGAGAATGAGGGTGATGCTCCCCCTCATCAGAGCTACCACCAAAAGGATCACCTTCCATCTGTAAAACATAAATATCATTATTATAACTATTTTGGACACTCATAATCATAAAAGAAAAAAGTTATACAAACATTTGAATTAAAGATGAAACAAAAAGATAAAACAAAAATATGAAACTAAAAATTTCACATATCATAAACATATCAAACTCATTAAATGGTACCTCAAGACCCATTATCATCAACCCATAATCCTTCACCGTTTTCACGAAAACAAATACAATCATCATCAACTTCATCATTATCTTCTATTGTGGTGAATGTGACAAGTTCTTCTTCGAGAGGTATATCATGTAAATCACCATCTTTAATGTTCCATTCTCTTGTTTCCGTTGGAAGAACAATTGACCATTGGTTGTCTGAAGGATCATTCACATAAAATACTTGTTTGGCTTGTGAAGCTAATATAAATCGGTCAGATTTGTGCCCAATTCATTTTAGATTAACTAATGTGAAACCAAAATCTTCATATATTATGTTGTTGTCACTTTTCACCCAATCACAAAAGAAAACAGGAACTTGAGTTATGATATAGTCTAACTCCCAAATTTCATTAACTACTCCATAAAAAGTCATATCACATTCAACTAGATTTTTATCTTTTGCACTAGAGACTTACACAGTTTTAGCAACAAGGCTAACACCACTGTTTTGTGTGGTTCTGTTGTTATCATGCTCCCTAGTGTTAAATAGAGTACCGTTAATCATGTATGATGAAAACTTGATGACATTAACAGAAGGTCCTCAAGAAATCCACTTAGCGATGTCTGAAACCTTATTTGATGTGTTTTGTAATTCTGACACAACCTATTTAATCAACATACCAAAAACAAATCACTAAAAACAACCAACCATGTCATCTTGTAATTACCAATTAATGACAACTTTCCATAATCAACATAATTTACCTTCTGTTCTATCCAACTACTAAAAGTTCGATAATGTTCGTCTTGTAACCATTTTGGGTTCCTTGACTTGGATGGAAATTTGGTCTTTATCCAATTAAAATGTTCACTTCAATTATACATATGTTGTTAAACAACTGAACATACAAAATTACACAACTTAAACTTAATGTATTTTATGAATATAACTCACTCGATATAAGGTTGAATTTCATTTATATTCTGCAACACAAGACGATGCACTTCATCTAGTATATCTATACTTACTGTGCATAAAACGCTACCACGACGACTCTGAATCTCAACATTTTCAACTTCATTTAACTCAATTCTTTGTACACCAATCATGTATTTAGAACGAAATTCAACTGCCTCTTCTACAATATAGCATTCGACGATGCATCCTTCTGCCCAACTTCTATTCCTAACATACCCCTTAAGAATCTTCATATATCACTCAAATGGATACATCCATCTTAAATAAACGAGACCACAATATCTTAGTTCTCTAACCAAGTGAACTGTATCATTATATCAAAAAATGCCAACGGGAAATATTTCTCCAACTCACACAATACCTCAACAATTTCATCTCTTAACTTAGGTAACTTAAGCGGATCAATCACCTTAAAACACAATGACTTGAAAAACAAGCATAACCTTGTGATTACATCTCGAACTTTCCTAGGCAACACAGATCGAATGCCCACTGGTAGTAAATGTTGCATTAGAATATGACAATCGTGAGATTTCATACCAGTCAGAATACAACTTTTCATGTCTACCAATGACCTTATATTTGAGGAATATCCGTCTGGAACTTTTATATTAAACAAACATCGGCAAATTTCCATTATTTCCTCTTTAGTAAGAGTGTAAGCAGCAGGAAATAAATATGTTCGTCTCTTATCTGGTTTTGGAGTTAATTCATCCCTTATACCCATTGAAACCAAGTCTTGTCTAGCCTTAACTCCATCCTTAGTTTTCCCAGGAATATTTAACAAAGTGTCAATCAAACTATCCCATACATTTTTCTCTATGTGCATAACATCTAAATTATGGCGTATAAGTAAGAAAGGTCAATATTCAAGTTCGAAGAAAACATATTTCTTTTTATAACACCCTTTTGGCTCCTCCACAACCTTGGCCTTGCGACTGCGTTTTGTTGACGCGGTTCTTCGCCAACAGGTAATTAAGAAAAGAAGAGAAAGGGATTAATGCTTAGGTTGAACCGAAACAGATATATGATCTTTGAAAATGAAATGGTGACTCAAAGTACGTTTTTTAAGTGGTTCAAAGGTTAAAATCCTTCTACTCCACTAGTCAGTATTATTGTTATATACTGGGTATTTGATTACAGGGTATTTCTTACAATCGAGAATTCAACCCCTATTAACTCCCAAGGTCTCCATATTTATAGGAGAAGGCACCTGGGAGTTGGTAAGAAGGTCATCCCGTGACCTTCTTACCTATCATGTCAACTCTGTGACATCCATGATTAATTCCTAAACCTGACACATAAGTGTGGTCAAATCAATAGGTAAGGGGATAATGGGCCGCACGGCCCAAACCAGTCGTGGGAGTCTGAATACGCACGTTCCTGCTGCGTGTCCGAGAAGTCAGGGATATATCCAACACGTGATGTCCGATATATGCATGTTTACCTTGCGTGGTTGACTTTATAAGGGATCACAGCCTCCAACTCCAGCTCGTATCACGAGCTGGATCTTCACTCGACCTGCGGCCTTCCGAGTGTAGACTCAATCCTTAGGCAATCTTGGCGAACCCTTAGGTTACCCCGAGCTAAGGAGGTAGGAATTTACAATGGCAGCTCCGGTCCTGGGGATGTCTACCTGGTAATCATGATTAGGCCGTACCTCAGCTCGCTAATCAGCCCGTGGGAAAATTAGGGCATACACGTTTCATCTTTGTAGGTGTACGAACTTTAGGCTTCCCTTACTTGAACACAATTTTAGACATCTTCTCAATTACTTGGATCCCATTCAATGGCTCAGGAGCCTCCTCAAACTCTTGTTTACCATTGAATGCCTTCTTCCAAGTCCGATGTTTATGTGTATTAGGCAAGAACTTCCTATGTCCCATATAACATATTCCGAGAGTGTTTCAAGTATTCGGAACATGTTTTTTCTTCACAAACAGGGAAAGCCATATATCCTTTCACACTAAACCCAGATCAGTTTCCATAAGCAGGAAAGTCAGTAATTGTCCATAATAAGACCGCTCTAAGATTAAATTCTTCCTGCCTATACGCATCATAAACCTTAACCCCTTCATGCCACAAAGTTTTCAAGTCATCTATAAGAGGAGCTAGATAGACGTCAATGTCATTACCAGGTTGTTTAGGTCCTGATATCAACAAGGTCAAAAGCGTAAACTTTCTCTTCATACACAACTATGGGGGTAGATTGTAAATAACAAGCATAACAGGCCAACAATTACCCATCAGTAGAAAGACCTAGACGAATATTACGAGATTCATTTCCAAAATAAGGCCACTTCAAATCAAGTCTCTTCCAAGCTAGGGTGTCAGCTGGATGTCTTAATTTACTAACCTTTACTCTTTCATTAGCATTCCACGACAAACTTTTAGCATGTTCGACATTTCTAAACAATTGGATGAAACGAGGAATTGGGGGAAGGTACCACAAAACTTTGGCAGGTACTCCTTCCTTGACATCGTCACCATTTCTTTTCTTTTTCCAGCGTGACTCACCACAAGTAGGACACGATTTTGTGTCTACAAAGCTATTTTGATATAATATGCAATCATTAGGACATGCATGAATTCGTACTGCATGCCTAATGAGCATAACGTGTTCTTTGCCTCATAAAATGAAATTGGAATTTCATTATGTTCGGGAAATAACTCCTTCAAAAAACTAAATAAATCAGTAATGCTTTTATCACTCCATCCATGTTTAGCTTTTAGATTGTACAACCTAAGAAGCGTAGATAATTTTGTAAATCTTGTACAACCAGGGTAAATTGGTTTCTCAACATCATTAAGGAGTGTCTCAAACTTATTTGGTTCTACTCCTGATCCATAATGTGCGTCTTCAATCATTTCATCTAATGGATCCCAGTTCTCCTCTACTATATTCCTCCTCACTCCTTTTGGTCTACTTGGCAGAGTTGGAGCAATAGGAGCTATCTCCCCATGGTAATACAAAATTGTGTAACTCTTGTCGATCCCATTGAAATATAAGTGTTCTTTAATCTTTTTAAGATCCATCTTTTTAACATTTCCACACTTAAGACATGGACAATAAGTAAAATTTGGGTCTTTCACATTTTCTGAACAAAACCTTAAGATCAAATCGACCCCATTCCTATATTCCGCAGATAACCTATTTGCTGACATCCACTGTTTATCCATATATTCTCCTATGTCTATGAAAAAGAAAAGAAATGACACTAAATAAGCACGTGATAAAGTTGGATGTCTATATAAAACTAATCGTTTATTATCCTAAATAAAATCGGGCAGCATTTCCCCTATAATAGTAACCTAATCATCTGCACGTGAATAGCAAAACAAACAATTCAAACAACATTCAATAAGTTTCTTCCTTATAGGATGTCTATATAAAACTAATTGTTTATTATCCTATATAAAATCGGGCAGCATTTCCCCTATAATAGTGACCTAACCATCTGCATGTGAATAGCAAAATAAACAATTCAAACAACATACAATAAGTTCCTTCCTTATAACTCCGCAACACACAACCAAATTTCTCAGAACCTACTTCACTAAAACATACAAGTTCTCAACCTTTCATTATCACTGTAGCACACAATTTTAATCTCAGAACCTACTTCACTATGGATGAATATTTAAGATATTTAAACTCCTCTAACATTTGTTTAATAATATTAAAAGTAGAAGTAAGAGAATATATATGTACCTCTTGCAATTAATAATCCAAAAGCTAGCAAAATTACTTGACGTAGTAATCCAATTCGCTATTAAATCCACAAATCCATAAAATTAAATTAATAAATAATAAATAAAATATCACTAAATATCTAGCAAGATATAACTTATTATTGTAATTTTAGAAACTTAATTACCTCAAATGTGTGATTGATATAGAGATTTTGATGCAAAATACTCTCTAAAATCTCACCAACAAAATCACAACCTATGAAATTAAATTAATTAATATGTTAAACATTACTAAACAAATATCATTAAATATCTAATAAGTAAATAATTGTTAAACAAATAAAAAAAACTCCAATGAGCCACTAATTATAACCTAAACAAAAAATCAATAAAAATTTTCATAACCTAAAAACTCAATAATCAACAAAAACATAAAAATTTTCATATATTTATATATTTAAAATTATTTAATAAATTTATTTTAACATAACTATATATATAACAAAATAGTTAGAATTTTAAAAAAATTTTTAAATATATATACAAAAATATATCTAAATTTCGAAATAAATAATGATAAAAATTAAAAAAAAAATCATGAACATATATATTCTAATGAAACCTATACAATGTGATAGGTTAAATTAAAAGAAAACTAAGAAATCATAAATTTATAAAAACCTATCATGGAAAAACTAATAAATCCTACAATGTATAGAAAAAAACGCATAAAAATGTAAGCTAACAAAAAATCATGTATATTTCTCACCTTAATGTGCTAAACCTATGATTTTTTTTTTTTCAAAATAATTAACTAAAATTCAAGAAAATTAAAAAAAAAAAACTTACCTTAAAACCCTAAAAACGCAACCCTTCGTGCTCTCTGGTTTACTGTATATGTCGAATGTGAGGAAGAGTAAGCAAAAAAAGGGCTAAATATGCCAGGGGGACATCCAACGTCTCCCAGTGGGAGACGTTGGATGTCCCCCTGGCCACGTATCTAGCCTATTTTCAACGTCTTCCACCGTTTTTAATATCTTCCAATTGTAGCCATTAATAAAAACTTTCAATGTCTCCCACCATCAGACATTTAAAACCCCTGATAAGTTTTAATGTCTTACATCAATGGTGTAAGACATTGTAGGGAGTCATTGTATATCAAATTTGTTGTGGTGTTGAGAGAACACAAGGACCAACACCCAAATGGCAACCTTTCTTGAATACCCTAGTTTTTCCAAAAAAAAATCAAGATGGAGAAGAAGATGAACACTAACAATTAGAAACAACCCTAATGATCATACTAGAATTAAAAGGAAGAATCATAAAATAAACACAAGAGTCATACCCAAGCTTGATCTCTTCTTCTTCTGCTTCTCTCTCTTTCACGCCTCTCTCTCTCTAGAACTCAGCACACTCTCTCTCTATCTGTGGGGTTCAATGAGCAAAATGCTCTTCCCTTCTTTCCTTCCCTCTTTATCATAATTCTCCCATAATGATTGAATTAAAAGAAAATCATAAGTTTCCTATTTTCTTTTAATTTACATTTATTTGTTTTTATCATAATTGGTATATGATAAAAGATGATCACCACCTTTCCCAAAATAGCCAAAGTCTTCTAATTTTAATTTATTTGATTTAGAAAATAAATGGAATAAACTCAGTTCCTTTCCCACTACACCCACACATCCAAGCCTATATTCCTTTTCTTTTTATTTTATTTTTTTCTAATTAATTCAATAAATCTAAATAAAGGATACTACAAGTGTGTAGAAAGTTCTACACATGTGCACCATGCTACCATGCACTTGCACACACTAAATCACTAGGGTACATCACTACCTACCATGCACCTTAGTGCATTCAACCAAATCTCAAATAATCACATTTTAAAATAAAAATAAATAAATATCATTTAACAAATAATTTCACAGAAATTCTACCAAACAATTAAATAAAATAAACAAACAATTAAATAAAATAAATCACAACACTTAACAATTAAATAAAATAAAACACAAAAAATTTTAATATCTAACAAATTTTTTTTGGTGCACTACAATATACTCTCCTTAAAAGGAATTTCGTACTGAAATTCTTTCTTACCAAATAATTCAGGGTATCTTTCTTTCATGTCTTCCTCCAACTCCCATGTTGCTTCTCGTTCCGTACTATTCCTCCACAGGGCCTTAACTAGTGGAATCCTTTTGGATCTCAGTTCCTTGATTCCCTTTTCAATAATGCGCTCAGGCTATTCATCATAACTCAGGTCTTGCTTCAGGTGTAACGGCTCATAACTCAAAACATGAGAGGGGTCTGACACATATTTACGCAACATTGAGATGTGAAAGACGTTATGCGTTTCAGCTAATCCTGGGGGCAGTGCCAAATAGTACGCAACCTGCCCTACTCTGTCCAAAATCTCAAATGGACCTATATATCTAAGGATTAACTTCCCTTTCTTTCCAAAACGCATAACACTCTTCATTGGCGAGACTTTCAGGAAAACAAACTCACCCACTGAAAACTCGATGTCCCTTCTCTTAAGGTCACCGTAGCTCTTTTGCCTACTGTGCGCGGCAAGCATCCTTTAGCGAATCTTCTCAATCGCCTCACTGGCTTCCTTAACTGCTTCAAGGCCTAAAATATGTTTCTCCCCAACTTCATCCCAGTGCAGATGAGATCTACACTTACGCCCATAAAGCATCTCATAGGGAGTCATCCCAATAGTAGATTGGTAACTGTTATTATATGAAAACTCCATTAGAGGTAAATATCGGTTCCAAGACTCTAAAAAGTCCAAAGCACAGCACCTCAACATGTCTTCTAAAATCTGTATAGTCCTCTCAGACTGGCCATCGGTCTGAGGATGAAAAGCGGTGCTAAACTTTAGTCTTGATCCCACAGCTCTTTGTAGCCCTTTCCAAAAGTTTGATGTGAAAACTGACCCACGATCAGAAACTATTGACTTTGGCACCCCATGGAATCTCACTATCTCACTTACGTACAATTTAGCATATTGGTCCGCCGTGTATGTGGTCTTGACTGGTAGAAAATGGGCAAACTTAGTGAGTCTATCTACTATCACCCACACTGAGTCGTGCTGCTTGGTGGTTCTAGGCAACCTTACCACAAAATCCATTGTTATATCCTCCCATTTCCATTCAGGAATGTAGAGCGGTTGAAGCAACCCTGCTGGCCTTTGGTGTTCCGCTTTGACTTGCTAGCATGTCAAACATCTAGCAACAAACTCAGCAATGTCCCTCTTCATTCCATGCCACCAATATAAAGCCTTAAGGTCTTGGTACATTTTCATGGACCCTGGGTGCAAGGAATAAGGCGTTGTATGCACTTCTTTCATAATACTTTCCTTAATTTCAGCATTGTCAGGCACACAAATCCTATCCTTGTATCTCAACATTCCACCACTGGATATTGCGAAATCGCTGCTACCACCTTCTTGTACCAAAGCCTCTTGTTTCACTAAGGCTTCATCTAATTTATGTCCTTCTCGAATTTGTTCTAATAGGGAGGATTGCAATGTGAGGTTTGCCAAACTTCCCATCACAATTTTGATGTCGGCATTTATAATCTCTTTCTGAAGAGGCATCTCTATTGTACGTAGTGCTAAGACACTACCATGTCCCCGCCTGCTCAAAGCATTTGCAACCACGTTGGCCTTGCCTGGGTGGTATAGAATCTCACAATTGTAGTCCTTTACTAACTCCAACCACCTTCGCTACCTCATATTCAGTTCCTTTTGTGTGAAAAAGTATTTCAGACTTATGTGGTCAGTGTATATCTCGCACTTGTCTCCATATCTTTAGTGCGAACACTACTACTGCCAATTCAAGGTCATGAGTAGGATACCGTTTATCATAATCTTTGAGTGTTTTGGAAGCATAAGCTACCAACTTTCCATCTTGCATCAACACGCACCCCAAGTCGTTCTTTGATGCATCGAAATACACCACAAATTTCTCGCCCTCAATGGGAACACAAAAGATAGGCACAGAAATCAACTTATCCTTCATGGTCTGAAAGCTTTCTTCACATTTCTCTATCCATGAAAATTCTGATGCTTGCGAGTTAAGTTGGTCAATGGTGTTGCGATCTTTGAGAAACCCTCGACAAAATTCCTATAGTAACCCGCCAATCCTAAGAAGCTTAGAACTTCTGAGGCATTCTTTGGCTGGGGCCAGTCTCTAATGGCCTTGACCTTTGATGGGTCTACTACTATTCCATTCTTGGACACTATATGCCCTAGGAAAGTTACCTGTTCCAGCCAAAACTCACATTTAGAGAACTTACCATATAGCTTATGTTCTCGCAATCTTTTCAAAGTCAACCTCAAATGCTCCTTGTGCTCCTCCTTGGTCTTCGAGTAAATAAGGATATCATCTATGAACACTACCACAAACTTGTCCACGAAATCCTTAAATACACGGCTCATCATGTCCATAAATGTTGGCTGGGCGTTAGTGAATCCAAAAGACATCACTAAAAATTCGTAGTGCCCGTAGTGAGTTCTGAAAGCCGTTTTCAGAATGTCTCCCTCTTTCACTTTCAACTGATTGTACCCAGATCACAGATCAATCTTCGAGAACATTGCTGCCCCTTGCAGTTGGTCAAAAAGGTTGTCTATCCTAGGTAAAGGATATTTATTCTTAATGGTGACCTTATTGAGTTCTCGATAATCAATGTACATCCTCATACTCCCGTCCTTCTTTTTCACAAATAGGACTGGTGCTCCCCATGGCGAATGGCTAGGTCTTATGCACCCTTTGTCCAACAACTCCTGTAGCTGGTTCTTAAGTTCCTTTAACTCTGTCGGCGCCATTCGATAGGGTGCTTTAGAGATCGGTGCAGTTTCTGGTGCAAGCTCGATTACAAACTCGATTTCTCTGTCAGGGGGTAATCTTGGTAATTCTTCGGGAAACACCTCTGGGAACTCACAAACAATATGTACATTTTCTGGCTTTAGTTTCGACTCCTTGGATTTATCCACTACACTAGCCAGGAACACCGAACAACCATGTTGCATCATATTCCGTGCTTCCAGTGCAGATATTATGGGTGCTCGAAAACCCGTTACTTCGCCTCTAAAGGAAAAGACATATCCTTCCTTTGGCCTGAACTCTACAGTCTTCTTTCGACAGTCTATCGTACCCCCATGTTTGGATAACCAATCCATGTCGAGTGTGACATCATAATCTGGTATGCTTAGTTCTATGAGATCTTCTAGGCACTCCCTGCCCTCTACCATTATAGGTGTTGACGGTAATCACTTATTTGACAACATCATATCTCCCGATGGCAACATTGTACTAAAGTTATGCTCAAACAGTTTACAAGGCATACTCAATTTATCAATCATATTCATAGAAACATAAGAATGAGTCTGATGACGCGGTTTTTTTCCAACAGATAATTATACAAATAAATAGGATGGATTAGTGCGAATTGATAAACCGTAATATGAAAATAATAACAATCTAGAATGTGGAAACTAGTTGCAAGGAAAACATGGTCACTCCTTTTTTTAGGTGGTTCGAAGGTTAAAAATCCCCCTAGTCCACCAGTCGATATTATTGATATCTATTTCTTGTTTCTTACAAAGTGCTTACTTTACAAGAAGGAGCCAACCCCTTGCACTATCCAGGGCTTTAGTATTTATAGGAGATTGATCTCTGAGTAGGTACTGGGGTCATCCTGTGATCTAATCATCCATCAGTGTCATTTACGTGACACTATTGATTAATTCCTAAACCTTACAGTGAAGTGTGGTCTAGTCAATAGGTAAGGATGGGTAATGGGCCGCATGGCCCAAGTCAGGTGCGGCATGTCCGAACATGCACATTTACACTGCGTATCCAAAATTCAGGAATAGAACAGACAGGTGATGTCTGATATACGCACGTTTATATTGCGCGGTTGACTTTACAAGGATTTGGGGGTGTCAGACCTCTGATGCATCACGAGCTAAGTGCGGTGCTAGCTCATGGTTTCTATTATGCCAATACGATGGCTCCAAGGAGCAGCTAAATGATCCACCAACTCGGGCTGGTTAGGTAAGGTATCGTAACAAACAGCAACGGGTGGATGGTTGACACGTGGCAGATCGATTTAGGCCCTTCTCTAGCTCAAAAAAGTGTGTGCAGATATTTAGGGCGTACATGTGCCCCCTAAGCCCCTGCTCATGATCTATGATATCCTCTGTGATCTTCACAGCGGGGGGCTTTTAAACTTCCCTTTCGACTCTTCATGTCCTGCCCACTACATGGGTACCGGACACGTGGAGCGTCGTGGTTGGCGACTGTTCAGATTCTGAGAATTGCATTAAATGGCCTAGCCACCTTTCTACCGTCGTTTCGCCTCTCGAGTTATGACCCTCGTATTTCGCATTAATTTGATCGGACAATCCTCGTTTCCTTATGTCTCTTATGTATATATAAGGTTGGCAATCTTCAGTACTAGTCACTCTTCATTTGAATTATTTTCCTCATTTTCTCTCTTTTGAGTTTCAGGAGCTCTTCTTCTTCCGGTCATAATCCCAGAAATCCCCACATTCTCGCAACAAGAGTCTCTCAGAAGTCCAGCTTTAAGGATTCCACTAGGACTCCTACTCCTACGCCTTCTGCAACTTCCATTTGGAAAATACACTGTAAGTTCCCTGTCCGTTGTGTGTTTTGATTTTTTCATTTCTCTGTTAGGCAAACCTATTTCTCAGTCGTAAACAATAGGTTGTTTTTGGCGCATAGGTTTTGACTCTAGGCATATTGATTATATTTTAAAAACATGTAGGAATGCGATGTTCTTGACTAGATAATTTCCAGGTAACTTTCTGGGTAACTTTGGGAAATGCCTATTCGGAATATGGAAGGTGAGAGGTTTTTAGGTTGAGAAACCGGGTAGCTTAGGGGTCACGCTTCCTAGGTGGTTTTACTCTCAAGACTTTCCCTCCAAGGCAAGCAATAACCTGACCCTCCTGACAAAAAGATCCCTAGAGATCAGGGATCCATTGGAAAAGTTAGCGCGTGACCATGGGAATGCGTGGCTTCACACACCGTGGGTTGAGATTACTCTAGCCCGTGTATGAAAGTCACTTCTCCTCCGCGATGCTTATCTTTTCTTAGCTTTTAGGTCACCCACTAAGTTTTTTTTTCTAATTCTTGTTCGCTAGGCGATCAGATGGGGCCCAAGAAGAATGTGCCCAAGAGAAACGTGGCCAGCTCGTCATCCCAGCAATCCAGCAGGGGAAAAGAGTTCGCGGTTGAATCCCCCATCCCTCAGTTTGGTCCCACGGTGGAGAAGGAGGTTGAGGTGGGATCTGATGCTTTCTTCGAGGTGGAGAGGATAGCCTCGAAGATCACGACCCAAGGGAGGGTCAACAAGATACTATTGTCCCATAACATCGAGGTTGGGACAGGCGCCCTTATATCCCGCCCTCCGCTCGAGGGTGAGAGGAGCTACGTGCCTCTTGACGAGGAGTTCGCGGCCTGGAGCGATGAACACCTAAAGGTCGGGGCCTTCCTCCCCCTGGACCAGTACTTCGATGACTTCCTTAATTACGTGAAAATGGCCCCTTTTCAACTGCCTCCTAATTCCTATCGTCTGCTGGCGGGGTTGAGGTACCTCTTCTTGAGACACGAGTGGGAAGTCCCTACCCCAGCGGACATACTTTATTTTTTGTGCCTCAAAGCCAGCCCGGATCAACGGGGACGAGGCGACAGGTTCTACTACCTGACCCCGCTTCCCGAACTCTCCTGCGGTCATCGAGCTGCCCAGCCACCCCAACGACTTCAAGGACTAGTTCTTCATGTCGACTAGGTTTCACAACTGCGAGTACCATTACTTCAAGCATTCTCGTAAGCTTTCCATCCTTAGCTCGCATTTTTTTTATTCTTTTGCGTCTATACTGACTGGAACGATGTCGTGCATCCATCTTTGCGAGGACGGGCAAATCAGTGACCCTTGGGGGTCAATACGATACTTTGGTGGGGCTTCCGCCGAGTGAGAAGGATTACCGCTAGCTCGTGTCTGATGAGACGATGCTAGTGTGTAAGTTGATTTCACCAGGCCAAACTTTGGCCTTGAGGAGGACGCGGGCCAACTATTCAGCAGCTCGCGTGATGGAGACCATTCCTAAGGTCGATGTCGCGGCTGGTGGTGGAGACGAGCTGGAAGATGAGCCCGAGGTGCCCCTCGTGCGAAAGAGAAGAGCTCTGAAGGCCGCTAAGGATCCAGACTTGGACCGAGCTCAATCAGGGGCGGCAGCCAGCCCCTCCGGCCAAGGTAACCCTTATCTCTTTTGGGACCTAGATAGGGTAGCCGCGGACCTTAGGTTAGCCAAGTTTAACCCAAACCAGCTCGTGCATCGCCACCAGAATGACCCAGACCGCAACATAACCTTGCTACAGCATGTAGATCAGTTAATGCTGCGTAATGATGCGGGCCGTCCCAAGGGTATCGTAGTAGTAGACAACACGTTGTCTTTTAGGTCGGCCTTTTTTTAGGAGTATGGGACCAATCTTAGGTCATGGCCCTCCCTCCTAGAGGGTATAGTTGCCCCTGGACTTAGGCAATATGTGGAGGAATCTAGCCCCAAGGTTAAGCCTGAGCCGACACCTCCCATAATCAAAGAAGTGGTTGTTTTAGATTCTCCTTCCCCTGTAGCAGCTCTGAGGCCGGAGGTCGTGGAAATAGACTCTTCCTCTAGCTCGGAGGGTAGGAATTTTTCTATTTCGCATATTATTGTTAATAATTTTCTTTTGAAGAACATACATGCATCCTTAACGTATTTTTCATTCTTCTTTTCAGGCGAGGATATGGCACAGAGGGGGGAGCCAGACATCCGCTCGATGTTCCCAGGAGGGAAGTCACTCGAGGGTCCTCTCGTCAAGAGGCTTCGGCCTTCTTCCAAGAAAACGCCGCCCCCAGCTGCAACTGTCTCTCAATCCCCGGCTAAGGGGAAAATCTTGGGCCAAGAAGCCGCACCCACTGCCAGCCCGACTGCGACCTTTCCTTGCCTTCCTCCCCCTCTCCCTCTAGCTCGGGAACCGGCAGCATCGGTTGGTCCCCAAGCTTCGGTGGCCCCTGCTGCCACAGTTCGCATCCCTGTCAACTCCCAGGATCTGGAGCTGATCCCAGACACTTTCCGGGGGACCGTCTACGAGACGATGAACTATTCGCTGGAGCACTTCTACAAGGCCAAACCCACCGACCTAAGGGCAATTGAGGAGAGGAGCCCTGAGAACGTGATGGAATCTTCCCTTGGGATGAACCTCACAGTAAGCACTTTCCCTAACCACTTCTTATATCTTATTTTTCAGGAATGCTTCTAACTGTTCCTTTGCTTTTTACAGGCGGTCTTGACTCTTCATCGCAGCATCTCTCAGGCTAGGTCTAGGAATGAGGAAGTCAAGGCCGAGCTGGTCGCGGTCCAAGCTGCCACCTCTGAGCAGAATGCCAGGGTTGCCTTGGCGGTAGCCCAAGCGAGCAAGCAGGAGGCGAAGGCTACCCTTACCACTGCCCAAGCAGGCGAGCAGGAGGCGAAAGCTACCTCGGCAGCCCTTCAGGCAGAGCTCGAGGGGGCCAAGGAAAAACTGTTGGAGGCCGAGGCGGCCATTCTGGAGGAAAAGAAAGCGTCGGCATCCTCCATGTAGAGTATGTTGTGCCACTGCTGGGCCTTCAATCAGGACAGCAATTTCTCTTTCATGACCTCCGATGCATGGGGACACTACCTCAAGAAGTTTAAAGCTCGGCTGTAATTGGAGCTGCCAGCGGCGACTGAGACCGGGGAGACCTCTGCTGCTGGCGAGCAAGATGCTGAGGAGGTGATGTCCTCGGAGCGACCTGGGGGGGCTTAGAATTTTTTATGTTTTCTGTAACTATTCATCACGAGGTTCTTCTCCCGAGACAATATATTGATTTCAGTTACCTCGAGTTTTATCACTATTATTCTTTTTAATATGATATGTTTGGTAAAAACTTAGTTTGTGTTAGTTTATTGACCGTTTTTCTTTGAGATTGCAAAGTATTGCCAGTCAATTTTAACCAACTTCTAAGTTCTAGGACCTGGTTGTGTCCAGGATATTTAATTTTAAAAACTCAGTTCGCATTAGTTTTGTCGATACCTCGTGCCTTCTAGAAAAAACACTGATTAATCAATTTAACCAACTTCTAAGTTTTTGGACCTGGTTGTGTCCAAGATATTAATTTTAAAAACTTAGTTCACGTTAGTTTTATCAAAACCTCGTGCCTTTTAGAAAAAACACTGATTAATCAATTTAACCAACTTCTAAGTCTTTATGACCTGGTTGGGTCCAGGATATTTAATTTTAAAAACTCAGTTCGCGTTAGCTTTATCAATACCTCGTGCCTTTTAGAAAAAACACTGATTAATCAATTTAACCAACTTCTAAGTTTTTATGACCTTCTTCTCGAGGTATATGCCCCTAAGTAAATAGAAAGAGATCTTTCTTTGTTACTTTGAACACGATCTTTTAAGCCTATATACACATTGAAACATACAACGATACAAGGAATATACTTCTCATTTTTTAATAAAACATGGTGGCTTTCATAATTAAGCCTTACAAAAGCATGACTATTGATAGTAGTTATTTAGGTGTACAACATTCCATGTCTGTGGGACTGCTTCTCCATTAAGTCGAGCTAGTTTAAAGGTCCCTTCCTTCATAACCTCTTTCTGAGGGCCTTCATTCTAAGTTAAAGCAAAAACTCGTGCTGGCACTAGGTAGCTGTTACTATCCTGTCCCGCTTTCCATTGTGGGAAATCTTTTCTCAGATATCCTGCCTGACCGCACTTGTAGCATTTGTTGGTGTCGTCTTGACATTCTCCCATATCTCGTCTCAAGCATTTAGGACAGCTGGGGTGCTCAACTTTATTGTTTTGGAGATGCCCATAGTTTCAATCATTATTGCGACTGTTGCGGTTGTTGTGATTTTTATTGGGAGCTGTGACCTTGGGCCTTTTGCCAGTGCCACCGCATTGACCCTATTAGGCCTCCTCTTGTTACTCTCTTGAAAGACTTTACTCTTATTAGCCTCTATACTTGTGGCACCGTCCTTCCATATGCAACTCTTCATGTATTCAGTGTCTAAAGCTTTGTCCAGAATCTCAGCATAGCTAACTAGCTATGTAGTGGTCATTTTGACATCCTTGGCAATCATAGGCTTCAGTCTCCTTATGAATCCTTGAACACTCATGACCTTTGTTGAGACTATCTCAGATGCAAACCATGCCAATCTGTCAAACTCTAGGAATACTTTGTGACTAGAAGAATACCTTGTGGTAGTGTCACAAACTCATTAACTCTAGTTGTTAGTACTGTAGCATTGTAGTACTTTTGGCTGAAAACTTGTACAAAGTCAGCCCAGGTCATGGTGTCTAAATTTTGTGTCTTCTTAACCATGTCCCACCAAATTCTAGCATCCACTTTTAGGATTGCTAATTTTCTTTTTGTCCCTGGAAATCCTTAGTCTGTACAAGTAGCATTTGTCTTATTGTGTCATGTCGCAACTCATTACTTATCCTCATTGTTGCGTCAGTTTGTAGCTTGTCATTGTCCTCTATGTTGAACTATGTTATCATGTATTTACTCGCATCTCCACCTCCTTAGTCTCCATTTACTCCATTGAGGTTTTGTTATTGTTTGCTACTAAATGTTGTGGCGTGTCCACATTGTGTGCTCCTCTGCTACTGGATGTTCTATCTAGTTAACAACATCACCTCGTAAGACAATGTTGTGGAGTAAACTCCCTAACCTATGTCTATATTAACAATTGTGTCGCAAAGTTTATGTGTCATTTGATCTTGATAGTGTCCAGTTATATTATAATTGACGTATTCCATTCTTTGCTTTACTTGAAACTTGATAGTGTCATAATTGTGATTTCCTATGATGCATCTTATCCATTAAATGCGTTTATT
This sequence comes from Humulus lupulus, assembly GCF_963169125.1. Lineage (NCBI taxonomy): Eukaryota > Viridiplantae > Streptophyta > Magnoliopsida > Rosales > Cannabaceae > Humulus > Humulus lupulus. The sequence goes on along the minus strand of NC_084797.1, from coordinate 213,625,966 downwards.
CACAACGAACATCTTTCGGGGAGTTGATATCCACTCATCTCCATCATTTACATCATCTATATGAACCCTTGAGATCCCACTGCTCTCATCAAGAAGTTTCTTTCTATAAGTACTAATTACTAGAGGCATACTTTCTACACAGCAATTACGAAACTACAAAATTTAAAAGTAGGAAAGAATATAGATAACATTTAGAGCAAGTACTTACGACGCGGTGAGGTGAGATTTTCCTGTCTTTAGCATGTATGGGGAGGGTCCTCGGAAACATGGACAACCGTCTCTGATACCATTTGTAAATGCCCTAATCTAGTACTTTATAAAACATTCGCATACTCATGAATTTATAAGAGAAAATACACTTATTATAAAATCTCAGTGGGGACTTGCTAAAAACATGCAAGTTGGGCCCAATCGTTTAAAAAGAAAATAGCAGTTTTCATGCAAAGTTCTTAAAACAACCAAAGTTCAAGTCCCATTGATAATTTTAGAAATTCCAAATTAACATAACATTATTTTAGAAAATGGCGTTTAAACTAATTGTTTCTCGTCCATAGGATGGCCCCACGCCATACACACCATAACGATTAAACTCCCCCACATCACCACACGTGCCATAGAGAAACCTATTTGCTACCTGGAAGGGAAAGTAAGGGGGTGAGCTAAAAGTCGAGTAAGGAAGTACAAAAAACAAACAAGTAAGATTCAACAAGTCACAAACACCTTCGTCCATCTTTATACATCATAGCATCATTGTCATAATGGTGTCAATATCATAAACATAAACATAATCACGCAAACATTAACATCATCATCATCATAACATAAACATCATAACATCATCATAAGCATTTCCTTGTGAACATGGCCCGCTAACTTGTCCATGTCACCATTTGAGGTAAACAGGATCTCTGGTCCTTGAATAACCTCTGCGCGTCCTCCCTTGGAGTTATGTCTTTATATCCTTAGTAACCCCTTTGTTGTGTCGCATTCAACACGCTAACAACCATTACATATAACTCAGGTTACATCTTCATATCCTTAGTAACCCCTTTATTTGATGTGTCACATTCATCACGCTAACACCCATTCACATCATACAGCATTCATACAATCCAAACATGTCATCATATTAAAGCATTTTATAATTAATAGCGCAAAGCATTATAACATTTTCATTCATACGAACAATCTTACCACTCACAGCATAAATAAACAAAAATTCTATCTAACTTCCTTACCTCAGGTCCAAGCTAAGTAAAACTACAACTTCTCAACGAGCCTATAACATAATAAAAATAACATTCCTTAGCTTCACATAATCTCTATTTTGCCCACTCGTATAGCTCATGTGTGCATGGGCCATGCACACATGGTGAGAGTTACTCACAACATACAAATATGCATAATTACACATAAGCTCATAAAAGAATAATGCACATTCTACTTATATTGCATGCATGATCTTTCTATAAAAACTACATGGTTGCATAATAGACATATTTTTTAACGTAAAAGTGAATTTGCATGCGACATGCATACGTAGGAATGTTGCGTAAATGTGGCGTTTAAAACGATAATCTTACGCGTCTTACTTCTATCATTTTCAAAATAATAAACTTGTAACATGCTTTGTTTACCATTATTTATCTTCTTAAAATTATTAGGTTGATTAAATCTCCCAAGATATTATTTTTATTTCATAAAAATAATTTATTTAGCCATTAAAAATATATATAATAAATCTATTTATTATTTTCAAATTACAAAGAAATAATAAAGGCTTGAAATTATTTAAAATACTAATAATTATCATGTTTCTTAAAAAAATAACAATTTAATTTGAATTAATAGAATTATATAATTGATGTGAGAAAAATATAAATTTTAGGTTTTGGAAAAATGTATTTTGCTTGAATTATTTTAAGACTTAATTTTTATGTAACATAAATTCAAATAATTATTTTAAACTTATTAAACTAAACTTTCAGCCATCATTTAATTTATTAAAAATCACAAGTAAATCAAATTCAACATTTTTTTCTAAATCAAAATAAAGAAAAATCATAACTAATCAAATAAACACTAATATTATATTAAAAATATCACTTTTAATATTACCATACTTTTGGGTATTGATTTATTTCAAAAACTAATAAAATTTCTTTATTAAAACACACTTCACATTTTTTTTTTACAAAAATTCTAGCAATCAAATTTATCATTAAAAATCACCATTCCATTTTTAAAAAACTCATATTTCATCAAAATATAAAAAATAAAAAAACTGTAGGTATTTATTTGTGCAAAAATATCATTTTATGTGTGAATTAAAACACTGTTTTATTCTCACAAATACAACATATCATTAGAGACATTTCTTATGCATGCATATCATTATTTCATCAAACTTTTCACCAATTAATCACAAAATCATCAAGCATAAATCATCATGAATTTTATTTTTTACCTCATGCTTCACAAAATTCATACAAAATCATGCATGTTTAATTAACACAATTAATCACAAATCCTAGCATGCTCTTATTATACAAATAATTCAAAGAAAATAACTTACACATATTCAATTACAACCTTACAACACCTTATTCGATTTCCAATGAGTTCGTACATGCAATCCAACAAAATAATAATAACAACATGCATTAATAACATAAACACCAATATTCATATATGCCTTTATATTAAACCTAGCATGTTCCTATCATTTTTCATGCATACCATAATATATTGATACATAATCTCATATACACCCTTATCAAATTTCATGGATTCAATCATCAAAAGTCAAAATTATTATTACGCCAAAATTACATAGGTCCTAGACAATGGATCTAACATATTGAAAATCACAAAAATCATAAAACATAGGGAACCCATAGACATGCATAGGCTGAAACCCACATGTACACTATCATGAAATATCATAAATCATCATACATAGCAAATCAACTCTAAATCCCCTTCATGCATTAAACCACAAAAATCTTTCATTCATGACCAAAATAATAGGAACACTGTCAACCTTTTATTACAATTCATAAACCCTTAATCTCTCCAAGAAATCAAGACCAATACATATGTAGAGGGAGGAATCCAATACCTTCTTGAGAGAACACAAGGACCAACACCCAAATGGCAACCTCTCTTGAATACCCTAGTTTTTTATAAAAAAATCAAGATGGAGAAGAAGATGAACACTAACAATTAGAAACAACCATAATGATCATACTAGAATTAAAAGGAAGAATCATAAAATAAACACAAGAGTCATACCCAAGCTTGATCTCTTCTTCCTCTTCTTCTTCTTCTTCTTCTTCTTCTTCTTCCATCTAGAATTTGACACGTGGCACGTCTCCCAGTGGGAGACGTTGGATGTCCCCCTGGCCACGTATCCAGCCTATTTTCAACGTCTTCCACCGTTTTTAATGTCTTCCAATTGTATCCATTAATAAAAAATTTCAATGTCTCCCACCATCAGACATTTAAAACCCCTGATAAGTTTTAATGTCTTACACCAATGGTGTAAGACATTGTAGGGAGTCATTGTATATCAAATTTGTTGTAGTGTTGAGAGAACAGAATGGCCAACACCCAAATGGCAACCTCTCTTGAATACCCTAGTTTTTCCAAAAAAAATCAAGATGGAGAAGAAGATGAACACTAACAATTAGAAACAACCCTAATGATCATACTAGAATCAAAAGGAAGAATCATAAAATAAACACAAGAGTCATACCAAGCTTGATCTCTTCTTCTTCTTCTTCCTTTCTTCTTCTCCGTCTCTCTCTTTCACGCCTCTCTCTCTCTCTCTCTAGAACTCGGCACACTCTCTCTCTAGCCGTGGGGTTCAATGAGCAAAATGCTCTTCCCTTCTTTCCTTCCCTCTTTATCATAATTCTCCCATAATGATTGAATTAAAAGAAAATCATAAGTTTCCTATTTTCTTTTAATTTACATTTATTTGTTTTTATCATAATTGGTATATGATAAAAGATGATCACCACCTTTCCCAAAATAGCCAAAGTCTTCTAATTTTAATTTATTTGATTTAGATAATAAATGGAATAAACTCATTTCCTTTCCCACTACACCCACACATACAATCCTATATTCCTTTTCTTTTTATTTTATTTTTTTTCTAATTAATTCAATAAATCTAAATAAAAGATATTACAAGTGTGTAGAAAGTTCTACACATGTGCACCATGCTACCATGCACTTGCACACACTAAATCACTAGGGTACATCACTACCTACCATGCACCTTAGTGCATTCAACCAAATCTCAACTAATCACATTTTAGAATAAAAATAAAAAAAATATCATTTAACAAATAATTTCATAGAAATTCTACCAAAAAATTCTAACAATTAAATGAAATAAACAAACAATTAAATAAAATAATCACACACTTAACAATTAAATAAAATAAATCACAACACTGAACAATTAAATAAAATAAAACACAAAAAATTTAATATCTAAAAAAAATTTTTGGTGCACTACAAAAACATTTTCTAATTAATTTTTACCATGTTTTACAAAATAAAGCATATATAAAAATTAATGGTATAGAAAACGCAACAAAATAACCTAAAATTGCTAATAATCACATAAAACTCAATATGCTTCATAAAAACATGAAATCCATCCAATTACTCAAACACATCAAATAATTAAATTTTTAACATGTTCATGGATGAAAATAAAGATTACCAAAGCTCTGAGGCCACTTGTTGGGAAAAATTATACAGGATCTTGTTTATTTTCATGTAAATCTTATATTAAACAAATTAATATAAGAAAACCTAAAACATGTTTCTAAAATTGAATTCAAACATAAATAATGATAAGAACACTTACATTATACGCAGCAGAATAAATGAGTCCTTCCTTCAGTTACCCTAACCCTTGTATCCTTTCTGTCACAGAGTATTTGCAAGAAACATAATCGTTCTTCAATTTTCTTCACAGCCTTCCAAAGTATCCTTAGAATCACCTAGACTAGGGTGGGAAATTCTCAACGCATGAGATAGATACAGAGAGAAGAAGAGAAAATAATAATGAGGCTTAGAAAATGACTTATGTTTGTAGAGAGAATCTCAAACCGACTAGATCTTCTGGTCTTCTGAGAAACTTGTTTTTTAGAAATCTGATTTCAACTCTCACTTAAAATTCCTTTTATAAGCTCAATTAAGTCATTTATTTAATTAAATATTAATAAAATAATAGCCAATTATTAGCCCTAGGTCGAAATTCTCATGGGCTTTAGGCCCGTGAAATTTCTCATTTAATTATAAACCTGTTGGACTTAAAATCAAGGCCTTTATTGTTTTCTATTGATTAATTATTCAAATCCTTTATCAAATTAATTATTTATAATTTGAACCTTGATTTAAAATTATTTATTAATTTAGATACCAATTTATCTTAATTAATAAATCTGGCCTGATTTCTCTTTTCTTCTCTAAATTACAACTCTGTGAAACTATCCAAAATTGACCTGGTCAACTTTGATAATTCTAATTAATAATAAAATCAATTAATTAAGACTATCTAGATGATTTTATCCAAGGTACAGTGGGGACCATAGGCCTATGAAATCAACCTCCAATAAGTTATCATAAATCTAACAAATAAATTTACTAACTTACTAATTCCTCGTGACTCCACTAAAGACTCGGAATTGAACTCTTGAATTCATAGAATGCTCTATAATAAATATAGATACATTATTAATTATCCCTTTTTACAACCATAATTTTCACTCAATCCTCTATAGACGGTCTACAATGAGATGAAACTAAAATATTGTTTTACCCCTCATTGTATTTTATCCTTAAAACACTTAGTTCCTTGTAAATGATATTTCAGTAAACTAATATTAATGACTGAAATGAGATCTCTATCATTTAGCACATTGAACCAAACTAAAAGGAAACCATCGTTTCACTTCTTCATCAGGAGCTCTAGATGTTCATATCTATGATTAACACTCCCACTAAATTATACTATCGAGTTCTCAAGATGTAAGTATGGGCTAGTCCGTAGGGTAAGCTGGTAACGAACAAGTCAAAGAACTCAAATAATACAATCAGTTAGAATACTAACCACTCAGAATTGAGATTTAATTGACCTATGGTAAACTATATGATATGACTAGAATAGATAATAACGGTATGTTTACTTATCCTATCTATTGTCAATATCGGTCATGTCCGATGCAACAAATACATCCAATCTTATCTACTTTGCTAATGTTCTAGAAAGAACATAACACTGCAATGTGTAAGTAGATCATAACGCAGATTGGCAAGTCAGTGTAAATCCTATGCACTGACTAATCTTAGGACTAACTTATTTTGAACATATAATGATAATTATATTCCACTGTGATTACGTCACTATAAATACGATAAGCTATATGCTCTAGATTTAATAGAAGTTTATATTAAACAAAGTGAAAAAATGTGAGCAAAGTGATTGACCAAGTCAAAAAATGATTTCTATTCTGTTTACCCAAAAAAAAATCATCTGATACCGTGGCAAGTCCAATACGCACGCAGGATGCGCGTGACTATTTAAGTGGGTACGTTCTGGTCGACCATTGACCAAAATAGAATTCACTCGATAGAAGGCATATTTTATGGGCGACCAGGCTGGTCGCAGTATATCAGATATATTTTATATAGATATGTAATCTCGCATTTATGTGATAATTATAATTTCCATTATTATTTGAGATACGCTTGTATTAAATGTAATCAAGGCCTACCGGCCCATAAAAAGATCCATCCATGAGCCTATAAATAAGACTAAAAGGGCTCATTTAGGGGATCTTTTGGGGGGTTTCTGGAGAGAGAGAATTATAATTTTACGACAATACTTTCTTTCTTTTATTAAGCTTGTGAAACTCAGTAAACCCTAGTTTACTGATCATAAGTTTTCATACATTAATAAGAACACTAAGTGGACGTAGGTCATTACCATCTCTAGGGCCGAACCACTATAAATCTTGGTATCATTTATCTTTTTGTCTTGAATTCATCTCATTTCTATCGTTTTACTTGACTTCATGTCGTTGACCAAATCAATGGTCAACATTTTGGTGTTTTCATTCAGAGCTTAACTCAAGACCTCCAAAAATAAAAATGGCAAAAACAACTAGGAAAACTGGGCAAACTTCTGGTACCGCGCCAACTCAACCTCCTCCACAAGTGGAATTGGAAGAGGAGAAGATGGATGCTGAAACTTTGAGAAGACCCTGATGGTGCTGCAAGAAGAATTAGCCATTTTGAGGGCTAATCAAGAGAATGTGGCTGAAACAGTGGTGTTGCAGCATAAGGAGATTGATAGGCAGCGCTGAATGAGTGGCAGACTAACATGGACTGCCGGCAAATAGATGCCACTGACGCCCTAGAGGCAGCCATTCAATTGGCCCAGGGACAGCCTGGGCCTACCTCCCAACCAGGTTAGCCACCTAGTACTCACCCACAGCAGAATCCACAATCAGATCATCCCCAGCATCACCACAATTCTCCACAACCGGCAAACCCTCAGAGGGCAGAACAACCTCTTGCTGCTCAACAAAAGAGTCCATTCTAGGATCTTGAGCAACAGCCACCCTCTCGCACTGGTCGAGATAATACCCAGCAACAAAGGCAGAATAGGGCCGAGCAGCGTTCTAGAAGCCTTAAACGCCAAACAGTTGAGGAACAAAACCCCTCGAGCAGAGGACAGTGTCCTTCCGCAAGTAGAAGGCAGGTGGAATCAGGCTTTGTGGTCAGGGGTCCCCCATGACATAATAATGCACGGGGACCTACCAACCAATGCAGGCCTCCACCTACCTATCAGGACATTCCAGCAGGGAGAGAGGGAAACAGTGCGAACAGCTGGTTGCACCATCATCGGTCACAATTTAGAGATGGACATGACTATAATGAGGCATATTCTGGCAGGAGGAATGCTGGTCAGCGACAAGAAGAGAGGGGTGAAGAGCAGAACCCTCCGTCAAGGGAGAACCGACCAGTAAGCCGAAATGTTGGGGGGAATCCCAAACAGCCCAACGTCTTTGATCGACTGGGCGCGAGCGAGCAAAGGCATAGGCAGGAAGATCTGAGGGATGTCGTCAATGATAGAAGGGTAAGACACGATGAGTATTTCCCCCCAGCACCGGTTGCACCAACAGTACCAGATGTCATACAGGCCTAGCTCGATGCTTTAAATCAGATCGTCCAACAACTAGTTGGGAATTGAACACCTCATATTGAATTTGATCGGAGAATGGGCACTCCATTTGTGCAAAGAATTGCAATGTCAGAGACTCCAAGCAATTTAAAAATGTTGTTCTTGCCCAACTTCACTGGATTAGAAGATCATGCATCTCATGTTAACAAATTCAAGATACATATGGACATCCAGAAGGTGTCAGACGATGCTCGGTGCAGAATTTTTCTGACAACTTTATCTGAAATTGCTCAGAAGTGGTTTTTTAAATTCCATCTGGCTAGTATAGTCTCTTGGGAACACTACAACAAAAAATTTCGTTTGCGTCAGTTTATAACTGCCACAATTGAATTTTTGCATCAATTTTATATGTGACGCGGAATCCCATGACGCAAAAAAGACTGGCATTTGCGTCAGTGGGGCACTGCCACAAATGCTAATTTTTGACAGTGTCCCATTGACGAAAACTCTAGTCTTTTTTGCGTTAGTGAAGCACTGCCACAAATGTTAAAAACGAGTTCTTTTTTGCGTCAGTTGGGAACTGTCACATAAAGTATTAACCAGGGAAATTGCAAATTTTTATGCCAATTTCCCTGGCCTATTTTGATAAAAAAAATAGCAGCAGAAACAGAAAAACAACAGTATACATTTTTTGAACATTTATCTAAAGTTAACATTTGTGATCAAAACTACAAAAGTAATTAAGATTTCAAAGTTAATCTATGTATATACTCGTGTGTTCTAAATTTCTAAGTATTAAACCTACTTAAACTAAAATTTCCTCACCAACTTGCTTATTCGCTAACTGAGATACGACATAATTGATTCAATCCACTCATCCCGTATCTCGTTGATTTCGTCAGTCGAGTATGGTGTCGTATTCGTAAACTAAGTAAAAAGTATTTAAAATAATAAGTTAGAAATCATCCAAATAAAATCATGAATGATAGTTTAAATCAAAATTAAAAGGTAAAATAATACCTCATTTTTCAAGTAGGTATTTAGTCTAGGCTGTGAAATCAACTCTCTAGCAAACTTCATAATGTAAAAGTCACACTCGGTTGGCCTAGTCTGGTTTCGACACTATTACAACATAGTTATCCAAATTTAAGTATTATATTTAGCAAGTTATTATAATAAAAATATGTCAAAAACATTAATACGATAAGTAATATAATTTACTTACCTTGGGAACACAAACTTTTAGATTGATTGACTCTTTTTGTCTTCGGTGTGTCTCATATTACTTAGTCTTAAAACAAAATTGGGCAGCATTTCCCCTATTTCTATCATATTTCCCAAAATTTAAATAAACATATATTCATCACATAAACACAACAAACCAATTAATCAATAAAACATGCATAATTACAGTCTTATATCACCACAGCACATAGTCCCATGACCTATCTCCACTATTTTATAATTCACACATTCCACTAAGTTCAATATCTTAATTATACATTAAGGTTTAAAATATTATCTCTAATATAAAATCCTCCAAAGCTTGATCTCACCAACAAAGTTGTCAACAAAATACCTACTCAAATATAACAATAAACAAAAAAAAAAAAAAAAATGTTGACAAAATATAAAGAAAAATATATTAAAGCTATATTGTAACTAAATAAACAATAAATTGCTTAAATAAAACAAATAATTTGTTATATGTACTCATTTAAATAAACCCAAAATAAATATTTTTTTTAAAAAAATTTAACAAATCACATAAAAAATGGACTATAAATATCCTAACTAAATCAATAATAAAATATAATTTAAAGAAAACAAATAATTTAATATATACATATTTAAACAATTAAATCCAAAATTTAAAAAGTTAACAAAATATAAACAAAAATTTACTCCAAATATTCAAACTAAATAATTAATAAATTAGAACTTATAAAAAATATATACATTAATATATATATACTCATTTACATAAATAAATCTAAAATTAAATTAAATTTTAAAAAATTGAAAAAGTTAACAAAAAATAAAGAAATTATAATAAAAAAAACTCTAAAAAAATAAAATATTAAAATGCAAAGTTTAAACCTAAAACAATTAAATAATCATTAGTATAAAACTATCCAAAAATTAAAAAAATCTGAAATACAGTCAATTTATAAAAAAAAATCACAAAAATTAAATTTAAATGATAAAAATTAATAAAATTGCACTTACTTGTGGTAATTGAGCAATGTGGGTTCTTAAAGTAGAAAACCCCAAAAGCTAAGAAAGTTTATGGGTTTTCAAATAATAATCTTCAAAATTTCAAAATCTAAACAAAATTTAAAAAAAAAAAAATTATATATAAGGTTCATAAACATATATATATATTTATATATCATTATTTTTACATTAAAAATGAAAAAAAAAGGTAAAAACTTACCAAATGGAGGGAAAACTCATTGGGGGCGCCGCTGGTTTTCTCCAAATATATTTTTTTTTTTTGCAGAAAGTTAGGTTTGCATAAGGGGCTGTCTCAGGGACGAAAGGGGTTTATTCATTTAGCGGGTCGTTACTGTCAGTGGGCCACTGACGCAAACGGTCCCGTTAACAGCGTCAGTGACCCACTGACACAAACAACCTCGTTCAACACCGTCAGTGTATGTTATGGCGCAATGGCCTCCGCATTTGTGGCAATGCCCAACTGCCACAAATGCTAATTCTAGGTCAACTGCGTCAGTCAACTACGTTGACTGACGCAATTGACTGACACAATTGCCCTTTTTTGTAGTAGTGGAAATGTTCGTAAAGGAGTTTTATGGACAGTTTTATGTTGGTCGGGTACATCCAACTGAGGCCAATCAGCTGGTCGAAATCCGCCAGAAGGTAGGAGAAACCTTAAAGGGGTATGTTCAACGCTTCATGCGAGCAGCTGCTGGGGCCAAGACAGTTGGTGATGAAGGGAAGATGATGATTCTTACTGCTGGGGTACGGCGCCACTCATCTCTTTGGAACAATTTGCGGAAGAATGGAGTCAAGAGTACTTAGGAATTTCTAGATCGAGCTGACAGGTACATTAAGCTCGAGGAGGCCATCGCTAATGAAGGGAAGTCTCCTACAGACGACCAGGGCCCAAAAGAATCTCCCGCCAAAGCTACCAATGAGTCTGGGAAGACCAATGGCAACGAAAAATATAATGGGAAGATTGGGTGGGGGGGAGGGAGAACCATGAGCCAACGACATCTGATAACCAACGCCCGAAACAAAACAGATACGAGTCGAGGTTCACCAATTATACAGCCCTGGTCGATAGCCGAGCGAATGTGTACTAGGCCACTCACACTACTGTTCCCTTCAGGTGACCAGCCCCAATCAGGATAGTATTTCCAAGAAAGATACTACCAAGTTTTGTCGTTTTCATAACGACTATGGCCATGACACCAATGAGTGGAATCAGCTTAAGGATGAGATTGAGTTTCTTATTAGACAAGGACACCTGAGGAGGTATGTGCGAGCCGCTGGAGGTTCTCAGCGAGAGGCTCAAGGAGCCAACGAGCAGGCACCTGTACGCCAACGTCGCCCCCTTTACAGCCAGCTCTAGTTGCTGGTACATTGCTGACCATCTGCGGAGGACCACACATAGCAGGTGATAGTGGGAAAGCAAGGGAAAGATATGCCCAAACCTTACGTCATGACTAGGATATTGAAATGTTGAATGTAGAGGAGAGAACTCCCAAAAAAGCTCAAATAGAAGAAGAATTAATAACCTTCTCCGAGCTTGACACTCAGCATGTTCGATTTCCTCATTCAATTCCTCTGGTCGTGGATATCCAGATCTCCAATATGATGGTCAAGTGGGTGTTAGTAGATACAGGATGCTCAGTCAACATTTTGTATAAATCTTCACTGGAAAGAATGAAACTATTAGTGCAAGATGTGGAACCATGCAACTATACCATTTATGGTTTTTCTGACGAAGGGCTCGCACGAACTGGGTCGATCAGGCTTCCAGTCACATCAGGGACTGCACCTGCGAACAGGGCATTACTCACTACTTTCATAGTAGTTGATTGTCCTTCTGCATATAATGCAGTGATTGGAAGGCCTATTTTAGTCGACCTGCGAGCCGTGACCTCAGTCTGGCACTTAGCCATGAAGTTGCCAACCGATGCAGGAGTGGGATGCGTGTTGGGAAACTAGCGAGAAGCACGGGAATTTTATAATTCCTTGATTACCAAGGCAAAGAGAGGTGGATCGGGGGAAAAAGCAGAGAAAAGGTTGTTGGTAAATGAAGTACAAGCCCCATCAGGTGAAAAGTTGACCAAATAGGGTGTTGCCCAAAGTGATGATAGAGACTTAGATCCTCGCTTTGGGGATTTCAAAGAAAATTTTGGACCCATGGAGGACCTTGAGGAGGTCCAATTAGAAAAGGTAGATCCAACCAGGGTTGTGAAAGTCGGTAAAAGCTTAGAGACAACAACAAAAAACAAACTGGTGGAATTTTTTAAGGAAAACTAGGAGGTGTTTTCCTGGTCGCATAAAGATATGGTTGGGATAGACCCAGTGGTGTTCAGCCATGTCTTAAATATAGACAAAAAAAATTCACCTGTGCAAAAAAAAAGAAGGCATCTCGACAAAGACAAATCGAAGGCCCTAAAAGATGAAGTCGAGAAGCTGAAGGAAAATGGATTCATTAGGGTAGCATTTTATCCATCTTGGGTCTCTAATCTCGTACTGGTTCCCAAGACGAATGGCAAGTGGAGGACGTGTGTGGATTTCACAAACCTTAATAAAGCCTGTCTGAAGGATTGTTTCCCACTTACAAGGATCGACCAGCTGGTCGATGCTACATCAGGGCATGAGATTTTATCATTCATGGACACATACTCTGGGTACAATCAAATTAGTATGCATCCAGCGACTGGTCAACCATATGTTCAAAGAGTTGATCAAAATTAGCATGGAAGTATATGTCGATGACATGCTGGTTAAGTCGAAGAAATCTAAAGAACACATCGAGGACCTTTGAAAATTCTTCAACATCTTGAATATTCCTTTGGCGTTGGGTTAGGAAAGTTTTCGGGATTCATTTAAAACTCGCGAGGAATCGAAGCTAATCCTAAAAAGATTCAGCCCCTGATCGAGATGCAGTCTCCTGCCAAGATTAAAGATGTTCAAAGCCTAACTGGGAAGATCGTCGACCTAAGTAGATTCATATCCAAGTCAACGGACAAGTGTATCCCATTTTTCAATCTACTCAGGGGAACCAGGAAGTTTGAATGGACAGAAGAGTGCGAGCAGGCTTTTTAGGTGTTAAAGTCCCACATGTCACAACCACCAATCTTGTCTAAACTGATTAAAAAAGAAACTTTGTTCATCTATTTGGTGTTATATTATTTTATATAATATAATGTTAGATTAAATAATGTGACAAAATGTGATTTGTCACACCTTGTAACATATTATTGAGAGTCACAAAAATTAGACACATGTGTGTGCCCAAATGTGACATATTTTGGAGTTACAAAATCAGGAACAAATTTGTAACTCACAAAATATTACCCTATAATGTGTATATTATATGTTACACAATTGAGATTGGATTTCACAAAGCCATGATGAAATATGGCTGTTGGAGACATGGTTTTAACTCCTAATAGGTGTTTGGAGGTTACAAAATCATGCGGGAAAGGATTTGGGACATTTTGGAATGTTTTGGAAAAATGACTTTTTTGTGGTGAAAATGGCATGTGGCCGCGGCCACTGAAAAGCCCTGGCTGCAGCCAGTGAGGCTGACAACCTATTTGGTTTTTTAGTTTTTCCAAATTGAACGATTTTAACATCCCAAATAACTCCCAAATCTCCATTTTAATTCCATAAACATCCAATTAAACATTGGTAACAACCATGGTGGTTGGTGGAATTTGAAATTCAAAGGGGTATCTCAAACTCTATAAACAGGATCCTAATGCTCACTTGTAAGATACACCATTTTCCATCCACAAAGCACTTGGCTGGAAAATACACCTTGAGGCTTGATTATTCCAGAAAGCATTTCCAAAAATCTATGAGAGATCCCTTAGTGCTTGAGTTAGGGGGAAATAAGCTTTTGGACAAAGGTTTTAAACCTTGTTCAAGTTGGTGATCCCCAACCCTCTTCACTTAGGTTGTGTAAGTGAGAGTTTACTATTGTTTTGTTCTTACATTTTTTTCTCTATTGCTTTTCTTCTTATTTTCATTTTCTATGTACTTGTAACTTTTGTTTAGAGTTGTAATCTTCTTTTCTTTTGTTTCAAATACATTTCCTTTACTTGTAATCTTTTGTTTAGAGTTGTATCTTTCACCATTCTCTTCTTCTCCTTCTTCTTCTTCCTTTTCTTTGTTTGTTTGTATTTTCAGTTATAGAGTTGTAACACTCTTTTTAATCAATCATCTTGTCCATCGTATTTTTTGCATAGAGTTGTAATATTTCTTACCATTTCCATTGAAATAAAATATATTCTCTAACAATCAAAAGCGTAACCCTTTTTTGTTTCAATGGAAGGGGGGACCATCAAGACCATGAACCAAGACTTAGTGAGGTTGGATAGGTTTGATGGATCCAATTTCATTAGGTAGCAAGACAAAGTGAAGTTCCTTTTGACAACCCTCAAGACAGCCTACATCCTTGAGTCATCCTTGGCACCTCTAGCCGATCCATCCGACAAAGATACTCCCGAGGAAGTGGAGAAAAGAAGGAAGAGAGAAGAGGACAACCTTCTTTGTAGGGGTCTTAATGCTCTATCCGATAGGCTATATAACCTCGATACCAATACCAAATCCACAAAGGAGATTTGGGATGCCTTGGAGAGTAAGTACAAGGCCGAGGAAGAAGGTACAAGAAAGTTCTTAATTTCTCAATATTTTGAATTTTCTTTCATTTATGGGAAAACTCTTTTACCTCAAATTCATGAGTTACAAGTGATTGTAAACAAGTTGAAAGTTCTCAAGATTGAGCTTCCCAAAGACTTCCAAGTTGGTGAAATAGTGGCAAAATTACCACCAACTTGGAGGAGCTATAGGAAAAGAATCCTCCATAAGAATGAGGATTACACTTTGGAAGAGATCCAAAAACACATTAGAATTGAAGATGAATCGAGAATAAGAGACAAGGGTGTGAATGAGTCTAAAGATGAGACTTCCAAGGCCAATGCGGTTTCACACAAGCATGCAAAGGGCAACAACAACAACAAAAAGGGTAGTGGGAACCCTTTAGGTCCAAAGAAAGATCACGGACAATTCAAAGACGTGAGAGGTCATTGTTTTGTTTGTGGAAAACTCAGGCACCATGCTAGAGTATGTAGGTACCAAAAGGACCCACATTAGAATGAGGTAAATGATATAGAAAAGGAAGAAGAGATCCTAGCATGATTACCATGTTTATGTGCCTTGTTGGGAAAAAATTTATTTTGTAATAAAGCTTGTACTCTTGAAAGCTATCAATAAAATTAAAGTATTATTCTATGATACTTCTTTATTTTTCTATGAGACATTTGTGAGAGACATTAACAAGATTCCAAAATAAACGTGTTAAAATAATAGCTAAGAGTGTAGACCTATTATTTCATAATGTGATGATCTATTTGAGAAATTCTCACATTATATTTGTGTTCACATTTTTATGTTGTGAAATACATAAAAGAAAGAGACTAAGTAAAAGTTGCTTTGAAAGAAGTGTGTCTTGCTTTAGCAAGTAAATGAATCAAGATAAGCATTGAGGTTTTTTATCTTGATCTATTGAATGTTTATCATGTAGCTTAAGGACTCATGATGAACTTTGATAATCATAGGTCTAGATTTATCTTGGAGGATAAATGACTTATTAGAAATGAAGAGATTTCTATTTAAAAGTGATATTTTATTGTCACTATGTGAGAAATGTGGGGGTGATGCTCCAAAGTTAATAAATTTATTTTGTTTTTAATTAATTGATTAATTTGGTCATTCTATCAAATAGGTGATTTGGAATTCCACATTCTAAATCACATTGGCTATATATGTATAGAATGAACAAATCTAGACATGTTTGGTGTCTAAAGTCATTGTTTGTAATATTTTGATTCAATAAGGCATCAATTTAAAACAAAAAGGAGAATTTTAGAAACAAAGAGGTTTCTATAATTAATATTCAAGGAAAATGTTTATCTTGGATATAAAACTATAAAATAGTGGGGGTGTTGACTATGGTCCAAATCACTATTTTAAAGGGGTAACTATTTTAATCAAACTATGGCTAGCAACAAAGTTTGAATAAAATAATGAGAGTGTCTAAGTATGCATACATGAGAAAAGATATGATTCAAATTGAATCATTTCTACATCTCAAGGGGTGGGACTTAGACTCCCTAAAGAGATCACGGTTGATGGTAACCTATCACTAGTCACCAAACTAGTATTAGGTTCAATAGGTAATAACAAATCAATCAAGTGAATAGTAGTAGTACTCAAATTTTGTCCCATATGAGATATGAGACTAGTGTGTTACCAAAATGAGGGTTAAAACCGAAAGGTTTTTTAATAGAACTCAGTCTTGAAAAGACAAGTATTTTAGGGTAACAAAATATTGTAAGAGTTCTACCTATATAGACCTAAGGGTGGTGCTGCCCCCCATGAGAATTGGGAGTCATTCTCAAGAAAAGTCTATGAATGGAATGTGCACATGGAAATTAACGGTGAAAAAGCGAGACATTTAGGTCTCAAGTGAACACAACAAAGATGTGTGTGTTATCAAGGGATAGTGGTTCAATGCTTCGGCAAACAAATTTTCAACAAACTTTGTGATAATTACACTAAGGTAAAATTCAAGTCGAAAGACATTTTACTTTATGCACCAATGCAAATGTTTCTATAGAGAGTGATTATTTAATCAAGTGGGGGGATATTATAATTTAATATAATGTTTGATTGATTAAATAAGTGTTACAAAAAGTGATTATTTAATCTAGTGGGGGAATGTTATATTATTTCATATAATATAATGTTAGATTAAATAATGTGACAAAATGTGATTTGTCACACCTTGTAACATATTATTGAGAGTCACAAAAATTAGACACATGTGTGTACCCAAATGTGACATATTTTGAAGCTACAAAATCAGTTACAATTTCGTAACTCCCAAATATTACCCAATAATGTGTATATTATATGTTACACATTTGAGATTGGATTTCACAAAGACATGATGAAATATGGCAGTTGGAGACATGTTTTCAACTCCTAATAGGTGTTTGGAGGTTACAAAATCATGTGGGAAAGGATTTGGGACATTTTGGAACGTTTTGGAAAAATGACTTTTTTGTGCTAAAAATGGCCTGTGGCCACGGCCTGGGGGACAGAAGCCAGTGGCCACGGCCATTGAAAAGTCCTGGCCACGGCCAGTGAGGCTGATAGCCTATTTGGTTTTTCAAGTTTTTCCAAATTGAACGATTCTAACATCCCAAATAACTCCCAAATCTCCATTTTAATTCCATAAACATCCAATTAAACATTGGTAACAGCCATGGGAGTTGGTGGAATTTGAAATTCAAAGGGGTATCTCAAACTCTATAAATAGGAGCCTAATGCTCACTTGGAAGACACACCATTTTCCATCCACAAAGCACTTGGCTGGAAAATACACCTTGAGGCTTGATTATTCCAGAAAGCATTTCCAAAAATCTGTGAGAGATCCCTTAGTGCTTGAGTTAGGGAGGAAATAAGCTTTTGGACAAAGGTTTTAAACCTTGTTCAAGTTGGTGATCCCCAACCCTCTTCACTGAGGTTGTGTAAGTGAGAGTTTACTATTGTTTGGTTCTTACATTTTTTTCTCTATTGCTTTTCTTCTTATTTTCATTTTCTATTTACTTGTAACATTTGTTTAGAGTTGTAATCTTCTTTTCTTTTGTTTCAAACACATTTCCTTTACTTGTAATCTTTTGTTTAGAGTTGTGTCTTTCACCATTCTCTTCTTCTCCTTCTTCTTCTTCCTTTTCTTTGTTTGTTTGTATTTTCAGTTATAGAGTTGTAACACTCTTTTTGATCAATCATCTTGTCCATTGTATTTTTTACATAGAGTTGTAATATTTCTTACCATTTCCATTGAAATAAAATATATTCTCTAACATTTGGTAGTCACCGATATGCAGCTAGTGATGTTTTGATCAGAGAAGAAGACAACGTTCAGAAAGCAGTATATGATGTGATCAAGAGGTTAGTGGGAGTAGAATTGTAGTATCCACCCATTGAAAGGTTAGCCTATTTCTTGATTCTGGCCTTAAAGAAGCTGCGACCTTACTTTCAAGCTCACCCCATCGTGGTGCTCAGCGACCAGCCATTACAGCAAGTCTTGCAGAAACTAGAAGTCGCTGGTCGGTTGTTAAAATGGGCAGTAAAACTGGGGTAGTTTAACATTTCTTATTCTCCACGAGCATCTATGAAAGGACAAGCCCTAACAGACTTTATCGTAGAATTCACCGGGATCCTAATTGGTGAACCGATGGAAGAAATGGAAAGTCAAAATCAAAATCCTTCCAGGAAGTTGTTCGTAGATGGCTCTTCCAATGAGCATAATGTAGGAGCGAGTTTGATATTATCACACCCAAAGGAAATCGGTTCCATTCTACAATCAAATTCGACTTTACAGCGTCAAACAATGAAGCTAAGTACGAAGCCTTGCTCGCAGAATTAAGACTAGCTAAGGACATGGATATAAAGTCTCTGGAAATATATAGCGATTCCCAGCTAATAGTTAATCAGATTACGGGGGAGTATCAGGCTAGGGGCTCAAGATGGTGGCTTATTTGAAAAAAATAAAGGACTTATTGGCACGGTTTGAAAAGTATACTCTCCAACAAGTTCCTCACAATCAGAACTCGAATGATGATGCTTTAGCCAAGTTAGCAAGTGCTAAAGATGCTGACACCTTGAACATAGTGCCAGTTGAACACTTGTCGACACCAAGCATTTGAGCAGAAGAGTCTTCACTGATTATTCAAGTGACAGACACATGGATGACTCCTATCGTTGAATATCTCGAGTAGGGATTGCTACCAGCAGATAGAAACAAGGCGAGGATGCTTCAGAGACAGTCAGCTCGATTTATTATGGTCGACGATATTTTGTATAGAAGATGATACTCAATGCCTTTGTTGAGATGTGTTTCTAAGGAGGAAGCCAAGGAACTAATGCAAGAGATCCACGAAGGCTTCTGTGGAGATCATGCTGTGGGCAGAGTTTGTCGAAGAAGATCTAAAGGCAAAGGTATTTCTGGCCTACCATGAATGAGGACTCAATGGATTTCATTCGAAAATGCGACAAGTGCCAAAGATTCTCCAAGATACCGCGAGCAGCCCCAAATGAGCTTAAACAGATGCAAATCCCGTGACCATTTGCAGTTTGGGGGATTGATTTCATCGGGTCTTTACCCACAGGAAAAAGGAATGTCAAATTTGCAGTTGTTGTTGTTGACTACTTTACAAAGTGGGCCGAAGCTGAGCCACTAGCAACAATAACGACCAAGAAAGTTTTCGACTTTGTTGTCAAAAACACTGTGTGTCGATATGGGTTGCCAAGGAAAATTTTCTCGGATAATGGCACACAATTTGACAGTGACCTTTTTACTAATTTCTAAGAGAGGCATGGGATTATAAAAAGTTTTTCATCGGTAGCTCATCTGCAAGAAAATGGACAAGTTGAAGCTATCAATAAGACTCTGAAGGACACACTAAAGAAAAGGCTCGAAGAAGCAAAAGGTACATGGCTAGAGCAATTACCAGAAGTACTTTGGTCATATAGAACATCTCATCGAACAGCAACATGCCATACTCCATTTTCCTTAGCTTATGGGTATGAAGCCATGTTGCCTGTTGAGCTCAACCCACCATCACATAGAAGGCTAACATATGATAAAAGCACTAATGATCAATTATTGATGGAGTCCTTAGACTTGATCGATGAAAGGCGCGAGCAAGCTCAGCTTCAAGTAGCAACTTACTAGCAAAAGGTCGCTTGATATTTTAACTTTAAATTACGAGAAAGAAAGTTTAACGTGGGAGATTTGGTACTTAGAAGAGTTTCCCTTAACACTTGTGATCAAGCTGCTGGAGTGCTCGGACCAAACTGGGAAGGTCTGTATCAGATTGAAGAAATTCTTCAACCAGGCACATATAAACTTGCTCGCTTAAGCAGAGATCTCATTCCTCGATATTGGAATGGAGAACACCTGCGCAAGTATTATCAATAAATAGTTGTTTTTAAAGAATTGGCTTGTATTAATTTCACTTTTTACAAGTTTATGAATAAGGGCTAGTCAATTATCTGACTGGTCACTTACAAGTGTAAGATCAATTTTTGTTCGCTCGTATAGACACGATTTTGTCCATTTATTATGAGAAATAAAAGGAACTGTGTGCAGCCAGTTATTCTTGCCAATTATTGTATTTATTGCAAGTATTTTCTCATTACGTGTGTTTTTTTGATATATTACCATCTTTTATTATGAGTACGCAAGCAGTAATGTTCGAACAGGACTTGTTCATGGAAAGTCATCGAGAACCGTCATCGAGAACCCTAAGCTCCTCAATCACTTGGGGGGCATATAAGATACTAAGCAAGCAAAGCATATCAACAGGCATACGTAAACACACGAGCAAAATAAGGAAAAGCATACTACGGTACTTAGAGTATTATTAAAAAAAAATTAGTTTAAATTTTGTAAAATCAAAACAAAGTGTTATGCTAAGTTCGGTCATACGAAAAAATGTTATAATAATAGCAAATATTAGAATATCAAAATGAAATGTTTTACACCGCGAGCAGTTACTGCTCTGATGTAAATTAATAAATTAAAAGGATAGCTACCTTGAGCAGAAAAAATGTCTTAACATTGTGAATCGTGGTTCGCATGTTCCAGTTACAAATACAAAAAAATATATATAAATATATCACTGAGCAACCGCAGGATCTGGCTGGAATTGTTGGTCGATGGTGGTCCCTGAATCCTCTTCAGCGGCTTCAGTGCTAGTCGCCAAGGAGATTTTAGAAGACTCCTGAGCTTTTTGTTCCTCCGCCAGACGAGCGGCACGCTTGGCCAGTTCAGCATGCTTTACCTGCTTAGGATGATAGTCAAAGTTTGCCTCTAGATTGTTCTTCCAGAACAAGTAGAAGCAGTTGAAATTCGCTCCTTTGAACTTCTCCAGATTGCGAGAATTGGTTCCCTCGAGCAGTTTAATTCGCTCCTCCAGCTCAGCAGTTTCCTTCCGGCTGATCACCAGGTCCTCTTGGAGTTTGGTGGCCTCTTTGAAGTTAATCTCTGAAGCCTCCTTAAACTTCTCCTTGACAGTAGTAATTTTGACCACCGACTCTTGGAATCTCCTCAGCTCCTCGCTCAGGTCGGCAACTCTGGCCTTGGCTGCCTTAATCTCTTCAGCATGTTTGGCCTCGACTGCCTTCATCTCCTCGACATATCTGACCTCAACCGCCTTGATCTCCTCAGCAAATCTGGCCTTGGTCTCCTCAGCTCGGCGCTAGCTGTGTCCTATGGTAAGGATACCCTGCAAACAGAAAAAGAAAAGTAAACCAGTCAGGGGCTATTAAAGAAAGTGTTGTTCGATTAAATAAAAAAGAAGAAACACACTTACGTTGAGGACTTCAGACAATCCGCGGCTGATTACCTGGCTGTTTGGTAGCGAAGGAAGATGCTAGAAGATTTCCTGGCTACGGCGGTGCTTTTATAGCCTTTGCAGATTCTTATAAGTAGCGTTGAAGGCGCTACTCAACAGGTCGTTAGCCGAGGGTCTCCTCGCCTGCTCAGGGGGAAGGCTATTGCAATGAGGAGGAGGAGGAGGCGTCATATTTCCAGAAGGAGTGGACATTGGGGGAGGCGCATGAGGATCCTTTGTTCGAGCTTTTTTCTTGGAGGGATCGCTGCTGCTCTCCCCTGGGTGCCTCTTGCTCGGTCTCTTTTTGCTCACAGGAGCTTCGGTGTTGGTGTATATGTCGAAGGCTTCCTCAGAAGGCATGACTGCAAGATAAAAATAATCGACCAGACAATATGATTTAAAATTTCAAGGAAATAATGAAAAATGGAAATTCTAAGTAATATACTCGAGCTATTATTACTAGTCGATATATTATTTATAGAACTACTGCTACACTTACTCTCTGCCTCAAAAAAGTCTGAATTAAAATTACTAGTCGTAAATTTAAAGTTGCCTTCCATGTCAAATAAATGACAGGGGGTTGGCAAGCTATCTAAAAGTGAAAAGTTAATACTGTTCTCGTCGGAAGAGTCGAGTACAGGTTCGGTGTACTCCTGAAGTTTTTGCTTGCCTCTCCTATGGTGGGTAGGGGCAGCAGCAGCCTGAGGGTTGGTAGAGGGTTCCCGGATGGTCACTCCCATTTCCCACCGTCTCGGGGATTGTGACACATCCTGCTGCTGCTCGAGGATTTCCTCTCCAGTAGCACTCCCCGCGATGGACTCCCTCACTTCCTAGTGATCTGCCAAAAGGCCGACCAGCCTTAGATTGCTCTCGGTGACCAGCTCCTTGACGCTCTTCTCAATATTCGTAATGCTGGCTAGAGTTGCAGCCCTCATCTCCATATCTGGAGTGGGATCTAGTCGGTACCATGGACCTAGACACAACATCAAGGTTCTAAGGACAGTGAAGGAAAAAAACCAATAAAAAGAAACGACCAGAGATTAAGAAATTTACCTCCTCGGGTGAAGGCCAAGTTATCGGCCACCAGGTCTGTCGTAAGGAAGTACCCCTGAAAGTACCCTCCTACTTTTGATTTGTAGGTGACGTCACTCAGGAATATGCGAGTAGACTCCTGGTGATAGAAATGAAAAAACCTCGTGTTGTTCTGGTTGGGGTTGGACTTGAGATCGAACAGGTAGTTGATCTCGTGTGGTGTGGGCACAGGGCACTTTTTATGGTTATAAAGGATATAGAGTGCTGATAGTACTCTATATCCATTGGGTGT
The DNA here is from genome assembly GCF_963169125.1 of Humulus lupulus. Classification (NCBI taxonomy): domain Eukaryota; kingdom Viridiplantae; phylum Streptophyta; class Magnoliopsida; order Rosales; family Cannabaceae; genus Humulus; species Humulus lupulus. Next base: position 213,602,760 of record NC_084797.1, on the reverse strand, counting down.
AATTTGGAAGGGAGCGACCTCGAAGTAATTGGCCACCCCTTGAAAAAATTCATGTAGGGGCAAAATTGCCCCTGCCTCAATGTGGAACGTCGACCAGGTGTTGAAGGCGCCTCCAAGAACGTTTGCCCATTGGTCAGAGGTAGGTTTGACTAAGGTCACCCCAGGAAGACCGTACTTCTTGAGGTACCTTGACACCATCCTAGTTGATATGACACTAGGAGGCGCGACATACCAATCAACTCCTGGTCGAAGGCCGTTGCGAGGCCGAGAATGGGTGCAACATTTACAGGTTGAGGATTATTTGAAGGACCCTCAGTGTCAGTTGCTGGATCGTTAAAACGAGAATGGGTGGTTTTCTTTTTCCTACGAGCTACGTGTTTAACACAACCCATGTGTGGCTATCGATTTGAAGAGCAGGTCGTGGAGTTTTGTTGAGAAGAATAAAAGTCAGAGAAAGGAAATGATGGTTGCTCTTGATCTTCGAACAACAACGCGAGAAGATCGTCGTCTATTGGCCTCTCACCTCTCTAAGGATTGTGCATAAATATCTGAGAAGACTAAGAGGAAATGAAAATCTACAACCAATAGATAGAAGAAGAGGAAGTGTAAGGATATCGCTGCTCGTGTATAAAAGTTAAGCTTTTGTACGACCAGCAGCATCCTAACGTAAACACTAAATAAATACGAGCAGTTTGGAAAAACGGATCAAAAAGTGGAAGTGAAAAGTTTTTTCAGGATAACTTTTCAACTCCGAAAAAAGGCGGGAAAAACCCAGTTTTTCCGAAAACAGTAAAATCGAACTTTCACTTCGATTTCAGGCCCTAAAAAAGTATTCCTGTTTCCCAAAATAATTTCTAAGCCTCACCTAATGTTTTTCACTACCTAAAATTCCTATTCTATCATGTTTCTACATACGAGCCCGATCACCCAAAAAAAATTCTCAAGAACATTAAGAACCCAAACTAGAAAACTTACAAAATTTATTCTAGATTGTATAATAGAGAAGACGAGTTCAAAAACTTACTTGGATTGCGGTTTTCAGAGAAATCACAAAGATGTTGCTCGGAGCTGATCGAACACATCTCAGATTGACGAAGCTTTCTGGGTTTTTCTTGGGAAGTTCTTCTGAGTTCTTGAGGAGAGAGAAGGATACGGTAAAAAGTGAAAAGTAAGAAAGGAGAGATATTTATACTGATCATGGTGCAGATAAAGAGGTAATAATTGGGGTGAGATTTCAATGCATTGGAAATCGTATTAGCCATCACAATATTTTTCAGAAACTGTAAAGGTCGGGATTGCTTACTTTTTCGAAAAGGTGCTAACAGATGTGATAATTCAGAAAAAAGCTGATCGAGTAAGTTTATCAAATGCCGGTCGCAATAAAATAAACTTGGGGGAAAATGTTTACCCAAAAAATATTCATCTGATGATGTGGCAAGTCCAATACGCACGTGGGATGTGCATGACTATTTAAGTGGGTACGTTCTTGTCGACCATTGACCAGAATAGAATTCACTCAGCAGAAGGCATATTTTATTGACGACCATGTTCGTCGTAGTATATCAAATATTTTTTATATAGATATGTAATCTCGCATTTATGTGATAATTATAATTTCCACTATTATTTGAGATACGCTTGTATTAAATGTAATCAAGGCCCACCGGCCCATAAGGAGATCCATGAGCCTATAAATAAGCTTGTGAAATGAATTATTATTTTACAGTAGTACTTTGTATCTTTTGTTAAGCTTGTGAAACTCAGTAAACCCTAGTTTACTGATCATAAGTTTTCATACATTAATAAGAACACTAAGTGGACGTAGGTCATTACCATCTCTAGGGCCGAACCACTATAAATCTTGGTGTCATTTATCTTTTTGTCTTCAACTCATCTCATTTCTATCATTTTACTTGACTCCATGTCGTTGACCAAATCAAGGGTCAAGATATTCTTTTATTGATAATATATGAGATTACAAAGAAATTGGGTTTTAATTAGGGCATAAAACCCCAACAAAAACATGCAAATTGGGTCGAATAGTTGAAAAGTAAAATAATGTGTCTTTATGAAATATTGAGAAATGAAATAAAGTTTTAAGTCCCACTGACGTAATTGAATTAAAAATCATAACATAGGTTCTTTCATTCTTGGCGCTCAACTAGATCGTTGTTCGTTCATAGGACACCCCACGTCATACGATTAGACGTTGGAACTCCTCACATCACTGCGCGTGCCAAGGAAAAACCCTACTGTTTACTTGAAAGGGGAAAGTAAGGGGTGATCTAAAAGCCCAATAAGGAAGTACAACAAATACAACTATATTAAAGAAAATGCAAGAAGAGCATGTATCGCAAATCAGGGCAAAACATATCGTCTTCATACTCATAGTTCATAATCATAAACGTAATCATAGTCATACATCACAATCACGCATCATAAACATACTCTTTGTGATCATGGCACCTCTATTGTCCATGTCACATCTTGAGGTAACCAGTAAAACATAAGCTAGTAAAACCTCATCTATGAGGTAAACAGGATCTCAGGTCCTTGAATAACCTCGGCTTGTTCGCCCTTTGAGTTACGTCATATCCTTAGTAACTCCTTTATTGCGTCGCGTTCAGCATGCTAGCAACCTTTTCTTTTCATTCTTCATACAAGCGTGTGTGTCATAGTTCACATAAAAACATAGAAATTACACATTCCATAGCATTTGACCTATCATAGCATATCGGAACTTAGAATTTAACTTTTCATAACACTTGGCTTATCATGACATATCAAAACTTAGAATTACACTTTTCTTAACACTTTATTTCTGGCAACATAACAAGGCAAACCTTTCATAGCATAAAACATAGAAAGTTCTATCTAACTTCCATACCTCAGGTCCAAGCAAGGTAAAGTGCGAAAACGTCACAACGAGTCTATAATCATATTCAAACGTTCATCTTTAAAATCACGTAAGAATACTCATGCCCAAAATACATGCACAAGTGGCACAAGATGCACTACAATTACAAACACACAATAATTCCACATAAAATCATAAAAGAATAATGTTATATCTACAAATCAATCCTTCATGGTTACAAAATAAAAATCATATGTTTGAACGTAAAAATACACTTGCATGTAACATGCATACGTGGGAGTGTTCTTAAAATTTAACGTTTGAAATCGATAATTTCTACATGCTTATCTCATTTCATTTTCTTAAAAAATTCAGCAATCATAATTTATTTACCACTTAATTATTACTTCATCATTTCTTTTAACCACATATTTGTCATTCAAAAACTTATTAAAAGAAAATCTAATTTTCTAAAATAATTCATTAGCCTTTTAATTTCTCATAAAATAATAATCTCATTTATTATTAAATAACAACTAAAAGAATATGGCAAAATTTGTAGTTACTTATAATTACCAAATAAATTTTTTGATTACTTTTAGAAACATAATTTTACTTATCAATAAAAAAAACGGCATGTTTATAAGTGTGAAGATACATATTTAAAGTGTGGAAAAATCACATTTTCATATATAAAATCTAAGACTTAAATTATTTTAGTATATGTTTTACTTATCTTCATTAAAAGACATTTTCTCATAATAAACCAAAAATTCCAGCAAGCATTTTATTTAATTAAAATCACATAATTGAATTTAAACCATATTATTTCACAAATTAAATAAAAAAAAAAGTTGCATGTTCATTATTTTGAATAAAAGCCTATTATATATCATGTGAAATAAAATGCCCCTTACTTATATAAAATCATAATATCATTTTGAAGCTTCTCTTGTGCATTTTAAAAATCATTTAATATCAACACCACCAAATAATTAAAAAAAAAAAAAAAGCAAGCTTATAATTATCAAAATTGCAACATTAATCATGTTAACACAGCCTAACATGTTTCTACCCTTGAATAATTCAATAATACTTTTAAGCATGCAAAATCATCATCAAAGTCAAACCAAACTTACACCATAATGCATGCTCATGTTGAATTCTATAATACCTAATAACATGAATTATCACAATTAACAACATGCTTATTAGCCCAAAATTTTAAAAAATAAGGTGAAGAGAATCAACAAAGTTCACAATCCTTTAATAAGGCACTAGTCTGAAACCTATAGCATGCTCCTATCTCTTATTGTTTCCAAAACCAAAACAAAACCTAGCATGCTCCTATGATCACCAAAGACAACATGTAATTCGATAGGATAAAAAAAAAAACCCAACAATACAAAATGGACCCCTAGGCCAAAACCCTATACTCATGGTCAAACAACTCAAATCTTTTTGCATGCTTACAAGAATATGAAAGAAAACAACACAAACCCTAAAACATACTCCTAGGTAGAATCACACATAGGGTTCAACATTAATATTCATCATTTAAACTCATCATGCTTCCTTTTAATAAAAAAAATAACCATCTCTCAAATCCATAAGTGTGATTATCAAAGTTCAAGAGAAATAATAAGAACCCTAAAATATGTATCCAACATAGCAACATAAAATAACAAAATAATGAAAATCCTCTACACATGCTTGGCCAAAACCCCATCAAAACAACCCATCAAAACTACAACCAACACCAAAGATCATAAACCAAGATTCATCACAACAACAATGCTAGAGATTTCCATTGCCTCCTTTGATAGGGATCAAAAACTCAAAACAAATGGCCACCCTCTTGAACAACCTAAAGTTTCGAATACACCACGCAAAAGAAGAAGAAAAAACAACATGATCTTAGATTCAAGAAGAAGTAGAAACTAACAAAACACCATGAATCAAATACTTACCGTAGGGATTTCGAACCCTAGCCTCCAATTTTCTAAGTTCTTGCAACAAAACCAAACCTATCATCACCATCATTTTGCCTTGCTTAGAATCAAGATGAAGAGGAAACAAAAAATGATGTGAACCTTAACCCATACCTTAGGATCCCTATCCTTGGCCTCCTCTTCTTTCTCTTCTCCTTCTCTTCTGCTTCACTTTTTCTTCTCTCCTTCTCTCTCTAAGATTCGGCCAACAATCCAAATGAACCAAGAGGTTTTCCTCCTCTTTCATTTTATCTTCCACATCTGAACCCTACTATCCTAGTGGGAATGGGAAACTTTCCCGAATCCAATCCCTCATTTCTTGCCTAAAATCACCCCATTTCCCTATCATTATCTAATTTTAATAAATTACAAATAAAAAATTGATATAGGATTAAAAAGGTAATTCCTCTCTTCCTTTTTCTCCATTCACACGCACCACCCTCACTCTCTCACTCTCTATACACAGGCAAAGGAGGCTTTTCACACTCCATCAATTCTCATTTACTAGCCCAAATAATAGCAAAACAATATTGCCATTTTCCTTAATGTAATGAAGTTCATTTCCTTTTCTTTTTAATTACTTAAATAAATAAAAAGAAATAATGCATAGGAAAATTATTTCACGCTCACTATGCAACCATGCACATGCACACACACAAGTGCTCAAGTGCATCTCTACTACCCATGCATCCTGGTATACAACCAAAGCTCATGAATTCACAAATAAAATAATTAAATAAAATAATTAACAAATTAAACTCACATAATTTCTACCAAACAATTCATACAATTAAAAATAATTTCCTAACACTTAACAATTAAAAATAAAATAAAGCACAAAATTAATTAAGCTAAAAAAAATTGATGTGCAACAATGAAGTCAAAGAAAGAGAAATCATCTAGTTCAAGAAAGTGTTGAAGAAAGTCCTTTTTTAAAATTATTTAGTTATTATTAAAATAAAAGTTTATTGTTGTTTGAACAGTTTCTTAGTTTGTTTCTTTTAATATTTTGAATTTTATTGCATGTATTAACTTTAGAATATTTAATGTATAATTTGATTTTTCCTGATTTTTCTTTAGACGTGCAATTAAATATTCAGACTTTAAAGACGCTTTCATTAAAACTGAACAGATGCTAAATAACTCAGAATTATTCAAAGTAGCAAAACTGCAAGGAAACAAAAGACAAAAAATTTCAAAGGAGGATGACACATATCTTTGGCATCTTAGACTTGGTCATATAGGTCTAGACAGGATAAACTGGTTAGCAAAAGATGGACCTTTGAGAGAACTAAGAGTTGGAACTCTTTCGATTTGTGAATCTTGTCCAGAAGGCCAAATGACCAAATGTCCTTTCTCAGAAAAAGGCAATAGAGCTAAAGAACCTTTGGAGCTTGTACACAGCGATTTATGTGATCCAATCAATGTTCAAGCAAGAGGTGGGTATGAGTACTTTATCACTTTTATTGACGATTACTCAAGATATGGTCATACTTACTTAATGCTTAGGAAATCTGAAACCTTTGGTAAGTTTCAAGAATTCAAAGCTGAGATCGAGAAGCAATTAGGCAAAACTTATTAAACACTACAATTTGATCGAGGTGGAGAATATTTGGATTTAGAATTCAAAGATTTCTTGCTGGAGCATGGTATTCTATCCCAACTCACAGCACCAGGAATGCCACAGCAAAATGGTGTTTCTGAAAGAAGAAACAAGACCTTGTTAGACATGGTCAAATCTATGTTAAGCTACTCTTCACTTCCTCTCTCATTCTGGGGATATGCACTTCAAATGGAAACTTACATTTTGAATGTAGTCCCATCTAAGACCATAAGTAAAATGCCACCGAAACTGTGGAATGGACACAAACATAGTTTGTACCATTTCCGCATTTAAGGCTGTCCTGCTCATGTTCTTATACCTAAATCAGGGAAACTTGATTCAAGGTCTGAAGTGTAAATTTTTGTAGGCTACGCTCCAGAAACAAGTTGCGGTTACTTTTATACTCCCAAGGAAAAAAAGGTATTCTTTTCAATAAATGCAATCTTCCATGAACAGGACTATATGAATAACTATAAACCTCGGAGCAAAGTAGTTTTGGAGGAACTCATAGTTGACAAGATTTCATCACCTTCATCTTCATCATTAAATGATAAAAGAAAAACCGAGAAGTCCACTATTCCTGGAAAAGAAACCTCAATGAAACATCGTAGTGGGAGGATTATGAGACAACTTGTTCGCTACGAACATGAGGCACTGTCCTTGTTTCTGATACACACAAGGATGATCCCTTAAACATCAAAAAGGAAATGGATGATCCTGAAAAGGAGAAATGGCAAGAAGTCATGAACCAAGAAATAGAATCTATGTATTCCAATTCTGTATGGGAACTTGTAGATCCACCTGAAGATGTCAGGCACATTGGGGTGCAAATGGATATACAGGAAGAAAAGAGGTGTAGATGGGAAAGTGGAGACTTTCAAAGCAAGGCTAGTAGTCAAAGGCTACACTCAGAGAGAAGGTGTTGATTATGAAAACACATTTATGTGGCCATGCTTAAATCCATTGGTGTAATGTCCCAAATTACCTAATAAGGCTTAGGGCCTTTATTAGGGGGTCATGATGGCAAATTATGGAAATTGTGTGTTTATGTGATATATATGTGTATCATTAGATGATTATGTGAGTGATATTATAATATGACTTGATATGCATGTTTAGGTGTATTAAATATGCACGTGGGCCCATTTCTTATCAGAAGGGCAATTTTCATAATTTGGCTCGTTATGGGTATATTTTGAGTATATGTGATATATGTGTGAGACCACATTATTATGTGGATATATTCGGATTACTCGGTAGGAGGCGATCCTAGGGAGCAAGTTAGTGGGAAGTCACAACGGGAACAATACTTGACTCAGGGTGAGTTAAGGGGTATTTTTGGGTATTTAGTACATTACCGGGATATTGGACAATGGGAATGAATATTCGAGGATATATTTGGAGTTAGTGAGATTAGGAGGGAGTTATGGAAATTTTGACTATTTTATCCTTGGGGATGTTCTTGGGTACCTCGAGCCTTAGGGTTTGCTTAAGGTTACTTGAGCCCTAAGTAAGCTAACATAAACAGAAAACACGTTCAACTCTTTCGTTCTCTCTCCTGTTCTCTCACTTTACGCTCGTTAGCATTTTTGAAGGAAACTCAAGTTTTAGGGCTCGAATTCAAGCAAGGTTAGAGTCATAACGATTCTAGGGAATATTAGAAGTTTGATAGCCTGAGGATTTAGCTGGAAAATGACTTAATCAAAGGTAATTTGAGCTTCATGTTTTTAAGTTTCTATTTCCTTAAGTTTCTTAAGTTTTTATTTGGATTTTATGGTTTGGTGAGTTTTTACCCACTTGAAAAGTGGGTTTTGTTGCCTGAGACGTTCTTGGGATGTTTTGACATTGAATTGTGGGTTTGGTTCGATTTTGAGGTGAGTTTTGGGAGGAATTGGATCAGAGAAATTTGGGTTTGCGGGTCACCACAACCCTATTCTTGGGCGCTATGACCCTCATGAACTAAGAAGACTGGGCGGTTTCCTGAAGCAAGGTCACGCCGCAGTGCCTGCTGGGCAGCGTCGCAGCCCGTGTCCAGAGAATTTAGGCATTGGGCTCTCTGTTTTTGAGAGTCGTGACTCTAATTTTGGGGCCCCGCGGCACAAATAGGGGTTTTTTTCCAAAGAATATTTTGAGTGCGGGAACTCGAACCTAAGGGCTCGAGATCGATCCTCCTACCCGGTTTAGTAGAATTCGACATCCCGGAGGCTAGTACTCAGTCTGGAAGCCTTTATTCGCTCATTATTGATGTGATTCTATACTAGGTTGTGACTAGGTTATCGCTAGGGGCTCAAAATCAGGATCATGCTCAAGGGTCATTCTTATTATACATTACACTCAGGCCCGAGGTAAGAAAATTGCACCCAATATGTGATGTACATGATTAGAGCTTGCCCATAATGTTGAATATAGATTTGATTAAGGCTTGGGCCCTATAAATTCACATGATTATGATTATGCCTTTGATTGTTGATTAAGCATGTTGAATGCTCTGTATCTAGATATTTGGTATATGATATATGCTTGTCTGCATTGTCTGGTTGAAAAGACTTGACTTATAAGTCAAGAACGACAATAACGCGTTTAGCGCTGGTTGAAAGCATTGACTTATAAGTCAAGGGTCGCAATAGAGCACTGAGCGCTGATCAATATGGTTAGGCCTAATCAGGGGTGCGTCATATGCTTGTCCGACCCAATGGTCGTGGAAAATTAAGCGTCAGGTATGCTGGGCCAACTCTAAGGCTTGTTATATAGAGGATAGGGCAAGGGGCCCTTGGGTAACTTATTAGTCTCATATCCTAGGGGTTTGAGCCCCAGTATGATTTATTAAACATGTATTTGGGAAACTTTCCCCGGTATGATTCATTATTCATTTAATTAGGGCAACTAGCCCCCATATGATGCTGTAGTCATTTATATGAATGGTATACATGCATGAGTGGGGTTATTACTACTAGGCATGCTTATTGTAATTTGGTAACGCGTTATTAACTGCTTATGCATGGGTGCTATGTGGTGCAGGTAAAGGAAAGGGGAAGATGGACCAGCCGTGAGTTGGAGAGCTTCGGTGGTGACGTGTACATATGCGGCTACTCGACCACCACAGTTGGGGTTTCTCAGAGGGACTAGGGTTAAACCCTAATTTTTCGCTTAGGTCGGCTGGTTGTAACTTTTGAGTTGTAATTACCCTTTTGAAACTGTAAACAACTTTGTAAAAGTTTATTATAGGATCCCAGGTGCAACTTAATGTTTTAACGAAATAATTATTCCTTTTAACCAAAAATTTTAACCGTAAATCGTTAATCACGTTTAGTACACGTATATGGCCAAATGACTTGTTTGGCGAGCCTAGCACTATTTAAAATACACAGCGTAATAGTCTTGGCTATCCAGGGCGTTACAACTTGGTATGAGAGTGTGACAAGGTTAAGGGTTCCAGAAGATAAGTTGGGCATGTACACTCACCACTAAAGATAAGCTCGACTCAGAGTTTTGTAACTATTTATGTGGTTATGTGCTTCACTTCTTAAATATGATATAAATGCCTTATCTGCCTGCCTTATTAGGTAGCATAAGATATTCTTATAGGGCCTAGCCCTTGACTGTTGCATGATTAATAAGGACGTGCTTATTAGCATTAACGTTGCTTGTGAATGCAAAGGAAGCACTTATTAGCGTTTTTATATAGACATGTAGGTTAGGACACACTCATTAGCGTTGTTTATATAGATACATGTATGCTAGAAAATGTTTATTAACATTGTTATTTGGTTATGAACGTCAGAAAGTGCTTATTAGCACTATACTTGGAGATGAACATGAATTGACATGCTTATTAGCATGATTTTTTAATGTGAATAATTATTTGTTTATTCTTGGACCGTGAGGCAGCAAGAGGTTTAGTTATTACTACCTAACTGGCCGAATTGATCATTGTAGCAAGGTATAAGCTTGGAAGTATGCTTCCAAGGTAGATAAAATCATCAGCTGGCCAGGAAGATCAGGGCCAGAATGACAAGCAGGGTCAAAATGATAATCAGGGTCAGACCCCTCCGCCATCTCCTGAGAACTGGCAGCAAGTGCTTGCTGATATACAAGCCAGTATATTTAGACAGGAAGAAGAGATATGCCTCCTGAGACAACAATAGGTTCTTGGAGGGAATATTTTGCCAGAGGCACCACCTGTGTTGGTGCCAACAGTAGAATAGCCGCCAGAGGCTAGGAACAGATGGGAACCTCTTTATAAAAGGTTCCGGAAATAACACCCTCTAGTTTTTTAGGGCAGTGCAAAACCGGCTAAGGCTAAGCAGTGGATGAGTATGGTTACCACCATCCTGGATTTCATGAGGTTGGTTGGTAATGAGAGGGTGGCTTGTGCCACATATATGTTTCGGGAGGATGCCCGAATCTGGTGGGAGATGATATCCCAGACCAATAACCTTAATACCCTAGAGTGGGAAGAGTTTAGAACTCTATTCAATGAAAATTATTACAATGATGCCATTAGGGCTGCAAAAGCTTAAGATTTTAGTAAACTGCTTAAAGGGAATATCTCAGTGACAGAGTATGCACTAAGATTTGATAGATTAGCCACGTTCGCTGCAGACTTGGTGCCCATTGATGGAACAAGGAAGGAAAGATTCCTTCAAGGGCTACAGCGTATGATAGGCCAGGATGTTCGCATTACCACCATGCCAGGGGTGACGACTTATGCACAGGTGGTAGAAAAGGCTCTTACTGCTGAGGGCGCAGAGAACAAAATATGGTGTGAGAACGTGGCCAGGAAAGACATTAGGAGGACGGGACCTATGGGTTCAGGTAAGGGCGGGGGCCCATAGATCAAAAAAGAAAGGCTCCAGATGCTTTTCCAGCTCTTGGCCCTGACAGAAGATCACCTGGTATTCTGATAGGCCTCCAGGGTAGCAATGAGGGCTGGAGGACCTTTCTAGAGTGTGCCATATGTAGGAGGCGCCACATAGGAAAGTGTCGGGCAACTGCCTACTTTTTGTGTGAGATAGTGGGACACTTAAAGAAAGATTGCCCGAAAGTAAGAAAGGAAGAACCAAGAAAGGCGGACAAGTCGATCCCAACTTGAGTGTTCGCACTTACACATGCAAAAGCTGAGGCTTGTCCTTCAGTAGTGACAAATTAGCTTTCTAGTGCTAGAACTTCTTATACTGTATTGATTGATTCTTGTGCTACACACTCTTCTGTTGCTAGTAGGATTATTGATAGACTATTTAGGTCATGTGATTGTTATGAGGTTCGGGACCTTATTGCCCACTGGGGAGTTAGTAGTATCCAGGAGATGGGTCAGATCATTGCAAGTGACTGTGGAGGGCAGATAATTGTTAGTTGATTTGATAGAATTAGTTATGGGCGACTTTGACATGATTATGGGTATGGAGTTGTTAGGGAAGTATGGGGCAACTACATATTGCGAAAGGAAGATGGTAACCTTTGAGCCTGAAGGTGAGGACCCATTTGTATTTGTTGGCACTGTGCATGGACCCCATGTACCTATAATATTCATATTGAGGGCTAGAGATCTATTGCAAGGTGGTTGCGTAGGATTCCTAGCCAGTGTGGTAGATACCACTCAGGTCGTGCCAGTGGGACCAAAGAATACTAGATTAGTCTGTGAGTTTATGGATGTGTTTCCAGAAGATTTTCCAGGGTTGCCACCACAAAGAGAGATAGAGTTTGTTATTGAACTAGCTCCAGGGACATAGCCAATGTCTAGGGCACCGTACAGAATGGCTCCAACTGAATTAAAAGAACTAAAGGTGCAGCTGCAGGAGCTGTTAGACTTGGGTTTTATTAGACCCAGTTTCTCACCATGGGGTGCACCAGTCCTGTTTCTAAATAAGAAGGATGGTTCTATGAAGATGTGCATTGACTACAGGGAACTGAATAAGTTAACAATTAAGAACAAGTATCCTCTGCCAAGGATAGATGACATGTTTGATCAATTTCACGGTAAGACGGTATTCTCAAAGATAGATCTTCGATCTGGTTATCACCTGCTGAGGATCAAGGAAGGAGATATATTGAAGACTACTTTTCGTACCAGATATGGGCATTATGATTTTTTAGTCATGTCATTTGGGTTGACTAATGCCCCAGCTGCTTTTATGGATCTGATGAATAGGGTGTTTAAAGATTATCTAGATCGGTTTGTGATCATCTTCATCTATGATATTTTGTTTTATTCTAAGTTAGAGTCAAAACATGAGCAACATCTCAGGTTGGTTCTACAGAGGGTGAGGGAACATAGATTGTTTGTGAAGCTTAAGAAATGTGAGTTCTGGTTATCACAGGAGAATTTCCTTGGTCATATTGTCAATAAGGATGAGATCAAGGTGGACCCAGCCAAGACTGAGGTAGTCAAAGATTGGCAAAGGCCAAGGAACGCCTCAAAGATCAGAAGTTTCCTTGGGTTGGCAGGTTACTATTGGTGTTTTGTGGAAGGGTTCTCAAGGATTTCTACCCCATTGACTGAACTGACACGCAAGAATCAGAAGTTTGCGTGGTCAGATATGTGTGAGAATAGCTTCCAGGAACTGAAATAGCGATTGATTACAACTCCAGTTCTGAGTCTTCCAACATATCAAGAGAAGTTTGTAGTGTACTATGATGCCTCGAGACATGGTTTAGGTTGTGTTCTTATGCAGATTGGGAAGGTGATTTCCTATGCATCACGTCAGTTGAAAGAAGATGAACAGAGGTACCCCACTCATGATCTAGAGTTACCAATGGTGGTCTTTGCATTAAAAGTATGGAGGCATTACCTTTATGGAAAGAAGTGTGAGACACACATTGACCACAAGAGCTTGAAATACTTTTCCACACAGAAAGACTTGAACATGAGATAGAGGCATTAGCTGGAGTTGGTTAAGGACTATGATTGTGAAATCATGTATCACCCAGGAAAGGCCAACGTGGTGGCAGATGCCTTAAGCCGAAAGGGTCCGGGACAGTTATACAGTGCGAGGCAGATATCCAAGAAGTTGGCAGAGGATATGACCAGTGCTGGAATAGAGTTGCTGGTGGGCCAGTTGGCCAACATCACGCTAAAGTCTACACTATTGGAGAGGATAAGGGAAAGTCTGTTGAGTGATACACAATTGGCAAGGATCAAAGGGGACGCCCTAGCTGCAGTAGTTATGGATTACAAAGTGTCAGATATGGGTTTGTTGAGATACAAGGGTCGAATCTGTGTTCCGATTGACACTGTTATCAAACAGGAGATTCTGGATGAATCTCATACTACCCCTTACTGTTTGCATACAGGCACCACGAAGATGTATCAGGATGTGAGATCACTATATTGGTGGTATGGGATGAAGAGGGATGTAACAGAATATGTGGCTAAGTGCTTGACATGTCAACAGGTCAAGGCTGAGCATCAGAGACCGGCAGGGCTATTACAGCCTCTAGACATCCCAGAGTGAAAATGGGATGACATCACGATGGATTTCGTGGTGGGGTTACCTAGGACAGTGAATCAATATGATTCGATGTGGGTTATCGTGGATCGATACACCAAATCTGTAACGCCCCGAAATCCCTAATGCAGTTTAATGGCTAGATTAGTAGGCCGGGAGGGCCATAATTGTTTAATTATGCCATTAAATGATAATATGCATGTTTATTTGAATTATACTATAATATGATGTTAAATAGATGCATGTGGGTCCACATTTGATTGTTAGGGTGTTTTGGTAAATTGGCCCGTTGAGGGCATATTTGTGTATTTGGTGCATATTGTGATTTATGGATGAGATCCCATTATTATGGAGATATATTCGAGGTATTCAGCATGAGACGGTCTTATATTTCAAATTAGCGATTTTGTCATAACGGGGTCATTTATTGAGATATTGAGTAATGGGAATGTTTATTTGATGATAAATTGGGAGTTATCGAGATCAGGAGGAAATTCTGGGAGTTTTGACTATTATGCCTCTAGGGGTGTTTTCGGGACCCCGAGCATTAGGTTTTATTTGAGGTTACTTAAGTCTGAAGTAGTTCGTCAGATAGAACTGTACGTTTAAAAACACTTTCTCTCTTCCCGTTAGTTCCTTTTACCGTTCGAGGCAATTTCGAAGAAATCTTGAGTTCTAGGAGTCGGAATCAAGCGAGGATCGAGGCATAGCGATCCTAGGAAAGATTAGAAGCTTCTTGACCAAAGGATTTAACGAGAAATAACCCAATCAAAGGTAATCTAAGTTTTAAGTTTTGAGTTTTTAGAGTTTCTAAGCTTTGAGTTTTTAGAGTTTTTAAGCTTTGAATTGGATTTTGTGAATCGTTGAGCTTTTGATTCGTTTGAGCCTCGGGATTTGATGATTTTGGATCATTGGGATGTTTGGGAACCTTGATTTTTGGATTTGGAAGTGTTTAGGTATGTTTTTGGAAGGTTTTAAATGGTAAAAATTGATTTTATGGCTGGTTTCTGGGTGGGGGTCGCGGCCCTGTTCTTGGGCGCCGCAGCCCAAGCTCGAAGAAGCTGGTGGAGGCATTTGGGCGTGCTGGACACCAGGACACTGGGTAGTGGGCGCCGTGACCCTTGCTCCTAGTATGGCTAGGGGCCGCGGCTCAAGGTGCTAGGGCTGCGACTCAGGCAGGGTTTTGAGACCGTTTGAGTGTTTTGATCTCGGGAACTTGGTTTTAGGCCTCGGGATTGTTCCTACTACCCAAATTAGTGGGGTTTGATGTCCCAGAGGCTAGATCTTGGTTCGGGAACCTTTGTTATTCATTTTATTGATGGTTTCCCATATTTGGTTATGACTAGGTGATCGGTAAAGGGCTAAAAGTCAGATCGTTCTCAAGGGTCATTCTTTTATTCATTCTCGCTCGAATCAGAGGTAAGAAAACTGCACCCTGTGTATATGACATGCATGATTGTTGTTGAGGCATGTTGGTTGTTAAATGTGGACATTTATTGCATATTAAATACTTAGCAAAGCTTTCTTACTTGTGTATGGCACTGATTAGTCAGGGACGACACTGGTTGCATATTACTGACCTAAGAGTCAGAAACGGCATAAGCGTCCTAAATGCAGGGCTGATAAATGATTAGATCTAATCGATATCAGCGTTTAATGATTCTAGGAGCATTGATGATGGACCGACCCTAAGGTCGATTAAACTTATAAGCGCTTGACTAGTCTAGGACTAGTTACTCAGAGCCAGGGCCTAAGGCCTAGGTGACTGCTTGTCACATGGCTAGGGAGCGGAATCCCATGGTTATAACTCTATGGTCATGCGATAGGTTATATTGGTTACTAATTCATCGAGCACCTATCTTGATAAGCTAGTGAAAGGATCACTTATTTGTAAAGCCCCGGTGACCCTATCGTCACATGGCTAGAGGGAACAGAACCCACCTTAGTGACTTTTCAACTATCACTCATTTGTTTGGACTGAAAGTCCTTAATGATTATTATGATCATTGTCGATTTTATATTCATGGTATATTGTGTTTTCTTGCTGGGCTTTGGCTCATGGGTGCTATGTGGTGCAGGTAAAGGGAAAGAGAAGCTCACCCAGCCTTGAGTGGAGAGCTTAGGTGGTGCTATGTACATATTCGACCGCTTGACCACCACGGCCAAGGAGTTCTTAGAGAAACTAGGGGGTTTACCCTATTTTTACCGCTTAGGTCGGCGGGTTGTAAATTTAAACAGTAATGACCATTTTGAGTTGTAAATAGCTTGTAAATGTTTTTGATGGGCCCATGAACATTTTTATGTTTTAAATAAAATATATCCTATCCTTTGGGTTGATTTTCCACCTTAGCCTGTTAATAACACCTAGAAGCACGTTTTTAACCAAAGAACTCTGGTAGCGAGTTAAATTCACGGTTCACGGTTCACCGTAACTGTTCTGGGGCAACCATGGCGTTACAAAATCAGCTCACTTATTACCATTGAGGACGACATACATAGTTGACCAGAACGCAGATCTCTATGTGAGAGAGATAGTGCACCTTCATGGGGCTCTGAGGTCAATCGCGTCAGATCGGGACCCCACATTTACTTCCAAGTTTTGGGGAAGTTTGCAGAAGGATATGGGTATGCAGCTGAAGTTTAGTACTGCCTATCATCCTTAGAAAGATGGACAATCTGAGAGGTTGATATGAATATTAGAGGACATGTTGCGAGCATGTGTGCTAGACTTTGAAGGGTCCTGGATAAGTATTTGCCTTTGATAGAGTTTTCCTACAATATTAGCTATTAGTCGACCATTAGAGTAGCTCCTTATGAGATTTTGTATGGTAGGAAATGTAGATCACTCATTCATTGGGATGAGATAGGAGAAAGAAAATACTGGGGTCCTGAGGCAGTTCAGAGAACCAATGAGGTTATTGAGAAGATTAGAGCTCAGATGCTCGCTTCTTAAAGTAGACAAAAAAGTTATGCTGATCCGAAACGCAGAAACGTGGAGTTCCAAGTGGGAGACTATGTCTTCCTTAGAGTCTCACCATGGAAAGGGGTGGCCATATTTGGGAAGAAGGGCAAGCTGAGCCCCAGATTTGTAGGACCATTTGAGATCCTGTAGAGGATTGTTCAAGTGGCCTATAGGTTGGCCTTACCACCGACACTGTCGTCCCGTACAAAATGTATTACATATTTTGACCCTTGAGTTACGAGGATCTGGAGCTTCAGAAAGATCTCTCCTATGAGGAACAGCCAATCCAGAAACTAGACTGGAAAGACAAGGTCCTGAGGAACCAGACTATACCTTTAGTTAAGGTGTTATGGAGGACCAGCAAGGCCGAGGAAGTGACCTAGGAGCTGGAGACAGATATGCAAAATCATCATTGGAGATGTTCAGGTAAAATTTTGAGGATGAAATTTCTATAAGGAGGGGATAGTTGTAATGCCCCAAATTACCTAATATGGCTTAGGGCCTTGATTAGGGGGCCATGATGGAAAACTATGGAAATTATGTGTTTATGTGATATATATGTGTATCATTATATGATTATGTGAGTAGTATTATAATATGACTTGATATGCATGCTTAGGTGTATTAAGTATGCATGTGGGTCCATTTCTTATCAGAAGGGAAATTTTCATAATTTGGCCTATTATGGGTATATTTGGAGTATATGTAAATATATGTATGAGATCACATTATTATGTGGATATATTCAGATTACTCGGCATAAGGTGATCATAGGGAGCAAGTTAGCAGGAAGTCACAACGGGACCAATACTTGACTCGAGGTAAGTTAAGGGGTATTTTTGGATATTTAGTACATTATAGGGATATTGGGTAATGCAAATGAATATTCGAGGATATATTTGGAGTTAGTGAGATTAGGAGGGAGTTCTGGGAATTTTGACTATTTCACCCTCGGGGACGTTTTTGGTACCCCGAACCTTGGGGTTAGCTTAAGGTTTCTTGAGCCCCAAGTAACTTGACATAAACAAAAACACGTTCAACTCTCTTGTTCTCTCATTTTACGCTCATTAGCATTTTCAAAGGAAAATCGAGTTTTAGGGCTCGGATTCAAGCGAGGTTAAAGCAATAACAATTCTAGGGAAGATTAGAAGCTTGATAGCCTGGGGATTTAGCTAGAAAATGACTTAATTAGAGGTAATTTAATCTTTAAGTTTTTGTTTCCTTAAGTTTCTTAAGTTTTTTATTTGGATTTTATGGTTTGGTGAGTTTTTATCCATTTGGAAAGTGGGTTCTATTGCCTTGGAAGTTATGGGGATGTTTTGAGAATGAATTGTGGGTAAGGTTTTGAGGTGAGTTTTGGGAGAAATTGGATCAGAGAAAGCTGGGTTCGCGGGGTCGCTTTGCGGCCCTGTTCTTAGGAACTGCGGCTCTCATGAACTCTGGAGTCTGGGCAGTTTCCTGAAGCAGGGTCGTGTCACGGCGCCTACTAGGCTGCGTCGCGGCCCGTGTTTAGAGAATTCAAGGGCTAGGCTCTCTGTTTGTGAGAGTCGTGGCTCTAATTATGGGGCACCATGGCGCAAATAGGATTTTTTTGGCCAAAGAAGGTTTTGAGTGCGGGAACTCTAACCTAAGGGCTTGGGATTAATCCAACTACCCGGTTTAGTAGAATTCGACATCCCATAGGCTATGACTCGACCTGGAAGCCTTTATTTGCTCCTTATTGACGGGATTCTATACTTGGTTGTTACTAGGTTATCACTAGGGGCTCGGAATCAGGATCGTGCTAGAGGGTCATTCTTATTATACATTACACTCGAACCTGAGGTAAGAAAACTGCACTCAGTATGTGATGTACATGATTAGGGCTTGCCCATAATGTTGAATATAGATTTGATTAAGGCTTGGGCCCCTGTAAATGCGCATGATTATGATTATGCCTGTGATTGTTGATTAAGCATTTGAATGCTCTGTATCTGGATATTTGGTATATGGTATATGCTTGTCTGCATTGTCTGGTTGAAAAGACTTGACTTATAAGTCAAGAACGACAATAATGCGTTGAGTGCTGGTTGAAAGCATTGACTTATAAGTCAAGGGTGGCAATAGAGCGCTGATCGATATGGTTAGGCCTAATCAGGGGCGTGTCATATGCTTGTCTGACCCAATGGTCATGGAAAATTAAGCGCCAGATATGCTGGGCCAGCTCCAAGGCTTGTTATATAGAGGATAGGGCAAGGGGCCCCTGGGTGACTTATTAGTCTCATATCCTAGGGCGCTGCGCCCCAGTATGATTCATTAATCATGTATTTGGGCAACTCGCCCCGGTATGATTCATTATTCATTTAATTAGGGCAACTGGCCCCCATATGTTGTTGTAGTCATTTATATCAATGGTATGCATGCATGAGTAGGGTTATTACTACTAGATATGCTTATTGTGATTTGGTAATGTGTTATTAACTGCTTATGAGCATTTTTATGTTTTCTTGCTGAACCTTGGCTCACGGTTGCTATGTGGTGCAGGTAAGGGAAAAGGGAAGCTGGACCAGCCGTGAGTTGGAGAGCTTCGGTGGTTACATCTACATATGCGGCTGCTCGACCACCGCGACCGGGGTTTCTCAGAGGGACTAGGGTTAAACCCTATTTTTTCTGCTTAGGTCGACTGGTTGTAACTTTTGAGTTGTAATTACCCTTTTAAATTTGTGAACAACTTTGTAAACGTTTATTATGGGATCCTGTGTACAACTTAATGTTTTAACGAATAACTATTCCTTTTGATCGAATTTTTCAACCCTAAACCGTTAATCATGTTTAGTACACGTCTATGGCCAAACGACTCGTTTTGCGAGCCTAACACTATTTAAAATACATAGTGTAACGATCTTGGCTATCCAGGGCATTACAATTGGCATCCTGTTATCCATAGGTGCCACGTATGACTACGAGATATGGAAAATGGATGTCAAGCAGCTTTAATGAATGGCTATCTTGTTGAAAGTGCCTATATTGTACAACCAAAAGGGTTCATCAAGAATGGGGAAGATCAAAAGGTGTGTAAGTTGCTGAATTCCATTTATGGATTAAAGCAAGCATCTAGATCTTTGAATATAACATTTGATAAAACAATTAAAACATATGGCTTCAAACAGAATGTCGACGAAGCATGTGTGTACAAATACATCAAAGAAAAAGTAGTGGTTTTCCTATTTCTTTACGTGGATGACATTCTCCTCATTGGCAACAATGTAGAGACATTGTCAAACGTGAATAAATGGTTAGCCAAAAAGTTCCAAATCAAAGATTTGGGTGAGGGAAGCTATGTTCTAGGAATTAAAATCCTAAAGGATAGGAAGAACAAACTCTTAGCACTTTCTCAGGCCAATTATATCGATAAGGTGCCCTAAAGATTCTCTATGGAGAATTCCAAGAAATTTCAGTTACCGATCAGACATGGAATTACTCTTTCCAAGGAACAGTGTCTTAAGACACCTTAAGAGGAAGAGGATATGAGAAAGTATCCCTATGCTTTAGCAGTTAGGAGTCTAATGTATGCCATGTTGTGTACTAAACTCGACATATGTTATGCAGTAGGGATGGTGAGTAGTTATCAATCAAATCCTTGTTTGGAACACTGGATTGCAGTAAAGCACATTCTCAAGTATCTTAGGAGAATGAGAGATTATATTCTTGTATATTCAGGGAGTGATTTGAACCCTACTGGATAATCTGATTCTGATTTCCAATCAGACAAAGACAGTCGTAAGTCGACGTCTGGGTTTGTGTTCACTCTTGGTGGAGGAGTTGTGGTCTGAAGGAGTATTAAACAAACCAGCATAGCAGATTCAACCATGAAAGTCGAGTACATAGCGACTTGTGAAGCGGCTAAGGAGGCGATTTGGTTGAGAAATTTCTACACTGATCTGGAAGTAGTTTCAGATATGGATAAGCCACTAATATTATACTGTGATGACAATGGAGCAGTAACTAACTCCAAGGAACTAAGAAGCCACAAGAGAGGAAAGCATATAGAAAGAAAATACCCTCTAGTTAGAGAGATTGTGCACCGAGGTGGTGTGACTGCTATGAAGATAGCATCAGAACAAAACCTGGTTGACCCAGTTATAAAGACATTTCTTGCAAAGTCGTTTATGGGTCATTATGCAACATGGGTTTAAGAGAGATGCCTCACTTGTTTTGAGGGCAAGTGGGAGATTGTTAGGATTAATGCTTTAAAAGCATGTTAAGACATTTTATTGAATTAAATAAAAACAACAAAGTTATTATATATTTGAATATTATAATTATTGTTTGAATTAATCATATGATAATATCAAGAAAAGTACTTATTCATTCATGAGAATATGATCTTGTATTAGTATGAGAGAACTAAGATCATATATAATAAATAAAATAGCCAGTAACATATTAAAGTAAGGAGTCCTTAATGAATGGTTACTAGTTCGGTTTACTAAGCATATGGGATGCAAGTGATCTAGATTCAACTTAGCGATGTGGATAGACATCTTAGTAAAGGTGATGTATATAATAGAGATTATATATGACGTGACCGATAATAATTAATTATCTTTATAAGTTTGACGTTTGACATAAAGATTTGATTCTTATCATAATAGATGATCATTTGTAGATCAAACTAAATCCTGAGTATTCATGAACTCCTGTTTGTGTTTATTGGATCTTTTGATTCACTCGTTAAGGTTTCTTAGAATAATGAGGCTAATGACTTTTGTTTTGGAGATTCAATATCTTGAATGGTTAGGAACATGAATTATAATAATAGAATCATACTTTCGAAATGGAACGAATATTGGTTCCCTTAAGGGTTAATTCTGGAACTGAATATATATTTTATAGATTAATTATTCGCTATTGAATTAATGGTACTTAGGGATCAAGAGGTAATTAGAATAGTAAAACGGTAATCTTGACCAGCACTAATTAACGAACCAATAAATGGAGGATAGAACTACATTTAATAATATCAATGGACTACAAGAGAAAACTTTGTAAATATAATTCTATAAATACTTAGAGCGCAATTCCATATTTATAGTGGAGTAATAATGAAATTAATAAATAAGATTAAAGAGTTTAATTCATAATCTAGTTTATTAGAGCTTCGTCTTATAGGTTCAAGGGTAAGGATGTCAAGGGTAAGGATGTCAAAAGAAAGATTTGTAGAGAGGAGGACTTCATTGCAAAGGAATTAATTTTCTAGGGCAATGAAATAATTATGTGATAGTTATGAACAATTGATTAATTATGAATTAACTAATTATTTAATTTTTTATTTTGAAAAAATATAGGTTAAAATAAATATTAATCTTGTTTGGATTAATATATAAAGAGCGATTAATAATTATCTTATTTAGAATAATATATTTATTTAATTATTTAAAACTGATATTTTAAGATAAAGTTGATTTTGAATTAACTGATATTTATTTTGGGATGAATATATTATCTTAAGTGTTATTTAAATAAACAAATGAGAAAATTATATAAAACCCTAATGTGGCTCATGCCACTCACTATATTGCACAGTGAGTGGCGCCACATATGGATATTTTCTATCCATTGGATTTGAATTTTGGATTTCAAATAATTTGTTTATTTAATTATTCTTTTTTAAATATGATTTAAATTAAATAATTAAATAAGGTTATAACTCATCAGTTTTATTTTAATAATATAATAATTTAATAAATTAGTTATTTATCTTTGTAAACCTAAAATGAAGGTTATTGTTTAACACAGACTCTCTCTCAGAAACAGAAGCGATAGTTTTCCTAAACCTGAAAACAATTCAATTCATCTTCTCTCTATCAAATCTCTCTAGATCTCATGTGTTGAGTACATTTCGAGAGTCATAAATCAACATTTTGAATCCTACATGCCCACACACATTCTTGTGTGTTTGAGGATTGGTCTGGAAGATCAAGGTGAAAGTCTTCAAATCTTGGATAGGAAGATCGTTGATTTTATACAAAAAGATTCGAGGACACTTGATAGGCTACAAGAGGTAATCTCTAATCTGATTGTATGTGATTTAATATATGTGTGTGTGTACGTGTGTGTATGATCTTGACTAATATTAATAATTATAAAAAAAAAAAGGTTCATTCCCTGGCGCGTAGCTCTGATTTGCTCCGCGTATCTCTGATTGGAAAATTTGATTTTTAATGCAATAAGTCACACTCCATTTGAAAAATACCTTATCCCTATAAGTCTCTTGTTTTGGTCCTACTAATGTCGTTACTACCCAAAATACCCCTGGCATAATTTTCCCTCTCTTTTTCTCATAGTCTTCACTCTCAATCTCTTATTTCCCTCTTTATCTCTCAAACTCTCGTACACACAAAAAAAGCCAGCCACCATTAATTTGCATTTCGGATCTAGAGGCAAGTTGTGAGTCCTTTCAAGTCAAGAAACTTCATTTTGGATTTCGTATCTAAGGGAAAAAATCGTATGGGTAAGTATATATTTGTTATATGTAGTGAGGAAACTTTTCTGGTTACATTACTTGTCTTATTTCGAACAGATCTGTGTATGCCTTCATGTTTTATTGCAATTTTTCACGGAATGAATTTTGGATACTTCGTGCGTTTTTTTCTGGATTTTTTTCCTGCCTTGATGAGTTTCGATGAAACTCGATGTGTTGCATGCATGCTGACTCGATGGACCTCGACGTGCCTCGATAGTGTTAGGATGTTAGTACCTCAATGGTACTCGATAAAACTCGATACGTGTAGTATAAGAGTTTAATTGGAATTAATAACTCGATGGTACTCGATTGTACTCGATAAAACTCGATATGTGTAGTATAAGAGTTTAATTGGAATTAATAACTCAATGGTACTCGATTGTACTCGATAAAACTTGATAGGTGTATAAAAGTTTAATTGGATTTAATAACTCGATTGTAATCAATTTTACTCGATAAAACTCGATAGGTGTATAAGAGTTTAATTGGATTGTTTGCCTCGATTGTACTCGATAAAACTCGATATGTGTATAAGAGTTTAATTGGATTGCTTGCCTCGATAGTCATCGACTGTACTCGATAAAACTCGATATGTGTGACCTCGATAGGACTCGACATATATCGATATTTTCTGTTTTATGTATTAGTTTAACTTTTTGACCTTTTTTGTTTTTGTTTTTTTTTTTTTTGCAGATTCGACTATTTCCGTATTTGTTGCATTCAATGGTGTTTGGGAACTCGAAAATAGGGATTGGATTTTTAGAGATGCTGAAAATCAAGTTCTGCCCATGGAGAAGGGTGTGACATATGAGCAACTGCTTGACATTCTGTACGATGAGCTTGAAGTGGATAAATGTGTGCATGACTTGAAAATTGAGGTCCCGTACACATGCCTATCACAATCCGTCAAACCTACCATTATAAAAAATGATAGGCATGTGCGTGCATTCATTGGGTTAGCATCGAAATCTGTAGAGAAGCTCATTCCTCTATGTGTCACATTGATTAAAAAGGGAGGTGTAAGAAATGCATCGTCTTCTGCCAGCGTTAATAAAGAAGTTCGATTTGAAGAGAACATTTCTCCTCCATGTCATGGTTTCAAAGGAACTCAAGGTGATGTTGGAACATGTGTTCCCGAGACAAATCCAGATGTCATAGTCTATGATGATATCCCGGTTAGAGATCCTTCATATGTGCATGACACGGCGGAGTACGATCCCTATGGCTACGAACCTTATGTCAACGACGATCCTGTTGCTGATGCAACAGATCTTGGTGGGCCAGATGTTAGGGCAGATTTTCCAACACAAATTTCAGATGTTGTGGTAGATGAAGAGCATAGAATAGAAGACCGACAAACACCTGGGACCAGCAGTAGTCGTCCAGGTCCAAGTAGAACCGATGATAGTTTTAGATGGAGTTCTCCATTGGACTTAGGTGAAGATCGTAGAACATGGAGTGCTCCCATGTTCACCAAAGAGGATATAGAGGCCTCACATCAACATCATTCCTCAACCAGCAAAGCTTCAGCAGAATTGCACCTTGGGAAGTTCTTTCAGAACAAGCTTGAATTGAAAACCAAAGCATCCATATTTGCGATGAAGAATAATTTTGAGTTTATGGTGAAGAAATTTGGGACTGATGTGTGGTACATTACCTGCAAGGATCCTGATTGTGGTTGGAGATTGAGGGGTAAGAAAAAAATGTGATCTGAAATGTTCGAGATTACTGTATACAACGAAGTACACACTTGCTCACAAGAAATTCGAGATAAGGACCACCGTCAAGCATCACCGTGGGTTGTTGGGCACTTAATCAAGAGGAAATTTGCTACCGATGGTACTCGATACATGGCAAACAACATAAGGGAGGACATGAAGCACCATTATGGGGTTGAAATGAGCTATGAGAAGGCGTGGAGATGCAGAGAATAGGCTCTTATGTATGTCAGAGGGACACCTGAGGAATCATACTCCAAGTTACCTGGATACCTGTGTCAGTTGGAGCATAAGAACCCAGGTACAATTACTGATTTTGTAGCAGAAGATGGTCGTTTCTTGTATTGCTTCTTTTCCCTCGGTGTTTCTAGGTGTGGTTTCCAGTACTGTCGTCCTGTAATTTTTGTGGATGGCACATTCTTGAAGAATAAGTACAGTGGCCACATGCTCTGTGTTGTTGCGTTGGATACAAACAACCAGTTGTTTCCAATTGCGTTTGCATTGGTGGACAGTGAGAACCATAACTCTTGGACTTATTTCATGAGAAAATTGAAGGAAGCCATAGGGGACGTTGAGAACCTTGCTTTTGTATCAGATAGGCATAAAAGCATTAATCATGCTTTGGAGCTTGTGTTCTCAGGTGCGTATCACGGTGCATGTTACCATCATATTTGTATGAATGTTGTGGCAAAATTCAAAACTGACCACGTGCAAGAAATCATGGGGTGTGCAGCGTACGCATTTCGAAGAACGAAATTTCGCAAGTTCTTTGACAAGATTAAGGTAATTGATCCATTGCCCAATATCTAGAGGGAATTGGCTTTGAAAGGTAGAGTAGCGCTTATTTTCCTGGTAACCGATACAATATCATGACGAGTAACTACGCAGAAAGCTTTAACAATAAGACCAAGGAGGCAAGGAGCTTTCCAGTCGCCACGTTTCTTGAATTCATAAGATTCACTCTTCAGTCTTGGTTTGCAGATAGACGTGAAAGAGCTGCAAAAGCAACAACAGTGTTATCGCCTGAGATGGAAAAGGATTTGAAGCAAATAGGTGATAAAGCAATCTTTTTAGATGTCCAAGTCCTTGGTCATCACGAATTTCTTGTGGTCGATGGTAATGGTGATGGTGAGGTGAACTTGGCCACAAAATCATGCTCTTGTGGCATGTTCCAAACAATTGGGATACCCTATGTACATGTTTTTTCTGCAGCCAAAAAAAGAAGCATAAACATTTACTCATTGTGTTCCCCTTACTATAGAATCGAGGCATTGAAGGACACTTATAAAGATACTACTTACCCTGTTGGGAACGAGGATGAATGGGTAATCCCTGATCACATCAGAGATATGGTTGTTGGCGTCCCCGCTCAGAAAACCCCTGTAGGAAGGCCCAGGAAACAGAAAGTGGGTAGGTGAAAGACAAATCGCTATGCTTCACGCGGGGAAAAGATTGTCAAGCCACGTAAGTGTAGCAGATGTGGTGGTAGTGGACACAATAGGAAGTCATGTAAGGCTAGGATTTAAAATATTGTGTTATGTAATTATTTAATTGATTTTGCTGCATTTATCATATGGAATACTTCATCTAATACTTTGTGTGTTTGGATGTCGAGGCAGACACATTATGTGAATTTAATATTTTTTTATTTAATAACTTTTTCAAAAAATATTGTTTGGAAAAAAAAAATATACAAAACTAACTATATGGTATACTATACAAGATGTGTAAGAAAAAAATATAAAGAGCATCACGGGGCCAAATTCTGATAGAACAGGTCCACACACCACTTGGTCCTGAAATGCTGGATGTTCTCATCGATAACAGTATCGAGTGGTAGCCTGGCAACCAGATGCTCGATATGTTTGATGGCAAACATACCACAATCCCCACTGCATATAATCAATTTTGTGTCAATAAAAGATAAAAATAACTTTAATTTTCAAATTTCAAAATCTACTAATTAAATAGGGGAATACCTTGTCTTAGTCTGAGGACACTCCTCTGGAGGAATACGACAATATGAGAAAGGCTTTGCATTCTGCTCAGGATATACCTGGAGGTTCTCGTGGTCGTCAAACATGCCAGAACACCATAACAACGAAGGCAACAATAAGCACCAATGCTTGATCGCTTCCTCCATCAGAGCGAGACTGAGCACGCTATGGTTGGAATCATAAACGTTGATGCACCACGTTGGAATGGAGACTTCAATGGCGATCCAATGTGCGACTTTCTCGACGTGCAAGGCAAAATATACTTCACTCACATTTTGCCATGATACAAGGAATTGATTATCATCGCCCTTCAACATTCTCAGCACATCATCGTCCCATGTATACTTAGTGCCGGTCTCTCTGAAATGATTCCAATGACCTAGGCACACCTGGGGGAAGGTGGTGTTCATGATCGCAGCATCCTGCCGAAATGCAGCATGGTAAAAGTGGCGTCGGCGGCGTAGCATGTGCAAAGCGGCATCAATATGCTAAAAAACATAAAAATTCGTTAATACCATCAATATATTTTAAGATTGAATTGAAAACATGAATGTAATTTACATATCGAATCCCAAAGCCAAGTCTGGACTGTGTGCAACTGTAAGAACCATGCCACACCGTGCGTCCCAGTATACAAGTTGCGGTCTCTCTTATTGTCGATCTTCCCGATGATCCACCTATGGAAGCTCTTCTCCTGTTGTGGGTCACACTTCCTCAGTGGTTAAGCAACTAGCCCCTGTTTATCTAGTCTGACCTTCTTTGTTGGGTCGGTGAAGTCATCAAAACGCTTGGGCCTGCGTTTCTTCCTGACAACTTCAAGGCCAGCTGCGTCCTCGGGCTGCAGTACTCGTACATTGGGACTGTCAGCATCACTGGGAGCTACAGATGTCTGAGCCTGTGGAGTGGAGGGTTGATCACCGTGCTCGTAGTCTGCAGGCAAGATATCAAACTCTGTATTTGATTTTACGTCGATGGATCGACCTGAGACCAGTGAAAGCACTTGCGCCAACTGAGCCATAATCGTGGTCTGATGAGCCATGATCGTGGTCTGATTCTATAGTAAGGTTGCTTGGCCCTCCTCAACCCTCTTGAGCCTCTGCAGAAGTTGCTCATAATCAAGCTGGGCAACCTGACTAGATGAAGCTGCACAGGCCTGTGAAGAGCGCCCATCAACCCTCGGGACATCCTCATAAAAAATGGAGGCTTCCTTTGCAACTTTTGTTAGCTTCTCTGCCTCCTTCTCAGGTACCACTACTTCATCCACTGCAGTCCCAGCCTCCAACTCAGGGAATAACCTGGAATCAACTTCTGGGAGGCTATTGTAGTAGACTACCTCACTGGGACGTGGCTTCAGCATGGAAAATACCACTAACTGCATAGTTGAATAACATGTGTCAGAAAAACTTTAATAAAATAAATCGTTAATCAATTAATTTGTGACATTTAACAAGATAAAATGGAACTTACTCGACGATTGGCGAATATAGGAGCCAACAGAGCTGTCGAAATAGTGATATCAGTCTTCGTAGCCCAGCTGAGCATCCTGGGAATCTGATTCCCACTGTTCTCCTTGAACTTACTCCCGAGAGAAGGCATGGCCTCAAAAGCCCAGTAAAGAAGCGTGGGTGCATAGTGGGGCGTGCTGCCCCTTTGGCACACCCACATTGGGCCATTTTGTTAATGAGCATGCCTTGGTGCTTGATCATTAGTCAAGTCTTGCACCAAGCAACCTCATGGGATAGGGTAGTGGCAGTTTTGTAATATTGCATATGTCTCCCAGACAAAAATCATATATGTTCCTGGGAAGACTTTATTTCCCTAGAAGGCTCCTTAGGGGGAGGTGACCTGGTGACTTAGGGAAGCACCATGGCCATCAGCAGATAGGGGCCAAAGCTGTGTACTCCCTTGCCCTATCAAGGCTATATATTAATGAAATAACATTTATCCATACTTGCCCCTGTGTGCTTCCTTGTTGCTTATGTGTTACTTGTTTGTTACCTTCGTTGGGCCATTGTGTGCCACTTGCCTTGTTGTGTGCTTTGTGTTGTGTGGACGTTCCTAGGAATGACTTTCTTTGTGCTTGCTCATACTTCGTTATTGCCCGTTGCATGTCCGAGATGTGTATGTGGCTAACCGCTGAGTTTGTTTGCCTGTAGGTGTGTGTTGTAGGCTGACTTGCTAGCTTGAAGAGTCTGCAAGTGCCGCACGTTCCGTCTAGTTGGAGTACCCAAATAGTCGGCCCATGACAGTTGGTATCAGAGCCAAGTTAGAAAGCGCTTGCAAAAACACTCAGAGGATCGAAGATCTTGAGAAGCGAGTAGGGGAACTAGATGGCATGGACGAGAGGGTCAGGGATCTTTCCTCTGCAAGTCAGGATTCGGGATCGTCTGATGCAAACAATCGCATAGCTGCGTTGGAAAAGGAGAATGATGTTCTCCTATCCAGAATTATCGCGTTGGAGAATAGAAACACTCCAACAAGTACTTCTCTTTCCCCCCGGTGGGAAGAGCGCATCGCGGCAGTGGAGCGCATGCTAAGGGAACAAGAAGTCTCCATAAATGACACGACGGAAGACTCCAGAGAGGCAGTTGGCGTGCTCAGAGAAGAAATGGCTGAGCTATCCGCCAAGGTAAACCTGACCATGCGAGCGGTTGGGAATGCCCCTGCAACACGACCGATAGGTATGGAGTATGGCCGAGCCAAAGTACCCGAGCCGAGGCCCTATAATGGAGCCAGAGACGCAAAGGATTTGGAGAATTTCCTCTTTGACATGGAACATTACTTTAGAGTCGTGCGGGCCGATTCGGAAGACAGAAAAGTCGCCATGGCTACCATGTATTTGTCGGGGGACGCCAAGGTGTGGTGGAGGACCAAGTATGATGACATAGAGAATGGCAGGTGTACCATCACATCTTGGGCGGACCTGAAGAGGGAATTAAAGACGCAGTTTCTGCCAGAAAATGTAGCTTACATAGCTCGTCGCCAGTTACGAGAGCTTAAACAAGTCGGGACAGTCCGAGAATATGTAAAGAGATTTTCGGGACTGATGCTCGATATTAAAGACATGTCCGAAGTGGACAGGCTCTTCTGCTACCTCGAGGGATTGAAGCCGTGGGCCAAGCAAGAACTTCAAAGACAGCGGGTGTCTGATCTGGCCACCGCTCAAGCTGCTGCCGAACGCCTAACAGAATACACTCCGGAGAGCAGCCTGTCGAAAAGGGCTACTCCTCCAGCCAGCTCAAGTAGCGCCGGGAGTAAGAAATCTGGGAAGTCCTGGCAGGGTAAAAGTGGGGAAGATAATAGGACAGCTGAGTCCAATTCTTCCAGTGGGACAGATGCTGCTGCAGGGAAGAAGCTGCTAGCTTGTTGGATTTGCAAAGGCCCACACAAGTCGGCAGTTTTCCAATTCCGGGGCAAGCTGAATGCCCTCATCAGCCAAGAACAACAGGGTGAAGGAGAAGAGGAAGAAGAAGAGTACGCGCACATGGGCGCTGTCCGCCTGTTGAACGCTCTCAAGAAGCATGGCGAGAAAGGGAAGAAGACCCTGGGGAAAGGGCTAATGTTCGTGGATGCCGCTATCAATGGCAAGCCTGCCAAAAGCGTGACGATTGATACTGGCGCCACCCACAACTTCATCTCTGAACTCGAAGCAAAGCGACTGGGACTGAAGCTGGAGAAAGATGCAGGGCGCATGAAAGCGATCAACTCCAAAGCCTTGGCCACAACTGGCGTGGCTAAAGGGGTAAAAGTGAAAATTGACACGTGGGAGGGGCAAACTGACTTGGTGGTCGTCCATATGGACGACTTCGATGTAGTTTTGGGAATGGACTTTCTAACCGAGAAAGGTGCCATTCCAATTCCTGCCACTGGAAGCTTACTCATAATGGGAGAGACTCCTTCAATGGTACCTGCAAAGGTGAAACCACCCCCTGGTGTGAAGCTTCTCTCAGCTTTACAGTTCAAGAAGGGTGTGAGGAAGCAGGAGCCCACTTATGTAGTTGTACCCACCGTGTTCGAAGAAGTAGTGGAAGAAATTGTTCCACTAGAAATTACGAGGGTCTTAAAGATGTATGGGGATGTGATGCCAGATAAACTCCCCAAAGCCTTGCCACCAAAGAGGGGGATTGATCACTAGATAGAGCTGGTGCCCGGAGCGAAACCTCCAACAAAAGCACCATATAGAATGGCACCCCCTGAGCTAGAAGAATTAAGGAAGCAATTAAAAGAGTTATTGGAGGCAGGCTTCATCAGACCGTTGAAGGCGCCATTTGGCGCACCGGTGCTATTCCAGAAGAAGCACGATGGGAGCTTGAGACTGTGCATCGACTATAGGGCTCTCAATAAGGTGACAGTTTGCAACACATACCCCATCCCTCTGATCGCTGATTTGTTCGACCAGCTAAGTAGAGCCAAATACTTCACAAAGTTGGACTTGAGATCGGACTACTATCAGGTGAGGATTGCAGATGGGGATGAACCAAAGACTACGTGTGTTACTCGATACGGAGCATTTGAGTTTTGAGTAATGCCGTTTGTGTTGACAAATGCACCTGCTACCTTCTGTACACTAATGAACCAAGTATTCAACGAGTATCTAGATAAGTTCATGGTGGTGTACTTGGATGACATCGTGGTTTATAGCGCCACGATTGAAGACCATCAAGAACACTTGGCTCAAGTGTTTCAGAAGTTGAGAGAGAACAAGCTATATGTGAAACGCGAGAAATGCTCGTTTGCACAGGAGAGCATCAAGTTCTTAGGCCACGTTGTGGAACGTGGCCGAATTCGTATGGATCTGGAGAAGGTGAGGGCAATCCAGGAATGGAAAGCCCCCACAAATGTGAAAGAACTCCGCTCCTTCTTGGGCCTAGCCAACTATTATAGACGATTTGTGGACGGCTACTCAAGAAGGGCGACACCCTTGACCGAGCTTCTGGAAAAGGGTGTGATTTGGGCGTGGACTGACAAGTGTGCTGAAGCGTTTAGGAGTTTGAAAGAAGCCATGATGAAGGATCCTGTTCTTTCCTTGCCAACTATTAGTAAGCCCTTCGAAGTACAGACAGATGCATCAGATTATGCTCTGGGAGGGGTACTAGTACAAGAGGACCACCCGGTCGCATACGAAAGTCGCAAGCTATCTGAAGCTGAGAGGAGGTATACTGCCCAGGAGAAGGAGATCCTCGCAGTTATACATTGCTTGCGAGTGTGGAGGCATTACTTTCTGGGGTCAAAGTTTGTAGTGAAGACTGATAATGCAACTGTGAGTCATTTCCTTACTCAGCCAAAGTTGACCCCTAAGCAGGCTCGATGGCAGGAGTTTGTGGCGGAATTCGACTTCCATTTTGAGCACAGGGCAGGACGCTTGAACCAGGCAGCTGACGCCTTGAGTCGCAAAGCGGAGTTGGCGACTCTAAAGATCATGGCTAGTTTGTCGGCTAGCGTGGTGAACACTCCACTCAAGGAACGCATTAAAGAAAACCTGGAGAAAGACCCAGTTGTCAGGACCATCCTGAAGCTCGTAAAAGAAGGCAAGACTCACCAGTTCTGGGTGGAGGATGATCTTCTGTGGGCTAAAGGGGGGCGCTTGTATGTTCCAAAAGCTGGAGATTTGCGAAGGACATTACTAAGCGAGTGTCATGACACTCTGTGGGCAGGTCATCCAGGGTGGCAGAGAACCCATGCCCTCTTGAAGCAGGGATATTACTGGCCACAAATGCGAGACGATGTAGTGGAGTACACCAAGACCTGTCTGGTCTGCCAGCAAGACAAGGTCGATAAGAACAAGACACCTGGGTTGTTGGAGCCCTTGCGAGTCCCAAGCCGACCATGGGAGAGTGTGTCGCTTGACTTTATCACCAGTCTTCTGAAGACAGGAGATTTAAGTGCGATCTTGGTGGTCGTGGATAGATTCTCGAAGTATGCAACATTCATCCCAGTGTCGAAGTACTGTTCGGCAGAAGAGACAGCCAGACAATTTTTCAAGCACATTGTCAAATATTGGGGAGTGCCCCAGAACATTGTTAGTGACCGAGATGGAAGATTCACTGGGACCTTTTGGTCTGAACTGTTCAATCTCTTGGGGTCACAACTGAACATTTCCTCGAGCTACCATCCGCAGACAGATGGGCAGACAGAAAGATTCAACGGGATGTTGGAGGAGTACTTGCGCCACTTTGTCAATGCCAATCAGAAGAATTGGCCGCAACTACTCGATGTAGATCAATTTTGTTTCAACTCTCAAAAGAGTTCTTCGTCGAATAAGAGCCCTTTTGAAGTTGTTAATGGACAGCAACCACTGTTACCCCACACAGTGGACGAACATCGCGGTCGGAACCCGCGATCCTTTCACTTCACAAAAGACTGGAAGAAAACAACAGAGATTGCCCGAGCTTATCTAGAAAAGGCCTCAAGAAGAATGAAGAAGTGGGCAGATCAGAAGCGTAGACCACTGGAGTTCAAAGCAGGTGACTTAGTGTTAATCAAGCTGGGGCCCGAACAGTTGAGATTCCGAGGGGACAAAGACATCAGACTCGTTCGCAAGTACGAGGGTCCGGTCTCAGTCATCTCAAAAGTTTGCCTAACTTCATACAAAGTCGAACTACCAGCTTGGATGAAGATACACCCGGTCCTTCACGTCAGCAACTTGAAGCCGTATCATGAAGATCCACCAAATCCAGAGCGTAACCAGTTAACCAGAGGAGGAGTCATTGTTCAGCCAAGGAGCAAGTGTCAACCTGAAGAAATCCTGGCGGAAAGAACGGTCACCACTGACTGTAAAAAGAATAAAGAATATCTGGTAAAATGGATGGGGCTCGCTGATGACGAAATCAGCTGGGAAAGGGCGGAAGACTTGAAGAAGCTCACGGACAAGATTGAAGATCTACAAGCTACTTCGTCGAGGGCGCCGAAAGATTAAGTGGGGGAGAGTGTGGCGTGCTGCCCCTTTGGGACACCCACATGGGGCCATTTTGTTAATGAGCATGCCTCGGTGCTTGATCATTAGTCAAGTCTTGCACCAAGCAACCTCATGGGATAGGGTAGTGGCAGTTTTGTAATATTGTGTATGTCTCCCAGACAAAAATCATATATGTTCCTGGGAAGACTTTATTTCCCTAGAAGGCTCCTTAGGGGGAGGTGACCTGGTGACTTAGGGAAGCACCATGGCCATCAGCAAATAGGGGCCAAAGCTGTGTACTCCCTTGCCCTATCAAGGCTATATATTAATGAAATAACATTTATCCATACTTGCCCCTGTGTGCCTCCTTGTTGCTTATGTGTTACTTGTTTTTTACCTTCGTTGGGCCATTGTGTGCCGCTTGCCTTGTTGTGTGCTTTGTGTTGTGCGGACGTTCCTAGGAGTGACTTGCTTTGTGCTTGCTCATACTTCGTTATCGCCCGTTGCATGTCCGAGATGTGTATGTGGCTAACCGCTTAGTTTGTTTGCCTGTTGGTGTGTGTTGTAGGCTGACTTGCTAGCTTGAAGAGTCTGCACGTGCCTCACGTTCCGTCTAGTTGGAGTACCCAAATAGCCGGCCCGTGACACATAGCAAGTGAAACTATACTTCGCCTCCTTCTGTTTTTTGCTTGACCCCTCTTTCTTGTTCTCCTCATAGTGTTTCAATTGCTTCTTCATGTCCTTTTGAAGGCCTTTGCTAACCTTCTTAAATGACAACTTTCCCCAAGGATACTTGAAAAAGTAATCAATATCCTCAACCATCCTCAGGGAATCTCCCCATATCGTTGTTGTCTTCTCTGGGGCATTCAGTACCATCTCTATCAAATAGCACAAACACAGCTTAAATGCATCTTCTGGGTTTGTGGAGGCCTTCAATGCATCTTTCAACTGACCAAAACTAACCTTCGAGTCACCATTAAAATATTCCTGGATGATCCGATCACTTGAATGATGCTCTTTCAATTCATCCGGGGACGGTGATTTCCCAAAATTTAGCCCGGTAACTAGGGTAAACTCTGCAATACCAAATCTACACAGAGTGTTGCCCAGGAAGAACTGACCCTCTTAAGGCTTCTTACTTTCTACCTTACACAACATTAGCTGATGCAGCAGAACCCCAGAAAAACTAAACGGTTTTTCCTTAAAGAACTGTCCCAACGGGCATGCCTGTGCCCTTTCAATAAGACCATGCGTCTTAAAATGCTCTATAAGGGTATCCAAGTAGGCACTACCCCTATAAGTGACACGGCCAGGAAAGTGTTTCTCCAACGGCACAATAAGTTCAGGCATCTGGAAAAAAAAAACAAAAAAAATGTTAAAAATGTTAAAAAAAATGTTAAAAATGTAAAACAATCTGGTAAGGCAGTTACTATCGAGGCAGAAACAATCGAGTTCTATCGAGTCATATCGATGCCTATCGAGGTGGGTTCAAAAATCATAAAGAATAATATAATCGGGTTACTATTGAGTCTTATCGAGGCCTATCGAGGTAAGGCAAAAAAACCAAAGTCTAGTCATATCGAGGCCTATCGATTCCTATTGAGGTGGGTCCTAAAAATCCCAAAGCCGTGTATCATCGAGTCTTATCGAGTCCTATCGATTCATATCGAGTTATGTTCTAAAATTCACAAAACCTTGTATCATCGAGTCCTATCGAGGTAGGTTCTAAAAATTCCCAAAGTCGTGTATCATCGAGTCCCTATCGAGTCCTATCGATTCCTATCGAGGTAGGTTCTAAAAATTCCCAAAGTCGTGTGTCATCGAGTCCTATCGAGTCTATCGATTCCTATCGATGTAGGTTCTAAAAATTCCCAAAGCCTTGTATCATCGAGTCCTATCGATTCCTATCGAGCACAGTCTAATCCATTCCTCATCCTCTACTATCGAGTCCTATCAAATCCTATCAATTTCTATCGAGTTTCATGAAAATATCGAAAAAAAATCCAAATTTCTTCATTGCCAGCCCCAATTTATCCTATGAACAAAAATCAACAAAAAAAAACTAGGCTCTTTTAATACCAACAAGCCCTACGGTTAAGGGTCGGCGGGGGAATCTAAGGAAGAAGGCTATTAAAAATTCCCAGGTAACTTAAATGAAAGTTTCGATGCATGTGTTGAAGTTTTAATTACTTACTCACGGGATTTTGGGAAGGGGGAGGAGGCGACCCAAATCAGGTCCCCATCGTCCCCATGAGGTGCCTTTCATGGAATTGTCGCGATCTTCATAGACCTGTGGCGGAGAGGGCACACAGGGATCTCTTCAAAATGATAGAGGTAGACATTGTTTACTTGGCCAAAACAAAGTTAAGTCAAGGATGAATGGGTAGTGTTATGGGCAGATTGGGCTTTTTCAACGGCAGATTCATCCTTGCAAATGGAATTGCTGATGGTTTTTGCATTGTTTGGAGGAATAGGGTTAGCTTAGTGATTGAAGAGATATTCGATATGGGATTCCAAGTTCTCCTCCCAAGACAAAGAAGAGACGAGGCTTGGAAGTTGTTTTGTATTTATGGACCTCTGTACACCAATCATAAAGAGCACTTTTGGAAAGTAATGATATAAACGGTGACCCAATGTAAGTTTCCATGGGTGGTGATGGGTGAAGAGTTGGAATCGGGAGAGTTTTGGTTTCTGTGACAGAAAACTTCAGATGCTTCTCAAGGAGTTAATTGACATCCAGAATGAGTCGCACTCCCAAGAGTTGCTGCAGAGAGAAGCTTCAATACAACTAGAGATCCTGGAAACTAAAATGCGTATGGAGAGAATATGGAAGCAAAAATCTCGGGAGCTATGGTTGTATCATGGTGACAAGAAATATAAGTTTTTTCATGCCTCATCTATGGTGCGACGAAGAAGGAATAAGATCTGGGCTATAGAGGAGGAGAAGGGGAAGTGGATCAATCAGATAGAACAAATCAGTGAATACTTCAACACAAAGTTTGCCAATTTGTTCACCACTTAAGAGTCGGTCATTGATGAATCCTTTGATGACTTGTTCTCGGAGAAGTTGACACACGAAGAAAATGATAAACTTTGCAAGATGCCCTATGCGGAGGATATTCAAAAGGTAGTTTGGCATATGCAGCCTCTTAAGGCCCTAGGCCCAGATGGTTTTCTTGGAGTTTTTTTATAGGAAATACTGGCATATTGTTGGGCTCCAGATGATAGAGTTGGTCTGGGAATTCTTCAAACGCAGTCAGTTTGTCATACAACTCAATCAAACTTTCATCTATTTGATCCCAAAGAATAAGAGTGCATCACAATTTGATCATTTTCTCCCCATCAGCCTATGAAATTTTTATTACAAGACTATTGCTAAAATTCTCACAGACTGGATGAAGGTGGTTCTTGACAAACTAATATCGTCGTTCCAATCGGCTTTCTTACCTGGAAGATGGTTCGCTAAATCTTCTATAATGGCCCAGGAATTGAAGTTCAAGTTAAATGGTGCTACTAGCAGGAAGGGTCTATTAGCACTAAAAACAAATATGCATATATCATATGATCGAATAGAGTAGAAGTTTTTTTACAGGGTCCTACAGACAAATGGTTTCTGTGGAAAGCTTTTCCAATTAATAATGCAATGTGTCTCCACTATCAGCTTTGCACTGCTTCTCAATGGAGCTCTGTTGACTCCTTTTTACCCAAAGAGAGGTTTAAGAAAGGGTGATCCCCTCTCGCCATATCTGATTAACATTCATGGATCCAAAATAGCTCGAGATGTTGCACCTATAACCCACCTTTTTTATGCGGATGATGCAGTTTTCTACTGGCGCACGACCAAAGATGTGGTAGTGCATAGAGCAATAGGAGCAATGGTCGGGCCAAATGGAGAGTAAAAAGAATAGTGGGCTAATTTTCTCTCCAAACGTGAGATCGTATGTTAAAGAAGAGATTTAAAGAATGACGGGAATTGGGTTGTTGAGCAAGATAGAAAAATACTTGGGGAACCCTTTCTTTTTCTCAATTAAAACCAGAGAAGATTTTGGTTTTCTCAAGGAAAAAGTGCTCGATGGTTAGAGTGTTGGAAGGAAAAATGTCTCGCTCAGGCTGGCCACACTATTCTTGTATGATTGGTCATCCAAGGTATGCCATGATACTCCATGTCAACTTTAAGGATCCCAATTACAATTTGTTGGGAACTAGAAAATATAGCATGTAGATTTTGGTGGGGATAACTTGAAAAGTACCCAGATTTAGGATTAGTTAACCAAAAATAGCTACTAATAATATTTAGTTGAATATTACCCACTTTTTTAATCACATTCCCCATATTATCCTTAAAACACTACTAGAAGTCCAATGTAAAAATCTCAATCTTTGCCTCTGTCGTGCTATTTACTTCCCTCTTTAAATAATATTCTACCAGCTCCACTAGTTCAATATGAAATGAGAGGGATATAATAGATATGTTAATGAAATATTGAGTATTAAGGTCAAAATCTAAAATAATAGGTGAAAATGAAAGAAGTTCCTTTAAATTGGGTACCACGTCTAATTTCTACATTTTGGTGGGAAGGAACAATAGATAAGTAGAGCTATATGGATTTAAAAGGATGGCACAAAATTTGTCAACCCAAAAGAAACGGAGGGCTTGGTCTAAGGAGATTTGTTGACATAAAAAGAGCCTTACTTGCAAAATTAGCTTGGTCTATGATGCAAAATTAGTGAAGGCTCTAAATGCAAAGTATTACAAAAAAAATGGATTTATGTGATGTGGAACAACAGGTGTCGGACTCAATGTGTTGGAATGGAATTTTGAGTGTCAGGGATATTTGCCTAAAGGCTCCAAGTGTCATTGTTGGGGATGGAGATGTAGACATTTGGTCATTGCCCTGGGTTCCCTGGACAAAATCAGATGCAGTCAAGGAAGCCTTTCACTATACAGTGGTACATTCTTTCTCCAAAGTTTTGGATCGGTTTCATCCGGGAACTCGGAATGGAAAGAGAGACTAATCAGACAAAGCATTGATCATGATGTTGATGAGGCAATTTTGAGAATCAAAGCCCTACCTGAGGTTATGAAAGACATTTAGTTTTGGCCTGACAACCGAAGTGGGCAATTCTTTGTCAAGAGCGCCTATTGGGTGGACCAAAACTCAAGATTCAGAGCTGAGAATGATATTTAACGTAAATTTTGGCAATTGAAGTTGCACATGAGACAAGCTATTCTTTTATGGAAGATTGGCTTGGGCTATTTACCGACAATGGATAAAAGAATGGCACGAGTTTATACACTTTATGCGAACACATGGAGGAATCTTTTAACCATCTGTTCTGTCAATGCCCTATGATTTAAAGGGTTGTGGTTCAGAAGTAAATGGGGAATAAGGATTGACAACTTATTGTGGTTCAGTACAATGGACATGATTAAATGGTTGTGTGATTGGAAAGATAGGGAAGTGATAATTTTTGCAGGCTGCTTTTGCAAAGTTGTATGGAAATGGCATAATGTGGTCATGGTTAGGGGAGACATGATGTCCTTTTAGACAATATGGCGGGACATTGAACAACGTTTCTTGAGTTCTCTGTGCTTTTTTAAGAGAGACCAATGCCCCCTCAAGACGATGGCAGCTGGCCAGATGGAGCGGTTAACAAGGAATTCAATGATGTGTAAGTATCCAGACGGATGCATACTTTTTTCAGGGCATAGCGGGTCTGGCCATGGTGGGCAACAACAACAGACAATCCATAAAGTAGCAGATTACTATAGGTGATTGTGTACAACTGAACCGTGTGTTGGAAGCTGAATTACTTGCTATCAAACTTGACATTGAATCAGAAATTGAGCAGGGGTGGAAGGAAGTTACCATAGAGCTGGACTCTAGGGAGGCGATTAAGGCTCTGCAAACTAGAACCATGTCTATATGTTGGGGCTCTTTTACTGCTTTTACTTTATGTATTAACTTGTTATGTAATTTTGAGGATATTTCGTTTAAGTTTATTCCTAAAAGATAGAATTGCATGGCTGATTCCTTAGCTAAATGGACGAGACATACAAATGCTCATTTAAGAGGAAATCAAGAGGGGGTTGCCCCTTGTGTGATCACCAATTTCCCCTTGTCTTAATTCTATCCTTGAGGTTTATTCAGCAAAAAAAAGAATCTAAAAAATAACATCAACCCAAATTCCTAACTACTTAAAAAATAATATACAAAAACATATATTATTTCATTTACTAAAATTAAACAACACATCAACCAAATATAAACGTACCAAAGGCTTAACATCAACTAAATCCATTACATCATCCTATCCTACCAATGAATCTCTACTTCTGATCATGGCAAACGAAACCTCATCTACAAGTTCTACAAGCTGTAGTGCTCCTATAATATCGCCTTTATCACTTACTTCTTCTCCATCTTTTCGAAAGTCCACAGCCAACAAACTTGATTTTCTTTATGAACTATCATATGTTCCCGAAGAAAACATGATTACCAATAACAACCTTCCTCTAATTAACCCATACCATATTTTCCCAAAATCCATTAATCCTTTTACCCCGTCCATTAAAGCTCTCATCAAACCTTCCTACAAAGCCCAAAAGAATATATCCAAGCTTCTAAATTTAATGAGTGTCAATTGAGACCTACTCCTGAGGACCAATTAATTACTTTATAAATCCCTGCTGATTTTATTCCCCAGTGTATTGCACAAGGATTCACCCATATTCATTTTGGAGTCGTACGCTTAGCTATTTCCCTTCATGGCAGAAAGGGCCTTCCGATTGGCTGACGAATGGGTTTGCTAGACACCCGAATGCGAAAATACCAGCATGTAAGCATTGCAACCATAGAGACTACATTAAATGCAAGAACAATAATAACTACACTGTTCCCTAACTTTAATATGTCTCTCAAAGACAATCGCTTGACTGATGATTTCAAAGTTGAAGTCCAATTGGCTGGAATTGACCAAGATCTTACTTCCATTGGAGCTATTCTTCACTACTAGATGGCATACAGACTCCAAGAACACACTCTGAATCTTTCTTTGCCAATAGCTGAAGAAGCATTACTAGTCTCGGTAGACTCTACCTAAGTTCCAACATGCACTCATCTTCCAAGGCAAATCTCTA
The DNA here is from genome assembly GCF_963169125.1 of Humulus lupulus. Taxonomy (NCBI): domain Eukaryota; kingdom Viridiplantae; phylum Streptophyta; class Magnoliopsida; order Rosales; family Cannabaceae; genus Humulus; species Humulus lupulus. The sequence continues at coordinate 213,561,646 of NC_084797.1, read as the reverse complement.
CAAATGATCTTATGAAGATTTTGCCCAGTTCATGGATAACAAACTACGAGATGCTCCACCAACCTCAAAAAGTTGTCCAGACTCTGACTAAACCATCTTATCACAAGAAAGAAGATGGCTTTGTCGAAATGGTCTTTGACAAAACTCAAACAAAGACTCTCAGTTGCTTTACCACCCAGTACATGATGACTTCTATCACACCAACTGATGTGGAAATCAAGCCTTTGATTCTCAAGGCAGCCCTATTTATGATTTTGAATCTTCAAATGGACATAAGTATTGGGATGTTTTCAACTACAAAAGCTTCCTAAAAACAGAAGAATACCTCCCAAAGCGATGTCCTAGCTCAAGAAAATAGCTTAAGCAACAACTAGATAAAGGGGAAAAAGGAATAGGGTTATTAGGCAAACCCTCTGGAAAGTTTGACTATATTATCAAATATTTAGCTCCCAAAGATTTACCTAACTATACTCCAGAACCAATTGGATGGGACATTGGGCTTCCTCCATCAAACTCTTGGGAGCCTCCACTTCCAACTCCTCAATAGAACATTTTTCCTTGCTACAAAAAAGCAGCAAAATAGATGCGATATCATGGAGAAGCCTTTTCTGCTCAAAATCAGTTCTAACAAATTCCACAAGTATGTATGATGACTACAACTGATTATGAGTCAGATTTTCCTCCTCTTAAAAAATTTGATAGGCAAGACGACCAAGGAACAGTTTCTCACCAACCAACTAAGAACGTGGATGGGTCTCTCAAAAAATTATCTACAGCCGAAGAAGTTCTAATCTGGTAATCAGAAAATATGATTGCCCAAAACAAGATCTTAAAGCAAGTCGAGTTACAAAATACCAGAATAGAGACAGCATTAAAACAATCTTAGACTACTGTTATCCAAAAAATTAGCATTGGTGATGTGGCAAGTGATCCCTGGACATGTGGTTGACACCTGGAAAAGATCTGCTAGAGTATCGACCAGAAGACGCATTAGAAGTAGTAAGCAGCCCAGTCTTACCTGCGACCAGTTTGGTCGATGGTTCCGCATACACAGCAACATTAATGAGAAGATCTTTGTAAATCCTGAATTTAACTCACACAATCTCCTGAGTATCCGATTATTCAGGAAAGAATATCTGTAATGCTTTTGTGTAATCCCCCTTGAGCCTATAAATAGCAAAAGATAGCTCAAGGAAGGGACTTTTGGGCTTTTGAATCATTTGAGACTATAGTAATTCCCCGAGTGATATGGTATTGTTCTTGAGAGGTTAGTGAAACTCATTGAACCCTTGTTCTTTGATCACTCCTTTGATTCTCATATTAATAACAGTCTAAGTGGACGTAGGTTATTACCAGATCCTGGGGCCGAACCACTATAAAAACATCGTGTTGTTATTGCTTTTTGTCATTACGTTCTTCTCTATATATTCATTCATATCAAGCATATTCTGACTCCGTGTCAGTTGGCCAAATCCTGGGTCAACATTCTGGTGCTTTCGTTGAGAGCTTGATTTATCATTGCTAAGAAAACTAATGGCAAAAACTGGAAGGAAAGCTGGACAGGCGACCGCTGCTGCGCCATCAAATCCACCTCCTCCTCCCCCTGCAAGCGTGGCGGAGGATGAGCCACATCTGGAATTTGAGGAGGAAGAAATGGATGATGCAACGCTGAAGAGTACCCTGGGCGCGTTGCAGGAAGAGCTGGCTAATCTGAGAGCCAGTCAGGAGACTGCTGCCGGAGTTGTGGCACGACAGCAGCAAGAGATTGAACGGCAACGCGCGGAACTAAGCGAAAGGCAGGCGGAGATGGACCGCCGCCAGAGCGAAGCCATGGCAGCCCTCGAGGCGGCCTTGCAGCTGGCAAGGAGTCAGGCCGCACCTGTTTCGCAACCTGACCAACCTGGCAATGGGCCACCCCAGAGGGGTCCTAATCCAAGCCCACCGATCCAGCCTTCAAGTCCACAAAGGCCCGAGAAGCCTCAAGCGCCCCATGACGACGTCCCGCTGGACCCTGAGGCGCAGCCACTATCCCAGGCTGGTCGCAGCAATCCCTCGCAACAAAGGCAGAATAGGGCCGAGCATCAGCCTCGTAGTCCTAGACGTCGTAGGGGTGATGAGACAAACCTACCGAACAGAGGTCAGTATCCCCCTGATAACAGGAGGGACTCAGAGTTAGGCTCTGCGGTCCGGGGTCCCCCACGGCATGATGATGCACGGGGACACCACGACCAGCGCAGGCCGCCCTTTAACGCTCGGGACGTTTCAGCCAGGAATGGAAATCGAGGGAACAGTCGATCCCACCATAACCAATCGAGGTTCAGAGATGGCCATGGATATAATGAGGCCGACTCAGGAAAGGGAAATGCTAGGAGGAGGAACGAAGAAAGAGGTAAAGGAGGGAGCCAGGTACCTTAAGATGACCAACCCAATAGACGGGACGCTGGGGGGCAGCCCAGGCAAAATAATGTCTTCAACCGGCTCGGGGGTAGCGAGCAGCAGAGAAGAGATGAGGATTTGCGTGATGTACTCAACGATCGCCGCGAGCGGCATGGCGAGAACGTCCCCCCGCCAACAGAGGCCACAGCGATTCCTACCGCTGTACAGGCCCAGATAGACGCCCTCAACCAGGCAGTGCAATAGCTGGTCGGGGGAAGGACATCTTACATCGACCACGATAGGAGGAAATGCACTCCTTTTGTACAGAGGATAGATAATGCCGAAACTCTAAGCAAGTTCAAAATGCCTACACTCTCAAACTTTGACGGGTATGGAGACCCAGTGTCTCATGTCAACAAGTTTGAAATTCAAATGGACATTCAGAAAGTGTCTGAAGACGCTCGGTGCAGGATCTTCCCTGCAACACTTTCTGAAGCTACGCAGGAATGGCTTTTTAAGTTCCCTCCTGCAAGCATAGTTTCCTGGGAAATGTTCGTAAGGGAGTTTTACGGACAGTTCTATGTAGGTCGTGTTCATCCAACCGAAGCAAACCAGCTGGTCAAAATTCGCCAGCAGGATGGGGAGTCAGTAAAGGACTACATCCAGCGCTTTATGCGAGCGGCGGCTGGAGCAAAAACGGTGGGGGGCGAAGGCAAAATGATGGCCATTACCGCAGGGGTAAAACATCGTTCTCCCCTCTGGAAAAGTCTCCGAAAGGAAGGAGTGAGAACTACCCAAGAATTTTTAGACCGAGCTGATCACTACATCAAGCTCGAAGAAGCCATTGCTGATGATGGAAAGCCCTCAAGCAAGGATAAAAAGGCTTCCAAACCCGCCAAAGCCGCCAATGGTTCCAAACCTAATGGCAACGGCAAAGGCAACGGGAACGACAACGGCAATGGCAAGAATGGTGGAAAACGGCCGTATAACGAGCCTTCCACCTCCGACAACAAACGAGCCAAGGGTAATCGTTATGAACCCCGGTTCACTAACTACACTGCCATCGTTGAGTCTCGGGGAGAGGTTTATCAGGCCACAAGTTCTAGTGTGCCTTACAAAATACCTGGCCCCATTCGAAAGGATATTTCGAAGAGAGACACTACCAAGTTCTGTCGTTATCATAACGACTACGGACATGACACCAATGAATGCAACCAGTTGAAAGACGACATCGAGTTCCTTATTAGACAAGGACACTTGAGAAGATACGTGCGGGCCTCGGGAAATTCCCAACGAGAAGCTCCGGGTGGCAACGAGCAAGCGCCCACGCGCCAACGCTCGCCACCCTTACAGGCTGCCCCCGTGACTGGCACACTCTTAACCATCTGTGGAGGCCCGCACCTCACGGGAAATAGCGGAAAGGCCAGGGAACGATATGCTCGGACTCTGCGCCACGACCAGGACATCAAGATGATGACTGTGGAGGACCGTGCACTGAAAAAGGCTCGGTCAGAGGAAGGTGAGATAACCTTCTCTGATGGCGACGCCCAACACATCCGGTTCCCACATTCCGATCCACTGGTCGTGGACATCCAGATGGACAACATGATGGTGAAGAGAGTACTGATCGATACAGGAAGTTCAGTGAATATCCTGTATAAATCAACACTGGAACGCATGAAATTGTCCGTTAAGGACTTGGAGCCCTGCAACCAAACGATATACGGCTTCTCTGGAGAAGGAATCGCCCCCGCCGGATTGATCAAACTCCCAGTAACGACGGGTACAGCGCCTACAACAAGGACATTACTCGCCACTTTTGTAGTGGTCGATTGTCCCTCGGCGTACAATGCCGTTATTGGAAGGCCCATAATGGTTGATCTACGGGTCGTCATCTCTATGTGGCACTTGGCCATGTAGTTCCCAATAGACGCGGGGATAGGATGCGTGTTGGGAAACCAGAGGGAAGCCAGGGAGTGCTACAACGCCTCAATCACAAAGGCGAAGAGTGGAACGTCGAAGAGCGCTACGTCAGATAGGTTGCAGATGGCAGTTGATACACAAGCCCAATCCAGTGATGAAGTCACCAAATAGGGTGTTGCCCAAAGTGAGGATAGAGATTTGGATCCTCGCTTTGGGGATTTTGAAGAGAATGTTGGACCCGTCGAGGACCTGGAGGAGGTCCAACTCGACAAAGAAGACCCGACCAGAGTCGTGAAGGTTGGGAAAAACTTAGAGCCTACCACGAAGAACGCATTGGTGGAATTTTTGCGAAAGAACCAGGAGGTTTTCGCCTGGTCGCATAAAGACATGGCTGGGATAGATCCCACAGTTATCAGCCATGTGCTGAATATAGACAAGACCTTCCCACCCGTGCAACAAAAGAGAAGGTTGCTCGATAAAGATAGATCAAGAGCCTTAAAAGAAGAAGTCGAAAGACTAAAGGAGAATGGGTTCATCAGGGTGGCATTTTATCCATCGTGGGTCTCCAACCTGGTGCTGGTTCCCAAGCCTAATGGAAAGTGGCGAACCTACGTGGATTTTACGGACCTCAAAAAAGCCTGCCCGAAAGACTGCTTCCCACTCCCAAGAATCGACCAGCTGGTCGATGCAACTGCAGGGCACGAGATCCTCTCATTCATGGATGCATATTCAGGCTACAACCAGATTAGCATGCACCCCCCTGACGAGGATCACACCAGCTTTCAGACCGATACGGGCTTATACTGTTACAAAGTAATGCCCTTTGGACTGAAAAACACAGGTGCGACTTACCAACGACTAGTCAACCACATTTTTAAGGAGCAAATCGGTGTAAACATGGAGGTATACGTGGACGACATGCTGGTAAAGTCTAAGAAGGCAGAAGGACATGTGAGGGATTTACAAGAGTGCTTTAGCATATTGAACAAATACCAGATGAAGTTAAATCCCCTCAAATGTTCCTTCAGAGTTGGTTCAGGGAAGTTTTTGGGGTTTATTGTAAATTCAAGAGGAATCGAGGACAACCCTGACAAGATAAAAGCCCTGATCGACATGAAGTCGCCAGAAAGGATCAAAGATGTACAAAGTTTAACCAGAAGAATCGCAGCCCTAAGTAGATTCATTTCGAAATCAACAAACAAGTGTGTCCCTTTTTTCAATCTACTTAGGGGAAATAAGAAGTTTGAATGGACAGGAGACTGCGATCAAGCATTCCAGGCCTTGAAAGCCCATATGGCATGGCCTCCCATCTTATTAAAGCCAATTGAAGGAGAAACTTTGTTTATTTACCTGGCAATTACTGAAGTTGCTACTATCGCGGTACTAGTGCGAGAGGAGGAAGGCGTACAAAAGGCAGTCTACTATGTCAGCAAAAGGCTGATCCTGGTAGAATTGAGATATCCACCAATCGAGAGGTTAACATATTGCTTAATACTGGCCTCTAGGAAGCTACGCCCCTACTTTCAAGCCCATCCTATTACAGTTCTAACTGACCAGCCCCTTCGGCAAGTCCTCCGAAAACCAGAAGCGGCTGGACGATTATTAAAATGGGCAGTCGAACTGGGGCAGTTCAATATAACTTATTCACCACGAGCAGCAGTCAAGGGACAAGTCTTGGCCGGACTTATTGCAGAGTTCACCGAACTCCCAGACAGCGAGCAGTGCGAACAACCTGAAACGCCCGAGCCTCAAGACAAAGCTCCTTCGTGGAAGCTATTCACGGATGGTTCATCCAACAAATCCCACGCTGGGGCGGGAGTGATATTGATAACGCCGGAAGGGCATTGATTTCACTGCGCCATCAGGTTCGATTTCACCACGTTAAATAATGAAGCAGAATACGAAGCACTCCTCGCTGGATTGAGAATGGCAAAGGATATGAGCATAAAGACGCTTGATATCTACAGTAACTCACAGCTGGTGGTGAATCAGGTCCTAGGAGAATATCAAGTACGAGGCTTGAAAATGATGGCCTACTTAAATAAAACAAAAGACCTGCTAGCCCAGTTCACGAAGTACACCCTCCAGCAAATCTCGCGAGATCAGAATTCGAACGCAGATGCCTTAGCCAAACTCGCGAGCGCGAAGGATGCTGACACTTTGAACATCGTGCCAGTAGAGAGACTGAGTGAGCCAAGCATTCAAGCAATCGAATCCAGTATGGAGATACGAATGGAAGATACATGGATGGCACCTTATTTGGAGTATCTGACAAATGGTACGCTACCAACAGATAGAAACAAAGCCAGAACTCTACAAAGGCGAGCCGCTAGGTACATACTGGTCGATGGTGTTATGTACCGAAGAGGATATTCAATGCCACTACTCAGGTGTGTTACACCAGAAAAAGCTAAGGAACTCATGAAAGAGGTGCATGAAGGCTTCTGTGGGGATCACGCTGGGGGGCAAAGTTTGGCAAAGAAGATTCTAAGGCAAGGCTACTTCTGGCTAACTATGAACGAGGATTCGATGGAGTTTGTACAAAGATGCGATAAATGTCAAAGGTTCTCCAAGATTCCACGAGCAGCCCCAAACGAATTGAAACAGATGCAAAGTCCGTGGCCTTTTGCAGTATGGGGGATAAATTTGATTGGATCCCTACCTACAGGGAAAGGCGAAGTAAAGTACGCAGTCGTGGCAGTCGATTACTTCACCAAATGGGCCGAAGCTGAGCTGCTCGCTACCATCACGACCAAGAAAATCCTTGACTTTGTTATCAAGAACATTGTCTGTCGATATGGTTTGCCTAGGAAGATAGTATCAGACAACGGAACCCAGTTTGACAGCGATTTATTCACCGTTTTCTGCGAAAGACATGGAGTCATTAAAAGCTTTTATTCAATTGCACACCCCCAGGCGAATGGGCAGGTCGAAGCCGTGAATAAAACTCTTAAAGACACCCTAAAGAAGAGGCTCGAAGAACCTAAGGGAGCGTGGCCAGAGCAATTGCTTGAAGTCCTCTGGTCGTATAGAACGTCTCTCCAAACAGCGACAGGACATACCCCATTTTCCTTGGCCTACTGATATGAGGCGATGTTGCCTGTCGAATTAGATCCTCCCTCACATCGATGTCTAACATACGACCAGAACCAGAACAGCCAACTGATAATGGAATCCCTAGACTCGATTGACGAAATACGGGAGAAGGCCCAACTCCGAGTTGCTGCATACCAACAAAAAGTCGCCCGGTACTTTAACTCCAAAGTTAAAGAAAGAAAATTCATCGTCGGAGACTTGGTGCTACGACGAGTTTTCTTAAATACCCGTGACCCTACTGCTGGAGTGCTCGGACCTAATTGGGAAGGACCTTACCAAATTGAAGAAGTCCTTCATCCGGGCACCTACAAACTTGCACGCTTAAACGGAGATCTCGTTCCGCATTATTGGAATGGAGAACACCTGCGCAAGTATTATCAGTGAACAGTTCTTCTTAAAGGACTGGCTTGTATTAATTTTTCTTTTTACAAGTTTAGCAAAGAGGGTTAGCCACGCTACATGGCTAATCGCTCGTATTTGTAAGATTCTATTTCAGAATCACTCGTAAAGACATGTTTAGTCCATTTTTAATACGAGATTATAAAGGATTGTGCGCAGCCAGTCATTCTTGCCAACCTTTGTGAATTTATATTTGCAAGTATTTGTTCATTATGTGTGTTGTTTTTCTGTATTACAAGTATTATTTTTGCACATGAACAGGAATGTTCGAACAGGTCATGGTAAAGGCTAGTGACCCAGGACCTAAAGCTCCTCGATCACTTAGGGGGCATATAAGGCACATCGATAGCAAAGCATACCATGAGGTATGTAAACACATGAACAAAATGAGTGAAAGCATGCTAAGGTACTTAGAGTATTTTTCAAAATTTATATTTTGTTAAATCATGCCAAAGTACTATGCTAAGTTCGGTCATACGAACAAATGTTATAATAAATATTATAGCATCATGCAATCTTTTACACTGCAAGCATCACTGCTTGGATGTAATTGTTCAAGTAAAAGAGAAAATATTTATTGCCCGTGCAGCAAAGTTTAAAATAAAAATATTGTCTTTACATCACGACCTGTGGGTCATGTAATCAAAATGAAAGAAAAAATAATGGAAAAAGCTCAAGAGGCATTTGGGGCCGGAGGGTCATTAGCAGCATTCTAGTTGACAGCATCCTCAACAGCCCCTTCTTCTTCATCACCAGTCAGGCTTGGGGAAGCAGGGATCCTCGCTCTCGCCTCCTCTTCAGCCAGTTGAACAGCGTAGCGAGCCAGCTCGACAGCCCTGACATCCTCTGAAAGATAGCTGAAGTCGGCTCCCTGATTGTGTTTCCAGGAGTTGTAGAAACATCGGAGCATCGTCCTCTTATACCTTTCCAGATTTTTGGAGTTGTCAAGCTCCAGCTGCTTTACTTTTCCCTCAAGAGTGGCGATGGCCTCGTCCTTGGGCTTAAGCACCTCTTCCAGTCTTCTGATTTCGCGAAGGTGGGTGCGACTGGCATCCTGATAATCCTGCCTCGACTTTATTGCACCTTCACAGCTTCAGCCTCCGACAACTTTGTCACTGCAGCGTCCCTCTGTTGGACCATCGCCTCCAACTCCTTGGCGTGCCTGGCCTCTGCAGCCGAAAGCTCCTCGGCTGCCTTCACTTGGTACCCCTCAATGGCCTTAGCCCTAGCCTGCTCGATGGTGGCTTGGGTGCAGGTGCGAGTAGTGGTGGCGGACAGCAAAGCCTGAAGACAGAGGATAAGAGTTAGAACATGTGGCAAAGACCAAAAGACTAAGGCCAAAAGGATTAAAGAAGTACTTACGCTGGCTATCTCGTTCAAGGTCCTGTTCAGGATCAGGTCGACCGTCATATTTTCTGCCTCAACCATAGCATCCTTGACGCGGTCATTTTTCCCGATGAACGCAATGCGGTCTTTTGCTACTCGTACGGCACGGCTCAAGAGTTTGGCCCCAAGGGTCTCTTCCTGCCTGTCTTGCTCCCTGTTGGGTGCAGCCGGAGGAGGGATCTTCGGAACGGGAGGAGTCTCTTTCTTGGCAGGGGCCGGAGGATGAATAGTAGTTTGCCCAGCTGGCACGTCCCTGGGAGGGTCCTCTGTTCGACTTTTCTTGGCCGGTCTCTGGCTCGTCTCGCCAGTTTGTCTCTACGACGACTTCCTTCGGAGTTGAGGAACTTCTTCTTCATCATCAACATTGTATAGATCGAAGACGTTGGGAGTGGCCATATCTGCACACAAGAAAAAACATGCAATGGATAAAGATAAAAGCAGATGAAGACTATCTATCAAAACGAAAAAGAAGGTCACAAAGTTAGTACCTGAGCTACAACTACTGGTTGGTATACTATTGACTCTAGCATTGACTCGGTCAGCCGGTTGTTCTTCGCCCTCGAGTAGCTGGGCGAGAAGGTCGTCGTCGATGGGCCGTTCACCTCCCCACAAATCTAGCATTAATGTCTGCAAACAGAAGAATGGGGAGGTGAGGATAAAGAATTTTTAAAAGCTTTTTAGAATAGCGCTGGTCGAGTATGAAAGCCAAGCTTTTATACAATAGCATTCTAACAAAAAGCTAAGTGTTCCATACGAACAGTTTGAAAGACGGATCAAAGGGTGAAAGTAAAAAGTTTTTCAAAAAAGCTTTTTCAACTCCCCTTAGGGCGGGAAAAACCTATTTTCCAACTAACCTAAAGATCAAATTTTTACTTCGATCTTACGTCCTAAAAGTATGATCCTGACTATTAAACTAACTCGTAACCCTTTTTTGCCTACAAAACATTCTACTCACAAGCATCTCGAACCAGAAACAGATAAACTCATACAGTCAACATACAGAAGCATGCACCACGAAAATTTGAAGCATAAGAATTCGAAAACTTACCAAGAAAATGATCGTGGAGATGGAAAAAGAGTCTTCAGAAATCAAGAAACTCTCGGTCTGAGTCTTGGAAATACAGAAGAACGATCTCCAGGGACGATTAAAGCTCTAGTTTTTAGGGTTTCTTGTGAAGACAATGGCGTGCGTAAAAAGAAAAGGAAGATTTCAAAGGTATTATATAAGTTTGTTTGCGGCATTAAAAAGGTGTAATCATCAGTTTCCCTTTTTTCGAAGTATGGGGAAGCGGAATGGCCATCGAATTATTTCTGGGGAACCGAAAAGACATGATTAGACGGAAGTAGGTTACTTTTTCCAAGAACACACGAAGGGTTCTGACACGTAAGGCGAGGTTACCGAAGAGTCGTTCGCTCAAAAGTTTATTTATTGCTCGTGATAAATAAACTTGGGGGGCAAATGTTATCCAAAAAAATTAGCATTGATGACGTGGCAAGTGATCCCTGGACACGTGGCTGACACATGGAAAAGCTCTGCTAGAGTATCGACCAGAAGACGCATTAGAAGTAGTAAGCAGCCCAGTCTTACCTGCGACCAGTTTGGTCGATGGTTCTGCATACAAAGCAACATTAATGAGAAGATCTTTGTAAATCCTGAATTTTACTCACACAATCTCCTGAGTATCCGATTATTCAGGAAAGAATATCTGTAACGATTTTATGTAATCCCCCTTGAGCCTATAAATAGCAAAAGATAGCTCAAGGAAGGGACTTTTGGGCTTTTGAATCATTTGAGACTATAGTAATTCCCCGAGTGATATTGTATTGTTCTAGAGAGGTTAGTGAAACTCATTGAACCTTTGTTCTTTGATCACTCCTTTGATTCTCATATTAATAACAGTCTAAGTGGACGTCGGTTATTACCAGATCCTGGGGCCGAACCACTATAAAAACATCGTGTTGTTATTGCTTTTTGTCATTACGTTCTTCTCTATATATTCATTCATATCAAGCATATTCTGACTCCGTGTCAGTTGGCCAAATCCTGGGTCAACAACTACTGTCATCGATAAACTCACTGCAAAAATCCAACAGAATCATGAAGAACTTCTGACCATCATTAAAGCAAACTCAGTCCCAATGCCAGTATTCCTAGCAAAAGAAGCCGAGATGAAGAGCCCAAAACTCAATATGAATCCCTCAAGAACTGTTTTTGCCAACAAGAACCGAGAAAGGCTCCTTCAACTAGCCATTTGGGAACTTCGTCCCCGTTCGAGATAACTACGACGACGGTCCCTTGGCAGTTTGCTACAATACCAAAGACCTCCCAGCCTTTTCCTATTACTGGATCTATGCAAAAGGACTATGTTGTATGACTAAGATGCATGCTTGATGAAAGTCAACAACAAAAGACAAAAAAGGGAAGAAGAAAGAATCACCAATCTAATCAACAGATGAACTTAAGCCACTCATGGTTCACCCAGCCACATATCCTCTGTCACGAATGATTCGACATACAAGCACTCTCCACTTCACAGAAAAAGAAATAGACTCAGATGTTCAAAGCTCTTTGCCTAGTTCAGACAATTCTTCAAATATCTGGTCTGAAGAAATGAGTTCAACTTCTAATGACACTATAACTAGTGATCCCGAAAGCTTATCCAGTGATGACGATGGACCATTTCCACACTTGATGGTTCAACCTATTGAATCAAACTCACAGACCGAACCAATTATCACAAGTGATGACGCAAGTGGAAATGAATCAACAACACCACATGCTCCCCAAAGACGAAAGAGTAAAAGTTCAAACTTTCAAACTTTTACTTTAGATGACCTCCTTCCATCAAATTGGCGTGAAAGGTTCCAAGAGTTTCAGGCTTGGCTTAGCCTGGAATCACAAAGACTAGAAGCACAAACAGGAATAGTTCTCCTCAACTTTCTCTCCCAATTTATAGTACCCTACAAGACTGGTGGACGAGTCTGAGCGATTATAGACAGATGATATTCTTACAACTTCTATTTGTCACCAATGCCCTAACCTATTTGTATATTGAAAATTGTAGACAAGACACTCAAGTCACTGAAATACTACGCGTCAAATTCTTCAAACTAAAACTATGTTCAATGGATAAGAGAGATTTGAAAAAGCATTACAAGAAGATGACTGAATGATTCTACCAAATAAGTTGAATTGATGACCCAAATCTAAAACAAGACTTCCTCTCTTCCATACCAGAACCACTAAGAGAAGAAACCTTCAGACTTCTCTTAGGAATAGGAAGAACCATAGTTGATGCTACGATTGGAGAAATCTATCAGCTAGTTCTAAAGGCATTGGAAAAGATGTGCTATCAGCACAAATTTATCCAAGAATTCATGAAACAATCCAAGAAGCTCGAAAAGGTTTGCAGCCAAAAGGACCTATGAATCAAATGTCCATCGGAATAAGCATGTTCCTGCCTTCCAAAAGAAAAGAAACACAACAAAAGGTTTAAAACATTTAAGACCTTTAAATTCTCAAAGGAAAAGGGACGCCGCTCATTCACATTCCTAAGGAGGAAGCACTCTTTCAGGAAAATGTCCGACAGATGTTTGATTTGTGGAAACAGAGGACATTATGCCAAACAATGCCCCAAAGGGAAAACTGCCAAACTAATCTCCCACATTCAACAAGAAATTGCGTATCTCTTGAAGAAAATGACCTAGAATCCATCTTCTTTACCGATGAGGAAATGAATCCAGAGTCCCTCTACGCGTTCGAACAATTGGAGACTTTAGATGAATTCTACCATATGGAAGCTATCAATACAATACAACCATCACCAGTCATCTCCATGCAGATCCTCTCTACAAAATATGCTCGACCAGTTAAAGTAGCAGCCTTCTTTGATACTGGAGCATCATACACCATGATGAAACCAAATGTACTCCCTTCAGAATATTGGAGAAAAGAATAACAATTCTTCCGCGCTGTAAACAGAAGTATCTTTTGTACAGAGCTCATCACTAAACAAATTAAATAACATTTCTTCCCATGATGCTTTATCATTCATAGAGTAATTGGCTCAAAATTACCAGGGAAATATCTAATTATTGGTTTTGATGTCTACACCAAGAAAAAGGGTTTACAAATCCTTCCTGGTGGCCTTGGCTACAAACAACATTTTTTTCCTTGGGAATCCATACCAAACTATTTCCTAACGCCTTCTGATCCATTCTCCAAGGTCAAACAAAGGCTCATCAAAAAATTTTGTGCCACAAGTCATGCCGAGTTCCTCCAAAAATGTGAACGCCCTCTATGGAAAAATCAATAGTTCTTCATCAATTACCATTCAAGCTCAATGAAGACATTAAACACTTCCAAGGCAAAGACAATAATGTGACTGGTTTCTTATCCAGATCACCCCTTGCTATAAATCTAGCCTTAGGATACTCATCAAGAACCATCCCCATCATCACCCGAAAATCATCACATACCATCCCGTTCATACTCATATGGCTTCTTCCTCTTCTGTCAAACACAATCAATCTTTTCCATGGGATGCAAAATATATCCTTTCAAAGAAGTCCCCCAAATCATCCAAAGAAAGAGCAACTCACAGAACAATCTTTCTTCAGAATTTTATGATTTCTAAACTCAAACCTTCTATACAAAATGAATTTGGAATCCATCCAAGGTATCCATTTTCTCAAATCCTACCTCTTCGAGATGCTATCTTCACACCCAAAACCAGTAGCTCACTTTTTCTGGTATTTGGCCAGTGTTTTTACAATAGCAGTTGAGGTACAAACTATGGCCTTGCACACATCCATAAAATAATTCCTGGACCAAGAAAGGTTCAAACCATCTTACCAAGTCCAAATGGACATCCTGTCCTGGTTCGTTCCATTGGGAGAATGGAAAATGGTCCTATCGAATGAATGGGAAAAAGTCTAGAATGACAGACCCATTTTTATCTACCCACCAGGTCCAAATGTTGCCAGCCTAATGAACTGTTTGATAACTCTACAAAATAGAGTTATTTTTCCACTTTTTATGTGCTAATTGTTGCTTAATTCTTGAGTTTTTAAGTAATTTATTAAGTTATTAAGTAATTTTGAATTTATTAGGCTTAATTTAATTTTATAGATTTTTGTGTGTTTTTATAGTTATTTTGTTGTAAAATATTGTAGCTAATTATTTAAATTATTGTTGTTTAGTTTGGGGTAAGAAAATGTTGTTTTATTGAAACTAAATGTTAAATATAAATTAAGTTATAATTAATATTTTCAAAAAATGAAATTGATTTATTTTATAGTTGAAAATATTTTATTATGATTTAGTTTATGTTTATTTTGTAGGGAAGTTAATGCAATTTTTGGCTTTGAAAATAAGGAAAAGAAGGAAGAAAAGTGGTATTTTTGAAATAAAATTCAGCCCAAGCCCAAATGCTTTATTGCTTCAGCCAAGCTCCTTGCCCACGGATCCTGCTCCAGCCCCTTCACGGGCCCGCCTGCCATCATTCTGCCCAGGCCCGTTCCACATCTTCAGCAATCACCATTCAGCACTCCACAAGACAGCTCCAGCCACTCCTCCCAACGCCAGCTGTCGCCTCCAAGCTTCCTCCACGTGCCTCACCAAATCTCCATTCATCACGTCTGGCTGCCCGTTGCCTCCAACAAAATAGCTCCAGCAGCTTCAGCCTGCTCCCAAGCTGTCCCCAAATGCCAACCAAGCCTTCACCATCTGCAAGGCCCAATCCATTCGGCCCAGCCCGCATGGTCCAATTCGGCTTGATGTCCCTAAGTCAACCCTGCCAACACAGCCACAAAAAAATGCCAAAAATCATGTTTTTTATTCCCAATATTTTTCACTCAAATATCAATTCACTCTTCCCTATTTTTCTTACCTAAATAAACATTCCTAATTCATTTTTTTACCCTAGCTTTTCACTAATCTTTTATCCAACCAAACATTTCATCTTTCCAATACTCTTACACTTACTCTATTTATCCTACCACTTCCCAACACAATTAAATTAATCAATTTATTTATTTTAATTTGATTAATTTAATCTCAATATTTTGCCTATAAATAGAGTATTGTAAGACCATTTGGGGGGCTCTTCTTCATCTTTTCAACCTCTTCCATACTTCATATTTTTCTCTCTTCTTTTCACTATTTTCTCTACCATTTTCATCTTTTGAAGAGCATGTC
Source organism: Humulus lupulus (assembly GCF_963169125.1). Classification (NCBI taxonomy): domain Eukaryota; kingdom Viridiplantae; phylum Streptophyta; class Magnoliopsida; order Rosales; family Cannabaceae; genus Humulus; species Humulus lupulus. Next base: position 213,546,267 of record NC_084797.1, on the reverse strand, counting down.
AAGTATGTTATTTTGTAATTTTTATTTCAATCTAGTTATGAGCTTCTAATCTTTTTCAAAGGTTATTAAGATGATGATGAAGCAAAATGTAACTAGATAGTATTTTTTTTTTGTTGTATGTTGATTTCTCATTTGTACAACATTGTTTAATGATTTTTCTATCAAAGATATGCATTTTTCATCTAGTGTTGATTGTTAAAGCATATTATACTTAGTTCTCATTATGCAAAAATATGATATTCTTTGATTAAATGTTTTTCATTAAATTGTTCACATCTAATTCTTAGAGCATAAGTATCATATTTTGCCTAAATATAATCTCTTTGATTTTTTGTAGTTTCACTAGGTTGTAACACAACTAATGCTCAGAAATTATATCTTATATAAGTGAAGAAAAATCCTACATTTTTCAAAGTAACTTGTGCTTGAATAGAAAATGTATTTTGAAAAAAAAAGTATAGTGTGATTTATTTCAACTATATCTAAACTTGGGAATCAATATACTTATAAATACTATTGAACTTGCATTTTGTGGATTCTAATATCTTAATAATCTTATTTTACATATCTCATTTGAAAACCATTTTTCTATTTAATCTTAAATCTTTTTATTACTTGTCTTTTATTTTTCTAAAACAAAATCTCATCAAATATTTGGAACTAGGTTAGAATATTCTTACTTTGTTTGAAATAGTTTCTTTTGATGTTAATCAACTCCCATGGGTTCGACCTCGTACTTACATGAACATTATATTCCGAAACGATTCGTGCACTTGCGAGTTTAAATATTAAAACACCCTCTTTTGGGATCAACACTGTTATACTATTCTCTTTCTTGGTCTTAATGCCAAACTTGATGCAGAACATAATATAGTTATCAATCCAACATTTGAATTATGCGGGTCAAAAGAAGAGCCACTATGTGGTCTTGGGGGCCAAGAATACATGGACATCCAAAAAAGTCTGTTTGAGAAAAACTAGACTATACCACCTGAGTTATGGCCCATGCTAGAAGAAGATGCTCCTTGGGAAATGCTTCCTTCTGACTATACTTGCAAGATAACAAAGGCCCTTCAAGCCTTTTACATTGAAGAAAATGAAACAAATCAGGCAGCCAAACTCAAAAAAACTTTAGAGCAAAAACATCCGTCACTATACAAATTGACCGACACTGAAGGGGTAATTTTGCGAAAAAGTAATTACTTTGAAGATTCTCAAGACCCACATGCCGACACTCAAGATATGCATGATCCTTATCTCTTCCAGTACATAGGAAAAGAATGGGACATGACATATATAGACTACGACGTCTGTCCTCCAGCTAGCAGTGATCAGGATGAAGAAGAATCGTCAGGATGGAACTCACTTCATGAGGATCCAACATATGATTCTGACTACGAGGCCAACCATGAAACAATTTTATGTCTTTTAGTTTTTTTTAGTCAGGGAATCTTATCCATTATCTTGTATGCTTTACTCTATGCTTTTATCGTTTAGCCTTTTGATTTGGTCAGGGAATCTTATCCCTTATCTTGTCTACTTTACTTTATGCTTTGGTCAGGGAATCTTATCCCTTATCTGGTCCCAACTATGGTTGGTTTTAACTATGGTGGGTTAAGTTTGTATGCTTGAGTACATGGCTATATAAGGTCATCATATCTCTTTGTGTAAGGCAGAGAATTACGAAGCAATAAAATATCAGAGTGTTTATTATCAAAAATGTTCTTCTAAATCCTTCCTTGAGAAATTTTTGAAGTAGAGATAGTATGCATTATGAATCGTATTTGAATGCAACTATTGTTTTAAGTTACTAGATTAACCTTCGAGTTAATTGATCTGACAATCTATCATTTATGATCATAAGTCACACAGTTTGGAGTATAAGTCGTGCAGATCTGTGTGAGAAATTGCTGCGTTTATTAATTCGATAGTTTGTCTAAGTAACTTATAGCAGGAACACCTAATGATAAAGTGCTATTAACTAAAATTGGTACGACAATTGTTTCTAAATTTCTACAATAAATAAACAAAATTATTAAGCAAATTAACTGAAAATAAAGGGTAAATAGCACTTGGGGTCCCCAAGCTTTACCACTTGTATCACTTAGGTCCCCAACCTTTTTTGTAGCAATTAGATCATCAACTTTTACTTTTAGGCTCACATAGGTCCCCCAATGTTATATTTTATTAAAGAAATTATTATTTATAAAGGTAAGATGTGATTTCAACCAAAAAAAATATAGCACCCATTTTTTTAACCCTTCTTAATTAATTAATTATTAACAAATATATTATTTTGGTAATTGACTTAAATATCTCTATCTATAACATCATTTTTTCTCACTACACACAATTCTATTTAAACTCCTCCTAAATTTTTAAAAATTCTTTCCACACATAAAAAAAATAATAATAATAATAAGTGTGTAGTGAGAAAAAAAAATGGCGAGTTTAATAGAAATGTGTGTAGTGATAAAAAGAAAAATTATGAGTCCAATAGAAATGTGTGTAGTGAGAGAAAAAAAATTATATTATTGATAGAAGCACCCTTAATAAATTTAATGCTTCTAAAATTTTAATTATGTAAAAAAATTTATCAAAAATAATTAACTATAAGTGATATTAAATATTTTAGAGGTATAATAAAAAATAAAATTTTAATATTTGATAAGAATATTTAGGTCAATTTACTAAAATAATATATTTGGTAATAATTAATTAATTAATTTGGTTAAGAAAAACAAATGTGTACTACTTTTTGTTTTGGTTAAAAATCTCATTTTAACTTTATAAACTATGTTTTATTTAATAAAATGTAACATTGGTGACCTATGTGAGCCCAAATATAAAGATTGGGGATCTAATTGCTACAAAAAAAAGTTGGAGACCTAAGTGATAAGTGGCAAAGCTTGAAGACCTTAAATGTTATTTACCTATAAACGTATCAAAAACTTAACATTAACAAAAATTTACACAACAGTTTCTAAATTTTTGCACAAATAAACCAAATCAACTCAAATAAACGTACAAAAAGCTTAACATCAAACATATGAACCACAGTTCTTATGACCAAGTAAAATAAAAATGATTTTGAAGGTTCCAAGTTGTTAACAATTAATTTAGACGGTCTTTGTAGTGAGAAACACTTTCATTAAGTCATTTCTTCTAAACCTTATTTCATAGAAAAAAATATTTTTTTTAACAAAAGAAAACCTCATCATTTCAAACTCTTATATATATATATATATATACTAGCAGAAAGCAACGTGTAATGCATGTTTGCTTAGTTGTATTGAGAAAATGTGTGAATTTAGTTTTTTTTTAACTTTCTTATTAAATTTTATTATATAATCAATGTCATATATTTTAAAAGAAAATGTTTAATATAATGTATGACATAAATATATTACTAAAAATATTAATGAAATTCAAAAAATAACATTGTTGATAAGTATTTGGTAGTTTTTTTTTCGAACGAGTGATTTTGCTAGTGAATGGTTTTAAAGGCTATACCTTTGTAAATAAAAAAATAAAAATAAAATTGTCTATAGTTTAATAAGGAAGGGGATTTTGTCTGAAAAAAAAAATTAAATAAATAAGGGGGTTAATTTGTGTTTGTAATTTGGGATGATGATTCATCATTGTTGTCATCTTGTGTGGCTTCAATGGACAAAATGGTGAAATGATTGTATTTGACATTCTTCATTTTTCATCATCTGCAAACACTTTGATTGTCCATTTTTTTTGTTGCTAATTTATTCGCAACACTTTCAATGTATTGGGGATTTTCCTGCAAGAACAATTTAGAGTTACTTTATATGAACTATGGCTTTTTTTTCATATGTATTAATTTGAAATGTACTAATATTTATTCTTACCTCTATAGAATTTTCCATCAACTGGACTGCAGAACAACCAAATGTCTCTTCTACTACTTCTCCGAACATAACAGCATCAAGATTTCCAGTATCATCTTCTAGTTGCACATATGCCCTAGCACTTAAAATTTATTTAAACATATTAGTTTTAATGTGAATATTAGTACTTTTTAAAAAAATTATAACTTTTTTACAAATTTAATTAAAAAAGTGCTCACTATGGAGTGGGGGGCCCTCGCTGTTTGCACTTTGGATTTTCGCAAACAACTATTTTGTCATATTTTCTATCGCATGTCGCACACGACGTGTTATAGTACATTTGGGCAAAATCAATTATATTTATCTTTGCTTCCATCCATAAGTATGTTTTCTGCATCAAATAAGAATTGTTCTTTAGACTTTTTAAAATTGTATTTTGTTATTAAATTTAAATAAAAAATAATATTTACCTCCATAGGTTTCAAAGCCTTCATCGCACAGGGACTATCACAAATCTTCATGGTTTTTTGAAGTCAAGCAGATGATAGAGTAGTTGATGGATGTGTCAACGATGTTTCAATAATACTTTTGATTTTCAGTGTATTTTTATTCGCCCTTTAGAATAAAAAATGAATAGGAAGATTATATGAAAATAATATAATTTAATGTAATGTAATTGGAGAAATATGTGTGTTTTGATATCGAGTATTACCATTGCTTCAATACAGTTGCCTTTGGAATTTGAGGATTGATTGTGAAGGTACTTGATGAACGTGATGACAGAGACAATCATTTGTTCAAATTGAGATTTATATTAATGAAAGTATATCGAAGATAGATAAATATATAAGTTATGTATTTCTAAGTACCTCTATATGTTCAAACAACTATTTGTGTTCCCAGTATTATTGGGTATTCTTCAATAATTTTTGTCATTATTTTCCATTCGTCTTGGACAAACCGAGTCCACATAGTCAATTGTATTGGGTTGAAGCTGCAAATTAGATTGAGTAAAAAATGTTAGTGTACATTTTGTAAAGTAATATCCATACTAGATTTAATTGAAAGTATGTTTTTGTTTTTTTACCTTTCATCAATAAGATATATCTCTTGGATTGTTTGTTGTTGAAATTCTGTTGTGATCTCTTTTGTTGGCTTAATTTGGATGGCAATAGCTAAGAAATATACATATTGAAATAAGAAAATGGTTATTTTGATGATAATCAATTTGTATAATAACGGAATTTGAAATACCTATTCGTTGAGTTGAGTCTTTGTAAGAGTGCAAAACTGTAAATGGAACAATGTTATATTTTGGCACCTCTATTTGATTGTCTTGTTCTTCTACATCTTTTATTAGTGTTCTTGAGTTGAGAGTCCAATCATATTCATATGGTCCAATCTTGTGCCTTGGGTTTGTATTTTTGACAAGGGCGTCATAGATATAATAAGAGTGAAATAGTTTTAAAGTGTCCTCCCTACAGTCAATATTCGTTCCAAAAATTAATGATTGGACTCGATTCCCCTGAACCAAAATTTAAAGAAATAATGACTAACATTGTATTATATGAGTTGCAAAAGATAAATAGAGGTATGCTACATTCATTTAAAAGAGTATTAATAATTTTCAAAGTAATATATATTCTAACAAATATGATACCTGTTGGTCGATTAATATTAGATTTTGGTATTTGACTAATGAGTTTCACACTACAACAATTATGCCCATATATTACATTAAAATATAGCATATTTTAATAAGTGTTATGGTCGCATGGTAATAGAAAAAGACACGGAAAATGGCGGTAAATGAAATACACGGGCGCCAAATGAAACAAAAAAGCAATCTGTAAGGTTGAATCCCTAATTTATCTACACGCCTCCTCTGTTTCTTTCTCAAACTCAGTAACTCTCTCTCTTTCTCTCACTCGTTCAATCTTTCTTTCTTTCTCTCTGTTAGTTGCAGGTGTGTAACAAGGTGATGGGGCATGCGGCTTGGTTCGTGTGACAGGGAGGCTTGACTCTTGGGTCTACGGCGTGGCTGGCTCGTGGGTGTGACGGTGCTTGTGGCGGTGGGTCTACGGCGTGGCTCGACTCGTGGGTCGGTCTTGTTGTCTCTACAATCTGTTCCTGTTGTTCGTTGTCTTCCTCCGTCTCATCTACCACAACTTCCCTCCCCATGTTTCGCCGACTCCGACGGAGATTGACTTGCAGAGAAATGGTCCAGCAGGCTGTACAGGGAGGAGCTCCAGCTGCTTACGCCCAAGAAATGGAGAGGCTAACCGCTAAAGAATCCCTTCTTCTTGCTGTGAGTCTCAAGTTTTAAGAATTTGTGTATTGTAGTTGATAAGACCTAGCATTTGAGCTTTGAATTTGGGATTATTTATTTATTCAGTTTTAGGATTCTGGGGGTTTTTCCAAGCTTCAATTTTTATGGGATTTTTACTTGTTCAAGCTAATCAGGTCGCCATTCTTGGAGGGTCGGTGGGATTTTTTTCAGGGCTGATGTCTTCCACGCAGTAGTTGAGGTGAGTCTTTCTTTGATTTAGAAAGCGATTATTTCATTCTTTGTTTCAATTTGTTTGGCAAAAGAGATGACTTGCGGCTCATTAGATTATTTTGCATATGCTTTTTTCTTTTTGAACTTTCTCTCACTCTTTTCCCTCGTTGAAGAATAGCAAAATAAAAAGGGTAATCTTTATTTCTCCTTCGACATTGACAAAGAGTTTATGATTTTTGTTAATATTTTTCACATGCAGCAATAATTCAAAGTTTACCCATACCAGTTTAGGTCAATGTATATCATGTGCCCATAATAATAATAAGCAATTATAAACTAACATATGATGCTGAACACTACTTGAGTTGTCAACTCAAATTACAAGTTACTGAACTTTGATCACTCATAAGAAGTTAATTCAAGTAGTGATGAGCACCCATACCAGTTTCCTCCATTGCTGCCTGCTATGATGTGCATAATCTCTTTTCTTAGCTGTGGTTATCTCTGTTTTTGGTCTTGATGATTAACTGTTATATGGTTTTTTTTTTTTTGTGTTACAATTTGTACTTGTTTCTGTTATAAAGAAATAATAGTCTGGTTGTTTTCAATATATTGTTTTGGGTTATCTTTCAGGAGAGTTTTGGTTGCGTTGGACTTTGTCAAAGAAAATTTGTCAGGATTATATTTCCCATTTGATCTGTGACATTCCATATTCCAATTTCTTCTATGTTGACCAACCCTCTTTGACCCATTTTCTCTGTATTTTGGTTTGTATAGGCACGAAGTTCAAAATTACTTTGTGTTAATAATAAAAGGAGAAAAAAATGGCATCTTTATTTTGTGTTAATAATGTTAAAATCAGAAGCTTCTAATTTTGAAAGATGAGAATATACTAACTTGGCCATGTTTATTAATCTTCCCAAAGTCTTAATACTTTATATGGTTTAAAGATGATTTAAGCACTGATACCATTTTTATTAGCCCAAGTTTGCAGTGAGAAAAGGTTATGGTTGGAATCTGAAGCTAATGATTTTTGACATTTTTACTGCAATAACGAGAAAGATTTAGTATGTTCATTATAGAAGCTATATATTCGACATAGCAACAATAAATTAGCTCAATGTGAAATGAAACCTGTTTCAATCCACTTTTACCATTAAATTTGTTTTATGCATTGTAGAGTGTAGTTTTTGAATTTGAATCATGGACTTTCTATTTATCTTGTTCCGATCTGCAGTCCATGCAACGAGGCGATCCAACTTGGGTTGGTTATATAAATGCCTTCTTAATCTTTTCTGGAGTGGTATGGCTTCTATCTTTCAAGAACTCGAATAAAGTAATGTGCTTTCTGCTTAAAATTGTAACACTTTTGTACAGAACTAATGGCAAGTTGAAATCTTAATATTTAAATCACTTTTATGGACTACAAGGAGATTATTGGAATGAATCAAGTTGTAGTGTGAGATAGAAGTTATTTAGGACAGTTATAAATTTTCAATTCATTAATATGTTTATTATGGCAGCCAACAAGGTTTGACAAGTTTTGGTATATGATTAACTTTTGTATGAATTTCTTGAAAAGTTTGTGTATACACTTGAAAGACAAAAGCCTAAATTATGTAATTGCGAAATTGCAAAATTTAATATCTGATTTCTTAAGTCATGCACACATGAGAACTTATACTGCAATTTGATGTTTTCTTAGATATTAAATGCTTTTCTCCCCCTCTATAGCAAAGTTTTGTTGCTTATTCTTTGGAAAACCGACATAGATGTTCCTTTAATATCTTTAGATTTCTGACTTCCTTATGTTTTAATTCATAGAGTAAAGAATACAAAGAAAATAGAGTTGCTGATTGTGTTCATTTTAAGAATTAAATGATCTTTTTATTCAGATTAGAAAAAGTAAATTCGCAAAGATTAACTTGTTTATTGACTAGTTGATTTGATTTTTTTTTCAGTCAATTGAGGTGTTGACCGAATCTCAATATTTCCAGAATGTTATGCGCGTTGGTTTCCGGCTGAGATCAACTTTGGTAAAGTCCTCTTTTATGTTAATACTGTGAATTCTGTTATAATGTCTAATTTTGTCAACTTTTTAGGTGGCTGCTATATTTAGAAAATCATTACGATTGACTCATGAGAGTCGCAAGAGTTTCTCTACAGGAAAGATAACAAATATGATTACCACAGATGCTAATTCACTTCAGGTAAATATGATTCAGATTTGTGTCTTATTTTCCCCTATCCCCTTCATTTTTACCCTTTTTCTAATAGTTTCTTTCTAGTATGTTCTTGTTTCCAGTTATTTTATATTTTCTTATCCTGAGAATAAATTTCTTGTAGTTCAATAACTGGACTGTTTTCTCTTTATTGTTTCCTGCCTCATTATACAGGTGGGGAATTTGGCTGCTCCAGTTGAAGAATGGACCGTTAGTGGGACAGTTTTAACTGCACTAATGGACGTGGAGAGAAGACATGGTACTACTGTAACCTTTATTTATGCATTCAGATAGTAATTATCATCCATCAAAGTTCTCTGCCATCTGTAAATAAAAGTTTGCAAGGATAATTTTGGAAAAATATTTGAAAATTTCTGCTCACTGCCCTTCTTGATGTTTCGTTTCTTATTTGAAATTTATGGAAATCTCATGTCTTTCAGGAAAGTTTAAGCCTGCAATCAAGAAGGCCATGGTGGAGCTTCAAGGTAATATCTTAGAAGCAGACTATTTACTTTGGTATATGGATTAGGTCTTATTTGAACCTTTTTCTTTTTTCATGTGTTTTGTGTCAAAGCAAAGCAATGCTAAGAATTTTATCTCTTGTTCTCATTAGGAACACTGTAAATGGCGATAAGCGATGGTGTTGTACTTACCTTCTTGCTCCTTCTGATCCTTTGTTCGTTGAACTTGGAGCAGCTTTTATTAAACGACAAATCGAAGGTGCATTGATTTTGCCATTGTATAAATAAATTGTGAAATAATCTCACTTTGTGTTAACATTGACTAATTTTTTGCTGGTTTACATTTTGTATGGAATGCTGCAGAATATGGAGATGTGACAGATATATACAATTGGTAATTCTTTGCATTTGCATTTTATTAATGTTCAAATAACTTCACTACTTTAAACATGATTATTTATTTATATATATATGTGTGTGTATATATATATATATAGAGAGAGATAAACTCAATTATCTTCTCTACTGGCGGAACTATTCTTTCTTTCATTATTACGTTTTCTGAACGTCATTTTAACTTTAATTCATGGTTTACCTTCATAATGTAACTATTAAAAATAATCTATGTGAAAGTCATATATGATTTGGGGTTTGGGATTTGAATATTGAGGTTGCTCATGGTATTTCATTATGCTTACACTCCCTTAAATTCGTTCTCAATGTAAAGTGGCTAGAAAATCTGTATAAGAAGATATAATTGTAAAATCTCTTCAAACGTATCATGCAAGTAATTGTAAAATCTCTTCAAACGTATAAAAATTCCACTCTTTAACCTTTGAAGGAGTGGGTTGTTATAAATCTATGGATATAAAATATATGTATCTCATTTTGTTGCACTAGGATAGGATCTTGGGATTTTATATTTGCTAACTTTTACGTAGATTGGTCATTCAATCTAAGGTGTGTTTTCACCATGATTAAGATGCATGAAGTTTTTATTCCTGTTTAACATCAAAAATTAATAATGGCGGCAATGATGATGATTAGGAAAAATAGGAAAATCATAATAAACAACATAAGACCTAGAATAATAGAGAACACCAAAAAGTCTAGTAGCTCGAAAGGAAATAAAGGACTATGTTGGTAAGCAAGCTCTTATCCTAACCATACCAGAGTGCAAAGACAAGTTTCAGGTGACATGCATGTATAATTTTTCTATGTTTTATATAAGTAAATTGAAATGCCTGGCAATATTTTTCTTTTAGATTAAAGAAGGAATATGATTTAGTACATCAGTGACTTGTGCTCTTCAATCCGTTCTTTCAGCATGAAACTTTTCTAGTAATTGTTATATATCTGCCTTCCATGATGAAACAATAAATATTTCCTTTTGTAGGATGTATTATTGTACAACTTTTTTGGATCATCTCCTTTGGGAGAACAATGGAAGGTTATATGCAACTACACCACATAACAAAATTCGAATCATCTTGTTTTTGGATCAGTTCCTGGATCCATGTCAACCAGTTTTTCACTCTTTGATAATTCCAAACATTACATTATGTTGGACGAGTTGAAGCAATTATACATTGTTGTTTCATGTACAAAGCAGAGATTATGGATTTGTGATAGCACAGAGCAATCAAAGCCTATGTTTGACTATTGGATTAAGAAGTGTCTTGTTCATATTAAACAACTTGATGATTCACTAGTATCTTCAATGCAAGTCCCAAGCAGTCAACAAGAGTGGAAATCACGGGGCATCAAGGTTTGCTTGCTATGTTTTTAATTATTCTATTTGTTCATACATTTGTGATCAGATTTCAAGAAAAGTGATATTTAAGATGTTATTGAAGATTTCAAGAACAAAAAGTTATCATCTGTTTTTATGTTGTTACTATGCCTTTATCTTTGTCATCATCATCAATATTATCTGTACCACTATTTTATCTGTTTGTGTTCATTTTGCCATGTCCTGCAGCATGGTTTTGGCTTTGGAAAAATAAAATATTTTCATCACTCCTTCCCACAAGATATGCCATCCTTTTCAACTTGAAAACTTAGCAATTAATTCTGTCTTCCTACAGCTGTATTATGAGCACAACTACGAAATGGCCTCAATTTGCTTTGAAAAATCTTGTGACATATATTGGGAAAGAAAATCTAAAGCTGCTAGCCTTAAAGTTATGGCTGATCGTATCTATTCTTCCAATTCTCAAGAAGCTAATTCTCTCCTTAGGAAAGCTGCTGAGATATTCGTAGATATAGGCGAAGCTGATTCTGCTGCTAGATGTTTTTGTGATTTGGGGGAGTATGAAACCGCAGGTATAACTTTCTAAGTAATTTTACTGCAGTGCTTGATTCTGTAAACTTGTCTTTTTTTGAGTATGAAATGCTATTCCAGTTTTAAAATAAGTCTTGCACTTGATGCATTTCCCTTTTGTACTGTATTCAGAATTAACTTACAGGCATCGAATTCCATAAATTATTGATTCAATTTATCACTGTTCATCATGGCTTAAATTACATGAAGCATTGTTCATTGTGCTTAAATGATTGCAAGTTTCACATAGAGAGACAACTTTTGAACTCATAGTTAGTGATCTAAGGGAATTCATGTGAACAAATCTTTTTTCCTTGTTAGATTGATTGGTTTGCTTGGAAAAACACGGAAGATTTTCTTCTTTTATGTAGCTCATGTTTACACAATCCTTTATAAACTTGGACTGGGGTTGTTTGAAGCAGAATATATCCTGACCTTAGTCCTTGTTCAAGGAAGAGATTTGATTTTTTGTTTTAAAAAAAGCAAAACACTAACAAATAAAATAAAAAGACAGACTAGCAAACTAATCACATAATGCTTACAGAGTTCAATACTTAGTTCTACTATGATTTTACCTAATTTTTATAACTATCATGACACAGGTAGTGTATATTTGAAAAGTTGTGGCGAGTCTAAGCTACAAAGAGCTGGAGAATGCTTCACTCTTGTAGGTTGCTATGAGCGTGCAGCTGATGCCTATGCTAGAGGAAATTTTTTCTCCAAGTGTCTAAATATATGCACCAAAGGGAAGTTATTTAGCATGGGTTTGACGTACATAGAGCACTGGAAACAACATGCTAAGAAAGAGGGTGATATAAACACTAAGGCTGAAGAGATAGAAAAAATTGAACAGGAGCTTTGGAAGGGATATGCTCTCAATTGCTATGTGCTCAAAGATACTAAATCCATGATGAATTGTCTCAAATCATTGAAATCAATGGATTTAGTTCGTAAATTTTTGAGGCCATTAGGTTGCTTTAATGAACTTATGTTGTTGGAAGAACAATCAGGAAATTATATGGAGGCTGCAGAAATTGCAAAGCTGAAAGGAGATGTACTTTCTGTAATAGATCTTCTTGAGAAGGCTGAGAAGTATAAAGAAGCAGCAACTCTTATTATTTCCTATGTTCTTGCCAACTCACTCTGGTCATCTAGTAAAAAGGGCTGGTTTACTTTTGTGTATCTTGTAATGTTTCTATTTTTCATTTTTGAAGTAAAAATTGTTCAAGATTATAAAATTTTATTATGTTATGCTTTCAAACTTAAGTTAGAACTAAGATCTCATGAAGTAGACACATTCATGGTTTGAATTAGTTATTGTTTAATGTAATACTTATGGTTTATCAATCTATTGAGAATTACATTTTATGATTAATTTTGAATTTTTTTTTACCAAAATACAATAATGAAAATTTTTTAATTAAAAAAAACCATATAAGTATACTTATCAAAATAAAATTTAAAATTTTATTACTATATGTTATGATTTAAAAACATATTATAAGCGTAAAAAATCGTTATGGTTTATATAATATAACAAACTAAAAATGTTATCAAAATAATCAAATGTAACAGTTGAAAAGTGTTATGAAAAAAGTACAAGATTAAACTTCAAATTTATAATTAAAAACTCTATCTAAATGTTATTATTTGAATATTATAGCACCTAAAAATGTGTTATTGAATAGTTTAAGATAACACCGAACATAACATTCAAAAACTGTTATAGAAAAGACTAGTCTTTTAATAACAGGGGCTATGTTAGCATTTTCAGAAGTGCTATCAATAGTCCTGGATAGCAGTTTTTAAGTGTTATGAATACTGTTTTTTCTTGTAGTGTCAAATTGTTCGCTTTGGAGATTTGTCTGCCACAATCATCTTGATTTTCAAATGTTTTGTATTTGGGGTGATCTTGTTGATTGAGATACATATTGTCGGCATTTTTTTCCCTGTGAAGATAGAAGAATATTAAACACATAAATATAATGTATTTGAATTACTAATTTATGAAATAATGGAATAATGGATTGAAAATAGATTAATAAAATTAGTGAATGTTACCTACGTAAACATTAATTTAAACATGATAATGATAATAATTATGTGTACACAATATTTTTGGTGTAGATTTTGTCAAGTTTATTAGTGGTCACTGGTTGAATTAAAATCCTCATTGTAGATGCTATATTTGCCCTTGATAAAGTCTTGTATAATTGACCATGCAAAAACATTGGTTGTGGTAAATAAATCCCAACATAATCCAATGTTTGGCCTTGTGACTTATTTATGGTCATTGTAAAACTTAATCTTATAGGAAATTGAGTTCGCTTAAGCGGAAAACCACTGTTATCATCCACATCTAGTAAGAATGGTATCCTTGGAATGCATACTATTTTTCCCATATGATGTCCTATGACAATTTTAGCATCTATGACATTTCGATTGAAAGCCCAACAAATCAAACGGGTTCCATTGCATAACCCCGCTGAAGGATTAATGTTTCTTAGGAGCATGATGGGATAATTTTTCTTTAGTAATAATTCATGAGGCAGAAGTCCATTAGGCGTTAATATGTTTAAGAAATCTTCCATAACTGATTGCTTAGTGTTGACCCTCGATTTGGTCAACGACACGGAGTCAAATGTACAACAAAGTATAAAGCAAGAATGAGAAAAATGATCTAACGGAAAGGAAGAAAATACCAAGGAATTATAGTGGTTTGGCCCCAAAAAATGGTACTGACCTATGTCCACTTAGTGATATTGTTATTATTGAATCTCAAAGTCATGATCAAAGAACTCGGGTTCTTGAGTTTCACAAACCTTAAATGTATTACAATAAGACGATGTACAATTCACTATAGCTCTTTTTTCTCTCAATATTTAGCAAAAAGATTCAGGAATGAAAAGTTCAAAAAGTCCCTTCCTTGAGCTATTTCATGCATATTTATAGGCTCAAGGAGGGTTACACATGACAACGTGCCCTATCTTTCCTTAATAATCGCATATCAAGATAATAATGAAAAAAATATTCAATGCAGTTATTATAAGATTACAGGTTAAGAAGGAAATAAATTAGGTTATGCGACTGGCCTGGTCGTATCAAAAATTAACCCTGACGATGCGGTGTGCTTCTGGTCGATAGTCGAGCAGTACTTTCGCCACGTGTCAACCACGTGTGAGAAATTCTCGCCAAGTCATCAGCAACCCATTTTTGGGTAAACACTTAGTTTTATCTATTGTCTCATCTACACTGTAATATCGCTGGACTTCACCTGGAAACCTTTGAATTAACAATGCATTTATTTCATCGACAAAACTATTCTTTGGTGTTAGTATGGCCCGATTCATCATAGTTGACATATTTCCTGAATATTCTTGAATGTTGTGGAAAAATTCTTCTATTAAGAGATCTAATGAAGTCTTGTCATCATCATAGGGAACAAGCATCCCATTTAGTATTTTTATGGTCTCATCTTTTGTGTTGGGTGGCAATCCATTGCCTATTGCCAACACATAATTTGAAATCATTGGATCTAATCTTGCTCACATACTTTTAGTTTGTCGAAACTTAGTCAATGTAGGCAACAAGTAAGAATGAACCAGGCTGGAATTAACCTACTCTTGTCTAGTCCCTTTATGAACCACAGGTAATACTTGTCAAAAATCTACCCCGAAAACAACAACCTTTCCACTAATGGCTACGTCAGAATCGTTGATGTCTCATAACATTTTTTCTAATGCCTTTATGTGTGTTTTCTTGTCATCGGTGCCTCATCCCATATTATTAATTCTGTTGCACAAAGTAGGTTTGCAAGTGCAATTTGTTTGCTCACACAACATGTGGTTTTTTTCGCCAATATCAAGTGGAAGCTTAAAGCGTGAGTGAGTTGTCCGACCTCCCAGAAGTATAGATGCAACCGCACCTGATGAAGCAGTTGCAAGTGCTACCAATTTCTTGATCGTATTGTTGCCAGAAGTTCCCTGTATAGGAATTTTTTCCCTGTCCCACCTGGGCCATCTACAAAGAATGCATCATTTTTGTTTGATAAAAAATTTTCCAACACTACGTTATACACTTGTTCTTGCTTGCTATTAAGTGATCTCGAAGATGTAATATCTTCTTTTGGAATTCCAACACTCAACTCATCATCGATTTCTCTAGATTGAGATTCATTTCCATCAAAAGAAATGTCTTCATCAAGAAGATGGTAAGAGTTAATATTTTTCCCCATTGATTCAATCGTTGAAGAGATTGACCTCAATACGTGATATATTTTAATCGATGTAGAATCTCTTGATGATTTGAAATCAATTGACATATCTTCCTCAAAATGTTCCCAAAGGTCTCTTGGATAGATTGGATTACAATATACCAATATTGTTGCGAACAGTCACCTCAAACTGGATGGCATTTGATATAAAGATGCTTCATGTAAACAGTCTTCTAAGCTACTGTCTCTTTGTAACAAACCATGCATTGTGACTGCCTCACAACATGTTGGGGCCAAAATTCCCTTGACTGTTCTAAGATCTTCAAAAGGCAGCGGTCCCCTTACATGGTTTAGCAATATCCGCATAAAATAACGCTCACCCTCAAATGAATTTGTTGTAACAATACGACCTATAACTGTTTTCATTTTTCGGGGAGTCCACTCTTTATGTTGATGGTTCCAAACATAATATTCAAGAATTTTTTTATACAGTTTTTTCTGCGCATTTTCATCTACTCGATTTAATGCAAAGAATTGTGTTAGCATAGATTTTCTAGAACAATCTAAATTGAGGATGTAAATTAGATCGTCGTTTGTTCGAAAAGTGACCAAGTGTTGATCGTCCAGATGTAAATGTAAACTATACACTGCTGGGGACATCTCATTGATAATAAATCCATATATTCTCCATATTGCTTCTGAGGGAGCAATCCATCGGGCTGATTGTGTAAAACGCTCTAGTCTAGTGCTTTGTAAAACATTCATTTATTCATTGGTTTATAAGAGAAAGCCACGTACTATAAAGATTTCAGTGGGGAATTGCTAAAACATGCAAGTTGGGCCCAATCGTTTAAAAAGAAAATAATAGTTTTCATGCAACGTTTAATAATTAAAGTTCAAGTCCCATTGATAAGTTCTGAAAGATAAAAATAACATAACATTGTTCTTTAGAAATAGGCATTTTAAACTGATCGTTTCTCGTCCAGAGGATGCCCCCACGCAATACACACTCTGACGTCGGAACCTCCCACATCACCACGCGTGCCATAGAGAAATCCTATTTGCTACCTGAAAGGGAAAGTAAGGGGGTGAGCTAAAAGCCAGTAAGGAAGTACAAATAACATACAAGTAAACACAACAAAACATATTCACATTCATACATCGTTGCATATCATACTTAACTTCATCATCATATGTCATCATCATAAACATCATTATTATAAACATTATCATAATAAACGTTGTCATCCTAAACATCATTGTCAAAAAATCACATAACATCATCATCATAAACATTAGCATCATAAACATCATCGTATCTTTGTGAACATGGCCCTCTATCTTGTCCATGTCACATCTTGAGGTAAACAGGATCTTTGGTCCTTGAATAACCTCGGCGCGTCCGCCCTATGAGTTACGTCTTTATATCTTAGTAACTCGAGTTACGTCTTTATATCCTTACTAATCCCTTTGTTGTGTCGCATTCAACACGCTAACAACCATTACATATAACTCAGGTTACGTCTTAGATCCTTAGTAACTCCTTTGTTGTGTCTCGTTCAACATGCTAACAACCATTACATATCATACAACATACAAAAATACATACAATCAAGTCATATAAAAGCCAAGGAAAAATACATGATTCCTTACATTCATCACCAGATCGTAACAACATCATATCACATGGTACATTTTCATAAATATCATTTATCCTTAAACAAGTTAATCTTACCATTCATAGCATAAACAAATTGAATTCTATCTAACTTCCTTACCTCAGGTCCAAGCTAAGTAAAATGAAAACTTCTCAACGAGCTTATACCATAATCAAAATAACATTCCTTAGCATAACATAAACTCTATTTTGCCCACTCATATAACTCATGTGTGGTGAGAGTAACTCACAACATACAAATATTCATAGTTACACATAAGGTCATAAAAGAATAGTGCACATTCTACTTATTTTGCATGCATGATCCTTCTATAAAATCTACATGGTTGCATAATAGACATAATTTTGGACGTGAAAGTGAATTTGCATGTAACATGCATAAGTGGGAACGTTGCGTAAATGTGGCGTTTAAAACGATAATACTACGCGCTTACTTCTATCGTTTTAAAAATAATAGACTTGTAACATGCTTTATTTACTATTAATTATCTTCTTAAAATTAATAGGTTTTTTAAATATCTCAAGACATTATTTTATTTCATAAAATAATTTAATTTAGCCATAAAAAAATGTGATAAATCTATTTATTATTTTTAAGTTACAAAGAAATAACAAAGGCTTGAAATTTATTTAAAATACCTATGATTATCATGTTTCCTTAGAAAATAACAATTTAATTTAAGTTCATAGAATTACATAATTGATGTGAGAAAAAATACAAGTTTTAGGTGTGGGAAAAATATGTATTTTGCTTGAATTATTTTAAGACTTAATTTTGTGTAACATAAATTCATATGTGAAAATCAAATAATTATTTTAAACTTATTAAACTAAACTTACAGCCATCATTTAAAAATCACAAGTGAATTAAATTCAACATTTTTCTTAATCAAATTAAAGAAAAACCTACCCATTTTATATTAAAAATACCACTTTTAATTTTACCATACTTTAGGATATTAATTTATTTCAAAATACTAATCAAATTCCTTTTATTAAAACACACTTTACATTTTTAAAAAAAAATTCCGGCAATCAAATTTATCATAAAATCACCATTCCTTTTTTTTTTTTTTCAAAACTCATATTTTCATCAAAATATAAAATAAAAAAAACTGAAGGTAATTATTTGTGCAAAAACATCATTTTAAGTGTAAATTAAAACATCATTTTATTCCCACAAATACAACATATCATTAGAGACATTTCTTATGCATGCACATCATTAGTTCATCAATCTTTTCACTAATTAATCACAAAATCAGCAAGCATAATTCATCATGAATTTTATCTTTTATCTCATGCCTCTCAAAAATTCATACAAAATCATACATGTCTAATTAGCACAAATAAATTACAAATCCTAACATGCTCTTATTATACAAATAATTCAAAGAAAAATAACTAACACATATTCAATTACAACCTTACAAAACCTTATTCTATTTCCAATGAGTTCATACATGCAATCCAACAAAACAATAATAACGACATGCATTAATACCATAGACACAAATATTCATATATGTCTTTATATTAAACCTAACATGTTTCTATCATTTTTCATGCCTACCATAATTTATTGATACATAATATCATATACATCTTATCAAATTTCATGGATCCAAATATCAAGATTCCAAATTATTATTACACCCAAATTACATAGGTCCTAGAACATGGATCTAACATATTGAAAATCATAAAAACATAAAACAAAATATAGAGGGGATCCTTAGACATGCTTAGGCTGAAATCTTCATGTATAAAATCATAAATTATCACTAATCATCATACATAGCAAATCAACACCAAAACCCCTTCATGCATGATCAAATAACACATCACCAACAAAATAACAAGAACACTAAATAACCTATTATCCTACCCAAAACACAAATCCACTTTCAACCATAGTCCCTCTAAAAATATCATTCAACAAATACCAATAACCACAAAATTGAGGGAGGGATTTCAATACCTCTCTTGATAAAAATCAATAACCCAATCTAGAAGCACCTCCTTGCTCAAACCCTAGGGGTTGTATTTTTTTTAATGTCAAGATGGAGAAAAAGATGAACACCAAAAGTTAGAAACAACCCTAATCAACATACTAGAATTAAAAGAAGAAATCATAAAGCAAAACAAGAGTCATACCCTAGCTTGATCCCTTCTTCTTCTTCTTCCTTTCTTTCTTCTTTTCCTTCTCTCTCTAGGTTACGCCACTCTCTCTCTCTCTCTCTCTCTCTCTCTCTCTCTCTCTCTCTCTCTCTCTCTCTCTCTCTCTCTCTCTCTTTCTCTCTCTCTAGCACACAGCAGCCACAAGAGCATAATGCTCTTCCATTTTTCCATTCCATCTTTGTCCAAATTACCCCATAATGACCCAATTAAAAGAAAAAGGTAAGTTTCCTATTTTCTATTTATTTTCTTTTAATTTTCATTATTTGTTTTTATCACAATTGATAGGAGATAAAAGATGATCACTTCATTTCCCAAAATAACATTATCACCTTATTTTTAATTTATTTGAATAATAAATGTGATCCTTGCAAAGTTGACATGATCCTGAAAGACCCAGGCCTCACGCAAGGCCATCACGAGATTGACCTGTCTCACCCCACGCGAGGGTCAAGCTCACTTCGCCTTGCTTACCTCACTGAAGGTCCTATAGAGCCACGCACCATCGTCTCGCGAAGCCTCACAAGCGTGCCCGCCAGCTGCGCGCGCATCTCGCCGCGTCTCGCGAGGTCACCAAGGCGTGCTCACTCGCCGCACCACCAAGGCCCCGCGAGGGGGTGTCTCGCACACCAGGGACGCACCACTAAGGGCTTCGCGAGGGAGGCCTCGTGCCACGGGAGTTGCGCCACTAAGGGCCTCGCAAGGGAGGCCTCGCGCCAGGGGAGCCGCGCCACCAAGGGCCTCGCAAGGGAGGCCCCGTGCCACGGGAGCTACGTCAGCCAAGGGCCTTGCGAGGGAGGCCTCATCCTAGGGGAGCTGCGCCACCAAGGGCCTCGCGAGGGAGGCCCTGCGCCCCGAGATTTGTGCCTCCAAGGGCCTCGCGATGGGGCATCTTGCCTCACACACCCAGACATCTGGCGAGGCCACGTCGTCTCGAGCCCCCAGGACCGTTTCGCACACCTATCACCTATGTCTGTGGGTGGTCTTGAGGTTCTTCGGGCATCTCGTGCCAAGGACCCAAGAGCCCCACCTCGCCCCACGACCCTTACATGCATGCATCAAGTGTCTCACTCCCTATACCTCGATGATGTATCTCTTACGAAGACCTATGGAGACCCTAATGCTTAGAGGCACCTGTACAAGTCGAAAGGATCGTACTAGTACGATATTGTACGGGGTATGACCTGCAGGACCCCGTATGCCCGATCCAAATACTCATGCCAGAAAAGTAGTGTGAGTATTAGGAGAGAGGGCATGGCCTGCACCACTATGCCTGGGACCACTCCTCTGACATTCGTACGAATCAAGTAGTGGAGACATCCTCATGGTACCTGGCCATGTACTGGAACCAACACCACTACCCCTGATACCACTCTCCTGACAGTGTACTTGTGTACCACCTAGTCCCCTGGACCACAATGTATCCAGGGCCATTAGAGCCCACTATAAAAGGAACCCCACTTCCACATGGAAAGGGGTTGGAAAAAACATTGTAGCACTACACCATAAAAAATACAAATTCAGTTCACTATTTTTCTTCTACAAGTGTTCTTTGAGATTCCGATTAGATTATTTAAGTTTTTCTCTTGATAATCTCTACGTTTCTATTTTTCTAACTTAACTTGGTTGACGAGTTCTCACCGTCAACAATAAAATATATAGAAATAAACCTCTTCCTTTCCCACTCTAAGCCACACGTCCACCATGGCTTCTCCTTCCATTTATTTTATTTTTTTAATAATAATAATCAATTAAATCTAATATAAGGAAACTATAAAAAAAATGTGAGAAAATCCTACACATGTGCATCATGATACCATGCACTTGCACACACTAAATCACTAGGGTGCATCATTACCTACCATGCACCTTAGTGCATTCAACCAAATCTCACATAATCACATTTTAAAAATAAAAATAAATACATATAATTTAATAATTAATTTCACAAAAATTCTACCAACAATTTTAACAATTAAATAAAATAAACAAACAATTAAATAAAGCAAACAAACAATTAAATAAAATAAACAAACATTTAAATCAAATAATTCACCACACTTAACACTTAAATAAAATAAAGCACAAAATTTTAATAACTAAAAAAAAATTGGTGCACTACAGATTGGAATTGTTGGATTTCGTCAACTTGTTGATTGTTTGCTTCAGAAACCAAGCTGAAAGCAACACGATCAAGACCTTTATAATTGTACTTGTAAAGATATTTCACATATTTTATTGTAGAACAAAACTCTACATTAATGTGAGAGTCAAATGTTGCAAGGAGATACGGGCTGTATGGAATAAACGAATGATTGTCTAGATTTTGTCCTCAGACAGTTGTTGGATATGCATAATTCTTTGGATAATTACTTTTGCATCCACGATTTCCTTTCATGAAAACATTTGATGGATTCAATACTCCATATGGTCCACGCATCATGTGCTTCACAACAGCGTTATGGAGGTGGATTTTTATATTTTTATCAGGTATCTCTGCTGATATGATCTCATCCAAAGATTCTGGTGCGTGGAGTTTCCACTCATTTTGTAAGATTATTAAAAAGTGGGCATGTAGATGTAATGACCCGATTTTCAAACTTATAAACTCACTAGGCCCCACAGGGGTATTTCAGTAAACAAATAATATTAAAACAACTTATGAAAACCAGACGTTAAAAACTAAACTTTGAAATGAAACAATTGAAAGATCCTCACAAAACCATGCACTAGATTGAGATTCCAAGTAAGAAAACAAAACATCTTTAATGTTGGTTGATCACAGTACACACACCCAGGCTGAGATCCCGCCAACTCATCACCGCCAAAGTTGTTTAAGCCTTGTCTTTACCTTTACCTACACCACAGAAGTAACTAATGAGATAACGCCCAGTAAAGAAGGAAAACAATCACAATAGAATAATTATCACATATGTCATCAATAACCATATCAATCATATCATTAAATTGTTCTACAATACTAAGCACACTATTAAACAATAAACACAGGTCATCTGGAATAATTAAATATTGTGAGGTACCAACCTCCTGGACTTATCAGTCAAACTGGAGCACATTGCTCAACTTACCTTTCCGTATGAGAAAACATGCATGTTAGAATATTCAATCCCAACATTCACACTAGCACAAGCAACTAAGCAATCACATAATTTTTCACATATCCTAAGTTACTCCGTGTGAGAACTTCCTTACCTTAGCTACTCGCACACTGTTTACTAGGGAGATCGCAACGCACTAGATCCTATACATGATCAAACATAAATTACTAAAATACCCTTAACCCGAGAGATTAACAAATACCCTTACTCGAGACTAGTAATTATTTAAATACAATTATTTAACATCCTTTCATAATTCTAAGTTAATTAAAAATATATAATCTATTAATAATTAACTATTACCTCCTTAGTCTAATTAATTATTTAATAATCACCTCATAAATAATTAATTAACTTGCCCTTTACTCTAAATTAATCAATTAATAAACATCCAACTTATAATAAATTAATTACTAATATAAACCATAACTAATCTGAATTAATAATGCCAAATTAATTATATCCTTACCAATTCACCAAACACCATAACATGTCTTTATTGACCAAAATTCCCTTTTTATTTTGATACTAGGCTCTCATGAACCCTAATTTCGAAATCTCAATCCTAACCATAAAAATTTAGGTTTTAGTAATAAAAACCATAAACAACACAACTCGAACTTAAATCAAATACTTGCAGTCTAATTTTCGTAACCAAGGGTTGTGAATTTATAATGGGACTAAGGGTTCCCTATTTTGTATGCTTTGTAGAGGATGGTATTATTCCATGTAAACTGTAAACCAACAACCTAAGAGTGCTGAAGTTTACACTAGCGCATAGGGCGTGGCTCGGCCACTGGTAGCTGAGGACAGCTTATTATGCACTAAGCTCGGTTTAAGCGGGTCGGAGTCAATGGGGTAAACAGAGGGTGTGACCTAAGGTGTTGACCCTGGTTATTATGTGATTTGTTTGTTATTATTGATTGGTGGAATGTTGTGTTGTATAGCTGGGTGATGATTAGCTGGTTCTTTGATTGAACCTTCATGCTTTGTGATTATTGTGGAATGTTAAGTGTATGAACATGCTTTAAGGGTTATTCAACTGTTATTATTGCTCGTTATGCAATGTTATGTTTTCTTGCTGGGCCTTGGCTCACGGGTGCTTCGTGGTGCAGGTAAAGGCAAGGGCAAGGTTGATCAGCCCTGACTCGGAGAGCTCTGAGAGTATAATGTACATGAAAAACTGCTCAGCCACCACGGTTGAGGGGAGACAGGGACAAGAAAACCATAAACATTTGTTTTTCCTTTAGAAAGGCTGGTGGTTGTCTGTACACTGGAAATTTTGTAAACAGTCTTTTAAACGTTTTTTCTCTTAGGATCCCATGTGTAAATGTTTAATTATATGAAAAGTATATTTTGAGACCAAAACCTTTTAACCCTAGCACATTAATGACTTTAGAAATCACGTTCTTTTAACTGGTTGACTTGATTAGCAAGTCCTGTACCTTTACAAATACACAGTGTAGTGGTCTTGGCTATCCAGGGCATTACAACTTGGTATCAGAGCGTCATAGGTTTAAGGGTTCCTGAAGACCGGCTGAACATGTACATTCGCTGCTAGAGAGAAGCTTGATTCATGGTTTGGAAATGTGTATGTATATGCTTATATGCTTGTATGCTTGGAATGAATTGTGAATGTTGTCATTTATTGAATTAATAGGTAGCATGAGATACTGATAGGGCCTGGCCCTTGACTTTAGTGTGAAAGTATTGAGGAATGCTTATTAGCATTGTTGTGCATGTAAATGAATATCTGGATGATGGACTGCATATTGTGTATGGATGGATGTTTATATCTTAGTTGTTGCATGGAAATGTTGGGCATGCTTATTAGTAGTGCCAGCGCATGTGAATAAATGCTTATATCTCGATTGTTTGTGATTGGTTATATTCCTTTGGTGGATTTTGGAGAAGCTTTTACCCTGTCATCATTGTCTGATTTCTGAGTTGTTGATTGCAGATTGACTTGGATAGCTATGCATCCAAGAAAATCTATTCGACTAGCTGGCACTAGGTCTGGGACCGAGTGCGATGACCAGGGCCAGATTCCTCCGCCAGTCCCTGAGAACTGGCAATAACTTATGGCAGATATGCAAGTGCGATTATAGAGTCAGGATAAGCATATTGGCTTATTGTGACAGCAGGCTCCATCAGGGGGTGTCGCCCCTATTGTACCACCTGTAGTGGTACCAGTTGTGCTACCAGGGGAAGTTGGGAACAGGTGGGAGTCGTTATATGAGCGGTTCAGAAAGCAGCAGCCCCCAATCTTTGAGGGAGGACCTGATCCATTGAAGGCTGAGCAATGGCTGGCTATGATTACTACTATCCTGGATTTCATGAGGATAGAGGGACATGAGAGAGTGGCATGTGCCACGTATATGTTGAGAGAGAATGCCCGCATCTATTGGGAAGTGGCCTCACAGACTAGGGATGTCACTGCATTGAGTTGGGAAGGATTTAAAGATTTGTTCAGTCAGAAGTATTATCATTTTTCCATCAAGGCAGCAAAGGTTAATGAGTTCGTAGGGTTGGTTCAAGGCAGCATGATAGTTACAGAATATGCCCTGAAATTTGACAGACTCGTGAAGTTCGCACCAGACCTTATGCCTACTGATGCAGCCAGGCAAGACAGGTTCATTAGAGGGCTTAATGCTATGATAGCCCGGGATGTTAGGATTATAACGGTACCTGGAGGAACAACTTATGCCCAGGCTATTGAGGAGGCTCTTACCGCTGAGGAAGCGGAGAACAAAATTTGGAAGGAAAGTGCAGTGAGGCGCGAGGGTCGCAGGGTGGTGCCTCCTTATTCTGGGTCAAGTAGGGGCGGAGGCCCTAGTGATTTCAAGTGAAAGACCCCTGACACTTCGACCGCTGCTGGTCCTGATAGGAGGGGTCGGGGTGGTCAGGATGGTCGTTAGGGCAACGGTGAACCATGGAGGAGTTATCCGGAGTGCCCAAGGTGTAGAAGACGCCATCAGGGCAAATGTCAGGCCAAGGCTTGCTGTGTGTGTGGCACGGTGGGGCACCTCAAGAAGGATTTCCCAACAATGAAGAAAGAGGAAGCAGGAAAGGTGCACAACTTGACTCCAGCTCGAGTGTTCTCCTTGACGCAGGCAGAGGCCGAGGCTAGTCCCTCGGTAGTGACAGGTCAGCTTTCTAGCGCTGGCTCTCCTTTTTCTGTATTGATTGATTCTTGTGCTATACATTCCTTTGTTTCTAGTAGAGTGATTGATAGACTGTGTAAACCTAGTGAGTATCAGACTGTAGGGTTTGGGACTTTATTGCCTACTGGGGAGCTGGTAGTTTCTAGGAGGTGGATTAGGGCACTGTCAGCGGTGGTTGACAGTAAGGAACTTTCGATTGACTTGATTGAGTTAGACATGGAAGATTTTGATAAGATCTTAGGGATGGATTGGCTGGTCAGGTATGGGGCTACTATTGATTGTAGGAAGAAGATGGTGACTTTTGAGCCTGAGGGCGAGGACCCTTTTGTCTTCGTGGGTACAATATGTGGACCCTGCGTACCCATGATTTCTGCATTGAGAGCCAGAGACTTGCTACAAGGAGGATGTATGGGTTTTCTTGCTAGTGTTGTGGACACTACCAAGATGTTGCCAGTGGGGCCGGGAGAGACCAGGGTGGTTTGTGAGTATTTGGATGTATTTCCTGAGGAGCTACCGGGATTTCCGCCACGCAGGGAGATTCAATTTGTTATTGAATTATCACTGGGGACAGAACCAGTATCAAGAGCACCATATAGGATGGCACCGGCAGAGTTGAAGGAGTTTAAGATACAGCTGCAAGAACTTCTGGATTTGGGATTCATCAGGCCTAGTTACTCCCCATGGGGCACTCCAGTTTTGTTTGTTAAGAACAAGGACGGGACTCTAAGAATGTGTATAGATTACAGGGAATTGAACAAGTTGACTATTAAGAATAAGTACCCTCTACCAAGGATTGATGACTTGTTCGATCAGCTGCAGGGAAAGACAGTGTTCTCAATGATTGATCTTCGATCTGGTTATCACCAGCTGAGAATTAAGGACGAGGACATATCGAAGACGGCCTTCCGAACGCGGTATGGGCACTACAAGTTCTTGGTCATGTCTTTTGGTTTGACCAACGCCCCAGCAGCTTTTATGGATCTAATGAATAGGGTGTTCAAGGGTTTCTTGGATCAGTTCGTCATTGTCTTCATCGACGACATCTTAGTGTACTCTAGTTCAGAGGTAGAGCACGAGCAGCATCTTCGACATGTTTTACAGAGGTTAAGAGAGCACTAGTTATATGCTAAATTTAAAAAATGTGAGTTTTGGTTGCCTGAGGTGACTTTTCTTGGGCATATAGTTGGCACAAAATGGATTAAAGTGGATCCGTCCAAGGTGGAAGCGGTAAGAGATTGGCCGAGGCCAAGGAACGCCTCCGAAGTGCGGAGTTTTCTTGGGTTGGCAGGCTATTATAGGCGGTTTGTAGAGGGATTTTCAAAGATTTCTTCACCAATGACAGAGTTTACAAGAAAGAACCAGAATTTCATTTGGTCAGAGAAGTGTGAGGATAGTTTCCAAGAGTTGAAGCGACGGCTTCTAACTGCACCTGTTCTGAGTCTTCCTTCGGAAGAAGGAAAGTTCGTAGTATACTGTGATGCATCGAGGAAGGGTTTGGGTTGTGTGTTGATGCAGAATGAGAAGGTTATAGCTTATGCATCGCGGCAACTAAAGGAGTATGAGCAGTGATATCCTACCCATGATTTGGAGCTGGCGGAAATGGTGTTCGCACTGAAGGTTTGGCGGCAATGGTGTTCGCACTGAAGGTTTGGCGGCATTATCTGTATCGGGAGAAGTGGGAGATATACACTGACCATAAGAGTTTGAAGTACTTCATCACCAAGAAGAATCTGAACATGAGGCGAAGGCGTTGGTTAGAGTTTGTTAAAGATTACGATTGTGACATTCTCTATCACCCAGGGAAAGCTAATATTGTGGCAGATGCATTGAGCTGGAGGGGCTCAGGGTAGTTATTTAGTTCAGTTCAGATCTCCAGAAAGTTAGTTGATGAGATGACCAGGGCGGAGATAGAGCTAGTGGTAGGCCGGTTGGCCAATATTACTTTGCAGTCGACCCTGCTAGAACGGATCAAGGAGGGACAAATGGTAGATGCGCAACTTCAAGAAGTTAAGCAGAATGTCTTAGCAGGGATAGCTAAGGATTATTATGTTTCTGAGGCTGGTATGCTTCGGTATCAGGGGCGGATTTGTGTTTCGGCAGATGAGGGGATCAGACGAGAGATACTGGATGAGTCTCACACTACACCATACTCGCTTCATCCAGGTACCACAAAGATGTATCAAGATCTACGGACATTATATTGGTGGCCTGGGATGAAGAAGGATGTGGTAGAGTATGTGGCCAGATGTTTGACATGTCAGCAAGTGAAGGCTGAGCATCAGCGACGAGCAGGGTTACTTCAGCCTTTGGGTATTCCTAAGTGGAAGTGGGAAGGCATTACGATGGATTTTTTGGGAGGTCTACCCAGGACGGTGGGACTTTGTGACTCGGTGTGGGTAATAGTGGACAGATACACCAAGTTAGCTCATTTTCTACCAGTGAAGTCAACTTACATAGTGGAGCAGTATGCAAAGTTGTATGTGAGGGAGATAGTTCGTCTCCATGGGGTTCCCAAATCCATTGTATCTGATCGAGACCCTATCTTTACCTCCAAGTTCTGGGGAGCTCTACAGAAATCTATGGGGACTCAGCTGAAATTTAGCACAGTTTTTCATCCTCAGACTGATGGACAATCTGAGAGGACGATTCAGGTGTTGGAGGATATGTTTAGGGCATGTGTGATTGATTTCCAGGGGTCTTGGAGTAAGTATCTTCCATTGATTGAGTTCTCGTATAACAACAGTTATCAATCCATGATTGGAATGGCTCCTTATGAGTTGCTATATGGAAGGAAGTGTAGGTAGCCCATTCATTGGGACAAGATGGGTGAGAGAAATTATTTGGGGCCAGACATGGTTCAGAAGATAAGTGAAGCTATTGAGAAGATTCGAGCTAGGATGCTTGCTTTGCAGAGTAGGCAAAAAAGCTACGCTGATCCTAGGCATAGAGACGTGGAGTTTCAAGTTGGGGACCACGTGTTTCTGTGAGTTTCACAACTGCGAGGAGTGAATAGGTTTGGATTAAAGGGAAAGTTGAGCCCTCGGTTTGTTGGACTTTTTGAGATTGTAGAAAGGATTGGACATGTGACTTACAAGTTGGCCTTGCCACCGTCATTGTCGGGAGTTCACGATGTATTTCATGTCTCCATGTTGCGAAAGTATGTCTCAGATTTGAAACATGTATTGAAGTATGAGGACCTAGAGTTACAGACAGATTTATCCTATGAGGAGCGACCGGTTCAGATTTTGGACCGGAAGGATAAAGTTCTACAGAACAAGACGATTCTGTTAGTTAAAGTGTTGTGGAGAAATAGCAAGGTCAAGGAAGCGACTTGGGGGCTAGAGATGGTGATGCAGGATCAGTATCCTGAGCTATTCAGGTAAATTTCGAGGACGAAATTCTTAGTAGGAGGGGATAGTTGTAACGACCCAAAATCACTAATATGGCTCAAGGGCCTTGATTAGTGTGCCGGAAGGGCATAATTGGTTTATGTGTGAATTTATTAACTAAACGTGTGATTAGATGATAAACATGCTTGTATGGTTATATGAATGTAAATGTCATTATATGTTATATTTGTTAGAACCACATTATTATGTGGGCAAATCTGCAGAATGCGACTCGAGGCGATCCTAGGAAGCTAGTTAGCGGGAAAGTCACAATGGGGCTTAATACTTGAATTGGGGCAAGTCAAGGGGTGTTTCGGGTATTAGATGATTATTCGGGTTATCGGGTTATGGAAATAAATAATTGGAGATATATTTGAGGTTAGGAAGCTTAGGCGGGAATATTGGGGGATTTTACCATTTTGCCCTCGGGGACGTTTTTGGTACCCCGAGCCCCGGGATTAACTTAGTTACCTAAGGATAGACTAAGTAAAAACCCCAGAACTTGGTGGAAATAGAGGAACTGACCCTCTTTTCTCTCTCTCCCTCTTTCTTCTTCTTTTTCAAGAAAAACCACTAGAATCTAAGAAACTCAGCTGGAAACTCTGTGTTTTGAGCTGAAGTTTTGAGGAATTAGCTCAGTTCTAACAAAGGAAACTCAACCATGATTAAGGTAAGGGCTGAATTACACTATTGATAATTAGAATTCTATATTTTGGCTGGGTTTTAAAGTGTTTATGGTTTTGAAATTTAAGGACTGAATTGAAGCTGGACAACTTGGGTTTTAGCTCAGAAATTGTTAAGGAAGTGGTTCATCAAATAAGGTAAGCTTCAATTCGTAATTTAGAGTTTAAATTCTGAGTTTGCATGACTGGTTTTAGAGTTCTTGAGCTATTGGGTTTCAAAAATCAAAATGGGATTTTAATGAGTTTTTAAGCTAGGTTTTTGTTGGATTATGTTGCTAGAATCATGTTAAAAGTCTTGTGATCAATGGGTTTTGGAATTAGGGTGCTTTGAGGTGGCTTTGAGCAAGGTTAGTATGTTAGGAATGGTGGATTTTCTGGGCACGAAGAGCTGGGCCGTGGCTCTGTTCTAGAGTGTCGCGGCCCAGTGAAGTAAGGAAGAGCAAAGGAGGCTCTGCAGTGGGGAAGCGCCGCGGCGCCACAGGCAGGGCCGCGACGCGTGTCTGTCTTCAGGGAGGCCTAGCCTCTGTTTCAGGGGCGGGCCGCGGCATGGGTTTCAGGGGCCATGACCCTTAAGGATATTTTTGGTCTTTTGGAGCTTTTAAGAGTGGGAACCTAACCTAGGGTGCTCGGGATCAATTCCACCACCGTGTTTGGTGGAATTCAATGTCCCGGAAGCTAGAACTCCGTCCGGAAATGTTAATGCGATTATTAACGATACTTCCTATCTTGGTTGTGACTAGGTATTAAGCTAGGGCTCGGGAAGCAGATCGTGCTCGAGGGGCGTTGCTCGTAATCAGTAAACTTTGAAATTAAAGGTAAGAAAACTGCACCCGGTTGTGGATTTATAATGGGACTACGGGTTCCCTATTTTTTATGCTTTGTAGAAGATGGTATTATGCCATGTAAACTGTAAACCAACGGCCTAAGAGCGCTAAAGTTTACACTAGCGCATAGGGCGCGGCTCAGCCACTGGTAGCTGAGGACAACTTATTATGCACTAAGCTCGGTTTAAGCGGGCCGGAGTCAGTGGGGTAAATAGAGGGTGTGACCTAAGGTGTCAACCTTGATTATTATGTGATTTGTTTGTTATTATTGATTGGTGGAATGTTGTGCTGTATAGCTGGGTGATGATTAGCTAGTTCTTTGATTGAACCTTCATGCTTTGTGATTATTGTGGAATGTTAAGTGTGTGAACATGCTTTAAGGGTTATTCAACTGTTATTATTGCTCGTTATACGATGTTATGTTTTCTTGCTGGGCCTTGGCTCACGGATGCTTCGTGGTGCAGGTAAAGGCAAGGGTAAGGTTGATCAGCCCTGACTTGGAGAGCTCTGAGAGTATTATGTACATTAACAGCTGCTCAGCCGCCACGGTTGAGGGGAGATAGGGACAGGAAAACCATAAACATTTGTTTTGCCTTTAGAAAGGTTTATGGTTGTTTGTACACTGGAAATTTTTTAAACAGACTTTTAAACGCTATTTCTCTTGGGATCCCATGTGTAAATATGTAATTATATGAAAAGTATCTTTTGAGACCAAAACCTTTTAACCCTAGCACATTAATGACTTTAGAAATCACGTTTTTTTAACTGGTTGACTTGATTAGCAAGTCCTGCACCTTTACATATACATAGTGTAGAGGTCTTGGCTATCCAGGGCGTTACAAGGAGGTTGGCCTATCACTACTGAGGGACAATCCTTAGCCTCTAACGACATCGGAGCGAACACTCAAGCTGGAGTCAAGCTGTCCACCCTCTTTGGTTCTTTCTTCCTCAGTCTTGGGAAATCCCTCCTGAGGTGTCCAACTACCCCACATAAGAAACATGCCCTTGCTCGACATTCTCACAAAAGGAGCCTCCTGCACCGAGCACATTTAGGGTAGAGTTTCCAATCCTCGCCCTGCTGGCCTATTTGAGCACTTTGGAACCCCTCTCCTAGCTTAGAGGTATTGAATATATTGGTAACCTTTTCTTTCTTATCACTGGGGCCTCCACCCCTGTCTGACCCAATAAACGGAAGTATCACTTCCTGAGCTCCGCGCTCTCAACCACTTTTCCTCCATATCTTGTTTCCTATGCCCTCAACCACAAGGGCCCTCCCTACCACTTGAGCATAGGTAGAGATTGTTGGGGTTTTATGTCCTAATTAAAACCCAAATTCTTTGTAATCTCATTTTATTATCAATAAAAGAATAGAAATATTTTTTTGACTTGGTCAATCACTTTGCTCACATGTTTTATTTTCATGATTATTTGTTTAATATAAACTTCTATTAAATCCCGAGCATATAGCTAATCTTATTTATAGTGACGTAATCACAGTGGAATATAAATATGATTATATGTTCAAAATAAGTTAGTCCTAAGATTAGTCAGTGCACCGGATTTACACTAACTTGCCAATCTACGATATGATCTACTTACACATTACAGTGTTATGTTCTTTCCAGAACATTAGCAAAGCAGATAAGATCGGATGTATTTGTTACATCGGACAGGACCGATATTGACAGTTGATAAGATAAGTAAACATACCGTTATTATCTATTCTAGTCATATCATATAGTTGACCATAGGTCAATTCAATCTCAATTCTGAGTGGTTAGTATTCTAACTGATTGTATTATTTGAGTTCTTTGACTTGTTCGTTACCAGCTTACCCTACGGACTAGCCCATACTTACATCTTGGGAACTCGGTAGTATAATTGAGTGGGAGTGTTAATCATAGATATGAACATCTATAGCTTCTGATGAAGAAGTGAAACGATGGTTTCCTTTTAGTTTGGTTCAAGGTGTTAAATGATAGAGATCTCATTTCAGTAATTAAATTAGTTTACTGAAATATCATTTACAAGGAACTAAGTGTTTTAAGGATAAAATACAATGAGGGGTAAAACGGTATTTTAGTCCTATCTCATTGTAGACCGTCTATAGAGGATTGAGTGACAATTATGGTTGTAACAATGGATAATTAATAGCGTATCTATATTTGTTATAGAGCGTTCTATGAATTCAAGAGTGCAATTCCAAGTCTATAGTGGAGTCACGAGGAATTAATAAGTTAGTAAATTTATTTGTTAGATTTATGATAACTTATTGGAGCTTGATTTCATAAGCCCATGGTCCCCATTGTACCTTGGATAAAATCATCTAGATAGTCTCAATTAATTGATTTAATTATCAATTAGAATTATCAAAGTTGACCAGGTCAATTTTGGATAGTTTCACAGAGTTGTGTAATTTTGAGAAGAAAAGAGAAATTATGGCAGATTTATTAATTAAGATAAATTGGTATCTAAATTAATAAATAAATTTATATCAAGGTTCAAATTATAAATAATTAATTTGATAAAGGATTTAAATAATTATTTAATTAATTAAATCAATAGAAAATAATACAGGCCTTGATTTTAAGTCCAATGGGCTTATAATCAAATGAGAAATTTCACGGGCCTATAGCCCATGATAATTTCGACCTAGGGCTTCAAAATGGCTGTTATTTTATTGATTTTTTAATTAAATTAAATGGCCTAATTGAGTCTATAAAAGGATTGCTTAGAGAGAAGATTTTAGTGACGGCAGATAAGTCACAAGTCAGATTTTCTGATAGTTTTATATTCTCTCTAAACACAAGTCCTTTTCTAAACCTCTTTGTTATTTTCTCTTCTTCTCTCTATATCTATCTCATGTGTTGAGAATTGCCCACACTAGTCTAGGTGGTTCTAAGGATACATTGGAAGATCGTGAAGAAAATAGAAGATCGGTTCAGTTTCTTGATAATACTCTGCAACAGAAAGGATACAAGAGTTAGAGAAACTGAAGGAAGGACTCTTAATTCCGCTGCGTATACTGTAAGTATTCTATTCTTTGTTTCTCTTTGAATTCAATTTTAGAAACATGTTTTAGGCTATCACGTATTAATTTGTTTAATATTAGATATACATGAAAATAAATAAAGATCCTGTATAAGCTTTTCCAACAGAGATCTCATGTACTGGGGTGATCCTAGTGCCCTGAGATTTCCCAAGATTCAATCCTCGAATAAAATACTCTTTTTGAGCCATGTCCGTGGGTACCATTTCAAAAGAAAATGTGTCCAACCCATCAAATTTGTTAACATACTTTGTTACTATCGTGTTTCCCTGAACCAGATTCAGAAACTCGTTGGTCTTTGCAGTCTTAACTGCTTCACAATAATATCTCTCACTAAAACCCTACCTAAATTCTTCCTAGTTCATTGTAGTTGTATCTCGCGTCTGGGATACAACTTCCCACCAAGTTTGGGCATCCTCCCGTAATACATACGTAGCGCAGATCACCCTGTTGTGGCCTGCCACCCCCATAACGTCGAGGACGGAGTTGATCATGCCCATCCATTGTTCCGCTCTAATGAATCTAGGCCTCCCTCAAAAACTAAAGGGTAATGTTTCTTAAACCTCTCATATATTGATTCCCACCTATTCTCAACCCTAGTTTGAGCCAAAACTTGGGATAGTCCTGACATAACAAAGGAAGAAGTTTTCTCTGGTAGATCCTGCTACTTCAACCATCTGATCTCTTCCTCTTGCCTTTGCATTCTTGCTTGCATGTATGTAGACACCTTCTGCCAATTCTAAGGGGCAGACGCAGGGCTCTGGCCCTGGCTATAACTTTTGTTCCCAACTAAAATACCACCGGGTCCCATTGACTTCCTTGGGTACTTAACCTCTGAATTTGTCTGCAGTCAATGACTTGTCCCATTAGGCATGTTTTTTTACATCCAAAAGCCTTCCCACGAGGAAAACCAATCAACACCACACTCACATACAATGGTAGTACTAAAATACATGCCCATAAAATTCATGCATCAATTAATAAGCCTTGCTCTTACCAACTAAAATCTCATGCTCTCTACTCTAGCATGCAACTAAAGCATTCATTTCTCAACTGAGTAGGCAAGCACATAATCATATCAACTGTCAAGGGTCAGGCCCTATCAGAATATCCCATGCTTCCTAATAAGGAAGGTAGAAACAGCCTTTAATCCTATTTAAAAAGTTAAACACATAACCACATAATAGTTACCAAACTCTGAGCCGAGCTTGTCTTTAGTGGCGAGGGTACATGCCCAGCTAATCTTTAGGAACACTTAACCTTAGCTCACTCTGATACTAAGTTGTAACGCCCTGAATAGCCAAGACTATTACACTGTTTGTTTGAATGGTGTTAAACTCGCTAAACGAGTCATTTGGCCATAAACAAGTAACTAAACGTGGTTAACGGCTCTGGGTTAAAATTTTTGGATGAAAGGAACGGTCATTTTATTAAAATGTTAAGTTCATACAGGGGATCCAAAAATAAACATTTACAAAGTCATTTATAGTTCCAAAAGGGTAATTAAAATTCAAAAGTTACAAATAGCAGACCTAAGCGACGAGAAATCCCGGCTGTGGTGGTTGAGTAGCCGCATATGTACACGTCGCCAATAAAAATCTCCAACTCATGGCTGGTCTAGCTTCCATTTCCACTTATCTACACCATACAGCACCCGTGAGCCAAGGCTCAGCAAGAAAACTTAACCATGCTCATCAGCAGTTAATATCTATTCAGATAAGTGACTGCAGTGTCACACCGGGGACCGTTGCCCTAAATAAATGATTAATGAATCATATTGGCGCCCCAATCATAGGATATGGGACTAATAAGTCACCCTGGGGCCCATTGCTCTGTATAACCAGCCTTGGAGCTGACCCAGCGTACTAGACACTTCATTTTCTACGACCATTAGGTCGAACAAGCGTATGATGCACTCCTGATTAGGCCTAACCACACCGACCAGCACTCAGCGCACAATTTTCGCCCTTGACTTATAAGTCAATGCTTTTCTGAATCAGATAATGCAACACACGCATACATTATATAACAAATATCTAGATATAGAGCATTCAACATGCTTAATCAAACAATCACAGGCATAATCATAATCATGCACATCTATAGGGGCCTAAGCCCTCATCAAGTCTATATTCAACAACCTGACCAAGCACTAATCAAGTATGTCATGTATTGGGTGCCTTTTTCTTACCTTTGGTCCAAGCGCAAGTAAATAAGCAAGAAAGCACGACCCCCAAGAACGATCCTCTCCCGAGCCCTAGTGGTAACCTAGTCACAACCCACAAAGAACATTATCATTACCATTCGATTCCATAATTGAACCCCTAGACCAATCCTGTGCTCTCGGGACCTCTGATTTCCCACCACGGGGTGGTGAAATCGCCCCCCGAGCTCCTAGGCCCATGCCCTAAAAATACAAAATTAAGGCCCTTGAAAATGGCCTAGTGCCGTGGCACCCAGCCAGGGCCCCCTGCCCTGGAACATCCCAACCCCATGACTAGGAAGAACAGAGTCGTGGCGCCCTTACGCTAACCCAGAAAAACTTGGTTTTTCCACCATTTTCTCCGAGCTACAACTCCCAAAATCTCACCCCAAATTTGCACCAAGGTCCCAAATGAGTCTAAAACTCTAACCAAAACATCATAAGTAATACAACACACCTCAAAAACCAACCCAAATCAAAACCCAACCAAAGCTTAAAACTTTTCTAAAACTTAAATCATTACAATAATTCATCAGAAAACAGAGCATAACCTTACCTCAAAGAAGAATCACGCCCCTTTGCTGCTGTTAATCACTTCCTAGCTTCCATCCTCCAAGTTTTGAGCCTTTCCTCCTCAAAATTCAACAAAAACCCACAAGGCTTCAAGAGAGAGAGAAAGAGAGAGCTAAGAGTGCCGAGAGTGTTTTTCCTAAATGCTCTGTTTCCTTCCCCTAAAGTAAGCAAGTGACTATGTCACTCTCTTGGCATGAAAAGACCAAATTGCCCTTTGTCCAATAACTTACTACCTAATGCTCTCGAGGGCAAGACCGAATCTAACAACTTTTTTCCCCTAATCATAATTAACGCCTCGCGATTTCCATTACCTCAACTGATCATCAAATAATTTCTCATTACCCGCTAAACCTCGGTAATGTACTAAATTACCAAAATACCCCTAGGCTCACCCTGAGCCGAGTATTTGATCCTGTTATGACTAAACTGCTAACTTGCTCCCTAGGATCGTCTCGTGCCGAATAATCCAAATATATCCACATAATAATGTGGTCTCAACATATAACGCACATATATTCAAATATGCCATCAATGGGCCAAAATTACAGAAATGCCCTTCTAATAAGAAACGGGCCCACAAGCATACTGAATACACCTAAACATGAAAATAGAGACATATTATAATATAACTCACATAATTCATATAATCATGCATATCATCACATAATAATGTAATTAATCAGTTATTGCCCTCCTGGCCCCCTAATCAAGGCATTAAGCCTTATTAGGGAAATTGGGACGTTACAACTATCCCATCCTTACAGGTATTTCATCCTCGAAATTTTACCTGAATAGCTAGGGATATTAGCCCCGCATGTTGGACTCTAACTCCCAGGTCACCTCTTCGACCTTGTTGTTCCTCCATAATACCTTGACCATAGGTATAGTTTTGTTCCTCAGAACCTTTTCCTTCATGTCTAGTATCTAGACTGGTTGTTCCTCATAGGAGAGATTTTCCTGCAGCTCCAAATCTTCGTAACTCAACACATGAGTCACGTCTGACACATACTTCCAAAGCGTCGAAATATGGAATACATTGTGTATGGCCGATAGTGCCGGAGGTAAGGCCAATCTATAGGCCATCTGACCAATCCTCTCCAGGATCTCAAACGATCCTACAAATCTAGAGCTCCACTTTCCCTTCTTCCCAAACCTCCTCACCCTTTTCCATGGTGAGACTCTAAGGAAGACATAGACTCCTACTTGGAACTCCACGTTCTTGCACTTTAGGTCAGGATAACTTTTCTGTCTACTTTGAGAAACAAGCATCCGAGCTCTAATCTTCTCAATAACCTCATTGGTCCACTGACCTGACTCAGGACCCAAGTATTTCCTTTCTCCTGTCTCATCCCAATGAATGGGTTATCTGCATTTCCTACCATTCATCATCTCATAAGGAGCCACCACAATGGCCGATTGATAGTTTTATTGTAGGAAAACTCTATCAAAGACAAGAAAAAGTACTCCATGACACTTCAAAGTCCAGTACACATGCTCGCAGCATGTCCTCTAATATTTGTATCATCCTCTCAGATTGACCATCTTTCTGAGGATGATAAGCTCTACTGAATTTTCAACTATATACCCACAGCCTTCTGCAAACTTCCCCAAAACTTGGAAGTAAATGCGGGGACCCGATCTGACACGATCATCCTCGAAGCCCAATGAAGGCGCACTATCTCTCTCACATAAAGATATGTATACTAGTCAACTGTATATGTCATCCTCACTGGTAAGAAGTGAGCTGATTTGGTGTATGGATCCATGATAACCCATACCGAATCAAGTTGACCCACGGTCCTGGGTAACCCAACCACAAAATCCATTGTGATATCCTCCCATTTCCACTCTGGAATATCCAGAGGCTGTAATAGCCCTGCTAATCTCTGATGCTCAACCTTGACCTGTTGACATGTCAAGCACTTAGCCACATATTATGCCACATCCTTCTTCATCCCAGGCCACCAATATAGCAATCTCAAATCCTGATACATCTTCGTGGCGCCTGGATACAAAGAGTAACGGGTGGTTTGATATTCATCAAGAATCTCCCATCTGATAACAGTGGCCATCTAAACACAGATCCAACCCTTGTATCTCAACAAGCCCATATTTGACACTGTATAATCCCTAGCTACTCCAGCTAGGATGTCTCGTCTGATCCTCACCAGATGTGGATCACTCAACTGACTTTCCTTTATCCTCTCCAACAGTGTAGACTGTAGTATGATGTTGGCCAACTGGCCCACCAGCAACTCTATTCTAGCTCTGGTCATATCCTATAACAATTCCTTAGACACCTGTCTCATGTTGTATAACTATCCCAGACCCTTCCGGCTTAAGGCATCTACCACCACGTTGGCCTTTCCTGAGTGACACAGGATTTTGCAGTCATAACCCTTCACCAACTCCAGCCAACGTCTCTGTCTAATGTTCAGGTCTTTCTGTGTAAATAAGTATTTCAAGCTCTTGTGGTCAGTGTATATCTCATACTTTTATCCATAAAGGTATTGCCTCCATACCTTTGATGAAAAGACCACTACTGCTAACTCCAGATCATGAGTAGGGTACCTCTGCTCATATTCCTTCAACTATCATGATGCATAGGCAATCACCTTCCCCATCTTCATAAGTACACAACCCAAACCTTGTTGTGAGGCATCACAATATACTACAAAACTCTGTTGATCTATCGGAAGACATAGTACTAGCATTGTAATCAACCGTCGCTTCAACTCCTGGAAGTTGTTCTCACACCTATTTGACCAAGCAAACTTTTGATTCTTGCGTGTCATTTCTGTCAATGGGGATAGAAAACCCTGAGAACCCTTCCACAAAACATCTGTAATAACATGTCAATCCAAGGAAGCTTCTAATATTTGAGGCGTTCCTTGGCCTTGGCCAATCTTTGACTACCTTAATCTTAGTTGGGTCCACCTTGATCCCATCTCTACTGAAAATGTGACCGAGGAAAGTTACTTGCGGTAACCAAAACTCACATTTCTTGAACTTCGCATACAGTCTGTGTTCCCTCAGCCTCTTGATAACTCTACCAAATAGAGTTATTTTACCACTTTTTATGTGCTAATTGTTGCTTAATTCTTGAGTTATTAATTGATTTATTAAGTTTTTAAGTAATTTTGAATTTATTAGGTTTATTTTAATTTTATAGATTTTTGTGTATTTTTATAGTTATATTATTGTAAAATGTTTTAGTTTAATTATTTAAAATTAATATTTTTAAGTTAGGAGTAAAAGGATGCAATTTTGAGCTTAAATGTTTAAGTAAATTAAGTTTTAATTAAAATTTTCATGGAAATTATATGGTATATTTTATTAGTGAAAATATTTAATTTTAATTTAGTTTATAATTTATTTTGTAGGGAATTTGTTGCATTTTAGTGGTTGAAAAGTAAGGAAAAGAAAGAAATAAAAATTGGAAAAATTGAAAGAGAAGAGCTAAAATTGTTAAGGCCCAATCTCTCCTCAGCTGCTCACCAGCCGTTGGGCCCAATGCTGCGTTGTCCCAGCCCAGGCCCGAGCCCAGCCCACCTCCAAGCAGCCTGCCCAACCGTGCAACACCTGCTGCCTCTTCCACAGAGCAGCCGAACCTACCAGCCGCATGAAGCCTCTGCCCAAGTCACCTGGCACAGCACTAGGCCCAACGAAGACCCCAGGCCCACTGCTTCCTCCCAGCAAGCTTCCCCAGCCATCCCGTGTGCCAAACCATCCCACTGCTCACTAACAGTCACTACCCCCTTGCACCCCAAGTGCCACAAAGCTGCCATTTCCCATTTTTGAGCCCACAAATTGTCACTTTGTCCTCAATGTCTAAAAATACCAAAAAAATTTACCCAAACTTGTCTACACGTTTTACCCCAAAACATCATTATTACAATCTATAATTTACCACTATTTTCCATATTATTATTAATTTAATTAATTTAAATTGATTATTTTAATACACTTTTTTTTGCTATAAATAAGGGAGTAGTGTGCATATTTTGGGAGAGGTTACACTACACAAGTTCTACACTTTCAAGACTTCTCTATTCTCTTCATCTTTTTCTTCTTTTTGGTCATTTTTTCTATGAGTTTTAGAGGAAAAACTTGGGAGTTAATCCTCCAAATTTTCCTATTTATGTTTGTAATTTTTAGTTTGTATTTGCTATTCTAGTTATGAGTTTCTAATCTTTTTAAGATTATTAAGGTGATGATGAAACAATATGTAACTAGATAGTATTTATTTTGTATGTTGATTTCCCATTTTGTGCAAGAAATTTTATGGAATTTTCTTCTTCAAATATCTTATTTCATGTTAAATATCATGTATTTTGGATTGTTAGCACATATTTACACTTTGTTCTTCATTAGTGCAAAAACATAATATTCTTTGTGTAAGATGTGTCATTAAATTGTACACATCCATGCTTAGAACAAAAATATTATGTTTTTCCTTATAAATAATGTTCATTGATTTATTTGTTATTTCATTAGGTTGATTTATATTAAATACTTTGAAATTATAACTTTTTGAAAAGTGAAGAAAAATCTTATCTTTTTAGAAGTAATTTGTGCTTAAAATTATAAATCTATTTAGAAAATGATAGTTTTATTTATTTTAACTATTACTAAAACTTGGGAATCAATGTACTTATAAATATTATTGAACTTATATTTTGTGGATTCTAATCCTTAATAATCTTATTTTACCATCTTGATTTCTAATATTAATTTATTTTTATTTATTGTCTTAAATTTCTTTATTATTGTCTCTTATTAGATTTTATTGTCACAAATTCTCATCAATCTTTGGAACTAGGTTAGAATTTATTAATTTTGGTTTAAAATAGTTTTATTTTTTATTTTAGACAACTCATTTGGGTTCGACATCCTTGCTTACACGATCACTATTCTATATGAACGATTCGTGCGCTTGCGATTTATAAATATTTAAAACATACCCGTTTTGGGTCCATCACCTCTGTAGAATCAACCTGAGATGTTGCTCATGTTCTGCCTCTGACTGAGAATATACCAAAATATTGTTGATGAAGACGATCACGAACCAATCCAGATAATATTTGAACACCATGTCCATACAATTCATAAAAGCAGTTGGAGCATTATTCAAATCATATGACATGACTTAGAGCTCATAATGCTCGTATCTGGTACGAAAAGCAATCTTCGGTATATCTCCGTCCTTGATCCTAAATTGGTGATAACTAGATCAAAGAATTATCTTTAAGAATATAGGCTTACCCTACAATTGATCAAATAGGTCATCTATCCTTGGTAGAGGAAACTTGTTCTTAATGGTTAACTTGTTCAGTTCTCTATAATCAATGCATGTAACGCCCTGGATAGCCAAGACCGTTACACTGTGTACTTATAAAGGTGCAAGACTTGCTAATCAAGTCATTAGTTTGAAATCGTGTCGCTAAGCATGTAAGAGCTAAGGTTAAAAAGGTTTTGGTCTCAAAAGACTCATTTAGCATATATAAATTGTAGTAACATGGGATCCCATACAAAAGCATAGTTAAAGAAAGTTTACAGACTCCCAGAAATACACGAGGAACCACTAGCCATACTAAGGGCAAAACAGATAGTCTTCAGGTTCCATGTCCTTGCTTAGACCTCAACTTTGGCGGTCAAGCGCCGGGCTATGTACATTCCGCTCGCCGAGCTCTCCAGTCAGGGCTGGTCTATCTTGCCCTTGCCTTTACCTGCACCACGTAGCACCCGTGAGCCAAGGCCCAGCAAGAAAACATCACAGATAACTCAAACAATAACAACAGACAAATAGCTCAATAAGCATGTATTCACATCAAACAATCCTCAGCAGATACTCAGCATATACAATCCAACTCAAGATACATT
Source organism: Humulus lupulus (assembly GCF_963169125.1). Taxonomy (NCBI): domain Eukaryota; kingdom Viridiplantae; phylum Streptophyta; class Magnoliopsida; order Rosales; family Cannabaceae; genus Humulus; species Humulus lupulus. The sequence goes on along the minus strand of NC_084797.1, from coordinate 213,503,948 downwards.
CTATCACGTATAGCATTCACATCACATAACATTAAGGGCCAACGACTTAGGCTACACCCTCTGTTTAACCCACTGACTCTGGCCTGCTTAAACCAAGCTCAGTGCATATTAAGCTATCCTCGGATACCAGTGTCTGAGCCACGCCCTGTGCGCTAGTGAGACCCTTGGCACCCTTAGGTCGTTGGTTCACTAAATGGCTTGCATGGCATAATACCATCTTTTCAAGCATCTACAATAGGGAGCCCTTAGTCCCGACACATATATTCAACCGGGTGCAGTTTTCTTACCTTTAGTCTGTACAATTATCGAATTACGAGCAATGCCCCTCAAGCACGATTCGCTCCCGAGCCTAAGCTTTTATCACCTAGCCACATCCAAAGCATAGGGTTTCATAAATAATCAAATATAGGTTTCCAATCACAAAACTAACTCCCGAGACTCCTAATTCCACCAAGCACAGTGGTGAAACCAAACCCGAGCACCCAAGACCACTCTCCCATGCTTAAAACCCTCAAAATCCCAAGTGTGCAACCAAGGGCTGCGGCCCACAAAGCCTAGCCGCGGCCCTTACCCAAAACAGAACCTATTCCCTCAATGAACCACACACGCGTCGCGGCCCTTGCCTTGGGCGCCGCGGCGCGCCCTCTTGGCCGAGCCCCCTTGTCTTCTTTGCATGCTAGGGCCGCAGTGCTCTAGAACAGAGCCGCGACCCTTCTCTTCGAACCCAGATTTTTCACCTTTCTAAAGCTCAAAACCTCACCTTAAATCATCCCCAAACTCCTTAACACTTAACCAATTAATTCCCAACCTCTTTAGCATGATCTAAACAACATAACTCCCAAGAAAACACAGCCTAACACACTCCAATCTCTTCCTTCCAATTTCTGAAACCCAAGTGCTAAAACACACCCAAACCAGCCATCAAACTCAATTTAAAGCCTCCAAACCAGGAGTTAAAACTCACCTTTGTTGTAGAACCACTTCACTAAGCTGTAGCCAAGTCAAGTCCCCAAATTCCCTTCTTTAATTATGCTTTAAAACACCAAAACTGACTTGTTTTAACACTTAATCAAGGTCCAGAATTCTAACCACAGAGAAGTAAATTAAGAGCTTACCTTAACCCTGTTTTGATGCTTGATAAATCCCTGAGCTAGACCTTCAATTTCTCACTACAAGTCCCAGAATTCTCCAGCTAATTCCCCTTAGTTTTTCTATGTTTTTCTCTCCTTGGTTTCCCTTGAACGTGTAAGTAAGTTGAGACAAAATGCTTAGTCAGTTTATCTTTCTTCTAAAAGCTTCCTAAGGTCTATCTCACGTGTTAAGTTAATCCCGAGGCTCGGGGTGCCGGAACCGTCGCCGAGGCCAAAATGGTAAAATCCCCCATTATTCCCACCTAGACTTCCTAACCTCAAATATATCTCCATATATTTATTTCCATGTCCCGATAACCCAAATCACTACCCGCTGTCTAAAAAAATATCCTTGACTTCTCCAAAGTCATAACTTAAACCCCGTTGTGACTTTTCCCACTATCTGACCCTGGAATCGTCTTGAGTCGTGCTCACCGAATCTGTCCACATAATAATGTGGTTCCCACATATATCACATATCATATTACCACATAATATAATCAATTATCATATAAACATTATCAGACATTTAATTACTCATTAAATCACAATTATCCCATTAGTGCCCTCCTGGCACACTAATCAAGGCCCTTAAGCCTTATTAGCGAGTTTGGGTCGTTACAATGCACATCCTCAAAGAACCGCCCTTCTTCTTCACAAACAGGACTGGTGCACCCCATGGTGAGAAAATGAGTCTAATAAAACACAAGTCTAACAGCTCCTGTAAATGTACCATTAGTTCCTTCAATTCTGTCGGGGCCATTATGTATAGTTCCCTAGATACTGGCTCTGTCCCTGGTGTTAGTTCAATAAAAAACTCTATCTCTCTGTGTGGCGGTAACCCTTGTAAATCCTCTGGAAGCACATCCAAGAACTCACATATTAATCTAGTCTCTTCTGGTACCACTAGCACGACGTGAGTGGTATCTACCACACTAGCTAGGAATCCTATACAACTAGACCTGAAGATTGATATCATAGGTACACGGGGTCCATGCACAGTGCCAAAAAATACAAAGGGATCCTCACCCTCAGGTTCAAAGGTCACCATCTTCTTGCATTCTATGGTTTCCCCATACTTCACTAACCAGTCCATACCCAAAATCATGTCAAGGTCGGTCATAACCAACTCTATCAAGTCAACTGATGAATCTTTTCCCTCAATAATCTAACCCATCTCTTAAAAAGTTACCAGTTCCTTGGTAGGCAATATGGCTCCAAATTCTCATCATAATATAATCACGTAATCTAAATAATAAGTCTATGCCTCTACTAGATGCAACAAAACAAAACAAAAAATATGGCATTAGAACCAATCAATATAATATAAGAATCAGAACTAGGAGGGTCACTACTAAGGGACAATCCTCAGCCTCTAACGGTGTCAGAGCGAACACTCGAACTGGAGTCAACTTGTCTGCCCCCTTTGGTTCTTTCTTCCTCAGTCTTGGGATATCCCTCTTGAGGTGCCTAACCATCCCACATAAGAAACATGCCCTTGCTTGGCATTCTCCTAGATGGTGCCTCTTGCACCGAGCGCATTCAGGGTAGAGTTTACAATCATCGCCATCGCCTTGTTGGCTTATCTGAGCATTTTGGAACCCCTCTCCTAGCTCAGAAGTACTGAATATATCGGTAACCTTTCCTTTCTAATCACTGGGCCTCCACCTTTGTCTGACCCAATAAATGGAGGTATAACTTCCAAAGCTCCCCAATCTCTAGCGCTTTCCTTCCATATCTCATTTCCTATGCCCTCAACAACAAGGGCATTCCCTACCACTTTAGCATAGGTTGAGATCTCATGTACTAGGGTGATCCTAACGCCCTAAGCTATCTCAGGAATCAATCCTCAGATAATTCGCTCTTTTCGAGCCACGTCTATGGGTACCATATCAAAAGCAAATTTGGCCAACCCATCAAATTTGTTAACATACTCTATTACTATCGTGTTTCCCTGAACCATATTCAGAAACTTGTTGGTTTTTGTAGTCTTAATTGCGTCGCTATAATATCTCTCATTAAAACCCTACCTAAATTCTTTCTAGTTCATCGTAGTTGTATCTCGCGTCTGGGATACCACTTCCCACCAAGTCCGGGCATCCTCACGTAACACATACGTAGCACAGATTACCCTATCATGCCTGCCATCCCCATAAATCGAGGATGGAGTTGATCATGCCCATCCATTGTTCCGCTCTAAATGAATCTAGACCTCCCTCAAAAAATGGAGGGTATTGTTTTTGAAAACTCTCATATATTGATTCCCGACTATTCTCAACCCTAGGCTGAGCCAAAACTGGTGTCAGTCCTGACATTACAAAGGAAGAAGTGTTCTCTGTCAGAACCTGCTACTTCAACCACTTGATCTCTTCCTCTTGCCTCTGTAATCTTGTTTGCATGTCTGAAAATACTTGCTGCCAATTCTGATGGGCAGACGTAGTGCTCTAGCCATGGCTATAACTTTCGGCCTCAACAAAAATACCACCTGGTCCCATTGACTTCCTAGGGTACCTAACCTCTGAGTTCGTCTGTAGTCAGTGACTTGTCCCATTACACATGATGTTCACATCCAAAAGCCTTCCCATGGGGATAACCAAACATTTCCACACTCACATACAACATTATTACTAAAATACATGCCCATAAAATTCATGCATCAATTAATAAGCCCTGCTCTCACCAACACAAATATCATGCTCTCTACTCTAGCAGGCAGATAAGGCATTTAATCCTTTTTAAGAAGTTAAACACATAACCACATAAATAGTTACCAAACCCTGAGTCGAGCTTGTCTTTAGTGGCGAGTGTACATGCCCGGCCAATCTTCAGGAACCCTTAACCTTTACTCGCTCTGATACTGTAACGCCCTACTACTCAGTGACTGTTACACTATGTATTTTTATAGTGCTAAACTCACTAAATGAGTCATTTAGCCATAACCATGTAACTAAACGTGATTAACGATTTAGGGGCAAAAGTTTTGGTCAAACGTACCACTATTTCATTTAAAACGTTTACTTCATACATGGGATCCCAAAATTTATTTAAAAGGTTAACTACAATGACAAAAGTTACAACTTGCCGACCTAAGCGACAAAATAGGGTTTGACCCTAGTTCCTCTTTAAACCCTCAGTTGTGGTGGTCGAGCAGCCGCATATGTATACATCGTCACCTAAGCTCTCCAACTCAAGGATGGTCCAGCTTTCTTTTCCCTTTACCTGCACCATATAGCACTTGTGAGTCGAGGCTTAGCAAGAAAATTTAAACATGCTCATAAGTAGTTAATAACATATATCCAAATCATAATAAGCATGCCTAGCAGTAATAACCCTACACATGCTTGCATACCATTCATATAAATGACTATAGTGTCATATGGACCAATAGTCCCAGATAAATGATCAATGCATTATATCGGGGATCAGCACCCAAAATACATTCTTATGGAATCATACTGGGGCTCAGTGCCCAAACACATGATTAATAAATCATACTAGCTCAACGCCCAAGGATATGGGACTAATGAGTCACCTTGGGACCATTTGCCCTGTCTTCTGTATATCCAGCCTTGGAGCTGGCCCAGCATACCTGGTGCTCTAGTTTTCTCAAGACCAATAGGTCGATCAAGTGTATGATGTGCTCCTGGTTAGGCATAACCCTATCGGCCAGAGCTTAACGCGCTATTTCCATCCTTAACTAATAATTCAATGCTTTACGACCAGCACTCAACGTGCTAAGGTCATCATTTATTAACAAGTCAATGATTTACGACCAGCACTTAACGTGCTAAGGTCGTCCTTGACTAATAAGTCAATGCTTTACAACTAGCACGCAATGTGCTAAGGCCGTCCTTGACTAATAAGTCAATGATTTACAACTAGCACTCAACGTGCTAAGGCCGTCCTTGACTAATAAGTCAATGTTGGGGACCAACCCTAGGATATGGAACTAATAAGTCACCCCATGGTCCATTGCCCTATCCTCTGTATAACTAGCCTTGGAGCTGATTCAGCGTACCTGGCGCTATAATTTTCCACGACCAATAGGTTAGTCAAGTGTATGATACGCTCCTGGTTAAACATAACCATATTGACCAGCACTCAGCGCACTATTGCCGCCCTTGACTGATAAGTTAATGCTTTATGACCAGCGCTCAGAGCTATTGTCGTCCTTGACTAATAAGTCAAGCCTTTCTCAACAAGATAATGCACACCAGCATATATTGACCTTGACTAATAAGTCAATGTTGTTCTCAATTATATAATGCTAAGAAGCATTCATCATATATCAAATATCCAGATACAAAGCATTCAGCATGTTTAATCAACAATCACAAGCATAATCATAATCATGCACATACTCAGGCATTCATGCCTTATTCATGTTCCTTTTCAACAATTCAGATCAAGCCATAATCACATGTATCACATACTGGGTGTAGTTTTCTTACCTTTGGTCCAAGTACAAGCTACCAATAAACGATCCTTGAGTACGATCCCGATTCCGAGCCTCTAACGATAACCTAGTCACAACCATAATATAGAATCCCATCAATAATGAGCGAATAAAGGCTTCTGGACCAAGTCCTAGCCTCCAAGACATCGAACTCTACAAAACCGGGTGTTAGGATCGATCTCGAGCTCTTAGGTTTGAATTCCCATCACTAAAAACCCATTTTTGCCAAAGTTTCCGAGGCATGCCGCGACTTACCCTCAAGGGTCGCGGCATGCCCCCCCAGACAGAAACTCCCCTGTCTGAAATTCAAGACACGTGTTGCGGCATGCCAATGAAGGCCGTAGCATGCCTCCCATACAGAACTGCCTCTGCGCCCTGGGTTCGCACGGGCCGTGGCACCCAAGAACAGGGTTGCGGCATGACCCCGCAAACCCAGAAATCCTTGTTTTTACTCATCCAAAACCTTACCAGAAACCATCCCAATCAATTCCCAAAACCATAATTCAAACCCTCAAACATTAACAACACATTATCACTATCAAAACCCAAGTTTATCCCACTCAAAACCTCTACCAAATACTCAAATCCAAGACCTTGAGCTTTAAAGCTCAAGAACACCCAAAACCAATACTCAGTTGAATCAAAACAAAGATTGAAGCTTACCTTAGCTATCAAATTCAACCTCCTAGCCACAGCTAATGAATCCCCAAAGCAAGCCTTCAATCCAAGCTTAATATTTCCATTAATTCCTCAAAAATCAATCCAAGAACAAAGAGAAAGAGAGACTAACAAGAGAGAAAAGGCTGAGGGTGGGTGATGCTCTGTTTTGGGTTACTTACAGCTGAGGGAAAGAGTGACTAAGTTACTATATTGGCACCAAAATGACCATAATGCCCCTAGGGCCAAATTCCTCTCTCACAGCCCCTCAAGGAAAAACTTGTCATTTGCCACTTATCTTGTTAATCATAATTAACATCTTACAATTCCCGTTATTTCTAACATCCTCAAATAATTACCAATTAATCTCCCCATTACCCGATCTCAGTAATGTACTAAATACCCAAAATACCCCTTGACTCACTCCGAGTCTAGTATTGGTCTCGTTGTGACTTTCCCACTAGCTTGCTCCCTAGGATCGTCTCATGCCGAGTAACCCAAATATATCCAGATAATGATGTGGTCTCACACATATTATAATGCCCCAAAATCCCTAATAAGGTTTAGGACCTTTATTAGGAGGTCGGGAGGGCCATAATTGATTTATTATATTATCAAGTGATTATATGCATGTTTATGTGAATTATATTATGATATGATGATAAACGCATGCATATGGGTTCATATTTCATTAGAAGGGTATTTTGGTAATTTGGCTCGTTGAGGGCGTAATTGTGCATTTTTGTGCATGTGGGTGAGTTATGAATGGCACCACATTATATGTGGATTTGTTCAAGCCATTCGGCATGAGACGATCTTGAGTGCAAGGTAGCGGTTTAGTCATAACGGGATTAAGTTCGGGGCTCGGGGTGAGTCTCGGAGTGATTTTAATGGTTAGAACATTACCGGGAATTATAGGGTAATGGGATATGATTTATTGGTATTTGAGAATATTGAGAATAACGGGAATTGGAGGGTGTTAATTATGATTAAAAAGATAGGTGCGAAAGGATGATTGTGCCCGTTGTGGCTGTTAAGGTTTATTTTAGACTTGAGGGCATTTAGGTCTTTTCACCCTTAAGGATTTATATCAGCCCTTTAAGGTTGTAGAAAGCTGTAGAAAATAGAGTATTACTCTTCCCTTCTCTCCCGATGGTCATTTCTCTCCCATTTCTCTTTGAATTTTCAAGCTCTTTTTGAAGAACCAATCTGTGATAAGCTAGGGTTATGCTCTACCATTGAAGAGGGTGTGTTGCTGAGATTGAGGTGAGTTTTTAGCCATTAAAACTCTTGGTCTTGCTCTGTTTTCATTTGAGTTTCAGTTGGGTTTGTGAGTTGGAAAGTTGAGTTTCAATGGATGTTTTTGGCTAGGGTTCTTGGGGTTGTGATTCCTAGGACATGTGGGGATGGTTTTTGGGTTAATTTGGGACTTAATTTGATGTTTGGAAGCATTGAAATCAAGTTGGAAATGAAGGAATCAAAGGAGAAAGGTTCAGGGGCACTTCAGGCTGGAGGTAGCGCTACAACTCTGTCCAGGGATGCTTGGGGGTCGGTTTTGGTTCTGTGAAGAGCATTGGGGCGCTAGTGAGTAGCGCTAGGGCGCTACTCAGTTCCTTCAGAATCATGTTTTGAGTGTTTTTAAGGGTTTTTGACTCGGGGTTTCAATTCCTAAGGCTCGGGATCAAATCTACTCACCGTGTGGATACATTTCGAGGTCCCAAGAGTGGGGTTTAGATCAAGGCCCTATTTTTGATGATTTTCATTAATCAGAGATTATATTTGGTTATGACTAGGTGACTGCTAAAGGATTAAAAGGGGTCGATCGTTCTCAAGGGTCGTTCAATTATTGTTTCTCACTCGAACAAGAGGTAAGAAAATTGCACCCTGTGTATATGTGACATGCATGGTTATTCTTGATGCATGTTGGATGTTTAAATGTGATGCATGAGAAACATGTGATTAGGACACGCCATGAATATTGAATATGAGATTTTTCAGAGCTTGAACCTCTGTGTTTATGCATGATCCTAATTATGCTAGCAATTATTAAGTAAGCATGTTGAATGCCCTGTATTCAGATATTTGACATATGATATATGTTTTGTAGCATTGCTTACTTGTGTATGGCACTGACTAGTCAGGGTCGGCGCTGGTCGCGTATTGCTGACCTAAGAGTTGGAAACGGCATAAGCGTCATGAACGCATGGCTGAAAAAAGATTAGATCTAATTGATATTAGCATTGAATGAATCTAGGAGCATTAATGCTGGACCGACCCTAAGGTCAATGAAAATTATAAGCGCTTGACTAGTCTAGGACTAGTTACTCAGAGCCAGGGCCAAAGGCCAAGGTGACGGTTTGTCACGTGGCTAGGGAGTAGAATCCCATGGTTGTGACTCTATGGTCATGAGATAGGTTATATTGGTGACTAGTTCATCAAACACCTATCTTGTTTAAGCTAGTGAAATGACCACTTATCTACAAAGCCCCGGTGACCCTATCGTCACATGGCTAATGGGAACGGAACCCACCTTAGTGACTTTTACAACTGTCACTCTTCTATTTAGGGCTATAAGCCCAGTATGGTAACCAGAACCACCAGTGTTAAATCACTTATCTGATTAGGATTGATTTGATAGTCATCCACTCAGGAGGGTAGGATTCCTTATCCTGGATACCCATCATTATGTGTGTTAGAAAAAATTGTTTTGCCTCAATGGAAATGATTATAATATTACACCTCTATGCAATAATATTACAAATAAATATAGATTGATTAAATAAGGTTACAACTCTGTAACTGAAAATACAAATAAACTAAAGAACAAGAAGAAGAGAAGAAGAATAGTATGGTGAAAATATAACTCAAAGCAAAATGTTACAAGTAAAGTAAAGTGTTTGAAATGAAGAAAAGAATATTACAACTCAAAACAAGAAATACAAATAAACAAAAGAGAAGAATATAAAGATGAAGAGAAATAGAATAGAAAGAAAGAACAAACAAAATAAATAGAAGAAACTCTCTCTCACACAACCAAAGTGAAGAGTGTTGGGGATCACCAACTTGAACAAGGTTTGAAACCTTTGTCCAAAAGCTTATTTCCCCCTAACTCAAGCACTAAGGAATCTCTCTCAGATATTGGAAATTCTTTCTGGAATTATCAAGCCTTAAGGTGTTTCTAGCCAAGTGCTCTAATGGATAGAAAATGTTGTGTCTTACAAGTGAGCTATAGGCTCCTATTTATAGAGTCTAGAGACACCCTTTGAATTTCAAATTCCACCAACTCACATGGCTGTTACCAATGTTTAATTGGATTAATATGGAATTAAAAATGAGATTTGGGAGTTATTTGGGTTTTTTGAGTCGTTCAACAAAGATTGAAGAAACTGAAAATTTGGTCAGTTTTGGCCTGTGGCCGCGGCCAGAGACATTAGTGGTCGCGGCCACTGGTCTCTGACCCACAGGTTGCGGCCACTGACCAAATTCAGCACAAAAAATGTGTTGTTTTTCCAAACAGTTCCAAACCCTCCCAAATGATTTTGTAACTCCCAAAACACATTATTGGGGTTAAATTCATATCTCTAACAGCCATATCACATATGGCTTTATGAAATTCATCTCAATATTGTGTAACAAAAATTTACATAATAAAGGGTAATATTTGGAGGTTACAAATTTGTAACACCAAATATGTTACATTATTTGGATATATCTCATATATCTGAATATTGTAACTCTCTATTATATGTTACAATATGTGACACACTTTGTCACATTTATTTAATCTAAAACATTATATTATAATATAATATAATTTTACATTATATTATAAAATAATATAACATTCCCCCACAAGATTAAATAGTTATCTATTGTAACACTTATTTAATCAATCATTATATTTTGAAATATAACATATCCCCCACTTGATTAAATAAGAACTCTCTCTTATAGGAGTCATTGCATTAGTGCATAAAGTAAAGTGTTTTTCAACTTGAACTATACTACAGTGTAATTATCACAAAAATTTGTCGAAAATTTGGTTGCACTAGGCATTGAACCATCTTTTCATGATAACAAATCGATGATAACACACACACCTTTGCGATGTTCACTTGAGACCTCTATGTCTCACTTTGCACCGTTAATGGCCATGTGCACTTTCCATTCATGGACGTTCTTGAGAATACTCCCAATTCTTATGAGAGGCGGCACCACCCCTAGGTCCATATAGGTAGAATTCTTACAGTATTTCGTTACCAAAAATACTTGTCTTTACAATACTGAATTCTATTAAAAACCCTTTCAGTTTTAACCCTCCACTTGGTAACACACAAGTACTCAATATCTCAGATGGGACTTGTTTTGAGTACAATTAATATTCACTTGATTGACTTGTTGTTACCTATTGAACCTAACACTAGTTGAATAACTAGTGTTAAGATAGGTTACCATCAATCGTGAATCTCTTTAGGGATTTTAAGTCCCATCCTCGAGATGATGCAGCCACTAAATCCCTCGTTAGTGGCTTAATGAAAGGATCCACCAGATTTTCACTTGTTCTCACATAGGATATTGAGATGACTCCTCTTTGAATCAATTCTCTTACATATCCATGTCTTAGACTAATGTGTCTAGACTTCCCATTATACACTCCGCTGTATGCTCTAGCCAATGTCGCTTGCCTATCACAATGTATCGATATAGTAGATACACTATCTTTGATTAGGGGAATCTCTATCAATAGATCCCTTAACCATTCGGCCTCTTTGCCGGTAGCAGCTAGAGCTATGAACTCTGCTTCCATAGTGGAATGAGATATACAGGTTTATTTCTTGGAACCCCAAGAAATTGCACCTCCACCAAGTGTAAATACCCAACCAGTTGTGGACAAGTTGTCCCCAAGATTGGATATCCAACTTGCATCTGTATATCCTTCTAATATCGAAGGAAATTTGGAGTAGTGAATGCTTAGGCCTTTGGTTTTCTTGAGATAACCTAGGAATCTTCCAATTTCCTTTTCAGTGATCCACACTTGGATTACTTGTAAACCTACTAAGCTTACTTACCACAAATGCTATATCAGGTCTAGTACATTGGGCAGCGTACATTAGACTCCCTATAGCACTAGCGTACTCCAATTGAGCCACCACTCTTCCTTCATTCTTCTCTAGTTTTACACTATGATCGAATGGAGTATTGGCATCTTTGACCTTGAGATGGTTAAATTTGTTCAATACTCTCTCAACATAGTGGGCTTGCCCTAACGCAAAACCCCCACTATGTTTCTTTACTTTGATACCGAGTATGGTATCAACTTCTCCAAGATCTTTCATCTTGAAGGTTGATGATAGAATCCTCTTTGTTTCTTCTATCCCTTTCATGCTATTACTTAGAATAAGCATGTCATCCACATATAAGCAAACAATGATCACATATCCCTTACAAGTTTTCGAATACAAACACTTGTCTCCAATGTTATGTCTAAACCCATTAGACATGATGGCTTGATCAAATTTCTCATGCCATTGCTTAGGAGCTTGTTTCAATCCATATAAGGATTTTACAAGTCTACAAACTTTATGTTCATATTTTGATAGGAAAAACCCTTCGGATTGTTCCATATAGGCCTCCTCATTGAGGTCACCATTAAGGAATGTCGTTTTGACATCCATTTGATGAACATACAAGTTGTGTATAGAAGCTAAAGCAAACAAGATTCTTATAGAAATTGTTCTTGCAACAGGCGCATAGGTATCGAAATAATCGATACCCTCTTTTTGCCTAAACTCTTTAGCTTCTGATCTAGCTTTAAAGGTTTGGATAGTGCCGTCAGTGTGGTATTTTCTCCTAAATACCCACTTACACCCAATTGACTTAGACCCCGGTGGGAGGTCTACCAATTCCCAAGTGTTATTGGAAAGAATGGAATCCATCTCATCATTGATGGCTTCTATCCATAATGCACTATCTCTCGATTGCATAGATTCTCTATAAGTCTTAGGATCATCCTCAACGAGAAGTACAATAGGAATTTTCCTAATGACTTCCTTTCTATTTCCTTCTACCATGTAGAATGAAATTCGTTGAGAATCTATCTCATCCACTACTAGACTTTTATGATTTTTAAGCCTTTGACTTCTTCTAGGTTCAAAGGGTTACTTTACATCCTTTTGAGAATTCTCTTCTTGAGAATCAACTTTGGATGTAGAAGCTTGAGAATTGTTCTCATATAACAAATTCTCCTTTAGAGATGTTGAAGCTTGAGAATTGTTGTCACATAACATATTCTCAAAGAATTCAACTTCTCTAGATTCAATCATAATATTAGACTCTAAGTCATTAGGATTCAATCATAATTCTAGCCAAGTGCTCTAATGGATAGAAAATGTTGTGTCTTACAAGTGAGCTATAGGCTCCTATTTATAGAGTTTAGAGACACCCTTTGAATTTCAAATTCCATCAACTCCCATGGCTGTTACCAATGTTTAATTGGATTAATATGGAATTAAAAATGAGATTTGGTAGTTATTTGGGAGTTATTTAGGTTTTTTGAGCCGTTCAACAAAGATTGAAAAAACTGAAAATTTGGTCAGTTTTGGCCTATGGCCGCGGCCAGAGACATTAGTGGCCGCGGCCACTGGTCTCTGACCCACAGGCTGCGGCTACTGAATGTTGGTGGCCGCGGCCACTGACCAAATTCAGCACAAAAAAGGTGCTGTTTTTCCAAACGGTTCCAAACCCTCCCAAAACACATTATTGGGGTTAAAATCATATCTCTAACCGCCATATCACATATGGCTTTATGAAATTCATCTCAATATTGTGTAACAACAATTTACACAATAAAGGGTAATATTTGGAGGTTACAAATTTGTAACACCAAATATGTTACATTATTTGGATATATCTCATATATCTGAATATTGTAACTCTCTATTATATGTTACAATATGTGACACACTTGGTCAAATTTATTTAATCTAAAACATTATATTATAATATAATATAATTTTATATTATATTATAAAATAATATAACAACGTGAACTTAATTGCCTGCTTGAATAGGGCTATATTTGCTAGGCATGTGCCTTATGATTTGATGACATGTTATTACTGTTCATGAGCATATTGAGTTTTCTTGCTGGGCTTCGGCTCACGGGTGCTATGTAGTGCAGGTAAAGGCAAAAGAAAGCTGGACCATCCTTTAGTTGGAGAGCTTAGGTGGCGATGTGTACATATGCGGCTGCTCGACTGCCACGGTCGAGGGTTAAAAGAGGAACTAGGGTTAAACCCTGTTTTTCCGCTTAGATCGGCTGGTTGTAAATATTTTCTTGTAATAGACCTTTAAATTATATTTTTGGGATCCCAATGTGTACAGTAAATGTTCTAATGAAATGTTATATCTTAACCAAAAAAATTAATCCCTAAACTGCTAATCATACTTAGTTACACAATTTTGGCCAAATGACTCGATTAGTAAGTTTATCACTGTTTATAAGGCACACCATAACGGTCACTGGAGTTTAGGGTGTTACACATATATCACATATATGCCAAATATTCTCATAACGTGTAGAGTCCAAGAACTTTACTTAGCTAAGTTAGATAGTAGTATAATAGTAATAATAGTATTATCTTTATGACTGTGGATTTTTGGTACAGACCGGGATTTAATTGGACACTCATAGTAATACTTGTAGATTTTCTAAGTTTAACCTATAGTTTAAGAATATTAATTTTAACCTAAGGTTTGATTAATATGACTGATATTGATGGTGATATTTATTATATTATAAGGTTTAGATAGACCCAATAAGATAGTAACACTTGTCATATGTATGATTATTAAGAAATTATTATTTTAATGATAAAATAAGAGAAATATAAGACTTAGTCTTTACCAAAATCTGATAGGAGCATGATATTTGTCATAATTTTATTTATTTGTGGATTATGATGTAAATAGATTTTTTGTAACTTTAGGGTACTATAACTTCCGACCTGTTTTTGACCCAGTTATGTTATGAATTTCGAAAAATAGTATTTCTAGAAAGTTGTAGATAATTTAATTAGCTTTCTAACGGTATAAAGAGAGTCCAAATCGAAATTCTACAGCTCCAGATATGTTGATTTTACTGAAGAGGAGTTTAAAGTTACGAGATTTAGGGAGTTTTTTTTTTTTTGATGAATAAGAATCAATATATTACTCAACAGCCAAAGGTTACACCCAACCAAATACAAAACCAACCAATCCAACCACAAATACAACTAATTTTTACTGATCTTTGAGACCCATTCTCTATCTATGGTTTGAGCCTTTTTAGGCATTACAAGAGTGATCCTAACCTGAATCTCCCTAATTACTCTTTGTACAATATTATCTACAAGCCATAACTTGTTGTTCCAGAACACATCATTTCGAACTCTCCAAATGTGATAAACAAGAGCTGCAAGCGCAGCATACAAAAAGCTCTTCCGAATAACACTCATCCTCTTAGCTTTATGAATCCAACGAATTAAATGCACCAGGTTTAAAGAGGCCGAATTCCAACCCAACCCCTGCTTAAGCTTCTGCAAACAAACACTACTATAATGACAGTGAAAAAAGAGATGACCAATGCTCTCAATACCATCACCACATAGTAGACAAGATTGATCCATTAGAGGCTGAAACTTGTGCAACTGATCTCTAGTACGCAGCCTCTACAACATAACCAGCCAAAGCACAAACCTATGCTTCGGAATGCTCAGCCTATCCCAAACAATTTTGCTCCAGCTAACAGCAAGAGGCTGCTCATACAATAGGTCATGGCCAGCTTTAATGCTATACCTCAAAGCTGCAAATTTAGACAGATCAGCCTTAGCTTTGAAAGCATCTTTGATAGCAACTAACCGCTCCCAATACCAGCTGCAATCCATAGGCGCCTGGTAATCCCACCAGTTTATGTCCATCAAGTATACACTATTAATCCATTTCACAAACAAGTTATCTTTTTTGGTGGCAATTGCCCAAACATACTTCCCCATTGCAGCCATATTCCAATCAATAACCTTCCTAAATCCTAAACCCCCAGCTTTCTTGGGCGAACACACATGATGCCAAGCTACTAAACCCGGGCTATTACTGCCAGCCAGACCCTTCCAAAGAAAAGCTCTACAAATAGCTTCAACATCCCTTAATAATCTTTTAGGAAGAATCATTATTTGAGCCCAATAAGAGTAAATAGTAATTAAAACAAAGTTGATTAAAGTAGCTCTTCCCATATAAGACAACTTCCTTGTGCTCCAAACTTTGATCCGAGCAACCATTTTCTCAAGAATACCATTACACTCAGCTGCTGAATTTTTTTTTTGAGCAAACAGGGATGCCAAGATATCTGAAAGGAAGATAAGCTCGAGTAAATCCTGACATTTCCAGCACTCGGGACACCTCTACCTCCTGCATGCCACTACAATAAACTGCCGATTTTTCTTCATTAGGCAGCAAACCAGAAGTCAATGAAAAAAGTTTTAGTCCCTTCAATAACAAAAGGATGGAAAGGAAATCTCCATGACAGAATAACAACAAATCATCTGCAAAACACATATGATTCAATTTTAAAGAATCACATCTGTCATGGTATTTAAAACCATGCTGAGAACCCACATCTCTCATTATTCTAGACAAATACTCCATGCCAAGCACAAATAGGAGCGGGGACATTAGATCACCTTGTCTCAAACACCTCTTGGACTCAAAAAAACCATGCATTTCACCATTAAGTAATAAGGAAAATCTTGGGGTTTGGATACACACCATAATGAGATCAATGAACTTCTGAGGAAAGTGAAAAGCAACAAGCATTTCTTCAATAAATTCCCATTCACTAGTGTCATAAGCTTTCCTCAAATCAATTTTAATCATACAACTCGGTTTGCAATTCTTCCTTCCATAATGCCTAACAATATCTTGACAGACCATAATATTATAAGCTATATATCTCCCATGAACAAAACCACCTTGGTTTTCAGCTATTAACTCAGGGAGAATTTTCCTTAACTGCGAGCAAATGATTTTGGTAGCTTCCTTATATATCACATTACAGCAAGATATAGGCCTGAAGTCTTGGACACTATTCAGACATTTGATTTTAGGAATGAGTGTAATGGTTGTTGTATTTATCTCTTTAAGAAGCATGCCAGTGTTTAAAAAATTAATCACAGCAACACCTACCTCATCTCCCACCAGATCCCAGTTATCATGATAGAAAGAATTCCCAAATCCATCTGGACCAGGAGCCTTCCTCCCTGGTATGGAAAACATGGCATCTTTAACCTCTTGAATGGAGAAAGGTTTCTGAAGAATTCGAAAGTGCTCCTCTGAAAGTAATGGACCAGCAACCACCACTGAATGAAAAACCTTCCTTCTGTTGCTCATTGAGGTCCCTAATAAGTGCTGATAATAGCTCAGAAAAGCTTGTTGAATATCCCCTGGTTTATCCATCCAAATACCACTATCAGTCCGGATTGAATTTATTCTATTATTGGCTCTCCGGGCTTTCAAAGAAGCATGGAAAATAGATGTATTCTCGTCACCATTTTGAACCCAATCAATTTTAGCCTTTTGAGCTAGAAAAGAATTGTGAGCTTGTTGGTAATAAGAGTATCTGTCTCTGGCCGTTTGCTCTTGTTCCATTAAATCAGTATTCCTAGGATCCATATTCAGAGCTTCCTGAGTAGCTAGCATCACTTGTTTAGCTTGCATAACAGCCTTGTGAATCTCATTAAATCCCTCCCTGTTAATAGTTCTAAACACACTCTTAAGCCTCTTCAATTTACCCACCAATTGATACATAGGAGTACCAGTTATAGGTGTCTGCCAGCTTTGCCTAACCTCTGTCTTATAATTCTAAGCTGTTTTCCACATGCTAAAGTATCTAAAAGGCTTCTTCCCAGTACTAACATCTTGATAGAACGAGATCAAAATAGGACAGTGATCAAATTCCCCTTCCGGAAGGAATACAACATCTGAATTCACAAAAGAGTCTGTCCATTTCAGATTCACCAAAGCACGATCAATCTTAGAGAAAATTTTCTCTTTAGGCTTCTGCTTGTTATTCCAAGTGAAGAAGCACCCTGAAAACTTAAGGTCCTCCATTTGACAATAAATCACACACTCCTTAAAACTATCGGAAGGCTTCTTATGATTCTTGCTACCAACTCATTCATCATAGTTCAAAATCTCATTAAAATCTCCTACAATCATCCACAGCTCATCAATATTGGACTTGAGATCTTTTAAATCTTGCCACAAAACTTCTCTTCCTCCTACTTCATTAAACCCATAAACAAAAGTTATATGAAACTTCTCTGAATTCTGGCTTGTTTGAGCAATACAGTGAATCAGTTGACTGGTACACCTCCTAATATCAATAGAATATATAGAAGGGTTCCAAGAAACTATCATCGTCCCTTTATCTAACCAAGAATTATTATTAGTAAAGCACCAACCAGGAAACAAATTCATATACATGTCACCCATACTTTTATTCTTAACTTTGGTTTCAAGAAGACTAATCAGACCAACATTTTTTGAGTAAATTAGCTGCCTGATTTCCTTATGCTTGTGCTGGCTGTTAATCCCTCGAACATTCCAAGCGAGAATTCTATCCATTTGAAGTAGAGGGATCTCCCCCCTCTCTAGTGTTGACCACCTCCTGCACATTCTTCTCCACTTGAAAATCTAAAATGGCAAACTAATTTGTCACCTTTGTTCCTATCACAGACTGTTGTTGAACTTTCTTTCCATTTCCCACCATCTGAAACCCATCTTCATCAATTGCTGGTGTCACCATTTTTACATCTGCTTTTTCTTTTGGTACCCAAGTCTTCTTTGTTTGGACTTTGTTCCTACACACATTAGATCCATGCCCCATACCCGAACAATTCTTGCATATAAGCGGAATCCATTCATACTTCACATCCAATTCAATATCATGATCAAATTCATCCATAAAAGAGATTTTGGGGGAAAATCTTGCGCAAGACTCACCTCAATCAATACTCGCGGGTACAGTAGTCGGTCTCTATGCTTGGTGATATCATCAACCTGAATTGGTTTCCCAATCTGGCCAACTATCTTAAAAAGTGATGCCTCTCCCCTGTATTTTATATCCAAGCCCCTCACTTGAATCCACGTAGGTACTGAATCCATATTCTCTTTGGTAAAATCATCAATCGAATTCCATGGCCTCATGATGAAGGGTTTCTTGTCAAAGAAAATGAAACCCCCATTCAAAACTTTATCTCTCTGTTCTAGATTCTGAAACCATATAATGAACATTCCATGTGATAGCATTCCCACCTTAACCACATCATCTTTCCTCATTCTTCTCACAAACACATCGAGCACGTTTAGAGGAGGATTAGCACCAGCAACATAACCCACAATTGAAGGTTTCCAGTAATTCACTTCTTCCTCAATATCAGCCTGAACAATTTTTACCTTCTTCTTACCCGGATTTGTTGATTCCTCTAACTTCGATGGTGATTCAAATGCCCGATCTAGATTCCTTACAATGTGCTCAGATCATAAGATAGGCAGAGTCATCTTCTTCCCCATATCAACATCTTGAGTCGTCCTGTTGGCAATGCTCAACCAGTCTGAGAAATTCGTACGAATTTCACTCTGTTTTCTAAGTATCTCCTCCGATTCTTGAGTCGTAAATTCTATCCCCAAAAACTGATCCTTCGTCTTTTCCTCTTCTTGCACTTCCAACTCAGAGATCCCTAGAATGGCATCCATGGATCTTGTTTTGATAACACGATCCGAAGATGAAGGACCTTTCTTCTTATTATTCCTCTTCCCCTTAGCTTTCCCCAAAATCTTTGCTCCTTTAGCCATGGCCGCCGGTGTCTTCACCGAGAGAAAATTTTCAAAAAAAATCAAGCTTTAGGGAGTTAGAAGTTAGGATTCTATTTGTTTTTATTATTTTAAAAATCAAGCTTTGAATCCTTAAATCTCTCTGAAAAATTTGACCAATTCCTAAGCCTTTGGCTGAAGGATATTCAAATATTTTCAATTAAATTTATTATTTTTATTCAAAGCCAAAAAGAAGATTTTTATTCCTAGAACTCTATAAATAGGACCTAGCACCAAGCATTTTTCATTCATTCATCAAGCTAAGTTCAGAGGCTGCAAGTTGCTAGGTTATTGTGAGAGTGTAAACACTTGGGTTGGGGATTATAAGCTTAATCATTTTTAAGCTTACCAAACACTTGGGAAGTAAGGTTTATAATACATTTCGGTTCAAGGTTTAGATTGGTCATAAAGCATTCAAGGTATTCCAAAACTCTAGTTCATTTGGTATTATTTTCTTCAAGTTCTTATAGTTTTCTACTCAGCCCCTAACTTTATTCTTTATTCTTGGATAGGAAATCTAAGTTCTTGAGCATAAGGTTTTTGTAAGTATATTTTGATAGCATAGTTCCTTCATCACTTTCATCCCCTTTTCTTCAATATACTCACCCTATTATAAATGGTTTTTAGGAGTGTTCCAAGGTCCTAAATCAGTTCTCATATCCCGGTTATTTTGGTAAGGAAAATAGGATAGGATTTATGTGCTATATGATTTTATATGTTATCTTATGAATGTGTGTTATGAAAAATGCTATGTTAAGTATGCTTGTAGACTTGGGCATATGACCTATACAACTAACAAGCCCCAAATAGATTATGGGCGTATGACTTGCTTAGCTAGCAAGACCCCACTAATCTGATGGGCATATGACTTGTTTAGTTTATGGGACCCCAAGTAATAATGGCCATTGTAGTATGTATCTGACATAAGTGTTATAGTATGTTTTATGTTGCATTATGAATTTTTATGTATATGGTTATATGTTAGATTTTTCCTTGCTGGGCATTAGGCTCATTCCTTTTATGTTTATATGTGCAGGAAAATAGCTATAGTGGCGGGAAAGGTTCTTGGATGCTTGGGAATGTGTATTGAGGCGGAATGGATTCAAAGAACCGAGAGTTTCAATTTGAGGATGAAGTCTTTATTATGGTTTTATGTGTATTTTTCCACACTTATGTAATCTCTTTTTATTACAATTAAGTTATGTTTTTCCTTTTTAAAACAATGGGATCCCATATCCTAACTTAAATTTTATGTAAGTTTGACCCTTGTTTTTACAAGTTTTAATAAAGTTATGATCTTTTCATTTGTAAGTTCTATTAAGAATTAGGGTCTATGTGTAGTTTTCATTAATGGTCCAAAGTCTAGAGTAGTTGGGTCATTACATAACGGGCCAAAATAAGAAAATTTCTCTATTAATCAGAAATGGGCCCACGTGCATATTTAATACACCTAGACATGAATATCAAGTCATATTATAATATAACTCACGTAATCATAAAATGATACACGTATATATCACATAATCACATAATTTCCGTAATTTTCCATCCTGGCCCCCTAATCAAGGCCCTAAGCCTGATTAGGTAATTTGGGACGTTACAGATACCAAGTTGTAATGCCCTAGATAGCCAAGACCGTTACACTATGTGTTTGAATAGTGTTAAACTTGCTAAACGAGTCATTTGGCCATATACGTGTAACTAAACGTGGTTAACGACTTAGGGTTAAAATTTTTGGATGAAAGGAACGGTCATTTTATTAAAACATTAAGTTCATACATAGGATCCCAAAATAAACATTTACAAAGTCGTTTACAGTTCCAAAAGGATAATTACAACTCAAAAGTTACAAATAGCCGACCTAAGTGGCGAGAAACCCCGGTCGTGGTGGTCGAGCAGTCGTATATGTATATGTCACCACCGAAGGTCTCCAACTCATGGCTGGTCTAGCTTCCATTTCCCCTTATATGCACCACATAGAACCTATGAGCCAAGGCTCAGCAAGAAAACTTAAACATGCGCATAAGTAGTTAATATCATTTTACAGAATCATAATAAGCATGCCTAGCAGTAATAACCCTACTCATGCATGCATGCTATTCAGATAAGTGATTGCAGTGTTACATTGAGGCTTGTTGCCCTGAATAAATGATTAATGAATCATATCAAGGCCCATCCCTAGGATATGGGACTAATAAGTCACCCCGGGGCCCATTGCCCTATGCTCTGTATAACCAGCCTTCGAGCTGGGCCATCGTACATGGCGCTTAATTTTCCACGACATTGGGTCAAACAAGCGTGTGATGCGCTACTGATTGGGCCTAACCACAACAACCAGTGCTCAGCACGCTATTGCCGCCCTTGACTTATAAGAAAATGCTTTTCTCAATCAGATAATGCAAACACGCATACATTATATAGCAAATATCTAGATACAGAGCATTCAACATGCTTAATCAAACAACCACATGCATAATCATAATCATGTACATCTACAGGGGCCCAAGCCCTAATCAAGTCTATATTCAACAACTGGGTCAAGCCCTAATCACGTATATCACGTATTGGGTGCAGTTTTCTTACCTTTGGTCAAAGTGCAAGAAAATAAACAAGCAAGCATGACCCCCCCAGTACGATCCTCTCTCGAGCCTTAGCGGTAACCTAGTCACAACCCACCATTTTCTCCGAGCCACAACTCCCAAAATCTCACCCCCAAACTTGCACCAAGGTCCCAAATGAGTCTAAAACTCTAACCAACAAATCATAAGCAATACAAACACCTCAAAAACCAACCCAACCAAAGCTTAAAACTTTTCTAAAACTTAAACCACTGCAATAATTCATCAGAAAACAGAGCATAACCTTACCTCAAAGAAGAATCACACCCTTGTGCTGCTGTTAATCACTTCCTAGCTTCCATCCTCCAAGCTTTGAGCCTTTCCTCCTCAAAATTTAACAAAAAACCCCAAGGCTTCAAGAGATAGAGAGAGAAACAAGAGAGAGAGAGAGAGAGAGAGAGAGAGAGAGAGAGAGAGAGAGAGAGAGCTGAGAATGCTGAGAGTATTTTTCCTAAATGCTCTGTTTTCTTCCCCTGAAGTAAGCTAGTGACTAAGTTACTCTCTTGGCATGATAAGACCAATTTGCCCTTTGCCCAATAGCTTACTACCTAATGCTCTCGAGGGGCATGACCGTCTCTAACCACTTTTTTTCTGCTAATCATAATTAACACCTCACGATTACCATTACCTCAAATACTCATCAAATAAAATCTCATTAGCCACTAAATCTCGGTAATGTACTAAATTACCTAACTACTCCTAGGCTCACCCTGAGCCGAGTATTTGACCTTGTTATGATTAAATCGCTAATTTGCTCCCTAGGATCGTCTCGTGCCGAATAATCCAAATATATCCACATAATAATGTGGTCTCAACATATAACGCACATATATTCAAATATGCCATCAACGGGCCAAAATTACAAAAATGCCCTTCTAATAAGAAACGGGCCCACGAGCATGTTGAATACACCTAAACATGCAAATAGAGTCATATTATAATATAACTCACATAATTCTTATAATCACACATATCATCACATAATAATGTAATTAATCAGTTATTGCCCTCCTGACCCCCTAATCAAGACACTAAGCCTTATTACGGAAATTGGGACGTTACATAATGTTTCTCATAGTTTTGATTATTTCCCTTAGAAATTAATTGGGCTATTTTTATTTGGTTTGGAGGATATAATTTGTTGTAGGGTCTCTCTTGTTCTTTTGATTTGGGACCAGATTATCATGTTTTTTAGGATCTTCGTGTGGTTTTATATTCTGGATTCATAAGACAAGGACGCTACATACCACTTAACTAAAAATAGCAACTTCAGAACTTCTCACTAATATATTTATTAACGATTTATATGTGTGGTTGTTACTATATATATATATATGTTAATATATTTTTTTATATGTAATTATATTTATATGTTATTTAGGATTTATAGGGTTGATATGTTACTATATGTTTTGTATGGATATGTTATATTAAGTATTAATGTGTTACTTTTCAGAGGCAAGTATAAGTTTTAAAAGTTTTTCTTTTTCTTTTTTAATGGTTGGAGGGTTTTTTTTTAATAAAATTATATTAGATTTAACAATCCAAAGTATTAATGGGTTAGTTGTAGATCTAAGTATTTTATTTATGCATTGTTAGCATTATTTGTTTGAGTATTATTTAATCTTTATAGTTAATCTAATCAATCCTAAAATCTTATTAATGCTTGTAGGTTTCCTTCATAGTTCTCTATCTACTATTTTATTGTTTTACTATTTTATATTTTGTGTTTGGTTATTAGTTTTAACATTTATTATCATAGCAATTAATGGTTTTATTTCTCTATTTACTATTTGATTGTGTTACTATTTTAAACTCACTAAATTCATAAACGAAAAACATTTAAAATAGTTTTACTCACATAGCATAATATAGTAATTCATTACTGAATTTGTATAAGATTAACAGAGTAAATCATAACCGAATTTGTATAATCTGCTACCTTGTGTTTTGTTGAACTTTATCTTATATGAACTGACTGTACTATTTTGTGAATAACTACCTAATTGAGATAAAAAATTATTTTGAATAAGATGAATAGAGTAATTCATAACTGAATAAAGTAATTTGTTTAAAAATTTTGAATTTGCATTATGTTTGTGTGTCGATTTACCTTGGAACTTTGTGTAGATTGACCACCTAGATTTGAGAAAAAAATGGTTGGTAAATCATGTATAATTATAAAGAATTTGAGTTGTAATTTTGTGTGTATAAGATTAATAGAGTAAATCATAATTGAATTTGTATAAGATGCTACCTTGTGTTTTGTTGAGCTTTATCTTATATGAAATGACTACACTCTATAAGATGAATAGGGTAATTTATAATTGAATTTGTATAAGACAGTACCTTGAATTTGTGACTCACTGCCTGATTTGAGATAAAAATTTATTTTGAATAAGATGAATAGATTTAATTCATAACTAAATAGAGTAATTTGTTTTAAAAAATTGAATTTACATTATTTTTGTGTGTTGATTTACCTTGGAAACTTTGCATAGATTGACCACCTGATTTGAGAAAAAAAAATGGTCAGTAAATCAATGATGCATGATTATAAGGAATTTGAGATGTAATTTTGCGTGGCAAAAATGATTTACCTTGATTATGTTTTCTTGTTGAACTCTAGGCCTACAATGTACTCTCACAATTGATACTTTTTGGAGAGAGAAAAATTATACGTTCATAAAAATAATTGATATGATAACTCTTTTATAAGAGTACTATTAAATTAAAGATATTATTTTTTTCAAAATTTAAACTTGATATTTTTTTTAAAAGATCTCAACAAAATGGATTAAACACACTATGACTATATTAACTCACATTTTTATCTAATAACAAAAATTAAATAAAAAAAATCAAGCCCTAGGAAACATGACGGTTTTCAAGGGATCAATTTTTTACCATTTTAAATAAAATCGCTAAAGTTTAAGTTCAAATAAAAATATAAAGTTGGAGATTTTTCCTAATCGCGTTAACAGACGTTTATCATGTTAACCAAAAAAATTGCCTTAACAGATGTTTTTCCTATTCGCGTTAACTAGCATTTTTTATAATCGCGTTAATAGACATTTATCACATTAACCAAAAAAAATCTGTTAAAAGAAGTTTATCACGTTAAACAAAAAAATTGCATAAATATACGTTTATCAATTTTTTTAATCAATTAAAATAAAATCGTTAAAATTAACATCAGATTACTAAAATCTGTTAAACTTGACATAATTTTAAAGTAAGTTCGTTAAAACCAAGAATTTCCGTTATCTACACACTTTTTATATAGAAGAGATATATATGTGTTGGGTATGGTTACTTATGTGTAAAACATTTTATTTAATAATAATTAATAAAAATTTATTTTTCTTATAATTGTATTTTCTCAATTATTATTGAATACTTAATATAAATATATGAAAATTGCATATTCAATAATGTGAGTATGATCTAGTATTAGTACGAGATGATTGATATCATAGATAATGAATAAAATAGTCCCCAACATATTAAAGTATATAATCTTTAACTAATTGTTGCTAGTACGGTTCGCTAAGCATTTTGAATTCATGTGATCTAGATTCAGATTGTTGATGTGGATAGACATCTTACTGAAGGTGCTTTGTATAATTAGATTATAAAGGACATGGACGATGTGAATTAATTTCTTTATTAACTTACCATTTACTATAAAGACTTAATTCATATCAAACATATGATCATAATAAGTAGATCAATCTAAATTCAGACTAGTCATGAACTCCTATTCATGTAGTGGCATGAGTGGCTGGGAACATGATCATATAAGACTTGGAATCCAAATTTTCCTATTGGATCATATAGTGGCTCCCTTAAGTGTTAATTCTATAGGACTGAATGGTTATTGAGCCCAAATTTATAATACAGTTATAAATGAATTGTTCGCAAGTGGATTAGTGGTAGTGAAAGATCAAGAGTTAATTAGGAAGATTAAATGGTATCTTTAACTAGCTCTAATTTACGAATCAATTATTAAAGGACAGAACTATATACACGAAATGATCAGATCAATGGACTACACAAGATTACTTTATAAAATGTATTCTATAATTGTTGTGATTCCATATTTATAGTGAAATAATATTGTAATTAATAAATTAGATTATATAACTAATGACTTTATTTAGTAGTGTGCTTTATTGGAGCTTATATATATAGGCACAAGGACATGGTCCCCGAGCCACCCCTATTCAACACAATTTAGGGTATGAATGTTTGAAGATAAAGAAAATGTTTAATTTGCAATGAAATTTATTATCTAAGGTAAGAATATAATTATATGTGATGAATTATTTATGAATAGCGTGGATTGGATATTCATTAACTGTTAGTGAAAGATAGGGATCACACTTGATAGATTTCAAAATGTATATATCTACTTTTGATAGTCTATTTGATTTGATACATAAATAATGGATTTTCATGAAAAGTAATTTTTTATAAAAAAAAAGTTGTTTTAGAGACCTAATCTATTCTCTGTCAAAAAAAATATATTTTATTTTATTTTAATTCTTCCACTACACATTTGATGCTCACTTGTTACCAATAATATATACAAAGTTTGTTTAAATATTTTATAGCAATGTTTTGCAATGCCCCACTATTCTAAGTTATGCATGTTATGTGTTATAGGTACTATACATGATTAATTATATCATACTAACAACATATTTGAAGTTATTTGCAGGTAGCTATGACGGAGGTACCAGTACTGTTTTATTGACCTAAATGTTAAGTATGAATGTAACTGTTGTATTAATCATGAGTTCATATTTTAATTGAGTATTGATATGATAGTAATATGTTACTTGAAAACATATAATAGTTTAGGGCCTGATTGGTATTCAATTAGGATACAATTTTATGATTTTGGATATTTAAAAAATGTGGGTTCCATAATAATTTTTGATTGGTTGGTTGTTTTTTAAAATTAAATTCAGTTTAGTATTCAAATTTTGTGAAGGAATGTTGAAAACGAGAAAAGCATGTTTTCTCAGATTTGTAAAATTTATTTCTGAAACCCCTAAAACCAATTTCCTTGTCTTTTCTTCTATTTCTCTCTGCTCTCATCCTCTCCACCTTTCCACCATAGCAGACCATTTCTTCCGTTAACAATCGACTCCCACTCGCACCCCCTCTTAATTGTGTGCTCCAGATCTACTTTGTCTTTGCCATTAGCACATTGTTCCAGAATTCTCACTCTAAAAAAAATTTATGGATTTGTGCATGTATATATGCTTATGTACGTGTGTGTATATATATATATATATATATATATATAACATATGTTGGATCTATGGCTTTCTATAATTTTGGTTCTATGTTTTGTAGGTTGTCACAGATCGAGGCCATACGAAGTCCAAGAAAAACAATAAAGCATAAATCTATGGATCTCCTCTTGTGGTGTATTTGCAACTAATGAGTTCAATCCCAAAATTATTCAGCCAATATATCTTATAAGTGATTTATGTTAAGCAACTAGTCAATTAGTCCTTATATGGTTGCTTGGAAAATGTGGGAACATAGAAGAAAATTTATGGGGTTTTTATTTTTTTGTGAATTTTTGGAATATTAGATCATTAACAAACATGGTTTGGTTTGGGTGTATCTAACTATATACTGAATATATAGTTGCTATTTTTTGAGGGGCAATAGATCAAGATTCTAAGCTTCAACAATTCTCAATACTAATGCAAGTTTGAACAATATTGATTCTTTTATTTTTCTCTTTGTTGAGAATAATTATGATAATGTATAGCTATTGCAGATTCTAGCCTTCAGAGGTGTCTGCACTTAATTTATCTCTCTTGGTTTATAGCTGCTATTTACTGGGCTCTGAATGCAAGTTATACGTCTAAAGGTGACTATAAGACAGAAGGAAATTGCTCACTATATGCTGAAGGTAAGCCTTTTTTTTTTGTGTGTGTTAATTGTTCATCTAGTTCTCTTGTGCCTAAAGATTTTCAAAGATTTTTTAATGTCACATTCATTGTGGTTACACATTTAATTTATCCTTCAAGTAGAATTGGCCAGAGGTCCTACCTAGCTTGTCTGTAATTTGGGATCAATGTTTTGATTTATATCATGCCCTAAAAAAATGTTTCTTTAATTTCGAAAAAAAAAAATCAAAATTAATGACAATGCAATATTGTTATGAATTTAATCAATGCACTATTATTAAATTTTAATTTATCAATATAATTAAATTTTACTTAATTAAATCTATTGATAAATCAAAATTTACTATTATACAACATATGTATATAAAATATATAGAATTAAAATAATATTCAGATTCAGCTGAACCAATCACGTATTTAGTTTCTGTTATATTTTTAAATTTAATACTAATCACAGATTCAGCCTTTTAAATCTCAAAAACAATTTAATGACATTGAACCAATCACATTTTCATAAATATGTTTTTAATCACTAAATTTATATTTTCATTTTAGAATCCCACTTTTTAAAAAGTTTTCTAATTACAAACCAATCAGACCCTTATAAATTTCGAAGTACAAAATTTCTAAGATATACCGCAATATATGTCAACTGTACACAATATTATTTTAAATTTTAAATTTGGAAAGGATAGCTCTAGAATTTGAATGATTATTTCACATATTATTGTAGATAATTTCGTTAGCTTTTAAACCCATTAAAAATTAGTCAATTCCGAATTGTGAGTCAAAAGTTATGTTAATTTTATGAAGGGGCATTGTGCAAAATGATCCTTAATGTTGTGTGAAAGTAAGTAAATGTTCATGTTTTTAATTTTGTAGTAAAATAGCCTAATTATCTATTTAACATCACATATTACCAAATGCACACTTTGACAAATTACTATTTTATTCTAAATATTTTAATATTATGGTATATGTATATTAGTTTTGTTTAATTAGTTTTTATTTTAAAGTTATTTTGATTTTTTTTCGTTTTTTATGGGTTGTTGAATGATATATCATACCACAAAATATATATACTGAGTTGAAAAATAATATACCATCAAAACTTACAAAATTATTACTAAAAAATGTATATACTATGTTAACAAAGTTATATACTACCATTAAAATGTATATACTATGATACAAAATTATATACTACCTCTATGTATAATAAAATAGAAATTAAATATCACAAAAAAAAAAATTTATATCATACCACAAAAAATATATACACTAATTGGAAAATAATATACCAACAACCTATAAAAAAACTTAAAAAATCAATATAACTTTAAAATAAAAACTAATTAAACAAAACTAATATACATATACCACTATATTAAAGTCATACAGTCCTAAATAAATAAAAAAATTATAAAAAATGACAATTTAGGTAATCAACAATGTAAAATTGTCATTTATCTAAAATTTAAAAAATGAGGACATTAGCTTATTGATGACTTTATTTTGGGCCATTTCCTATCATTTCTCTTTTATGAAAGCATGTTGTTGTTGGGCCTCTCAAACGAGTTATTACGGGAAGTTGAAATTATGGCTATGGCTTTTTTTTCATTTCTTTTCATAAATATGGATTTTTTTTTATATATTTTAGATAAATTATGGCTTTTTCTAAATAAAGATAATTATATGGATAAAAATTTCCATATTTTTTGTGTTTCTTTGAATTATTTCCATATTTTAAAAATTAATTTAGTGCTTAGGGTATTGTGTTATTTTTTTGGGGTATTTTTTGTCATCTCACATAAGTTTTAAATGATATTTTGTAATTTTATGTGTTCTTTTATTTCATTTTTTATTACTTAACGTCGTTTTTTTTTTCATATTATTGATGTTTCCAGATTAGATTACCATCAGAAGTAACTTGGTACATTTGTTTCAGATTGGATTATCATTAGGAGTTTCAGGTTACATAACTAACAACAAAGAAAGTACCATGGTACCTTGAAATCCACATGAAAAACAACAATATAAAGACATGAACTAAAAGTAAACTGATACCTTGAAATCATATAAAAACCAACAACAAAGAGGTAAAACTAAATGTAATCTTGTAATTTGTGGCAGAAAACTAAAAGTAACTTGTTACCTTGAGACAAAAAATAAAATTAACCTGGTTCTTTGAGAACACTAAAGTAACATTACTTTAAAAATACAACATACAATAAATCAAACCAAATATTGGTAACTTGTTACCCTTGCTTTGTGTAGGAATGGTTTTAGTTCATGCTTATCTGTATCTATATCTGATGGACCTTTAATTGTTAAACCTAAAGGATACAATCATTCAACACACCATGATAAATGACTTTATTAGTAAGATATTAATTCGGTACTTTGCTGGGGAAAATCACAATGACTACTAAAATGAATAAATTAATAAGAAGCAGTGAAAATAAGGACCTATTATAATTGTCTAATTAAAGATATAAGACGTTTTGAAGTGATAAAAAAGACAACCACACCCCATGTATTTAGCTCATTTTTTAACACTCAAGTACCAAGTAGCAGTAGATATCATTTGTATCAGTTGGAGAAGTACACATATTTTCTCAATAGTATTATTTGGCTCTCTCTTTCTCTGAGAATATGCTTGCCGACGATGACTACGAAATCAGATATTGAAACCTTATCTCTTGATCATGTCTTGTTTCCTTGCATGGCTTGGCTTTATGTAGCTGGTAGTTTGTTAAGGGTTACAGTACCAACAAAATGCTAAAACAATTGATTTGAATTTTTTTACATACAGTGGAAAAACTATAAATAAATAATTACAATAATAAAAGATAATAAATAATAAAATAATTATGTAATGTCAACATATATGTGTGAATAAAAAAGAAAATGGAAGGAGAAAAGAATAAGTACAAAAAAGAAGAAAAACTGGAAGGAAAAAAATGAAAGAAAAAAGAAGGGAAAAAAACAAAGGAAAGAAAATAAAAAAAATATGAAAAAAATAAAAACAAAACAAAAGAATTAATGAAGAAAAAAAGGAAAAAAAAAAGATGAATGAATAAAAATGAAAAGAATAAGAAGAAAAATAATTGAAATATGGAAAGAAAAAAAAATGAAGGAAAAAATTGGTAGAAGAAAAAAAAAGGAAAGAAGAAAAAAAAAATCTCATATGTGTGAAAAAATATATAAGGAGAAAAGAATAAATACAAAAATGAAGAAAAAATAGAAGGAAAAAAATGAAAAAAAAAAAGGAAAGAAAACTGAAGAAAAAAAATGAACAAAAAAACAATATAATACAAATGAAATAAAAAAAATAGATAAATGAATAAAAATGAAAACAAGAGGAAGAAGAGAAAAAAAAAAGATGAAGGAAAAAATGGAAGAAAAAATAAGTAAGGAAAAAAAAACGGAAAAAAGTAAAAAATGAAGGAAATAATACAAAATTGAAAAAAATATTATCTACAAAATCAAAAAAAATAACTATGATAAAAAATGTGACATAATTATATATATTTTTTAAAATATATAGGAAAGAAAATCTCATAAATATGAACTTCAAAATCAAAAAGTCATAAAAAGTAAAAAAAAAATAAATGTCAATATTTTTGTAAAACAATCTTAAAAAAACTCATAAATATGAAAAAAAATCTCTTAATTAAATGGGTTGTTAAGATTAGACTTAGTTTTTAAATTTAGTATTTGGGTTTAATTATTCAGATTAAATATTAGGCTTAAGACCTAATTCCCGTAATAACTCGTTTGAGAGGCCCAACAACAACATGTCTTAATAAAATTAACATAACTTTTGACTCACACCATGGAATTGACTAAATTTTAATGCGTTAGAAAGCTAACGAAATTATCTACAATAATATGTGAAATAATTCTTCAAATTTAAAATTCAAAATAATATCATGTACAACTGACATATATTGCAACATATCCTAGAATATTTGTACTTCAAAATTTATAAATTATTATATGCTTTCAAGTAACATAATATTATCATATCAATACTCAATTAAAATATGAATTCATGATCAATACATCAGTTACATTCATACTTAATCTTTAGGTCAATAAAAAGTACTGGTACACCCATCATAGCCACCTGCAAATAACTTCAAATGTGTTGTTAGTAAGACATAATTAATCACGTGTAGCCCCTACAACACATAACATGAATAACTTAGAATGGTGGGGCGTTACAATCCCCCTACCTTATAAAAATTTTGTTCTTGAAACTTAGAAAAACTCGGGACATCGTGCCTTTATATCATTTTAAACTTACCATATTGCCTATTCTACTGTATGGTTTCACCATAAGACCTATACCAGTGCAATTTCCTTGTTGCGAAGCTTCTTTACTGTACGGTCAAGCATTTCTACTAGTTTTTTCTTATGGTCTGTGGCTTTAACACATGATCAGGGTCTGGTATGTATTCTCTTAACATAGATACATGAAAGACATTATGAATAGTAGACATCTCTTCAAGCAACGACAACTCCTACACACTTGACAATTGGTAAGGTCTTACAAAACGTGGCCTTAATTTTCCTTTCTTTCCAAATCTCATAACATCCTTCATCAATGTCACTTTAATGAACACTTGATAACATAAACTCAAGGTGTCTATAATACTTGTCATGGTAGCATTTTTGACGAATTTGGTTTGTCTGCATTCTTATCAACTGGGTTATTCCTTGGAACATTTCTTCCAATATATTATTTTCTCTTGCTTCATGCTAACCAATTGGCGACCTACAAGATTGCCCCTATGGCGTCTCATACATAGTTATTTCGATGTTCATCTAGTAGTAATTGTTGTAAGCAAGTCAAACGCAAGTATTTGCTCCAACTTCCATTAAAATCTAATGCATAGACACATAACATATCCTCTAGTATTTGGTTTGTCCTTTTTGTTTGGCCATCTGTATGTAAGTGGAAAGTAATTTTAAACTTTAATTTTATCCCCATGTATCCTCGAACACACTTCCAAATGTGTGATGTGATCTTTGGATCTCGATGAGAATAGCAGTATGCTTACTTTTCATTATTAGTCATGTGCGACAAGTAAGAATCAACCAAAGTAAAATAATATTCAAAATTATACAAATACACAAATCTGTCCAACAAAAATATTTTGACATGCTGTCGTATAAAATTCATAACAATTCAAAGAAAAAAAAATATGACACTTGCTCCATTTGAAAATAGACTCAATTACCTTTGTTTAAAGCTATTGTCTGACCTATTTTAATATGAATTTACGTGTCAAATAAATCTCATAATCTAGTCCAATATTATAAATTATCGTTACAAACTAACAACTTTGTTTTCTGAAATTGTAAAAATCATATAAATTGAAAACTTAAAGTTTTTAAGTGACTCCAAAACTTATAAAATTCTTTAGATGTCCAGTTTCCATACAAATTATCAAGATCTGATTCAAGCTACAAAATTCCATAATTAATAAATAATACAAATAGTGCAGCAAAACATTTCCGGCAAGGTAAAGAGACTTAGGTTTTCATATAGAATCATAAACTTTATAGATCTTGGCAACTAATGTCTTTTTAGAAAGCTACAACATTCTATTTTGATATATTACATAGCCCAAAATTACCAATTACAATCATGAATTCATATATTAATCATATAACATCCAACTATGAAACCCTAAATTTCTCTATGCACATAACAACATATATGTATATATTTTAGAAAACAATTACCTTGATCTAGGAAAGAAAAGAGAAATGAATTGAATTGGAACTTCTAGACATGCACTTCTTTAATTTCTAGAAATTATCTCTTGATTGAAGAAGAAGAAGAGTGTAGATCTATCTCAAAATCTCAAAGAATGAGACTTTTAGTTCATTCAATATGTTTAAATAGGTTAAATTGGGGTTAAATAAAAACTAAAGGCTAAGATTAGAAAGAAACTATTTAAACGGATGGTTAAGATTAGATTTAGTTTTTAAATTCAGAATTTGGGCTTAATTATTTAGATTAGGTATTGGGCTTAAGACCTAATTCCCCTAAGGGCTTTTTTTAAGTGGAAATTAGATCCGGTACCCATTTTAAATGATTCACTTTAATTTTTACCGACTATTTTTAACTCTTATTTTAGTACCTGAATTTTCAATTAATATACCCCTTCAATTACATGTTTTTTTTCTTCTCTTTAAACACGCTACAATTAGAATGCATTTCCAATTTAACTATAATATGACACATATAATACACATTACAATAATACTTAGAACCATGTACTCAAATAAGGGTAATTTGGGAAGTCTCGTGATAATAATGGGTAAAGTTCAACTAAATATATTTAGTGTCTAATTTTAGTTAACTACTCCTAAAAATAGGTAGTTCTCAACTTTTCCCTTTTTTTAATTCTCTGGATTTTTATATATAACTTTAGAATTATATGGTTTTTTTTAAAAAGTAAATTAAAATATGGAAAAGAAATGTTTAAAAATCTGGAAAAAAAAATGATATCTCTATAAAAATCGTTTTTCCCTATCATTCTTCAGTGTGTGGATTTTTTTTTGGTAACTGGGAGAATTTGCCCCCAATTTGTACTAGCCTCCATTTTCCCTGGCGATATCTCCTCCAAGTTTCTGATCATCTTCAAGTATGATCACTGTTTTATCTTCTTAGCCCGCAGACTTCCTCTACGGTGCAGATTGAGGCTCTGTACTACCTAGATTTCTTCATCTTCTATCAAAAGCTTCCAACGATTTTTTCTCCTCTGGTGGTCTTAGACAGTCCAATTGTAATCGTGCAAAGAGAACATATATATGACTCTTCGCCAATGCTAGATCCATCTCAGCTTCAACAATCATTCTCTCCAGATCTTGGCAGCCAAAGACTCTCAACTTATTGTCAATTGATAGGATTTTGGATCTATGGATTGTATTTTTGTTGAGAAGATCAGCTTGTAGTGTACTGTTTTGGGCATCCTGTAGGAACATCCAAATTTGGAAAGAAAAATAATAAAAATATAAAAATGTGAATGGGTAACTAGTTAATGTGATGTGAACATTCAAATCTAGAAAAAAAAATTATATGAAAAAATGAATGGGTAACCAGTTATCCTAGTGGGAACATCCATATCTGGAATATATATATATATATAACTTGAATGGGTAACTAGTAACCCTCGTAGGAAAATCCAAATTTGGAAAGAAAAAAAATAGATATAAAAATGTGAATGGGTAACCAGTTAGTCTCATGGGAACATTCAAATCTGAAGTAAACAAATATAACGAAAATGTGAATGGGCAACTAGTTACCCTAGTGGGAACATCCAAATTTGGAAAAAAAAAATAGATATGAAAATATGAATGGGTAATTAGTAACCCAGATAGAAATATCAAAATTTGGAAAGAAAAAATAGATATAAAAACATGAATGGGTAACCAGTTACCTTGATGTAAACATTCAAATTTGAAAAAACAAATTATATTAAAACGTAAATGGGTACCTGGTTAACCTGATAGGAACATCCAAATTTGAAAAAAAAAATCATATATGAAAATGTGATTGTTATTAGTTACTTAACTCAAACAAGGAAAAAAATAGTTATGATCTTTTAAAACAAATGTAAAAAAAAAAAAAAAAGTTAGAACAAAAAAAATGATTTGATTATTTTATGTATCATAAAAAAATAAGTACAATAATAAAAAATAATAATAAATAATAAAATATTTTGAGTTGAAAGGGAGGCGACTGAATAAGAAGCTTTCTCCAAAAACGTTTGACAAAAATGGAGGAGAAATAAGGTGTCAACGAGAAGGGAAGTTGAAGAGACAAAAGCTAAAAATAATAAAGTGAAAATGTATTTTTGATTTTAAATTGTAACATTAAATTATGAAAAATAAACATTAAACAATATAAAAATAATAAAATAGATTAAATTCCATTTTTAAAATACTAAGTCAATATTGTATAATGAAACTAATATAAAAATAATCAAATGAAAAATACTTAAATGACTAAAATAATATCATAATTTAAATAAACTTAATTAAGAGTAAAACTATGGCATAAACAAATTTTTATGCAAAA
The DNA here is from genome assembly GCF_963169125.1 of Humulus lupulus. Taxonomy (NCBI): domain Eukaryota; kingdom Viridiplantae; phylum Streptophyta; class Magnoliopsida; order Rosales; family Cannabaceae; genus Humulus; species Humulus lupulus. Next base: position 213,468,144 of record NC_084797.1, on the reverse strand, counting down.
ATATGGAAAACTAAATCCATAAAATTGATTTTTTTTTTTAAATAAATTCTTTTGAAAAAAAAAACCATATTTTTGTAACTTGTTAAAAAAACACAAAAAAGATGTAATTTCGTCTTTAATTAATTTATTTCTAATCCTAGCATTTAGTTTTTATTTAGCCCTAATTTAACTTATTTAAACAAATTGAATGAACTAAAAGTCTCATTCATTGAGATTTTGAGATAGATCTACACTCTTCTTCTTCTATCAAGAGATAATTTCTAGAAATTAAAGAAGTGCACGTCTAGAAGTCCAATTCAATTCATTTTTCTTTTCTTTCCTAGATCAAGGAAATTGTTTTCTAAAATATATACATATATGTTGTTGTTACGTGCATAAAGAAATTTAGGTTTCATAGTTGGATGTTATATGATGAATATATGAATTTATGATTGTAATTGATACTTTTGGGCTATGGAATATATCAAAATAGACTCTTCTAGCTTTTAAAAAAAAGACATTAGTTGCTAAGGTCTATAAAGTTTATGATTTTATATGAAAAATTATATCTCTTTAACTAGTTGGGAATTATTTTGCTGTACTATCTGTATTATTTATTAATTCTGAAATTTTGTAGTTTGAATCAGATCTTGACATCTTTTATGCATAAACTAGATATCTTAATGGTTTTTATAGGTTTTGGAATTACTCAAAAACGTTAAGTTTTCAATTTTATATAATTTTTATAATTTCTGAAAAATAAAGTTGTTAGTTTGTAACAAGAATTGTTATTGGACCAGAGATTTATTTGACATGTAAATTTATATTAAAATAGGTCATACAATAGCTTAAGACAAAGGTAATTGAGTCTATTTTCAAATGGAGCAAGTTTCATATTTTTCTGGTTTTTCTTTGAAATGTTATGAATTTTCTACGACAACATGTCAAAACTGTTTTTGTTGGACAGATTTGTATATTTGTATAATTTCGAATATTATTTTACTTTGGTTGATTCTTACTTGTCGCACATGGCCAATAATGAAAAGTAAGCATAATGGTATTTTCATATCGTTTGGTCACCATCACGTGTTATCTGGTTAGTAAGAGCTTTAATACAGGTAAGTACATTGTCTCACCTGCACATGTTAGTTTAAAAGTTGCAATTGTATGATTGATTGTGTTATCTGATATGTGTAGTATATTGTGATATGAGATCATTTTTTATTGAGTATATGATATTTGAATGATATGTATTTTGTATGATCATAACTGTTAGGATTTGTGCCCTAAAAGCATGTGAAAATATATTTTATTGATTTAAATAAAAGTACAAATTTATTATATGTGAATGTTATAGTTATTTCTTGAATAATTTGTATAAATATTTGAAAACTTTATATGCATTTATGAGAATATATTCTTGTATTAGTACGAGAGAATTAAGATCATATATGATGAATAAAATAGCCAGCAACATATTAAAGTACAAAATCTTTAATCAATGGTTGCTAGCACGACTTACTAAGTATACGGGATGTGAGTAATCTAGATTCAGATTACATATATGGATAGACATCTTGGTAAATGTGATGTATATAATAAGGATTATATATGAGAAGACCAGTATGAATTAATTATCTTTATAAACTTACCATTTGTCGTAAAGATTTAACTCGTATCATAATAGATGATAATTTGTAGATCAGTCTAAATATTGAGTAATTATGACCTCCTGTGTTGTGCTTATTGGATCTTCTGATTCATTCGTTACGGTGTCTTGATATAATGAGGCTAGTGACTTATTTTTTGGAGATTCAATATCATGAATGGCTGGGAACATGATTTTACAATAATGAAATCCATATTTTCCTAACGGAACGAATATTAGTTCCCTTAATGGTTAATTCTGGAACCAAATAGTTATTGAGCTCAAATATATAATATGATTATAGATTAACTATTCGGTAGTGAATTAATGATACTTAAGGAACAAGAGGTAATTAGAATGGTAAAACGATAATCATGACTAGCTTTAATTAACGAAATAATAAATTGAGGACAAAGCTACATTTATTGATTATATCAATGGACTACAAGGGAAAACTTTGTAAATATAATTCTATAAATACTTAGAGTGCAATTCTATATTTTATATTTGAGTAATCATAGAATTAATAAATAAAATTATTGGATTAAAGAGTTTAATTAATAATCTGATTTATTGGAGCTTCGTATTATAGGTTCATGGTCCCACTACAAGAAAAAATGCTTTTAATAACACTGAAAATGTGTTATCAAAACATACGATAACACTTTCTGATGTGCTAAGACCGACTATGTTATCGTAGGTCAGGGTACTTTACATAACACTCTATCAGTGTTATACAGATGTGTTATTGTACTGTCAACGATAACACACTTTCTGTGTTATTTTAATATATAGATAAGTGTTTAATTATGTTATTTATAGTCGATTATATAACACATTTCAATACTTATAAATTTGTATTATACTACACTTTAGTATAACACTTTTTTTGTGTTATACTACACTTTAGTATAACATTTTTTTTGTGTTATACTCTACTTTAGTATAACACATTATTTGTGTTATATAATGAAGTTTGTATAACACAATTATTTGCATAAAAAGTGTTATTGTAATAGATATTATAACACAATTTTCGTATTATTGTTATATTTAGATATGTTTAAATTCTCATTATATATTTTATTTATATAACACTAATTTATTCTATTATATTTTAATTTTTTTATATAATTAAAATTAGCTTTCTAATATATACTAGCATCATCAAATGAACTTGATTTTCAAATAACAAAAAGTAAGAACATTCAACATTATATTAACAATCCACAAATTAGTTTAAAACATTCAACACTATCATCAACAACAAAATGTTCTTTAAGTATTCAAGGAGTCTTAAATATTCAACATAGTTAAAAGTTACTACTTTCAACACAAATAAATAAACAAAGTTACTACTTTCAAGGAGTCTTAAGTATCCTTTTCTACTTCGCTTGTCACATCTGCAAAATAAACAAAGAAATATTTTATTGTTATTATCTAGCATCACAAATTACTTCAAGAAAAATGTTATGGAAATTATATCCAAGAAAGGACACCACATACAAAATAATGAATTCACAACTACACCAAAGCAAACAAAGAAACCAAACACTAAATTATAAGACATTGGTTATTTTTTAGTATGAAAATGTACCTCTTGGAATAACTTTTTTAAAAGGCCATGCAACTGTGGAACCAACTGCTTCTTGTATTGTAAGCATCGCATTATTAGGACGAAATAAGTAAGATTCTGGTACTAACTCCCTAGCTTTTTTCTCATATTCCACCGTTGCTCTACAATTTTAGAGCATACGTCAATAATCAAGCACTGACACTTAAACTTATAACCAAAATAAACTATATGATTTTGGTTACTAACCTGTTAAGAAGGATCCAACTTTTATCCATCTCCAATGAATTTGAATTTGATGTTGTCCTCTTAATAAAATCTTGTTTTTTGTCTGGGTTTAACAATTGTTAGACAAGACAATCACATTATTTGCGGTTGTAATTTCAGGGTCATGACAAGGTCATTAACACACATGCTTTTAAAAGAAAACATGCCTTGGTTGAATTTCAGGTCATCTTAAAAGAGAATTTCAGGTCATACCAGTTAAAAAGATCATTTTCTTCAGTTAAATATCCTATATTTGCTATTTATCCTATGATTGATTAAAAATGGAAGAATTCCTTTATTGTTTTTGGGTTAGTTGTAGAAGAAGAAGAAGAATAAAAGAAAGGCCATTAAGTCAATGTTGTTTAATAGAGAAGTTGACCATATTGTTATTTTCAACCTCAATTGTTTTGTGGGTTGTAAATATACCAATGAAAAGGCCTAGTGGGCACTGGCCCTTTTAATTTGATTAAGAAAAAAAATGATATTATGTCTAGTGGGCAGCAGACTCTACATCATGTGCTCTTAAGAACTTGTTCCTTGAGAGTATAATATGATTAATTCAGTCTTTTAAATCTGTAAAAACAATTGGTTATATGATCCAAATGGTGGTAACCAACCAAAAGGAAAGAAAAGGAAAAGACATTGATCTCTTTTGTTTTTTTTGTTATTATATTTTTGCTCAAGATTATTATTTTTATTATTATATTTCATTTCTTGGTTTTCTTTTAAATTATGGCTTTCTATTTAATGTTATACTAATCATATCAGCCCCTGTTTCTTATGGAATGAGCATGCATTTAAACATCATTTTTAACAAAACAAGTGTCATATATCTCACAATTCAGGGCCAATTTAAGAAGCGTACATAGCAATCTGTTTGTTAGTGTGACCATTTTCTATTAGTATACATTATAAATTCAATCTAGTGTACTCACTTTGTTTGGACCTACTTATAGGCTATATAGATCATCATAATACATTTTGGTTTGGTTTGGCAATCTATTACGTAACAGCCTCAAAGTTCTTACTTAAGGAACTTCAGACTTTTTGACTGATTTTAATTTATAGGAAGTGCTTGTGTGTTTGATTCTGCAGTAAAAGGAAGTTTCAAAAACGAACAAGGGTAAGATTTTCAAGCTAGTAAAGGGGTTCCGTGGGGTACACTATCTAATACTTGTTTCATAGATTTGTAATTTTGAGTTAGATTTTATATTATATTCTCTGTCTATACACAATTGTATGGGATTGCTGATGATTTTGGTCTTCTTATTATGTAAGTTTTGTAGTATTGATCTCAGAATGAATCCTGCTCTAAGTCTTAGTTTTGTATTCAGTTTCTTTTAACTAAAAACTATACAAATAGTTTAGTTAATGCTCTCCTTCAGCTGCACTAAAGAATTAGAGAAGGATTCATTTTGAAATCAATATTAAAGATAATAAATAGTAAAATATTGTGTACAATTTCTGAATGTGTAAATTACTTTTGTTTTTGTGGCTTGAAAAGCTTGTTTGCATTTTATTATGGAGATTTCTGTTGAAATCAGTAAGGCAGAGTGAGTTTCACTTATTTTAGATAGATTTTCCTTTGATTGAAAACCTTATAGTAATTTTTGAGGAACCAAAAACTAGAGAGAACTACCGAAATTCCTCATTATTAATTAATAGACAGTGCTGGTATAGACCAAAACCCTAAACATTACAAGGTTGAGTTAGATTGAGAGGCTCCCCTTTCCCAAAGATTGCTGAAGATTCCAAGAACTTTACTTAGCTAGTTAGATAGTAGTATTATAGTAATTATAGTATTATCTTTATAACTGTGGATTTTTGATTCAGACTGGGATTTATTTGGACACTCATAGTAGTACTTGTAGATTTTCTAGGTTTAACCTATAGTATATGAATATTAATTTTAACCTAAGGTTAGATTAATATGACTGATATTGAGGATAATATTTATTATACTATAAGGTTTAGATAAGAACCAATAGGATTTTAAGCACATGTTATGAATGGGTTATTAATGATTAAGTATTTTGAGGATTAAGTTTATTAAGGGTAAAATTTGAATGCTCTAAGGTCAGTCAGCAGCTTTGAAAACGTTTGGGGGCTTAGTCAAGGCTGTTTACTCAATTCAAATTAAGCTAAAAATGTGTAATTTCATGTTTAAATAATCAGCGTATACCGATATATCGCAGCTATAGGGGGCGATATATCGCAGCACGAAGATACGAAAAATCCGAAACGATGCACGTTTGCCTCGGGCATAATGGTCCAGGCGATATATCGCCTATAGGGGGCGATATATCGCCTCCTTTAGCATATTTTGAATGTTTTCAAAATCGTTTCCCATTCAAACCTTCAACCTCTTGATAAGTCCAGCATCTTTTTGAACGAGTCTTCAGCCTCTGCTGAACGATAATTCAAATTATTTTCACTTAAAAAGCCATTATTTTTATTCAAGTTAAATGAAGATCTCTTCATTCCTAAACTCTATAAATAGGACCTAGTACCCAGCCATTATTCATCTTTTACTCTAAGTTCAGAGGCTGCAAGTTGCTAGGTGAGTGTGAGAGTGTAAACACTTGGGTTGGGGATCATAAGCTTGATCATCATAAGTTTATCAAACACTTGGGAAGTAAGATTTTATAGCATTTCAGTTCAAGGTTTAGATCGGTCTTATAAGTCTTCAAGGTATCCCAAACTCTAGTTCATTTATGTACTTTTTTCTTTAAAAGTTCTCATAGTCTTCTACTCATTCTAACCTTATTCTTATTTTGGTTAGGAAATCTAAGTTCTTAAGCAAAAGGTTTTGGTAAGTATATTTTAAAAGTATAGTTCCTTCATCTCTTTCATCCCTTTTCTTCAATATACTCACCATATTTTAAATGGTTTTTAGGAGTATTCCAAAGTCCCAACTCTATCCTCATATCCCGGTAATTTTGGTAAGGAAAATAGGATAGAATTCATATGTTATATGTTATCTTATGTTTTTATGTTATGAAATATGTTATGTTATCTATGTATGTAGGCTTTGGCATATGACCCATATGACTAACAAGCCCCAAATGGATTATGGGCATATGACCTGCTTAGCTAGTAGGACCCCACTAATCTAATGGGCATATGACTTGTTTAGTCCATGGGACCCCAAGTAATAATGGCCATTGTAGTATGTGTATGATATAAGTGTTATGTTATGTTTTTATGTTTCTTATGAAATTTATGTATATGAACTATGTGTTAGATTTTCCTTGCTGGGTATTAGGCTCATTCCTTTTTGTTTATATGTGCAGGAAAATAGTCTTAGTGGCGGGAAAGGTTCTTGGAAGCTTGGAGGATGTGTATTGAGGTCAAATGGATTCAAGAGCCGAGCGTCACGATTCGAGGATGTAGTTTTGTTTTTATGGTTTTTACATGTATTTTTCCGCACTTGCTATGTAATTCCTTTTTCTTTTAAATTATGTTTTGTTTTTAAAACAATGGGATCCCATATCCTAACCTAAATTTTATGTAAGTTTAACTCTTATTTTTACAAGTTTCTTAATAAAGTTATGGTATTTTCACTTGTAAGTTTTATTAAGGATTAGTATGTATAGTTTTCGTTAATGGTCCAAAAGTCTAGAGTAGTTGGGTCATTACAATTGCCAAATTCTTCTCTAAGTAAATCTCACTCTCTATCTACAATATCTTCCCAACCTAACAACCCAGACAACTTCTAACACAAGTCTTTCTTATTGGAGGCTTATCTAGTTATCTTATTGGAGGCTTATCTAAACACAAGTCTTGACCACCATTTTTTGTTAATTCTGCTGGTTTATTTTCTATCCATTTAATAGTCTCTAGTTCAAGAGATTCTAGTGTTGTGTTTAATTTAAAATCAGATTCTAAAATGGTAGCCACTAACTAATTGAGTTTGGATCAAAGACAAGATTTTAGCTTGGGTTATGGCAATTAAATCTAATCTATACATATGGAAATAATGAAAACAATATGACTAAATGAAAAATCTAATCTATACATATAAAAGCTTACCTAACCATCTATCAATACCAAGTCAAAAAATTCAAACAACACACAATAGTTTTCTTCCTTATATCACCGCAGCACACAAACAAATTTTCCAGAACCTACTTCTCTAATACGCACAAGTTTTCAACCTTCCGTTATCACCGCAGCACACAGTTTTAATCTCAGAACCTACTTCTCTATGGATGAATATTTAAGATATTCAAACTCCTCTAACATTTTTAAGATATTAATAATAAGAGTTAAAAGAACAAATTCCGTACCTCTTGCAAATTAACTTTGCAATGCTCCTTGCCAATTCGATCCACAACCTAAAGAATATAATCAATACCTAAAAGATTAATACAAAATTAAAATTTGTCAATAGATATTAAAACAGCCTTTGAAATCCAAAATTTATCTAATTCGTTCTTAAAATTTGGGGATAAAATATATACACACATTTACTTTAAAGGCATTTTAAGTATGACTTAGTAAATTTTGACAAAATGGATAGGAGAGTGTACCTATTTCACACAATACAACAGTAAGTTTTTATCGTTTTCTAAATATATGGGATTAAATGGTAATTTTTCCATAATTGAATTGTTTCTTTCCGAGGATGATTGAGATGTTATTATCCAATAATTTTTTTTCTAGGGGACATTTCTACTCTAATAGAAATTACAGAGTATATACTGAATATACTCTGGCTGAAATTACAGAGAGAAATTGAAAGGGTAAAGGCTGAACTGAAATTTAGAAGTGATAACCAAAATCTAGGCAAAGTAAATGAGAAATGACTAGCAAGGAAAATGAGTTCATCAAGCGTAGCTAATGAGTGAAAATGAGAAATAACCAACAGAATATAAGCAGTAAAAAAAAGAACTTAGAAGTGATATTCTTTCAAGGCAAAGTAAATGAGACATAAATTCATCAAGCATAGCTAAAAATGAGAAATAACTAGCAGAATATAAGCAGTAAAAAAAAGAGCTTAGAGGTGATATTCTTTCTAGGCAAAGTACAGATATAAAGTTTGTAAGAACCCAAACCATAAAAATTGGGAGCTGATATTCTTTCAAAACATCAATTAGGATCAAAATTTTATATGCATTGTTAACGTTCATTAATATGGATTCATATTTCCAATCAAACTTGTATGTTTCAATCTAATCCATGCAACTTTCAAAAAAATAATTCCCTACAACTGTCATTCTTTTCTCTTTATTTGTAAACTAACTTTCAAGAAAAATGTTTACAAAATCACTTTCAGGTTATACCACATTCTTTTCTCTTTTTCTTTTTCAAAATTTAAAATCATAAATTAACCAATATGGAGTGTTGCTGTACTATTATATTAAAATTTAGTTCCTACCTTGCAAGTTGATAATGAATCATGTGATCAAAGTTTAATTACCAAATAATAGTGTTATAGTGTATATATGTACCACTGGAGAGAGAGAGATTCAAGTTAATTATATAGTGAACTGTATGCATCATGCTGGGAAATCTGGGTTCAGCTTTACACAATTCCCACCACCAATTGATATATAAATTAAATAAACAGTAGAGCATTAATTAGTGGGATTCAGCTTTACACAATTCCCACCACCAACTGTATGCATCATGTTTAGCTACTCTGACAGATGAAAAATAAGCACTTCTAGTTCTTCTATTAGTGGGATTCAACACATATTTTATAAATTAAAAAAAATCAGAAAATAGCATTTAGATAAGACAAGACATGACTGTGTCAGCCTCAAATAAAGCTCCTCCAATCCCAATCAAGTAAAAAAGTATTCAAAATAAAATGCCAGAAAGTGTTCGTAATTTTTGCAAAACTATTTACGGTTCAATGATATTTTTAAAGCTCTCATCACAATCGTTATGACAGCTCATAAGATGTCAATATAAGAGAGCTGATATGTATAAGAAGAAAATAATTTCATATACAAGACATAAGCTCACACATGATAGCGTGTAATTTTCCTCCTAAACTCTAAAATAGAAAATCCAAACCAGCACAAGAGGGAATTCAGACGAACTAGACTCAGACCTCCAAGATGAAGCTTATGGCAGTGGACCTGGAGGTGGACCTTGGGGCATAACTGGAGGTGGAGGTGGAGGTAGAGGTGGAGGTGGCAGCTGTTGGCTGTTCAAAGTTGGATAGCTAGAGGTGACACTAGGAACTGGACATCCAAAATTAGATGGTTGTGATTAGGCTTACTTAAAAAGAAGTAATAAAGAGTATAAATGGTTGTGCTAATTCATTAGTCTGAACACCACAATAAACTAAGCTACAAAAACCAGCATCAGACAGTGCTTTATGTTCGAAGCCACTGCCAAAAAAAGCAAGGAACATTACAAACGTTTGTCAAAATGCAAAGCAAATGAATGAGATGTACGTCCCCCATCAAATCATGCTGACCATCAGCTTTGGTACAGCTCAAAGGTCAAAGCACACATTTTTTTAAGAAATGAATAGATACTAAAAAAATTAAAGGAAAATCCTAAAAGTAACTAACTCTTTTGCATTATATCCATTTATGTCAAAGTTAATACTAGATCTAGGCCAACTCCTCTAGCCTCCTGCAGTAGAACTGCAACACAACGACCCCTGCTTTTAATAAAGAAAGTTCATGATACCTTAATTGTACTTAATATATGAGGAGTAATTTCAAGGAGACATTTGTTCAGTAAGATGAAACTATAGATTTATTAAGAGTGTAGCAACAAGGGGTTACTTTTATGATGATATATAAAATGCTGATAGAAACTCAAACTAAAAAAAATAAGAGCAAAACATATAATAGAACAAAAACAATAATAATAAAACAAAGACAATAAGATAAATAAGCCAAAACAGAAAGTTAAAGTACAATGCAATATAGTAGTTGTGGCAACCATGAGCAATTGTTATATGTATACATCAAAGATAAATAGATAAACAAGAAAATATATATAAATATAACCCGTTAATTTTTGGAGCTGATATAACATATATTTTCAAAGCTATTTTTGAAAGAAATGTGAATCTGGGTCACTAATGCAAAACAATAATACAACTAACAACCAAGTAAAATGAACAAGAAAAAAACATGACTCAATCCAAACAAACCATGATATCATATATGGCATGGGAAAGAATATACATAACCCTATAAAAGACACTACAACCAATTCAACAAACCCAAATTTGAGACTAAGTGGCATGGCAAAGAAGATGCAGAAAGGTCATGTAAAATCCTGCTATAGAACCAGTGAAGTTCTCTTATTTTATGAAATTAGAGCTAAATATAAGGCAAGCATCTATAATCAAATATTAAAACTAAACACAATAAATGAGGAAAAATATGGTCTAATATATGACAAGCACTTTCAACTTGCAAGCATCTTAAATCTAGGCTCCCTTGGCAATATATAAGAATAAGAATATAATAGAAACATTAGGCCAAATGTGGAGTAGAAAAAACAAGAAAAGATAAATAATTGAAGTAAATCTTATAATTACCATAAGAAGACAACACAGGTAGACCAGTTTCTCAAGCTTTTAAGAACCTGCATATAGAGTTTTATCTTAAGATAAATAAGATGAGATTTTGCTCAATGAATGAAGAGATATGCAGCTAGTTATATGACACCCAACAGAGATAAAACAAGCAATTAGTAGCAAATCACAGCTCACAAGAGACAAAGACCCGAAAACTTAAACCAATAGATCCTAAATCTGTACATGGTAAACTATCACAAAATCTTTACGTTTTTATCTTCAATCTGTACTGTGAAACACTTTCTCAAAAAAGAATTTCAGAAGAAAAATAAGAATGATTTAGCTAGCACAGTTATCAAAAGTAAACTGAAAACAATGGTGAACCTTATTTGCACAATACAAAAATATCAACATTTAGGGCATTAAAGTATAGCAGAGGACAAAAAGAATGGAGCACTTACCCTTTCAATTAGACTATGGGACATAGTTGACAAAAGACTTTAGAGATTGAAAAAGAGACTTCCAGTATCCAAACAGAAGGCATGGTAGTGAGATCTCATTGCCAACATCCCAAGCCTCATCATCGAGAGCCCGTCGTCGTCGCCACCTGCAGAAGATAAAGAGAGGATGAGCAAGAGAAAGACGAGAAAAAGGAAGGTACTGAGATACCTCTGTCGTAGTACCGAGATTCAAAATCAGTGGTCATATAATAATAAAAGGCCACAAACAGAATTATAATTGTGCTTCATCTTAATCAATTGACTATTCTCCTTCACACCATGGCAAAGAACTAGCACCTTTCCTCATTTAACTACAACAATATCAAAGTTCAATAATAATGTAAATTTTTTATCATCAATAACCTTAACTACCATATCAAATTCAACATGACACAAAGGCTTAAGTCTTTTACATATGTTTCGATCAGAGCACTTTGAATTTTTTTTTGTAGCAAGAGTACTTTCAATTTAATAACAATATAGAAATATATATATATATAACACAACCCAAATAAATCATTCAATGTCATATTAAAAAAAACTACTACAGTACCAAATTTTGGTTTTCAAACAATCCACTTTCATTTCCCATGATTAAGGGTAGTCATGACTATAAAAATTTTGGCAATTGTCCAGATAAAAGAACTAGTCCTTACTCAATTCTATCTCATTACACTCCAGCTTGTAATTAGGTATACTCAAGTTTCTGTGTTCTCCCTTGCTGATATACTCAAAGCAATGCCCTGATACCACAACTGGAACCCCATGGTTTCCTGCAGCACAGAAGCTGTGTGCCTGTACATTATATCAAGATCAATCAGCTGACTCTTGAAGAGTTAAAGAGGCAATAGGGGAAAGAAAAATTACTATAGATTTTTTCCTCAAATCTAAAATATTTGTGTATTTTATATACATATATTTACCTTTCTCATCGAGTATGTCATTTCAAGATTTATATAATTATACTTTACATTCAAATGAATCTACTGGCAGTGTTTGTGCTTTATCTAACAGAAATATGAATGAACAAACAACTGTGTATCAATATCTAAATGTTTGTGCATTATCTAAATGGAGACTTGGTGTGGTGCATGCCCAACTTGGGAAACAGAAAAAAGACAATAATATAGCAACAATAACAATATCAATTATACTACTAATAATGAAAAATTTTAGTTTCCGTTTAAGTAATAAAAACAACACGTGGCCAAGCACAGAGCCAGCTCATTGGCAGTTTTTTTTCTTTCCTTTTTAAAATTTTCTTTTAATAGCTAAAAATATGACAAAGCTCCAATGAAAATTTGAAAATATAAAAGCACCCCCATGAGCTAAATTCAAAGGTCATCTTTGTAAACGATAGACAAATTGAGAGATTCAGGAGTGTGAAAAGTGATTTATGTATTGAATAAATAATTACAGATACAAGAGAGTTTATATACAATAATTAAGCTTGAAAAAACTAACTCTAACAAACACAGATACTAAATACAACAATGAATAACAAGAAGCATCTTTAAAAATCCTACTAGCCCAAAATGGAGGCACTCCACTTAACAGAATGTAAAGAATCACTCCAGCACTCCAAACATCTGCTTCTGGACCATACCGCTTGCGTAAGACTTCTGGTGCAAGCTTAAACTTGGCCAAGCTTAAAATAGTTGATAATTAATACCTTGGCCAAGCTTAAACTTGAAAGGAATCCTCTATAATGGCTGGAATTGAACTTAGTCCCATCAAGCAAAGTTTTAGTGTAATGAGGCGCTACACAAGCAGAAACCTAATAAAATTAGAAATTACAAGCACACATAAACATGAACATATATATACATATATATACAGTGAGTGAAATTTCTTAGAGGCATTTTTTCTACAATCCCTAGATGAGAAATATTGGTGTTGAGAGACACAAGCAGCATATTAGGAAATAGAGCCATAGAATGAGTAAGAATGGAAGTATTAATATCTATTTTATGGTGGAAATGAGGTATTGATTGATAGTGAGACCTTTTAGCAAACAATATCTGATAAATAATGATATAAAATACAAAGTAACATGAAGAATCATTATAATAAATAGAATAAAGTGAACAAGTGAAGTTCCTAAGGCAAGAAAAATAGGCTGTAAAAAATTTCTGCTATGAATCATCATTGTCCCTACACATCAAGATGCCACAACCCAGTTAGGTCTCTTAGCACCACCACATCATGGTCAAAGAGTACTACCTTATTCAGTGCAGGGAAGATCTTGGGTAGATAGAAACGAAGGTGGTTCAGTTGAAAAATAAATTTGGAATCACTAGACTCTTGCTTCAATATTGGATTATTATACTTGGTGAACAACCACCCAAAATTGTCTATGCTCTGGATTTAGATTGTGGCTTTGCCTAGAGGGTTCAATATGAACCACATTGAGATTTCAGGGAAATTGAGTGAATCAGTCACCACATGGAAACACAATTTTCGTTGGTTCCTGCACAATTTTATGACAAGAAACAACGATCAAGGTCTGATATATCTATTTCATACCAACAATATCATGGAATCCAGAATAAGTAGTTACAAGTGTAGAATGAAATAAAAGCCAAGAAGCCGCCGCAACATTTTTTTACCATTGCTTAAAATATGCATTATTGGGAAAGGAAACATAGAAGAATAGTAGGAATTCAAATTACCGCCGTTGTAGAAACAGTGGGGCTAACAACCACTACACATGCCAGAATATTATCAGAGAAGACAACATAATGATGAAGGTTCTGATCATGCAAAAAATTTAGCTTATGTTGCTTGGGAAGCTGCCTCTCTTCTGGCTCTAAAGCAAAGCATTCGGCAGTAAGGCGCATAGCAAGACAATGGAGCCCTTTCAAGGTAGTTCGTGAAGCAATATGGACAAGATATGCTGCTTGCTTCTTTTGCGATCGGTTGTGTGAGCCATAGCACAGAGCTTAGCAGCCATGGCAGAGCAATCAAGGTACACCGCACTGGCTTTAGACAATGAAGTTTCCATGTGTCTCATTTTCTGCAAAGCATTGCAATATCACGGGTTTTAGATTGAAATGAATCTCTGGAACTCTCTATTACAGAAAATAATTAAAAAATTAAAAAAAATTATATACCTCCTGGACAACTCGAAATCCTTTGTACGCTCACCAAGTGATCGCTCCACCTCTTTAATTCCACCTCTTTAATTCGTAGTCTCACCGATAAGCAATACTGTAACCTAGATGCTCAAATGGTGAAATGAATATTCTAATCTGGCACTTCATTTTTAGACAAAGTTACAAATACCAAATTGCTTCTCACAGATTGACCAACCAACACGAGTGGGTGCTGCCCCAACTTAAAACCAGAGTAGTAATATTCGAACCATTCCAATCCCAATTTCTCGTCCTAGTTTATGCAAATAATACTTAAAAATCGAAATGCATTTGGCTTTAGCAAGAAAAGGGAAGATAGATAGATGAATGGAGGAGGGCAGAACCTTAGATTTTGGAGCTTGTCGGAGATAGAAGATCAGCGCCTCAGAGTTTTGGGTTGAGTGAACTGGAGATGGTTAGAGCTGCACGGACTTTGGCTTGCCGCTGGGACTGGGAGGTGACTTGAAACTTGGTGCTTGGTGACCGGTGGTGGCTACTGACTGGGCGGTCGGTCAGGGGGGCTGAGAATTAGTCAGGTATCACAATGACAGCAAAAACTATAAATATGCCATAAACTAAAGGTACTCACCTCAAAGGAATTAGTCAGGTAACCACCCATTGTTGAAAATTCCGTTTTGTAGATGGTCATGAGTAAATAGATAGCCCCTGAGATATGTTGAAGGTCTCGGGTCTCAGAAATGTTGAAGGAATTGAATGAAAGGAATTTGCAGGTCTCTCGAGTCTCTCGACTGGAATTGAGGAAATGTTGAAGGAGAGGAAATGGGTCTCTTGGGTCTCACAAATTTCCAGGTCTCAGGAATGCAAAAAAAAAAGGCTAAGTGGCAGGTCTCACAAATTTTCAGGTCTCAGGAATGAAAAAAAAGAGACTAAGTGGCGGGATGGTGTATATTACCGCCCTTTTTTCATGCCCAATATAATACTCTAGCATAACACTTTTTTATTAGTATTATATTCATGTGTTATGGAAATGGGTATTTGGTGTAGTCCCTAGGTCGCCTCCGTCCTAAATTGTCAAGTGTAAGGATGAGATAAGGAAGATTAATAAAGAAAATGACTAAATTGCAAATGAATTAATTTTTAAGGGCAATGAAATAATTATATGATAATTATGGGCAATTGATTAATTATGAATTAATTAATTAGCTAATTAGTTTTTATTTGAAAAAAATTATATTAGTTAAATAAATATTAATCATGTTTAATTAATATTTGGGATAGTTTAACTATTATATTATTATAAGATAATTATTTAAAACAGATAGTTTTTAAGATAAGGTTAGTTTTGAATTAATTATTTATGTTTTGGGAATAAATATACTATCCTATAATTAATTAAACAGACAAGTGATAAAATCAGGGATAGGGATAAGTGGCACACGCCAGTCACTGTCTCACATCCTGAGATTTGAATTTTGAATTTCCTATTAATTTGTTTATTTAATTTTTTTTTAAATATGATTTAAATTAAATATTTAATTGGTTAAAACTGATCAGTTTTAATTTAATTAAATAAAGATTATTTAAATAAGTTTAACTATCTTTATAAACCTGAAAAAGAAGCGACTCATTTCTAAGTCAGTCATTTCTAGGTTATCAAACTCTCTCAAATAAAAGAAAAGATAGAATTTTCTATACTTGAAATTCTAGAAGTTTTCATAGCCTTTCTCTTGTCAAATATCTCTAGATCTCATGTGCTGAGTACATCTTGAAAGTCTAAATCAACCAGTGAATCCTACGTGCCCACACACGTCCTTGTGTGTTAGAAGAACAACTTGCAAGGCTAAGGTGTGAGCTTTCATAAGAATAGGAAGATCATTGATTTTTACTAAAAGACTCAAGGATGCTTGATGGGCTACGGGAGGTAATCTCTATTCCTTGTATGTGTAATTTAATATATATATATGTATATATGTGTGATCCTGGATGCTATTAATATTTTTTTTTTAAAATCCCCTCCCCTTACATTCTGCTGCGTATTTTGATATTTTTCTTATTTAATACCAACAATAACTTCGAATATTATGAGTCTAATGATATTATTTGCTATATTGATATTGAATAAGTGTTATCATTTGATAAGTCATTATGGATATGTTTACCCAAAAAAGCACTACATGATGACGTGGCAGAATTAGCCTACATGTGGGATACATGTGACTGTTTAAGTGAGTATGATTTGGTCAACCATCGACCAGAAAAGAATTGGCTCATCAAACATCATATTTATGGGCGATTAGTCTGATCGTAACTTTTCATTTATTTCCTTCAGATATGTAATCTTATAATTACGTATTAATTGAGATTTCCATTATTATTTAGATACACATGTATTAAACGTAATTAAGGATCATCAGCCCATGTAGAACTCCTTGAGCCTATAAATAAGAATCAAAGGGCTCAAGAGAGGGGACTTTGGAACTGGGAAATTCTAAGAAAGAAATATAGTGTTTTTATCCACCATAATTATATTCATCTGAAATCTTGTGAAACTTGTGAACCTTAGTTCATTGATCATAGTTCTTGGAATTCTACATCAATAAGAACACTAAGTGGACGTAGGTTGTTACCATTTATTGGGGTCGAACCACTATAAATCTTTTGTGTCGTTTATCTTTTCGTCTTGATTTCATCTCATTTATGTTGTTTTACTTGACTCTGTGTCGTTGAACAATTCGAGGGTCAACATTTTGGTGCTTTCATTAAGAGCTGAACTCAAGACCTCCAAAAAGATCAAATGGCAAAAATGGCTAGAAAGACTGGACAAGCCTCTGGTGCCGCACCAACCCAGCCTCCTCCACAAAATGTACCTGAGGATGAGCCACAAGTGGAGTTCGAAGAGGAGGAAATGGATTATGAGACATCGAGGATGACACTGATTGTGTTACAGGAAGAATTAGCCAATCTGAGGGCTAATCAGGAAAATGTGGCTGAAACGATGGCATTGCAGTAGAGAGAAATTGATAGGCAAGGCCAAGAATTGAATGAGCAGCAAGCCGATATGGACCGCTCACAGAGGGACGCCACTTCTTCTTTGGAGGCAACCATTCAGTTGGCCCGAGGACAGCCTGCACCAACCTCCCAACCGGATCAGCCACCCAGTGTACCACCACAACAAGATCCACATTCAGGTCATCCATAATATCACCACATTCCACCTCAAATGGCAAGTCCTCAAAGGCCGGAACAACCCCCTGCTACTAAACAGAATATTCCATTACAGGATCCTGAGCAGCAGCCACCTTCTCGCGCTGGTTGAGGCAATCCCCAGCACCAAAGGTAGAATAGTGCTGAGCAACCTCCCCGAAGCCCTAGATGCCAGACTGTTGAGGAGCCAAACCCATCGAGCAGGGGACAACATCCTTCTGCTAGCAGAAGGAAGGTTGAATTAGGCTCTGCGGTCAGGGGCCCCTAGCGACATAATAATGCCCAGGGACCTATCGACCAACGCAGGCCTCCACCTGACGATCGACACATGCCTGTAAGAGGAGGGGGAAACAATACGATCACCAGGTCCCACCATAGTCGGACACACTTTAGGGATGGCCATGACTACAATGAAGTGGATTACAGCAGAGGAAATGTTGGTCAAAGGCAAGGAGATAAGAGTGGAGAGCGGAACCCCACACCAAGAGAAAACCGGCTGACGAGCCAGAATGTTGGGGGGCAGCCTAGGCAACCTAACGTCTTTGATTGATTGGGCGCTAGCAAACAAAGGTGTAGAGATGAGGATTGGAGGGATGTTCTCAATGACAGATGAGAAAGACACGACGAGAATGCCCCTCCAGCACCGGTCACCCCAACAATACCAGATGTTGTACTGGCCCTGCTCAATGCATTGAATCAAGTCGTCCAACAGCTAGTGGGAAGTTGGACATCCCACATTGAATACGACTGGAGAAGAGGCACTCCGTTTGTACAAAGAATAGCGATGGCCGAGACCCCAAGCAAATTTAAGATGCCGGTCTTGCCCAATTTCACCGGATTAGAAGACCCAGTATCTCACGTAAATAATTTCGAGATACAAATGGACATCCAGAAGGTGTCAGATGACGCTCGATGTAGAATCTTCCCAGCCACCTTATCCGATACTGATCAGTATGCACCCACCTGATGAGGATCATACTAGCTTTCGAACTGATACATGGCTTTATTATTACAAAGTAATGCCTTTCGGTTTGAAAAATGCTGGTGCAACTTACCAGCGACTGGTCAACCACATGTTCAAAGAGTTGATCAGTGTTAACATGGAGGTATATGTCGATGATATGCTGGTCAAGTCGAAGAAGGCAGGAGAGCACATCAGGGACCTGCGAGAATGCTTCAATGTCTTGAACAAATATCAAATGAAGCTGAATCCTCTCAAGTTTTCATTCGGTGTTGGATCGGGAAATTTTTTGGGATTCATAGTAAACTCACGAGGCATCGAAGCTGATCCCGAAAAAATCAAGTCCTTGATCGAGATGAAGTCGCCTGCCAAAATTAAAATTGTTCAAAGTTTAACTGGAAGGATTGCCCCTTTGAGTAGATTCATTTCTAAGTCCACGAACAAGTGCGTTCCATTTTTTAATCTACCTAGGGGAAACAAGAAGTTCGAGTGGACGGAAGAGTGCGAGCAGGCTTTCCAGGCTCTAAAGTCTCATATGTCTTAACCACTAATTTTATCCAAGCCAGTCGAGAAAGAAACTTTGTTCATCTATTTGGCAGTCATTGAGTATGCTGCTAGCGCTGTCCTGATCAGAGAAGAGGAACATGTTCAAAAGGTTGTGTATTATATAAGCAAGAGGCTAGTAAGAGCAGAGCTGCGGTATCTGCCCATTGAGAAATTAGCCTATTGCTTGATTTTGGCCTCCAGAAAGCTGCGACCATACTTCCAAGCTCATCCCGTCGTGGTACTAACCGACCAACCACTACAGCAAGTCCTACAAAAACCAAAAGTTGCCGGTCGATTACTAAAATGGGCAGTCGAACTTGGGCAGTTCAATATTTCCTATTCTCCACGAGTAGCTGTGAAGGGACAGTCTCTAGCAGACTTTGTCGCGGAATTCACCGGAATCTAGGATACCGAGCAGACAGAAGGGCCTGAGCTACAAAGTCGAGATCCTTCTTGGAAGTTGTTCGTAGATGGCTCTTCCAACAAGCACAATGCCAGAGCAGGTTTGATCTTAGTCACACTTGAAGGACATCGATTCCATTGTGCAATCAGATTTGACTTCACAGCATCCAATAACGAAGTCGAATACGAAGTTCTGCTCACAGGATTAAGGTTAGCCAAGGACATGGATATAAAGTCCCTTGAGATCTACAGTGACTCCCAGTTAGTGGTTAATCAAATTATTGGAGAATATCAAGCCCGGGGTCTTAAGATGGTTGCTTATTTGAACAAAGCAAAGGACTTATTGGCTCAGTTCAAAACATATACTCTCCAGCAAGTACCTCGGGACCATAACTCAAATGTCGATGCGTTGGCCAAGTTAGCAAGCGTGAAAAATGCTGACACCTTAAACATAGTACCAGTTGAGCATTTGTCTGCACCAAGCGTTCAAGCAGAAGAGTCTTCCTTGGTAATTCAAGCAACAAACACATTGATGACACCTTTCAATGAATACCTAGAGCAAGGAGTGCTACTGGTGGACAAAAATAAAGCAAGAGCCCTCCAGAGGCAGTCGACTCGATTCATTACGATCGATGGAGTTTTGTACATGAGAGGGTACTCAATGCCACTTTTAAGGTGTGTTTCAAAAGAAAATCCCAAGGAGCTAATGCGAGAAGTCCATGAGGGTTGTTGCAGAGATCATGCTGTTAGGCTAATTTTAGCCTATCTTTTTAAGTGTCTTTATCAGTGTCTTTTTAATGGTTCTTGTGTTTTTGGAGCGGAATTATGCTTGTTTTTGCTTGATTTCAGGTTAAGCTTTTGTTTTGGGCATTTGGAGTGGATTGTGTAGAAATCAAGCATTTTGAGTGAATTGTGCTGAAATTTCAATTAGGGCCGCGGCACAAGAATTGGCGCCGCGGCGCTCTTGCGTATTAGAGCCGCGACGAGCCCCTTTCCAGAAACTCGAGATTTAGCCTTTGCCAAGTAGGGCCGCGGCACAGGAATTGGTGCCGCGACGCTATCGTCTGTACACCTCAGAAATTTTAAGGGAAATTTCGTCATTTTGGGAAGATATAGAATGAGGTCTTCATTCTGAAAAGGGGATCGCGATTTTGACAGTGGAGACAGACAAAAAGAGAAAAAAGACAAGAGAAGACGGATTTTGGAGCAAGTGTGGGCGATCTCCGACAACTCCCCATCTAGTTTCATCCTCTTTTTCTTTGATTTTCCTATGCTATTGTTTAGTTTGATTATGGATTTGAATATTGAGATTATGAACTAAACTCTTATTAGGGATTTGATGGATATTGACTGAGATCACCCCATGGTAATTGTTATTTGATTATTTCTTCTTGCTTGTTTATGAAATGTGTTCATCTTTATGCTTAATGTATGTTTGAGATTGATCACCTTAAGCATGATTCATGATCCTAATGTGAAATCTGAAAAGTGAATATTAGGAATGCTCTAAATGAATGAACATAGGTTTTGATGCGAAATGAAAGTATTCGCATAGCTTATGTGACTTATAGATTATTACTCAATGCGAATTGATTGTTGTGCTATCTCAGAAATGCAATAGTTGACAATGCAATTTAGAGCCTAAATGATCTGAAAAGAGTTTAGGTAATTTTATAATCTGTCATTTCATTGAAAGAAGAAGAGTAGTCAACTAGCATTAACAATTGGGTAATTGAAGCAATTGAAATCATATCCCTATCTTCACATCCATTGTTAAACCCTTAATTTTTATTTATTGTATTGCTTGTCATGTTTTCTGCAATTTGATTTAAAAACCAATTTTTATTGTCGCCAAATAGAAATATAAATCCAATTTTGTTAGTACTTGACTGCAATTCCCTTGGGTTCGACCTCACCTGTGTGAGTACTACTTGTATGATACGTGCACTTGCGTGTATTAAAATTAAGCAACAAGTTTTTGGCGCCGTTTCCGGGGAATTATTTAGTTAATATTACGTTAATTGGATTAAATTCTAATTTGGTTTTCTTTTCACTTTTTGCTAACTTGTTTGTGTAAAATTCTTCTTATCTCATCTCAAGTACCATTGGTTTATGCGACGTCAGGGACCAGCTGCAAGAGTGCCTGTTGATCCTGAGAAAGAGAAGACTTGCCGGCAAAACAGAAAAAACGAAAGGTTGGAAAGAGTTGCACACAGGATTGAGCAAGAGGAAGTTATGGTCAACTACGGTAATAATGGGGGTGCCATAGAAGACCCAGCTAATGGTCAGAATCCACCCGACCGTAGCCTAAGGGACTATGTGTTGCCAACAATGACAGGGGTCCAGTCTTGTATAAGACCACCCACCGTAGATGCAAACAATTTTGAAATAAAGCCAGCCATACTTCAGATGGTTCAATCCACAGTCCAGTTTGGGGGACTACCCACTAAAGACCCAAACATGCATCTCTCTAACTTCATGGAGCTCTGTCAGACATTTAAAATGAACGGAGTTAGTGATGATGCTATCAGACTTAGATTGTTCCCATTTTCTCTGAGGGAGCGAGCTAAGAGTTGGTTGGTATCTTTGCCACCTAACTCAATAAATACACAAAATGATCTAGCACTGAAGTTCCTCTCTAAGTTTTTCCCTCCAGCTAAAGCAGCTAAGTTGAGAGGAGAAATCAATAATTTTTCTCAGTTGGATAATGAGTCTCTTTATGAAGCTTGGGAGAGATTCAAAGAATTGATAAGAAAGTGCCTGCATCACGGGATAGAGAAATGGATGCTAGTCCATAACCTTTATAATGGGTTGTGTGGTACTACTCGCACACTCATTGATGCAGCAGCTGGTGGTGCGTTTATGAGAAAAGCGCCAATGAGGCGTATGACTTGTTGGAAGAAATGGCCATGAATAATCAGCAGTGGCCAAGTGAAAGAAGTTCTTCAAGGAAAGTGGCCGGTATGTATGAAGTGGATGCAATTTCGAAATTGACCGCTCAAGTTGAGGCCTTGACTAAGCAATTGCAAGGCAATGTGATAACAGCTCCAGTGCAACAGGCCCAGACTTTGTGTGAAATATGTAGGGGCCCTCATGCCTATGAACAGTGTCAGTATGCTGATGTAAACAACATGCCTATGGAGCAGGCTCAGGATATTGGGAATTTTCCTCGACAGAGCAACAATAACCCTTACTCCAATTCCTTTAATCAAGGGTGGAGGAATCATCCCAACTTCTCTTGGAAGAATGATCAGCAAGGCAAATCTTCAAGCCAACAGCAGTCATTCCAACAACAGCCACAGGGGTTCTTTCAGCCAAGATTTAGACAGCAGCAACAACCCCAACCGACCAATCATCATCAGCAGCAACAAAATTCTGGTGGAAACTCTAATGCTCAGTCAGATGTGTTAAACCAATTCATGGCTGAAACTCGATCTTCTATTAGAAATTTGGAGACCCAAATGGGACAATTGGCTACTCTCATGGCTAATCGTGCCCAAGATAACTTGCCTAGCACCACTGAAGTCAATCCGAAAGAGAATTGCAAGGCAATCACGTTGAGAAGTGGGAAGAATTATGAGGGACCAAGTGAGAAGCAGCCAGTTGAAGAAGTGGGTCAGGATCAACAGGCACAGGCACTGACACAAGAAGAAAAGAAGCACAGTGAGAAAAGAGCTACTGAGGGCATACCAGTAAAGGAGGCTTCCCCACCAATCAGTATTGAGCATCACATAAAGATTCCCTACCCCTAAAGGCTCCGTAAGAACAACATGGACAAGCAGTTTACTAAATTCCTGGAAGTATTCAAGAAACTGCACATCAACATTCCATTTGCGGAAGCCTTAGAGCAAATGCCGAGCTATGTCAAGTTCATGAAAGACATCTTGTCCAAGAAGAGGAAGATGGAGGATTTTGAAACTGTGGCATTGACAGAAGAGTGTAGTGCTATACTACAAAAGAAGCTCCCTCCTAAACTGAGAGATCCTGGGAGTTTCACAATACCGTGCACTATTGGGAGAATTGAGGGAATAAATGCTCTTTGTGATTTGGGGGCTAGCATCAACCTGATGCCATTATCAGTTTTCAAGAGATTGCAACTTGGTGAAGCCAAGCCCACAACTGTAACTTTGCAACTAGCTGACCGTTCGTTGGCACATCCAAGAGGGGTAATTGAAGATGTCCTGGTCAAAGTAGACAAGTTTATTTTTCCTGCCGATTTCATAGTTCTTGACATGGAAGAGGATAGCAATGTCCCCATTATCCTTGGGAGATCCTTCTTGGCAACAGGCCAAGCACTCATAGATGTTCAGAAGGGTGAGTTGAAGTTGAGAGTGCAAGGGGAAGAAGTTGTGTTCAATGTGCTCAAGGCCATGACCTATCCAGAAGCTAGTGACAATTGCTTTTCAGTGGATGTAATGGGCAATTTAGTGGAAGAGAGAAAACTGATAAATGATCCTCTTGAGTTAAGTTTGGTTGAAGATGAGGTTAGTGATCAAGATGGAAAGGAAGCTATGGAGTACGCAAAATGGCTTAATTCTTATGGGCCATTGAAAAGGAAATACTTTGAAGAGCTTGGGGCAGTACCAAAAAGGTCATTGCCCTCAGTTGAGAAACCCCCAGAGTTAGAACTGAAGGTACTTCCTGACCATCTGAGGTATAAATTTTTGGGTGAAAACAAGAAACTTCCGGTTATAGTTTCAGCTTCACTATCTGATGTGGAGACTGAAAAATTGTTGAGAATTCTGAGAGAGCACATGAAGGCCATTGGGTGGACTTTGGCAGACATCAAGGGGATCAGCCCCTCTACTGTTATGCACTGGATTTTAATGGATGACGGAGTCAAACCAACCATCGATGCCCAAAGAAGACTCAATCCGCCAATGAAGGAAGTTGTGAGAAAGGAAGTAGTGAAGTGGTTAGATGCAGGGGTAGCTTACCCAATTTCTGACAGTGAGTGGGTGAGTCCGGTTCAGGTAGTACCTAAAAAGGGGGGGATGACGATAGTGAAGAATGAGAAGAACGAGTTAACTCCAACAAGAACTGTTACTGGTTGGAGAATATGCATTGACTACCGCAAGCTCAACATGGAAACAAGGAAAGACCACTTTCCCCTTCCATTCATTGATCAGATGTTAGACAGACTGGCAGGAAAGGAATATTATTGCTTTTTGGATGGTTACTCCGGGTATCATCAAATAGTCATTGCACCAGAGGACCAAGAGAAAACGACATTTACATGTCCTTATGGCACATTCGCTTTCGGACGAATGCCATTTGGGCTATGTAACGCACCAGCAACTTTCCAACGGTGTATGATGGCTATTTTTTCTGACTTGGTTGAGAACTGCATAGAAATTTTCATGGACGATTTCTCAGTGTTTGGCTCATCGTTTGATCATTGTTTGAGGAACTTGGAGCTGGTATTAATTCGATGTGAAGAATCCAATTTGGTGCTTAATTGGGAGAAGTGCCATTTCATGGTTAGAGAGGGGATTGTTTTGGGACACAAGATCTCACAGGAAGGCATTGAGGTAGACAGAGCCAAGGTGTCTACTATTGAGAATTTTCCCCCTCCAGTTTCGATAAAAGGGTTTCGTAGTTTTTTGGGTCATGCCGGTTTCTACAGACGGTTTATAAAGGATTTCTCGAAGATCTCCAAGCCATTGTCTAATTTTCTTGTTAATGGAGTGGCCTTTGAGTTTGGAAATGAGTGTATGGAGGCTTTTCAAACTCTTAAGGAAAAATTGATTTCGACACCTATAGTCATTGCACCGAATTGGGAACTACCGTTCGAGTTGATGTGTGATGCAAGTGATTATGCTGTCGGGGCTGTGTTGGGTCAACGAGTTGTCAAGGTTTTTCGCACCATCTACTATGCTAGTAGGACCTTGAATGATGCTCAGTTGAATTATGCTACTACTGAAAAGGAGATGTTGGCCATAGTCTTCGCTTGTGATAAGTTTAGGCCATATTTAATCGGGAATATGGTTATTGTGTACACAGACCATTCGGCGATCAAATACCTTATGACCAAGAAAGATGCCAAGCCAAGACTAATCCGATGGGTCCTTCTCCTCCAGGAGTTTGAATTAGAAATCAGAGACAAGAAGGGTACCGAGAACCTAGTAGCAGATCATTTGTCAAGATTGGAGTCAGAAGAGGGTCAGAATATGAAGGAAGTCCAGATAAATGATGAGTTCCCTGATGAGCAGTTGTTCGCTTTAAAAGAAAGTCTGTTGGTTCCATGGTTTGCTGACTATGTCAACTTCCTAGCTGCAAACATCACACCTCCTGACATGACAAGACAACAATTGAAGAAATTCTTTTCTGAGGTAAAGCACTATTATTGGGAAGAGCCAATCCTTTATAAGCACTGTGCCGATCAGATAATTAGAAGATGTGTGCCTGAAGAGGAGATGTACTCTATCCTGAATCATTGTCATAGTCTGCAGTGTGGAGGTCACTTTGGTGGGACAAGGACCGCTGCAAAGGTTCTACAAAGTGGGTTCTTCTGGCCAACTCTCTTTAAGGATGCTCATGAGTTTGTCAAGGCATGTGATCATTGTCAGAGGACTGGTAATATTTCAAGAAGGAACGAGATGCCTTTGACTGGTATTTTAGAAGTGGAACTGTTTGATGTGTGGGGTATTGACTTCATGGGCCCTTTTCCGTCATCATACAACAATCTGTTTATTTTGCTAGCTGTGGATTACGTTTCTAAGTGGGTGGAAGCGGCTGCAACTCATGCTAATGACGGTAAAACAGTTCTTACTTTTCTCCAAAAGTACATTTTCACTCGGTTTGGTACTCCTAGAGCTATTATTAGTGATGAGGGGAGTTATTTCTGTAACAAGCAATTTGAGGCGTTACTTGCGAAATATGGAGTTAGACATAGAAAAGCATTACCCTATCACCCGCAGAGTAATGGACAAGTTGAGATTTCCAACCGGGAAATTAAGTTAATATTGGAGAAGACGGTACAGAGCTCGAGGAAAGACTGGTCTAAGAAGCTCGATGATGCTTTGTGGGCATACAGAACAGCTTTCAAAACACCTATTGGTATGTCACCATATAGGCTGGTCTTTGGGAAAGCGTGTCATCTTCCAGTGGAACTTGAGCATAGAGCATTTTGGGCCATGAAGACCTTGAACATGGACTTGGTAGCAGCTGGTGAGAAGAGGCTTTTGCAATTGAACGAGTTGGAGGAGTTTAGAAACGAAGCCTATGAAAACGCCAAGATTTACAAGGAGAGGACTAAGAAGTGGCATGACCAGAACCTTGTCAGGAAAGAATTCCAACCAGGTCAACAGGTATTACTCTTTAATTCAAGATTGAAACTTTTTCCGGGCAAGTTGAAATCGAGATGGTCTGGTCCTTTCACGATATTACAAGTGTTTCCTTATGGTTCCGTTGAAGTAACAAGTGAAAAGACTGGCAAGTTTAAAGTAAATGGTCAGCGATTAAAGCTCTACTTGGGTGGTCAGTTTGATCAAGCCAAGTCCGCCATCCTCTTGGCGCCTCAGTAAGGAGGAAACCAGCATCCGACTATATGACGTTAACGACAGCGCCATTGGGAGGCATCCCAAATTGTATTTTGTTTTGCATTTTTTTTATCTTTGGTTTGGAACAATTAGTATTATTAAGTATTTTTATTTCGTAGTTTTATTGTATTCTGTGTAAAGAGAAAACCGTGAAAACCGTGAAAAAATTTAAAATTTTTGTTGTATTTTAATTAGGGCCGCGACGCATCTTGTAGAGCCGCGACGCCTAGGGGTATTAGCACCGTGGCGAGGCGCTGGACAGAGAGCATGGAAAATTTGGAGTCGAGCTAGCGCCGCGGCTCCTGGGAAAGAAAAATGCACTTGCGCCGCGGCGCTAGTGGGTTGCGCCGCGGCGCCATCACGGGCCACCATTTAAATCTGAAATTTTGCCCCAATTTTTTCTAGACCCAAAAAATACCCCATCCGCCTCTTCTCCGCCCAAATCACCATAAAACCTCCATAACCACCAATATTTCACTCATCTTTCATAATTTCTTCATCCCTTTCCATAAAAATCACTTCCTCCATCATTTTCTTTGCCCCTTTTGACCTATTTTCTTCAAAAATACCCTTTTACCCAATCATTTTAACCCTAATCCGAAAATCCCATCATCTTCCTCAATATTTCTCATTTCTTCAAGCTTTGGATAACAATGGTGAATTATCCATGGGTTTCTCAATAATGTAAGTGATTTTGCTTCTCATCTTTTCAATTTATTGAGAATCCTTTGGTTATTGGGAAATCTAGTGTTTATTGGGTTTATTATGGATTAAGTGGTGCATTTTGGTTATTTTTGCTATTCTGAAAAATTGGATTGGGGGATTGTAGTTTGTGAAGAATTTTCTGATTTTGGGAAGTGACAAAAACAAGGGGAGGTGCTGCCAAAATTTCTAGTGATTTTACAAGTTGGTATTTTGGGAGTTATTTCACTCTATGGGGCCAAAGAAGGGTACTGTGAATGCTTCAGGTGCGTCATCGTCCCGCCCTCCTCGTGTCTCAACAAGGGCGGATTATGACACCTCGAGATTTGATAACTCTACAAAATAGAGTTATTTTACCACTTTTTATGTGCTAATTGTTGCTTAATCCTTGAATTTTTAATTGATTTATTAAGTTTTTAAGTAATTTTGAATTTACTAGGTTTATTTTGATTTTATATAATTTTGTGTATTTTTATAGTTATATTATTGAAAAATATTATAGTTTAATTATTTAAAAATAATATTTAAGTTAGAAGTAAAAACATGCATTTTTGAGCTTAAATGTTATGTAAATTAAATTTTAATTAATATTTTCATGGAAGGTATATGGTATATTTTATTAGAGAAAATAATTAATTTTAATTTAGTTTATGATTATTTTGTAGGAAACAATGTCCATTTGGTACTTTGAAAAGAAGAGAAAAGAAAAGAGTTAAAATTGAAGAAAAAAGTGGGAAGTTGGCATTTATGAAACTCCATCAGCCTAAGGCCCAAGTAGCAAGCCAAGGCCCATTTCTCCTCCACCCATATGCAGCCTCTTTATTCAGGCATCTCCTTCAATCAGCAGCCCCCATCCATTCGGCCAGCACTCCACAAGATTGCCCAGCTACATTTCGAAGCTCCAGCTGCTCCCAACGCCCACCAAGCTGCCTGCCTTGCCTCCTTCCCAGCCACACTCAGCCACCAAAGCCCACAATGCCTCTAATTGTCTTGAGCCCAACAATATTACTTTGTCCCTATGTCCAAAAATGCCATATTTTTACCCCACTTTCTACACATTTTACCCCAAAACATCATTATTACACCCTATATTTTACCCCTATTTGCCATATTATAATTAATTAAATTAATTTAATCAATTTAATTATTTTAAATTGATTATTTTAATTATCATTTTTGGCTATAAATAAGGGATTTGGAGTCCATTTTTGGAAGGGAGGTTACTCTACACAAAGTTTCTACACATTCAAAACCTCTCAATTCTCTTCATCTTCTTCTTCTTTTTATTTTTTTCTATGTATTTTTAGAGGAAAAATTTGGGGGTTTCTCCTCCAAATTTTCCTATTTATGTTGTAATTTTTAGTTTGTATTTGTTATTCTAGTTATGTGTTTCTAATCTTTTTAAGATTATTAAGGTGATGATGAAACAATATGTAACTAGGTAATATTTATGTTGTATGTTGATTTCCCTTGTAATGCAATAAAGTTTATGGATTTTTCTTCTACATATATTTCTTTCATCTTAAATATCTTGTATTTTAGATTGTTAGAACATATTTGCACTTTGTTCTTCATTAGTGCATAAACATAATATTCTTTGTGTAAGATGTGTCATTAAATTGTACACATCCATGCTTAGAACAAAAATATTATGTTTTGCCTTATAAATAATGTTCATTGATTTATTTGTTATTTCATTAGATTGATTTACACTAAATGCTTTGAAATTATAATTTTGAAAAGTGAAGAAAAATCCTATCTTTTTATAAGAAATTTGTGTTTAAAATTATAAATCTTTTTGGAAAATGATAGTTTAAATTATTTTAACTATCACTAAAACTTGGGAATCAATATACTAATAAATATTATTAAACTTACATTTTGTGGATTCTAGTATCTTAATAATCTTTTCTTTTAACACTTATTTTCAACTCATTATTGCTTTATTTTTATTCTCTTAAATAGCTTTATTTTTCAATCTTTTATTTTATGTTCATAATATTAAAACTCATCAATCTTTGGAGCTAGGTTAGAATTTATTACTTTTGACTTAAAATAGTTTTCTTTTTGATTTTAGACAACTCCCTTGGGTTCGATCTCGTGCTTACACGAAAACTATCCTATAAATACGATTCGTGCGCTTGCGAGTATAAATTTTTAAACATACCCGTTTTGGGTCCATCAAGATTTGTGAGCAAAGAGGCTCAAGAGCGGTTTGTGGTGTTGTCAGGGAAACCTATTCTTGAAGAAAGAGGCATGGAATTTAGTCCAGAACCCCTAGAAAACCAGCCATTGTATGAGCCTATTCGAGCTGAGATCGCTCGGCGGTAGTGGGACCAATTTGTTGATTGTAATGGCAAGGCAAATCACACGATGACATACGAGTTCCTTGCTAATTGGCCAGAAAAAGAAAATAATGATGTCATGGTGCGGGGCAAGAAGATACCAGTCACTCTTGCAGCATTCAATCAATTGTATGAGATACCTAACTTTCCCATAGAAGAAGAAGTGCTACGGGTACTGGGGGCCGATAATATAGACTATGTTGACCTTGCTGAAACATTGGGTTTTCCTGGCGCAAGAATTCATTTGAAGGATGGTGAGCCAAGCTGTATGTATCACTGTGAACTTAATCAAGTGGCTCGTGCTTGGTACTATTTTGTGAGTGCCCGACTGATTCCCAACAATCATTTGTCTGACATCCCTATTGACCGGCTTAAAGTGACATATGCTATTCTAAAGGGGTACAACCTAAACATTGGGAGGTATGTTCGGGAAAGTATAAATCATATAATTCAGGGCAACACTACTGGCGGGTTAGGACATGGCACTTTCATTACTGAACTTTGCGTGGCGTATGGATCCTGCTATGCAGCACACTCATGCTCAGTTGAATTACCTTATTCAGCAAAACATGCATATGCAGACTTATATGGGGCAGCGGAGTGCTTACGATGCAAACCATATTCAGCAGCTGAATAGTTTGGTATCTCTGTGGTCTTTGGATGAAGAAGATGAAAATTACTTTGCACTACCACCGCGTTTCACTCCTTATGATCAACCACCACCACCACCCAACCCATTTTGAGGGGTTGTCAGGTAAGTTTCTCTCTTTTTGATTGTCATGCTCACATTGGGGACAATGTGAAATAAAAGTTTGAGGGAGGGGCTTACTTTTCTGTTTTATTTTAGCTTAGTTAAAATTTTGTTGTTTAATTTTGTTGTTTTTTTTTTGTGTGTGTCAAAAGTTAAGCCAATGATATGTATAAATGCCGTTGTTGTCGCTTGTCAAACGGAAACTGTGTCTAACCGTGTGCTTGATTTGATCACTCTTTGGATTAATTTTGATGCCTTTTGGAAATTTTAGTATATGTTGCAAATATGAATAAGTGGATCATGCTATACTTGTGTTACTTGGGTTTGAGGTATGAATTGATGAAAAGGATAGAACTTGCATTGCTTGCCTTTTGAGACGAAATCCTTGATGACATATGTTTTGGAAAATGATTTAGGCAATCTTTTGGAACGTTTGGGCCTTTCAAGCTTACCCTTATCATTATTATCCCTAGTTAGCCTATTTGTGCCTTAACTTGTTTGATTGATTGTATAACCACTTCATTAAGCCAAAAATGTACCAATTATTATTTGTCCCTACCCTGTGAATTATGCCATAAGCTTAGAAATAAGTTTGGGGGAACGAATTGTAATTGGGTAATTGGTGTAAGTGGAGGAACAATGTAATCTTCTGATTGAGACAAGTGTGAAATGTAAAAGTGCTTCCAACATCACTAAATTTTGATTCCTTATGCAAAAAAATAAAAAATAAAAAAAATAATAAAAAATATATATATATATATATTTGAGTGATGAATAATTAAATAAAGTGATGTTGGAGCATTGAGTATGAGTCCTCAATCAATAAGAAGTGGGTGAAAAAGGGGATGGTGACTGAATGCAAAGTGAGTCGTTTGATTGGTTTTTGATGTGGTTATGGTATAATGAAGCCTAAATGTCTTTTTATCCACCTTCACCTAAGCCAAAACGTTATGAACCTTTGAAGTCCTTTTGATTCCATAACATGTGTTGTAGACATTAGTGGAGAAAGGTAAGTGTGCAAGCATATTGAATTTTGGCTAGTGGATCGTTGGATTGAGTGAGGCATGTATGGTGTTATC
This sequence comes from Humulus lupulus, assembly GCF_963169125.1. Taxonomy (NCBI): domain Eukaryota; kingdom Viridiplantae; phylum Streptophyta; class Magnoliopsida; order Rosales; family Cannabaceae; genus Humulus; species Humulus lupulus. The sequence continues at coordinate 213,436,056 of NC_084797.1, read as the reverse complement.
TAGTTATTCATTTGTATTTGCAAGTTATAATCTAATTTCCAATTGAGGCATTCAGATTAATTGTTAGAGTTTTTGAATTGAAATTTTGGTTGATCAATAGTTGAAGTTTTGTGAGTGATGACGGCGTGGTTTAAATAAGACTGGAGGCTTAACTTGTCATGTTTATTTGTTTTAGTTTAATTTGTCATTCCCTTACTCGAGGACGAGTAAGAATAAAGTTTGGGGGAGTTTTTTAGGCTAATTTTAGCCTATCTTTTTAAGTGTCTTTATCAGTGTCTTTTTAATGGTTCTTGTGTTTTTGGAGCGGAATTATGCTTGTTTTTGCTTGATTTCAGGTTAAGCTTTTGTTTTGGGAATTTGGAGTGGATTGTGTAGAAATCAAGCATTTGGAGTGGATTGTGCTGAAATTTCAATTAGGGTCGCGGCGCTCTTGCGTATTAGAGCCGCGGCGAGCCCCTTTCCAGAAACTCGAGATTAGCCTTTGCCAAGTAAGGCCGCGGCGCAGGAATTGGCGCCACGGCGCTATCGTCCGTACACCTCAGAAATTTTAAGGGCAATTTCGTCATTTTGGGAAGATATAGAATGAGGTCTTCATTCTGAAAAGGGGATCGCGATTTTGACAGTGGAGACAGACAAAAAGTGAAAAAAGACAAGAGAAGACGGATTTTGGAGCAAGTGTGGGCGATCTCCAACAACTCCCCATCTAGTTTCATCCTCTTTTTCTTTGATTTTCCTATGCTATTGTTTAGTTTGATTATGGATTTGAATATTGAGATTATGAACTAAACTCTTATTAGGGATTTGATGGATATTGACTGAGATCACCCCATGGTTAATGTTATTTGATTATTTCTTCTTGCTTGTTTATGAAATTTGTTCATCTTTATGCTTAATGTATGTTTGAGATTGATCACCTTAAGCATGATTCATGATCCTAATGTGAAATCTGAAAAGTGAATATTAGGAATGCTCTAAATGAATGAACATAGGTTTTGATGCGAAACAAAAGTATTCGCATAGCTTATGTGACTTATAGATTATTACTCAATGCGAATTGATTGTTGTGCTATCTCAGAAATGCAATAGTTGACAATGCAATTTAGAACCTAAATGATCTGAAAAGAGTTTAGGTAATTTTATAATCTGTCATTTCATTGAAAGAAGAAGAACAGTCAACTAGCGTTAACAATTGGGTAATTGAAGCAATTGAAATCATATCCCTATCTTCACATCCATTGTTAAACCCTTAATTTTTATTTATTGTATTGCTTGTCGTGTTTTCTGCAATTTGATTTAAAAACCAATTTTTATTGTCGCCAAATAGAAATATAAATCCAATTTTGTTAGTACTTGACTGCAATTCCCTTGGGTTCGATCTCACCTGTGTGAGTACTACTTGTATGATACGTGCACTTGCGTGTATTAAAATTAAGCAACACATGCTAGAGGGTAGAGTTTATAAAAAAAGATCCTAAGATAAGGATACTTCTGGCCTACCATGAATGAGGACTCTATGGATTTTGTTTAGAAATGCGACAAGTGCAAAAGTTTCTCCAAGATACCGTGAACAACCCCTAATGAGCTCAAACAGATGCAAAGCCCATGGCCATTCGCAGTGTGGGGGATAGATTGGATCGGGTCTTTACCCACAGGAAAAGGCAACGTTAAGTATGCAATAGTTGCTGTTGACTACTTTACAAAGTGGGCCGAAGTTGAACCACTTGCAACAATAACGATCGAGAAGGTGCTAGATTTTGTGGTAAAAAATATTGTGTGTCGCTATGAGTTGCCAAGAAAGATTATCTCAGATAATGGCACACAATTTGACAGTGATATGTTCACAGATTTTTGCGAAAGGCACGGGATTATCAAGAGTTTTTCCTCAGTAGCTCATCCACAAGAAAATGGATAGGTTGAAGCTGTCAACAAAACCTTGAAGGATACTCTGAAGAAAAGGCTTGAAGAAGCGAAGGAGGCATAGCCAGAACAACTACCAGAAGTCCTTTGGTCGTATAGAACGTCCCATCGAACAACAACGAGCCATACTCCATTTTCTTTAGCCTATGGATATGAAGCCATGTTTCCTGTAGAATTAGACCCACCATCACATAGAAGGCTGACATACGATCAGAGTATTAATAGTCAGTTATTAATGGAATCTTTGGATTTGGTCGATGAAAGGCGCGAGCAAGCTCAACTCCAAGTAGCAACTTACCAGCAAAAGGTCGCTCGGTATTTCAACTCTAAAGTACGTGAAAGAAAATTTAACGTGAGAGATTTGGTACTTAGAAAAGTCTTTCTTAACACTCGCGATCAAGTTGCCGGAGTGCTCGGACCTAACTGGGAGGGTCCGTATCAAATTGAAGAAGTCCTCCAACCAGGCACTTATAAACTTGCTCGCTTGAATGTAGATCTCATTCCTCGCTATTGGAATGGAGAACACATGGACAAGTATTATCAATAAAACAGTTCTTTTTAAAGAATTGGCTTGTGTTAATTTCACTTTTTACAAGTTTATGAACAAGGGTTAGTCAGTCATATGACTAGTCGCTTATAAGTGTAAGATCAATTTTTGATCACTCATACAGAAACTATTGTCCATTTATTACGAGAAATAAAAGGAATTATGCGCAACCAGTTATTCTTGCCAATTATTGTATTTATTACAAGTATTTGCTCATTAAGTGTGTTGTTTTGTTATATTATCATTTTTATAAGTATTTATTACGAGCAGTAGTGTTCGAACAGGTCTTGGTCATGGAAAGTGACCGATGACCCTAAGCTCCTCAATCACTTGGGGGGCATATAAGGTACTAAGCAACCAAAGCATATCAACATGCATATGTAAACACACAAGAAAAATGAGGGAAAGCATACTACGGTACTTAGAGTATTTTTCAAAATTTTGTTTAAATTTTGTCAAATCAAAACAAAGTGCTATGCTAAGTTCGGTCATGTGAACAGATGTTATAATAAATTGCAAATATTATAATATCAAAATAGAAACGTGTTACACCGCGAGCATTTGCTGCTCGGATGTAACTATTAATAAAAAGAAAGGCTGCCTTACACAGCAAAAAATTGTCTTTATATTACGAAACATGGTTCGAATGTCTTAGTTACAAATAAATAAACAAATTAAAGAAAGTTATTGAGTGGCAGGAGCAGAAGGAGGATCTTGCATGGGCTACTGGTCAACTGTGGTCTCAACATCCTTTTCGATGCCTTCAATACCTTTCGCCAAAGAGATCTCAAGGGATCCCTGAGCCTTCTCCTCTTCCTCCAGGAGAGAAATGCACTTAGCCAACTCAGGCTACTTCATATGTTCGGACAGATAATCAAAGTTTGCCTCAGGGTTGCTTTTCCCGAACATATAGAAGTAGTTGAACGCCACTCCCTTGAACCTCTCCAGATCACTAGCGTTGGTTTTTTCGAGAAATGTGACTCGCTCCTCCAGCTCAGCAGTTTCTTTCCTGCTGATTTCCAGTTCATCTTGGAGTTTGGAGGCCTCTTTGAAGTTCAACACCAAAGCCTCCTTGTACCTCTCTTTGGCCTCTGTGACTTTGACCAAGGCCTCCTTGTTCTGCTTTAGCTCCTCGCCCAGCTTGGCAAGCTGCTCCGCATGTTTAGCCTCAGTTACCTTGAGCTGCTCGTCGAGTCTTTCCTCGACAGTCTTAATCTCTTCAGCATGCTGGGTAGACATCTCCTCCGAGCGAAGCCAACCGGTACTCAGAGTAAAAACTCCCTGCGATCAGAGAAAAAGTAAATTTGTTAGTATGAATACAAAGGGCAAGATATACAACTAAAGAACAGCAAAAATGGCAACTTACATTGAGTACTTCGTTCAGCGTGCGGCTGAGAATTTGTTCGACCTTCATGGAGGAGATGTTGCTGAAGGCTTCCTGACTGCATCAGTATTTCGACAGTTTCTTCAACCTATCGTTGGCTTTTTTTCAAGTCGTGCTCAGGACAGCCTTGGCCTGAGTCTTCCCTAGCTGAGTAGGCGAACTTGGGTTACGAGGAGCTAGAGGAGCAGGGTCGACGGGAGTTGGAGGAGGAGTCGTTTCCTTGGAAGGTACTGGTGCAGGAGGATCCTCAGTTTGAGCCCTTTTCTTGGAAGGGTCACTACTGCTTTCCCAAGGGTGTCGCCTGCTCGCTTTCTTTCTGCTCACAGGAGCCGCGGAAGTAGGGTTACTGTACAAGTCAAACGCTTCACCGGCAGGCATAACTACAAGATGGAAACAAACGATCAGACAATATAAATTAAGTTACTTGAAAAAAGAAAGGGAATAAGAACAAAAAAAATTCTAAGTAATACACCCGAGATATTATTACTGGTCGATACATTATTTATGGTACTACTGCTACACTCACTCTCTACCTCAAAGAAGTTTGAATTTAAACTATTGATCGTATATTTAAAGTTATCGTCCTCGTCGAATAAATTACAAGGAATGGAAAAATTGTCTAAAAGTGAGAAGTCAGTACCATTCTCATCAGAAGACTCGAGTATGGGCTCGAGGCATTCTGAAAGTTTTTGCTTGCTCTTCCCGTGTTGGGTCGGGGCAGCAGCAACTCGTGGAATGCTGGAGGGTTCCCTGATGGTCACTCCTACTGCCCATCGTCTCAGGGGCTGTGATACATCTTGTTGCTGCTCGGGGATCTCTCCTCCAGTGGCACTCCCCGTTGTAGACTCCCTGACATCCTAGTGAGGTGCCAGAAGGCCGACTAGCCTTAAGTTGCTCTCAGTAACCAGTTCTTTGACGCTCTTCTTGATGTTCGTCATACTGGCCAAGGCTGCTTCCCTTATATCCATCTCTGGAGTAGGGTTTGGTCAGTACCATGGACCTAAAAAAAACCACTGTTCTAAAGACGTTAAAGAAAAGCTAGAAGAAATTAAGCGATCAATGAGTAAAATATTTACCTCCTCGGGTGAAGGCCAAGTTATCAGCGACCAGGTCTGTTGTAAGAAAGTACTCCTGGAAGTACTTCCGTACATTGGATTTGGAGGTGATGTCGCTTAGGAAAGTATGAGCGGACTCTTGGTGGTAGAAGAGGAAGAACCTTGTGTTGTTGTGGTTGGATTTGAGATCGAATAGGTAGTTGATCTCGTGTGGTGTAGGCATAGGCCACTTCTTATGGTTATAAAGGATATAGAGTGCAGAGAGTACTCTATATCCATTGGGGTAATTTGAAATGGGGCGACCTCAAAATAATTGGCCACCCCTTGGAAGAATTCGTTCAGATGCAAGACAGCCCCTGCCTCGATATGGTACCTCGACCAGGCGCAAAAGGCGCCCCCAGGCACGTTTGCCCTCTGGTCGGGTGAAGGTTTGATTAGGGTTATCCCAAGAAGACCATACTTCTTGAGATAGTTGTTTACCATCCTAGTTGATATGATGCTAGGAGGCGTTACGTACCATTCGACCTCTAGCCTAAGGTTGTTGCAAGGTCGGGCTTGAGTTTGGATTTCTGGGGGTGTAATATTTACAGGCTGGGGATTTGTAGAAGGGTCCTCAGTATGAGGGGTAGGCTAGTTAGAAGAAGGGTTGGCTGTCTTCTTCCTCCTACAGGCAGTATATTTCACACGACCCATGTTCGGTGGACATGTCGGAGGTTTGGTCTCTGGGTTGTGTTGAGAAAATGGGACTTTTGAAAACGTCAATGATAGTTGTTCTTGATCCTCGAACAACATCGTGAGCAGATCGTCATCGATCGGCCTCTCACCTCCCTAAGGATCGTGCATGAAAATCTGGGAACAGATAGAAGAAGTGGAAACGTTAGGATAACGTTGCTCGTGTATAAAAGTTAAGCTTTTATACGACCAGCAGTTTCTAACGTAAACACTAAAAAAATGCAAAAATTTTTGAAAAACGGATCAAAAAGCGAAAGTGAAAAGTTTTTTCAGGGAAACTTTTTGGCTCCGAAAACAGGTGGGAAAAACCTAGATTTTTCCGAAAGCTTAAAAATCAAATTTTTACTTCGATTTTGAGCCCTAAATCAGTATTCCTACTTCCCACGCCAATTTCTAAGCCTCACTTAGTGATTTTTCTAATTAAAACCCCAATCCTATCATGTTACTACCTACGAGCCCGATTACCCAAAAATCGTTTTTCCTCAAGAACATTCAAAATCTCAAAGCCCGAATATCATAAAACTAGAGAAATAAGCGTTGCATGGTGTAGTAGAGACGAATCGGTCAAGAAACTTACTTCAATGGGAGATTGCAGCGAAGTCACGAGTGTTAATGCTTGTGGCTAGACGGACACGCTTCGGATCACCAAATTTTTCTAAGTTTTTCTTGCTTTTTTCTTTTGAGTTTTTAAGAAAAAGAAGAGTGGTAAAAGGTAAAAAGTGAGAAGTGTGGGTTATTTATATTGATTGTTGCACAGTTAAAAAGGTAATTATGGGGGTGAGTTTTTGAAACTTAGGGAATCGTGTTAGCCATCAAAACACTTTTGGGAAACTGCAACGGCCAAAATTAGTTACTTTTTCAAAAAGGCGCTGACAGATGTGACGGGTCATATAGAAGGTTGGTCGAGTAAGTTTATTATATGTTGGTCGTAGTAAAATAAACTTGGGGGCAAATGTTTACCCAAAAAAGGACTACCTGATGATGTGTCAAAATTAGCCTACACGTAGGATACACATGACTGTTTAAGTGAGTATGATTTGGTCGACCATCGACCAAAAAAGAATTGGCTCATCAGACATCATATTTATGGGCGACCAGTGTGATCGTAACTTTTCATTTATTTCCTTCAGATATGTAATCTTATAATTACGTATTAATTGTGATTTCTATTATTATTTAGATACACCTGTATTAAACGTAATTAAGGCCCATCGGCCCGTGTAGAACTCCTTGAGCCTATAAATAAGAATCAAAGGGCTCAAGAGAGGAGACTTTGGAACTGGGGAATTCTAAGAGAGAAATATAGTATTTTTATCCACCATAATTGTATTCATCCGAAAGCTTTTGAAACTTGTGAACCTTAGTTCATTGATCACAGTTATTGGAATTCTACATCAATAAGAACACTAAGTGGACGTAGGTTGTTACCATTTATTGGGGTCGAACCACTATAAATCTTTTGTGTCGTTTATCTTTTCGTCTTGATTTCATCTCATTTCTGTTGTTTTACTTGACTCCGTGTCGTTGACCCATTCGAGGGTCAACAGGATACTTGTTATTAGTTAAAACTCATAGTATATAATTATTGACATAATAGGACAAACATACACTACAACAAATTTGATATATAATGACTCCCTACAATGTCTTCACCATTGGTGCAAGACATTAAAATTTATCAGGAGTTTTAAATGTCTAATGGTGTAGGACATTGAAAGTTTTTACTAATGGCTTCAATTGGAAGACATTAAAAACGGTGGAAGGCGTTGAAAATAGGCTGGAGAAGTGGTCAGGGGGACATCCAACGTCTCTTACTGGGAGACGTGGGACACGTGGCACGTCTCCCAATGGGAAACGTTAGAAGTATAAGGGGGACATCTAACGTATCCCAGTGGAAGACGTGCCACGTGTACCACTGGGAGACGTGGGACGCGTGGCACGTCTCCCAGTGGGAGACGTTGGATGTCCCCCTGGCATATTAACCCCATTTTTCTTCTTCCTTCCTCATCACTTCGAAAAACCAAAGAGCTATAGCACGAGAAGGGGCTGCGTTTTTAGGGTTTTAAAGGTAAGGTTTTTTTTTTATTTTCTTGAATTTTAGTTAATTATTTTGAAAAAAAAAAATCATAAGTTTAGCATTAGGATGAGTAATATACATGATTTTGTGTTAGTTTTACATTTTTATGCGTTTTTTTGTATACATTGTAGGATTTGTTAGTTTTTTCATAGAAGTTTTTTTATAGATTTATGATTTCTTAGTTTTTTTTTTAATTTAACCTATCACATTGTATAGATTTCATTAGAGTATATATGTTCATGATTTTTTTTAATTTTTATCATATTTTATTTCGAAATTTAGATATATTTTTTAATATATATTTAAACTTTTTTTTTAAAATTGTAACTATTTTGTTATATATATATATAGTTATGTAAAATAAATTTATTAAATAATTTTAAAAATATAAATATATGAAAATTTTTATGTTTTTGTTGATTATTAAGTTTTTAGGTTATGAAATTTGTTATTGATTTTTTGTTTAGGTTATAATTAGTTGCTCATTGGAGTTATTTTATTTGTTTACCAATCATTTACTATTATTAGATATGTAGTTTGTTTAGCAATGTTTAACATATTAATTAATTTCGTAGGTTGTGATTTTGGTGGTGAGATTTTAGAGAGTATTTTGCATCAAAATTTCTATATCAATCACACATTTTAGGTAATTAAGTTTCTAAAATTACAATAATAAGTTATTTATTGATAGATATTTAGTGATATTTTATTTATTATTTATTAATTTAATTTTATTGGTTTGTGGATTTAATAGCGAATTCGATTACTACGTGAAGTAATTTTGCTAGCTTTTGGATTATTAATTGTAAGAGGTACATATATATATTCTCTTACTTCTACTTTTAATATTATTAAACAAATGTTAGAGGAGTTTGAATATCTTAAATATTAATGCATAGTGAAGTAGGTTCTGAGATTAAAATTATGTGTTGCGGTGATAACGGAAGGTTGAGAACTTGTGTGTTTTAGTGAAGTAGGTTCTAAGAAATTTGGTTGTGTGCTACGGAGCTATAAGGAAGAAACTTATTGTATGTTGTTTGAATTGTTTGTTTTGCAATTCACATGCAGATGGTTAGGTCACTATTATAGGGGAAATGCTGCCCGATTTTATCTAGGATAATAAATAATTATTTTTATATAGACATCCTATAAGGAAGAAACTTATTGTATGTTGTTTGAATTGTTTGTTTTGCTATTCACATGCAAATGGTTAGGTCACTATTGTAGGGGAAATGCTGCCCGATTTTATTTAGGATAATAAACGATTAGTTTTATATAGACATCCAACTTTATCATGTGCTTATTTAGTGTCGCTTCTTTTCTTTTTGATAGACATAGGAGAATATATGGATAAACAGTTGATGTCAGTGAATAGGTTATCTGCGGAATATAGGAACGGGGTCGATTTGTTCTTAAGGTTTTGTTCGGAAAATGTGAAAGACCCAAATTTTACTTATTGTCCATGTCTTAAGTGTGGAAATGTTAAAAAGATGGATCTTAAAAAGATTAAAGAACACTTATATTTCAATGGGATCGACAAGAGTTACACAATTCGGTATTACCATGGGTAGACAAAAAGGAGTGAGGAGAACTGGGATCTATGAGATGAAATGATTGACGACGCACATTTTGGATCAGGAGTAGAGCCAAATAAGTTTGAGACACTCCTTAATGATGCTGAGAAACTAATTTACCCTGGTTGTACAAAATTTACAAAATTATCTGTGCTTCTTACGTTGTACAATCTAAAAGCTAAACATGGCTGGAGTGATAAAAGCATTACTAATTTATTTAGTTTTTTGAAGGAGTTATTGCCCGAAGATAATGAAATTCCAATTTAATTTTATGAGGCAAAGAAGACGTTATGCTCATTAGGCATGCAGTACAAAAAAATTCATGCATGTCCTAATGATTGCATATTATATCGAAATAGCTTTGCAGACGCAAAATCGTGTCCTACTTGTGGAGTCACAATGGCAAAAGAAAAGAAATGGTGACGATGTCAAGGAAGGAGTACCTGCCAAAGTTTTGTAGTACCTTCTGCCAACTCCTTGTTTCATCCGACTGTTTAGAAATGCCGAACATGCTAAAAGTTTGTCATTGCATGCTAATTAAAGAATAAATGATGGTAAATTAAGACATTCAGCTGACACCCTAGCTTGGAAGAGAGTTGATTTGAAGTGGCCTTCTTTTGGAAATGAATCTCGTAATATTCGTCTAGGTCTTTCGACTGACGAGTTTAGTCCACACGCATCTCTTAGCAGTAAGTATAGTTGTTGGCCTGTTATGCTTGTTATTTACAATCTACCCCCATGGTTGTGTATGAAGAGAAAGTTTACGCTTTTGAACTTGTTGATATCAGGACCTATACAACCTGGTAATGACATTGACGTCTATCTAGCTCCTCTTATAGATGACTTGAAAACTTTTTGGGATGAAGGGGTTAAGGTTTATGATGCATATAGGCAGGAAGAATTTAATCTTAGAGCGGTCTTATTATGGTCAATTAATGACTTTCCTGCTTATGGAAATTTATCTAGGTTTAGTGTGAAAGGATATAAGGCTTGCCCCGTTTGTGAAGAAAAAACATGTTCTGAATACTTGAAACACTCTCGGAAAATATGTTATAAGGGACATAGGAAGTTCTTGCCTAATACACATAAACTTCGGACTTGGAAGAAGGCATTTAATGGTAAACAAGAGTTTGAGGAGGCTCTTGAGCCATTGAATGGGATCCAAGTACTTGAGAAGATGTCTAAAATTGTGTTCAAGTTAGGGAAGCCTAAATTTCATACACCTACAAAGATGAAACGTAGTCGTAAGGCTAAGGTTGTGGAGGAGCCAAAAGGGTGTTATAAAAAGAAATATGTTTTCTTCGAACTTGAATATTATCCTTTCTTACTTAGACGCCATAATTTGGATGTTATGCACATAGAGAAAAATGTATGTGATAGTTTGATTGGCACTTTGTTGAATATTCCTTGGAAAACTAAGGATGGAATTAAGGCTAGATAAGACTTGGTTGCAATGGGTATAAGGGATGAATTAACTCCAAAACCAGATAAGAGACGAACATATTTACCTCTTGCTGCTTACACTCTTACTAAAGAGGAAAGAATGGAAATTTGCAGATGTTTGTTTACTATAAAAGTTCCAGACGGATATTCCTCAAATATAAGGTCATTGGTAGACATGAAAAGTTATATTCTGACGGGTATGAAATCTCACGATTGTCATATTCTAATGCAGCATTTACTACCAGTGGCCATTCGATCTGTGTTGCCTAGGAAAGTTTGAGATGTAATCATAAGGTTATGCTTGTTTTTCAATTCATTGTGTTGTAAGGTGATTGATCCGCTTAAGTTACCTAAGTTAAGAGATGAAATTGTTGAGGTATTGTGTGAGTTGGAGAAATATTTCCTGCAGGCATTTTTTGATATAATGATCAATCTGATAGTTCACTTGGTTAGAGAACTAAGATACTGTGGTCCCATTTATTTAAGATGGATGTATCCATTTGAGCGATATATGAAGATTCTTAAGGGGTATGTTAGGAATAGAAGTCGACCAGAAGGATGCATCGTCGAATGCTATATTGCAGAAGAGGCAGTTGAATTTTGTTCTGAATACATGACTGGTGTACAAAGAATTGGGTTAAATGATGTTGAAAATATTGAGATTCAGAGTCGTCGTGGTAGCGTTGTATGCACAGTAAGTCGAGATATACTAGATGAAGCGCATCGTCTTGTGTTGCAGAATATAAATGAAATTCAACCTTATATCGAGTGACTTATATTCATACAATACATTTAGTTTAAGTTGTGTAATTTTGTATGTTCAGTTGTTTAACAACATAAGTATAATTGAAGGGAACATTTTAATTGGATAAAGACCAAATTTCCATCCAAGTCAAGGAACTCAAAATGGTTACAAGACGAACATTATAAAACTTTTAGTAGTTGGATAGAACAAAAGGTAAATTGTGTTGATTATGGAAAGTTGTCATTAATTGGTAATTACAAGATGACATGGTTGGTTGTTTTTAGTGATTTGTTTTTGGTATGTTTATTTAATAGGTTGTGGCAGAATTACAAAACACATCAAATAAGGTTTCAGACATCGCTAAGTGGATTTCTCGAGGACCTTCTGTTAATGTCATCAAGTTTTCATCATAAATGATTAATGGTACTCTATTTAACACTAGGGAGCGCGATAACAACAGAAACACACAAAACTTTGGTGTTAGCCTTGTTGCTAAAATTGTGCAAGTCTCTAATGCAAAAGATAAAAATTTAGTTGAATGTGATATGAATTTTTATGGAGTAGTTAATGAAATTTGGGAGTTAGATTACATCCCATCTCGAGTACCTGTTTTCTTTTGTGATTGGGTGAAAAGTGACAGCGACATAATATATGAAGATTTTGGTTTCACATTAGTTAATCTAAAACGAATTGGGCACAAATCTGACCGATTTATATTAGCTTCACAAGCCAAATAAGTATTTTATATGAATGATCCTTCAGACAACCAATGGTCAATTGTTCTTCCAACACAAACAAGAGAATGGAACATTAAAGATGGTGATTTACATGATATACCTCTCGAAGAAGAACTTGTCACATTCACCGCAATAGAAAATAATGATGAAGTTGATGATGATTGTATTTGTTTCCGTGAAAACGGTGAAGGATTATGGGTTGATGATAACGGGTCTTGAGGTACCATTTAATGAGTTTGATATGTGAAATTTTTAGTTTCATATTTAATTCAAATGTTTGTATAACTTTTTTTTTTATGATTATGAGTGTCCAAAATGGTTATAAAAATGATATTTATGTTTTACAGATGAAGGGTGATCCTTTTGGTGGTAGTTCTGATGAGGGGGAGCATCACCCTCATTCTCAGCCAGTGGAACAAGAACAAAATACTATGAGAGGACGTACAAGGATGTCGAAAAACACCAAAAAAATGAGTGAATAACATCTTACGCGTGTTGAATACAACGAGTATGGTCAAATAGTTGGTGAGAGTAGAAGTAATGTTTCATCACAACTTGGAGCTATTGTTCGAGCCATTGTGCCCATCAACATTAACAGTTGGAACAATGTTTGTAACGCTCTGCTAATTAGGGTCTATTACCAGTCCAACATCAGGAACCCTTAAACCTTGGCTGCTCTGATACCACGTTGTAACGCTCTGCTAATTAGGGTCCATTACCAGGTGTGTTTTGAAACCAGTGTTGGACTTGTTAACAAGTCATTTGGACTAAACATGTGATTAAGCCACTATGGTTTGGGTATTAAAACTTTTGATCAACATATAAGTATGTTTATTAAGATAGAAACATATTCTTTACATGGGATCCACAAACACAATAGTTTAAAAGCTTATTACAAAACTCAGATTACACAATATGCCGACCTAGGCGGCAAAAGATGGGTTTAACCCTAGTTCCTCTGAGCATCTCGGTCGTGGTGGACGAGCAAACTGCATATGTACATACCACTGCTAATGCCCTCCGACTCATGGCTGGTTGAGCTTCTCTTTACCTTTACCTGCACCACAAAGCACCTGTGAGCCAAAAGACTCAGCGAGAAAACATATTCAACAGTTCACTGGATAAAACAACCATCGAACAGTATAACTAAAACCAGTGCATTCATTAAACCCCATTGGAGACCATAGAGTCACACAAGTGCATGTTGCACCTTATTTCAAGTTGTTGGCATCCGAGCCAGTCAAGCGCATGTCGCACTCCTAGGGTGGCCCAGCCATGGTGGCCTGCACTCCACGTGCATTATGCCAATCTTAGCTTATAAACTAAGTTCTTTAAACCCTTGACTTATAAGTCAAGCCACAACGTGCCTCCAACTTATAAGTTGAAACTTTGGGACGCTCAACTTATAACAGACAGTCACATGTTTCATATAGCATACTTATCAACAATCACAATGCATTATAATACATTCACATAGCAGTCATAAGCATAATCATAATTATGCACGTTACAACGTACCTAATCTGATATTCACAAACATAATTATAATCATGTTCATCACCTTGACTAAGCTTTAAACATGCATTCACATAGTAGGTGCAGTTTTCTTACCTTTGGTCTGTATTCGGGTTATTAGTGACAACTCTCTGAGTACAATCCCCGATGCAAGCCTTTAGTGAAAACCTAGTCAAAACCGTGATAAGGAAGTTCCATCAACCACAGGTAAATAAAAGCTTCCAGACCAAATATTAGCCTCCAGGACATTGAATTCCACCTAACAAGGAAGTAGGATCGATCCCAAGCCCAAATGGTTAAGTTCCCAATCTAAAAACCCCATTTAAGCCAAAATTCCCCTAAAGGGCCTCGACCCCTCACACCTGACCTGCAACCCGCCTCTAAATCCAGAGGCTCGACCTCCCTAGAATCCAACGCACGCCGCAGCGCGCCCCTGAGGCGCCGCGGCCCGCCACTGCCTCCGAGCTCTGCTGGCTCGAAATTCCTCTCGCAGGTCGCGGCTCACCACCATGAACCCAGAAATTCCTAGGTTTCTCTTAAACTGAACCTAACCAAATTCATCCCACATATCCAATTTAATTCCCACAACTTATACACTCATTCTCACCAATAAAACTCAACTAATTATCACAGTAAAACTCATCAAACTTACCAAACCCATCCTCTCAATTATCAAGAAGGCATAGACATCTTTACTCTAAATATTCAGCAAAGCTAACCAAACAATTTCAGTTTAGAACTATTACCTTAGCTGTGATGAAACCCTTGAACCTAGCCTCTAATTTTCCCCAAACCTAACACCTTAATTCCCCATGCTTTACTCTTCAATTTTTCCAAAAACCACTCAAACATTCATGAAGCATAAAGAGAACGTGAGAGAGCAAGAGTGAGCTGCTGAATCCTTTTCTTTTCAATTTCCTTAACCTTCTCAAACATTCCCAACTCACCTTACATTACACTTAAAGAGAAAATGACCATCTTACCCCTTTCCCTTAGCTTATACCTCAAATGTTGACAAGGGCAATTTTGTCCTTTGCCTCAAAGCCCGCTATCCACAATTTGCATCCTATAATTCCTGTTACTTCCAATATTCTCGGTTACCGATAAATTCCCATTACCCTCTAATTCCCGGTAATGTACTAAATTACTAAAATACCCCTAAGCTCACCTCGAGCCGGGTATGTAGACCCCGTTGTGACTTTTCCGCTAACTTGCTCATCGAGACCGCCTCTCGTCAAGTAACCCAAATATATCCACATAATAATGTGGTCTCAATCACACAAACACATATTTAATATCTCTAACATACAAGCATGATTATATTATAATATAATTCACATAATAACTCAATTATTGCCTCCCGGCCCCCTAATCCAGGCACTAAGCCCTATTAGGAAATTTGGGATGTTACAACTATCCCCTCCTTATAGGAATTTCTTCCTCGAAATTTTACTTGAACAGCTCGGGATACTGATCCCGCATAGTTGACTCCAATTCCCAGGTCGCCTCCTCGACCTTGCTGTTCCTCCATAGTACCTTCACCAAAGGTATCACTTTATTCCTCAGGACCTTGTCCTTTCTGTCTAATATCTGGACTGGCTGCTCGTCAAAGGAAAAATCTGACTACAGCTCCAGATCATCATAACTCAGCACATGAGTCTCGTCAGAAACATACTTCCATAGCATCGAGATATCAAACACGTTGTGCACAGCCGACAACGCCGGAGGTAATGCCAACCTATAGGCTACCTGACCGATCCTTTCCAGGATCTCAAATGGTCCTACAAACCTAGGGCTCATCTTGCCCTTCTTGCCAAATCTTCTCACCCCCTTAAACGATGAGACTCTAAGGAAGACATAGTCTCCCACCTGGAACTCCACGTTCCTCCGCTTTGGATTCGCATAACTCCTCTGTCTACTCTGCAATGCGAGCATCCGAGCTCTGATCTTCTCTATTGCTTCATTTGTCCTCTGAACTGCCTCAGGACCCAAGTATCTGCGCTCGCCCAACTCATCTCAATGAATAGGTGATCTGCACTTCCTACCATACATCATCTCATAAGGAGCCACTCCTATGGTCGCCTGATAGCTGTTGTTGTAGGAAAACTCTATCAGGGGTAAATACTTACTCCAAGACCCCTCAAAATCCAGTACACATGCTCTCAGCATGTCCTCCAGTATCTGGATAGTCCTCTCAGACTGGCCATCAGTGTGAGAATGATAGGTTGTACTGAACTTTAGTTTCATGCCCATTGCCTTCTGCAAACTTCCCCAGAACTTGGAAGTAAAAGTAGGATCTCGATCTGACACGATCGACCTCGGAGCTCCATGAAGACGTACTATCTCTTTAACGTAGAGATTCGTATACTGGTCAACGGTATAGGTTGTCCTCACTGGTAGAAAGTGAGCTGATTTAGTGTATCTATCCACTATCACCCATACTGAATCATGCTGACCCACTGTCTTAGGCAATCCCACCACAAAATCCATTGCGATGTCTTCCCACTTCCACTCTGGAATGTCTAAGGGTTGTAATAGTCCTACAGGTCTCTGATGTTCATCTTTGATTTGTTGACACGTCAAATACTTGGCTACATATTCAGTTACATCACTCTTCATCCCCGGCCACCAATACAAAGTTCTTAAGTCCTGATACCTCTTTGTGGTACCGGGATGCAAGGAATACGGGGTGGTATGAGATTCATCCAGAATCTCTCGTCTAATAATAGCATCCATCAGAACACAGATCCGACCCTTGTATCTTATCAGGCCCATGTCAGATATAGAATAGTCCCTAGCTACTCCAGCTAGAACCTCCTCTCCAACCTTCACCAACTGCGGCTCTTGTAACTAACTCTCCTTTATCCTGTCTAGGAGAGTAGACTGCTGGGTAATGTTGGCTAACTGGCCCACTACTAACTCAATCCCTGCTCTGGTCATATCCTCTGCTAACTCGTTGGATATTTGTCTCACACTATACAACTGCCCTGGACCTCTCTGACTTAGGGCATCAGCCACCACATTGGCTTTACCTCGATGATAGAGAATATCGCAGTCATAGTCTTTCACCAGTTCCAACCACCGCCTCTGTCTCATATTCAAATCCTTCTGTGTAAAGAATTACTTGAGGCTCTTGTGGTCTGTATATATCTCACGCTTCTCCCCATAAAGGTAATGCCTCCATACCTTCAATGCAAATACCACTGCTGCCAACTCCAAATCATGAGTTGGATACCTCTGCTCATAATCCTTTAACTGTCGTGATGCATAGGCAATCATCTTCTCTGCCTGCATAAGGACACAGCCTAGCCCCTGCCTTGAGGCATCACAGTAAACCATAAATTTCCCCTGACCAGTCAGAAGACTCAAGACTGGAGCGGTAATCAAACGCCACTTCAACTCCTGGAAGCTATTCTCACATTTATCTAACCATGTAAACTTCTGGTTCTTACGTGTTAATTCTGTCAATGGAGATGATATTCTGGAGAATCTGTAGAATCCAAGAACTTTACTTAGCTAATTTTTTAGTAGTATTATAGTATGTTTAGTATTATCTTTTTAACTGTGGATTTTTGGTTCAGACCGGGAATTATTTGGACACTCATAGTAGTACTTGTGGATTTTCTAAGTTTAACCTATAGTTTAAGAATATTAATTTTAACCTAAGATTGATTAATATGACTGATATTAAGGATTATATTTATTGTACTATAAGGTTTAGATATCAACCAATAGGATTTTAAGCACATGTTATGAATGGTGATTAAGGATTAAGTATTTTTGAGGATTAAATTTAATAAGGAGTAAAGTTTGAATGTTATAGGGTCAGTCAGCAGCTTTGAATACATTGAAGGCTTAGTCAAGGCGGTTTACTCCATTCAAACTTAGCTAAAAAATGTGTAATTTCGTGTTTAAATATTCAGTGTGTGCCGATATATCGCAGCTATAGGGGGCGATATATCGCAGCACGTAGATACGGAAAACACGAGACGATGCACGGTCGCCTCGGGCATACTGGCCCAGGCGATATATCGCCTACAGGGGGCGATATATCGCCTCCTCCAGCACAAATTCAAACATTTTTGAATTCTTTTCCTTTCAACCATTCAAACTTCTTCATAAGTCCAACATCTTTTGAACGAGTCTTCAGCCTCTGCTGAACGATTATTCAAATGATTTTCACCTAAAAAGCCATTATTTTTATTCAAGTAAAATTAAGATACTTTCATTCCCAAACTCTATAAATAGGACCTAGTACCCAGCCATTATTCACCTTTTGCTCTAAGTTCAGAAGCTGCTAGTGTTAAGTGAGTGTGAGAGTGTAAACACCTGGTTTGGGAAAATCATAAGCTTAAACATCATAAGCTTATCAAACACTTTGGGAAGTGAGGTTCTATAGTATTTCGGTTGTGGTTAGATTGGTCTTGCAAGTCTTTGAGGTAAACCCGAAACTCTGTTTCATTTGTTACATGTTATTTTCTTTCTCAAAGCCTTCTACTCAGTCCCCTAACATCATTCTTATTTTGGTTAGGGAATCCAAGTTCTTAAGCACATAAGTTGTGGTAAGCATATTTCTCAATGGTTTAGTCTTCCTATTCATTTTCATTTCTTCTTCTTCATAAGACTCACTCTTTTATGGTTTTAGGAGTGTTCCAAAAGTCCCAACTCAGTCCATCATATCCCGGTAACTTTGGTAAGGAAAATAGGGTAGAATCTATATGTGTATTGCTTATGTGTTATGTTATGAAATATGATATGTTATGAATATGTTATGTATGTGTATGTTTGTAGGCTTGGGCTTATGCCCTATTTGACTAACAAGACCCCAAAAAGATTATGGGCATATGCCTACTTAGCTAGTAGGACCCCACTAATCTCATGGGCATAAGCTTGTTTAGTCTATGGGACCCCAAGTAATAATGGCCATTATAATAAGTGTATGTATTAAGTGTTATGATATGTCTTTACGTTTATTATGAAATTTATGTGTATGACTATGTGTTAGATTTTCCTTGCTGGGCATTAGGCTCATTCCTTTTTGTTTTATGTGCAGGAAAATAGCTTTAGAGGCGGTAAGATTCGTGACGCTTAGAGGATGTGTATCGATGGTGAATGGAGTCAAGGGGCCGAGCGTTATTCGATTCGAGGATGTAGTCTCATTTTATCTTTTATGGTTTTATATGTATTTTCCGCATTTCTTATGTAATTCTTTTCATTTAAATCATGTTTTGTTTTTAAAGACAATGGGATCCCATATCCTTCTTAGTATTTATTTGTAAGTAACTCTTATTTTACAAGTTACTGAATAAAATTATGGTATTTTCGTAAAAATGTATAGTTTCGTTAATGGTCCAAAAAGTCTAGATTAGTGGGTCATTACAGAATCCTTCCACAAATTTCCTGTAATAGCCAGCCAACCCAAGGAAGCTTCTAATCTCTGAGGCATTCCTTGGCCTTGGCCAATTCTTAACAACTTCAATCTTAGATGGGTCCACCTTGATCCCATCTCTACTAACAATATGATCTAAAAATGTCACCTGCGGTAACAAGAACTCACACTTCTTAAACTTCGCAAATAACTTATGTTCCCTCAGTCTCTACATGACTAACCTGAGATGTTGCTCATGCTCCTCCTCTGACTGTGAATAAATCAAGATGTCATCAATAAAGACGATCACAAACTAGTCTAGATAATCCTTGAACACCCTGTTCATTAGGTCCATAAAAGCTGCTGGAGCATTAGTCAAACTAAATGACATAACGAGAAACTCATAGTGCCCTTATCTAGTACGGAAAGCTGTCTTGGGTATGTCCTCATCCTTAATTCTGAACTGGTGATAACCAGATCGAAGATCTATCTTTGAGAATACCATTTTACCTTGCAGTTGATCAAATAAGTCATCTATCCTTGGTAGAGGATACTTGTTCTTGATGGTCAACTTATTCAGTTCTCTATAGTCTATACACATCCTTAGCGAACCGTCCTTCTTCTTCACAAATAACACCGGCGCACCCCATGGTGAGAAACTGGGTCTAATAAAACCCAGATCCAACAACTCTTGTAATTGTACCTTGAGTTCCCTCAACTCAGCTGGGGCCATTCTGTAAGGTGCCCTAGACAGTGGCTCTGTCCATGGTGCCAGCTCAATAATAAAATCAATCTCTCAGTGCGGCGGCAATCCCGGTAGATCCTTTGGAAACATATCCAGAAATTCACAGACCAACCTAGTCTCTGATGGTCCCACTGGCATGACCTGCGTGGTATCCACCACACTGACTTGGAATCCTATGCAGCCTTCCTGTAGTAGGTCCCTAGCCCTCAGTATCAAAATCATAGGCATTCGGGGTCCATGCACAGTGCCAACAAATACAAAAGGTTCCTCACCCTCAGGTTCAAAAGTTACCATCTTCTTTTTACGATCAATGGTTGCTCCATATCTAGTTAACCAATCCATCCCCAAAATCATGTCAAAATCAGTCATGGCTAACTCTATCAAGTCAACTGATAGCTCCCTACCATCTACCATCACTGGTAAAGACCTAACCCACCTCCTGGAAACCACCAACTCCCTAGTGGGTAACAATGTCCCAAATCCCACAACATAAAACTCACAGGGCCGACACAAACTATCAACAATCCTACTAGATACATATGATTGTGTAGCACCAAAATCAATCAACACAGAATGAGATATGCCAGCACTAGAAAGCTGACCCGTGACCACTGAAGGCCTAGCCTCAGCCTCAGCCTCAGCCTCAGCTTGTGTCAATGCAAATACTCGAGCCGGAGTCGCGCTATTTGGCTTCTTAAGTTCTTCTTTCTTCAGTCTTGGGAAATCCTTCTTAAGATGCCCCACAAGTCCACATACAAAACAGGCCTTCGCCCGACACTCACCCAGATGACGTCTCCTGCATCTGGCACACTCTGGATATGTCTTCCAGTTCTCATTGCCGCCCTGGCGGCCAATCTGCGCACCATGTGGCCTCCTATCAGGTCTAGGAGCCAAACTGGTGTCCGGGGTCTTTCTTTTCTGATCACTGGGGCCTCCGCCCCTACTGACTCCTGAGAAGGGAGGTCCCATTCTCCTCATATCCCTCATGGCTGCGTTATCACACCAGATCTTGTTCTCAGCACACTCTGCAGTAAGGGCTCTCTCCACTACCTGAGCATACGTTGTCACTCCAGGTACAGTGGTAGTTCTAACATCCCGGGCTATCATACGTTGTAGCCCCTAAAGGAATATTTCCTTCCTTGTCCCATCAGTGGGCACCAATTCTGGAGCAAACTTAGCTAATCTGTTGAATTTCAGGGCATACTCAGTCACTGACATATTCCCTTGCAAAAGTTTACTAAATTCCCCGGCCTTTGCAGCTTTGACGGCCTCATTGTAATACTTTTCATTGAAGAGGGTTTTAAACTCTTCCCAACCCACTGTAGTTACATTTCTAGTCTGGGACACCACCTCCCACCAGATTCGGGCATCCTTCCGAAACATGTACGTGGCACAGGCCACCATTTCATTGCCCACAACTCTCATGAAGTCCAAGATGGACGCAATCATAGCCATCCACTGCTCTGCCTTAAGTGGATCTGCACCACCCTCGAATATTGGAGGGTGTTGCTTCCTAAACCGCTCATATACCAACTCCCAACGATTCTCCAACTTTGTATGCTGCTGTACGGCCGGTACTGAAACAGCAGATAGGGCCCCTGAAGCAGTGTTCCCAGCTGGAACCTGCTGTTGCCTCAATCATAATATCTCTTCATTCTGCCTCTGCAGTTGAGCTTGCAAGTCTGCAAGCGCCTGTTGCCAGTTCTCAGGGGCTGGCGAAGGGTTCTGACCATGATCATTACTTTTAGCCTGATTTCTAGCGCTGGCTGGCTCATTAGATTGCCTTGGAAGCATACTTCCAAGTCTATCTGCAATCAATGACTCAGCTTATCAGGCAATAATAACGGTATCCCACATCAACCCACGGTTCAAAACCGATCGAGTAAGCATCCACATGCATTGACAAAGAAATTTCACACTCAATAATCATGCTAATAAGCAAAGAAATTTAATGGCATCATCTAAACAAAATGCTAATAAGCATATTCTTTGGCATGCACAATCCTCTAAACAATGTTAATAAACATTTTCCTTAAACATACTACGGCGCTAATAAGCATCCTCTATCCAAGGTACATATACAACAACGCTAATAAGCGTTTCTGACATTCATCAAGTTCAATGACGCTTAATAAGCAGTCCTATAGCATTTACAAATATCTATCATGCTAATAAACACGTTCTCAACCTACATATAGTAGTCAAGGGCCAGGCCCTATCAGAATAACTCATGCTTCTTATTCAAACTAGAAGATAAAGCACACATAATTCATTTAAGCATATATACACATAATTATATTGATAGTTACCCAACCCTGAGTCGAGCTTGTCTTTAGCAGTGAATGTACATGCCCAGTCCAACATCAAGAACCCTTAAACCTTGGCTACTCTGATACCACATTGTAACGCTCTGCTAATTAGGGTCCATAACCAGGTGTGTTTTGAAACTAGTGTTGGACTTGCTAACAAGTCATTTGAACAAAACATGTGATTAAGCCACTATGGTTTGGGTATTAAAACTTTTGATCAACATATAAGTATTTTTATTAAGATAGAAACATATTCTTTACATGGGATCCCAAAAACATTAGTTTAAAAACTTATTACAAAACTCAGATTACACAATAAGCCGACCTAGGCGGCAAAAGTTGGGTTTAACCCTAGTTCCTCTGAGTATCTCGGCCGTGGTGGACGAGCGGAATACATATGTACATACCACTGCAAATGCCCTCCGACTCATGGCTGGTTGAGCTTCTCTTTACCTTTACCTGCACCACAAAGCACCTGTGAGCCAAAAGACTCAGCAAGAAAACATATTCAACAGTTCACTAAATAAAACAACCATCGAACAGTAATAACTGAAACTAGTGCATTCATTAAACCCATTGGAGACCGTAGAGTCACACAAGTGCATGTTGCACCTTCTTTCAAGTTGTTGGCATCCGAGCCAGTCAAGCACATGTCGCACTCCCAGGGTGGCCTAGCCATGGTGGCCTGCACTCCACGTGCATTATGCCAATCTTAGCTTATAAACTAAGTTCTTTAAACCCTTGACTTATAAGTCAAGCCACCACGTGCCTCCAACTTATAAGTTGAAACTTTGGGACGCTCAACTTATAAGGCGAGTCTCCCAGAGTCCATCATATTCTCAAATAATAAGTTGATCCCCACTCAACACCCTAATAATACTCTAGTTTATAAACTAAGCTTCACAGTCATAACAGACAGTCACATGTTTCATATAGCATACTTATCAACAATCACAGTGCATTATAATACATTCACATAGCAGTCACAAGCATAATCATAATTATGCATGTTACAACGTACCTAATAAGATATTCACAAACATAATTATAATCATGTTCATCACCTTGACTAATATCTAAACATGCATTCACATAGGAGGTGTAGTTTTCTTACCTTTGGTCCGTATTCGGGTTATTAGCGACAACTCTCTGAGTACAATCCCCGATTCAAGCCTTTAGCGAAAACCTAGTCAAAACCGTAATAAGGAAGTTCCATCAACCACAGGTAAATAAAAGCTTCTAGACCAAACCTTAGCCTCCGGGACATCGAATTCGACCTAACAAGGAAGTAGGATCGATCCCGAGCCCAAATGGTTAAGTTCCCAATCTAAAAATCCAATTTAAGCAAAAATTCCCCTTAAGGGTAGCAGCCCCTCACATCCGAGCCGCGGCCCGCCTCTAAATCTAGAGGCTCGGCCTCCCTGGAATCCAACGCACAACGCGGCGCGCCCCTGCCTCCGAGCCATGCTGGCTCGAAATTCCTCTCGCAGGCCGCGGCTCACCACCACGAACCCAGAAATTCTTGGGTTTCTCTTCAACCGAACCTAGCTAAAACTTAACCAAATTCATCCCACATCTCCAATTCAATTCCCATAACTTATACACTCATTCTCACCAATAAAACTCAACTAATTATCACAGTAAAACTCATCAAACTTACCAAACCCATCCTCTCAATTATCAAGCATGCATAGACATCTTTACTCTAAATATTCAGCAAAGCTAACCAAACAATTTCAGTTCAGAACTCTTACCTTAGCTGTGATGAAACCCTTGACCCTAGCCTCTGATTTTCCCCAAGCCTAACACCTTGATTCCCCAAGCTTTACTATTCAATTTTTCCAAAAACCACTCAAACATTCATGAAGCATAAAGAGAACGTGAGAGAGAAAGAGTGAGCTGCTGAATCCTTTTCTTTTCAATTTCCTTAACCTTCTCAAACATTCCCAGCTCACCTTACATTACACTTAAAGAGAAAATGACCATCTTACCCCTTGCCCTTAGCTTATACCTCAAATGTTCATAAGGACAATTTTGTCCTTTGCCTCAAACCCCGCTATCCACAATTTGCATCCTATAATTCCTGCTACTTCCAATATTCTCACTCGGTTACCGATAAATTCTCATTACCCTCTAATTCCCGGTAATGTACTAAATTACTAAAATACCCTAAGCTGACCTCGAGTCGGGTATGTAGACCCCGTTGTGACTTTTCCGCTAACTTGCTCATCGAGACCGCCTCTCGTCAAGTAACCCAAATATATCCACATAATAATGTGGTCTCAATCACACAAACACATATTTAATATCTCTAACATACAAGCATGATTATATTATAATATAATTCACATGATAACTCAATTATTGCCTCCCGGCCCCCTAATCCAGGCACTAAGCCCTATTAGGAAATTTGGGATGTTACAATGTTAGTATGGTGGATAAAAATAAAATATGGGATACAATGACGGTATGGTTTTATTAATTATATTTCATTTAATGTTTTTAAAATATATATTGTTTTGATAATATGATTCTTGCACAAATTATTGCACTATAACCACTTTTGAAAGAGGTAATTAAACTTTCTTGAAAATTCTGAAACCAAATAAATTTCTTTACTGCTTCAACATGCTTATTTGTATATAATATGTTTCTTGCGCATGGCTGAGAATGCCAATTAGCAATTAGTTCGGTTTCAAACGTTGTTGCATCAGGTAAACTCATTGAAAGAGAGGTAGGCAACAACTACCAAGTTATGATTACTAGCGTTATTAAGCCAACCTGTCCTCTCCCTTTTGCATATCCTGATTTGGACATGTACGTAGTTCCTCAAGCCATTGGGACGCCAATAGCGTGGCCTAAGGATTTAGTCATTATATCTGAAGATATATATCATAAGGTGATGCCAAATTTTTACATAATTATCTTTACAATTCTATATTTATTTGTTTGCATTTTTTTTAATTGTTGATATTATTGTATACAAGCTCCCTCTACAAGTAGGACCAGATCACAATGACCAAAAGCTTCGTCAACACAACAACCACGAGAACGAAGACGACCACAAACTCCTCCAACACAATTGCCCCACACTCCATTGGAATGATTACACAATATCGTATCTCATTGGGCTGATGGCGAGTGTGTCAATCTAGGCATAGAGTCTGAAGTTTTTGATCAGGATATGTCTCACTGCTATATATTTAAGGATGACATACTTCAGTTTGCTCGAAAGGAGAAGATTGGACAAGCAGTTTTCGTCAGCTACATGGGGTATATATCTGACAAAGTTAATTCATTTAATTTTCTAATTTGATTTATTCAATCATATAACAATTTTCGTATTTTTGTATTAGGTTCATTTACAGATATGTGGTACAACAAGGTCGCCAAAATAAGTTTTTATTTGTCAATCCTAATATTGTAGCCACTCAAGGGAGTTCATTCGACGATCGTGTTCAAAATCTGTTCAGATGATGCAATGACGTAAAATCAAAAGAACAAGTTATGCTTGTCCCTTGAAACCATGGGTAAGTCTAAAAATTTGTCATTTTTCCGACCCATATCAATACTTTCTTTGTTTAACATTTGAGTTATAATTTTTTGGTTTTTCTTATGCAGTGAACATTGGATGTTGCTTATTTTGGCACCATATGCATATCATGTTTATTGTTGTGATCCAGTGAATTCAGATCTGAATAACCGTGAGGAGATTGTATCAAGTGATCGTCAGCGCTTTCAATCTTTTTTTCTCTATGAATCTTCCTGATGTCGAGATCCCTGATACTCTACGCATTAAGCAACCTCAGGTCAGTAATTACAACTTAAATTTTTGAACTTTTATAATTATTAAGTAGAATAATACGTATGCATTTTTTAACAAGTTTCAATTTAATAATGAATTACTGATACTTTTAAATAATTAGTGTCCACACCAACTGGACAATGTGGCATGTGGATACTACATAAAGAGGATGTTGAAGGATTTGATTGAACATGCGAGTCCCGGACATTACTTGAGAACGGTATTATTAATTAAAATTTACAAATTATTTTTGAAATCATATATATAAATGTAATCAAATAATTAATTAATATATTTTACTTTATATTTTTTGCAGCTAACAAGTACATCATATACAGAGGCACAAATTGATGAGTTGCGACAAGAATATGCGACATATATGTTACCGATAATCCAAAGTTACCGACCTCGTTGATAGTTTTTTTTTTTATTTTTTACCTCTTTCTTCATACATAATGTAATATTTGTTAATTTTGAATATGTCTAACATATATTGTATTTGATTTTTTTTTTTTTTACCTCTTTCTTCATACACAATGCAATATTTGTTAATTTTGAATATGTCTAACAAATATTGTATTTCTTGTGTATGTCTAACAAATATATGTCTAACAAATATTGTGTTTCTTGCATATTTTTATTTTATTAATTATGTCAATTTTAATTTTAATTAATATTAAATTGATTTCAATTTAATTAATTATTAAATTAATATTAAAATAATTTCAATTTAATTAATTATTAAATCAATTTAAATTAAAATTAAAATCATTTCAATTTAATTAATTATTAAATCAAATTTAAATAATATTAATTATAATTTTTTTTTAAATCTGGGAAACTTTCAATGTCTCCCATTGGGTGAGGTGGGAGACGTGGGAAGTCTCCCACCTCACCCAATGGGAGACGTGAGACCTATACCTATAATGACTCCGCCTACAACGTCTTCCCAATTGGGAGACATTGTAGACTTTCAATGTCTCCCAAATAAAGTCATAAAACCCCTATTTTGTTGTAGTGAGTACATTACTTAGGGGCCCATATAGAAAAGAAAATAATGGTAATGGATACATAGTATATGATATTTATGTTTGTACTTGAATGTTATATGATACAATTTTAGTGAGACTAGGATTGTCATACTAAGCATTCGCTTATAGTTGTTTAGCATGTGCAGATAACAAAGTCTAAGGAGGAGGTTGGATATGACGAATAGCAGTAGTAGTGTGAGTTATAGAAAACGATCACATTTGCATTAGTTTTTATTTAGTTATGTTTTAATGTTTAGAGTACGGTTGAGTCAGATCCAAACTTAGTGGTTTAAAAGTTTTTTTCAATGTTTTTATTTAAATGAGTTGATTTTTTTTTTTATTTTCCGCATTCATTTGCACATATTTTGAAAATTTCATAGTTAAAGATCTATTTGTCACATGTAGCGTTTCTGACTTGTGAGGGGAGTTACATGTTTTCTATCTACTTAGCATTGAATAAAACAATAAAATGTACATATGAACAATCAAAGCAATCGGAGAAGATCTCAACTAAGACCCACTTTTGATTTAATATCTAGCAAGCTGCAAGCAACAAAGTTTTGTTCTCCTCCTCCATCTATCTTGATCGTGTCATCGCTTTGCGGTCTCTTTTATAGTAACGACACACTTCTAGTAGAGTAGCCCATGTTGTTGTTGTGCTTCTTCCTCCATAGCAATCTAGAATTGGACGTGGTTTCATGGAATTGCATCATCAATGGATGTTTTCAATTGGGTTTGTCGTCGTGGTCAGTTGTGGTGATGGAGATTTTGAAGCAGATGATGGGGGAGAATGTTGGAGGAGCTCGTCGCCAAGGCCATCACTCCAGTGAGTGTTGGTTCCTTCGTCTTCCTCTAGTTTGACTTATTTCTGACACAACTGTATATCTAAAAAAATGTATAAAAGAAAGTTAAATAACAACCCCGTATAAGACTTTTTTTTAGCGAAATGCCCTAATCCATGTAAAATTCCAAAAAAGGAAAAAAAAAACACAAGCTGGTAGGTTATACTTGTAGTTGTATAAAGTAGTATTCTGGCTAAATTCATAAAAGAATTTTTTTTTTTTGGTATGTATAACAACCCAAAAAAAATATATGAATGAATAATGTCCAAATACATTAAATGTATATAATTAATAATATGAAGGGAAAATACTAGTTTTGTCCATTATTTTTCCTGAATATGTGATCAATCCCTGTATTTTAATAAATAACAATTCAAACTTTGTGTTTTACAAAATGGATCAAAATATATAGTATCCTAGACCCAATTTTGGTCAATATATTTTTAAATATAATCTTTCATTTTCAGTTCATGGACCATCCTCTTTGCTTCTCTCAACCCATCGCATCACCAACGACTCAATAATTGATCTTACAATTGAAAATATTTTGACCAAAATCGAATCTAAGGTACTATTTTTATCCATTTGGTATAATACATGATCTGAATTATCATTTAACATAACACAAGGACTAATTACGTTTTCGGAAAAAATACTGGTCCCAAATAATATTTTCCCTAATATGAATATATGTTTTTTCTTTTGTTAACTTCTCTTTTCTTAGCTCAACTATTTTTATAAAATATGTATATTAATGGGTGAGTTTTCATTTTATTTAATAAGCCCAAACTGAAGCATGACATTAATTTTTAACAAAGCACGCACATTAAGATTATTATCATAGCTTGTATTGAAGAAATATATTAGAGAATGGCATATTATATTTTATAATTAGGGTTTTTTTAGCATGAAAACTCTTTAACACTACTACAAAAATGGGTTTTCTCGACAGTTTTTAACTGTCGCTATTGAGCAACGACGACAGTCGACTAGCTGTCGTATTTGCCTATGCCAGCGTAGGGGTAGCTAGGCCGACAGTTAATAAGTGTCGCTATTGCTGGCAACGCCGACAGTTAATACGTGTCACTGTTGCTGGCAACGCCGACAGTTAATAGGTATCGCCGTTGCTAGCAACGCCGACAGTTATTAAGTGTCGTCGTTGCTGGCAACACTGACAGTTTTAGGTGTCGTTGTTGCTAGCAACGCCAACAGTTTTTAAATATCGCTGTTGCTAGCAATACTGACAGTTATTAAGTGTCGTGATTGGCTCTCTATGATGTAATAAAAGAGTGCACATCAAAAATTAAATTAATTTAACATTGGTAATATTAAATTTATATTTGATTAGTTTTAACACTTTCTAATAAAAGAAATAAACTTATAAACATTTTTATTCAAGAATTTTATAAATTTATTACACCAACAACAACAGTCAACAATCAAAAAATAAACCAAATCTACATATTACAAAGACAAAAATTACAAACTTAATCAAAATATATTTCATCAACTTGGTACAAATATAATCTCAATTTATAAGTAATTAGTTTTGTGCAACATGAACAAGTTATAAGTACACTCGAGTATTCTAATATGATTTGTCAACTCTGTCTTGTATTTCTCAAGTTTACGTTGAAGTGACTTGAGTGCAGCAACTCTTTCTCTTTAGTTCCTGAAACACTAAGAGTTGTAGCTCTTTAGTTCCTTATGAAGAAGCTATGAAGTATCAAGAAGCAACAAATGGAAAAGGCTATGGATGTTGATTCATTAATAAAATATGAAACTGAAGTGCTGGTACAAACTCCAAATGATCACTTAGTATAATAAAAAAAAACTTACACAAAAACAAATAATTTAATCAGATCTAAAATTACTCAGTGAAATTAGTATCAAAAAACAGATCTGAAAAATAATTGGACATAAAATCAAAGAACAGATTAAGAAAATACTCGAAACAAAAAAATTAATCACAAAATAGAATCATGGATCAGATATCCTAAACATATTCAAACATTACAAAAGTTATAACAAAATAGATCAATTATCAGATTCACAACACTATAAACAACCAGAGAAAATATAAAAAATAGATTCAAACACACATTTATATAAATATATATATGTTGTCAAACACATATTCAAATGTAAAAAATCTAAAAAAAAAAACTATTACCCAAATCAGAAAAAAATTACACAACTATAGTAATAATTGCAAAATCATGGATATACCTTAACAAGAGTTTGCAAAGTCTATATTCATCACCAATCTATATTCATCACCAACCACTGCAGTCTGTCACCAATAGCTCCAATCTACAAACAAAGCCTCCCTTCGCCACTGAAAGGCACAATCTGCCACTTAGCGCTCCACTCCAAGATATCCTGACATAGAGCAAAATTAAAGCTAAGAACACAAAAGGAAAAATAATAATACATCACAGCAAAAAAGATGAGCTATAAATAATTTAAAGCCCCACACACCAATCTGAGAAACTCAAAGCCACAAAACAAACCACCAAAGCCTTGGTTTTATAAAAACTCAAATGGAAATAATGTAACAAAAACAGAGGAAGATAAGCCATAAAATCTAAAAGCAAAATTGAGGTGGTTTCTACTGAATGATTATTTTTAAATCTTTTATGGTATGTAGTATACTAAAAGATAATAATGGAAGAAAGATGCATCTATATAACTTCAAACCATAAAAAAAAATGTTTCAAAATTGATAGTAGAACAAAGTGATACTAATGTTGTCTCTCTAAAACAAAAAACAAAAACCAGGAAAAAAATAACAGTAATAACATACATGGTTTCACATCCACCAAACTAATTAATTAAACTCATCAATATATAAACAAGATATGATAAAAGAAACAATCAAACCCATCCAAACAATAAACAATCAAATCCTTTCTCTAGTATACAGACATGCAATTAGATAATATAAAGAAACAATCAAACCCTTCCTCTAGTATACAATCAGACATGCAATTAGGTAATATAAGAAGTTAGACACCAAAACATATTTAAAGACTATGTAAAACAAAACATATGTGAAGTTACCCCAAAACATATAATGATGATTCAGAGAATACAAATAAGCCTAATTAAATAATATATATAGGAACAATCCTCTCATTAAAACCATGTAAATGATGAAATTAAACTGTAGAATCTGCAACTCAGATTTACTTAAATCAAACAAACGAAGGGACTTGACAGGGCCATAAAGCAGATAAAACGAAATATAGCATTAAAAACCATCATTCATATTACTCCTTGAATTAACTAATAGCATTAACTAACAAGCAATTAATATTGAGAAAGAGGTACAATAAATCTTAACTGAATTGGACCCTTTTTTTTGTACATATAGAAATGATTACATACAATGTGTGTGTACATATAATCAAAAAAATTTAATTAATCAAAACAAACCAAAACAAGATAGACAGCCAAAAAATTCAAATAAAAAAGATAGAAAATCTTCAAGTCAGTTTAATCCAATAACCAAAATAAACCCATCTCCAAAAACATCCTCTTCCATAAAAGCATTACAACACTAGACCAAAATAGCATAAATCTTTGAATTTATTTTTATATTGTAATCAAATAACATTTTAATTAACAGTTATATATTAAATAATAAATTTTATCTAAAAATGACAAACACAATCCAGTGTGAACAATATATTAAGCACAACATAAACAAGTGAAATTGGAAGAAGAAGAAAAAAGTTGTACCATTCTTGAGGTTTTGCTTCTAAGCTGAACTAACGAGCCACCACCCAAGCCACCGTCAAGCCTCCTAAGCTCAGCCACCATGAAACCTACCTACAAACAACAACCACAAGTGTAAACAAAGAAAAACCCAGAAAAAACCCAGCCACAAAAACAGAAGAAGAACTCACCCATGTGTTGGATTCGTCTGCTGTTCGTCCACCGCCATCTCCTTGTTCGTGAGCCCACCTTCGATCTCTATCTGTTTGTGGCCGCCTATTCGACCTCTGCCCATTTGTGAGCCTTGTCGCTCATGCAAGTGAGACGAAGAAGATGAAGAGATGGAGAGGCTGGGAGAGAAAAAGAGAGCACGAGAGAGAGAGAGAGAGATGGAAACAACTCCCCAAATCTGAGACAATAAAGAACTAAACACAACAACCCAGAGCAACAAAAAATGGTCGATATAAATTATTAAAAAAAAAAATAAACCAAGCGTACACTTGGGGTAGGCTTCTAGAATCAAAGCCACCCACAAAAAGAAAAAAAAAACTTACAGGGAGAGGCATTAATTCCAGTCGAACACTATTTCCAGCAAAAACAGAAGAAAAAAATCGCAATCCAAAACTACATTTATTGAGATATTTCATTCAAATTATATTAATAAACAAAATATGAATACATAAACAATAAAAGATTGTTTAAACAAAAGTATCTTATATTGTGTAATTTAGATAATGAAACCGAAACTTAGATTGAACAAAGATATGTAGACACATTTAAACAAAAAAATCCTAAAAAAATTGTTTCTTAAAAATTAATTGAACATATATTATTTAGTCTTCATGGATCCAGTAGCTACAACCCATTAGTTAGATATTTGTTAATATTTTGTAATAGTCTTTAAATTTGACATTAATTAGGAACAAAATATTAAACTTAGCCCAAATACCATTCTGTATTCTTTAATCACAGAATTGAAGCACATAAATCTTCCCAGACAAACAAGCAAAGCAATCTAGAGCAATCTGATTCTTCAGATAAGAAAAGCAATAAAAAAGAAGCACCCAAAAACATAAACACAAAGTAAGACTTATTGAATATAACCCAATCCAAGCAATCTGATTTCTTCCATTCCTTTATTTCAAACAAATTTTTCTTGTTTCACAAAAAGTATATGAAATTCAAACCAGACAAATGAGCAGTAAAGTAATCATGGTGAGTTATATACGTTCAGATACATTAATTCAAACACCTCGTATTCATATTTCATTCTATCAAAACAGATAATTTGCCTTTAATACAGTTGAGTAACCAACAAGACAATATTAGTTTACTACCAATCAATAAAAGGTAAGTAAATTACCTTGGTTATCATTTTCAGAGATAAAACAAGCTCCTTGGGATCGATCTCATACTCGGGGACTTCGCGTGCATTTTTAACGTGCATGTGATGAGCCATCTAACACAGTAAAGTTCAAAATTAAAAATTTGCAACATGCTTTTATTTTGTCAAAAGAATGATAATATAAGCCACTGGCACTAGAGAAGACGCAAGACATACCGAAGGCTTTGCACCATGTTCCTCTAAAAGTTTGATCACATCTTCATTTTTGTAATGCACAGCATCTACAAGAGGTTGTTGAATATTCAATATAGAGGATATTATAATGGTCCATACTTCATATAACTATATAAGAATACACAATGCTGAAGATTGAACAGCCACAACAACACGCAATGACCCATTTTAAACCAATTGTAAAATACTTAATCTTTGTAAAAAAAAAATTCCAAGTTTTTTTTTTGTCAAAGTTCGTGCAAGAATTACCATCTTCATGCCTTTAATTACAGACCCAATCAAGTTCTTAAAACTAGTATTTAATCTAATACAACAAAAAATTGATTCATACAGAATGGGAAAAAAAAAGTTTTCTTGGTATAAGAAGTTTGATTTAAAGTAAAGAAATTTCTTTAAAATAAATGATATCAAGGTAAACAAATTCATTATTATACTTCAATTTTACTGCTTTTTTTTTTTATGGAAAAATGTAAGTCAGTCCAAGTTGAATGAGCACAAATGCTGAAGGATATTACCTAGTCTAGTTGAAGCTTGCAACCTATACTCACCACTTATTATTGAGTGTAGTTATTTTCAATAATATTCTTTGT
This sequence comes from Humulus lupulus, assembly GCF_963169125.1. NCBI lineage: Eukaryota > Viridiplantae > Streptophyta > Magnoliopsida > Rosales > Cannabaceae > Humulus > Humulus lupulus. Next base: position 213,402,341 of record NC_084797.1, on the reverse strand, counting down.
ACACATGAGATATATGTATAGACCAAATTAATATTATGCAATTGATAACAGTGCATGTGAAAACTATCATTGACTAAATAAATAAAAGTAACATGAAGAACCCAACATTTTCATTACAAGAGTACTAATAATAGTGGAGTAGTAAGCATGTGCATTAAGGCATTAAGGGTTGTATTGATAAGACTATATATATGTGGGTGTTTAGCAAAATAGTTTTTTTCTTTCTATTTTTATAAAAGCTACTAACTGAAGGAATGAAACAAATGTGGCATGGAAGAGGAGTCAAAGTTCTCAGACCATAAACCTGTCTATGCTCTTTTCTCTCTACAAATAGACACCAAAAGACACGACAAAAACTTATTTTATTAAATTTAATTTATTACTCATACCAACACAATACCTCAGAGGAGATATACTAGTTGTGATAGATTTTCTTGAGAAGGCTGGGAGATTTAAGGAAGCAGCAACACTTATTCTTGCTTATGTTCTTTCCAACTCACTCTGGTCAGCTGGTAAAATAAGCAGTAAAACATAAATATAGGCACAAAACAGAACAAAAGACTCAAAACAGAGATTAACCATAAAAATAGGCACAAAACAGGACTCAAAATAAACAAACAAGATACACTGCTTTTATTTTTAGTTGATGTTTCTAATGAGGCTCTTAAACGTTTTAGACTTAAATTTTAAGATTATCAGGATGCCACTTCTCTTTATCACAGAACTAGGATAAGTCATCATCAGTGCAGTGACCAAACCAAAACTCATAAAGAACAAAACTAAAACAAAAAATGGAACTAGCATCCTTGCTTCCAAGGCCAAAATTATTAACAAACCTAACTTGTTCTAGAACCCAAATCAATTCAGTTGTCAAAACACTACACCAATCAATTGGGAGCAGCAAAGTAAGCCTTGAATCCACTACACCAACCATGGGAAAAATCCTAGAGACCTCATGAGCCTAAAAACTAGACCTTCGGCTACAAACTCTAGGACCTTATTTTAGAATCACAGCCAAGAGCTTAGAAATGAATATATATATAAATTAAGTTAACAATATTAAAAATAAAACAAACAAATATATATATACCTGCCGCCTACGATGATCGGAGAGGTGGGGACACCGCCTACGATGGAGCTGCCCGAGAGGATGGAGCTGTCGAGAGGATGATCGGAGGTCTCTGTTGCTCGAGAGGATGATCGGTCTAAGAGAAGAGAGAGGGAGACTTACAGAGGTTTGGGGTTCAGTCATTTGCGGTTTGGGGTTTGAGGTCTGAGAGAAGAGAGAGGGAGACTTGCAGAGGTTAGAGGTTCGGGGTTTGGGGTTTGGGGTTCGGGGTACGGGGTCTGAGAGGAGAGAGAGGGGTACGGAGTCATTTGGGGTATGGGTCTGAGACAGAGGAAAAATATCAGAGGGAAAACCAAAAAAATTGGGGTTTTTCTTTTTGTTTTCGCGCGAAATAGGCCTCTCTCTTAAAGTAAAACGCTTTAAAATGTATTCTCTATTTCTAAATTTTAATGTAACTAATACTAATTTTATAAATATGTTAAATAATAATAGTTAAATTAAATTAAAGTATTGTTACTCTTAATATCATAATTAATTTAAAATTTAATATAAAAATTATTATAAATACAAAAGTTAATAATATGACAAATTTAGAAATAAAAAAAATCTAGTTTTAAAAGTTTTTAATAAATACATATTTACATAATTTATTTTATTTTTAAAATTTTATTTTTCATTAATTATATTTTTAAATTTTTATTTGAATTTTGGCGACATTTTATAACTGTCGGCATTGGTCTTGAATTAACTGTCGGCGTTGGAGTCAATAGCGACACATTTTAACTGTCGACATTAGTCGGAGGATGATCGGAGGTCTCTGTTGCTCGAGAGGATGATCGGTCTAAGAGAAGAGAGAGGGAGACTTACAGAGGTTTGGGGTTCAGTCATTTGCGGTTTGGGGTTTGAGGTCTGAGAGAAGAGAGAGGGAGACTTGCAGAGGTTAGAGGTTCGGGGTTTGGGGTTTGGGGTTCGGGGTACGGGGTCTGAGAGGAGAGAGAGGGGTACGGAGTCATTTGGGGTATGGGTCTGAGACAGAGGAAAAATATCAGAGGGAAAACCAAAAAAATTGGGGTTTTTCTTTTTGTTTTCGCGCGAAATAGGCCTCTCTCTTAAAGTAAAACGCTTTAAAATGTATTCTCTATTTCTAAATTTTAATGTAACTAATACTAATTTTATAAATATGTTAAATAATAATAGTTAAATTAAATTAAAGTATTGTTACTCTTAATATCATAATTAATTTAAAATTTAATATAAAAATTATTATAAATACAAAAGTTAATAATATGACAAATTTAGAAATAAAAAAAATCTAGTTTTAAAAGTTTTTAATAAATACATATTTACATAATTTATTTTATTTTTAAAATTTTATTTTTCATTAATTATATTTTTAAATTTTTATTTGAATTTTGGCGACATTTTATAACTGTCGGCATTGGTCTTGAATTAACTGTCGGCGTTGGAGTCAATAGCGACACATTTTAACTGTCGACATTAGTCTCGAATCAACTGTCGGTGTTGGTGTCAATAGCGACATATTTTAACTGTCGACATTACTCTCGAATTAACTGTCGGCGTTGGGGTCAATAGCGACAGTCAAAAGCAACAGTGACAGTTATTAGTTGTCAGCGTTGGTCTCTATGCCTACAGTTTTTAACTGTCGGCGTAGAGTCCCGCTAAGCAATTACGACAGTCAACAGAGTTGACTGTCGTGGTTGGGTGTCGGGAAAGCCAAATTTTGTAGTAGTGTAAACTTTGTTTAGTATTTTGGTCCATGGACTACAAAATATAGGAATTAAGTCTTTAGGGCGCATTTGATTTGATGTCCCCTATTATATTGTATAGTATAATATTATATTAGATTCTTTTGTATAACATATTTTTATAAACTATTATATTTGTTATTAACTTTTATTTAAATATTATATATTCATATGTATACAAATCAATACTAAATATAGTACTATATAATACAATACTATCTAATATAATATTATACAATACAATTTAGGATAATAACACGTGTATTCCAAATGAACTCTAATATTGTTAAACAATAGCAATTAAATCTTTATATGTGGTTTTTCATGTAATTGTTGATTAAAAATAAGTTAACATGGCTTGCCAATATGATGAACCCAATATCTTGTAAAAAAATAGTTTTGGTATGATTAACAAATTAATGGGGGATTATATGTGATATAGATTTGCAAAATGTGCTCCAAATAGTGAGAGAGATTGAGATGTCAATTCATTGGAGCCCATCTAATTATGATTTTGATACACTAATCTTTCCATTTGGCTATCTAATTAAAAAAACACAAAAACAGTCTTTTTGGTGAAGAGACCCAAGTCTCATCTTTTTGCCTCTTTTATAAAAAAATATTTAGCCCATCTAATTATGATTTTGATACACTAATCTCTCCATTTGGCTACTGTGGTTGATTCTATCAGATCCCCCATACTTCCAAAACTGTCTTTTTTATACATATATAACCTTATGCTATATAATTGTCTTCCTCTCATTCTCTATTATTATTATTATTATTAACACAAATCCACTATATATAATTTTACACTTTCATTTTCCTAGTCAAACCCACACTTCTAATGCTCTATTGTTAAGAAATAAAAATAAAAAACTTATATTGCCTTATAAATAACGGTAAAATATGCAAATCTCAAAATGAAGTTTAAAACGTTTATTCAATTCAGACCAAAAATTTAGTAAAATTCTGAAACTCTTTCTTTCTTTCTATATTTTTTTCTTAAAAGTTACATTTGCTTTGCTCTAAAAGAACACAACAGTAGGCTTTCAAAATTGCTTAGTTTTTTTTTTAATTCTTTCCAATCTAAATAATAAATACTTTTAGTAATGAGACAAAAGTTGAAAGTTCTGTTGAATTTTTTATTCAAAGTTTTGTTGGGGAAATTCAAAATGAGATAAAAGATGAAGAAAAAAAATAAACGGGTGGGAGAGAAAATGAAAGAAGAAGAGAAGGTTAATACAAGGAAGAAGAAGAGATGAGAATGGTTAAATAAGTGGGTCCAGGCAACAAGTATTTCAAATGTCAGTAATATTTTAATAAAATAAAAAAGCATTTTAAGTATAAAAATTTGGTTATGTGGGAGGGACTCTATATACATTGGACACAGATCGAGAGATAAATTCTATCGTGATGAATAGCATCACTCTATTTTTAACTAGAAAACATAGCTTCATTTTGTGAAGTTTTTTGCAATTATTAATAACATGTATATTTTAAAATAATTTTTGGCAGATTGTGTGTAAGAGATTTTTTTTCACTCTATTCGTACAACATGCTTTTTATATGAATACCTAAAAGCGTCTTGACCATAAAATATTTTGCATGATAATGTTCATTATATAGCGAGCATCCTCCAGGTTTTCAAGAAATTATGAATAATTAAAGTGCCAAAAATAAAATTTAAACTACTTGTTGTATGTGCGCTTTTATTTAACATTAGTATTATTTTATACATTTTGCGTTGTTTTTTTTTTGTTTATTATATAATTTTTTTAAGATTTTTATATTTTTAGGGTAGAAAATGTATAAATCATGACCTTTTGCACAATCATTCATTTTTTTAAATAAATATTTTTTTAATTTAATTAATAATATTCTTAATCAAATTAATATCACGTGTATACATATTGATATTTTTAATTATTAAAATATTTTGATTTTAAATTTGAAATAACAAAACAATAAATCTTGAAGATAAATGTCAATTTATATATGATTCATTTATTATTATAATTATTAAAAAAAAATTAGTTACTCCTAAATATTTTATTTAAATATAAATAAAAATATTTTTATTTTAAATTTGAAATGTTAGAACAATAAAAAGATAAATACAGATGAATTTTTTTGAAATAAATGTCAATTATATATGATTATTTATTATTATAATTACTATAAAATTAGTTATTTATAAATAATAAGATTCTTTAAATTTTGAATTTGAAATATGAAACAATAAAAATATTATTATGAATTGGAAAATCTTCAAGATAAATGTGAATTTATATATGGTTGAGTTATTATAATAATTATTAGAAAATTAGTTATTAATAATATTAAAAAAAAAGAGTTATGGATGACGCATTGTCGTTATTGATGATTTTAGATATTTTGTTTTTTAATTATTTAATAATCATAAATTAAATAAAATAGAATAAAAAATGTAGAAAAATTAGAAATAGATTAGAGATTTTTACTTGAATTCTCATATATATTTTTTTTTTAAAAAAACTTTGTGATATTTTCCAATTTTGACTTTGTCATATAAAATATATCTGATGACGAATTTTATAGGTGTTATTTATGTTTTTGCCAAATAAAATTGCTTCAATTGGCTTATCGCATTATTGTCAAGGCAATGACAGTATCCCATATTTTGATTTGTTGATTATTTTAGCTTGGGAACAAATGGAATTTGAGTAGCTTAATTCTATCAAGCCAAGTTTTAAGGGTTTTTTGTTTACTGAGTTTTAGTTTTAGTCGATATTGGTCAAAGCCGGGATTTAGTTAGAAACTCATAGAAATAGTTATTGATTTTATAAGTTTAACCTATGGTTTAGAAATATTAATTTTATCATAAGGTTTGATTAATGAATATAATCATAATTAAGAACGTGACACTTGTCACAAGCATGTTTATTAAGGATTTAAGTATTTTTTTTATGAATAGTTTAATTAAAAGAAAGATCTGGAAGCTCTAGAACCTTCCATTATCTGTTAGGATCGTGTTTTACTCAGTCAAAGTAGTTTTAATCAATTTCAAATTATCCTGAAATCTGCAAAAATGTGTTTGAAATATTAGCGTATGACGATATATCGCAGCTATAAGAGCCGATATATAGCCTATAATTGATACGGAAAACACGTCGACTTCACATGAACGAAACCACAGACCCTCAGGATCATGTTAGGGGCGATATATCGGCTCTAGTGGCCATATTTGAGTTATTCGTAAAATTTTGAACTAGAAACAAACCCTAACAACCTTGACTCGTTCCTGAATGTTTTTGACCAAGTTCTGGCCATCTGTTGAACAGATAATTCAAATTTATTCATTTATTTATTTTAAAGGAGTTAGTTTCACTCCTTGAACTCTATAAATAGGACCCTTCCCTCAGTCATTCTATTCATCATTCAAGCACAGTTCAAAGCCTTCAAGCTGCTAAGTTCGTTCTAGAGAGAAACACTAGGGTTTTGGGGTTAAAGCTTTCAAATCTAAAGCTTTTATAAACACTTGGGAAGTAAGTTTTTGTGTGATTTTTGGTGTGATAGTGACTTTTGGTTAGGTGTTCAATTTCTTTGAAACATAAAGTTTTCGGTAAGTTTCTATCCCGATGGTTTAGATCTTCTCTTCATCTTATTTTCTTTAGGAAACTTATGGTTTCTTTATGTTTGGTTTTAGGAGTTTCAATCCCGCTCTTGTCTCCAATATTCCGGTTTTTGGTAAGGAAAATTAGATAGTTTAGTATTATGACTTAGTTTATGTAGTTTATGATATAGTTTATGTTTGTATGACCTAACATTCAGGTACAATAAATGGGTAAGTGTGTCTGGACCTAAGGTGTCCAATGATGTATGACGGACTATGTCCGGTAGGCTCGGTTGCCAAAACTTTATGATGGACCTAAGTGATGTCTGGTGTATGATGGACTTATGTCCGAGGCTTAATTGTCACCTCTGTATAAACACTTATATTTTTATTATATCTGACTTGTTATTATGACCTATAGTTATGATTATGATTTATGACCTATGACCTATAGTTATGATTATGACTTATGACCCATAGTTATGATTATGAGTATGACTTATGACTTAGGATTTATGATCTATGACCTATGATTTATGACTATGATATGATTTATGTTATGATATGACCTAGGATTTATTGTTGTGTGATTAGTATAAATAAGTTTGTTTATGACTTTGGTGAAATTTATGATATGTTTGATTATATGACTAACTCTTGTTTGTATTTTACTTAATGGGCTTAGAAGCTCACTCCTTATTATGTTGTTATTTCAGGAAATTAAGGATAGAAAGGTCGGTGGCGAGTGGGACCTAAGATGTACTTGTGGGGACCATATAGTCGGGGAAGATCAAGCGGGCTTATTTTTATAAAAGCATATTATTTTAAAGTTTTACTTAAATGTTGCTCATTTTTGTGTTAAAGACAATTATTTTATTTTTGTAAAACCATGGATCCATGTATTTATTTTCAAGTTTTTATTCAATAAAAGAGAAATATTTACGATTATGACCCAATGCTGTGTTCTCGGTAATCTATGAAAAATTAAGGCGTTATAGGTGGTATCAGAGATCACGGCTATATTGGTCCTGAACGTTCCCACAAAATATACACAATAGCTACAAAGGACCTACTCATTACCAAGTAAGTATACACATTGTTTTCAAAATATGTTTGTAATGTTTTCTTGTGTTATTTTAAGAAATTATCCCAATGGACTCAAGACTCAAGTGTGGTTAGAAAAGTTAAAGCTGTGAGAAGAATACCAGACCCTGAGTATAATAATGGATCTGATGCGGAGGATTAGACGTATATAAGAACACATCGTTAAATTTATGATGTTTTAGAAAATTTTCACTTCTTTGTAATTGTTTCTTATTATAAAATATGTTATTTTTTTTGTTATTATTTCATTGTTTAGTAAGTGTTAAGAATTTTTGGGTTCAATTGAAAGTGTAAAGTTTAATTTCCTCTCTTATGCCCATTTGTGAAGGCTCATTTGCTTTGCATTATTAGATTGGATCTAATTAAAATGAATAACAATTAATGAAGCAACGGTTTAAATTCCTGTCTTTTGGGTCCAAGTGGAAGTTAGGGGGCCTTAGTAGTGGGTACGATATACTTAACCCAGCCCTCCTCCATGTAAGATTCAATTGTTAAGGCCCATTTACCTGAGTTGGACTTAATTGTAATAGAGTAATTTTTATAGATAGATGGACCTAATAGACAATAGTACAATAGGCTATGTTGTATCCTCTACTTGTTTTGTTTGTCTTAGTTTTTAAACTTTTCTCTTTTGGGGAAACAGAAAAGACACATGGAGCAGGAACCAAGAAGATCTGAAAGTCTAAATGGTCAGGGAAGAGGCCAAGGCAGAGCCCAAGGAAGGGGGAGAGGGCGAGGAAGAGGAGTGGCCGCCACCCCCATATATGAAGAAATTCTAGCAGCCCCGCGAGTACCTAAGGCATAGTTGTCATGTGATCAGCAAGTCATCAGGTTGTAGCTCGAAACAAGCATAGTCGTCATGTGATCAGCAAGTCAGAAACGGTCTTGTTGAGAAGTAAATTCGACAACGTCGGGATAGGTGAGCTCAGAAACTACGTAGTCTAGAAGGTGTTTCGAGGTTATAAGTTATGCTCGAAACTCACAATGGCAATGGTTCAACACTTGTATAAATTTCTTGATTCATTTCGTGCCCTCAGACAAGACGATTTGAGCTCGAGTATTGTGAGCTCGAAGACGATGGTCTCATCAACATTATTTGTCGACAACAGAGGCGAACCAAGGTGATGAGCTCGCGATGGGTGAACTGTAGCATCCCAAATTTGCTAGTAAGGCTTAGGGCCTTGATTAGCGTGTTTGTAGGGCAATAAGTTATTTATTATTATAACATGTGAATTTTTATGAGTATGTGATTAGAGATGCATGTTTAGGTGAATTAAATATGCATGTGGGCCCCGTTTGGTTATTAGGGGCACGTTTGTAATTTTAGCCCGTTGAGGGCATAAATGTGATAATTGTAATAATTATGATCTATTTGTGATATATTTGTGTTGCACGATCCGAGACAGTCCTACGGAGTGGTGAACTAGAAAGTCACAACGAGGTCGAATACCTGACTCGGGGCGAGTCGAGGGGTATTTCGGGCGTTAGGTGTTTTTTGGGTTTATCGGGTTATGGAAATAAATATTTGGAGATATATTTGAGGTTAGAATGTTTAGGAGGGAATATTGGGGAAATTTACCATTTTGCCCTCGGGGACATTTTTGGCACCCCGAGCCTTTGAGGTAACCTTAGAAACTTAAGTTAAATAAAACAAAACCAAAGAAGCTTTTAGAAAATTAGAAACCGACCCTCTTTCTTCCTCTCTTTCTTGGAGTTTTCTCCCTTTGGAAACTTGGAGCATTTTGGTGGAAACTAACCAAGGATTAAGGATTTTTGAGCTGGGATTTTTGGAGCTAAAAGCTTGGAGCTTAGGGAACTAATCCAGGGGTTCAACTCAGCTCAAGGTAAGCTCTTAACTTAGTGAATTGTATTGAATTGCTGCTGGTATTTTAGAGTTTGCATGTGAGTAAAGTTGAGAATTGCTCTTAATTACTTGGGTGAGTTTTGGGGTTAGTTTCTATTGGGTTTTGCTGCTGGGATTACTCTGAAAATGTTGTGATGATTGAGTGGGATTGTTGGGTTGATTTTGGGGTAAATTGGCTGGGTTTTTGTTGCAAAAATGGAGGATTTTTTTTGGTTCGAAGGGTTGGGCCGTGGCATTGTTCTTGCTGAGCCGCGGTCCTCTAGAACAAATTGGAGGCCAGGAAGAGGGGCGGGCCGCGACATGCCCTAGCTTGGGCCGCGGCACGCCTTCCCTACTTTGGGGTTGGAGGTCTCTGGTTGGAGGCGGGCTGCGACATGGTCAAATGGGGCCGTGGTGCTTAGTGCTTTTTTGGCTTTAAAGAGGTTTTGGGCTTGGGAACCCAAAAGTTAAGGCTCGAGATGGATTTTATCTCCCGGATTGATAGAATTTGAGGTCCCAGAGATTAGAATTATGACTCAAAGATATTTAATGGATTAGAACTTTATGGATGAATATTGTTGATACGTTGTGACTAGGGTTTCGGTGAGGCTCGGACTAGGGGACTGTGCTCGGGACATCGATGCTTGGAAGGCTCGGGACACAGGTAAGAAAATCAATGTTCCAGTAGAGCTTGTGTTGCAGGGCATGGCCCTATATGATTGTGTTGCAGGGCACGACCCTATATGATTATCTTGCAGGGCGTAGCCCTTTTTGATTGAGTTTATACGTGTTTAAGTATCTGCTTAATTATGCTATGTGTGCATATATGTGAATGAACAACAAGAGTCGAGAATGGCGAAGGCCGGGAACGGTGAAGGCCGAGAATGACAAAGGGCCGGGACTAGCGTTTAGCATGCGGAGTGCGAGTTTCCAGGGCGAGACCCTAAAGGATACTTGGGATATCCTCACGGTGTGGACCGCGAACCCGGGGCCTGGTAAAGCGCCTAGGACGACATGGTCGTACGTGTTTAGCCTGATGATGGCTTGTTTATAAGTTGAATGTTAAGTACGCATATGTTATCTGCTTGTGAGGGTTTTCTTGCTAGGCTTCGGCTCACGGGTGCTCTATGGTGCAGGTAAGGGCAAGGGGAAAGTCGACCAACCATGAGTATGGAGAGCGTGAAGCGGCGCATACATGTTTGGCCGGCCTGGCTACCATGGCTAGGGGTATTTTGGGAGATGACTGTACCAAACCTAGATTTTGTCGTTTAGCCGACTATGGTTATATTTTTGAGTTGTAAATATTTCTAAACAGTATTTTGGGATCCCAAATGTTATATACTTTATGATTTTCAATGAATGGAATTATTTTCAAAATATATGACTCTGTTTATGGTTTAATTACACTTTCATCTTAAAACCTCGATTAGCGAGTTAATTGCACGTTTTAAACTCACTTAGTAACGACTCTAAGGACATAGGGCGTTACATGAACGGTCTTGGAGGCGTGTGGGTCAAATGCCTAAGCTCGTAAGCTATGTGTGAACATGTTTATTGTTGTAAAATCCCTATGTTTAAGGGATCTGATGTAATCTGTTATTAAATCCCAAATATCATTGGATATTACCACGTACGTAGTAACTAATGCATTTAATGGCATTTATTTTAATTGATTTGTATTATATCAACCCGAATTCTGTGCGAAGATATTTAGAGAATCACTCTATAAATAGGGTGGGATGACTCATTTGTATGGGCTGAGAAACTGAGACAGGAAAAACTCTATATAATTGCTTCCAGAAAGCTTTAATAGAATTCCAAAGAGCTGATAACACAGACTCGTGGACTAGGCAGATTTTAATTGCTGAACCACGTAAAAAACCGTGTCCATTCATATTGTTTCCTTTGGTATTTTTTCGTTTCATTGCTCTTCTTTTTTAAGTTCACAAAAAATGGCGTCAACAGTTTAGTGCTTTCATTGAGAGCTATTAAACAAGACGTGAGTCTATTTAATCAGAAAGTCTCTCGAATCATCAATGGCCACTGCAAGTAACCCTAGTACGGGTGAGCGCCCGATGCCCAATATACCTGAGGAGCAGATTATGCCGAGGATTACCCACAACGGCTTGGGAAGCAACCCATGGTGAATCCAGATCCTGAAGAAAGGAGCTATTCATCCAACTCTTGAGGGCCGCCTGCCCCCAAACCAGACGTGGATATGTATTACAATCGTAAAAGATATGTTCCAATTGTGGAACTTGAAAATCGCCAATTGCGCAAACAGTTGGAAGAGGGCACAAAATGCAACGAAGAATTAGCCAGACAGGCTGCTAATGCCTAGGCATCTCCTCAGAGGCCTAAGGGACGTCCTCGTGGGAGCACGATCGCCAGGAGGGCGGAGAAAGTGCCACCGCCAGCATCCCAGCCAATTTAGCCAAGGCCCCGGAGGAGTAACCGGGCTAAGGGTACTGCCAACCCGACTGGAGAAGTACCAACAGGCAAGGGAAATAACTGAACCCCATCGGCGGCTCGAAACCCGAATCCTAATGCTACGCAAAATGAGCCGGAGCCTGACCGGGCAAACTCTGGACCATCTAGGCCCGGCAATGGGAGACAGCCACCGTCACCCATAAGACACCCACCATCACCAATAAGGCACCCCTCACCAGTCTGAGAGGTTCCACGACATGCACATCGAGATGGAAATTGATGGGCTAGGCATGGACAAGAAGCTACTAAAGAACGCAGAGCTCCTCAGCATTCGGGAAGCCAAATGTCAGGATCACAAACTACTGGGATGAGGAGGCTAGTAGGAGACCCACCTCATAATCACCAAACTATGAGTTATGTAAGTGAAAGCTCAGATTACACTCGGTCCATGAGCATTTACAACACGGAACCGAGACATGCAGGGAATCGAGGGAATCACCCTGACCTGTGGGAACTCCTAAACCATAATCGGGGTCGAGATAATCCCCCGAACTCTAATCTGCGAGACCATTGAATGGTCGCAAATAGTCAGCATATGACCCTGTATCGAGTCAGGGAGCTAGAGTTTTTATTAACGGTAACCAGCCTCCTCAGGTCCAGGTTCGACCTCCAGTAGATTTAGTCCAAGAAATGAGTGACTAATTAGAAAGAGCATTCAGGCTCCTGCAGAATGAGCGTAGTAGGGACAAGGAAGAAGAGTTCGATGAAGAGCTCGAGCCTTTTGCCCCGCATATCTCTAGCACTCTATTCCTTCAGGGGTTCAGGATACCTCATGTTCCGCCATTTGATGGAAATCCAGACCTGTATAGTAATCTGAGTACACTCAACACCATCACACGAGCCAAAAAATTTGGGTACAAACTCAGATGTATGTTGTTCCTTGCCACACTTACAGGACCAGCAAAAAATTGGTTTGAGAAGTATAAAAGGCATTCGATCTCATCTTGGGATCTATTATCTAGAGAATTCAAGAAGCAATTTAAGGCTATGATTGGCATCAGGCCCGAGGCCTCAGCCTTAACAAATGTCCGACAACAAAAAAATAAGTCTTTAAAGAGTTACCTCATGAGGTTTAACCTAGAAGTGGCCCGAGCTCGAGATGTCGATGATAGCAGTCACCTGATGGTTGTTAGAGCAGGTATACTGCCAGGAAGTCCCCTTTGGGAAGACTTACAAAGGAAACCTATCAGGTCACTAACCGAGTTCAATCGGAGGGCCCGAAGGTTTGTTAATGTAGAAGAGGCGAGGTCAGCACTGAGCATGACCTCTCAACCCATAAATACAATGACAAATGTAAACTCTGCCTCGACCTCAGTAGCCTCATCAACTTCAAAACCCTCTAGGGACAACCCTTCTAAAAGGAAGAAGAGCGAAGGGAATAACCTCGAGACTGATGGAGGGAAGAAGAAGAAAGGGGACAAATATTTCTCTGTATACAGAGTATATACCGAACTCAATGAGTCTTGGGAGAATATTTACCTGGCTAATGAGAACCAGGTCCCGTTCAAACGACCGGACCCCACGAGGAACCAAAAGGAAAAAAGGGATCCAAATAAATATTGTAGATTCCGTAGAGATATCGGGCACACAACCGATGAATGTCGACAACTGAAAGATGAGATCGAAGGCTTGATCTCGAGGGGAAATTTCTAATAGTACGTGAGGAACCGAAATACCAATCAAGCCTCGACAAGCCAAAGGGCAAAAACTGCACAACCTTCCCAAAACAATAACTCTCGACCTCAACAAGACGAGTGACCCCCTCCAATTGATGGAGAAGATGTAATAACCATCTCAGGGGGACCTCATATCGTAGGATTGGGCAGGAACGCCCAAAAGAGATATGTGAATGAGCTCAAGACTGGAGACGGTTCTCCCTACTAACCCGAGCCACGAGCTCCGAAACAACAGAGGGTTGAGACTCAACCCATAATGTTTACTGAAGAGGATGCGTCACATGTCCAGTTTCCCCATAATGAGCCCCTGGTCATAACACTCAACCTCGCGAGCAAGAGGGTACGCCGAGTCCTGGTTGATAACGAGAGCTTGGTGAATGTCCTCTATAAAGCCACACTAGAAAATATGGGACTCGCGCTTCGATATCTAAAAGCATGTACAACCACACTGTACAGTTTTTCAGGAGAAGGGATTGCCTGTATGGGATCCATTGAACTCCCCGTGACCTTGGGAAACTATCCAGTCTCGGTAACCAAGATGATGGAGTTTGTCGTGGTGGACCTCCCATCGGCCTACAACGTACTGCTTAGGAAACCAGTCCTAGTTGGGATGGGGGCAGTATCATCTATTAGGCATTTGGCCATCAAGTTTTCGAATTCTAGTGGCATCGAGACATTGAAGGGGGACCAGCTTGCTGGAAGAGAATGCTATAGCATCTACATTAGGGGAAAGAAGCAAACAAGTGCACATGCACTTGTAATTATTCAGAACAAGGATGGGATAGTCTTCAAGATAGATGAAGAGATCGACCCCAGGATAGAAGAAAGGGTTGACCTCGAACCTCTGGAAGAGATTGAGGAGTTCAAGCTCGAAGAAAAATATCCCACAAGGATGGTGAAGGTGGGTAAGAATATTTCAAAAGAAGCGAAATAACAATTAATCTGCTTCTTAAAAGAAAACCAGGATGTGTTTGCATGGTCACACTCGGACATGGTGGGAACCAGTCCGAATGTCATGAACCACGTGCTTAAAATTGACAAATGCTTCCCCCCGAAGCAACAAAAGCGAAGACTCCTGGAAGATGATAGAAAGAAGGCCCTCAAGAAAGAAGTCGATAGGTTGAAGGCAAATCAATTCATACGAGATGCCTTCTATCCCGATTGGATTGTGAATCCAGTGTTGGTTCTGAAATCGAACGGCAAATGGCGAACATGTATCAACTACTCAGACCTTAACAAGGCATGTCCTAAAGATTGTTTCCCCTACCTCGGATAGATTAACTCATAGATCCCACTGCAGGTCATGGAATCATGTCATTCATGGATGCTTATTCTGGATATAACCATATTGCCATGCACGCTCCGAACCAAGAGCATACGAGCTTTATAATAGATAAAGGGCTGTATTGCTACAATGTCATGCCTTTCGGGCTCACAAACGCTAGAGCCACGTACCAAAGGCTTGTAAATAGAATGTTCTCCGAGCAAATAGGGAATAACATGAAAGTGTATATTGATGACATGCTGGTCAAGTCCAAACATAACAGTAACCATGTGGATGATCTCGCCGAATGCTTTACTGTACTACGGAAATATAACATGAAACTTAACCCACAAAAGTGCTCTTTCGGAGTGTCTTCGGAAAAGTTTCTGGGATTTATGCACGAGGAATAGATGTTAATCCGGACAAGATCAAGGCATTGATTGATATGCCCTCACCTCGAAAGCATAAGGATGTCCAGAGTTTAACTGGACAGATGGAAGCACTAAGTAGGTTTATTTCAAAATCTACAGACTGTTGTCTTCCTTTTTTCAACCTTTTAGGGGGGGGGGGGGGGAGTTCGAGTGGTCAGAGGAATGCAAGCTTGCATTCCAAAACCTAAAGAAACATCTCGCTGAACCACCAATCTTGTCGAAGCCTCTCATGGGAGAAGTCTTATACTTGTACCTCGCTACAACCGAGCACAACATTAGTGTCATGCTCGTCCGAGAAGACAAGAAGGTACAAAAACCAGTGTACTATGTCAGCAAAAGGTTACTGGGGGCAGAATTGAGACACCCTTTAATGGAAAAACTGGCTCTTAGCCTGATCCACTCATCTCGAAAGCTCCGACCTTATTTCCAAGCACACCCTATTCATGTGTTAACTGGCCAACCACTACGACAAGTTCTATCTAAACCAGAAGCTTCTGGAAGATTGTTAAAGTGGGCTGTCGAGCTCGACTAGTTTGAGATTACATACCATCCGAGAGCGACCATCAAGGGACAGGCCCTGGAAGATTTTATTGTCGAGTGTACTGGAGTATCTAACGATGAAGTTGTAACCCCAGTCCATGAGCTGTGGAAACTTTACATTGACGGGTCCTCCAACGAACACGGATTGGGGGAAGGCATTATACTGATCACCCCAGCAGGAAATTGATTTCACTCAGCTTTAAGGTTCAACTTCGAGGCATCAAATACGCAACATTGCTAGCAGGACTTTGAATAGCCAAGGAGCTCAAAGCTAAGGCTATACACTGCTATAGTGACTCACAGCTAGTGTTCAACCAAGTTTTGGGGGAATATCAGGCTCGGGGAATAAGAATGGCCGCGTACCTAGACAAAGAAAAATCTGCGTTCGGACAGTTCGAATTCTATGCTATAGATCAGGTTCCTCAAGAAAAAAATTCGAATGCAGACGCATTGGCCAGGCTTGCTACAACTAGCGAGGCTGATACACTAAGCGTGGTCCCAGTAGAGTTTCTATCGACCCCGAGTATCAGTGAGCCTGACGAAGTAGACATGTGCATGATCGACTCTCAACCTACCTAGATGACCCTAATAGTCGATTACCTCGAAACTGGAATTCTCCCAGTAGAACGGAATGAGGCTTGGAAACTGATGTATCAGATTCCGAGGTACACTATTGTGGAAGGAAGGTTGTATCGAAGAGGGTATTCTATGCCATTACTCTGATGTGTAACTCCACCCGAGGCAAAGAAAATTCTGAAAGAAATTCATAAAGGATTTTGTGGAGATCATACTGAGGGGCATAGTCCATCCAAAAAGGTAATAAGGGAGGGGTATTTTTGGCCCACAATCAAGGCAGGTGCATTTGAATACGTCAAAAGATGTGATAAGTGCCAGCGATTTTCTTCAATTCCACAAGCTCCACCTACCAAGCTTAGCATTTTGACCTCCCATTGGCCCTTTGCGGTGTGCAGAATCGACCTAATAGGCTTACTACCAACAACCAAAGGTGGAGTAAAGTATGTTGTGGTTATAGTCGATTATTTCACAAAATGGACCGAGGCTGAACCCCTGGCTACTATTACGTCAAAAAAATTTTTAGACTTTGTCATAAAGAATATCGTCTGCCGATATGGGATGCCTAGAAAGATAGTGTCGAACAATGGTACCCAATTCGACAGTGACCTGTTTACCCATTTCTGTGAGAAAAATGGGATTATAAAAAGCTTCTCCTCCGTCACCCATCCCCAATTAAATGGCCAGGTTGAAGCAGTCAACAAAACCCTAAAGGCTCCATAAAGAAAATGTTAGAAGAGGCTAAGGGAAGGTGGCCTGAGGAGTTGCCTCATGTTTTGTGGGCTTATCGAACCATAGCTCGAACTTCAACAGGGAAAACTCCTTTCTCCCTAGCATATGGTTGTGAAGCCATGTTTCCGATTGAAGTCGAAATACCTACAATATGAAGCCATGCATACGATCAGGCCTCCAACCATTCTCAGCTCGAAGAAAGTCTAGACCTCGTTGAAGAAAGACGAGATGAAGCTCAATTGAAAAATGTTGCATACCAGCAACAAGCTATCAGATATTTCAACAAGAAGGTTCGAGATAGGAAGTTCTGATTGGGAGAACTGGTCCTACGACATGTGTTTCTGGCTACACAAGAACCGTCTGCTGGAGTACTCGGACCTAACTGGGAAGGACCTTACCAGATCGAGTCTATCATCTGGCTGGGGATATATAAATTGGCGAGGCTAAACGGAGAGTTGGTGCCGCAATCTTGGAATGGTTAACATCTACGACATTATTATCAATAATGTAGGAAAGATGTTTTTGTTGTAACTAAGCTTGTTTATTTTTCAAGCATTTGTTAATAAAAATATTGAATTTTGCTCCAAAGTTGTTTGCTTTATTAATTGTTGTATGTTTTTAAAAATCCCTTAATTTAATAACATATGGTCACACTCATAGGATATTAAGGGGGCATCAGTGGTATACAATCATACCATAAGTTTGAAAAAATAAATAACATAGAATAAAATGTCTGGATCGTTAACCCAGCACAAAAATGTTAAGTATACACGCGAGTTAAGATAGTTTGGACCTAACTAGATTATAAAAGAAATTATAAGTGAATGGATTACAAACCAGACACGAGCTAAATAAGTTTGGAACAAACCAACTAAAACTAATCGACGGAAAGTTGGAATGTAAATAAACCTACTTCAAGTTAAGTTGAGTCCAAGGCTGGAATATTTTACAAAAAGATAGTTTCGACCTCACAACCTTGGGGAGCTACTCGAGGAAGAGGAAAAGTAACTAGAAAACAAAGATATAACTAAACTACTAATCTTACATGCCATATAAGTACTTTCGAGTGCATGGTGAAAGTAAGGTCCGACCTTGACAAATAACGAGGTTAGACATTGATATATTGGGTAAACTGTGCATGAATGCATTGAAACTCGAGCTTAAATCCAACAAGTGTGTTTGTAAGAACAAACAAACATAAAAGCGAACCTTTAATATAAGATGCTTGAAATATTTTGACCCAGAAATGTAAAGCAAAAATATTAAAGTAAAAGTTGAATGTAAAATCAAATGTATAAAGGTTTTTGAGCAAGAAAATCATATATATAAAAGATTAAAATCACTGTTTGAACAAACATAAAATAGCCCTAAAACGAGCTATATATGGTCTTTGCCCGAAGGGCTTAAATAAAAAAGTTATTACAAAAAACTTAATGGGACGCAGCCCATGACCTCGCTTTTATGAAGCAGGTGCATCCTCCTTAGCAGCATCACGCTTCTCTGCCATTTTTTTGGCCTCCTTCTTGGCCTCCTCCTCGTCTAGCCGAGCCTGCCACCTCTCAAGGAACTCATCTTCGAGAGTGTCTAGAAAGCTAGTATCGAGATCAACATTGTTGGCCCAGATACGGTACATGGCCATATCAACAGCATGATCTTTCTTCTGCTTAAACTCCTCAAAAAAGTGAGCCTTCTCACCCTCCATTATATCGAAGGTGGCCTTCTTCTCCTCCTTGAGCTTGGCATTTAGTTCTTCAAGCTCCTTGATTCTGGAGTCCCTCTCCCTGATTTTAGAATCCTTAGCCTCCAGCTTTGACTCAGGCTCAGACTTCGTGGCCTTAAGCTCGTCTACGAGCTTTATCTGGAGAGTCTTCGCCTCCTGAGCATAGGACAAGCTCCAGTGGACTTCATTGTTCAGCTTGTAGTTAAGCTGAGCAAACGTGACAAAGGCCTGTACACAAACCAAAATGGGTTAGAAGACATATAGAATAAATCCGAACGGGCAACATGACAGAGTAAAACTAATTATCGAGGTGAGGAGCTTGCTGCCCTTGTCATAAAGGGTGTTGTTGTCTCGGCAAGAGGTGATGAATTGCCATTGAGGGGAGACAAGGTTGCTAAAACTTTGGCCAACTCGGGACAGACATCTGAGCCCAGGCAGGCTCCCTGTGTCCCTGCGGCGTTGTCGATCACATACTCAGGGGAATGCGTCGAAATTGACAACAAGCGTTCCCGAGTGGGAACCAACTTCTTTGGAGCCGGAGCAGTCTATTGAGAAGATTGAATGGAAGAGGAGGCTGGGGGAGCAAGACCTCGGTGGATACTCTGACCTCAGGGTTTGGATCAGCAGTTAGGCTCGGGCCATGGGCGCCCGAGGCAGGAGGTGTTGCCTCGGATGTCTTCAGGATTTTAGAAGGGCCCCCACTCACTGCGACATCCTCGAATGCTTGCTCTGCTTAGCTCCCGAGCGGTGGCTGAGCACGTTATCAAGATCCGACTCCATGTCACCTGCACATGCACAATTTACACATTAGTGAACGAGCTTAAACTACAACAAGAAACAAGGCTAAAGTCAAAAGAAACCTAACTGGAACCCTCCCCCGAGCTTGTTGGGGGAGTCCCCTATACGTAGGTAATAGCCTCGAAAGGTCTCTATAGTCGTTGGTCCCACATTGAACAACGACCCCATCCCAAACTTCGTTTATACTATACATAGTTTGGAATCTGCCTTACCAAATATCGAACCAAGCATGGCCGAGTGTTATCTCTATCCAGGACCAAACATGAAAGTTATCTCTGGAATCCAGGATTAGGATCAGAGTGTCAGGCTTGTGCTTAAGCATTGAAGGAGACAACATGGCCGAGCTAAGTATTATTTTACCTCCTCCACCCGAGCTCAAGGCTTCGTCTTGGGCTTCGTTTCCTGAGATGGGTTTGTCGTGACGGCGAGCCACCGAGGGATGGGCCCGTGAGTTTGACGACCTATGTCTCGGGGGGAGCCCCTCAGTGGGAAGTGGCACATGCTCCCACTTATGGTACTTCCGATAGGCAGTGTCATCTGTCGACTGATCTTGCTCCAAGAGGCCATAGGCTCGGAGCCGTTCTTCATGTAGAAGATAAGATAAAGAGCGCCGACCATATGGAAGTTGGAGCAAGGCCTTCGTATGCTCCATCATGGATTCCAAGGGTGTGGAGCGATGATAGTTAGCTGAAGAAATGGATGTGTTATTATTCCGAGCTTAACCAATTGAACGAACAAGAAAGAAATAAGAATGAATACTTACAGATTCGTTGGAATGAACATAATTTGGAAGGAGTGAGGCCATTCATCCATAAGAAGGCCAGCTTGAACTTTGGAGGATGGTTTGGCATATCCTCGAAAATCTTCTTCTCCTTCTGATAGCTCGACAAGTAGTAGAAGCCATCCCCTCCCTGAGCTTGAGAGGGGTTTCTTTTCACACAAAAGAGATAGAGAATCTCTTTTGGTGAGGGTCCTTCCCACTTTAGCTCGTGATATAACGACCTGAGGGCAGAGAGAACCCTATAGGAGTTGGTTTGGAGTTGGAATGGGGCAAGCCCAACAAAATCCAAAAAATCCTTAAAAAAGGATTTCAGGGGAAGTAAGGTCCCTGCCTTCATATGCTCGCGACTCTAGGTTGCGAGCTTGATCTTACTGTTGGGATTGCCATCACCTGGGGAGTAGCAGCTCCGCTCGTTTGGGGTCGCAGGCCGACACACAGTGCACCGGAGAGTTTCAGGCCGTGGCGAGCTAAGATCTTAGAGATTTGGCCCGTCAAAGTGACCGAGCTCCAATAATGCTTGGCCTCGAAGAATTCCTCCCTGGAGGTAGGAATGGACGCAACTTGCGAGGTGGAAGGGCGGTTTGAAGAGTCTTCCTTCAGCGAGAAGGCAAGAACACCATGCTCATAAGCAACAGTGACTTTGAGTTGAGGATCAAGCAGGATAGGCCTGATATCGGGGTCTGGATCTGGATAGATCGCGACCTAGAGTCTCTTCCGTTTTCTTTCCTCGACCTCGTCAATCTGACGTCGGAAATGGTCTCGGATGTCCTCTTATTCTCACCTCACGTTGTGCTCGCGTATAAGTCGCTGGTTCCGAGTGAAGGGAGACTCTAGACTAGGAGTTGATGGAGAGTAGGGAATTGTGAGCACTAACCCCCGCCGATTCTCTGAAATCTGTGACATCTAGAAAGAAAGAAAAGGGTGAGGGCCAGGCATACAAGAAATCAGAATACAATTTTAGTGATTCAAGCTTGAAAGCCCAAGATCACGGAGTAAGCTCAATCGAGACCTAGGTCTCGAAAGGACAATTCTAATTCGAAGTGGAACCCCGAACTATTCTAAAGTTCGGGCTTCGAGCGTTTACTTAATGCGAGAGTGGGAAAGTGTGGATTCATTTTAAGAATCCCGAATTTTCAGGGCTAAAGTTGGCGGTTACCCAAAAAGGTGATAATTTTGGGATTGGTGCAATTAGAAACCCTAATTCAGAACCTCATTTCTTGGCTTACACGATACACTACCCATAACCTAAAAAAAACCAATGTTTGCATTTTTTACACTACATCTGGGTTTCAGAACTATGTTGTCAAAGAATTTGAATCGAAAGTTTGTGCTAAACAACATTGCAAAAAACTACCAACTACATCATACAATCATACGGGAATGGAAAATATAGAAATGCATGAAAACATGAAAACATAAGAGTCAAGAATAAGAAACATACACACTAAAGCTTGCGGATATAGTTAAATTGATGCCTATAGGAGTGGTTGCAAGAAAGATCTCACGGGTTCGAAAATGCCAAGGTTGTTTTGTTTCTTTGGTTTGGAGAACATGCAAAGAGGAAAAGAAAGTTTTTCGACTCTTGGTTTTTCTTTCTATGAAAACTGGAACGTAAAAGTAAAAAGGAAGAAGACGAAGTGGGTGTATTTATAAACCCCAGAGGATATCTAGGGTCGGACTGATCTGGGCCTTTGGCTTGATTTAGAATTCGATCTAACGGATGGGGTACAAATATAACGTTGGCGGCAAAAAAGGAGATACGAAAAGACGTGGGCAGATGTAAAAGGTACTCAAGTACTCTGAGTGCGCAATCATTGGCTGACGTGTGTCCACACTCGAGTGTAGTAGGTGGCCCGACTTTCGAAGGTAGTAGTTCAAAAGTTTCCTTCTCATAGAATTCGAACTGATACTTTTGAGGGGGCAAAATGTTACACCCCGATTTCAAGAATGGAAATCTTGATCTCAAAACTCAGGGTTATAAGGTGTTAGCTCGAACAAGCATAGTCGTCATGTGATCAACAAGTCAGAAATGGTCTCGTTGCGACAACATCGGGATAGGTGAGCTCAGAAACTACGTAGTCTTGGAGGTGTTCTGAGGTTATAAGTTAGGCTCGAAACTCACAATGGCAATGGTTCAACACTTGTATAAATTTCTTGATTCATTTCCTGCCCTCAGACAAGACGATTTGAGCTCGAGTATTGTGAGCTCGAAGATGATGGTCTCTGTAACGCCCTAAACTCTAGGGATCGTTACGGTGTGCATTTTAAACAGTGCTAAACTCGATAATCGAGTCATTTGGCCATAATCGTGTAACTAAGTATGATTAGCGATTAAAAATTTAGGATTAAATATTTTGGTTAAGATATAACGTTTCACTAAAACGTTTACTGTATACATTGGGATCCCAAAAAAACAATAATTTAAAGGTTCATTACAAGAAAATATTTACAACCAGCCGATCTAAGCGGCAAAGCAGGGTTTAACCATAGTTCCTCTTTCAACCCTCGGCCGTGGCGGTCGACAGCCTCATATGTACACATCGTCACCTAAGCTCTCCAACTCAAGGATGGTCCAGCTTTCTTTTGCCTTTACCTGCACCACATAGCACCCGTGAGCTGAAGCCCAGCAAGAAAACTCAATATGCTCATGAACATTTGTATCATGACATCAAATCATATCTGGCCTGCCTAGCAAATATAGCTCTATTCAAGCATGCAAATAAATTCAGATAACGTTGGGGAATCTAGGATAAGAAATCCTGCCCTCCTGATTGGATGACTATCAAGTCAATCCTAATCAGAAGAGTGATTTAACACTGATGGTTCCATTAACCACAATGAGTGACTAACAAGCAAGTCACCACGGGGCTCAGCACCCACAGCCATGCAAATGATGATCAATATGATCATACAGAGCTTATATCCCTAAACAGATGAGTGAATATCACTTTGAGGTTCTTTTAAACCATAATGAGTGATTGACGAGCAAGTCACTTCGGGGCTCGACACCCACAGCCGTGTGACGAAACCGTCACTTGGGCTTTCTGGCAATGGCTCTAATCAGATGAGTGATTTAACACTTGAGGTTCTTGTAAACCATAATGAGTGACTGATGGGTAAGTCACTAGCTTAAACACATGAGTGACTGATGGGTAAGTCACTACAGGGCTTGGCACCCATATCCATGTGACTAAACAGTCACTGGGGCTCGCTAGCCCTGACTCTAGATGACTAGCCTTTGGCAAGCACTTTTAGTTTTCATCGAACTTGAGGTCAGTCCCGCATTAATGCTCATTTGAGTCATTCAATGCAGATGTCGATTAGATCTAATCTTTATCGGCTTGCGTTAAACACGCTAAGTCCGTTCTTGACTTTTTAGTCAATACCAGGTGACCAGTGCTCAGTACTACTGCCGAACTTGACAAGTAGGTCAGAGCTTCACAGTTAATACTGACACCATTACAAATTCTGACTAGTTAGTTAGTGCCACGCACAAGTAAGCAATGCTACCAGGAATATATCATATGTCAAATATCCAAATGTACGGCATTCAGCATGCCTACTTAACAATTGCTAGAATAATTATAATCATGCACAAACACAAACACAGAGACTCAAGCTCTGATTAATCTCATATTCATCATTCATGGCATGCCCTAATCACATGTTTCTCGTGCATCACATGCATCACATTTAAACACTTGTCATGCATCATTTTTAAACACTTGACATGCCTCAATAACAACCATGCATGTCACATATGGGGTGCAGTTTTCTTACCTTTGGTCCAAGCACAGGTTACCAATAAATGAGCCTCAAGCACGATCCTGATTCCAAGCCTCTGGTAATAACCTAGTCACAACCATAAACGGCGATCCAATGATTTCAAGTTCTAAAATCAATCCCGGAACCAAGACCTAGCCTCCGGGACATCGAATCCCACTAAACCGGGTAGTAGCAACGATCCCGAGGCCTAAGGTTTGAGTTCCCATGCTCCAAACATCATTTTGGCCAAAAATGGCATAAAGCGTCGCGGCCCCAACTCACTAAGTCGTGACCCCTAGCCAAAACAGAGGTGCCAACATCAGGCATCAACACCAAGCGCCGCAACCCCCAAGCCCCTTCAGCAACCTCCACCTGCTTCATCGAGCCTGGGCCACAACGCCCAAGAACAGGACCGCGGCCCAACCATGAATCATCCATTTTTCCCCGATTTTACCATTTTAAAACCTTCCAAAAACCTATCAAAACATCTCCAAATCCAAAAATCAAAGTTCCCAAACATCCCTATGATCCAAAACCAACAAAACCCAAGCTTCAAATCATTCAACAACTCATCAAACACACAAAATCCAATTCAAGCTTAAAAACTTGGATTACCTTCAATTGAGTTGTTCCCAACTAAATCCTCCGGCTAATAAGCTTTTAATCTTCCCTAGAATCGCTATGTCTCGATCCTTGCTTGATTCCGAGTCCTAGAACTCAAGTTTCCTTCGAAAATGCGATCGGGTGACGAAAATGGAACTTTGAAGGAGAGAGAACGTTCTAAACATTCTTTTTATGATTCTAATAGGTTATTTCAAGCTTAAGTAGCCTCAAACAAATCCTAACGCTCGGGGTCTCGAAAACGTCCCCGGAGGCAAAATAGTCAAAACGTTTAGAATTTCCCCCTGATCTTAATAACTCCCAATTTATCATCAAATATTTATTCCCATTACCCAATAACCCGGTAATGTGCTAAATACCCATTGACTCACTCCGAGTCAAGAATAAATCCCGTTGTGACTAATTCACTAGCTTACCTCCTAGGATCATATCATCCTGAGTAACCCTAGCATAACCAAATAAATAATGAAGCACCACACACATATCACATATATGTCAAATATGCCCGAAATGGCCAAAATATAAAAATCACCCAATTAATCAGAAATGGGTTCACATGCATTTTTAATACACCTAAGCATGCATATTATCATTTAATCACATAATAAATCAATTATGGCCTTCCTGGCCTCCTAATCAAGGTCCTAAACTTTATTAGGGATTTTGGAGCATTACAGTCTCGTCAACATTATTTGTCGACAACAGAGGCGAACCAAGGTGATGAGCTCGCGATGGGTGAACGGTCTCAAAGGCGTGTGGGTCAAATGCCTAAGCTCATAAGCTATGTGTGAACATGTTTATTGTTGTAAAATTCGTATGTTTAAGGGATCTGATGTAATCTGTTATTAAATCTCAAATATCATGGGATATTACCGTGTACGTAGTAACTAATGCATTTAATGGCATTTATTTTAATTGATTTCTATTATATTAACCCGAATTCTGTGGGAAGATATTTAGAAAACCACTCTATAAATAGGGTGGGACGATTCATTTGTATGGATTGAGAAACTGAAATTGAAAAAAATCTGTATAATTGCTTCCAGAAAGCTTTAAGAGAATTCCAAAGAGCTAATAACACAGACTCGTGGACTAGACATATTTTAACTATTGATCCACGTAAAAAAACCGTGTCTATTCATATTTTTTCCTCTGGTATTTTTTCATTTAATTGCTCTTCTTTTCCAAGTTGACGAAAAATAGCGTCAACAATACTCAAGAAGATTGTGTTATCATTAACACGTAAATTAATCAAATTTGGAAATATGAATTGGAATTCATTGAAAATTGAAATTGAAAGAATTTAGAGAGAAGACGAGAAAAAAAAAATTAGAGTAGAGGAAAATATGAGATTAATCGATAATGTTTAGAATATATATATATAGATTCACAAAGAGATATTTATCTATTTTTAAATAATAATATCTTATAAATATCTCATTTAAATTTAAAAAATTACATGTATTATTATTATAATAGAGAAGAAGAGAAAAGAAAAAGAAATTAGAGTAGAGGAAAATATGAGATTAATAGAGAATGTTTAGAATATATATAGATTCACAAAGAGATATTTACCTATTTTTAAATAATAATATCTTATAAATATCTCATTTAAATTTTAAAAAAATACATTTATTATTATTATAATACATAAAAAAAATAGAATAAATGAGAAAATAGGTAGAGTTGTTTGAAGAGTTTTAGAGTGTCACATCATCTCTTTTGTGCTCTCATTTATATCTCTTCTATATAATAAGTGTGTAGATAACAGAAATTCTTGGTTTTAACAATTTATTTTGTTAACTTTAATAGAATATTCTAAATATTTAACGGAATATACTTTTAAAACTAACTTAAAAATATATATTTATCAATTATATTAATATAAATTTAAATATTATATAATATCATTATTATAATAATATTTAATATAAGACTACATATATAATAATTATATTAATATAAATTTAAATTAAAATTAAAATGTTATAAAATATCATTATTATAATAATATATAATAAAAAAAATAGATATTTAATAACTATATTTATTAATCTCATGATTATTCCACTATAAATATGAGACTGCACTATTGTAATTATAGATATTTCATTTACTGAGTACTTTATAATTATAAAGCGTCCATTGATATAATCATTGCATAGAATTTGACCCTCTAATAATGGTTCATAATTAATCGGGAATAAAATTATTGTTTTACCCTTTTAATTATCTCTTGTTTCCTTAAGTACCATTGACTTTACTACTGATGGTTAATTCATAACTAAATTATGAATTTGAGCTCAATAACCTTTCAGTCCCAAAAGTCAATCCTTAAGAGAATCATTATTCAATCTTTTGCAAGAAGGCATAGATTCCATATCTGTATACTATGTCCCCAGCCATCTACATTAATGAGTTACCAAAACAAAAGTTTCTAGCCTGATCATTCTGACAGACCCTAACGAGTGAATCAAAGAACTCATATAACATAAACACGAGTTCATAGTAACTTCATGATTAAGATCTATTTTATATGATCATCTGTTGATATATTTAATTTATACTTCAAAACGGTATTTAACTAAGTATTAATAAACATATTTGGTCTAGTTCTATATATTCTCTAATATATAAAGCACATCCACTAAAGTGTCCTACCACACTAGTGATCCGGATCTAGATCACATGTATTCATAATACTAGTGGACCGTACTTGCAGTAATTAATCTAAAGATTCCATAACTTTATTTTACTGCGAACTATTCAAGTTCATTTATCCCAAACACAATCCCCTCGTACCAATACGTGTTTGAGATCAAATATATGAACTTAAGAATTTTTCTAATATTTACATAATATTATCACATAATAATATAGTCTATAAAATATATGAATAACAAATTCAATTTATTTATTTATTTCATAAAACAATGTGTACTACATATGCTTTCAGGGCACAATTCCCAACAATAAGTTTATCTCCGTATAGATGACTGATAAGTCTATCTCTGAGTAGATGACTGATAAGTATATCTCTGAGGTCACATGCCCTCCTAGCCATGTGACGTATCACTCACCTGAGCTTATAGCCCTGGCTCTATGTAACTAGCCTTTAGACTAGACAAGCGCTTTTGTTTTCATCGAACTTAGGGTCGGTCAAGCATTTCATACTTATGTTGATAATGCTTATGTCGATTAGATCTAATCTTTTCAGCTTGCGTTAAACATGCTAATACCGTTCTTGACTCATAAGCCATTAACATACTACCAGTGCCCAGTACCACTGCCGAACTTTACTAATAAGTCACAACTTCACAATCAATACTGACACCATTGTCGTTTCTGACTAATAAGTCAGTACCATACACAGATAACCAAAGCTGCTATGCATTTACTATGCAATCAATGTCCATATATAGAGCACACAACATGCCTCATCAACAATTACCAGCATAATCATAACCATGCACATTCAAACATCCAAATATAAGGCATTCAACATGCTTAATCGATAATCACAAGTATAATCATAATCATGCCCAATTATAGAGACTCAAGCTTTGATCAATTCCATATTCAACATTCATGCCATGCCATAACCATATGTATCATATGCATCTCATGTATCACATACTGGGTGCAGTTTTCTTACATTTGGTCCAAGCACAGGTTACCAATAAACGAGCCACAAGCACGATCCTGTTTCCAAGCCCCTAGCGATAACCTAGTCACAACCATAAACGATGTTTCAATGAGTTCAAGTTCCAAAACCCAATCCCACACTCTCGGGAACTCCAATCCCACCAAACAGGGTGGTGGAATCATCCCCCGAGCCCTCAGGCCAAAACCCCAAAAAGTACCAAAAAAACTAAGTTCTGAAGACTGTGTAGCGCTACATCACTATAGGAAGAACTTCATCCCCAAATAGACAACATAGTGTTATATTATTTTATAATATAATGCAATATTATATTAGATTATAATATAATGTTTTAGATTAAATAAGTGTGACAAAGAGTGTCACATATTGTAACATATAATAGAGAGTTACAATATTTAGATATATGAGATATATCCAAATAATGTAACATATTTGATGTCACAAATTTGTAACTTCCAAATATTACCCTTTATTGTGTAAATTTGGTGTTACACAATATTGAGATG
Source organism: Humulus lupulus (assembly GCF_963169125.1). Taxonomy (NCBI): domain Eukaryota; kingdom Viridiplantae; phylum Streptophyta; class Magnoliopsida; order Rosales; family Cannabaceae; genus Humulus; species Humulus lupulus. The sequence continues at coordinate 213,373,403 of NC_084797.1, read as the reverse complement.
AATTTCATAAATCCATATATGAAATGACTGTTAGAGATATGATTTTAACCCCAACAATGTGTTTTGGGAGTTACTAAATCATTTGGGAGGTTTTGGAACCGTTTGGAAAAACAACACATTTTTAAGTGCTGAAAATGGTCAGTGGCCGCGACCACTGAATGTTGGTGGGCGCGGCTAGTGGGACAGAGAGTAGTGGCCGCGGCCACAGGCCAAAACTGATCATTTCTTCAGTTTTTTTCAATCTTTGTTGAACAGCTCAAAAAACCCAAATAACTCCCAAATTTCATTTTTAATTCCATATTAATCCAATTAAACATTGGTAACAGCCATGGGGGTTGGTGGAATTTGAAATTCAAAGGGTGTCTCTAAACTCTATAAATAGGAGCCTATAGCTCACTTGAAAGACAAAACATTTCTATCCATTAGAGCACTTGGCTAGAAACACCTTGAGGCTTGATAATTCCAGAAAGCATTTCCAATATCTGAGAGAGATCCATTAGTGCTTGAGTTAGGGGGAAATAAGCTTTTGGACAAAGGTTTCAAACCTTGTTCAAGTTGGTGATCCCCAACACTCTTCACTTTGGTTGTGTGAGTGAGAGTATCTTATTATTTTGTTCTTGTTCTTATTTCCTTCTGTTGTTTTTCTTCTTATCATTATTGTTATATTTACTTGTATCTTTGCTTAAGAGTTGTAATCTAATCTACATCTTTCTTTCTACTACCTCAAGTTTATTTGTATCTTTTTGTCAAAAGTTGTATTTTCTATTTCAATCCTCTTCTTCTTTTTTCTCTATATTTATTTGTACTTTCAGTCATTGAGTTGTAACCTTATTTAATCAATCTATATTTATTTGTAATATATTGCATAGAGTTGTAATATTCTTACCTATTTCCATTGAGGCAATCTATTTTTTCCTAACACATAACGCTAGAGCGTGATACCAGATTTATGGGTTTCTCACTTCGTGTTCTTCGAGCTTCAAAACTCCAAATCCGACCCCAACGGGTTCCTAGCCCCTCAAATCAACATTTTAATCCCCCAAACAGCTCACCCAATAGCTTATCAACATTAAAACAACAACAAATACCCAAAATCCCCATAGGAACTCATAATCCAAGTCTTGAGTTTGTAAAACTCAAGGACACCAAGAACATAGAATAAACTTAGGAATTCAAAGCTTAAATTACCTCTGATTATGTCGTTTCTCACTAAATCCTCCGACTAATAAGCTTCTAATCTTCCCTAGAATCGCTATGCCTTGATCATCGCTTGAATCTGAGTCCTAAAACTCAAGTTTCCTTCGAAAATGCTAACGGTGTCAAAAATGGAACGGGAGAGAGAGAACGTACTGAATGTTCTTTTATAATTTTAACAGGTTACTTCAAGCTTAAGTAACCTCAAGCAAATCATAATGCTCGGGGTCCCAAAAACGCCCCCGGCGTAAAATAGTCAAAATTCCCAGAATTTCCCTTTGATCTCACTAACTCCATATTTATCATCAAATATTAATTTGCATTACCCAATATCCCGGTAATGTACTAAATACCCATTGACTCACTCCGAGTCAAGTATGAATCCCGTTGTGACTTTCCCACTAGGGCTGTGCAGAAATTATTACAACCCGCCCAACCCGAATAATCCGCCCAAACCAACCCGAAAAAACCACCAAAAAACGCAACCCGAATAAATCGACCAAAATTTAAACCGCCCAATTGTTTTATTGGGCGGGTTGAAAATAATTATCAACCCGCTCAATATAACCCAACTCGCCCAATTAAGCATTTTTTATTAATTTATTATTTTTAATATATTTAAATAAATATATTAAATTTATATTAAAAAAAAATAGTACCCTACTGAACCGATATTATTAACTTTGTCTCTGTCTGCCTCTTTTCTTTTCTTTTTTTCCCGTTTCTTTTCTTTCCTCTGGTGCCGTCGCAGAGCTCCATCTCTTTCTCTCCTCTCTCTCTCGACTTTCTCTCAACATTGCAGAGCCTCCCTCTGGCGTCCCTTCTCTTCTTCAGTTCAAGCCTCCGGCACGACGGCGTGACAGCGTTCCTTCTCTTCAGTTCAAGCCTCGCTCCACGCAACAACAAACAGGTATCAATCTATTCTTGCATTCTCTGAGCTTTTGTGGCATAAATCTTGTTGATTTTTGGTGTTTCACTGCTGTAAGTTTGATAATTTTTAAGGGTTCAAATGTCTTGCATTTTCTGTTTTTGGCAGAAAATTTGATTAAGTTTTGGGTATATTACTGTTGCACTTGTCTTGATTTTTCGGTGTATTTCACTACTGAAAATGTCTTGATTTTTTAGGTGTTTCACTAAAAATTTTGTGTATTTCACTACTGCAAAAATATCTTGATTTTTCTGTGTATTGACATGTCTTGTTCTTGTATTTTTATCCGAATTTTTTGTCAAACACAGAGAAAGCACCAGGATCAAATGTCAAACATATCATGCTATAGATTTTAAATATTTATTTTGTTTACCACATAAAACATATATATTAATTTTGATCCCACCTGGACATAGATTATAAAAGTGCTGAATTATTTCATCATCAATTTGAATATCATTAAAAAATTCGGTTTAGGCGGGTTGACCCGACCAACCCGCCCCAAAAAATACCATTTTGGTTTTGGGTGGGTTAACCCGACCAATCCGCCCAAATTATTGGACGGGTTAAAATTTTTTTTTTCTTAATTGGGCAAGTTACGGATCACTTTTGCTAACCCGATTATGACATTGGACGGGTAAAAATGCCTTGTAACCCGACCAACCCGCCCAATGCTCACCCCTATTTCCCACTAGCTAGCCTCATAGGATCGTCTCATGCTGAGTAACCCTAGCATAATCAAATAATAATGAAGCACCACACACATACCACATACATGCAAAATATACCCGAAATGGCCAAAATATGAAAATTGCCCAATTAAACAGAAATGGGCCTACATGCATATTTAATACACCTAAACATGCATATAAAGTCATATTATAATATAACTCACATATTCACATAATGATGCACATAAATATCACATAATCATATGATTCCAAGATTTTCCATCATTGCCCCCTAATCAAGGCCCTAAGTCTTATTAGGGAATTTAGGTCGTTACATATATAATGTATTGTTGACGCCGTTTTACGTCGACTTAATTATGAAGAGCACTAAACAATGTTTCTGAAAATATAGAAGAACTCACAAGCTTTTTACGTGGTTCAACAGTTAAAATTTACCTAGTCCACGAGTCAATATTATTGATCTTGATACTTTCTCAAAGCTTTTTCAGAAAGCAAGACAAACTATTCTCAGTACAATTTGTGCATGTCTACAAATGAAATTTTCCAGGCTATTTATTGGCATGGTTGACAGAATATCTCCCATTTATTTTGGGAAGTTATCAACAAAAATTCAAATTATGAAATAAATGCAAATAAATACATTAATTACGTAATATCCCATGATAATTGAGATTTAATATCTGATAGCAACAAATCCCTAAGGAATAGGGATTTCCTAAAAGTTGATGCGTGGAAAACGCATTCCTGAGCTCGATCGTAAGGTTGATGCACTTTCGAGACCGATCCAGACTTCGAGCTCGTCATTCCAGTCAACCACCTCCTTATCTAGTGGTTTCATCGAACTCATTCTTCGGAGAAGATCAGTGCTTTTGAGCCTGCAACTTAAGCTCGAACAATATAACTCATGCTCGGGTGTTAATAATTGAACAGGCTTGGAATCATATCAAACTATACAAGTGTACAGCCAACATTTGTCGTTTTCGAGCTTACTCTTTTCGAGCCGACATTTCGAGGTTTATTTATTTATTCTCGAAATTTGGGTATAACATGTATTTATAATGTTTGTTGTTATTTAATATGAATATATATATATAAGTTAAGTTACATTAAGTAATAAAAGAAAACATGTTTTTCTTTTTATAAATATAAATGATAAAATTTTTAATAAAAAAGATTATGTATTATATATTATTATAACAATGATATTTTATAATATTTTAATTTATATTAGTATATTTATTAAGAATCTAGTTTTGTATTAAATATTATTATAATAATGATATTTTATAATATCTGAATTTATATTAGTAACTTTTAATAAATATCTATTTTTAATAACTTTTAAAGGTATATTTCGTTAAATAATTGTAACATTTCGTTAAAATTAACAAAAAAAACCGTTAAAATTAAGAATTTATGTTTTCTATACACTTTTTAAATAGATGAGATATTTATAAATAATTTTTTTTTATTAAAAAAAAATCAGAGTGGAAAATTTTGTTCCTCCTTAATTTTTTTTTCTTTCTATTTTTGTATAAAATAAAGCAAGTGAACAACAATACAAAAGTGAGGGGGTAAAGGAGAACTCTCAACAAAAGTGGGAATTAGGTTATTTGTCCAAAAATAAATAAATTATATGAGAGTTGAAAACTTGAACTTCAAGTCCCACCCATCTTGTAGAGCACGGTGCACCGTAATTTTTTAACCAATTAATAACAGTAATCATGGATATAAATATTAATTACCCAATGGAAAAAAACAAATATATATAAAAATTATTTACTTAAGAAAAACATAATCATCTAAATAAAATAATTAAGTGAAAATATTATAAGTTGTTAATGACAATTATCCATATAACATACTTCATATGTAATGTCAAAATATCATATATTAGAAGAATAATTTAAAAAAAAAATCTAATTATCAAATTAAAATAATATATTATAAGAAAATTTTATATTTAATTAGCTTTTCAAGAGTAAATATTTTGTAGGGTAAATGTCTATTTGATACCTTGTGTTTTATCAAAATAAAAATTTGATACCTTATATATCTCATAATTATCAATCGATGCCCTCTATTTGTAAATCTTACATACTTTTGTACCCTGCATATGTCCAAATTTATAACATTTCGAGATTACCCCTAATTTTAGTAATTTATCTTATTTTTATATGTTTATGTTATTTTTAATTGATCTAAATATATTTTATGAATTAATAAAATAAAAACCAAAATGAAAAATGATTTTTTTTATAAAACATTTACTGAAATAAAAAAACAATTTAAAATAAAGTTTTTATATATTAAAACTTAAATCAAAGCTTAAACTAAACTAAAATAAATTAAAACCATTGAATAAAAATAATTCAAATAAATTAAAACCCTAAATCTAATATATTTCCCACATATTTTGGCTCTTCTTCTTCCTTCAACCCCTAAGCCTCCAATCCAACCACTACCCAACAACCCCGACAAACTGCTCCACTACCTCGCACTTCGACGAACTTATTCAACCCACCTAACCCTGTCACGTGGTCTAAGACTCCGACCCACACAACCCCGTCGCGCGGTCTTCCTCCACACAGATCTATTGGGGCCGAGCCTTCCACCCTTCGATGTCAACTTGATATGTGATTTTGATTCAGGACAAGGGGCTCAGCAAGAACGAATGGATGAGGTCAATGGAGGGCAACTCACGACAACATGGGTTTGCATACGGGCTTGTGGATGAGGAATTTTTTTTTCTACGTTTAGATCAATTTGTGTTGTTTGAGTGGAGATGTTTGGATTTTGTTTGTTAGTTGGACAATAGGTTTCATTTCAAAATCAATCTAATTTTGCAAATTATTTGTGAATTGATTTTGTGCATCAATCAGTGATTTGTAAATATATGTTATGAACATATTAACATAACATTAAAATTCCAAATGATTTTTTTCATCGTTAATAAAAATACATTTTTGCTTTTAATTAAATAATTATAATTTTAATCTAACTTTTATTTAGTTTAGAGCACTCACATTGGGTGAGTTATATTACTAAAATATGTAAAAAATAGCTAAAGCTAACAAAAATGGGTATACATTGGATGATGTATTTTACAAATATTTTTACATAAAGCTACAGTACCAAGCTATATTTAATGTATACTATTTATCCTTTAACTCAATATTATAATATTAAAATATATTAGGATATTATTGATAGTTATAAAAAATATTTGAAATGAATAAAAAATGTTTGAAAATATAATATTTAAATGATATAGAGAAAAAAATAGAGAATCTGATGTATGGTAAAATGTAAAACTTAGAGGTAAAATAGAAAAATGTGTGTTTTTGGAATGTATTTTAAATGTTGAAATAGAGCACCGGATGGAAGTGCTCTTAGTTCCAATAATATAGTTTTTATTATATTTTAAATCATGTTTATTTAATATTTAATCTCTTTATTTTATATAAATAATTTTCATTTTAGTTTTTATTTTATTAATACAGAAATTATATTTGAATCAATTAACGATAACAAAAACATATAAATATTAGATAAATTATTAAAATTAGGGGTAATTTTGGAATATTAGAGATTTGGATACACAAAGGGTATCAAAGTATGTAAGATTTACAAATAGAGAATATTAATTGATAATTATTAGAAACACATAGTACCAAATTTGCATTTTGGTAAAACATATAGTACAAAATAGACATTTACCCTTTATTCAAATCTTCTAATAGTTATGCTGCAAAAAAAATCATATAATAATTAAAATACAAAATAATGACGAAATTTAAAATAAGAAATATCTAATTTAACAACCAATAACTTGATTCAAATATTTAAATATATATATTAATTCTAATATTAAAAAAAAGATGATTATTTTAAAATTTGACACTAAATATAAAAAAGTTGCGATGATTTAAAAAAAAAGATACTTATGTTAACATAATTCAATTAGGAAGAGTAAACGATAAAATCTATATCTATAAATAAAGGTGGAGAACTCTGGTTTTTCACGTACATTCATAATTCTTACTCAAATCTCTGAACTCTTAATTAACACCACTTCTCACTTAATTACTCCTTCATTCCTCAATTATCAACAATGAATTCGCTTTTTGGTTGCTTCGACAAGTTTTGTTCCGAAATTATTATCAAGGAGAAGAAGTCTTCGTCTTCGAAAACTAACAATAAGCCGCCGGCCATGGCTTTGGCTATGGCTACCCCTGTGAACAACAACGATAACAGAGCAAATAATAAGAGAGGGCCGGATGATGAGAACACTGCTACTCGCAAGGCGAAGGAGTTTATCAGATTGGTTTTAGATGTTGACGGATTCAAGTGTTTCGAGGCCTTCGTTCTTTATTGATCATCAATTTCTTCTTTTTATTTATTTTTTATTGAGTCATGGATAATTGAACGATTTTTTTATTTTATTTTATTGTAATTGGGATAAATTAGTTCAATATTTTCAGTTATTTTGAATTTATTTCTTGTTTTAGATTTATTGAGTGACGTTTTTCAACCCAACCCAATATTAGAATATTAGAGTAAGGAGTGGAAATAAAAGAAAAATATTAAATAAACAATATCATTCCCAAATTACATAATTACGTACACAAAACCTGTTGAATCTTTTGCAAAAACGTGTGGCGATGTGTGACCATATAGGCCAACATTGCTCTCTGCATATTTCAGAATCCATCATTAATTTCTTTACTTTTCTACCACACTGTGGTTGGGGTGGTGGTCGTATGGTGGCAAATATTTACTCTTTATTTTTATTTTTCCCGTAGAAATTATTATATCCCTAAACTTCCTCCATGGGCATCTCCAAGAGCAACTATGTGACTACCCATTAGCTGTTTAAAATGTCCAAATCAATAAAAAACAATTTAATTTCTTACCGTCTCTTTCATCCACATCACTTTTGGCAACATTTTCCATAAAAATGCTATAATTAATGCTAAGGGTCTGATTGGTTCGCGATTAGAAAACTGTATTTTTTAAAAGTGAGATTCTGAAATGAAAATATGAATTTAGTGACTAAAAATATGTTTATGAAAATGTAATTGGTTCAATGTTTGTAAATTGTTTTTGAGTTTTAAAAAACTGAATCTGTGATTGGTATTAAATTTGAAAATATAACAGAAACTGAATATGTGATTGGTTCAGTTGAATCTAAATATTATTTTAATTTTATATACATTGGCTGTGTGATATTAAATTTTGATTTATCAATAGATTTAATTAAGTAAAATTTAATAATATTGATAAATTAGAATTTAATAATAATGCACTGATTAAATTCATAATAATATTGCATTGTCATTAGAATTTAGTTTAAGGGTTTTTAGAAAAGAAATTTAGAAATTGAGAAAACATGATTTTCTCATTTTCAGTTTTCCTTCATAAAATTAGGATAAAGTTTTGAATTTTATTTTCAAAAATAGTAAACCAATCAAAAATTATGATGGGCCCACATATTTTAAGTATTCCAAAACAAAAGATTGTATCTGAAATAGATACCAATCAGGTCCTAAGTCACTCCAAAAGTTGTCAACTATGGTCACACATATTATTATTTCATATATTATTTTGTAATTATAAATATATTCACACTCAATTTTTTAAATCCACATATTAATATAAATAAATATACATAAGATTTAAATTAGAAAAAATTTAAAGGAGCTTATAAAATGACATAATCATAATTAATCAATCTAACATAATTAAAAAAATATTAATTAAAATGATTTCAAAATTTTGACCATATGTGCTCCACCAAGTCCGCCTGAAGATTGTGATGAATGTTTCTGTAACGCCCTGCTAATTAGAGTCTGTTACCAAGTGTGTTTAAAATTAGTGTTGGACTCGCTAAACGAGTCATTTGGACCAAAACATGTGATTAAGCCACTAAGGGTTCATGTATTTAAAATTTTGGTCAAGACATAAATATTTTCATTAACAAAGCTTTAGTCTTTACATGGGATCCCAAAATACAAGTTAAAAAAAAAGGTCGATTACAACCCAAAGGTTACAAAATAAGCCGACCTAGGCGGAAAAACTGGGTCCAACCCTAGCTTCCTTGTAATTTCTCGACTGTGGCGGTCCAGCGGGCTGCATATGTACACATCACTGCTATCGCTCTCCAACTCATGGCTGGCCAAACTTCTCTTTACCCTTACCTACACCACAAAGCACCTGTGAGCCATAAGACTCAGAGAGAAAACATATCAAACAAATCACGGAGTAAAAACAACAGACTTAGCAGTAATAACTGAAACTAAGCATAAACATTACACGGATCAACAACCATACTCGTTCTTATTCATATGGCATCAGAGCCAGTCAAGTGCATAAGGCACTCCCACGGTGGCCTAGACATAACGACCTACGCTCAACGTGCATCACACCGACCACGACTTATAAGCTGAGCCCTACAACCCCTTAACTTATAAGTCGAGCCTTACGGACCCTCGATTTTATGCCGAGCCTTACAAACTCTCGACTTATAAGACGCGCCCTCTTTTCTACCAGACTTACCCTTGACTAGCAATTCAAGCTTGAACAAATGCAACAAACAGATTCTCGGTTAATAAACCGAGCTTCCTAGCCTGAACAAACATCCACACCATACAATCATCATACATGAAGATACAATGCCTTACTGAATACTAAGCTGATATGCACAAACATGATTATAATCATGCACATTAGCCGGGCCAGAGCCCTATTCGTATTTACATTTAACAAATGGGCCAAGCCCCATTCACATTACATTAATAGGTGGGTCGAGCCTCAATCATACATTCCACGTATATGATGTAGTTTTCTTACCTCAGGTCTGAGTGCTTTGGTTAATAAGAATGACCCTCGAGCACGATCCTTTTCCGAGCCCTAGCGAACACCTAATCACAATCCATAAACGGTACTTCGATGAGTTTAGATTCCAAAACCCAATCACGGGACCAATCCGCTCTCTTGAGACCTCTAATTCCACCAAACGGGGTGGTGAAATCGTCCCCTGAGCAAAAACCTTAAAAAGTACCCAAAAATCAAGTTTTGAAAGCGGAGTAGCGCTACAACGCTACCTATTTGGCACTACAGCACTAGAGTCAGAGACTCTAGCCCCCAAATTCCCAGCCTAGCACTCCCAACCTAGCGCTACAGCACTGAAACCAAAACTTCGAAATTATGGGTTCTTCTCTTCGAATTTCCCCGAGCCAAAGCTCCAGAAATCCATCCCTCAAGACCTCCAAACCCAGAACCAACCATAGAAATCCATTCTACTCATTAAAAGCAACAAAACCTAACCAAGTTTTTCCTAAAAACTCCAACGAATCCCCAAAATCCATACGCAACCTCTCAAGCCCAAAACACCATAAAAACGGAGTAAGAACTCATAAATTCAGAGGTTTGAAGCTCAAAATCGTTACCTTGATGGCTGCCCAATGATTCACAAGTTGATCCTAGCTTGATCCTACACTCCAAGCTTCATTTTCGAAGCTTGTTTCCTCAAAAACTTCAATTTCCCTCAAGCTCCAAATAAGGTAGAAGAGAGAAACGAGAGAGAGAGTTTGGGAGAGTTTCGCATGCTTCCTTTTTGTTTCTTTTCCTTATAATCTTCAACTTCCTACTTTGGCTAAGTATAGACAAAGCCCATAAAAGACTTAAATGCCCTTAAGTCCAAAGCTTGCCCTTTAAAGCCCATAGGGGCAGAATAGTCATTTGCCACCATTTCTCAACATTTCGTTAAATAAATCTCAGCTATCTTCAATAAATTCCAAATAAACATCCACTACAAAACAATCAATCCAGGGTAATGTACTAATTTAACAAAATACCCCTAAGCTCACCCCGAGCCGGGTATTTATTCTCGTTGTGACCTTTTTTCGCTAATTGCTCACTAGGATCGCCTCGTGCCGAATAATCCAAATACATCCACATAATAATGTGGTCTCATACTTATATCACATATATATTTAAATATACCCATAACGGGTCAAAATTACAAAAATGCCCTTCTAATAAGAAACAGGCTCACATGCATATTTAATACCCTTAAGCATGCATAACTGGTCATATTATAATATAACTCACATAATCAAGTAATGATATACATATATATCACATATACACGTAAATAACAATTAATTCACATTTAATCATATAAAACCCGTAATTTGCCAATCTGGCCCCCTAATCAAGGCCCTAAGCCTTATTAGGAAATTTGGGATGTTACAACTATCCCCTCCTTAGAGGAATTTCGTCATCAAAATTTTACCTAAATAGCTCAAGATATTGGTCCCGCATGGTTGATTCCAACTCCCAGGTCGCTTCCTCGACCTTACTATTCATCCATAATACCTTAACCAAAGGTATGCTTTTATTCCTCAGGACCTTGTCCTTTCTGTCTAATATCTGGACTGGCTGCTCCTCAAAGGATAAGTCTGTCTGCAGCTCCAGATCTTCATAGCTCAGAACATGAGTCTCATCAGATACATACTTCCGTAGCATCGAGATATGGAACACATTGTACACGGCCGACAGTACCGGAGGTAACGCCAACCTATATGCTACCTGACCGATCCTTTCCAAGATCTCAAAAGGTCCTACAAACATAGGGCTTAGCTTGCCCTTCTTCCCAAACCTCCTAACCCCCTTGAGTGGTGTGACTCTAAGGAAGACATAGTCTCGCACCTAGAACTCCATGTTCCTGCGCTTCAGATTCGCATAACTTCTTTGTCTACTCTGTGATGCGAGCATCGGAGCTCCAATCTTTTCGATAGCTTCATTGGTCCTCTAAACTGTCTCAGGACCCAAGTATTTGTGCTCACCCATCTCATCCCAATGAATTGGTGATCTTCATTTCCTACCATACAACATATCATAAAGAGCCAACCCTATGGTCGCCTGGTAGCAGTTGTTGTAGGAAAACTCTATCAGAGGTAAATATTTATTCCAGGACCCCTCAAAGTCCAGTATACATGCTCTCATCATGTCCTCCAATGTCTGGATAGTTCTTTCAGACTGACCATCGGTCTGAGGATGGTAGGCTGTACTAAACCTCAGCTGTGTGCCCATTGCCTTCTGCAAACTTCCCCAAAACTTGGAAGTGAATGTGGGGTCTCGATCTAACATGATCGACCTCGGAGCACCATGAAGACGTACTATCTCTTTTACATAGAGATCTGCGTATTGGTCAATAGTGTAAGTCATTTTCATTGGTAGAAAATGAGCCAACTTGGTGTATCTATCTACAATCACCCACACCGAATCGTGCTGACCCACCGTCCTGGGCAATCCCACCACAAAATCAATTGTGATGCCTTCCCATTTCCACTCTGGAATGTCGAAGGGCTGTAGCAGCCACGCTGTCTTTGATGTTCAGTTTTGATCAATTGACACGTCAGACACCTGGCCACATACTCGGTTACGTTCCTCTTAATTCCTGGCCACCAATACAAAGCTCTCAGGTCTTGGTACATATTCGTGGTGCTGGGATGCGAAGAATACAGGGTGGTATGAGATTCGTCCAGAATCACCTGTCTAATAATAGTATCCATCGAAACACAGATCCAACCTTTGTATCTTAGCAAATCTATATCTGATACTGTATAGTCCCTAGCCACTCCAGCTAGGACGTCATATCTAATTTTCACCAACTGTGACTTTTGTAATTGACTCTCCTTTATCCTCTCTAGAAGAGTAGATTGTAGGGTAATGTTGGCTAACTGACCCACTATCAACTCAATCCCTGCTCTGGTCACATCCTCTGCCAACTCCTTGGATATCTGCCTCGAACTGTACAATTTCCCTGGACCTTTCCGACTTAGGGCATCTGCCACCACATTGGCTTTCCCTAGATGGTAAAGGATGTCACAATCATAGTCCTTTACCAGTTCCAACCAATGCCTTTGCTTCATATTCAAATCCTTCTGTGTAAAGAAGTACTTGAGGCTCTTGTGGTATGTATATATCTCGTACTTCTCTCCATTAAGATAATGCCTCCATATCTTTAATGCAAAGACCACTGCCGCTAACTCTAGGTCATGAGTAGGATACCTTTGCTCGTAATCCTTCAACTAATGTGATGCATAAGCAATCACCCTCTCTGTCTGCATAAGGACATAACCTAATCCTTGCCTCGAAGCACACAATAAACCATGATCTTCTCCTGGGTGATAATCAAACGCTGCTTCAACTCTTGGAAGTTATTCTTGCATCTGTCTGACCACACAAACTTCTGACTCTTGCGTGTCAGTTCTGTCAGTGGGGTAGCTATCCTCGAGAACCCTTCCACAAACTTCCTATAATAACCTGCCAATCCAAGGAAGCTCCTAATCTCAGAGGCATTCCTTGGCCTTGGACAATTCCTGACAACCTCAATCTTAGATGGGTCTACCTTGTTCCCATCTCTACTAACAATATGGTCCAAGAAAGTCACCCAAGGTAACCAACCTGAGGCGTCGCTCATGCTCTTCCTCTGTATGTGAATACACTAAGATATTGTCGATAAAGACGATCATAAATCGATCCAGATAGTCCTTGAAACCTTTATTCATTAAGTCCATGAAAGCTGATGGGGAGTTAGTCAAACTAAATGACATAACAAGGAACTCGTAGTGCCCATATCTGGTACGGAAGGCTGTCTTTGGTATGTCTTGCTCCTTGATCCTCAACTGGTAATAACCAGATCGAAGATCTATCTTCAAGAACACCATTTTACCTTGCAATTGGTCAAATAAGTCATCTATCCTTGGCAGAGGATATCTATTCTTAATGGCCAGTTTATTCAGTTCCCTATAGTCTATGCACATCCTTAGAGAACTGTCCTTTTTCTTTACAAACAAAATTGGTGCGCTCCATGGTGAAAAACTGGGTCTGATAAAACCCAAGTCTAACAACTCATGTAATTGTACCTTGAGTTCCCTCAACTCCGCTGGGGCCATTCTGTAAGGTGCCCTTGATACTAGCTCTATCCCTGGTTACAACTCAATAACAAATTCTAACTCCATGTGCGGCAGCAACTCAAGTAACTCTTCTAGGAACACATCTAGGAATTCACAGACTAATATAGTCTCTTCTGGTCCCACTGGCACAACCTGAGTTCTATCCACCACACTGGCCAAGAATCATATGAAACCTCCTCGCAATAGGTTTCTAGCCCTCAATGTTGTAATCTTAGGTACTCGGGGTCCATGCACAGTGCCAACGAATACGAAGGGCTCCTCACCCTTAGGCTCAAAGGTTACCATTTTCTTTTTACAATCAATGGTTGCCCCATATCTAGTTAACCAGCCCATCCCCAAAATCGTATCAAAGTTGGTCATAACAACCTCTATCAAGTCAACCGACAACTCCCTGCCATCTACTATCACTGGCAGTGATCTTACCCATCTCTTGGAAACCACTAACTCCCCAGAGGGTAATAATGTCCCAAACCCCACAACATAATAGTCACATGGCCTACACAGTCTATCAATTATCTTACTGGAAACATAAGAATATGCAGAACCAGAGTCATTCAACACAGTATAAGAAATTTCAGCACTAGAAAGTTAACCTATGACCACCGAAGGCCAAGCCTCAGCCTCAACCTGAGTCAATGCAAACACTCGAGTTTGAGTCGAGCTGTTTTCCTTCTTCAATTCCTCTTTCTTCATTCTTGGGCAGTCCTTCTTGAGATGCCCCACAATCCCACATAAAAAGCAGGCGTTAACTCGACACTCCCTCAGATGACATCTTCTACATCTGGCACACTCTGGATATGTCCTCCAGTTCTCATTATCGCCCTGATGGCCAATCTGTACACCCCGTGGCCTCCTATCAGGACCAGAAGCCAAAACAGTATCCGGGGTCTTCCTTTTCTGGTCAATGGGGCCTCCGCCCCTACCTAATCCCACAAAGGGAGGTCTTGTCCTCCTCATATCTCTTCTGGCTGCATTCTCCCACCAAATCTTGTTCTCAATGCCCTCAGCAGTAAGGGTTCTCTCTACTACCTAAGCGTATGTCCTCACTCCAGGTACTGTGGTAATTCTAACATCCCGGGCTATCATAGGTTGTAACCCCTGAAGGAATTTTTCCTTCCTTGTGCCATCAGTAGGTAACAAGTCCGCAGCGAACTTGGCTAATTTGTCAAATTTGAGAGCGTATTCAGTCACCGACATATTCCCTTGTAACAATCTACTGAATTCCTCAGCCTTTGTAGCTTTAATGGCCTCGTTGTAATATTTCTCATTAAAGAGGATTCTAAACTCTTCCTAGTTCATTGTGGTTACATCCCTAGTCTGGGACACCACTTCCCACCAGATTTGGGCATCTTCCCGAAACATGTAGGTGGTACATGCCACTCTCTCATTGCCCACCACCCTCATAAAATCTAGGATGGATATCATAGCCATCCACTGTTCTGCCTTAAGTGGAATTACACTACCCTAAAAAACTGGAGGGTGTTGTTTCCTGAACCGTTCATATACTAACTCCCAAAGGTTCTCTAACTCTTTCTGCTGCTGTATGGCTAGTACTGAAGTAGCAGATGGAGCCACTGATGCAGCGTTCGCTGCCAGAACCTGTTGTTGCCTCAACTGACGAATCACTTCATCCTATCTCTGCAGCCTAACTTGCATATCAACAAGCATCTGTTGCCAATTTTTGGGGGTTGGCGGAGGGTTCTGACCCTGGTCATTACTTCCGACCTAATTTTTAGTGCCGGATGGCTCATTAGATTCCCTGGAAGCATACTTCCAAGTCTATATGTTAGGAAAAAATAGATTGCCTCAATGGAAATAGTAAGAAAATACAACTCTATGCAATATATTACAAATAAATATTGATTGATTAAAAGGAGTGTTACAACTCTATAACTGAAAAATACAAATAAAACAATAAGGAGATGTAAGATGATAGAAATAGAAAGTACAACTCTATTACAAAAGATACAAATAATCTAGAAGTGTTTGAACAAAGGAAATAAAAGGATTACAACTCTTAAACAAAAGTACAAGTAAATAGAACAAGAAGAAAAAGAAGAAAAGCAATAGAAGAAAATAAGAACAAGAACAAGAACAAAAACAATAAACTCTCACTCACACAACCAAAGTGAAGAGTGTTGGGGATCACCAACTTGAACAAGGTTTGAAACCTTTGTCCAAAAGCTTATTTCCCCCTAACTCAAGCACTAAGGGATCTCTCACAGATATTGGAAATGCTTTATGGAATTATCAAGCCTCAAGGTGTTTCTAGCCAAGTGCTCTAATGGATAGAAATGTTGTGTCTTTCAAGTGAGCTATAGGCTCCTATTTATAGAGTTTAGAGACACCCTTTGAATTTCAAATTTCACCAATCCCCATGGCTGTTACCAATGTTTAATTGGATTAATATGGAATTAAAAATGAGATTTTGGAGTTATTTGGGTTTCTGGAACCGTTCAACACTTTTGGAAAAAACTGAAAAATTGGCCTGAAATGCACCTGTGGCCGCGCCCAGGGACATTAGTGGCCACGACCACTGCTTTCTGTCCCCCAGGCCACGGCCACCATCATTCAGTGGTCGCGGCCATAACCCAGTTTCAGCACTTGAAAATGTGCTATTTTTCCAAATGGTTCCAAACCCTCCCAAATGATTTTGTAACCCCCAAAACACATTATTGGGGTTAACATCATATCTCTAACAGCCATTTCTCAAATGGCTTTATGAAATTCATCTCAATATTGTGTAACACCAAATTTACACAATAAAGGGTAATATTTGGAAGTTACAAATTTGTAACACCAAATATGTTACATTATTTGGATGTCTCATATATCTAAATATTGTAACTCTCTATTATATGTTACAATATGTGACACTCTTTGTCACATTTATTTAATCTAAAACATTATAATATAATATAATATAATATTACATTATATTATAAAATAATATAACACTATTTACAATCAACGACTCGGCTTATCAGGCGGTAATAACAATATCCCATATCATCCCACGGTTCACAACTGATCAAATAAGCATTCACATGCATTGACAATGCTAATAAGCATCTCAGTAATTCACACATATACAATCATGCAAATAAGCATGGCCATTCATATTCATGCTCAAGCAAGATGCTAGCAAGCACGTTCTTGGCATGCATGGACAAATAGTGATTCTAACAAGCTTTCCTTGAAACAGTTAATAGTGCTAATAAGCATCTCTTGGCATACAACCACACATAGCAGTGCTAATAAGCATTTCCGACATTCAAAAGCAGCAATGATGCTTATAAACAATCCTAATAAGCACATCTTTAACATACATACAGCAATCAAAGGCTAGGCCCTATCAGAATAACTAATGCTTTCTATTTAAGTAAACAAATAAAGCATATATTGTCCATTTAAGCAAGTACACACATAACTATATTAATAGTTACCCAACCCCGAGTCGAGCTTGTCTTTAGCAGTGAGTGTACATGCCCAGTCCATCTTCAGGAACCCTTAAACCTTGGCAGCTCTGATACCAAGTTGTAACGCCTTGCTAATTAGGGTATGTCACCAAGTGTGTTTAAAATTAGTGTTGGACTTGTGAAATGAGTCATTTGGACCAAAACATGCGATTAACCACTAATGGTTCAGGTATTGGTCAAGACATAAATATTTTCATTAACAAAGCTTTAGTCTATACATGGAATCCCAAAATACAAGTTTAAAAAAAAAGTTGATTACAACCAAAAGGTCACAAAATAAGTCGACCTAGGCAGCAAAACTGGGTCCAACCCTAGCTTCCTTGTAATTTCTTGGCCATGGCGGTCGAGCGGGCTGCATATGTACACGTCACTACTATCGCTCTCCAACTCTTGGCTGGCTAAGTTCTCTTTACCCTTACTTGCACCACAGAGCACTCGTGAGCCAAAATACTCGGCAAGAAAACATATCAAACAAATCACGGAGTAAAAACAACAGACTTAGCAGTAATAACTGGAACTAAGCATAAACACTACACTATTCAGCAATCATAGGGTTACACAAGTGCGTGTTGCACTCCTTCTTATTCATATGGCATCTGAGCCAGTCAAGTGCATAAGGCACTCCCACGGTGGCCTAGCCATAACGGCTCGCGTTCGCACATCACGCCGACCACAACTTATAAGCCGAGCCCTATAGTCCCTCGACTTATAAGCTGAGCCTTACAGACCCTCGACTTATAAGCCGAGCCTTACAAACCCTCGACTTATAAGCCGAGCCCTCTTTTCTACCAGACTTACCCTTGACTAGTAGGTCAAGCTTGAACAAATGCAACAATCAAATTGTTGGTTAATAAATCGAGCTTCCTTGCTAGAACAAACATCCACACCATACAATCATCATACATGAAGATACAATGCCTTACTGAATACTAAGATGATATGCAAAAACATGATTATAATCATGCACATTAGCTGGGCCCAAGCCCTATTCGTATTTACATTTAACAAATGAGCCAAGCCCTAATCATATTACATTAACAGCTCAGCCGAGACCTAATCATACATTCCACGTATATGGTGCAGTTTTCTTACCTCAGGTCCTAGTGCTTTTGTTAATAAGAACGACCCTCGAGCACAATCCCTTTCTGAGCCCTAGCGAACACCTAATAACAATCCTGAAACAATACTTCGATGAGTTTAGATTCCAAAACCCACTCCCTGGACCAATCCCACGCTCTTGAGACCTCTAATTCCACCAAACGGGGTGGTGAAATCGTCTGTCGAGCCCCTGAGCAAAAACCCTAAAAAGTACCCAAAAATCAAGTTTAGAAAGCAGAGTAGCGCTACAACGCTACCTATTGGGTGCTACAATGCTAGATTCAAAGACTCTAGCCCCAAATTCGCAGCCTAGCGCTGTAGCGCTCCTAACCTAGCGCTGAAACTAGAACTTCAAAATTTTGGGTTCTTCTCTTCGAATTTCCCCAAGCCAAAGCTCCAAAAATCCATCCCTCAAGACTTCCACACCCAGAACTAACCATAGAAACCATTCTACTCATTAAAAGCAACAAAACCTAACCAAGTTTTTTCCTAAAATCTCCAACAAATCCCCAAAATCCATACTCAAGCTCTCAAGCCCAAAACCCCATAAAAACAAAGTAAGAACTCAGAAATTCAGAAATTTGAAGCTCAAAATCGTTACCTTGATGGCTGCCCAATGATTCCCAAGTTGATCCTACACTCCAAGCTTTAATTTCGAAGCATTTTCCCTAAAAAACTTCAATTTCCCTCAAGCTCCAAATAAGGTAGAAGAGAGAAATGGGAGAGAGAGTTTGGGAGAGTTTTGCATGCTTCCTTTTTGTTTCTTTTCCTTCTAATCTTCAGCTTCCTACTTTGGCTAAGTATAGACAAAGCCCATAAAAGACTTAAATGCCCTTAAGTCCTAAGCTTGCCCTGGCCCATTGGGGCAGAATAGTCATTTGCCACCATTTCTCAACATTTCCTTAAATAAATCTCAGCTATCGTCAATAAATACCAAATAAACATCCACTACCAAACAATCAATCCCAGGTAATGTACTAATTTACCAAAATATTCCTAGGCTCACCCCGAGCCAGGTATTTATTCTCATTGTGACCTTTTTTCGCTAATAGCTCACTAGGATCGCCTCATGCCGAATAATCCAAATACATCCACATAATAATGTGGTCTCACACTTATATCACATATATATTCAAATATAACCATAACGAGTCAAGATTACGAAAATTCCCTTCTAATAAGAAACGAGCCCACATGCATATTTAATACCCCTAAGCATGCATAACTAGTCATATTATAATATAACTCACACAATTAAGTAATGATATACATATATATCACATATACGCATAAATAAAAATTAATTCACAGTTAATCATATAAAACGCGTAATTTGCCAATTTTCCCCCGTAATCAAGGCCTTAAGCCTTATTGGGAAATTTTGGATGTTAAAGTTTCTGTCACGAATTTTAGCATTTCTTTGAAACATTTTTGGGAAGTTAGAAATAGGTCCATGCAATACCTATAAGGTCTCACTGATATCGGCCCAGCGCCCTTGCGTAGTGTGATAGTATGCTCTATAGCTCGTGTACGAGGCAGCCCGGGAGGCATATGAAACACTAAACGAATTAGTAGTTGTTATCCCCAAAAATTTGAAAATGATGACGTGGCGATAGAAATGACAAGTGGCAAGGAATAGTTGGGTGATCTGGCTTAGTAGCAGCCCAGTACATCAATGAAGAGTTTTGACTGCATGAGAGGTGTCACGTCCAAGCCAAGTGACTGGTCGGACTTTGGTCCGAGGAGTAGTCCAAAGGAGTGGTCGGACTTTGGTTCGAGGAGCAATCCAAACGCATGGTCGGACTTTGGTCCGAGGAGAGCCCAAGGGTGTGGTCGGACTTTGGTCCGAGGAGAGCCTAAGGGTGTGGTCGGACTTTGGTCCGAGGAGAGCCCAAGGTGTGGTCGGACTTTGGTCCGAGGAGAGCCCAAGGGTGTGGTCGGACTTTGGTCCGAGGAGAGCCCAAGGTGTGGTCAGACTTTGGTCCGAGGAGCAATCCAAGGTGTGGTCGGACTTTGGTCCGAGGAGCAGTCCAAGGTGTGGTCGGACTTTGGTCCGAGGAGCAGTCCAAGGAGTGTGGTCGGACTTTGGTCTGAGGAGCAGTCTAAGGGCGTGGTCGGACGCATGTCCGAGGAGAGACAAAGGTTTGGTCCTTATGCATATGTCCAACCAGCACTTGTATGTATCCAACATGCATGTGTTCGACCAGAAGACGATATTCATCAACCAAATAGTCCAGACTGCGTCAAATTCCCAGAAACGGCTTTAGCAAGAATTAGTCTGGGCATACGCGGGAATCTCTCATTCTTCGCTCAAATTGAGGATTCTGTTGTATTTTGAATATTTCTTGTAATTTAAATATAATACGAATAATAAAATATCCCGATCCTAGGGGGATATCAGTTTCTGATCCCAAGCCTATAAATAGAGGGTTGATGGGATCAGAAAAGGACTTTTGGCAATTTGAATTTTTGGTCTGAGTTTTCTAGAGAGAGAAAGTGCGTTTTCTTGAGAGAGAACTCTTTTGTATTATGAGAATTTACACTGAAGAAACTCAGTTGACCAAGGTTCATCTGATCTTGAGTGTAGATAAATTAATCAAATCTCTAAGTGGATTAGGCTATTACCAACTGATTGAGGCTGAACCACTATAAAAATTGCGTGTGTTCTTTATTTTCTTTATGAAACCGTCTGTGTCATTTGAATTCTCTTGAAGGTTTGTCATTTTTGACGTTCTCACGTCGTTGGCTAAAAATGCAGTCAACATTTTGGTGCTTTCATTGAGAGCCTGAAGAGAAGAACAGACGGTCCCTGAAGCAATATGGCGCCTAAGAACACCAATGCAGCCTCCAAGAAGACGAGCTCCTTTAAAGAGCATGCTAGATCAGAGGGTCCTAGCGTTCAAGATCGTGAAACTTAGCCCAGAGTCGTGCTTGAGGAAGTAGCACCAGAAGTTGAAGAGCTCCAGGAAGCCATGAGCGCCTTCCAGGAGGAGATGGCTCAGTTCAATGCCAGGCAGGAGGCGTTCACTGAGGAAATGACTAGGCAGAATGCCGCATTCGAGCAGCAGAAACGGGAGATGGACGCTAGGAGTGAGGAGATCCGTCGACAGCAGGAGGAGGCCGGCAGGCGACATCGCGAAGCTGCACTTGCTCTGGAGGCAGCTACGCAGCTGACCCGAGCCAATGCCCAGGTTGCACCTGGGGTGGCAGCCACCACAGAGGCAAGGACCACAGAAGCTGGTCGTAAGAAAGCTGATAGACCAGGCAGAGGTGGTAGTAACCCATCTGGTCATGAGGAGGATGGAGTCCGATCGCGCACTGCCTCAACTCAAAGGGGGAACTCCAAAACCCCCTCAAGGAGCCACCGATCAGAGACTTCCAGGTCAGGGAGTCACAAGTCAGGCAACAAGAAAACACCTCCTGAGCAGGAGCACAATAAAGCTCCTCGTGGCAATGAGACTTCCCACTTCAAAGATGGGCATGGGCGTGATGAAGCTGACAGTCATCACACTAACCATTCTAAGGAGAAGAATAATAATAACCATCGAGGAGGGGAGGATCAACCAGCCCAGACAGGAAGACCACCACAACATCCCAACCAGCACGGTGGCTAGGAACACGTTCCACCCAGCAAACCATCCGAGAAGACTCGGAGTACGGTGTTCGATCGGTTGGGAAAGCACACTGCTCAGAAGGACCTGAGGGACGTCATTGATGATAGAAGGAGGACCGTCTCGGTCGAAGGGCAAGAGCCAATCCGTCCTACCAGTCGAGTAGAAATACTCGATGATAGTTTGCCGGATAGGAGTACCCGACTAGGCAGTCCCGAAAGTGAGTCCCCAGCAGTGGCCCCAGGCATCCAAGCCCAGCTTGATGCTTTGACAGCAGCAGTCCAGAGTCTGTCAAAATGACCAGCGATTGATCCAGTGGACCACAGGAGTGGTAGCCCTTTCTATGCTCAGATTAGAGCAGCTCAACCACCAGCAAAATATAAAGCACCGATATTGCCAGTTTATACAGAAAAGGCAGACCTGATTAGACATGTTGGGAAGTTCGAAGATCAGATGGAGCTGCTCGGAGTGAGTGATGACTATCACTGCAGAGTCTTCCCCACCGACACTGCCCAAGAGTGGTATTGGAAGTTCAAGCCTAACTCCATCACTTCTTGGGAGAGTTTTAGAAAAGAGTTTTGTAGGCAGTTTAGTGTTGCTCGAACCCCTCCTGTTTATGCCAATCAATTGGCAGATATAAAACAAGGGAAATATGAGTCTCACAAGAACTACATACAAAGGTTCATGAGAGAAGCTAGCCGAGCTAATGCGGTTGGAGATGAAGGGAAGATGGTGGCAATTTCTTCCGGCATTATCTACCGAAGTCCCTTGTGGGACAGCATCCATCGCCATCCAATTTCAACTTTACAACAGTTTTTAGACCGGGCAGACAAATGCATGAAGTTGGATGATGCAATTGAGAAGGGAGAGAATGGGTTGAACAAACCAAGTGGATTGAGTGATCCCCCAAAAAATGGCAGACATGATCAAGGTGGTGGTAAGAAACGTGGGAATAACGGGTCTGACCGCCACAATGAGAAGAAGGCTAAGTCGGGACCAAACGACAAGCTAACTAAGTATGAACCTCGATTCACCAACTACACCACTCTGTCGGCGAGCCGAGCAGAGATCTATTTGGCCAGTCATTAAGAGGTCCTTTACCGGAAACCCCCACCAATCAAGAAGGAGATGAGTAAGAGAGATATGAACAAGTTATGTTGCTTCCATGGAGATTATGGTCACGACACGAATGAGTGTAATCATTTCAAGGATGAGATAGAGTTTCTCCTCCGGTCGGGGATGCTAAAAATGTATCGAGCAGAAAAGATCCAAGGAGAGGGGAGCAACAACAATCTTGGGTTCAAGCGGCAACGATCCCCACCTTTGCAACCTGAACCTGTGGACTTCACACTAGATACTATATGTGGAGGACCACATCTTTTTGGAGGTAGCACAAGGCGAGGGAGAGGTATGCTCGCACCCTTTGTCACAAATTGGATGCGGCATCCACCTCCGAAGTTATGACAGTGGAGGAGCGACCACCGAAGAACCCAAGATATGAAAGTGAGTCCCTCACTTTCACTGAAGAAGATGCCCGACATGTGAGGTATCCTCACAATGACCCTCTTGTTGTGACAGTCCAAATTGCTAATATGAAAGTGAAGAGATGTCTGGTTGATACAGGGAGCTCTGTGAACATTATTTATAAGTCATCCTTTGAGAAGATGAAGCTATCAGTCAATGACTTGAAGCCGTGCTCTCAAGTCATTTATGGGTTTACTGGAGAAGGATTGTCACCAGCTGGGACAATCAAGTTGCCAGTCATGACAGGGGAAGCTCCCACGCATGAAACCGTAATGACCGAGTTTTTGATTGTTGATTGCCCGTCCGCCTACAATGTGGTTATTGGTCGACCACTGCTCACAAACTTACATGCGGTAGTTTCAATCTGGCACCTTTCTATGAAGTTCCCGACCAGTGCTGGCATAGGCTGTGTCCAAGGAGACTAGAAGGAGGCTAGGGAGTGCTATAATGCCTCGATAGCTAAGGCAAAGAAGGGGGCCAAGGAGAGCAACATGATTGTATGTGTTGAGAAAGAGGAGGTGGACAAGATGGATGTCGACCAGAGTCTTGCAGTTGTAACCGATGAAGAGGTGTTAGAGGAGTTTGGCCAAGAGAGCACTCTTGGTTTAAAAGAGCAGAAGACCCCATCCGGTGATGAAGTCACCAAATAGGGCGTTGCCCAAAGCGAGGGAAGGGACTTTGATCCTCGCTTTGGGGATTATGAAAGTGATGTGGGACCGTCCGAGGAGTTAGAGGAGGTCCTTATAGATGAGAATGACCCAACAAGAGGGGTCAAAATTGGAAAAAAGTTGAAAGCAGAGGTGAGAGCACAGCTGATAGAATTCTTGCGAAGGAATCAAGATGTCTTCGCCTGGTCTCACAAGGATATGGTGGGTATCTCACCAACTGTGATCAGCCACGTGCTCAACGTGGATGAAAGCTATCCAGCTGTGCAGCAGAAGAGGAGATTGCGTGACAAGGATCGAGCAAAAGCTCTTAAGGAGGAAGTAGAGCGGTTAAAGGAAAATGGGTTTATCAGGGAAGCATACTACCCTGCCTGGGTTTCAAACCCAGTGTTGGTGCCTAAACCCAATGGAAAGTGGAGGACTTGTGTAGATTTTACTGATCTGAACAAAGCATGCCCAAAGGATTGCTTTCCTTTACCAAGAATAGACCAGTTGGTAGATGCAACCTCTGGTCATGAGACATTGTCCTTCATGGATGCATATTCAGGGTACAACCAGATCAGCATGCATCCTCCTGATGAAGAGCATACCATCTTCCAAACAGATATAGGACTATACTGCTATAGGGTCATGCCCTTCAGACTGAAGAATGCAGGGGCTACCTATCAGCATCTGGTGAACGGTATGTTTCGTGACTTAATCAGCAAGAGCATGGAGGTGTACGTAGACGATATGCTGGTGAAGTCAAAGGAAGCTGAAGGGCACGTGCGAGACTTAGAGGAGTGCTTCGCAATACTGAGAAGGTACAACATGAAGTTAAACCCCCTCAAGTGCTCATTTGGAGTGGGTTCTGGAAAATTTCTTGGGTTTATTGTGAACTCCCGAGGAATAGAGGCAAACCCAAAAAAGATAAATGCTCTCATAAAAATGAAGTCTCCAGCTAGAATAAAGGATGTACAAAGCTTGACTGGGTAGATTGCAGCTCTAACCAGGTTCGTTTCGAAATCAACGAACAAGTGCGTCCCATTTTTTAACCTGCTTAGAGGAAGCAAGAAGTTTGAGTGGACCGCAGAATGTGAGCAAGCTTTCCAGGCCATAAAGGAGCATTTGGCCCAACCTCCTGTCCTTTCTAAGCCAGTTGATGAAGAGGACATGTTTCTGTACCTAGCAGTCACGGAGCATGCTGTTAGTGCTGCCTTAGTACGAGAGGAGGATAGAGTGCAGCACCTGGTGTATTATGTTAGCAAACAATTGATAGGAGCAGAGTCCCGGTATCCCGTGATCGAGAAGTTGGCTTACTGCTTGGTACTTGCATCACGAAAATTGCGGCCATACTTCCAAGCACACCCCATTAAGGTCCTTACTAACCAGCCTTTACGCCAAGTCTTACAGAAGTCGGAGTCGTCTGGTCGGCTACTTAAATGGGCAGTTGAGTTAGGCCAATTCGAAATCAAGTACCAGCCGAGGACTGCTATTAAGGGTCAAGCTTTGGCAGATTTCATCGCTGAATGTAGCGGAATCGCTGAAGTTCCCGACCAGCAAGAGAGTGTTACTGTGAAGAAAGAAGAACTTCCTACTTGGCAAATTTTTGTTGATGGGTCGTCGAATGAGCATCATTCAGGAGCTGGAATTATATTGGTCACACCAGAGAAGCACCGAATTCATTGTGCACTGAGATTCAGATTCAATGCTTCTAACAATGAGGCGGAGTATGAAGCCCTCCTCGCAGGCTTGCGACTGGCTAGAGATGTACGTGCTCGGTCGGTGGAAGTAAATAGCGATTCCCAATTGGTGGTCTACCAAGTCTTGGGGGAGTACCGGGCAAGGGGCCTACACATGGTGGCATACTTAAACAAGACTAAAGATCTGATAGCACAGTTCGAGGAGTATACCATCAAACTAGTACCATGAGAGCAAAACTCTAATGCAAATGCTCTAGCAAACCTAGCTAGTGCAAAAGACGCCGAAACTCTGAATATAGTACCGGTAGAATACTTGGCGGAGCCGAGCATTGATGAACAAGAGTCCATGCCGATCACGATAGTTGACACCTGGATGACTCCCATCATCACTTATCTTGAGCAAGGGACCCTCCCGGATGAACGTAATGAAGCAAGGAAGATTATGAGGCAAGCTGCTAGGTACACCATGATGGATGGGGTGTTGTATAGAAGAGGGTATTCCTTACCTCTACTCAGGTGCGTAGCACCCGACCAGTCAAAGAATTTATTAGCTGAAGTGCATGAAGGGTTCTGTGGAGATCATGCTGGGGGCAGAGTCTATCTAAAAAGATCTTGCGGCAAGGATTTTTCTGGCCTACCATGAGCGAGGACTCTATGGAATATGTGAAGAGGTGTGACAAATGCCAAAGATTTTCTAAAGTGCCCAGAGCGCCCCCAAATGTCTTGAAGCAAATGCAAAGTCCATGGCCTTTTGCAGTGTGGGGTATTGATCTGATCGGGAAATTGCCCAAGGGGAAAGGAGGAGTGCAGTTTGCAGTGGTTGCAGTAGATTATTTCACTAAGTGGACTGAGGCCGAACCATTAGCCACGATCACATCGAAGAAAGTGTTGGACTTTGTGGTTAAGAACATAATATGTCGCTATGGTCTTCCCAAGAAGATAGTGTCTGACAACGGCACCCAATTTGACAGCGACATATTTACCAATTTTTGCACTCGGCATGGCATCACAAAATTTTTCTCCTCGGTAGCCCATCCACAAGCCAATGGGCAGGTTGAAGCGGTAAACAAGACACTGAAGGATACTCTAAAAAAGCACCTGGAGCGAGCTAAGGGTGCTTGGGCGGAAGAATTACCAGGAGTCCTTTGGTCATACAGGACTACTGCTCGGACAGCAACTGGATATACCCCATTTTCTTTGGCATATGGGTATGAAGCCATGATACCTGTGGAGATAGACCCTCCATTTCATAGAAGGACCATGTACAACCAAGAGGAGAATCATCAATTGTTGGCAGAATCCTTGGACTTCCTCGAGGAGAGAAGAGAGGAGGCAAACCTGAGAGTTGCTGTTCACTAGCAAAAAGTGGCGCGCTACTTCAATTCCAAAGTCAGAGATCGAAAATTCCAGGTCGGAGATTTGGTCTTCAGAAAGGTGTTTGTCAGAGACCCAGCAGCTGGTGTGCTAGGACCAAACTGGGAAGGACCATATCAAATTGAGCAAGTCTTGCCACCCGACACCTACAAGTTGGCTCGGTTAAATGGAGAGCTAATCAGGAATTACTGGAATGGCGAGCACTTGAGGAAATATTATCAATTAATACTGCTTACAGAGTAGTAGCTTTGTATCAAGTGCTTAACTTGTTATTTAAGTTTTTTGTTTGTGAACTGGCTATTTGCTAACCAGTCATGTTATTTTGAACAATGTTATTTTGTTTGAAACTCGTTATTAGACACGTTTTGTCATTTATTATTATGAGTAATAAAAGAGATCACGCGTAGCGTGGTCGAATCTTGCTACAAATTTTGCATATGTGTTGATTATTCTTGCTTGGCAGTGTTCAACTGTCATTATGATTTAAACAAAACAGGTCTTCTAAAACTAAATATACGTATATACCGGACAGTGTTCAACTGGTCGGTATCAAGAGATGAATGACCAACATTTAAATAATTGCATGTTTTTGTAGTGGTTAACTGCTGAAATATGTATGTATATTCTATGTGTTTCACGAGTAGTGATTGCTCGGACAAATTCGGTCAAGTAGCAAGTGATCAAGGATTTTTCAACACTCAATCACTTGGGGGGCACACAGAGTATACTGGTGTGCAATTCAACACAGGCAATAAGAGCACGAGCAAAGATATCTGTTCTTGGGCTGACTTGTAAATTTGAAAGTCTAAAAAGGCCATTAAGCTAACTTGTTTGACAAAGCTTAAGTAACTTGGAATTTTTAAAATTTTAAGTTAGAAACAGATATTCGTGTGATAATAAAAGTTATGCTCATAAAATGTTAGAGCAATAAGAGCATGAGGAAGTATATTTAGTATGGACTTATGAAATGTCTAGAATTTCTAAGTTAGAAAACTAAATACTCATGTGAAAGTTCAAGGCATATAGAAACTTTACTATTCACAATAAACTTGTAATGTCTTAAATGTAAAAATGACTTAAAAGTTTCAAGCAAGCCAAAAGAGAAAAGTAAAGTGCAAGTGCCAAATAGCTCAATCATACGAGCAAAAGTATAAAAAATAAAACAAACTATGATAAAAACTGGTAGGACTACAACTGGTCGTGCAGGAGCTCTCTGGTAGGATGAGGAGTCACTGGTGTGCTGCTTTGGTAGGCTGATCAACTCCCTCCTCGGCTTCAGCTGCTCCTCTCGCTCAGAATGATAGTGTAGAGGAGGCAGGTGCAGGACCAGTAGGATTAGCAGCTTCCTCAGCAGCCCTGGCCTCACATCTGGCGAGCTCCTCTGCCTGGATCTCATTGGTCAGAAAGTCGAGCTTGAGGGGTTTATTTAGCTTCCACACCTGGTAGAAGCAATTGAAGCAGGTCTCCTCGTAGCAGGTTAGATCAGCCTCCTTCTCTTGCTTCAGCTCTTCATTCTCGCTAATCAGTCCCTCGTTCTCACGAGCTAAGCCCTCATTCTCACGAGTCAGTCCATCTAGCCGATTAGTCAAGGATTTGTTGGCTTGGGTTAGCTAATTATTCCCATCAGCCAACCCCTTGAGAGACTCCTTTTGCTCAGTCACAGTCTTCTCCGCCTGCTCCAGCTTGGACTGAAGAGCGTCCGTTTTTGCTCGAGCCTCCATGAGTTGATCATTTAGGACCTTGATCAACTCCTTGTAATCGACCGATCACTGCTGGGCGTGACAGAAGGTCATAAGCGTCTGCATGAAAAACAAAAAGTTACTACAAAGCATTAACGTAAGTAACAATCTATCTTGTGGTAGAGTACTTACATTTGTCAGCTGAGAAATCCCTCTATCTAGGACAACATCAACACTGAGTCGAGGAAAAGACTCAAAGTCTTGAATCGTTGATGTATCATGGAGGGTCTGATCAGATGCCCCCCTGAGTTTGGTGTCAGCAGTTCGGAGTGCCTCGCTCGGGCCAGGCGGGCCTGGGGGAGTTAGGCTAGCTGATGGGGGAAGTGACGAAGGGGTCAACTGCGGGATCGTGACTGACCCCTCAGGTTGTCTCCCCTGGCTTGGTGGTACTGCCCTCAGGACCTTCCTCGGGGGAGTTAGACCACTTCCTTCGCCAGACTTCCTTTTTGGAGCAGGAGGAACAATGCAATGTCTGAACATCTCCGAGTTTGCAAAAGAGGAAAACATGAGATTCGTTAGAAAAAATACATATATATAATAAAATGTAGATAAGTATATTACTACTACAATTTTATTAGTCTCGAATCACCAAGTTATTAAATATATTCCTATGACTACTAGACCTGAGTTAAGAATCTGATCAATGAAGTCATCCTCGTCATCCAAAGATGAGTTAAGTTCTCTCTCAATTTGGATGGCTTTTCCTTTCCTGGACCGAGCAGGAATAGCAGATCTGTGCTGAGGCTCAGGCTGAGGCTGAGGCTCCCTAATAACAAGGTCGCTAAGTCTATGAGAAAGCGGAGAGGGCCCAGGAGAAAACTGGTCAGTCACTACCTCCGTGCCCGCATTGGACTGATCAATCGTGTTGTTCTCCCCAGTGGTACTTTCCACTGCCATATTTTGGTCACACGGTATTAGGCCCACCATCTGAAGGTAGTCTACAGTGACCAATCTTTTCACGTCTTTCTCCTCGGTACTCATGCTAGCCAACGCCTCCGCTCGATTGAACATTCCTTCAGTAGGCAAGGGTCGCTGGAACGGACCCGCATGTGTAAAGGCCAAGTTATTGGCCTTGATCTCTGATGTGAGGAAATATTCCCTGTAATATTTCCCGGGGTTCGACTTGTGTGCGATACCGCTAAGGTACGTAATCCCCTTTTGCCTGTGATAAAGGTGAAAGAAGCTCGTGTTCCTGTGGGTGGGGTTAGTCCTGAAGTCAAACAAATAGTGTACCTCATGAGTGGTGGGCTCGTCCCAACCTTGTAGAAAGTAAAGAATGTACAACGCGGACAATGCTTGGAACCCATTCGGTACGATCTGGAATGGGGAGACATTGAAATAATCTGTTATAGACCGGAAATAGGGATGTAGTGGAAGTGTTGCTCCTGCGTGGATATGATGCCTGAACCAGGCGCAGTATACTCCACCGGGCCTGTTGGCTCTCTGATGAGGGCCCGGGCATATCACGTTCACCCCACTCAAACCCAAAGCCTCGATGTGTTTATGGAACAACCCAGGATTAAGTTTTGAAGGCTGGGCAGTAAACTAGGAAGGTTTTTCTTCTCTCCCCTTCCGTGGCTTTTGAATGGCCAAGTTCTGGATCACGGTGGCAAACTTCTGAGAGGCTGATCCTGAAGGAGTTGCAGTGCGGGCGTCACTGCGCTCCACCACCTTCTACACCGCTCTACGGGCAACTTGTGGAACTTGGTCCTGGGGAAGTCTATTAGATTTCTTCACCCTCATCGTCGACTGTGAAGCTTGTTGAAGAAACGGTTCCTTGTGGAGGAAATACAGGGCTGAGCAGGGAAGGATCTGCTTGAAGCAACGAAGGCGATCCTCGGGAGTACGACTGGTGGAAGATTTTGATGAGGAATCGCTGTTTTGGGGAGTCAATTGACTGCGGGATAGATGTATCGGAGTCCGTATGGCTGTCACCTCCCCTATAATCAGAGCGATTCATCTACAAAAATAAATAAAAAATGGGGAGGTGAGTAACCATACAGATAAAATTCAACAAGAACAAAATTTATTTTTACACTTGGAAAATTTTATCTAAGTGGAAAAAGTATAACATGCATGGAAAAAAGATTTTTAGTGCTTATAGGTGCCTAAGAAATGTTTAAAAAATATAGCATGAAGAATGCCATGATTGGTCTTAAAATTGTGCCTAGTGAGCTTATGCATCTGACGAGGCGCGTGCAAGGGCTAGGCATGTGTGTCCGGTCGGACACCAAATGCCCGAAGAGGAGTGTGCCCCAGCCGCATGCATCCAGACATGAACTTGGGCTAAGGGCGTGTCCGAGGAGAGGCTTGGCCAGCATGTGCAAAGAGTCATGAGGTATCCGATCGGATACCATGTGACCGAGGAGGAGACGTGCGAGTTTGGTCCGAGCGAACCAAGCTTGGCGTGGTGCTATCCGTCTGCATCCGAGCCGAGTGCACCCAAAGGGTTAACATCAACAGCCCAAGGACTTCGATCGGACATCAAGGGTCCGAGGAGATGGATTCCACACGATTCGAAGAGTGCCTATGAAGTCCGAGGAGTGCACATGTGGTCCGATCGGACCACATGTTTGCCCAGAAAAATAGTGGCCGATCGGCCATGTCCCTAAATTTACCCATTTTTCATACCCAAAATCTCACCAAAAGTTCCACTATTTTCCTTGAGCCAAAAACAAGACCCAATTTGAAAGAGCAATGTTCTATATTCACTAACATAAACATGTTTCTTCATCCAAACATACAAACACAAGATCAAAATAGGGAATTTGAAAAGTTTTTCATGTTCTTGAAACCCCCTATGCTATCAAAAACCCCAAAACCCATAATCATGGTTTATACCAAATTGACCTATTTTTCTTGAAATTCCTATGAAATTGAGAGTAATGTGGGGTTACCCATAATACAAACATCCTCAAAACAGCCACCCAACACATTATACAAGCATTCTTATGAGATTCATGAACAAATTCAAGAAAAAAGCTCTCAATGGGGTTTCGGCCACAACATGGTTTTTTCATGAAATTTTTTGAAAAAATAATAACAATGTAAAGGCATGGAGAAGAAGACTTACTCAACTTTGGAGTACCTTTGACTTGCTTGGAGATTTCTTGAAGAAATGGAGAGCTTCCCTTGAAGTCCCTTGAAGATTCGGCCAAAGGAAGGAGAAGACAAGGGGTTTCGGCCAAGAGAGAAGAAAGAAAGAGAATGGTTTTTAAAATGTGATTTTCTTGTGTAAAGAAGAATGTGTAAGTGTAGGGGTTATTTAAAGGAAAAAAAGTGGGAGTTATCACTTATTTTTGAACCCTTGGTATTCCTGGGCTATTTTTTCTCTCCACGATCATGGACAGTTATTTGCAGTGATCGTGGTCTGTAAGTTGTGGTCTGCTGCATGGCGGGAAGATGAACAGTTATTTTTTATAATGTCGTCAACTGTGAAGGAAAAAAGTTTATTATGTGAAGTATCATATAATAAACTTGGGGGGCGAATGTTATCCCCAAAAATTTGAAAATGATGACGTGGCGATAGAAATGACAAGTGGCAAGGAATAGTTGGGTGATCTGGCTTAGCAGCAGCCCAGTACATCAATGAAGAGTTTTGACTGCATGAGAGGTGTCACGTCCAAGCCAAGTGACTGGTCAGACTTTGGTCTGAGGAGTAGTCCAAAGGACTAGTCGGACTTTGGTCCGAGGAGCAGTCCAAACGCATGGTCGGACTTTGGTCCGAGGAGAGCCCAAGGGTGTGGTCGGACTTTGGTCCGAGGAGAGCCCAAGGGGTGGTCGGACTTTGGTCCGAGGAGAGCCCAAGGGTGTGGTCGGACTTTGGTCTGAGGAGAGCCCAAGGTGTGGTCGGACTTTTGTCCGAGGAGCAGTCCAAGGTGTGGTCGGACTTTGGTCCGAGGAGCAGTCCAAGGATTGTGGTCGGACTTTGGTCTGAGGAGTAGTCTAAGGGCGTGGTCGGACGCATGTCTGAGGAGAGACAAAGGTCTGGTCCTTATGCATATGTCTAACCAGCACTTGTATGTATCCAACATGCATGTGTTCGACCAGAAGACGATATTCATCAACCAAATAGTCCAGACTGCGTCAAATTCCCAGAAACGGCTTCAGCAAGAATCGGTGTGGGCATACGCGGGAATCTCTCATTCTTCGCTCAAATTGAGGATTCGGTTGTATTTTGAATATTTCTTGTAATTTTAATATAATACGAATAATAAAATATCCCGATCCTAGGGGGATATCAGTTTCTGATCCCAAGCCTATAAATAAAGGGTTGATGGGATCAGAAAAGGACTTTTGGCAATTTGAATTTTTGGTCTGAGTTTTCTAGAGAGAGAAAGTGCGTTTTCTTGAGAGAGAACTCTTTTGTATTATGAGAATTTACACTGAAGAAACTCAGTTGACTAGGTTCATTCGATCTTGAGTGTTGATAAATCAATCAAATCTCTAAGTGGATTAGGCTATTACCAACTGATTGGGGCTGAACCGCTATAAAAATTGTGTGTGTTCTTTATTTTCTTTATTAAACTGTCTGTGTTGTTTGAATTCTCTTGAAGGTTTGTCGTTTTTGACGTTCTCACGTCGTTGGCTAAAAACGCAGTCAACAGTAGTGATATAGACAAACCCACGACATTGTTTTCCTCGGTCAATGCCCTTAGCTGAACCCAAAAACCTCGACCTTCATATTGCACCGTATGCATAAGAGCTTTTAAAGATATTTGGGATTTGCAAAGGCTGGGGTCACCTTGCAAAGTTACCCAAGTACCACCCATCTCAAATTTCATCACCAAGGTCTTCCAATTAACTTGCATGTTGCCGAGAGTCTCCAGCCAATTAATGCCCAAAATAACATTTGCTCCACCCAATTCCAAGGACAAAAAATCAGTGACCACCCGTAGTTCTCCCAAATCTAATTCCACTTGACTGCAAATACCTTCGGTACAAACCTTCCCAACTATGCCCAATAGAACACCATAACAAGAGGTTGTCGCAATTGGTATCTTTGTTGCTAACACAATGTTTGTGGAAATAAAGTTATTATAACGTCCTGCGTTTTAGGTACCTTTAGCGACTCGGGTCGAGATTGTTTTCCTCGAGTTAAGAATATTATTTTAAATAATATAATATTTGTTTGGAATTTATTTCCATGAGTTATTTCTAGCCAAATTATGAATTTTGTGATTAAAAGTCAAGATAAGACTTTCGGTCTTGGACCGACACAAAAACCCTAATCGGGTAAAAATCTCAGAAAATAAATTGAAAAATTATGGCAAATATATTTTGGGTATAAAATACATTCATAAAAATTAAATTTTGGTCAAAAATAATAAACCTAAGAGAAAATGGAGATTTTACGACATTTTGTGTTAAATGCTTAATTTTACCGAATTCGAGAATTTTATTCCATGAATGGACCTTATGTTAAATTTTCTTGTGTGACTAATTAAATTAAATGTGAGAGACATTTAATTTAATTATTATGTGTTAAGTTTTTTTTTTTAAAAAAAAAGATAATTACTTTATTATGAGTGAAAAAGGTTATAGAAAGTCAATTTGGATTTTTCTTCTTAGGAAATATTTATTAACCATTATAAATATATATATAACATAAAGGTGGCCGGCCATGTGCGAGAAAATATTGGGTAGACCAAATTATTTTAGTTATAATCCCCATTTTAAATTTAGGGTTAATAGGCATCAAGTGGATTGATATCGCCCAATAACTCCTAAGCAGTCGCAGTAATAATCGGGCTATGTCGTATCCACAAAGATGTAAAATACAAGTAAAAAGAAAGATTAGTAAATTAAAAATAATAAACTTTGAAATAATATAACTTTGAAAAAGAATATATTTTTTTAAAATTAAATAAACAAAATCGAGGAATTAGAATCAGAAAGAAAATATGGAAGGCATAAGTTTCATTCATACAAACATATATATATTTTAAGAAAATTGATTCATTCTACTCAACTATAATTCTACACCATTAATTATAGTTGGAAAATATATATAATAAATCTCACCTTAAAATATGTTCTTTAATTAAATTATACTTGTTATCCAAAAAGCAGGTATGGATGACGTGGAAAATGTTTTCAACACGTGGCTGACACCTGGCAAAGGTTCTGTTCGACCATCGATCAAGGATGTTCCCCTGACACGTCATTTGAGTTTTATATACGATCAGACTGCTCGTATAATCCGTATCTTTATGAATAATCTTGTAAAATTATAGTCATATTTGAGATTATTTCCATTTATACCTGATTATCCGATTAGTTAGGGGAAAATATCTTTAACTAATTCGTGTAACCCTCCTTTGAGCCTATAAATAGAGAGAAATAGCTCAAGGGAAAGACTTTTGGCTGATTTTTGTTTATGCTTTAGAAGAGAATTTTGGCTATTATCTTTGTGTGGTATTACTCATCCCTCTAAGGCTTGTGAAACTCGAAGAACCCTAGTTCTTTGATCACTCCTTTGAGAATCAAGTTCAATAAAAGCTTAAGTGGGCGTAGGTCATTACCAATTCTTGGGGCCGAACCACTATAAACTGTTGTGTCGTTTATTTTTCTTTCCATTAGATCTTATTCAATACTTTCTATCATATCAAGCGTTTGACTCCGTGTCAGTTGACCAAAACGAGGGTCAACATTCTGGTGCTTTCATTGAGAGCTTGAGAAGAAATCGTTGAAGGTACTAATATCAAAAACATCCAAGAAAACTGGACAGGCTGCTGCCGCTCCATCCCAGCCTCCTCCACCAAACATGGCTGAAGATGAACCTCATTTAGAGTTCGATGAGGAGGAAGTAGACTCTGAGGCCCTGAAGACAACACTGGGGTGTTGTAAGATGAACTGGCCGCTCTGAGGGCCAATCAAGAGAGTGCCGCCGAGATAATGGCGTCACAGCAGAGGGAAATAGAGCGCCAGGGCCAAGAGCTGAGTGAAAGACAAGCGGGGATGGACCATCGTCAGAGGGATGCCATGGCAGCCCTCGAAGCAGCCCTCCAATTGGCAAGGAATCAGGCTGCGCCTACCTCGCAGCCTGACCAACCCCCGAATGGGCCACCTCAAAGAGGTCCCAATCCTAGCCCTCCGCTTCAGCCAACAAGCCCTCAAAGGCCAGAGCAGCCACCAATGCCGTAGGATGATGTCCCACCTAGGGACCCTGAGACGCAGCCTCCATCCCAGGCTGGTCGAGGAAATCCCCCACATCCAAGGCAGAATAGGGATGGGCAGCAGCCCCGCAGCCCTAGACACTCGGGGGGTGAAGAGCCGCACCCACCGAGCAGGGGGCAATGTCCTTCTGGCAACAGAAGGAACTTAGAGACAGGCTCTGCGGTCAGTGGCCCTCCACGGCATGATAATGCACGGGGACCCACCGACTAGCACAAGCCTCCCCCTAACGCTCGGGAAGTTCCAGCCCAAGGAGGCAACCGAGGAAACCGTCGGTCCCACCATAGCCAATCGAGGCTCAGAGATGGCCACGGCTACAATGAGGCCGACTCAGGCAGAGGGAATGCTGGTTGGAGAAACGAGGAGAGAGGTGGAGGCAGAAGCCCCCCACCTAGAGAAGATCGGCAGGCAGGACATAACACTGGGGGGCAGCCCAGACAAAACAATGTCTTTAGCCAGCTCGGAGCTAGCGAGAAGCGGCGAAGAGATGACGATCTAAGGGATGTACTCAACGACCGCCGAGAACGGCACAACGAGTACATTCCCCCGGCACCAGAAGCCCCGGCAATTCCTGAGGCCGTTCGGGCCCAAATAAATGCCCTGAACCAAGCAGTGCAATAGCTGGCCGGGGGAAGAACGTCTCATATCGAGTACGGTAGGAGAAGGGGAACTCCTTTCATACAAAGGATCGCAATGGCTGAAACCCCCAAAAAGTTTAAAATGCCCACACTTCCGAACTTTGACGGGTATGGTGACCCAGTATCTCATATCAACAAGTTTAAGAAACAAATGGACATTCAGAAGGTGTCCGAAGATGCTCGATGCAGGATCTTCCCTGCAACACTTTCTGATGCTACACATGAGTGGTTCTTTAAGTTCCCTCCTGCAAGTATTGTATCTTGGGAAATGTTCATAAAGGAGTTTTACGGACAATTCTACGCGGGTCGTGTGCACCCAACTGAGGCAAACCAGCTGGTCAAGATACTCCAGCAAGAAGAAGAACCACTGAAAGATTATGTCCAGCATTTCATGCGAGCAGCAGCTGGGGTCAAAACAGTGGGAGACGAAGGCAAAATGATGGCCCTAACTACAGGAGTTCGGCGCCGTACGTCTCTTTGGAGTAGCCTCAGGAAGCATGGGGTTAATGTTATATTATTTCATATAATATAATATTAGATTAAATAATGTGACAAAATGTGATTTGTCACACAAATGTGATTTGTCACACCTTGTAACATATTATTGAGAGTCACAAAATTGGACTAATGTGTGTGCCCAAATGTGACATATTTTGGAGTTACAAAATCAGTTACAAATTTGTAACTCCCAAATATTACCCAATAATGTGTATATTATATGTTACACATTTGAGATTGGATTTCACAAAGTCATGATGATATATGACTGTTGGAGACATGTTTTTAACTCCCAATAGGTGTTTGGAGGTTACAAAATCATGTGGGAAAGGATTTGGGACGTTTTGGAAAAATGACTTTTTTGTGCTGAAAATGGCCTGTGGCCGCGACCACTGACTTTCAGTGGCCGCGGCTTGGGGGACAGAAGCTAGTGGCCGCGGCCACTGAAAAGTCATGGCCGCGGCCAGTGAGGCTGACAGCCTATGTGAATTTTTAGTTTTTTCCAAATTGAACGGTTCTAACATCCCAAATAACTCCCAAATCTCCATTTTAATTCCATAAACATCCAATTAAACATTGGTAACAGCCATAAGGGTTGGTGGAATTTGAAATTCAAAGGGGTATCTCAAACTCTATAAATAGGAGCCTTATGCTCACTTGTAAGACAACACCAGTTTCCATCCACAAAGCACTTGGCTGGAAAATACACCAAAAGGCTTGATAATTCCAGAGAGCTATTTCCTACAGAGATCCCTTAGTGCTTAGATAATAGGGGGAAATAAGCTTTTGGACAAAGGTCTTGAACCTTGTTCAAGTTGGTGATCCCCACTACTCTACACTTTGGTTGAGTGTGAGAGTTTGTTTGTGTTTTCATTCTTTTGTTCTTCTTATTTACTTGTATTATTATAGCATTGAGTTTGTAATCTTCTTCTTCTACATCTTTCTATTTACTTGTATTTTGAGCAATTGAGTTGTAATATTTATTTAATCAATATTATCTTGTCCATTGTATTTTTGCATAGAGTTGTATTTGGTTTTTTCCATAATTCCATTGAGCAATAATATATATTCTCTAACAATCAAAAGCTTAAATTCCTTTTCAATGGAAGGAGAAACCATGGAGATCATATGAGGATCCAACTTTGAAAAGATGGTAAGATAAGGTAATGCTCTTCTTTGGTTTTCTTAGAAGATCTAATGGTTTTCATATAGTGATATAAATGAGAAGAAGAAAAGTTTATAAATGAGATTCATTATTTTATAATCTCCTTTGTTTTTTAGTTGTTAGATTAGAAGATAATATAATATCTGAGTTTTTGTTATATGTGATTAACATGTAAATAATCTAGTAGATTATTGGGTAGTATGCTAGCATGTCAAGAATTTATTTTATGTTAATGATAAATTATTGAGATGACAATTTATGAGTTTTATATGACATGCCTATATATTGATTTTGTGAATCAATAGAATATATCAATATGTGGATATGTGAATTATTGTATGATATTTGTGATATGTTTATAATATTATTATGAGATTAACAATGCATGCTAATATGATAGATATATGTTGACAAATTGTGTGAAATTTCTTTGAGACATAATTATGTTAATATATAAATGTATTTTGATATATACCTGAGAATTATCATGATTATTATGGTGTGCCATATAATATGTTTATTAAGGTGATAATAATATAAATATGTTTATCATATATTATTGAAATGTGATGAGTTACCATTTATATGGTAAATAAAAGAAATTATTTGAGAAATGAAATTTCTCATTTAAGTGCTTACCATCTCACTTTATGAGATAAGAAAAGATGAAACTAAGGGGGGTTACGTCTTTTAATGGTTGTGTCTTGCCATTGCAAGAAAAATGGATCAAAGTGGATTAAAAAAAAAAAAAATTGTGGGATGACATATTTACTCAATAGACCTATAGTCTAGAGTGTGGTCAAATAAAATATATTTGAGAATTATTTAGTGACAATAATTCTTAAATATTCAATGAGGAGACATTTTCAAAATTGGAGAAGCAATTTTGAATCTTTACATCAATGGTGAATAAAAGAGAACTTTATTCATTTTGGTTAAAGATGGTGATATGTTTAAATTAATCTCGATGAGGAGATAATTTTAAACAAAACATAAGAAATCAAAGTGTTTAAATAAATCAATGAGGGTTTATTTTCTTTGATTTAAAGTGTTTAAAAAATTGACATTTTGATTTTGATTTTGATGAGAAAATCAATGGATGTCAAATTGATGTTTTCAAAAGAATCTCAAAGAGACTCTTAGAAAATACACAAAAGTTGTTTAAGTGATTTTGAGATTATTTAGACAACTAAAAGTAAAAGTTGCTTTGAAAGAAATGTGCCTTGCTTTAGCAAGTAAATGAATCAAGATAAACATTGAGGTTTTTTATCTTGATCTATTGGGAGTTTATCATGTGGCATAGAGGACTCATGATGAACTTTGAGAATCATAGGTCTAGATTTATCTTGGAGGATAAATGACTTATTAGAAATGAAGAGATTTCTATTTTAAAGTTGTATTTTATTATCACTATGTGAGAAATGTGGGGGTGATGCTCCAAAGTTAATCAATTTATTTTGTTGTTAATCAATTGATTAATTTGGTCATCCTATCAAATAGGTGATTTGGAATTCCACATTCTAAATCACATTCGCTATAAGTGTATAGAATGGATAAATCTAGACATGCTTGGTGTCTAAAGTTACTGTTTGTAATATTTTGATTCAAGAAGGAATCAATTTAAAACATTAAGGAGAATTTTAGAAACAAAGAGGTTTCTAGAATTAATATTCAAGGAAAATATTTATCTTGGATATTAAACTATAAAATAGTGGGGGTGTTGACTATGGTCAAAATCACTATTTTAAAGGGGTAATTATTTTTCAAACTATGGCTAGCAACAAAGTTTGAATAAAATAATGAGAGTGTCTAAGTATGCATACATGAGAAAAGAAATTATTCAAATGGAATCAATTTTACATCTCAAGAGGTGGGACTTAGACTCCCTAAAGAGATTCACAGTTGATGGTAACCTATCTTAATACTAGTCACCAAACTAGTATTAGGTTCAATAGGTAATAACAAGTCAATCAAGTGAATAGTAATAGTACTCAAATTTTGTCCCATCTGAGATATGAGTACTAGTGTGTTACCAAAATGAGGGTTAAAACCGGAAGGTTTTTTAATAGAACTCAGTCTTGAAAAGACAAGTATTTTAGGGTAACAAAATACTGTAAGACTTCTACCTATATAGACCTAGGGGTGGTGCCGCCCCTCATGAGAATTGGGAGTCATTCTCAAGAAAAGTCTATGAATGGAATGTGCACATGGCCATTAACGGTGCAAATGCGAGACATTGAGGTCTCAAGTGAACACAATAAAGGTGTGTGTGTTATCACTGGTTTGTTATCAAGGGATAGTAGTTCAATGCTTCTGCAACCAAAATTTCAACAAACTTTGTGATAATTACACTAAGGTAAAATTCAAGTCGAAAGACATTTTACTTTATGCACCAATGCAAAGGTTTCTATAGAGAGTGATTATTTAATCAAGTGGGGGAATATTATATTTTAATATAATGTTTGATTGATTAAATAAGTGTTACAAAAAGTGATTATTTAATATAGTGGGGGAATGTTATATTATTTCATATAATATAATATTAGATTAAATAATGTGACAAAATGTGATTTGTCACACCTTGTAACATATTATTGAGAGTCACAAAATTGGACTAATGTGTGTGCCCAAATGTGACATATTTTGGAGTTACAAAATCAGTTACAAATTTGTAACTCTCAAATATTACCCAATAATGTGTATATTATATGTTACACATTTGATATTGGATTTCACAAAGTCATGATGATATATGACTGTTGGAGACATGTTTTTAACTCCCAATAGGAGTTTGGAGATTAAAAAATCATGTGGGAAAGGATTTGGGACGTTTTGGAACGTTTTGGAAAAATGACTTTTTTGTGCTGAAAATGGCCTGTGGCCGCGGCCACTGACTTTCAGTGGCCGCGGCCACTGAAAAGTCATGGCCGCGGCCAGTGAGGCTGACAGCCTATGTGAATTTTTAGTTTTTTCCAAATTGAACGGTTCTAACATCCCAAATAACTCCCAAATCTCCATTTTAATTCCATAAACATCCAATTAAACATTGGTAACAGCCATAAGGGTTGGTGGAATTTGAAATTCAAAGGGGTATCTCAAACTCTATAAATAGGAGCCTAATGCTCACTTGTAAGACAACACCATTTTCCATCCACAAAGCACTTGGCTGGAAAATACACCAAAAGGCTTGATAATTCCAGAGAGCTATTTCCTACAGAGATCCCTTAGTGCTTAGATAATAGGGGGAAATAAGCTTTTGGACAAAGGTCTTGAACCTTGTTCAAGTTGGTGATCCCCACTACTCTACACTTTGGTTGAGTGTGAGAGTTTGTTTGTGTTTTCATTCTTTTGTTCTTCTTATTTACTTGTATTATTATAGCATTGAGTTTGTAATCTTCTTCTTCTACATCTTTCTATTTACTTGTATTTTGAGCAATTGAGTTGTAATATTTATTTAATCAATATTATCTTGTCCATTGTATTTTTGCATAGAGTTGTATTTGGTTTTTTCCATAATTCCATTGAGCAATAATATATATTCTCTGGTGAGGGACTCACTCAAACAGGGTCAATCAGTCTTCCAGTAACAGCAGGTACTGCGCCCGCCACCAGGACATTACTCGCTAATTTTATAGTAGTTGATTGTCCTTCGGCCTACAATGCAGTAATTGGAAGGCCAATACTGGTCGACCTTCTGACCGTCACCTCTATATGGCACTTAGCCATGAAATTCCCAACAGACGCAGGGATAGGACGCGTATTGGGAAACCAGAGGGAAGCAAGGGAGTGCTACAATGCCTCAATCACTAAGGCCAAGAAGGGTATGTTGAGGAGTGCTCCCCTAGAAGAGTTGCAAATGGCCATTGATGTACAAGCCCAATCAGATGATGAAGTCATAAAATAGGGTGTTGCCCAAAGTGAGGATAGAGACTTAGATCCTCGCTTTGGGGATTTTGAAGAAGATATAGGACCTGTCAAGGACCTTGAGGAGGTCCAGCTTGACGAAGAATTTCTGACTAGAGTTGTAAAGGTTGGAAAAAATTTAGAAACAACAACCAAATACGCACTGGTGGAAATTTTGAGGAAGAACCAGGAAGTTTTCGCCTGGTCACATAAAGATATGGTTGGGATAGATCCTGCAATCATCAGCCATGTCCTGAACATCGACAAATGCTTTCCACCCGTACAGCAGAAAAGAAGGTTGCTCGATAAAGACAGATCAAAAGCCTTGAAGGAGGAAGTTGAAAATTTAAAGGAGAATGGGTTCATCAGGGTGGTGTTTTATCCGTCATGGGTCTCTAATCTAGTGCTGGTCCCCAAACTGAATGGCAAATGGTGGACCTGCGTGGATTTCACAGACCTGAAAAAAGCCTGCCCTAAAGACTGTTTCCCACTCCCAATGATTGACCAGCTAGTCGATGCAACTGCAGGCCATGAGATCCTCTCCTTTATGGATGCATATTCAGGATGCAATCAGATTAGTATGCATCCCCCTGATGAGGATCACACTAGCTTTCGGACCGATACAAGGCTATACTGTTACAAAGTAATGCCCTTCGGATTGAAAAATGCTGGTGCGACTTACCAATGACTAGTTAACCACATGTTTAAGGAGTTGATCGGGATAAACATGGAGGTGCACGTTGATGACATGATGGTGAAGTCAAAAAAGGCAGAAGGACATGTGAAGGATTTACAAGAATGTTTCGATGTTCTGAACAAATATCAGATGAAGCTAAATCGTCTCAAATGTTCCTTCGGAGTAAGATCAGGGAAGTTCTTAGGGTTCATTGTCAATTCGAGAGGAATCGAGGCTAATCCCGAGAAGATCAAGGCCCTGATCGATATGAAATCGCCAGTGAAGATCAAAGATGTGCAAAGTTTGACTGGAAGGATTGCCGCACTTCGTAGATTTATTTCAAAATCAATAGATAAGTGCGTCCCTTTCTTTATTCTACTTAGAGGCAACAAGTTGTTCGAGTGGACTAAAGACTGCGAACAGGCTTTCCAAGCCTTAAAAGCCCACATGGCGCAGCCTCCCATCTTATCAAAGCCTGTAAATGGGGAAACTTTGTTCATGTACCTGGCGATCATCGAATATGCTGCTAGTGCGGTGTTAGTGAGAGAAGAAGAAGGCGTACAAAAGGCGGTGTATTATGTGAGCAAGAGGTTAATCAGAGCTGAATGGAGATATCCTCCCATTGAAAGATTAGCCTATTGCCTAATTTTGGCCTCAAGGAAGTTACGTCCTTACTTCCAAGCCCATCCAATCACAGTCTTGACTGACCAGCCACTTCGGCAAGTTTTGCAAAAGCCAGAGGCTGCTGGTCATTTGTTGAAATGGACAGTTGAACTTGGGCAGTTCGATATGACATACTCGCCGTGAGCAGCAATAAAAGGACAAGTCTTGGCTGACTTCATCGCTGAATTCACTGAACTCCCAGATAACGAGTAGGGTGAAAAGTCTAGTGTGCCTGAGCCTCAAGTTGAAGTTCCTTCGTGGAAACTATTCACAGATGGATCATCCAATGAATCCCACGCAGGAGCAGGAGTGATATTGATAACGTTGGAAGGGCATCGATTTCACTGTGCTATTAGGTTTGATTTCGCCGCTTCAAACAACGAAGCTGAATATGAAGCCCTACTCGCTGGGTTAAGGTTAGCCAAAGACATGAACATAA
Source organism: Humulus lupulus (assembly GCF_963169125.1). Lineage (NCBI taxonomy): Eukaryota > Viridiplantae > Streptophyta > Magnoliopsida > Rosales > Cannabaceae > Humulus > Humulus lupulus. The sequence continues at coordinate 213,329,271 of NC_084797.1, read as the reverse complement.
AAGTGTTGGATATCTACAGTGATTCACAGCTGGTAGTGAATTAGGTCTCAGGGGAGTACCAAGCACGAGGCCTAAAAATGGTGGCTTATCTGAACAAAACTAAGGATCTGTTGGCACAATTTGAAAAATATACCCTCCAGCAAATACCTCGAGATCAAAATTCAAACGCGGATGCCCAAGCCAAACTCACGAATGCAAAAGATGCTGACACTTTAAATATAGTGCCAGTTGAGCGGCTATGCACACCAAGCATACGAGCAGATTAAACCAATATGGTGATCCAGTTAGCAGATACATGGATGGCACCGTACTTAGAGTATCTCATGAGCGACACACTACCAGCAGATAGAAACAAAGCCAGGACCCTTCAAAGACAGTATGCAAGGTATATCCTGGTCGATGGTATTTTGTACCGAAGAGGATACTCGATGCCATTGCTCAGATGTGTTACGCCAGAGAAGGCTAAAGAGCTAATGAAGGAGGTGCATGAAGGCTTCTGCGGAGACCACGCTGGGGGGCAAAGCCTATCAAAAAAGATCCTAAGGCAGGGATATTTCTGGCCAACGATGAATGAGGACTCGATGGAGTTCGTGCGAAAGTCTGATAAGCGTCAGCGATTTTCCAAGATCTCACGAGCGGCTCCCAACGAGTTAAAGCAAATGAAAAGTCCATGGCCCTTCGCAGTATGGGGTATAGACTTGATCGGGTCCTTGCCAATAGGGAAAGGTGGTGTGAAATATGCAGTGGTAGTTGTCGACTACTTCACAAAATGGGCCGAGGTTGAACCGCTAGCAACCATAACGACAAAGAAAGTACTTGACTTTGTTATCAAAAACATTGTTTGTCGATATGGGTTGCCAAGAAAGATTGTCTTGGACAATGTCACTCAATTTGATAGTGACTTGTTCACAGACTTCTGCGAAAGACATGGCATCATCAAGAGCTTTTCTTCAGTTGCTCACCCCCAAGAAAATGGGCAAGTCAAAGTAGTTAATAAAACATTGAAAGATACCCTGAAGAAAAGGCTCGAGGAAGCTAAAGGAGCATGGCCAGAACAGCTGCCTGAAGTCCTCTGGTCGTACAGAACATCCCACCGAACAGCAACAGGTCATACCCCATTTTCCTTAGCATACGGGTACGAAGCCATGTTGACTGTCGAGTTAGATCCGCCCTCGCACTGCAGAATGACATACGACCAAGACCAAAATAGCCAATTGTTGATGGAGTTCCTAGACCTAGTCGAGGAGAGACGATAAAAAGCCAAGCTCCGAGTAGCTGCGTACCAGCAAAAAGTCACTCGGTATTTTAATTTTAAAGTAAGAGAAAGAAAGTTCAGTGACGGGGACTTGGTACTTCAAAGAGTTTTCTTAAACACCAGCGACCAAGCTGCTGGAGTACTCGAACCAAACTGGAAAGGACCTTACCAGATTGAAGAAGTCCTTCATCCAGGCACTTACAAACTTGCACGCTTGAATGGAGATCTCGTTCCACGTTATTGGAATGGAGAACACCTGCGCAAGTATTATCAGTAAACAGTCTTTCTTAAAGGACTGGCTTGTATTTATTTTTACTTTTTACAAGATTTTGAAAAAGGGTTAGTCATGAGATATGGCTAATCGCTTATAAGTGTAAGATCTTTTTTTTTTTAAGATCACTCATAAAGACAAGTTTAGCCCATTTAATATGAGAATTATAAGGAACTGTGCGCAGCTAGTCATTCTTGCCAAACTTTGTAATTTTTACAAGTATTTTCTCATTACGTGTGTTGTTTTGCTGTATTAAAATTTTCATGTTCTATACCGAGCAGTAATGTTCGTACAGGTTTTGGTCAAGGCAAGTGACCAAGGACCTAAAGCTCCTCGATCACTTGGGGGGCATATAAGGCACATAGAAAGCAAAGCATACCAAGAGGTATGTAAACACATGAGCAAAATAAGTGAAAGCATGCTACGGTACTTAGAGTATTTTTCAAAATTTTATATTTTGTTAAATCAAACCAAAGTAATATGCTAAATTCTGTCATGCGAATAGATGTTATAATAAATCAAGAATATTATAATATCAAAAGAATTATTTTATACCGCGAGCAGTACTGCTCGGAAGTAAATGTTAAGTTAAAAGGAAAAGCTGCCCATGCAGCAATAAGAAAATAAATATTGTCTTAACATCATGACCTGTGGGTCATGTAAGAAAAAGAAAAGAAAATAAGTAAAAAACAAGCTAAGGAGCAGCAGGAAGATCTTGGGGAGCATCTTGGTTAACTGCGTCTTCTGCAGCTTCCCCTCCATTCATCCCTGTGGCCAGCGAAATCTTGGGGGAAGCAGAAACTGTGGCCCTTTCTTCGGCAGCTAGTCGAGCAGCGCAGCGAGCCAACTCATCTTTCCTAGCATCCTCTGGAAGGTAACCAAAATTGACACTTTGGTTATGCTTCCAGAAATTGTAGAAGCAGAAGTGTCGCATTCTTGTAACTTTCCAGGTCCTTGGCATTCGTGAGCTTGAGTTGCTCCAATTGGCTTTTGAGGCTAGCAATGCTCTTGTCCTTTGCAAGATTTTCCTCCTGGAGCCTTTTGACTTCGCGTCAGTGGATTCGGTTGACCTCCTGGTATTCCTCTCTCTGTTTTCTAGCACTTTCCAGAGAGGCTTGTTTCTCCACTAGATCCGCAGCCATAGAGTCCTTTTGCTGGGTCACCACTTCCAGCTCCCCCGCATGCCTTGCCTCCACGGCTTGAAGCTCCTCCATCAACTTCAACTCCCAAGCACGGGACTGCTCGATGCTGACACTCGAGCGTAGACAAGCGGCCATTAAAGTCAGCATGGCCTACGCAAAAAATAAGTGTTAGACAGATTTCAGGAAAGTCAGATTGTATGTAAAGAGAGGTAAGATGCTTACACTGGCAGTCTCGTTCAGGGCCCTGTTGATGATCTGATCGACCCCCATTTCCCCTGTCCTAGCCATGGCCTTTTTTTAGCGGTCATGTTTAAGGATTTTGGCTAGGCGGTCCTTGGCAGATCTAAGGGCACGGTGTGACAGTTCCGTCCCAGTTGAAGCCCCCCCCAGCCTATTTTGTTTGTTCGGTAGGGGCAGGGGGTGATGGAGTTTTGGCAGCTGGAGCATTTGAAGGTGGAACCTCCTGCTCAAGAGGATGATGTTCGATATCTTGGGCAAGAGGCCCCTCCGTCGGAGAGCCTGAGGGTCGGTTCTTCTTAGCCGAGGGCATTTGGCTGGACTCCCCATCATGTCGCCTTGACGACTTCCTCTTGTGAACCAGGGGAACTTCTTCCTCCTCCTGAGTGTTGTAGATGTCGAAGACATTGGCAGAGGCCATTTCTGCAAAAGAAGTTAACATGCAAACAATGAGCAAAAAATGGGTAACAAATTATGTTGAATCAGAAAAGAAATAAATAAGTAAAATCCAATACCCAAGCTATTACTACTAGTCTCTATACTATTGACTCTACTAGTCATACACTCACTCTCTGGCATGAAGAAGTCTGGCCCTAGGTTTGGAGTATATGTAAAATTTTCGTCCCCATCAAATAAGTGACAGGGAATTGGCAAGCTATCTAGGAATAAAATAACTGTACCATTTTCGTCAGAGGACTCGTCTAAGTCTATGACGGGCTCAGTCACCTTTTGTTTTCCCTTTCCTTTGGGGGCAGAAGACCTTTCTGCTGGGGGGGTGCCAACGGGTTCCCTGATTGTAACCCCAGTCGGTCTCTATCGAGGAGGAGACGCTGGTGGTTGTTGCTCGGGATTTTCCTCAGCAGTGGCACTTCCTGCCGCAGGTTCCCTCACATCCTGGTGAGGGGCGAGAAGGCCAAGTAGCCTCAAGTTGGCCTTGGTGACCAGAGAATTGATGCTCTTCTCAACGTCCGTCATGCTGGCTAACATGGCAGACCTCAACACTATGGCTGGTGTTGGGTCTGGTTGCAACCATGGGCCTGAAAAACACAAGAAGTTTCAGAAAAATGCAAGGAAAAATGCTAAGTAAAAACATCGACCAGTGGAAAAAGACTTTTACCTCCTCGAGTGAAGGCCAGGTTATTCGCGACCATGTCAGGTGTGAGGAAATACTCCTGACTGTATTTCCCCACGTTTGAAATATAGGTTGTGTCACTCAGGAAAGTTCGGTTGGTCTCCCGGTGACAAAAGTGAAAGAACCTCGTACCAGATTGTTGGGGGTTGGACTTAAGGTCGAAAAGGTAATTAACCTCGTGAGGGGTAGACTCTGGCCATTTCTTGTGGTTATAAAGGATATAGAGTGCATCAAGCATTCTATATCCATTTGGTGTGATTTGGAAGGGGGCGACTCCAAAATAGTTCGCCACCCCTTGGAAGAATGGATGGAGAGGAAGGGTAGCCCCAGCCTCTATGTGATAACTCGACCAGGCGCTATAAACGCCTCCAGGAAAATTCGCCCGCTTGTCTGCAGTGGGGATTCTGAGGGTTAACCCAGAAAGGCTGTATTTTCTGAAGTAGTTGGCTAACATCTTAGGGGTTACATGACTGAGTGGGGAAAGATACCACTCGACGTCTGGAAGAATTGAATACCAAGGACGGACCCTGACTTGGATGTGAGGGTCGGGAGCATTATTAGCTTGACCACTAGTCGAGGGAACCCCAGCCTGCGGGCCAGGCTGGGCTGGGGAATTTGAAGGATTTTTCTTCTTGGCGGTAGGCTTGGCACGACCCATGCTGGCAGAAGTTGGTTGGGGTCTTGGAGGAGAAATTCGCGAAAAGGGAATTTCTTGGATTCGCTGAGCTGGTTGCTCTTCGCCCTCGAGCAGCTGTACGAGCAGGTCATCGTCTATCGGCCTTTCACCTCCCCACAAATCTGGCATTAAAAGCTGCGAACAGAAAAAGGGGGAGGTGAGGAAGAAGAGCCTAAGAAGACGGTTAGAATAACATTGTTTGTGTACAAAAGTATAACTTTTATACAACAGCATTCTAACGAAAAAATTAAAATTTTCATACGAACAGTTTGAAAAACAGATCAAAAAGTGAAAGTAAAAAGTTTTTTTTTTTTTTTTAAAAAAAAAAAAGAAGCTTTTCCAACTCCAGTAAGGACGGGAAAACCCCATTTTTTCAGCTAGCCTAAAATTCGAATTTTTATTTCGATTTTACGTCCTAAATCTATGATCTCGACTATCAAACTGATTCATAACCCCTATAAACACAAGGATGCTCTACCATATCTAACATCAGCAAAAAAACGTCCAATTTTCCTATATTTTTACTCAAGAACACAACAGCCTAAAAGGCTAGCATAAACAGACATGCACAGCAAAGTAAAGGGTGCAAAAGTTCTGAAGCTTACCTATACGAAGATTGTGAAGTCCTGGAGAAATTTCGAGTCTAGGTGTGCGAACAGCAGATTCCTGGAACGACGAAGGATGAACTTCAGAGAAATTTTTGGGCTCTGTCTAGGGAGTTCTTGGAGTTTTCTTGACAGAAAGATAGCTTGTAAAAAGTGAAAAGGAAATTCTGTAAGCTATATATATTGTCTAAGATATGTAAAAAAGAGGCAATCATAAGTTCCCCTTTTTTGAAGCATGAGGAAGAGTGATAGCTGTCAAAGGCTTGCTTAGAAACCAAAAAGGCATAATTGGACGTGGGTAGGTCACTTTTTCCAAGGAGGCACGAACTATTCTGACAGATTTGGTGGGGTAATCGAAGGGTCATTTTCCTAAAGTTTATTTATTGCTGGTTGTAATAAATAAACTTGGGGGGCAAATGTTATCCAAAAAGAAGGTATGGATGACGTGGCAAATATTTTCAACACGTGGCTGACACCTGGGAAAGGTTCTGTTCGACCATCGATCAGGGATGTTCCCCTGACACGTCATTTGAGTTTTATATACGACCAGACTACTCGTATAATCTATATCTTTATGAGTAATCTTGTAAAATGGTAGTCATATTCGAGATTATTTCCATTTATACCTGATTATCCGATTAGTTAGGGGAAAATATCTTTAACTAATTCGTGTAACCATCCTTGAGCCTATAAATAGAGAGAAATAGCTCAAGGGAAGGACTTTTGGCATGATTTTTGTTTATGCTTTAGAAGATAATTTTGGCTATTATCTTTGTGTGGTATTACTCATCCCTCTTGGGGCCAAACCACTATAAACTGTTGTGTCGTTTATTTATTTTTCCATTAGATCTTATTCAATACTTTCTATCATATCAAGCGTTTGACTCCGTATCAGTTGACCAAAACGAGGGTCAACAATACTAACTTCTAATTTTAAAAACCTATCATATTATATACCTTAGAGCGACAAAATACCAATGGTAGAATGCAGTAAAAAGCATATAATATAACAAGTATCCTAAATTAAATTAAGAGCCTAAATTACATAAGAAGAGCATGACTAGACTTATGTAAAAGACACTAATAAATTTAGAATAAAAATTAGAAGAAAATAAATTTAATTGTAACAAAGATATAGCAATGAAGAACAAAATACAGAATCAATATATTAAAAATATAATGTGAAACATGAACTTCACTCTAGCCTTTCCACAAGAGAATTTAGCCAAAAATAGGCATTGTTTTCACTCAAAGAAATATAAAAGAAAAATTGGAAAATTAAGAAATAAGTGTTTTTCTCTCCAACAATACTCTCTACTCTTCCTTCCACAATCTGATGCTTTTTTACTACATTTGGTTCTCTATTTATAGTGGAAATAGGACCCAAAAATGTGTAAAATCGTGTACAAAATAGTGGGAAAGTGGCATAAAAACTGATGGAAGTGGGGCAAGTGGTGCTGGGTCGTGGGGGACATCTGGGGCATGTGGTGGAAGCTGGTTGGCTTGGCAGCTGGCACGGCAGGAGCATGGGGGACAGCCGCCAGGCAATGGGACGCGTGTCGCTCTCTGGTTGGCTCAGCAGGTTGCGCGTCAGGCGGGTGGCAGCGTCAAATCGTGATAAGTGGCAGCGTGTCAGTCACCTGTCAGGTGGCTCGGCTAGGCATAGCTTAGCTGGGAGAATGGCAGGCTGCCATGTGGCAGCGTGGGGGGCAGCTGTTTGGGCTTAATTTTGGGCCATTCCATCTTCGAAAATGCCATTTTCTTCATGATTTCTTCAATTTTAATTCTTTCTTTCTTCTTTCTTTTTCTTTGTTTCAAAATATATTTTATTTCCTGAAAATTAAACATAAATTAAATTAAAATTAATATTTTCAAATATAAAATATATGACAATAAATCCATGAAAATATTAATTAAAACTTAATTAATTTTAAACTTTTAAGACTAATAAAATGATATTTTTGAGCACTAATCACAACCCCCAACCAGCTTATTACTAGTCTCTAGCAATTCAAGCGAAATAATAAATGTCAACATGATATGTTTTAGGTCAAAATTTATAAAAGAACTTAAGTATAATCACAAAATGTTAGTAACAAGTCAACAAGAGTTATCAAAATTACTTTGAATAAATCTAGAGTTGTGAGAGTGTGCAGCAAACTTGAACCTTCTTACCGCAAACCATAGCACATAAAGCCTTCAAAATTATGCCAAGTGAAAGTCTCAACTCCATTAACCTCTCATGTAATTGAAAATATTTAAAGTTTAAGGGTTTCACTCATGGAGTTGGAAAATAAGTAAGCACTCATCAAATGGGTAAGTATTTAGGACAAACTCTTAAATAATTATTAAAACGAAGATAGGAAATAAACTATTTGGACAACCACCATAAAGAATAACACAAAACTAGATTTTCAGGATTTTGAGTTAAATAGACAATCTTTACATTTATTTTAAGAGCCATAAAATAGAACATGAAATTAATAAAGACACATTTTTTTCTTGGACACAAGAGACATCATAATTGAAAATGATAGAAATATTGCTCTTGTGTCTTTCTCTTTTTTTTTTTTTCTATTTTTTCTTTTTCTTGTCTTCTATTCATTTTTTTTTTCATTTTTTTTATGAACAACATAATAAAAGGCTCTCTAATAAGATTTGTATATAGAAAATATTATCCCTAAAATGTCATCCATTCATACCACAATACCTTGTCCAAATAATTATAACCATTTCTAAGAATCAATAAAAATTTTAAAGTTGTTTTCTCAAGTCTCACCTCTCACAGAAAATAATGAATTCTTAAACAAAGAAAATTTCTAAGCAAATACGTGCTAATCAACCACCTTACCACAATGTTTGGCATGTGCATTAGGTAACTCTAGAGAAACTCTTAGTAATACAGATAACAAAAATTGACTCAAAAGTAACATTTTGCAAAAATAAATAAGTAATTTTTAAAAAAATTGACTGTGAAAATATTAATATGCAAAAATCAACATGAACGTGCATGAATATGCTCACCACCCCAACCAAAATCTGACAGTATCCTCAATGTCTCAAAATATAATAAATGTAAAAGAGCAGGGAAAGAGAGCACCTGGATAGCGAGCGTCGAGTGATAGAGCGAATATTGATTCTCTAGAACATGAAAAACTGAAAACACAAAATGATAACAAATAAAATAAAATGACAAAAGGGAAATAAACAGAAAACAAACCTATGTACAAACAATTTGGAACACTACTCAAACTTGGTAAACCGGTTCCACGAGAGTGACTTCTTCAGGATGGGTCACCCTCTCTATGTAGTGTTTCAGTCATTGGCCATTTACTTTGAATTCTCTCCCATCAGTAGGGTCTATGACCTCAACAGCACCGTTGGGAAAGGCAGATTTCACAACATATGGGACAGTCCACCTTGGTCTCAGCTTGCCAGGGTGGATATGCAGACGAGAGTCATAAAGATGCACTCGTTGGTTTGGCTCAAATTCTTTTCTGAGGATCTGCTTGTCATGGGTCGCTGTCATTTTGGCCTTGTAGATCCTAGAGTTGTCATAAGCATCGTTTCTTAACTCTTCAATTTCTGACAACTGAAGCTTACGACTGAGTGTTGCTGCCTTGAGATCAAAGTTTAGGCTTTTAACTGCCCAATAATCTTTGTGTTCCAGCTCAACATGAAGGTGGCAGGCTTTACCATAGACTAGCCTATAAGGAGACATACCGAGCTGAGTTTTGTAAGCAGTGTGGTACGCCCAGAGAGCATCGAGAAGTCGTGAGGACCAATTTCTAAGATTTTCTTAATTTCTCGATTGGCTAACTCAGCTTGGCCATTTGTCTGTGGGTGATAAGGCAATGCAACCTTATGAATTACACCATATTTTGGCATTAAGGTCTCAACAGAATAGTTGCAAAAATGGGTGCCTTGATCACTTATGATAGTGCGAGGTGTGCCAAACCTAGATAGCACATTTTCCTTTAAGAATTTCACAACAGTTTTGTTATCATTATTTCGACAAGGCACAACTTCCACCCATATTGAGACATAGTCTATGGCAAGGAGAATGTAAAGGTAGCCAGAAGAAGGTGGAAATGATCCCATAAAGTATATCCCCCAACAATCGAGTATTTCTATTACAAGAATTAGGTTTAATGGCATCATATGTCGTCGGGATAGGGCACCTAATTTCTGACACCTTTCACATGATTGACAAAAGTTTTTAGTGTCTTTGAACAAAGTGGGCCAATAAAGACCACACTGTAAGATTTTTACAGCAGTCTTTTTCATAGAAAAATGACCACCACAAGCTTCATTATGACAAAAGTTCATAACACTAAAAATTTCATCATTTGGAATACAACGTCTCATAATTTGGTCGAGGCAATACTTGAAAAGATATAGGTCATCCCAATAGAAGTTACGAACCTCGACCAAAAATTTACGTTTATCTTGTGCACTCCATGCAGTTGGAAGTTCACCAGTCACTAAGTAATTAACAATATGAGCATACCATGGAAACTTAGTGGCTGTGAATAGATGTTCATCAGGGAAGTCATCTCGAATGGCTAGGCCATCAACGGAATCAGAAAATTTAAGATGAGATAAGTGGTCTGCTACCATGTTTTCAACTCCTTTCTTGTCTTTTATGGTCAGATCAAATTCCTGTAACATAAGGATCCACCTAATTAAATGCGCCTTAGCATCCTTTTTGGAAGTGAGGTATTTTAAGGCGGAATGGTCCGTAAAGACTGTGATAGGTGAACCAACAAGGTAGGAACGAAACTTGTCAAGTGCGAATACTACAGCAAGTAAGTCTTTTTCAGTGGTAGAATAGTTCATTTGAGAACTGTTAAGAGTTCTACTTTCAAAATAAACAACGAAGGGCTTCCCTTCCCTTCTTTGACCTAAGACGGCCCCTATAGCATAATTGCTAGCATCCCACATGACTTCGAACGGTAAGTTCCAATCTGGTGGCTGAATGATAGGGGCGGAAGTGAGTCTTGCAACGAGCGTTCGGAAAGATTCCTCACACTCAGGTGTCCAACTGAACACAACATCTTTTTCTAGGAGGTTTGACAAAGGGCGAGCAACTGTCGAGAAATTTTGTATGAACCTCCTATAGAATCCTGCATGCCCAAGAAAAGATCGAATGTCTTTAACAGTTTTGGGGGTGGGCAGCTTTTATATGAGTTCAATCTTTGATTGATCAACCTCAATTCCTCGTTCCGATACGACATGCCCCAAGACTATGCCTGATGGCACCATGAAATGACACTTTTCCCAGTTGAGTACCAAGCCCTTTTCTTTGCAACGTTTAAGCACAGACATTAAATTGAGAAGGCTTGACTCAAAGGAATCTCCAAAGACTGTCAAATCATCCATGAATACTTCCATACATTTCTTGATCATATCACTAAATATGCTCATCATGCATCGCTGGAAAGTGGCTGGAGCATTGCACAGGCCAAATGGCATGCGCCAAAAGGTAAAAGTACAAAAAGGACAAGTGAATGTGGTCTTATCCTGATCTTCTAAGGCAATCTTGATTTGGTAATACCCTAAATAACCATCAAGAAAACTATAGAAAGGATGACCTGCCACACGCTCCAATATTTGATCGGTGAATGGAAGTGGAAAATGGTCTTTGCGGGTGGCTGCATTTAATTTTCTATAATCAATGCACATGCGCCACCCATTTGTGACCTTGGTAAGAACAAGTTCCCCCTTTTCATTTTGTACCACTGTTACCCCAGATTTCTTGGGAACAACCTGAGTTGGGCTGACCCATTTATTGTCAGCAACAGGATAGATTATGCCAGAATCTAGAAGTTTCAAGACTTCAGTCTTTACTACTTCCTTCATCATTGGGTTGAATCTTCTTTAAGGGTCACGACGTGGTATAGCCCCGTCTTCCAATTGAATGTGATGGGAGAAAATTAAAGGACTAATACCTTTGATGCCAGCTATCGTCCATCCAAATGCATCTCTTTGTTCTTGCAATACATTGATGAGTTGGCGCTCTTGTGTGGCATTGATCTTGGAGGATATTATGACAGGAAAAGTGTCGTCAACTCCTAGGAAAACATGCTTAAGACCCTCGGGAAGTTTTTCCAACTTTGGTTGAGGAGCTTGTTCAATGGATGGTTTTAGTGTTTCTCGGTCATGAGGGAGTTCCCCAAAGATTGGATTCCAAAACATGGTTCTTCTAGCCTGTGAGTGTTTGATAATTTTAGGGTTGATTTTAGACTCATTAGGCTCAGAACTTTCTGAAATTTGGAAGAGGTGATTGAAATGATTAGACGTGTATTTCTCTTCGACCTCTTCCGAAATAAGTGTATCGATCAGATATAATTGGAAACACTCTCGTTATCAGGTGGTTGTTTGCCGATATGGAAAACATTAACTTCTAGAGTCATGTTTCCGAAAGAGATTTTCATGAGACCATTCCTACAGTTAATAAGTGCATTTGTTGTTGTGAGGAAACGTCTACCAAGAATGATGGGAATTTTGGAATCTATACTCACTTCAGATTGAGTGTCCAAGATGAGAAAATCAACAGGGTAATAGATTTTTTCAATTTGAATCAGAACTTCTTCTACAATTCCCTGAGGTTTCTTAACTGATCGATCGGCCAATTGTAGCACCACAGATGTGGGCTTGAGTTCTCCTAGAACTAATTTCAAGTATATTGAATATGGCATGAGATTTACACTTGCTCCTAAGTCTAGAAGGGCTTGACCAATTTCCTGCTCCCCAATTTGGCATAAGTTGGTGGGACAACCAGGATCTTTGTACTTAGGCGGTGTCTTGCAGTCAATTACCGCACTAGCTTGTTCCGCCAAGAATGCAGTTTTCTTGACATGGTGCTTTCTTTTAACGGTGCACAAATCCTTGATAACCTTGGCATAAGCTGGCACTTGTTTGATCACATGCAACAATGGTAAGTTGATCTTCACTTGTGTTAAAAGGTCTAGGATTTCACCTTGATTTTCCAGTACCTTTCCAGTGGATTTCAAAGCTTGAGGAAAGGGTGCCTTTATTGGAATACTTATTGGCACATCATCATTTGGAGCGAGCATTGACGTACTCATTGTCTTAGTTAATGGTGAAACCATACTTTGACCACTTCGAGTATAGATGGCATTAACCTCTTTGAAATTTGTATCTACGGAGGAGGAGGTTTGTGCCATGTGTTGCCTTTTTTGATGGATTAGAGGTTGAGTGGGAGGTTTGTCATTTGGATTTTCATGTCTTTCATTTCCTCCACCATTTGTGTGAAACAAGATTTGAGCTCTTGAGTTGAGGCTATTTGAGTTTGCACAAGAATTTGCAAAGTATTCTCAAGAGAATTACTTTACTGCATGTTATTTTGGGGAGAAATGTATGATTTTGGTGGTTGTTGCTGCTTAGGCCTCCATTGGCTTCCAGATGCTTGGTTTGAATACTTCCAGTTGAAATTTGGATGGTTGCGCCAACCGGGATTGTAACTGTTTGAGAAAAGGTTATAAGGCTTCTTGTAATCCCCTAAAGCATTGCATTGTTCCTCATTTCCCCCTCTTAACTCACCAAGAGTTTGGCACTCTTGCGGTTGATGTTCCGTCCCTCCACATATGAAGCATGGATCCCGTGTCTGTACCTTTGCAGCCATATGGATTCCTCTACCTTCTTGAGATTTGAAAGCCTTGAATTTTTGTCTCAATGATTCAATTTGGCTTTTGACGTTGTCATCTTCCTTTAATTGGTAGATTCCAGTTGATCGTGGCTTGTCCATAGGACTCGGTCAATTCCATTTGTAGGACTTTTCAGCAAGATCGTCGAGGTACTCGAAAGCTTCATCGGGATCTTTTTGAAGGAATTCGCCATTGCACATCATTTGTACGAATTGTCTTTGTCAGGTTGTGAGACCGTCATAGAAATAGCTGATCAGACACCAGCTTTCGTATCCATGATGTGGGCATTGATTTATCAAATCTCTAAACCTCTCCCAAACCTGATGGAAAGTTTCATGGTCTTTCTGGATGAAGGTAGAGATTTGTCTCTTAAGGCTGCTAGTCTTATGGGGCGGGAAATATTTGGCAAAGAATGCTTTTGTCATTTCGTCCCATGTTCTGATAGATCTAGGCCTTAAGGAATACAACCACCTTTTTGCTTTGTCTTTGAGCAAAAAGAAAAGAATTTCAATCTCACAATGTTGGTGACATCATCTCGGTTGTTGAATGTAGCCACCACCTCTTCAAATTCCCGTGTATGCACGTACGGACTCTCATTTTCCAACCCATGGAAGGTTGGTAAGAGGTTAATCATGCCGGGTTTGAAATCGAAATTTGGCATATTGTTGGGATACATTATGCATGAAGGTGTGGCTCTACGCGTAGGATGTAAATATTCCTGTAGCGTTCTTGGTTGGACTTCATCTTGATGAGCCATCGTGGGTGGTTCAGGAAGTCTCAATGAATCAGGAGTGTTTGAACGAATGGAAGAAAACTACGAACTATGAGAGTTTTCTAAAGTTTCTACTTGTTGTCTCACAAATCTCCCTAGTGCGTCTCTGTTTCGTGGCATAAATATTTTTTTATTTTGTAAGTATTATAAGCACAAGTGTGTAATAATGTAATAAGTATACACCAAAAATGTTCCTAGGCCAATTGGGAAGGCTGCCAATGCACCACTTTAGGCCCAAGAGCTTTTCTAGAACTCCCCGAGGTTCTTAGAAAAGGTTGGAGGGTAACGCTAACACATACCTTATTGAAGAACCAATTTTTCTAAGATAGAACAAGTTTGGTTCTTACTGATTTCCAAAATTACACAAATGTTCTCAATACTTCGTTTTTTTTTTCAAAAAAAAAAAAAAATTATGATACAAATTTTTATGCTCTCTTTTTTTTTAGGAAAAAAAAACTCAATCTAAAAAAAATAAAATCCTAACCCTAAACTGAAACCTAAAAGTAAAATAAATAAATAAAATAAAACAATAACAATAACAAAACAAAAATAATAAATAAATAACTAAAAATGAGCCAAAAAAAAGAAACTAAAAATAAAAACTACTAAGGAAAAAAAATTATACTACTTTTTTTTTGTTTTAAATAGAAAAAAAAAATTTACTATGCAAACCTTTAATTGTAGAATTACTTCCCAGGCAACGGCGCCAAAAATTGATATCGTCCAATAACTCCTAAGCCGTCGCAGTAGTAATCGGGCTATGTCGTATTCACAGAAAGGTAAAATACAAGTAAAAAGAAATATTAGTAAACTTTGAAATAATATAACTTTGAAAAAGAATATATTTTTTTAACATTAAATAAACAAAATCGAGAAATTAGAATCAGGAAGAAAATATGGAAGGCATAAGTTTCATTCATGCAAACATATATATATTTTAAGAAAATTGATTCATTCTACTCAACTATAATTCTACACCATTAATTATGTTCACCTTAAAATATGTTCTTTAATTAAATTATACTAACTTCTAATTTTAAAAACCTATCATATTATATACCTTAGAGCGACAAAATATTAATGGCAGAATGCAGTAAAAAGCATAAAATATAACAAATATCCTAAATTAAATTAAGAGCATAAATTACATAAGAAGAGCATGACTAGACTTATGTAAAAGACACTAATAAATTTAGAATAAAAATTAGAAGAAAATAAATTTAATTGTAACAAAGATATAGCAATGAAGAACAAAATACAGAATCAATATATTAAAAATATAATGTGAAACATGAACTTCACTCTAGCCTTTCACAAGAGAATTTAGCCTAAAATGGACATTGTTTTCACTCAAAGAAATGTAAAAGAAAAATAGGAAAATTAAGAAATAAGTGTTTTTCTCTCCAAAAATATTCTCTACTCTTCCTTCCACAATCTGATGCTTTTTTACTCCATTTGGTTCTCTATTTATAGTGGAAATAGGACCCAAAAATGTGTAAAATCGTGTACAAAATAGTGGGAAAGCAGCATAAAAACTGATGGAAGTGGGGCAAGTGGTGCTGGGTCGTGGAGGACATCTGGGGCACGTGGTGGAAGTTGATTGGCTTGGCAGCTGGCACGGCAAGAGCATCGGGGACAGCTGCCAGGCAATGGGACGCGTGTCACTCTCTGGTTGGCTCAGCAGGCTACGCGTCACGTGGGTGGCAGCGTCAGATCGTGGCAGGTGGCAGCGTGTCAGTCGACTGTCAGGCGGCTTGGCTTGGCTCCGTGCGGCTCGAATGGGCGTAGCTTGGCTGGGCGAATGGCAAGCTGCCATGTGGCAGCGTGGGGGAGCAGCTGTTTGGGCCATTCCATCTTCAAAAATGCCATTTTCTTCATGATTTCTTCAATTTTAATTCTTTCTTTCTTCTTTCTTTTTCTTTGTGTCAAAATATATTTTATTTCCTGAAAATTAAATACAAATTAAATTAAAATTAATATTTTCAAATATAAAATATATGATAATAAATCCATGAAAATATTAATTAAAACTTAATTAATTTTAAACTTTTAAGACTAATAAAATGATATTTTTGAGCACTAATCATGGATAGTAAAAAAATTACTCAAGTGTTTTAAGATATTTAAGAGTTGTGTAAACTCTTCTAACCCTCCCCAAAACTGACCCCCTCTCTCACAATCACTCTCATCTTGTTTAAAAAAATTCTCTCTCAAGTTTTCTCTCCATCTTCAACCATCAATAACACTAAGAAAGCTTGGAAGCTTAAGCTTGGGTCTAGGAAGGGTTTCCCTAAGGTAAAGTTTCAAAAACTTGACTTTTGTAAAGTTTTTAACCATAGGTCTTTCAATAGCTAATTATCTATGTTGTTAGGGAGAGTTGATTAAGGTTTTGAAAGAGTTTTTAAGGATTCAAAGCTATTAGAAACATCAAAACCTAAAGCAAGAACAACAAGAGGTAAAAGTTTACTTTTTATGGTTGTTATTGTATGGTTTTTTATTTTTAAGCATTATTTTGTATATTTAATGCTTAAAGTTTCTTATTGGTGATGTAATAAGGCTATGGTAGTTGCTTTAAAAATTTTATGATGCTTGTGTGTTGATTTTTGAAAATTGGGACCAAAATCCCTAAGGGTTTTGTTGAAAACCCTAAAACAAAAAAAATAAGAGTTTTGAGCCGTGACTTCGAAGGGGTTAAGCATCCACTGTATACTGATTTTGTAAAAATAAATTGTACTGTGATTTTTTTGAGATAGAGTATATAAATTGGAGCTTTTGAAACACCAAAAACGTTTAGAAATGAGTGAGTTATGCTATTTCAAAGTTTAGGTAAAAAAACTTTTTTTTTTCATATTCCTAAATCCGGGACCAAGTTTGGACAGCCACTGTATAGGTCAAATGAACAAAATTTTTGTAAATTTTGGTGGACATATTATTGGCATAACCTAGTATTCCACTGTAAAATTTGGTAACAAAAAAATGAACGGTTTGAGAGTTATTAGGTGCCAAAGTTTAGAAAAAATAAAGACTTGAAAATAAGGTCATTTTCACCTCAACGTTTGGAAAATATTTTCACTAATAAAAAATACTCATTTTGACCTAAGATTTTACAAAGACCTAAAAGGCATACCAAATATTGAATTGGGTAATTTTGGTAACAATCGGGTAAGTAAATTTCAAGTTATGACCTAACAAGTATGTAGTTAAAAATGGGGAAAAATGAGATTTTCGCACTTAGTGTAAAAATGAGATTTTGGAACTTAAGATAAAAAGTACATTTGTGCTTATTGCAAGATAAAAACTTGGTATGTCTTAAAAATATTTTGACCTAAAATACCACTTGAGTTTAAGTGAGAATTATTTTATTAAAGAATTTTTATTCTTTCTAAAAATAAAAGATTTAATTTATTAATAAATTAAAAGAGGGTTTAAAACCCTATATTTTGATAAAATAATTAAGTAAATTATTTTTCTAGCAAGTAAACTTGATTAATTGACTTCGGAAAAATTAACTAGTCAAGATAAGAAATTTTTAACGGTTTTCCTAATTAAGTTAAAATTGGACTATTTTCTTAAAACGGTTTTTAGAGATTAAAACCATAAGAAAAATAAAAGGAAAATTAAAAGATTATTTTCTTGAAAAATAATTAAGGAATTTAATTAGCATTTTCTGGATATAATACCGGCTAAAATATTTTATATATTTAACTGCTTGTTGAAAGTACGGGTTAATAACGAAACTTTTAAAGAATAAGATTTTAGCAAAATGTGGGAAAATACTATTTCGATACCCGAGCCTAATTATCGAGACCATAGGATAGGTCTCCCCGAGACTTAGGGTTTAGTCTCAAATTTTTTAGTATGAATTTCTTGAATGGGTTTAAACCCAAATAAGGATCTTTAATCCTTACAAATAAATTTTTAAAATGACCAAACTGCCCAAAATAATAATAATGAATTTTGAAGTGCCATAATTAATCCGAGTATACTGTATGGATAATTACAGTATTGGCTAAGCACAACTGGATTATACATTGGAGGGTGAAATCCTGCTGAGAGTTTAGGACTCCAAGTAAGTCAACTTCTATTGTGTGGCTACAACATGAAACGATTATTGTATTGTATGTTAGTATAGAGACACATGCACATCTATACACTTTTGTAGAAAGTTTGCATAAAGTCGTTAGTCTAGTGGGTGCTGATTCAGAAAATATGACCGGTAGATATCCATCATATTCTAGACCGCTGATCCTCGTCACACTACTTGATTTTATTATGTCTGATTCATTACTGTGACGAGTGGCCAAGAGGTGAGGATTGCTAGTTTAAACCTAGGGGCGCCAAAATGAATGGGACCTAGGGGCCGTCATGCTTACTTAATCAGTGAATGGTTAGAACCCGAGCAAGTGCTCTGATAAGTTATTCCAAGATAGTAGCTGTGAATATTGGCCATTCAGTGAGAGTGCCTAGAGATACTAGGGGTTTCTAAGTTTGAGTGAGGCTGAACACCACCAACATCACTGATTAACATAGAAGTCTCTGTAAACCCCGTGTAACTTCGATTACACTCTTGAATAGTAGCAATGCCCTAGGTGACTTGATGGTTACCTTTGTGAGGGATTTACTCTTGGATAAGTAGGGATGCCCTAGGTAACTCGATAGTCACCCTTGATTGAGATATTTAATGGCTAGATCTTAGTGTTGAGACTCGGTTCTCCCCTACTGATTATCATTATTGTTGGAGGGCGTGATACGCCCAAATTTTTGGAAATTGTTGAGCGTTGGTCTCGAATTATATTGTGATATATTATATATGCTTGCTCTGGGATTTTTTGAGTGCAGGGATAGTTTGTCATTGGTTATCAGACATGACCATAAGTTTGCTAAGACGCTTTTGCGTTCTTGAAATTGATTTCGTAGGGTTCGGATGGATTCGAAACCCTAATTTTTGTGAGCTATTGTTATCTGTGGATAGTAACTTGGTTAGTGACCACTTGTCTTCCCTACATGCTTTTGTTTTAAAGTTGAACTTACTAAGCGTTTTCGCTTACCTAGTTGTTTCCTGTTGTAGGTAAGAACAATGGCAATGGCAGAGCAGTGAGCGCTGAAGTCTACCTTGTGAATGTACATGTGGACCGACCTTTTGGGAGGCTGTTTTGTTTTTTTGGAAATGTTATGTTATTTTCATAAACTAGGCTCACTCTACTCTTCATAAACTATGTTTGTATTAAATATTAAGTATGGCCATACAACTTTTTAAAAATTATTTTTTATACGGGTTTTTGAGACATTTTGTTAAATGAAAACGTTTATATTTCCACATTATCGAGTCTTGAAAATCTGGTTGTTACAGTTATGAGTCGCACCGCTATTGTAACGACCCGACTTTTCTTAACTAGACCCACCGAACACGACTATGACTATCCGGGGTCAACTAGACCCTTACAGTCAACTCTTTGGTAAAAATCGAACGTTAAAAACTAAATAAACTTTAAAGTGAACTTTGGAAAATTTTACATTGGAGTACTTTGAAATAAAATAGTATTTGGATGGGATCCCATAGTTTTAAAAACAAAATGTAGTTAAACGTAACTTAAGAAATAGTCTGTAGCCACATGGCTTTCTTTAGATAAACTAGTAAACATGAAATTGATAAAACTGTTACTGGACTCAGCGGAAAACTTAAGAGAACCCTGACAACCCTGCAGGTCGGTTGTTTCACAGTATGTATACTTCAGACAGAATCCCCTCCAGCTTATTGCACTGCTCCTTAAGCTTTGCCCTTACCTACACACACAGAGTAACTGATGAGCTATAACGCTCAGTAAGGAAGCTATCTACAACTTATGACTTTACTATCCAAAACAAACTTTGCATAACAGAAATGCATATCTAGAAACTGCAAACTGAGCAACACGTCTAGCATATTCACATAAGTCAAAGTGTTGCGTAACATACTGAAAACATATAACTGAGCCATCGTGTTATTTGTGGGGTTTTAATCCCAGTGTGGCCTCCACGGTCCAGAGAATACTCACCTCCCGTACCAAAGGGGTACACTCCGCTAAAACACGATGACTTTACTGACTTGGCGGATAGCCCCACTGTACGACTGCATGGGGATCCACCCTCACAAGGCCTTGTACTGAGCCATCGAGTTATCTGTGGAGTCATGATCCCCGGGTGGCCTCCACGGCCCAGAGAATACTCACCTCCCGTGCCAAAGGGGTATACTCCACTAAAACCCGATGACTTTACTGACTAGACGGCTAACCCCACTACACGGCTGCATGGGGTCCACCCTCACAAGGTTTCCCTTGACAGTCACAAACATTGCACATGCATTCATGATAACTTTACTGCACTAAGCACATTCAAACCCGATAGATGGGTACTATCATGCGCATCTAGCCATATAATCACACATATATATAGCAGCTAGAATATAACCAGCAGTATACAAACATGCAAACAATTCACTAAGATCACAACATTCTAAGTTACTCTTGGTGTATACTTCCTTACCTCTTGTCCTTAGCTTTCATGAATTATGTCTTTGTGAGTATTCCCGATCACGTTTAGACCCTATAATCGTATTAGGAAAACATGTCTTAGTTTATGCTTTACTAAGATTTTAATATATATATATAAGGGAATTCAAAACCAAAAACTGAAATTCCCGACCCTGGCCTAAACCCGAGGCCTTGGGGTAAAATGACCATAATACCCTTCTCAAAATCTCGAACTCAACTTAGAAAATTATTATTTCCAATAATAATTTTATCCTAGACCACGTCCGAAATTTCAAGTCAAAACTCCAATTATTTCTTAAAATTCCATTTTCCGATGCTCGAGTCCAAAACACGAGCCCCGAGCCCACTTCTTGATCTTTGAGACTTAAAATTGGTAATATTGTACTTCCTAAAATATTTTCCAAGTCCTTGAAAATATTTCATAGGTTCTCTAAGTCATCAAATCTAAACTTTAAAACTAAATCCTGAACCTAGAACCTTTCATGAAGCTTAAATAATAATTCCCGAGCCTAGCTCGTAAATTATTAGTCTTAGATGTTACTTAGATAAATTTTCTAACCCCAATTCACTAATATCAGACCTAAAACTTAGAAGTATTTAATCCCAAGCCTTGTTATAAAATCTTAAAATTTTGGGTCCAACCACCATTTTAGTCCCTTTGGTTACCAACTTGTAACCACTAGTAACCAGTTGCTGAAAGTATTAACATGCACGTGACCATCACAAAACTATCACCTTCATGCGCATCCAACTTCCAGGGTAACCCGAGCCTTGCTTGGACCCAAAATCTCCCACCATGCCACGGAATCACCCTCATCACCACCATGACCATCACTTCGGCCACCACTACCACCACCATCACCACCACCGGCCTACATCCATGATCACCAAAGTGGTAGCCTCCCACGCACGGCCAGCCCCACTACAATCTCTAACCATCATCAAAACATCCCAAACCTCAAGATCACTCATATTAAACTATCTCCAATATCTTGATGAGTGTTTCTAATCCCAAAACACTGATTAAAACCATACATAATAGTCCACAAATTCATCACCATCCTAAGAAACAAAAATGAAAAATCGGAAACGTAAAACTACGAAGGAAATCTATGAATATATACCTCTTACTGTGGCTGGTTCTTGGTGTGTTCTTTATTTTCCTTGACTTAGTACACAACACTATGAACACAACAAAACCATTTGACATGAATTTGGAACTCAGAATCTAAGAGAAAAATCAACGCAATGGTATGTTTGCACTTACATTTTTCTTCTGACTATTCTTGCACCGGACTCCCAATAACACTCCCTTCTTCCTCTTGCTTTCTTCTACAATCAAAACATAGGCTCTAAGGACGTGTCTAAGGATTGTAGCCCAAAGAAAACCAAAGAAAACTCACCTTTGATTCCTCCTTCTTGGACCCGAAGTGAACGTACACCAACAACAAAACTACAAGTGTTCTTCTTAATATCTCAAACTCTCTTTGTTTTCTCTAATAATTCCAACATTGACTGAAGCAAATGAGGGGAAAATGGCACCAGTTCCCTCCCTTGTAACCTCCAAAACTGCCAAGACCATTTTTAAAAAAAAAATGGTTTCCCTCCACTCCACGGGGTGGCCGAGACACACGTGAGAAGCACAATAATTACATGCATTTTATCCAAAATAATGCATTGAACCATGGCTTAAATTAATTAAAATCAACTATGTTCTAAGCACTAAATAATGCAACTTTGGTATAAACTTATGTCTATGGTTTTATGTGAGTCCTTTCAACATAAAATCATAATTTTAATCCCATAAAATTCCTCTTGAATTATTCATAGACTCTTAGTGAATAAGTCACAAAATCATATTCTAAAATGATTTTAAGATTTTATGTGGATTCTAAACACATAAAATCATATACTTAAACTATTTGAATAAGATGTCTATCTTAGATTTATTTCACATATAAGTCCCCGCACTATGGTCTAAAGCGATCAACTCACATTTCTTTAATTAAAATAATATTCACCAAATATTATTTTAATTATTATTCATACTCTTAAAAAAAATCAGAAAAAAAAATTCGAGTTATTACAGCTATTGATCAAGACAGTAACATGTTGTTTTCCAATATGACCTGCCAACTTCATAGTATGAGCTGAAGTAATTCCCACCAAAGAATTCAATGAAAGTGTTGCTAAAGTCTCATCTATCATGCTCTCAGTGGACGGATCTGGTGTGGGTGGTGGAGATTCTATCAAAGAGTGCATCTCCTCATCACCCATCATCAACATGACTTGTAAACTTTCTGTTAACAATCTTGACCCTTGAATTTTTTTTATTACACTTGAAACACACCCCTCTGGCCTTTTCTCTTGGTACTCTGCTTCTATCAACCGCTTGAATGGTGGACTTTTATTGGCTATACCCGACCCTGAAGAAGCTGCAATCGGTGGTGAAGAAGAAGATGTCGTGGTTCATATGGCTGAAATGGTGTGTACGAAGGCTTGGGTGGAAGAATAGGGCTCAATGTGGATTTGAGGCTTGCAAAATGAGTGGGTTGGCCTGTTGAGACTAGCTAGTGACTCTCCTCAATTCTTTGGGTTGTTTCCATAATGTGGGTCATACCCATTGGCTGTAGGATATGCAATGCCCCCTTAATCTCTTCTTACAACCCTTTAACAAAAATGCCCTCCAATATATGCTCTGGCACCCCTAGTACCCAAGAAGCTAAAGCCTCCATTTTGATTCGATACTCCTTCCCAATTGTCTTTAGATGAACCGACAACAATTCCTCTGAGAGATAACCCATCGGGACTGCCCAAAACCTTAGTAAGATCAAATTCTTTAGAGTAGCCCACGAGGAAATTGGACGTCTTTGGTTCTCCCATTGAAACCAGGTGAGATCATCACCTTCAAGACCAATTATGGCTGCCTCAAGCATGTGAGCCTCGAATAAGCAGTTCAATAAGAAATATCGTTCAACTCGGAAATTCCAGCCATCCGGATTATCCCCCATAAATAGTGGTAGATCCATACGTGGATCTTTATAGTCTCGTTCAAACCCAAACGGATTGGAATGAAGTGACTGTGGTGGGATGGATTGGTCCTGTGAGAAATTCTCTAGAGCCAATGATTTAGTTCTGTCCACCGCGCGACGCTGGCGGTCGTTACTGGCTGCAGTGTCCTCAGAAGCTGGACGACCGGTCGCCTGAAGTAATTGAGCAAGATGCTCAACCACAAAATCGATCTTCTTCCCCATCGTTGGTATTTGCTGCACATCCAACTTCAACAATTCAAGCTCATTCGGAAACTAGTGCAGATCCGAACTGTAACGCCCTGGATAGCCAAGACCGCTACACCGTGTACTTATAAAGTGCAAGAATTGCTAATCAAGTCATTAATTTTAAAAAAAAAACATGTCATTAGTTTAAGTGTTCTAGGGTTATAAGACATTTTGGCCTCAAAAGATACATCTTATAAATTATAGAAAGTTTACAGAAAGGATCCCCAAAAGATCAGTGTTTAAAAGCTGGTTTGCAAAACTCAACAATTTAAAGTAAGCATTGGCCATACTAAGGCAAAATACAAGGTTCTGGTCCTCTTGTCCTTGTAATCTCCTCAACCGTGGCGACTGAGCGGCCTGCCATGTACATTCACCCTGCAGAGCTCTCCAATCAGGGCTGATCGATCTTGCCTTTGCCTTTACCTACACCACGTAGCACCCGTGAGCTGAGGCCCAGCAAGAAAACAACATACACAACATATACAGCAATCTCCAACAAATATTCCAGTAAGCATGTTTTATTATTCAATCCATAGCATATAAGCATACTCCAACTACACCTAGATTATTCAACAATCTCATCTATAACCAAATACAATATTTAATTTACACAAATACTAGGGCCGACACCTTAGGCCGCACCCTCTGTTTAACCCACTGACTGATAACTCTACAAAATAGAGTTATTTTACCACTTTTTATGTGCTAATTGTTGCTTAATTCTTGAGTTTTTAATTGATTTATTAAGCTTTTAAGTAATTTTGAACTTATTAGTCTTATTTTAATTTTATATATTTTTGTGTGTTTTTATAGTTATTTTGTTGTAATATATTGTAGTTTAATTATTTGAATTATTGTTGTTTAATTTGAGGTAAAAAAATGTGGTATTATTGAGCTTAAATGTTAAATATAAATTAAGTTATAATTAATATTTTCAAAGAATTAAATTGATTTATTTTAGAGTTGAAAATATTTTATTATGATTTATTTTATATTTATTTTGTAGGGAATGTATGCTCTTAAAAAGAAAGAAAAATGAAGGACAATATGGCATTTTCAAAAAAAGCAAGACAAAGAGTTGGCATTTATAAAAAAAAAAGCTTCATTTGGGCCCAAGCCCAACAGCTCCTCCACCTTCTCCCACGTTACTCCCAGCATCAACAAAGTCATCATTCAGCCTCCATTCAGCCTCCCTCCAAGCACTCACCAGCCATTCAGCGCCTGCCACCTCATCACTCAGCATCCCCAAAGCCAACAGCTCATCCCGAAGCCCTCTTCTTTCCAGCAGTGCACCTTCAGCGTATAGCATCTTCACCACACGCCAGCAGCTCTCATCTCCAGCATTCGGGCCCAATCACATAGCCCACAACAAGCTGAAGCCCATCAACACCCAACCGTGGCCCAATTCAGCTCCATGCCCAAGACAACCAAGCTGCCAATAGCCACCAAAAGGCCAAAAAACACATTTTTATTCCCAATATTTTTCACTCAAATATCAATTCACTCTTCCCTGTTTTTCTTACCTAAATAAACATTCCTAATTCATTTTTTTTACCATAGTTTTTCACTAATCTTTTACCCAACCAAACATTTCATCTTTCCAATACTCTTACACTTACTCTATTTATCCTACCACTTCCCAACACAATTAAATTAATCAATTTATTTATTGTAATTTGATTAATTTAATCTCCATATTTTGCCTATAAATAGAGTCGTGTAAGACCATTTGGGGGGCTCTTCTTCTTCATCTTTTTTTTTCAACATCTTCTACACATTTTTCTCTCTTTTCTTCACTATTTTCTCTACCATTTTCATCTTTTGAAGAGCATGTCAAGTATGCTATTTTGTAATTTTTATCTAATTATGAGCTTCTAATCTTTTTCAAAGGTTATTAAGATGATGATGAAGCAAAATGTAACTAGATAGTATTTTTTTGTTGTATGTTGATTTCCCATTTGTACAATATTGTTTATGGATTTTTCTACCAAAGATATGCATTTTTCATCTATTATTGATTGTTAAAGCATATTACACCTAGCTCTTCATTATGCAAAAATATGATATTCTTTGATTAAATGTTTTTCATTAAATTGTTCACATCTAATTCTTAGAGCATAAGTATCATATTTTGCCTAAACATAAACTCTTTGATTTTTTGTAGTTTCATTAGATTGTAACACAACTAATGCTTAGAAATTATATCTTATATAAGTGAAGAAAAATCCTACATTTTTGAAAGAGTAACTTGTGCTTGAATAGATAATATATTTTGAAAAAAATATATAGTGTGATTTATTTCAACTATATTAAAACTTTGGAATCAATATACTTATAAATACTATTGAACTTGCATTTTGTGGATTCTAATATCTTAATAATCTTATTTTACATATCTTATTTGAAAACCATTTTTCTATTTTATCATTAATATTTTTATTACTTGTCTTTTTATTTTTCTAAAACAAAATCTCATCAAATATTTGGAACTAGGTTAGAATATTATTGCTTTGTTTGAAATAGTTTCTTTTGATGTTAGTCAACTCCCATTGGTTCGACCTCGTACTTACATGAACATTATATTCCGAAACGATTCGTGCACTTGCGAGTTTAAATTTTAAAACACACCCTTTTGGGATCAACAAGTTTTTGGCGCCGTTGCCGGGGAGTTGCAAGAAAGAAACGATCTTTCTACAAGGTAAGTAAAATTCTTCTACTAGTTATTTTATTTTTATTTGCATTATCATCTTAAAAAAAAAAGTAAAAAAAATATATATCTATAAAAAAAATCGAAAAAAGGAGTAAAAATCGAAAAAGAAAAAAAAGAAAGTTATACATATATTTATTTATATTGTTATATATTGTATTATATATATTTCTTGGTAGTTGATGGCATTTAGTGCCTCCTAACCCTTTTTATTTTTATTTTTTTTTAGTTGAGTGCATTTGTGCCTCCTAAATTCTTGATAGTTGAGTGCATTTTTTGCCTCCTACATACTTGAGCAATCTATCTCCTCTAGTGATGGCATTAGTGCCTCCTAGCTTTTATTTTTGTTTATTATCTTAGTTGATGGCATTAGTGCCTCCTGAGTTTTATTATTATTATCATTATTATTATTATTAGTGATGGTTGATGGCATTAGTGCCTCCTTGCTTTTATTTTATTTTATTTTTTTGTTGATCATTTAGTTGATGGCACTTGTGCCTCCTAATTTTTACCTTAATTTTGTTATGGTTGATGGCATGCTAGGCCTCCCTACTTTGTTTAATTTTTGATAAACTTACTTAATTTTATCTTATTTTTCTTTGTTTTTTTTAATCATATTATCATGTAATTGTTTAATATCTTAACATTGTTCTCTTAATTTAATTTAATTTTTCTTTTTACCTTAATTGTCATCTTA
This sequence comes from Humulus lupulus, assembly GCF_963169125.1. Classification (NCBI taxonomy): domain Eukaryota; kingdom Viridiplantae; phylum Streptophyta; class Magnoliopsida; order Rosales; family Cannabaceae; genus Humulus; species Humulus lupulus. Next base: position 213,302,299 of record NC_084797.1, on the reverse strand, counting down.
AAAAAAATAAAAAATTAGTTTGTCATTTAGTCTTTTTCATATGAACCATTTTAATTATAGTTGGAATTCTGAGTACAACTATTATGTGCAATCAAATTTAAATTATGGAGAAACTAATGACATGCATGATTATGGTGAATCCTTAGATATCCCATTTGCCCTCACCTATAATCCAAATTTTTCATGGAGTCATGCCCAATCCGACCTATCATATCCCATTCAACAAGAAATGAGCCCATCTTTAGAGGATACCCTACAACAGTTCATGCAATCAACCTACCAAATCTTACTAGCCCAATCTCAGTCAATCTCAAAAATTGAGACAATAGTAGGACACCTTGCAACTGTTATAGAGTCGGAAAAACAAGTTCATCCCAACCAACTCATTCCCAATCCAAATAGTCAAATTGAAAATGAAAAGGAGAATGAAGTTGTTGAAAAACTTGTAATATGCATCCAACCCCCTAATAAAACCAAAGAGTTGGATGAGATAATTTTCGAGGCTCATAAGGAAAATGAAAAAGATATAATTATATTTCAAGAGCCCACAAATGAACAAATTTTTATATTTACTCAAAATGAAAAGGAGCCTAATATAGACATGCAATTTTCTTATTTTATTGATATTCCATTAAAATTGCATATTTCTAATTTTCTTATAAGTGTGATGTTATTAGTTATTATTTATGGCATTTGCATCAAAGTTATAACTCACTCTATTAATGAAATTTTACACCATCGATTGGGTGTAGGTTAAAAGAAAAAAATTTAGTCGAGCTAAAGACTATAAACTAAAGCGCTTTGTGGGAGGCAACCCATATTTTTATGTTTCATTTTATATTTCACTTTTGTTGTGTGTTTTATTTATGTTTTAGGTTAACTTCTTGTTTTGTTTTTTGTTTCCTTTTTGTTACACTCTTGACAATGCTCCATGATGAGGTACGACCATTCTAAACTCTAAACTCTTTCACGCTTCAATTTATATATGTATTTTGATACATTAAGGACAATGCATAAATTAAGTTTGGGGGTAGTGGGTTTATATGGTTATTTCTTTCACGTGTTTGAAAATGGTAGAATTTCCTTTAAAAAAAACAAAAAAAATTGGATGGTAGAGTATTTATTTTATATATTAATTATAAAAAAAAATTAAAAAATATATATATTTATATATGTTTAATATTATCTTTCTAGTAATTTATATTTATATAGTTTTGTGCTTTTATACTTTATTATCCATAAAAAAAAAATAATAATAATAGAAAAAAAAAACCCTTTTGATGATATTCGTTTTTCCTTTGATAATACCATTGATTGAGTTTGATTTTAGTTTAAAAAATATATGAATTTTTTTTTTTAAAGTTTTGTGTTTAATTCTTGGGTCAATTTTGCTTAAAAAATGAAATTTTGAAAAAAAATCATTCATCATAATATGTGAAATAAATAATTTATTACAACAATTTTTCCAAAATTCACATACTAACTTGATAAATAGTCTTGGACTTCTAATTTAAAATATATTTTCAAAGCAAGATTGACTATGGAATTAATTACATAAGGTTAATTTTGATTCATATTTTTTATAAATTATTTTCAATATGCAATCTTTGAGGACATTTTTGATATCACCAAATAAAAAAAAAAGTGTGTGTTTTTAATTTTTCTTTTGCTCGAGGACTAGCAAAATATTAAGTTTGGGGATGTGATAACTCTACAAAATAGAGTTATTTTACCACTTTTTATGTGCTAATTGTTGCTTAATTCTTGAGTTTTTAATTGATTTAGTAAGCTTTTAAGTAATTTTGAACTTATTAGTCTTATTTTAATTTTATATATTTTTGTGTGTTTTTATAGTTATTTTGTTGTAATATATTGTAGTTTAATTATTTGAATTATTGTTGTTTAATTTGAGGTAAAAAAAATGTGGTATTATTGAGCTTAAATGTTAAATATAAATTAAGTTATAATTAATATTTTCAAAGAATTAAATTGATTTATTTTAGAGTTGAAAATATTTTATTATGATTTATTTTATATTTATTTTGTAGGGAATGTATGCTCTTAAAAAGAAAGAAAAATGAAGGACAATATGGCATTTTCAAAAAAAGCAAGACAAAGAGTTGGCATTTATAAAAAAAAAAGCTTCATTTGGGCCCAAGCCCAACAGCTCCTCCACCTTCTCCCACGTTACTCCCAGCATCAACAAAGTCATCATTCAGCCTCCATTCAGCCTCCCTCCAAGCACTCACCAGCCATTCAGCGCCTGCCACCTCATCACTCAGCATCCCCAAAGCCAACAGCTCATCCCGAAGCCCTCTTCTTTCCAGCAGTGCACCTTCAGCGTATAGCATCTTCACCACACGCCAGCAGCTCTCATCTCCAGCATTCGGGCCCAATCACACAGCCCACAACAAGCTGAAGCCCATCAACACCCAACCGTGGCCCAATTCAGCTCCATGCCCAAGACAACCAAGCTGCCAATAGCCACCAAAAGGCCAAAAAACACATTTTTATTCCCAATATTTTTCACTCAAATATCAATTCACTCTTCCCTATTTTTCTTACCTAAATAAACATTCCTAATTCATTTTTTTACCATAGTTTTTCACTAATCTTTTACCCAACCAAACATTTCATCTTTCCAATACTCTTACACTTACTCTATTTATCCTACCACTTCCCAACACAATTAAATTAATCAATTTATTTATTGTAATTTGATTAATTTAATCTCCATATTTTGCCTATAAATAGAGTCGTGTAAGACCATTTGGGGGGCTCTTCTTCTTCATCTTTTTTTTTCAACATCTTCAACACATTTTTCTCTCTTCTCTTCACTATTTTCTCTACCATTTTCATCTTTTGAAGAGCATGTCAAGTATGTTATTTTGTAATTTTTATCTAGTTATGAGCTTCTAATCTTTTTCAAAGGTTATTAAGATGATGATGAAGCAAAATGTAACTAGATAGTATTTTTTTGTTGTATGTTGATTTCCCATTTGTACAATATTGTTTATGGATTTTTCTACCAAAGATATGCATTTTTCATCTATTATTGATTGTTAAAGCATATTACACCTAGCTCTTCATTATGCAAAAATATGATATTCTTTGATTAAATGTTTTTCATTAAATTGTTCACATCTAATTCTTAGAGCATAAGTATCATATTTTGCCTAAACATAAACTCTTTGATTTTTTGTAGTTTCATTAGATTGTAACACAACTAATGCTTAGAAATTATATCTTATATAAGTGAAGAAAAATCCTACATTTTTGAAAGAGTAACTTGTGCTTGAATAGATAATATATTTTGAAAAAAATATATAGTGTGATTTATTTCAACTATATTAAAACTTTGGAATCAATATACTTATAAATACTATTGAACTTGCATTTTGTGGATTCTAATATCTTAATAATCTTATTTTACATATCTTATTTGAAAACCATTTTTCTATTTTATCATTAATATTTTTATTACTTGTCTTTTTATTTTTCTAAAACAAAATCTCATCAAATATTTGGAACTAGGTTAGAATATTATTGCTTTGTTTGAAATAGTTTCTTTTGATGTTAGCCAACTCCCATTGGTTCAACCTCGTACTTACATGAACATTATATTCCGAAACGATTCGTGCACTTGCGAGTTTAAATTTTAAAACACACCCTTTTGGGATCAACACTGACTCCGGCCCGCTTGAATCGAGCTCAGTGCATAATAAGCTGTCCTCGGATACCAGTGTTCGAGCCGTGCCAATCGCACAAGTTAACTGTGGCACGCTTAGGCCGACGGTTTACAATTTACATGGAATAATACCATTCTTTCAATCATATATATTAGGGAGCCTTAGTCCCGTTCAAATATTCAACCGGGTGTAGTTTCCTTACCTTTAATCTCCACGGTTTTGAATTACGAGCAACACCCCTCAAGCACGATCCGTTCCTGAGCCTAAGCCTTTGTCACCTAGTCACAACCAAAGTGTAGGGTCTCATTAAAACTCAAGCTAGGGTTTCCGGTCACAAAACTAACTTCCGGGAAAAAAAATCCCACCAAGCACGGTGGTGGAATGGTTCCCGAGCTTCCTAGACTTGATCTAAGTCCTTAAAAAACCCAAAAGATCAAGTGGGAAACCAAGGGCTGCGGCCCTTGAAGCTTAGCCGCAACCCTAGCCTCAAAACAGAACCAAGGTCACCCTGGCAAAGACACGCGCCGCGACCCTTGCATGGGCGTCGCGGCGCTCACCCCTGGCCGAGCCTCCTTGGCTCATTTTCAACCTAGGGTCGCAGCGCTCTAGAACAGAGCCGCGACCCTTCCTTTCGAACCCAGAAAACCCACCATTTCAAAGCTCAAAACCTCAGCCAAAACCACCCCCAAACTCCCTAACTCAACACCCAACATTACCACAACTTATGCCACACAATTCAACAGAAAATCAGCTCAAAAACCCATAGATATCTCACTTTGAATTCTTAAAATTCTAAGAACATAAACACCTAATTTTAACCAGTCAGAACTCAAATTCAATTCATTAACTCTTGGAGTAAAACTTACCTTCTTGATAGAACCTTTCCTCAAGCCAAAAAAACCCAGCTAATTCCAAGGATCTTCCAAGCTCAAATCCACCCTATCCATCAATTGAACACACCTCAATAACCCAGCTGAAACTCAAGTTCTAACCACAGAAAGAAAGAAATTCATGCTTACCTTAGCCCTGGGTTAATCCTTGATTGCCTACTAAGCTAATCCTCAAAATTTCTCCTGAATTCCTCTAGATTTCCAGCAATTCTTCAGCTCTAATTTCCCAATGTTCCTCTGAATGTTTCTTCCCTTGAGAGTGAGAGAGAGAGAGAGAGAGTAACCAGCTGAGTAGAAAATAAAGTCGGTCTAATTCTTTCTAAAGGCTTCCTAGATTTGTCTTACTTGTTAAGTTAATCCCAAGGCTCGGGGTGCTGGAACCGTCCCCGAGGTGAAAACGGTAAAATCCCCCAATATTCCCGCCTAGACATCCTAACCTCAAATATATCTCCATATATTTATTTTCATAACCCGATAGTCCAAATCACTACCCGATACCTAAAGTTCCCCTGACTTGTCCAAAGTCATATCTTAAGTCCCGTTGTGACTTTTCCCGCTATCTGACCCTAGGATCGTCTCGAGTTGCGCTCTATGAACCTGCCCACATAATAATGTGGTTCTCACATATATCACATAAATATTTCATATTATCACATAATATAATTAATTATCATATAATCATCATTAATCACATATTCACACATTTAAGTCAATAATATTCATTCTAATCTCATTTATGCCCTCCCAGCACACTAATCAAGGCTCTTAAGCCTTATTAGCGAATTTGGGTCGTTACACGAACAGACCTCCATAACCTCACGACGCGATCCTGACTGAAGAGCTTCAAACTTCTTTTCCAACACATCAACCTGGAAATCCTTCTTCAGGCTCATGTCAAACCGTACTGGCTCTAATACCAATTGATATGAGGTCCCTTCACAGTTAGATAAAACCAAAACTACGCAGAAGCAAAGAAAAAGAAATATAGTCTCTGTATTGGAAACTATCAGGGATTCGAGAGCTTGAGTTCTCTCCAAAAGGTTTACAACCTACCACATCCTTCACACCTCTTACTGACTACCATTCTTCTAATTATTCTATCCTTCTTGGTACATCACAACACCATACACCTCACCATACACAAATCTCTCTCCTCTAACTAACTCTTGACAATACCCTCATCGGTTGCTGACTTGGCATTCTCTTTTCCCTTCCCTAACCTAGTGTAGATATTTGTTATAGGAGGCCTATCACTTACCTCTTTGGACTTCCGAAGATTCTAGCTTGATTGAGGATGATTCATAGCTGCTAACTCCTTTGCTTAAGCTCAATTCTCTCCTAGCCCGCAAACTTCAAGGAGTTGGCCTAGCTTGAGAAACTTTGAGGTGGTTTTTTATTTTGGTAGAGGAATACACTATGAATGAAGAAGAATGCTCCAGACTGCATAAGGAAAGTGCTTCAGCACTTGGTCCAAAAATTTTCTAGTTTCATGGTCAAAAGACTAATATATCCCTCCATATAAACTCCTTTCTTAACACACCTTAAGGGAAAAATGGTCATTCGCCTATAATTCCCACTAAACCTCAAATTACACCACTAATCTCCAAATTTATTAACTAAACCATCAAGCATAATTATTCTACCACTTAATCTCACTTTTCCAATTATCTCAAATTTTTGAAATTCCCAAAATAGCCTTAGACTTGGCCCGAGCCGGGTATTTATCCCTGTTGTGACTTCTCCGCTAAAACCGCTCGAAAGGATCTACTCATGTCGAAAATCACATATATCCACATAATAATGTGGTCTCAAACATATAACACATAATAATTACAAATATACCATCAACATGTCAAAATTACGAAAATGCCCACTTTTAACAAAAGCGAGTCTTTAAACACATTTAATATACATAAAGTGTTTTGGGACGCTACAATAATAGCTTCCATTCTATAGCCTAATCAATAGTTTAGGTTTCCCTTATAAAATTCTCCTAATCTAATGACTGGGGAGTACTTCCATTTACCTATTTGTTCGAAAAAATATAGTAGAGAAGAACAAAATAAACATATTAATATATTTAATTGAAGAACAGAAATACAAAAATACAATAGAAAGAATAAACCAAAGCTGAGGCATGCGAAACACGCTTTCCTTAAAGAAGATTTGCCCCCTCTCCCTGAACAGTGCTAGAGGATTCGTGAGTAACCACTTCCCAGGATACAACAGCTATCAAGCAGAACGAACGCACCACTGCGTCTGCTTAGGCGAACTCGAAACAAACCTTCCCTCTATCACCAGAAAATACTACAGAGACTGAACAGAGAAATAGACTAAGTGTGTGATACTCTGCATATGTGTATCCTAGGCTTCATGGAGTGTTGAAAATGTGTGAGAGTCGAGTGCATTAATGCCCAAATATCCAATAAATTTGAAATTTTAATTTTTGAAAAATCAATAAGAATTAATCACAATTATTCTGGTAATATTAGCAGTTACCCAAAGTGGTTTTCTGAAAATCAATCAAAATTAATCACATTTATTATGGTAATATCAGTTGTTATCCAAAGTGATTTTCTGACAATCAATGAGAATTAATCACACACTATTATGATATCTCAATTTTGACCAAAGTGATTTGCTAAAATCAATCAGAATAAATCACACAATATTCAGATAACCTCATCTTTAATCAAAGTGATTTGCTGAATAATTACCATTAGGCATCAATTTCTTATTCACTCAATTTTTTCCAACACTATTAAAGGGTGTATTTCCTCTCTGTTCATTTCATACTTTATGCTTGAGAATTAGACTCTCTTTCTTTTATTCTTACTCCCTATAAAAAAAAATATTTCAGCTTGAAATTCCCAACAAATGCTCTCTTCACTCTGATCTTGAGACTATAGCAAAAATATTATTCTAGTACACCCCTTGATACTTATTTAAAAAAGAAGTTGCTGTTAATCTTGGCTTGGTATCGTACCCAACTACCCAACGACGAAGTCTAATATTCAAGTATAACAACGAATGATACTTAGTTTAGTTGCTAACTTTGAGTTTTGTTGTCAATTTTCTCCAAGGGAGGATACCCCTCTTGTAGTCCCCATCTTTAATGGTTAGTTAATGAACACTTTTTTGTTCCTTAGGAAAAAAAAAAAAAAACAACAAATGATACTTAGAATTTCAACTTTCGACCCAACCTATATCTCTTCTATATTAAAAGTGTGTAGATAACCGAAATTATTAGTTTTAACTGTTTTTTATTTTTTCCGTTAACTTTAACAGAATATTCTTATATTTAACTTTAAATTGTAAATATGACTTAAACTTAGATAAAATTAAATAAATAATTAATTAAACAAATTAAAATAAAACCAAAAGTTTTATAACTTAAATAAAATTTAATTAAATTTAAACTTCACGAATTAATATCATATTAAATATATAATATAATATAATATCAACTAACGATAAATTTAAATTTAAAATCCACATATAATATTAATATGATATTAAACATATAATTTATAATGTCTTGTTGTCACTGCCAAATTAAAAAATTAAAACAAACATAAACTTAAATAAAAATTAATTAATTAAAATTGGATATTTTAAAGATATTTTATGATAATTAAAATAATTAAATAATATTTATTTAACAATAATAAATGTATAGATATAATTTTTTTATCTTATAAATTTGTGTGATAGTTTGTTTTTTATCAAGTGATTTGAGCTCTTTTTCTTCATCAAATTCACCAAATGACATTACAAGATACATTAGAAACCAAAAATAGTTGATACATGTATACTACTGTCTAGACTATGACTTTTTCTATTCTTATTTTATTTTTATTATTAATTTCTTTTTAAATATTATTGTAATTTATATATATATATGTCATGTAGTCATGTATATATATATTTATGTTAATATTGTGTTTAGATATTATATATGTAGAGATTATTGATATAAATATTTATATATTGTATATATAAAACTATAATTCATTCTATTATATATATTTTAAAAAATAGTGAACTAATTTTTATTAAAATTATAAAAAATGTTTACAACTTTAAAACTAAGCAAACGTGAATTAGACGTTACTTCTACCAAGTATATATGTATATATATATATGGAAGACTTCTCAATGGTTACTATCCATAGATGGGTATTAACAATTATGATAATGTGTCAATATAATGACTTGGTATAGCAAGTCATCAACAAGTAATTTTTTTTTATGTTAATGTTGAATTTAGTTATTATTATTTTTTTGCCATAATTAATCTTTATATAGAAATTGACATGTGTTGGGTGGTCCAGGTGTCATGCTTTGTACTGTCATTGTTATTTATTTTTATAAAAATAAAATGTAATCTTAAGTCTTTGATGGTGAAATCGAAAAGGGAATAAAATTTTATTTATCTTACTTTAATATTTAAAGGGGCCACACTTATGAAAACCATTATGCCTGAAATGTAAAATGTAGGTACTGTACGTGATGGTGGTGGTGGTGGAGGATGTATTTGGTTTCTCCTTATTAATTATATTATATATGTGTATGAATGTAAACACTCTTAGAAGTTGTGAATATTGAGTAGTCAAAATACTTGTTATAATTAGTAATAGAAACAGAGCTTTTCCACAATGATATGATGAAAACAATTTTCCCTCAACATCCTCCATAAACTTAAGATGCAAAATATATATTTTAAATAGAGTGATAAAAGAAATAAAATATCAAATTCTAAAATATAAAATAAATTGATATTGTAAAATAAAAAATACTCACAATATATATAGAGATTATAATAGTTTTAATTATTATAAAATCTAAAATCTTTCTAATATTATTAATAAATAAAATGAAATTTCTTAAGTGTACACTATTGTGAGATATTTATGAACTATGAAAAGATATTTAAAAGTATTATATGTTATTTTCTTTTGTTTTAGTCTTTGATTGTTTTCTTAAAAAAATATGAAAGACACTAATATTTTTTCAATGATCGTGTAAATAAATTGTATTTTTTATTGGTCACTGCAAAAATAATTTTATTGGAATGGTAAAAATAAAAAATATGTTCTATAAATATAAATATGTGATAGATTTTTTTATATAATTTATATTGTTTTTGTTAAAAATAAAATTAAGTGATAGTTTATTTAAAATGAACATTTATGTATATTTTATTATTTAATTTTTTATTATAGAGAAAAACTATTATTAAGAATATATTGATTTTTTTAATTAAAATTCTAAATAATGAAAAAACTTTTTAATGAATATTATATTTGTATACGAAGTTACTGAATTTTTTTTATGTATATTAAAGGGTGTTAAATATATCAATTGCCATTTATATTTTTGGAAACAAATAGAATTATAATTTTTCATTAATTACTAAATGGTATTGAATACACCAAACAATCTAGACCATAATATCTTAATTAATTAATGAGACAAAGAATAATGCCATATATTGGGTGTAAAATTTTATTAAATAATAACAAAACATATATTTAGCTTTTGGGAATTAAAAATGTTAACATTTCAATAAGATACTAAATTTAGTTTTTTCTTTTTATATTCCAAATATGATTTGTTTGATTAATATACAATTCAAAATATATATATAAATTTCGAATAATATAAAAATGTTTTGAAAAAAGTCAAAAAGTTATTGTTGCTTTTTTTAAAATTATTTTCATATAAAATTAATAACTTTGAAATTTATATATTATTTTAATAAATATATTTTTCTCATTTTGAATTTTGAATATAAATACACAAAAGGGTGATCGAATATTTGAAATTTAAATACTAATCATAGCCAAATTTTGTAATTAGTCAACTTATTAAATAAAAAATGTAACTTCCAATCTTCAAATAAATTTTATTATGAGACAAATAAAAATGACATATATTGGGTATTAAAGTTTATTAGATAATAATAAACACATATTGGGAATTCAAACTTTAACTTTACAATAAGAAACTACATTTAGTTTTTTATTTTTAATTATATTCTAAATAGGACATTTTTTTATAAAAGAAAAATAAAAAATATTTATAAATTTCGAATATGATAAGTTTTTTTTTATAGTAGCTTTTTTTTTTAATTATTATTTCCATATATTGGATATTGGCTTTTATGAAATGCCAATGGAAAACATATAGTTTTTTTTTTTAGTTAAATTAAATTCTAAAGCTGACTTTGATAGTAGAATTATTGTACTTTTTTAAATAATAAGTGTACGCCCTGATATTCAGCTCGGGTCTTTTGTGCAGCTCAAGTACAGCTGGCTAGCTAAGAACAGTACTGAGGGGCCCACAAGTTGATAATAACACGAGCTGAGGAATACGACGCATTAAGGCACGAGTTGGAGATGGATATAAAGTACAACATCATGGGCACGAGCTAGCGTTATATTCAGGTCGTAGTACTTTGACAACCTGCCATGTCCAAGAGTTTATTAAGCTAGATACGTTATATATAAACGTGCGTGATCAGACATCACATATCCATTTATCCCTAAATTCTCGAACACGTAATATAAACGTGTGTGATCATGTTATATTATTTTATAATATAATGTAATATTATATTATATTATAATATAATGTTTTAGATTAAATAAGTGTGACAAAGAGTGTCACATATTGTAACATATAATAGAGAGTTGCAATATTTAGATATATGAGATATATCCAAATAATGTAACATATTTGGTGTTACAAATTTGTAACTTCCAAATATTACCCTTTATTGTGTAAATTCGGTGTTACACAATATTTTAGATGAATTTCATAAATCCACATGTGAAATGGTTGTTAGAGATATGATTTTAATCACAGTAATATGTTTTGGGGGTTACAAAATCAATTGGGAGGGTTTAGATCCGTTTGGAAAAACAACATAAATTGGTGTGCTGAAACTGGGCTGTGACCGACCACTGAATGATGGTGGTCGCGGCCTCGGGGACAGAGAGCAGTGGCCGCGGCCACAAGTGCATTTCAAGCCAATTTTTCAATTTTTTCCAAATATGTTGAATGGTTCCAAAAACTCAAATAACTCCCAAATCTCATTTTTAATTCCATAATAATCCAATTAATCATTGGTAACAGCCATGGGGTTGGTGGAATTTGAAATTCAAAGGGTGTCTCTAAACTCTATAAATAGGAGCCTATAGCTCACTTGAAAGACACAATATTTATATCCATTAGAGCACTTGGCTAGAAACACCTTGAGGCTTGATAATTCCATAAAGCATTTACAATATCTAAGAGAGATCCCTTAGTGCTTGAGTTAGAGGGAAATAAGCTTTTGGACAAAGATTTTAAACCTTGTTCAAGTTGGTGATCCCCAACACTCTTCACTTAGGTTGTGTAAGTGAGAGTTTACTTCTGTTTTTGTTCTTACTTTTTACACTATTGCTTTTCTTCTTATTCCGTTGTTTGTCATTGGTCCTTCGTTCGTAGTGGTCATTGTATAGTGAGAAAGCTCGCCCCTGCCTTTAGACGAGAAAGCCCTCTTTTACATCCCTTAGACAAATTAATAGGAAATGCTACAACCCATTGTTGTTCTTTTGATGATGAACCACTCCAGTACAACAAACTAAAGTGACCTCTACGCTTCGTCCCCAGTGCGTAGGGTCGATTCCCGTGTGCTAGAGGGGGACCGGAAAGTTTGTGTTAAGCATATTAGTAGGTTTTTGTCTTGTTTAGGCATTTGGTGTCCTCTTTGCCGGCCTGCTTAGCGATAGAGCCATCTTCTTTGGGGTCTGTGAGGAGGACAGGACAATCCCCCACTCTGGCGGTTTCTTTCTTTACAATCGGATTATACCCGTCCCGGTCCTATTTCAAACAAAAAAAAGAAGCAAAGAAGGGAAATCTTTGTAAAGGCTGCAAGGGGTGTCGCCTTCGAATTGAGTAGTGAGTCTTCTTTCTACTATACTTTTTTGTAATCGAAAGTAGACTCAAGCTTCACCTTTTTTTTTTTTTTTCTGTATGTGAATTTTTCGAATCTAGTTGTAAATACTGGACTAATATTTCTCCGCTTCACAGACGAGCCATTATTCTAGATAGAGATAGACAAGAACTAAGTAATAAGAACAGAATACCAAAGGCTTACTCCCATTTCTCTCTACTCTACTTACTCTATGAAGACTATGAAGGAATTCGTTCATAGAATGCTTTTTGATTGCACTACTTTTTGAAAACAACCAACCGTACGGGATAGACCCGGCGGAGGAGATTGTACCAAAGGAGACCCGTTTAACTTGTAACATTTGTTTAGAGTTGTAATATTTTTTTATTTTGTTTCAAACATTATTACTTTACTTGTAATCTTTTGCTTAGAGTTGTATTATTCACTATTCTCTTCTTCTTCTTTTCCTTGTTTATCTGTATTTTTCAGTTATAGAGTTGTAACTCTTTTTAATCAATCATTACTTATTTGTAATATATTGCATAGAGTTGTATTTTCTGACCATTTCCATTGAGGCAAAAACTATTATACCTAACACAACAACCACTTGTGAGAAGAAAAGGATGAAGGAGACAATATAAATACAAACTCTCCACCACAGTGGAGGGGGATCAGAAAAACAAACTACCGACCAGCATTAGGAACATACCGAGCAACTTGGCTTGGTACTTAGCCGTGATTCTGTCATACTGTATTGTCTTTTCGCGTGATTGAGCTCAATCGTTGTGCTGACACACTTTCGAGACTACCCAAGCTTCGAGCTCATTGTTCTAGTCACAACCTCCTCCCCATCCACTAATTTGGCCGAACTCATTCCTCGGAGAAGGTTGATGTGTTCGAGCATGCAACTCAGGCTCGAACACTGCAACTCATGCTCGATCGCCAAAAAAAACAAGTCAGGAATCATGCAAATTTGTACAAATGTCCAGCCAATGTTTGTCATTTTTTAGCATACACGTTACGAGCCTACATTTCGTGGATCATTTATGACTGTGTCGAAATTCGGATAGAACAGGGTGTAACACAAACATACATACTATGGTATAGATAATATAAAGTCGATTTAATAAATATATGTAACAACATTGATGTCATATATTTTTTTAAAAAAATAATAACATATTTAATTTTTTTTTATATTATTGTTTTCACTAATATTTTCGAAAAAAATGTCACACATAGTATAATATAAGCTCAATTTTGTAACTATATGTAACAACATTAATGTCATATTATGTATTATAAAAAAAATAGTTTCAAAAAAACATAAATTTTTATATTTTATTTAAGAAAGTTATTTTGATAAAATAAATATCACACAAACTACAATATAGCTAATATAAAATAAAATCCACAACTATATGTAACAACATAAATGTCATTTATCGCTAAAATGTCATTTATCAAGTAACAAAAATATTTAATCTTTTAATTGTATATATGACTAATGTTATTATGAAATTAATGTCACACATATTATGGTGTAGATAATATAAACTCATATGTAACAATTTTATGGAATATTTGTAAAAAAAAAAAAAGAAGTATGAAATAACATAAATTGTAATAACACATAGTACTTGATTAATTTGGAAAGTTACAATTACATGAATTCAATATTATGTGTTCATTTTTTTTAATAATTAAATTGTTTTATGCTATAAATACTCCCCAATCTCTCCAAAAAAAAACACACACAATCACACAAAACCGAGATTCTATATTATTTTACTAAAAAAAAAGTTTCATCCACAATCACCAACCATGTCTACGATCAACATTTCTGATACAACCTATTCCAAAAATAAAGAAACCTCTCCATCTTCTCATTCCAATGATCAAGACAAAGTTCGTGATGTGTTACTCTGTGACATGTGTAATGACGATGAAGTGGAGTCCCCATTGAAGAAGATGAAGATTGAACCAATTAGTGATGATGAGAAAGATGTCAAACCGTGTGATGTTTCTCTTGGCGACGACCTAGAATTTAATCTCTTTTTTAAAGATTTTGATTACGGTATCAGTTGTATGATTGAAATGAATAAGTTCATGGATGGACTTTTTGAAGAGGTTGCAAAGTTTTTCAGTGTACTAGAAAATCGTGTTAATCAATTCAAACTTTTTTTGAGGAATAAGTGAAAATGAAAGTAAAGAAAGGAAAACAGTTGAATGAGAAGAAGATGAAGAAGAATGAATAATTTTTGTATGAAGATTCAATGTGTTTTTTTTTAATATGTTTTTTTTATGAGTTTAATTGTGTTTGTTTAGCATATGTGTCATTATTGTTTGGTGTTATTTATAATATTTCATCATTTTATATTATGTTTTTGTTTAAATAATCTATATTAATGGAAGCTTAAGTTTTTTTTTCTTATTTGACCCCTTTATTTTAATATTTTTTTTATGAAATAAATTATTTGGAGACTAACACTACAATGATATTATAAAAAAAAATTCGATCATATGTTCTTTTCCTATAAAAAAAATTAAGTTATGGTGTTATTAAAAATAATGTCCAATAAAAAAACGTAATTAATTAATTTTTTTTTAAAAATAATGTAATTACTTTTCAATGAATAACCTCTAATAAATAAATATATTACAAATGTAAAAAAAATTACTGTGTTTATATATGGAAACAATAGAATTATAGTTTTTTTTATATTTATTATAGGCTATTAAAAATACCCAAACAATCCATAACATTAGATCTGAATTAATATAATGGTTAAAAATAAGTTTAAAAATTGATGTAAAAAATGGGGGATAGGTTCTATGGACACTAATTTTCACATCAATTTTTACTTTCAGTTTGAACCATTAGATTATTTTAGATTAGATGGCCTTGATAACTTGATTATTTAATACTCTTTGGTCATTAAACAAAAGTCTAATAGTATTTACTACCAAAAATAACAAGTGAATCAATAAACATATTTTAAGTTATTTACTTTAATATACAATAAAATTATAATTCAAGATGCTTCTTACAAAAAATTGAAAGTGCAAAATATACATCTTAAATAGAGGGATATAAGATTATAAAATAAATTCTAAAATATAAAATTAATTTATATTTCAAAATAAAAAATACTCACAATATATATAGAGCTTATAATAGTTTTAATTATTATAAAATATAAAATCTTCCTAATATTATTAATAAATTAAATGAAATTTTTTAAGTTTATGTAATTGTGAGAGATTTATGAATTATGAAAAGATATTTAAAAGTATTATGCCTTTATACTATATTCTTTGA
This sequence comes from Humulus lupulus, assembly GCF_963169125.1. NCBI lineage: Eukaryota > Viridiplantae > Streptophyta > Magnoliopsida > Rosales > Cannabaceae > Humulus > Humulus lupulus. The sequence continues at coordinate 213,286,456 of NC_084797.1, read as the reverse complement.
TATTTTTTCAATGATCATGTAAATAAATTGTGTTTTTTATTGTTCACTGTCAAATTAATTTTATTTGGATGGTAAAAATAAGGAATAGGTTCTATAAATATAAATATGTGACATTTTTATTGTTTTTTGTTAAAAAAAATTAAGTGAAAGTTTATTTCAAATGAACATTTATGTATATTTTATTATTTAATTTTTTATTATATAAAAAAAACCTATTATTAAAAATATATTGATTTTTTTTTAATAAAAACTCAAAATAACGAAAATATTTTGTAACAAATATTATATTATATATGACGCTAATGAATAAATTATTTTTTTATGTATATGTTAGGCTATTAAATATATCAATTACTATTTTTATTTTTGGAAACAAATAGAATTATAATTTTTCATTAACTACTTAATAGTATTGAATAAACCAATAGAATTATAATTTTTTATTAATTAAAATTTTAAAATAATAAATATATGTACACACTAATATTAAAATTATAAATTATATGTGGAAACTAAAACATGTTACACATGTGTAATTGAGTTAATTATAATAAATTTTTATTATAATGATCTTGTTTCCAAATATATTATCTTCTTCTTTTTGAATTGACTTTTGACATAAATATGGTCCATTTATCCTTCATACACATTCTAAATCAACAAGAAAATTTGGCTTTCAGCAAATGCTAGTTACGAACATTATGTGCAAAATGAAGAAAAAGATACTGAAAATGTATCGTTTGAACATGAAGTGGAAGTCGATGCGGAGGGTTTGCGTATAGAAGGTACTGAGGATGATGAAGTTCATGCACATGAAGAATGAGACAAACCTAAAGTTGCACAATAGAATATCTTGCTTGAATTTTTTGGGATCTAAACTTGTTAAAACAAGGAAAACAACTTCTCACAATAACTTACAAACTAGTTCTAACAAACTTTTAAAATGTGATCAAAATATTTAATTTATATTTTAAACAAGATCCTTTTTTTAATAATACAAAAACCTTAAGCATATTCTTTTTTAATTCAAAATGATGAAAACTTGGTGGATAACAAATAATGAGCTAGCATGCATGTGTTTCTATCTCTCAATTATTCTATCAACTCAATAATAATATATATTAACGTACTAACATGATTAATATATTAATGTTGCTTTTTTTGTGATTTTAAACAAGATCCTTCCTCCCTTTTCTTTTTGTCACATTTACTTAAAGTGATGAGTTACATTTATAATGCAAATTTTCTATATAATGTTTAGATAAGATTTTTTTAATTATTTAATTTAATAATAATGTGACCGACATGTCATCAGGTCACTCTTCTAAAAATTTGAAAAAATCACAATTTATTTTTAGAAATTTTAATTAAAAACTATAAATATGGACCATTGATCTTAATCCAATGGTTAATATCAAAGTAACCATATATGGGTAGTAACCATTAAAAGTGCACCCATATATATATATGCCTTACGACAATACGGTTGTCCTATATAAATGGACACGAAAACTAAAAAATTGGAAAAATGTTTGATATATTAAATTGAATTGCCTTTTTCCAGCCCAAAAAAAAAATCACCTTGGATAATTACTTTACTGTGTTTCAACTATGCAATACTTTAGTTATAAGATTCCAAATATTATATATATCGCCTTCAATATTAGTATCTTTAAAAAGGAATCGCCTTTCTTAATAACTCAATTACTTTATTGTGTTCCAACTATATGCGCTACTTTACTAATTAACTAAGATTCCAAATATTATAGAATTAATTACATAAAATCAGGTATATTTAGAAAAAATTTGAAATATGCGGTGAATAAAAATAATTACAAATATATGGTGTTTTAAAAAAAATAGACGGAGAATAGTAAAAAATATTAACTAATGTATACGTTGGTCTCTAATAAGTAATGAAGAACTTTTTCTTTTATGTCATGATGAACTTTTATTTTTTCTCGTACTCAATAAAAAAAGATACATCATTAATTGATGTAATATAATTATATTGATGTGATATAATTATATTCAATCAGTTTCTTTTAAAATTTTTTTATATATTTATAATGAATGTATTATTAATATTAAAGAAATATTTATACTTGCATAAATTATAATATTTTTAACAAATATAATCTATTTCTATACTCGTAGTTATATATTTTTTTCTAATATTTGTTACTTGTTTTATGTAGTCTAGCATTTTCGTATATATTAGTTACAAAATAAAATAGTGTCTTTTAGTAAAAAAAATTGGTTTTATAAATTTTGTTACAAACATGTACTAAATTCACAACTTAATTTTATAAATTTTTGTAACAATCATGTTAAATAAATTTATAAATATTTATATAAATGTTAGTTACAAAACTAAACTTTTTTATTGTGAAATTAGTTTTGTAGACTCTTGTTACAAAAATGTAAAACTTGTTTAAAAAAAAATATTGTATTTCACCACTATATATATATATATATTTAATAAAGTATTTTATAAATAATGAACATCTTAAATTTATATTTTTAAGTTGTATATCATAAATATGAAAGTTCCTGTTATTTTTTTTTGTACAATATTGTAACAATATGGAAAAATATAATATTTTTATGTATATTTTGGTTATGATATCTTAACTATAACATATTTTTGTAAATGTTAGTTACAAAAATATATTTCTTAGTTGTAAAACTAGATTTGTAAACTATTGTTACAAAAATAAAAAATTTAGTTACGAATTTGTTTGTAAGTTTTATCTAAAAAAAAAAAAATATACAATTCTATAACTGATTTTTGTAAATATTATTTACAAACATGTAACAGATATTTACAAGTTTGTAACATATATTTATTAGTTTGCAAACGTTGATCACAAAAAATTGTATTTTACACCTTTTATTTATGATTTTGCAACTCTGTATTTACGCTTTTGTCATTCCGTGTTTTTATAAAAAAATTATGTATTTTTGTAATGCACCTTAATTTTCATATTTTTGTACATTTATACACTTATTAATATCTTTTTTTCTCCTTTATTTTCATTTTTGTATAACCCTCTATAAATTAATATGGTTGGATTTATCGATAAATCAATTAATTACAAATTTATTGATGAATAAATATTTTATCACGATTTTATCTATAAATTTATTGAAGAATTTTGCATTTGAATTACTTACCCATGCATTATTATATTTTATCACGATTTCATATTTGAGTGATTAAAATAGGAGTAATAATTAAGTATACATGTGTAAAATTTAAAAAATTATCATGTATAATAATAATAATAATAATAATAATAATAATAATAATAATAATATATGTATACAATTTCTATATATATACTAGATACAAGCAACATATAATGTACGTTTGCTTGACTTTATTTATATAATTTATTAATTATATTTATTAAATTTGTATCATTGTCATATAAATATTTCAAATAAATAGGTAATATTAAATGAAAAATTAAACCAAAATACTGTTTACGATTTTTTTTTAAAATATATATATATGTATATATATAATATGATAACTTTTTTTAAAACATAAATGATAATTTTTTAATAAAAATTATGATTATGTATTATATATTATTATTATAATATAATATTTTATAATATTTGAATTATATTGATATAAGTATTATATATCTAGTCTCGTATTAAATATTAATATATTAATAATATTTTATAATATTTGCATTTATATTAATATAATTAGTAAAAAATAGGATTATATATTATTATCATAATAATATTTTATAATATTTAAATTTACATTAATATAGTTATTAAATATCTAGTCATGTTTGATAGTTTTTTTAATAAAAATTATGATTATGTATTATATATTATTATTATAATAATATTTTATAATATTTAAATTTATATTGATATAAGTATTAAATATCTATCCTTATATATAATAATAGGGTTTATGCTTTTTTAGACCCTGTGTTTTGACTTATTACTTGTTTGGACCCTGTGTTTTCTAAAATAGTTCAAATAAACCCCTAAACCCGATTTTGATCAAATTTTTTTGAACTAAAATTACAAATAATTCATCAAACTAATAACTCAGAACAAAAATACAGTCATTCTGCCTAAGAACTGTGTTGTTATATTCAATTTTTTGTTCATCAAAATCAGGTTTATGGCCCTATTTGAACCATTATACAAAACACAGGGTCCAAAAAATAATTTGTCAAAACATAGGGTCTAAACAGGTAATGAGTCAAAACATAGAGTCTAAAAAAGTATAAACCCATAATAATATTTGAATTCATATTAATATAAGTAGTAAAAAAATGAGATTATATATTATTATCATAATGATATTTTATAGCATTTAAATTTATATTATTAAGATTATTTAATTAAAAAATTTAATTAATAATCTCAAATTTATTGGTGCTTGGAATTATAGGTCCATAGGTCCCCACAGCTAGAGCTGTAAATGTGGGCCGGCCCGGCCCGGCCCTGCCCACATTTTCGTGCCTCCAATAAATTTGTTGGGCTGGGCCAACCCATTTTTGAAAGACTAGGCCCAGCACGGCCCATGGGCCCGGCCCATGTCGTGCCATGCTCGTGCCGTGTTGGGCCCAAGTCGGGCCGACCCACTTTCTAGATTCGGGCCCAAATTTGGGCCCACTTTTAGGCCCACTTTATTATTGCCAAATAAATGTGAGGATGGAGAATTGAATCCTCCACCTCCTCTTTAACCATCAATGGACTTACCACATAACCAAATACATTTCTTTGTTTAAATTATAATTTTAGATATTTTTATATACTTTTTAACAATATTTTACACAAAATTATATCAAAGATAATGTTGGGTGTACAACCAAAGTCCCACATTGGCTAGAAATGGGAAGGATTTTGGGTATATAAGGATGGACACTATCTCCATTGGAATGAGGCCTTTTGGGAAGGTGCCCAAAAACAAATCTGTGAGGGCTTAGGCCCAAAGCGGATAATATCATACCAATGGGGAAATAGATGGTGTCCGATGGTCCTTACAAGTGGTATCAGAGCAGGATCCAAAAAATTAGCCATGTGAATGTATCCTCGGATTGCCAAACAAAGGAGGTGAAGCTTGCTGCTAGAGCCATCGGAGGTTCAGATCTGATTCGAAGGGATTTCGAATTCAGCTGGTGAAGGGATTCATCTAGCTTACTCAAGGGGATCTTGAGTGTTGGAATCGAGGGATTCAGGTATTCGAAGGGATTTCGAATCTAGCTGGTGAAGGGATTCATCTAGCTTACTCAAGGGGATCTTGAGTGTTGGAATCGAGGGATTCAGGTTTAGAGCTGTAATCGTCCGAGGGTAGGCAAGGTGGTCCTTTGTTTGAGGGGAGGATTGTTGGGTGTATAACCAAAGTCCCACATTGGCTAGAAATGGGAAGGATCTTGGGTATATAAGGATGGACACTATCTTCATTGGAATGAGGCCTTTTGGGAAGGTGCCCAAAAACAAATCCGTGAGGACTTAGGCCCAAAGCGGACAATATCATACCAATGGGGAAATAGATGGTGTCCGACGGTCCTTACAGATAATTATTAGAATTTTAATACCTACTAATAAATGCTAAAAAAATTTACTCAAAAATCTTAAAATAAATTAATATAATTATAAAAATATAAACATTGAGAAAAATAAGACTTCTATTATCATTTTAATTTATTAATAATTGACAAATAAAAATTTATTATGATTATTAATGTCAAAATATCGGGCTTTTTATTGTGTCATGCTTTCGGGCTAGTTTGTTCGTGCTTTCGAGTCGTGCCTTCGGGCTTGTCGTGTTGTGCCGTGCTCAGGCCCATGTCGTGACGTGCCGTGTCGTGCCAATTTTCAATTCGTGTGGTGCCTGGCCCAGGCCCATATTTTTTCGTGCCGTGTCATGACGTTCCTCCCAGGCTCATGCCGGTTTCGTGCCGTGCTAGAAAGCCCGACCCGTATTTACAGCTCTATCTATCAACACTATTCAAGTTAAGAGTTGATATGAATGGAAAAATAGTTGAAAGACATATTTAAGAAGAAATTTATTCTTCAGGCCAAATATGCAATTATATGATAATAGTAATTAATTAATTAATTACAAATTAGTTGTAATTAACAAAATTAATTAATATTTAATTATTGTATAATTTTCAAAATTATATTAAATAATTAAATTAAATATTTATTTTTGAAAATATTGAATTTAATTAATTGGTAGAATTAATTAAATATCTTTATTTGGGTGGGAGATAATAATTTGATAAGTTCAAATTGGATTTGAATTTAGAAGATTAATATTTATTCAAATAATTAATTATATTTGATAATTAGTTAAAAAGATATTTAATTTAAATTTGAGATCAAATTTGAATTAGTTATCAGGTTGTTAGATTTTTATCTGACAAAGTAGTTTGAATAAATAATTAAATAAAAAATAGAAAAATCAAATATCCCTAAAAATAGGGGTGGTACACGTGCACACATAGTCCATGGATTGTGTGTGGCGTGTACTACTATTTTTTCAGGGATAGGATTTTCATTTTTATTTATTAATTTAATTAGTTAATGGATAATTCAAAAAAATTAGATTTTGGATATTTTCATTAATAAAATAAATAATTAATTAAAAAGTAAATTGTAAGTTGGTTACAGATTTATTTTTTAAATTTGAATATTTTCTTTTAAGTATGACTAATTAGAAAATATACAGATAACTCAGACAACTAAGTCTAATTCGCTCTGTGAAAAATAGAACGATACTTTTCTCTCCCTAAAAAATAAAGAACCAATTATCAGGCCTATTCTCGTGATCTCATCTGTTGAGTACATCAAGTAGAATCACAAATAAACTATCCTTCATTCTCTAAGTGTCCACACACTTCTTGAGAAGTAGAGAACGCTGTGGAAGATCTTGGTGTGAGTACCTGGGAGCAGCTTGGATAGGAAGATCGTTCTTATTATGAAAAGATAGCAAGGACACTTGATAGGATTCAAGAGGTATGATTTCTATTCTTAACTTTCTTATGATTAATGTATGTATATTAATGGATTCACATATTTAAAGGTAGTTTAAATATGTTACAAAAAAATTTTTGTACACTGGGCCAACCCCACCACCATTCCGCTGCGTATTAGGAAACTCGTTCCTAACACTTATCAGTCACCTAAACAGAGACAAACTTATCAGTCATCTAAACAGAGATAGACTTATCGGTCATCTATACAGAGATAGACTTATCAGTCATCTATACGGAGATGGACTTATCAGTCATCTATACGGAGATGGACTTATCAGTCATCTATATAGAGATATACTTATCATTCATCTATACAGGGATAAACTTATTAGTCATCTATACAGAGTATGAATTATTAGTCATCTATACAGAGTATGACTTATTAGTCGTCTATTCATAGAAAGACTTATTAGTCGTCTATTCATAGAAAGACTTATTAGTCGTCTACCTCAGAGAGACTTATTAGTCGTCTACTTAGAGCGCAGGACTCTACAAACATTTATTTTTACCTGCTTGCATGCATGAGTAGGGTTATTACTGCTAGGCATGCCTATCTTGATTCAGTGACATGTTATTACCTGTTCATGAACATAGTGAGTTTTCTTGCTGAGCCTTGGCTCACGGGTGCTATGTGGTGTAGGTAAAGGCAAAAGAAAGTTGGACCATCCTTGAGTTGGAGAGCTTAGGTGACTATGTGTACATATGCAATTGCTCGATCGCCACGGTAAAGGGTATAAAGAGGAACTAGGGATAAACGCTATTTTGCCGCTTAGGTCGGCTGGTTGTAAATCTTTTGTTGTAATTAACTTTTAAATTATATTTTGGGATCCCAATGTATACAGTAAACGTTTTAGTGAAATGTTGTATCTTTAACCAAAATTTTTAACCCTAAACCGTAAATCATATTTAGTTACACGATTATGGCCAAATGACTCGTCTAGCGAGTTTAGCTCTATTTAAAATGCACACCATAATGATCCCTGGGTAGTAGGGCGTTACAACTTGGTATCAGAGGGAGCCAAGGTTAAAGGTTCCTGAAGACAAGCTGGGCATGTACACTTGTCACTAAAGACAAGCTTCACTTAGGGTATGGTAACTATTTATGTGGTTATGTGCTTAACTACTTAAATAGAATGCAAATGCTTTACGTGCATATTGTACTAGGGAGCATGAGATTTTGGTGGAGCCTGGCTCTTGATTATTGATATGATTATATGATTACCTGCTCAATGAATATATAAATGTGTTATTTGCATGCTGAAGTTGGAGGCATGGTAAGAATGTTGGAAGAGCAGGGGTTATGATTGATGTATGAATGCCATGGCCATGGGCATGTGTTTTAGCACTGCAATGGTTTGTGAATGTGGTATGATAAGATTGTTCCCGTGGGGAAGGCTTTTGAATATGCTCATCATGTTTAATGGGTCAAGCTTTTGACTGTAGATTCAATTAGTAGGTATGTATTCAAGGCAGTTAATGAGACCTAGTGGTGGTTATACTGAGGCTGGGAATTACAGCCAGGGTTTGAGTTCTTCACCTGCCCCTTAGAATTTCCAGCAGGTGTTTACAGATATGCAATTAAGATTGCAGAGGCAAGAGGAAGAGATTAGGTGTTTGAAACAGCAGCAGGTTTTGTCAGGGAACACCTCTTCCTTTGCTATGCCAAGAGTGGCATCAGTATTGGCTCAGCCTAGGGTTGAGAACAAGTGGGAATTTCTTTGTGAAAGATTCTAGGAATATTACCCTCCAGTCTTTGAGGGAGGCCTAGATCCATTCAGAGTTGAGTAATGGATGGGCCTGATCAGTTCCATCCTCGACAGTATGGGGGTGGTAGGTCACGATAGGGTGATATGTGCTACATATGTATTGCAGGATGATGCCCATATATGGTGGGAAGTAGTATCCCAGACACGAGATACAACTGTGATGGACTGGAAAGAATTTAGGCAGCTGTTTAATGAAAGATATTACTGCGATGCAGTCAAGACTGCTATAATGAAGGAGTTTCTGAACTCAGTTCAAGGAAATGCAATAGTAACCAAATATGTTAACAGATTCGATGGGTTGTCCAAGTTTGCTTTTGATATGGTACCCACGGATATTGCTCGGAAGGAAAGGTTTATTCAGGGATTGAATCCTAGAATAGCTCAGGGCATTAGAGTTGCCCCATTGTATGAAATCTCTACCTACGCTCAAGTGGTGGGGAAGGCTCTTACTATTGAGAGCACAAGGAATCAAATTGAGAAGGAGGGTGCTGGAGAGCGTAGTGCTCAAGTAGCGACACCTCTGTTTATTGGAGCAAGCAAGAGTAAGAATTGGAGACTCTTCCCAATATGCACTCGGTGTAAGAGGCGTCATCTGGGAGAATGTCAAGCAAAGGCATGTTTCTTATGTGGAATGGTTGGGAATTTCAAGAAGGATTGCCCAAGGCGAAAGAAGGATGAGAAAAAGGGGGTGGATAAATCGACTCAAGTTCGAGTGTTTGCTCCGGTGCAGTCAAAGTCATAGTCAGAGACTGAGACTGAACCTGGTTCCTCAGGGGTGGCAGGTTAGCTTTCTAGTTCTGATTTTTGGTATTGTGCTGATTAGTTTTGGTGTCATGTTGTTCTTTGCTTGTTTCATCTAGAGATGCATAGACTTGTTATGCAGATTGCATGGTTATATTTTGATGAGTTAGATTATGGTGGAAATGACTCATCAGTGGTTTTGATAGAGTTGGTTATGACTGACTTCAGTATGATCTTGGATATAGATTCATTAGCCAAGTATGAGGCAATGATGAATTGCAAGGAAATGATAGTAACTCTTGGGTTTGAGAGTGGGAAACCCTTGTTGTAGTTGGCACCGTGTATATGACATTTGTACTTAGAGCTAGAGATCTATTGCAGAAGGGTGCATAGAACTCCTAGCTAGTGTGGTGGATACCACTCAGGTCATGCCAGTGGGATCAGGACAGACTGGATTATTTTTACCCAAAGAGATAGAATGGTAATTGGATTGGTGCCAGGGACGGAACCAGGTCTAAGGCATTATATTGAACGGCTTTAGCAGAACTGTAAGAACTAAAGGCTCAGTTATTGAGTAAGATGGTATTCTCCAAAGTGGATATTTGATCTGATTATTATCAGCTAAGGATCAGGGAGAATGATAGACAGAAGACTGCCTACTATATTAGTTATGGACACTGGAGTGCTAAGTTATGGATTAGATGAACAGAGTATTCAAAGATTATCTGAATTGGATTTTTAATCGTCTTGATCGACAGTATTGTGGTATATTCTCGGTTGGAGATTTGTCGAGATCAAGGAACACCTTAGAGGTCAGGAATTTCTTTGGACAGGCAGGATATTACATGTACTTTGTGGAAGAAATTTGAGTCTTCTTACAGATCAGAACTAGTTTGTAGGTTGTTATGACACCTCAGTGACAGGGAAAAGGGATTGTCTATGCATCATGTTAGTTAAAGGATATGAACAGAACTAGAGTAGAGTTACTGGTGGGCCAGGTGGCCAACATTATGTTTGAGTTACTCTGGTAAAGAGGATCAAGGGAAAACAGTTAAGTGACCCACAGATGGGAAGGAGTGAGGGAAAAGTCTTAGCTGGATTAGTTAAATATTATACAGTGTTAGCTATGAGTTTATTGTGGTATAAGGATCATACTTGGGATCCGATGGACACTGGGATTAAACAAGAGATTCTAGATGAATCTTATACTACCTGTTATTCTCTTCATCCAGTCATCATGAAGATGTAACAGAGTCTGAATGCTTTATATTGGTGGCTTGGGATGGAGAGGGACGTAACAGAAACGTGGCAAAGTTCTTAACCTGTTAGCAGGTAAAGACAGAGTATCAGAAACCAGTAAGGTCATTACAGCCTTTGCGTATTCTATAATGGAAGTAAAGGAAACATCACGATGGGCTTTGCAGTGGGGCTGCCCAGGATAGTGGCCTAACGTGATTTGCATTGGGTCATTATGGACCAGTATTTAAGTCAGCTCGCTTTGTATCAGTAAGGATGAACAATATAGTTGATCAGTATACAGACTTCTATGTGAGAAAGGTAGTACGCCTTCATGGAATTTGAAGTCTATCTTATTAGATAAGGTCCATGTTTTTACTTCCAAGTCTTAAGGAAGGCTGCTGAGGGCGATGATTATATAGTTGTAGTTTAGTACAATTCATTATCCTCAAACTGATGGTAAATCAAAGAGAGAGTTATCCAGTTTTTTGGAAGGGGACTTTATGTGATGTTGTATGGTGGAGAATGTATATCACCCATTCATTGGAATGAGATAGGTGAGATGTTATATTTGGATCCTGAGGTAGTTCAGGGGATCATTGAGGCTATTGAAAAGGTTAGAGCTTGGATGCTCACTTCTCAGAGTAAATAGAAAAGTTACGTTAATTTGAAATGCATGAACATGGAATTCCAAGTGGAAGATTGTTTCTTCCTTAGAATATCGCCATGGAAAGGGGTGAGGAAATAAGGACAAGTTGAGCTCTAGATTAGTAAGGACCATTTGAATCCTCGACAGGATCAGTCAGGTTGCCTAGGGATCGGCCTTCTCTTTGACACTGTCAGCTGTATACAGTGTATTTTATATTTCCATGTTGAGGACATGTGTTAGTTGAGACTCATGTGTTGAGTTATGAGAATCTAGAGATTGAGGCTAAGTTATCCTGTGAGGAATAGCCAGTTTATATTTTGACAAAAAGAACAAGGTTCTGAGGAACAAAGTTGTACCTTTGATTAAGGTATTATATAGAAACAGTGAGGTCGAGGTAGCAACCTGGGAACTGGAATCAGTTATGCGGAATTTATATTCCGGGCTGTTCAGATAAATTTCGAGGATGAAATTTCTGTAAGGAGGGGATAGTTGTAACGACCCAAATTCCTAATAAGGCTTAGGGCCTTGATTAGGGGGCCAGGATGGAAAATCTTGAAATTATATGATTATGTGATATTTATGTGTATCATTATGTGAATATGTGAGTTATATTATAATATGACTGACATGCATGTTTAGGTGTATTAAACATCCATGTGGGCCCATTTCTGTTAAATTTGGAAATTTTCATATTTTGGCCATTTCAGGTATATTTGGCATATATGTGGTATATGTGTGGTGCTTCATTATTATTTGATTATGCTAGGGTTACTCACCATGAGACGATCCTAGGAGGCTAGCTAGTGGGAAAGTCACAACGAGATTCATACTTGACTCGGAGTGAGTCAAGGGGTATTTAGTACATTGCCGGGATATTGGGTAATGCAAATTAATATTTGATGATAAATTGGGAGTTAGTGAGCTTAAGGGGAAATTCTGGGAATTTTGACTATTTTACGCCGGGGGGCATTTTCGGGACCCCGAGCATTACGATTTGCTTAAGGTTACTTAAGCTTGAAGCAACCTGTTAAAATTATAAAAAAACGTTCAATACGTTCTCTCTCTCTCCCGTTCCATTTTTTACATCGTTAGCATTTTCAAAGGAAACTTGAGTTTTAGGACTCAAATTCAAGTGAGGATCGAGGCATAGCGATTCTAGGGAAGATTAGAAGCTTATTAGTCGGAGGATTTAGCAAGAAACGACATAATCAGAGGTAATTTAAGCTTTGAATTCCTGGGTTTATTCTATGTTCTTGGTGTTCTTGAGTTTTACAAACCCAAGACTTGGATTATGAGTTCCTATGGGGATTTTCAGTATTTGTTGTTGTTTTAATGTTGCTAAGCTATTGAGTGAGCTGTTTGGGGGATTAAAATGTTGATTTGAGGGGCTAGGGACCCATTGGGGTCGGATTTGGAGCTTTGAAGCTCGAAGAACACGAGGTGAGAAACCCAGAAATCTGGTATCAACGCTGTAGCGCAAGGTTGGTAGCGCTACGACGCTATGTTGTCTATTTGGGGGATGAAGTTCTGCCTATAGCGTTGTAGCGCCCAATAGGTAGCGTTGTAGCGCTACACAGTCTTCAGAACTTGGTTTTTTTAGTACTTTTTGGGGTTTTGGCCCAAGGGCACGGGGCATGATTCCACCACCCTGTTTGGTGGGATTGGAGGTCCCGGGAGAGCGGGATTGGTCCCGGGATCAGGTTTTGGAACTCGAACTCATTGAAACACCGTTTATGGTTGTGACTATGTTATCGCTAGGGGCTTGGAAACAGTATCGTGCTTGTGGCTTGTTTTTTGGTAACTTGTGCTTGGACCAAAGGTAAGAAAACTGCACCTAGTATGTTACCTGAGATGCATATGATACATATGGTTATGGTATCGCATGAATTTTGAATATGGAATTGATCAGAGCTTGAGTCTCTATAATTCTGGACGATTATGATTATGCTTGTAATTATCGATTAAGCATGTTGAATGCTTTATATTTGGATGTTTGAATGTCCATGGTTATGATTATGTTGGTAATTGTTGATAAGAGATGTTGGGTGCTCTATATATGGACATTGATTGCATAGTAAATGCATAGCAGCTTTGCTTATCTATGTATGGTACTAACTTATTAGTCAGCAATGAAAATGGTGTTAGTATTGATTGTGAAGCTGTGACTTATTAGTCAAGTTCGGCAGTGGTACTGGGCACTGGTAGTATGGTATTGGCTTATGAGTCAAGAACGGTATTAGCATGTTTAAGGCAAGCCAAAAAGATTAGATCCAATCGACATATGCATTATCAACATAAGTATGAAATGCCTGACTGACCCTAATTTCGATGAAAACAAAAGCGCTTGTCTAGTCTAAAGGCTAGTTACATAGAGCCAGGGCTATAAGCTCAGGTGACTGATACGTCACATGGCTAGGAGGGCGTGGGACCTCAGAGATAGACTTATTAGTCATCTACTCAGAGATAGACTTATCAATCCTCTATACGGAGATAGACTTTCAGTCATCCAAATAGAGATAGACTTATCAGTCATCTATACAGAGATGGACTTATCAGTCTTATACATAGAGATAGACTTATCAGTCATCTATACGGAGATAGACTTATCGGTCATCTAAACAGAGATAGACTTATCAGTCATCTACACAGGGATAGACTTATTAGTCATCTATACAGAGTATGACTAATTAGTCATCTATACAGAGTATGACTTATTAGTCGTCTATTCAGAGAAATACTTATTAGTCGTCTACCTGAGAGAGACTTATTAGTCATCTACCTCAGAGCGAGATACTTATTATTCATCTACTCAGAGCACAGGACTCTACAACCATTTATTTGTATCTGCTTGCATGCATGAGTAGGGTTATTACTCCTAGGCATACCTATCGTGATTCAGTGACATGTTATTACCTGTTCATGAGCATATTGAGTTTTCTTGCTGAGCCTCGGCTCACAGGCGCTATGTGGTGCAGGTAAAGGCAAAAGAAAGTTGGACCATCCTTGAGTTGGAGAGCTTAGGTGACGATGTGTACATATGCAGCTGCTTGACCGCCACAGCCGAGGGTTTAAAGAGGAACTAGGGATAAACACTATTTTTCCGCTTAGGTCGTGTTGTAATTAACTTTTAAATTATATTTTGGAATCCCAATGTATATAGTAAACATTTTAGTGAAATATTGTATCTTTAACCAGAATTTTTAACCCTAAACCATTAATCATATTTAGTTACATGATTATGGCTAAATGACTCATCTAGCGAGTTTAGCACTGTTTAAAATGCACACTGTAACAGTCTCTGGGTAGTAGGGTGTTACAATATAGGTGTCATGTGTGTACAAATGGTATGACTATGTAACTATATAAAATATTATAATAACATTTATCTTCTATAAAAAATAAACAATTTTCTTCTCCAATCATAAATGTGTAATTTGAATATTATCATGGATGTTTTATATATTAAATAGTGTAGTTTATGATTAAAATGCTATCATATATATATATATATATTAAAAATCATAAACTATGTTTAGGTTTAATTTTTTGTTAATATGTTTGTTATGTTATGCTATGCTTAGTTTTATTTGTAGACTTTATTAATTATTTTTATTAAATTTGTATTATTGTCGTATAAATTTCAAATAAATAAACAATATTATATATTAAAGAATGACATAAACATATTAAATGAAAAATTAAACCAAAATATTGTTTATGACTTTTAAAAAAAAAATATATATATATATACAATATGAAAACTTTTTAAACATAAATGATAATTATTATAATAAAAAAATAAGATTATGTATTATATTATTTTAATAAAAAAATAAGATTATGTATTATAATGATGTTTTATTATTTAAATATTACTATAATATTATAATGTATTATATTAATATAAGTATTAAATATTTATTTTTGTATTAAATATTATTATAATAATATTTTATAATATTTGAATTCATATGAATATAATTGGTAAAAAATTAGGATTATATTATTATTATTATAATATTATAACATTCTTGTTTATAAAATATATATAATATTTTATAATATTTAAATTTATATTAATATAATAATTAAATATCTAATGTTGTATTATATATTATTATAATAATGATATTTTATAACATTTGAATTTGAATTTGAATTAATATAATATATATGAAGTTGTTGCCTCGTTTTTTTGTTAACTCTTCTAACACCCAAAGAATAATATTGAGAAGATTTGTGAGAGCTAAATGAAGTATATAAGACGTTTCTAGTCCTAGAAGTAATGAACAAAGAGAGTTCTATAGTGGTTCAGCCCCAAAAAGATGCCCTACATCCACTTAGTCACTATCATTGATCTTGGAAGCCACAAATTACATTTGTATTTAGCCTTTTAGCTATTTAGTTCCATTGAAGATGGAGATAGCTCTCTCTGTGAAAAGTTGTTGCCCCTTTTCTCTCATTTCCTCCCCCTTTATTTTTTGTCCTTACTCCTCTTATTTATATTGAGGAGTTAGGGTTACACCTGAGTGAACTTAAGTTATTGGGTTTGGCCCACTAATTAGACAAAGTAAAAAGTGACTAGGGCTTAGGCATGATCTGGGCCGATGGGTGGTGACACTCCAAAAATGGGTATAACAATATCCCCCCAAGTCAATCTTCATGTTAGCATAAGGTTGACTTATCGTGTGAAATCTCTCCTTCACGAGGACCAGATCTCTAGGCCTTGGACATATCATTACTTGATTTTGTTGATATTTTAATAGCGACAATAAGAAGATCTGAGAAGCTCGTAGGCTAAATAGGCGAGCTTGTCCAAGATGCTCCACTTCCGAACTAGGCGAGCAACTCCAAGATCTGAGATGGACGAGATGAATGCTCAAGGTTCTGAGTACCTTGAGGAACCAAGCAAAATGAATGCTCAAGGTTCTGAGGATCTCATGGAACCGAGCAATATGAATACTCCACATTCTGAGGACCTCAAGTGCAACGCCCTAAACTCCAGAGACAGTTACGGTGCGCATTTTAAACAGTGCTAAACTCACTAATCGAGTCATTTGTCCATAATCGTGTAACTAAGTATGATTAGCGGTTTAGGGATTAATTTTTTTTGTTAAGATATAACGTTTCACTAGAAAATTTACTGTATACATTGGGATCCCAAAACAAATATAATTTAAAGGTCTATTACAAGAAAATATTTACAACCAGCCGATCTAAGCGGCAAAACAGGGTTTAACCCTAGTTTCTCTTTCAACCATCGGCCGTGGTGGTCGAGCAGCCGCATATGTACACATTGCCACCTAAGCTCTCGAACTCAATAATGGTCCAGCTTTCTTTTTCCTTTACCTGGACCACATAGAACCCGTGAGCCGAAGCCCAGCAAGAAAACTCAATATGCTCATGAACATTAATAACATGTCATCAAATCATAATGTGCATGCCTAGAAATAATAGCCTTCCTCATGCATGAAAACAGGTGCAAACAAATGATTATGGGGTCCTGCATCTGAATAGATGACTAATGAGTAAATCTCTGGGGACCTGCTTCTTGAATAGATGACTAGTAAGTCAATCTCGGAGTGGGTGACTAATGAGTCACACCCTGCATAGGTGACTAATGAGTCACACTCTGTATTGATGACTAATGAGTCATACCCTGTATAGATGACTAATGAGTCATACCCTGTATAGATGACTAATGATTCTATCTCTATGTAGATGACTAATGAGTCCATCTCTGTATAGGTGACTAATGAGTCACACTCTGTATAGAAAACTAATGAGTCTATTTCTGTGTAGATGACTAATGATTCCATCTCTGTCTAGGTGACTAATGAGTCACACTCTGTATAGAAGACTAACGAGTCTATCTCCGTATAGGTGACTAATGAATCACACTCTGTATAGAAGACTAATGAGTCTCACTCTGTATAGGTGACTAACGAATCACGTCTAGAGGTCCCATACCCTCCTAGCCATGTGACATGTAGGTCACCTTACCCTTTCTGGCTCTAGATCTAAATAACTAGCCCTTAGACTAGACAAGCGCTTTTAATTTTCATCGAACTTGAGGTCGGTCCGACATTAATTCTCATTTGAGTCATTCAATGCAGATGCAGATGTCGATTAGATCTAATCTTTTATCGGCTTGCGTTAAACACGCTAAGACCGTTCTTGACTTATGATTCAATACCATGTGACCAATGCTCAGTACCACTGGCGAACTTGACTAATGAGTCACAGCTTCACAGTTGATACTGACACCATTGCCAATTTTGACTAATGAGTCCGTGCCATGCACAAGTAAGCAATGCTACCAGACATATATTATATGTCAAATATCCAAACGTAGGGCATTCAGCATGCTTACTTAACAGTTGCTAGCACAATTATGATCATGCGCAAACACAGAGACTCAAGCTCTAATCAGTCTCATATTCAACATTCATGGCATGCCCTAAACACATGTTTCTCATGCATCATATGCATCACATTTAATCACCCGACATGCCTCAATAATAATCATACACAAGTGAACAAGATTGCTAAGCATTTGATATGCTATCAATGTTCACATTTAAATATCCAACATGCATCAAGAATAACCATGTATGTCACATATGGGGTGCAGTTTTCTTACCTTTGGTCCAAGCACAGGTTACCAATAAATGAGCCACAAGCACGATCTTGATTCCAAGCCTCTAGAGATAACCTAGTCACAACCACAAATGGTGATCCAATGAGTTAAAGTTATAAAACCAATCCCGGAACCAAAACCTAGCCTCCGAGACATCGAATTCCACTAAACCGGGTAGTAGGAACGATCCCGAGGCCTAAGGTTTGAGTTCCCCTGAACAAAACATCAATTTTTCCATAAACAGCACCAAGCACTGCGGGCCCCTATCCAAGAGCCGCGACCCCCAGCCCTTTGAAAACTCTCCACCTGCTTCTTCGAGCCTGGGCCGCAGCGCCCAAGAACAGGGCCATGACCCAACCTCGGACCAGCCATTTTCCCTGTTTTTAACCTTTTAAAACCTTCCAATAACCTATCCAAACATCTCCAAACTCAAAAATCAAAGTTTCCAAACATCCTATGATCCAAAACCAACATAACCCAAGTCTCAAATCACCCAAAAACACAATGTCCAATTCAAGCTTAAAACCTTAGAACTTAAAACTTGAATTACCTCTGATTGAGTTGTTTCCCAACTAAATCCTCCGGCTAATAAGCTTCTAATCTTTCCTAGGATCTCTATGCCTCGATCCTTGCTTGAATCCGAGTCCTAGAACTCAAGTTTCCTTCGAAAATGCGACCGAGAGACGGAAATGGAACTTTGAGGGAGAGAGAACTTACTGAACGTTCTTTTTATTTCTTAAAAGTTTACTTCAAGCTTATGTAGCCTCAAACAAATCCTAATGCTCGAGGTCTCGAAAACGTCCCCGGGGGAAAAATAGTCAAAACCTCCATAATTTCCCCCTGATCTTACTAACTCCCAATTTATCATCAAATTCTTATTCCCATTACCTAATAACCTAGTAATGCTCTAAATACCCCTTGACTCACTCCGAGTGAAGAATAAATCCCGTTGTGACTTTTCCACTAACTTACCTCCTAGGATCGTCTCGTGCTAGGTAACCCTAACATAACCAAATAATAATAAAGCACCACACAAATATCACATATATGCCAAATATGCCCGAAATGGCCAAAATATGAAAATCACCCAATTACTCAAAAATGGGTTCACGTGCATATTTAATAAACCTAAACATGCATATTATCATTTAATAACATAATAAATCAACTATGGCCCTCCCGGCCTCCTAATCAAAGTCCTAAACCTTATAAGGAAATTTAGGGCATTACATCAAGGAACCAAGCCAAATGAATGCTCAGAGGTTCCAAGGAACTCTAGGAACCATGCCAAAATAATGCTCAAGGTTCCGAGGATCTCAAGGAAGCGAGCAATATTAATGATCAAGGTTCTGAGGATCTCGAGGAACCGAGCAATATGTATGCTCCAGGTTCCGAGGACCTCAAGGAACCAAGCCAAATGAATGCTCATAAGTTTCGAGGAAATCTAGGAACCATGACAAATGAATGCTCAAGGTTCTGAGGATCTCAAGGAACCAAGCAGTATGTATGCTCCAGGTTCCAAGGATCTCGAGGAACCGAGCAATACGAATGCTCAAGGTTCCAATGACCTTGAGGAACTAAGCAATATGGATGCTCAGGGTTCCGATGATCTCGAGGAACCGAGCAATATGAATATTCCAGGTTCCGAGGACCTCAAGGAACCGAGCAATAAGAATGCTCAAGGTTCCGAGGACCTTGAGGAACCGAGCAATATGGATGTGTTATATTATTTCATATAATATAATATTAGATTAAATAATGTGAAAAAATGTGATTTGTCACACCTTGTAACATATTATTGAGAGTCACAAAATTGGACACATGTGTGTGCCCAAATGTGACATATTTTGGAGTTACAAATTTTTAACTCCCAAATATTACCCAATAATGTGTATATTATATGTTACACATTTGATATTGGATTTCATAAAGCCATTATGAAATATGGCTGAAGGAGATATGATTTTAACCCCAATAATGTGTTTTGGGAGTTACAAAATCATTTGGGAGGGTTTGGAACCGTTTGGAAAAACAACACATTTTCAAGTGCTGAAAATGGGTTGTGGCCGCGGTCACTGAATGATGGTGGCCGCGGCCTGGGGGACAGAGAGCAGTGGCCGCGGCCACTGATGTCCCTGGCCGCGACCACAGGTGTATTTCAGGCCAAATTTTCAGTTTTTTCCAAATGTGTTGAACGGTTCTAAAAACCCAAATAACTCCCAAATCTTAATTTTAATTCCATATTAATCCAATTAAACATTGGTAACAGCCATGGGGGCTGGTGGAATTTGAAATCCAAAGAGTATCTCAAACTCTATAAATAGGAGCCTAATGCTCGCTTGTATGACACACCATTTTTCATCCACAAAGCACTTGGCTGAAAAATACACCTTGAGGCTTGATAATTTCAGAGAGCTATTTCCTAGAGAGATCCCTTAGTTCTTAGAGAATAGGGGGAAATAAGCTTTTGGACAAAGGTCTTGAACCTTGTTCAAGTTGGTGATCCCCACTACTCTACACTTTGGTTGTGTGAGAGTTAGTTTGTGTTTTCATTCTTTTGTTCTTCTTATTTACTTGTATTATTATATTATTAAGTTTGTAATCTTCTTCTTCTACATCTTTTTATTTACTTGTATTTTGAGCAATTGAGTTGTAATATTTATTTAATCAATATTATCTTGTCTATTGTATTTTTGCATAGAGTTGTATTTGGTTTTTCCATAATTCCATTGAGCAATAATATATATTCTCTAACAATCAAAAGCTTATTTTCCTTTTCAATGGAAGGAGAAACCATGGAGATCATATGAGGATCCAACTTTGAAAAGATGGTAAGATAAGGTAATGCTCTTCTTTGGTTTTCTTAGAAGATCTAATGATTTTCATATAGTGATAGAAATGAGAAGAAGAAAAGTTTATAAATGAGATTCATTGTTTTCTAATCTCCTTTGTTTATTAGTGGTTAGATTAGAAGATAATATAATATCTTGAGTTTTTGTTATATGTGATTAACATGTAAATAATCTAGTAGATTATTGGGTAATATGCTAACATGTCATATAATTATGTTAATGGGAAATTATTAGAATGACAACTATGAGTTTTATATGACATGCCTATATATTGATTTTGTGAATCAACAGAATATATCAATATGTGGATATGTGAATTATTGTATGATATTTGTGATATATTTACAATATCATTATGAGATTAACAATGCATGCTAATACGATGGATATATGTTGACAAATTGTGTGAAATTTCTTTGAGACATAATTATGTTAATAAATAAATGTATATTGATTTATACATGAGAATTATCATGATTATTATGATATGTCATATAATATGATTATTAAGGTGATAATAATGTAAATATGTTTATCATATATTATTGAAATGTGATGAGTTACCATTTATTTGGTAAATAAAGAGAATTATTTGAGAAATTAAATTTCTCATTTAAGTGCTGACCATCTCATTTTATGAGAAAAGAAAAGATGAACCTAAGGGGGTTACATCTTTTAATGGTTGTGTCTTGCCATTGCAAGAAAAATGGATCAAGGTGGATTTAAAAAATTTGTGGGGTGACATATTGACTCAATATACTTATAGTCTAGAGTGTGGTCAAATGAAATATAATTGAGAATTATTTAGTGACAATAATTATTAAATATTGAATATCTCAATGATGAGACATTACAAAATTGGAGAAGCAATTTTGAATCTTTACACCAATGGTGAATAAAAGAGAATTTTATTCATTTTAGTTAAAGATCACTACAACAATTATGCCCATATATTACATTAAAATATAGCATATTTTAATAAGTGTTATGGTCGCATGGTAATAGAAAAAGACACGGAAAATGGCGGTAAATGAAATACACGGGCGCCAAATGAAACAAAAAAGCAATCTGTAAGGTTGAATCCCTAATTTATCTACACGCCTCCTCTGTTTCTTTCTCAAACTCAGTAACTCTCTCTCTTTCTCTCACTCGTTCAATCTTTCTTTCTTTCTCTCTGTTAGTTGCAGGTGTGTAACAAGGTGATGGGGCCTGCGGCTTGGGTCGTGTGACAGGGAGGCTTGACTCTTGGGTCTACGGCGTGGCTGGCTCGTGGGTGTGACGGTGCTTGTGGCGGTGGGTCTACGGCGTGGCTCGACTCGTGGGTCGGTCTTGTTGTCTCTACAATCTGTTCCTGTTCTTTGTTGTCTTCCTCCGTCTCATCTACCACAACTTCCCTCCCCATGTTTCGCCGACTCCGATGGAGATTGACTTGCAGAGAAATGGTCCAGCAGGCTGTACAGGGAGGAGCTCCAGCTGCTTACGCCCAAGAAATGGAGAGGCTAACCGCTAAAGAATCCCTTCTTCTTGCTGTGCGTCTCAAGTTTTAAGAATTTGTGTATTGTAGTTGATAAGACCTAGCATTTGAGCTTTGAATTTGGGATTATTTATTTATTCAGTTTAAGGATTCTGGGGGTTTTTCCAAGCTTCAATTTTTATGGGATTTTTACTTGTTCAAGCTAATCAGGTCGCCATTCTTGGAGGGTCGGTGGGATTTTTTTCAGGGCTGATGTCTTCCACGCAGTAGTTGAGTGAGTCTTTCTTTGATTTAGAAAGCGATTTTTTCATTCTTTGTTTCAATTTGTTTGGCAAAAGAGATGACTTGCGGCTCATTAGATTATTTTGCATATGCTTTTTTCTTTTTGAACTTTCTCTCACTCTTTTCCCTCGTTGAAGAATAGCAAAATAAAAAGGGTAATCTTTATTTCTCCTTCGACATTGACAAAGAGTTTATGATTTTTGTTAATATTTTTCACATGCAGCAATAATTCAAAGTTTACCCATACCAGTTTAGGTCAATGTATATCATGTGCCCATAATAATAATAAGCAATTATAAACTAACATATGATGCTGAACACTACTTGAGTTGTCAACTCAAATTACAAGTTACTGAACTTTGATCACTCATAAGAAGTTAATTCAAGTAGTGATGAGCACCCATACCAGTTTCCTCCATTGCTGCCTGCTATGATGTGCATAATCTCTTTTCTTAGCTGTGGTTATCTCTGTTTTTGGTCTTGATGATTAACTGTTATATGGTTTTTTTTTTGTGTTACAATTTGTACTTGTTTCTGTTATAAAGAAATAATAGTCTGGTTGTTTTCAATATATTGTTTTGGGTTATCTTTCAGGAGAGTTTTGGTTGCGTTGGACTTTGTCAAAGAAAATTTTTCAGGGTTATATTTCCCATTTGATCTGTGACATTCCATATTCCAATTTCTTCTATGTTGACCAACCCTCTTTGACCCATTTTCTCTGTATTTTGGTTTGTATAGGCACGAAGTTCAAAATTACTTTGTGTTAATAATAAAAGGAGAAAAAAATGGCATCTTTATTTTGTGTTAATAATGTTAAAATCAGAAGCTTCTAATTTTGAAAGATGAGAATATACTAACTTGGCCATGTTTATTAATCTTCCCAAAGTCTTAATACTTCATATGGTTTAAAGATGATTTGAGCACTGATACCATTGTTATTAGCCCAAGTTTGCAGTGAGAAAAGGTTATGGTTGGAATCTGAAGCTAATGATTTTTGACATTTTTACTGCAATAACGAGAAAGATTTAGTATGTTCATTATAGAAGCTATATATTCGACATAGCAACAATAAATTAGCTCAATGTGAAATGAAACCTGTTTCAATCCACTTTTACCATTAAATTTGTTTTATGCATTGTAGAGTGTAGTTTTTGAATTTGAATCATGGACTTTCTATTTATCTTGTTCCGATCTGCAGTCCATGCAACGAGGCGATCCAACTTGGGTTGGTTATATAAATGCCTTCTTAATCTTTTCTGGAGTGGTATGGCTTCTATCTTTCAAGAACTCAAATAAAGTAATGTGCTTTCTGCTTAAAATTGTAACACTTTTGTACAGAACTAATGGCAAGTTGAAATCTTAATATTTAAATCACTTTTATGGACTACAAGGAGATTATTGGAATGAATCAAGTTGTAGTGTGAGATAGAAGTTATTTAGGACAGTTATAAATTTTCAATTCATTAATATGTTTATTATGGCAGCCAACAAGGTTTGACAAGTTTTGGTATATGATTAACTTTTGTATGAATTTCTTGAAAAGTTTGTGTATACACTTGAAAGACAAAAGCCTAAATTATGTAATTGCGAAATTGCAAAATTTAATATATGATTTCTTAAGTCATGCACACATGAGAACTTATACTGCAATTTGATGTTTTCTTAGATATTAAATGCTTTTCTCCCCCTCTATAGCAAAGTTTTGTTGCTTATTCTTTGGAAAACCGACATAGATGTTCCTTTAATATCTTTAGATTTCTGACTTCCTTATGTTTTAATTCATAGAAGTAAAGAATACAAAGAAAATAGAGTTGCTGATTGTGTTCATTTTAAGAATTAAATGATCTTTTTATTCAGATTAGAAAAAGTACATTCGCAAAGATTAACTTGTTTATTGACTAGTTGATTTGATTTTTTTTTCAGTCAATTGAGGTGTTGACCGAATCTCAATATTTCCAGAATGTTATGCGCGTTGGTTTCTGGCTGAGATCAACTTTGGTAAAGTCCTCTTTTATGTTAATACTGTGAATTCTGTTATAATGTCTAATTTTGTCAACTTTTTAGGTGGCTGCTATATTTAGAAAATCATTACGATTGACTCATGAGAGTCGCAAGAGTTTCTCTACAGGAAAGATAACAAATATATTACCACAGATGCTAATTCACTTCAGGTAAATATGATTCAGATTTGTGTCTTATTTTCCCCTATCCCCTTCATTTTTACCCTTTTTCTAATAGTTTCTTTCTAGTATGTTCTTGTTTCCAGTTATTTTATATTTTCTTATCCTGAGAATAAATTTCTTGTAGTTCAATAACTGGACTGTTTTCTCTTTATTGTTTCCTGCCTCATTATACAGGTGGGGAATTTGGCTGCTCCAGTTGAAGAATGGACCGTTAGTGGGACAGCTTTAACTGCACTAATGGACGTGGAGAGAAGACATGGTACTACTGTAACCTTTATTTATGCATTCAGACAGTAATTATCATCCATCAAAGTTCTCTGCCATCTGCAAATAAAAGTTTGCAAGGATAATTTTGGACAAATATTTGAAAATTTCTGCTCACTGCCCTTCTTGATGTTTCGTTTCTTATTTGAAATTTATGGAAATCTCATGTCTTTCAGGAAAGTTTAAGCCTGCAATCAAGAAGGCCATGGTGGAGCTTCAAGGTAATATCTTAGAAGCAGACTATTTACTTTGGTATATGGATTAGGTCTTATTTGAACCTTTTTCTTTTTTCATGTGTTTTGTGTCAAAGCAAAGCAATGCTAAGAATTTTATCTCTTGTTCTCATTAGGAACACTGTAAATGGCGATAAGTGATGGTGTTGTACTTACCTTCTTGCTCCTTCTGATCTTTTGTTCGTTGAACTTGGAGCAGCTTTTATTAAACGACAAATCGAAGGTGCATTGATTTTGCCATTGTATAAATAAATTGTGAAATAATCTCACTTTGTGTTAACATTGACTAATTTTTTGCTGGTTTACATTTTGTATGGAATGCTGCAGAATATGGAGATGTGACAGATATATACAATTGGTAATTCTTTGCATTTGCATTTTATTAATGTTCAAATAACTTCACTACTTTAAACATGATTATTTATTTATATATATATGTGTGTGTATATATATATATATAGAGAGAGATAAACTCAATTATCTTCTCTACTGGCGGAACTATTCTTTCTTTCATTATTACGTTTTCTGATCTAAGGGAATTCATGTGAACAAATCTTTTTTCCTTGTTAGATTGATTGGTTTGCCTGGAAAAACACAGAAGATTTTCTTCTTTTATGTAGCTCATGTTTACACAATCCTTTATAGACTTGGACTGGGGTTGTTTGAAGCAGAATATATCCTGACCTTAGTCCTTGTTCAAGGAAGAGATTTGATTTTTTGTTTTAAAAAAAACAAAACACTAACAAATAAAATAAAAAGACAGACTAGCAAACTAATCACATAATGCTTACAGAGTTCAATACTTAGTTCTACTATGATTTTACCTAATTTTTATAACTATCATGACACATGTAGTGTATATTTGAAAAGTTGTGGCGAGTCTGAGCTACAAAGAGCTGGAGAATGCTTCACTCTTGTAGGTTGCTATGAGCGTGCAGCTGATGCCTATGCTAGAGGAAATTTTTTCTCCAAGTGTCTAAATATATGCACCAAAGGGAAGTTATTTAGCATGGGTTTGACGTACATAGAGCACTGGAAACAACATGCTAAGAAAGAGGGTGATATAAACACTAAGGCTGAAGAGATAGAAAAAATTGAACAGGAGCTTTGGAAGGGATATGCTCTCAATTGCTATGTGCTCAAAGATACTAAATCCATGATGAATTGTCTCAAATCATTGAAATCAATGGATTTAGTTCGTAACTTTTTGAGGCCATTAGGTTGCTTTGATGAACTTATGTTGTTGGAAGAACAATCAGGAAATTATATGGAGGCTGCAGAAATTGCAAAGCTGAAAGGAGATGTACTTTCTGTAATAGATCTTCTTGAGAAGGCTGAGAAGTATAAAGAAGCAGCAACTCTTATTATTTCCTATGTTCTTGCCAACTCACTCTGGTCAACTAGTAAAAAGGGCTGGTTTACTTTTGTGTAACTTGTAATGTTTCTATTTTTCATTTTTGAAGTAAAAATTGTTC
The DNA here is from genome assembly GCF_963169125.1 of Humulus lupulus. Taxonomy (NCBI): domain Eukaryota; kingdom Viridiplantae; phylum Streptophyta; class Magnoliopsida; order Rosales; family Cannabaceae; genus Humulus; species Humulus lupulus. The sequence continues at coordinate 213,259,633 of NC_084797.1, read as the reverse complement.
AAGATTATAAAACTTTATTATGTTATGCTTTCAAACTTAAGTTAGAACTAAGATCTCATGAAGTAGACACATTCATGGTTTGAATTAGTTATTGTTTAATGTAATACTTATGGTTTATCAATCTATTGAGAATTATATTTTATGATTAATTTTGAATTTTTTTTTTATCAAAATACAATAATGAAAAATTTTTAATTAAAAAAAAAACCATATAAGTATACTTATCAAAATAAAATTTAAAATTTTATTACTATATGTTATGATTTAAAAACATATTATAAGCGTAAAAAATCGTTATGGTTTATATAATATAACAAACTAAAAATGTTATCAAAATAATCAAATGTAACAGTTGAAAAGTGTTATGAAAAAAGTACAAGATTAAATTTCAAATTTATAATAAAAAACTCTATCTAAATGTTATTATTTGAATATTATAGCACCTAAAAATGTGTTATTGAATAGTTTAAGATAACACCGAACATAACATTCAAAAACTGTTATAGAAAAGACTAGTCTTTTAATAACAGGGGCTATGTTAGCATTTTCAGAAGTGCTATCAATAGTCCCGGATAGCAGTTTTTAAGTGTTATGAATACTGTTTTTTCTTGTAGTGGATCGTGATATGTTTAAATTAATCTCAATTAGGAGATTATTTTAAACAAAAGATAAGAAATCAAAGTGTTTAAATAAATCAATGAGGGTTTATTTTCTTTGATTTAAAGTGTTTTAAAAATTGACATTTTCATTTTGATTTTGATGAGAAAATCAATGGATGTCAAATTGATGTTTTCAAAAGAATCTCAAAGAGACTCTTAGAAAATACACAAAAGTTGTTTAAGTGATTTTGAGATTGTTTAGACAACTAAAAGTAAAAGTTGCTTTGAAAGAAGTGTGCCTTGTTTTAGCAAGTAAATAAATCAAGATAAACATTGAGGTTTTATCTTGAGAGTTTATCATGTGGCATAGAGGACTCATGATGAACTTTGAGAACCATAAGTCTAGATTTATCTTGGAGGATAAATGACTTATTAGAAATGAAGAGATTTCTATTTTAAAGTGATATTTTATTATCATTATGTGAGAAATGTGGGGGTGATGCTCCAAAGTTAATCAATTTATTTTGTTGTTAATTAATTGATTAATTTGGTCATCCTATCAAATAGGTGATTTGGAATTCCACATTCTAAATCACATTCGCTATAAGTGTATAGAATGGATAAATCTAGACATGCATGGTGTCTAAAGTTACTGTTTGTAATATTTTTTATTCAAGAAGGAATCAATTTAAAACATAAAGGATAATTTTAGAAACAAAGAGGTTTCTAGAATTAATATTCAAATGTTTATCTTGGATATTAAACTATAAAATAGTGGGGGTGTTGACTATGGTCAAAATCACTATTTTGAAGGGGTAACTATTTTAATCAAACTATAGCTAGCAGCAAAGTTTGAATAAAATAATGAGAGTGTCTAAGTATGCATACATGATAAAAGAAATGATTCAAATGGAATCATTTCTACATCTCAAGAGATGGGACTTAGACTCCCTAAAGAGATTCACGGTTGATGGTAACCTATCTTAATACTAGTAACCAAACTAGTATTAGGTTCAATAGGTAATAACAAGTCAATCAAGTGAATAGATAGTAGTACTCAAATTTTGTCCCATCTGAGATATGAGTACTAGTGTGTTACCAAAATGAGGGTTAAAACCGAAAGGTTTTTTAATAGAACTCAGTCTTGAAAAAACAAGTATTTTAGGGTAACAAAATACTGTAAGTGTAATGACCCACTAATCTAGACTTTTGGACCATTAACGAAACTATACATACAATCCTTAATAGAACTTACATTTTTGCAAAAATACCATAATTTTATTAAGTAACTTGTAAAAATAAGAGTTACTTACAAAATAAATAAGAAGGATATGGGATCCCATTGTCTTTAAAAACAAAACATGATTTAAAATAAAAAGACATTACATAAATAGTGCGGAAAATACATGTAAAAAGACATAAAACGAAACTACATCCTTGAATCGAATAACGCTCGGCTCCTTGACTCCATTCACCATCGATACACATTCTCTAAGCGTCCACGAATCTTACCACTTCTTAAAGCTATTTTCCCGCACATAAAACAAAAAGGAATGAGCCTAATGCCCAGTAAGGAAAATCTAACACATAGTCATAAACATAAATTTCGTAATAAAAATAAAGATATATCATAACACTTATTACATACACTTATTATAATGACCATTATTACTTGGGGTCCCATAGACTAAACAAGTCATATGCCCATGGGATTAGTGGGGTCCTACTAGCTAAGTAGGTCATATGCCCATAACCCATTTGGGGTCTTGTTAGTCATATGGGTCATATGCCCAAGCCTACATACATACATATATACATATCATAACACATTTAATAACATAAAACATAAGATAACATAAACATATAACATATTGATTCTTAGTCTATTTTCCTTACCAAAGTTACCGGGATATGTGGACTGAGTTGGGACTTTTGGAACACTCCTAAAACCATATATAAAGGGTGAGTAGATTTGAAGAAAAGAGATGAAAAGAAAGGGATGGAAAGACTAAACCATTGAAAGTCACACTTACCAAAACTTATGTGCTCAAGAATTTAGATTTCCTAACCAAAATAAGAATGAGGTTAGGAGACTGAGTAGAAGACTAAGAGAAGGAAACATAACATAAAACAAATGAACTAGAGTTTTGGTTTACCTCAAAGACTTGTAAGACCAATCTACACCACAACCGAAATACTATAGAACCTTACTTCCCAAAGTGTTTGATAAGCTTATGATGTTTAAGCTTATGATTTCCCCACCCAAGTGTTTAACTCCCACACTCTCCTAGCACTTGTAGCTTCTGAACTTAGAGTAAAAGGTGAATAATGGCTGGGTGCTAGGTCCTATTTATAGAGTTTGGGAATGAAGGAATCTTAATTTTACTTGAATAAAAATAATAGCTTTTTAGGTGAAAATAATTTGAATAATCGTTCAGCAGAGGCTGAAGACTCGTTCAAAAGATGTTGGACTTATGAAGAAGTTGAATGGCTGAAAGGGAAAAGAATTAAAAAACATTTGAATATACACTGAAGGAGGCGATATATCGCCCCCTGTAGGCGATATATCGCCTGGGCCAGTATGTCCGAGGCGACCGTGCATCGTCTCGTGTTTTCCGTATCTACGTGCTGCGATATATCGCCCCCTATAGCTGCGATATATCGGCATACGCTGATTAATTAAACACGAAATTACACATTTTTAGCTAAGTTTGAATGGAGTAAACAGCCTTGGCTAAGCCCTCAACGTATTCAAAGCTGCTGACTGACCCTATTGCATTTAAACTTTACTCCTTATTAAATTTAATCCTCCAAAATACTTAATCTTTAATTACCCATTCATAACATGTGCTTAAAATCCTATTGGTTGATATCTAAACCTTATAGTATAATAAATATTATTCTTAATATCAGTAATATAATCAAACCTTAGGTTAAAATTAATATTCTTAACTATAGATTAAACTTAGAAAGTCTATAAGTACTACTATGAGTGTCCAAATAATTCCCGGTCTGAACCAAAAATCCATAATAACAAAGATAATACTATACATACTATAATACTACTAAATAATTAGCTAAGTAAAGTTCTTGGACTCTACAGTAAGAGTTCTACCTATATATACCTAGGGGTGGTGCCGCCCCTCATGAGAATTGGGAGTCATTCTCAAGAAAAGTCTATGAATGGAATGTGCACATGGCCATTAACGGTGCAAAAGCGAGACATTGAGGTCTCAAGTGAACACAGCAAAGGTGTGTGTGTTATCACCGGTTTGTTATCAAGGGATAGTGGTTCAATGCTTCGGCAACCAAAATTTCAACAAACTTTGTGATAATTACACTAAGGTAAAATTCAAGTCGAAAGACATTTTACTTTATGCACCAATGCAAATGTTTCTATAGAGAGTGATTATTTAATCAAGTGGGGGAATATTATATTTTAATATAATGATTGATTGATTAAATAAGTGTTACAAAAAGTGATTATTTAATCTAGTGGGGGAATGTTATATTATTTCATATAATATAATATTAGATTAAATAATGTGATTAAATGTGATTTGTCACACAAATGTGATTTGTCACACCTTGTAACATATTATTGAGAGTCACAAAATTGGACACATGTGTGTGCCCAAATGTGACATATTTTGGAGTTACAAATTTGTTGTTATATTATTTCATATAATATAATATTAGATTAAATAATGTGACAAAATGTGATTTGTCACACAAATGTGATTTGTCACACCTTGTAACATACTATTGAGAGTCACAAAATTAGACACATGTGAGTGCCCAAATGTGACATATTTTGGAGTTACAAAATCAGTTACAAAATTGTAACTCCCAAATATTACCCAATAATGTGTATATTACATGTTACACATTTAAGATTGGATTTCATAAAGCCATTATGAAATATGGCTGTTGGAGATATCATTTTAACCCCAATAATGTGTTTTGGGAGTTACAAAATCATTTAGGAGGGTTTGGAACCGTTTGGAAAAACAGCACATTTTCAAGTGCTGAAAATGGGCTGTGACCGCGGCCTGGGGGACAGAGAGTAGTGGCCGCGGCCACTGATGTCCCTGGCCGCGGCCACAGGTGCATTTCAGGCCAAATTTTTAGTTTTTTCCAAATGTGTTGAACGGTTCTAAAAACCCAAATAACTCCCAAATCTCAATTTTAATTCCATATTAATCCAATTAAACATTGGTAACAGTCATGTGGGTTGGTGGAATTTGAAATCCAAAGGGTATCTCAAACTCTATAAATAGGAGCCTAATGCTCACTTGTATGACACACCATTTTTCATCCACAAAGCACTTGGCTGAAAAATACACCTTGAGGCTTGATAATTCCAGAGAGCTATTTCCTAGAGAGATCCTTTAGTGCTTAGAGAATAGGGGAAATAAGCTTTTGGACAAAGGTCTTGAACCTTGTTCAAGTTGGTGATCCCCACTACTCTACACTTTGGTTGTGTGAGAGTTAGTTTGTGTTTTCATTCTTCTTGTTCTTCTTATTTACTTGTATTGTTATAGTATTGAGTTTGTAATCTTCTTCTTCTACATCCTTTTATTTACTTGTATTTTGAGCAATTGAGTTGTAATACTTATTTAATCAATATTATCTTGTCCATTGTATTTTTGCATAGAGTAGTATTTGGTTTTTCCATAATTCCATTGAGCAATAATATATATTCTCCAACAATCAAAAGCTTATTTTCCTTTTCAATGGAGGGGAAACCATGAAGATCATATGAGGATCCAACTTTGAAAAGATGGTAAGATAAGGTAATGCTCTTCTTTGGTTTTCTTAGAAGATCTAATGGTTTTCATATAGTGATAGAAATGAGAAGAAGAAAAGTTTATAAATGAGGTTCATTGTTTTCTAATCTCCTTTGTTTTTTAGTGGTTAGATTAGAAGATAATATAATATCTTGAGTTTTTGTTATATGTGATTAACATGTAAATAATCTAGTAGATTATTGGGTAGTATGCTAGCATGTCATAGAACTTATTTTGTGTTAATGGGAAATTATTAGAATGACAACTATGAGTTTATATGACATGTATAAATATATTGATTTTGTGGATCAATAGAAATGTAAAATCATGTGTGTATGATATTTGTAATTCATGTTTTCATATTAATAAAGAGCCATATTAGTATGATATTAGTCATGAATGTTGACAACTATGTGAAATTATAATCATGCAAACATTTGTGAGATGTTAATAGGTTTTATCCTATATTATTGTTAGTATGTAATTTGTGAATAAAAAGAATAATTTTAGAAATTAAAATTCTCAATTAAAGTATTGAGCATCTCAATTATGAGATCAGAAAAGATGAACATAAGGGGGTTACATCTTTTGATAAGTGTCTTGCCATTGCAAGAAAAATGAATCAAAGTGGATTCAAAAATTGTGGCATGACATATTGACTCAATAGAATTATAGTCTAGAGTGTGGTCAAATAAAATATATTTGAGAATTATTTAGTGACAATAATTCTTAAATATTCAATGAGGAGACATTTTCAAAATTGGAGAAGCAATTTTGAATCTTTACATCAATGGTGAATAAAAGATAACTTTATTTATTTTAGTTAAAGATGGTGATATGTTTAAATTAATCTTGATGAGGAGATAATTTTAAACAAAACATAAGAAATCAATGTGTTTAAATAAATCAATGAGGGTTTATTTTCTTTGATTTAAAGTGTTTAAAAAATCGGCATTTTCATTTTGATTTTGATGAGAAAATCAATGGATGTCAAATTGATGTTTTCAAAAAAATCTCAAAGAGACTCTTAGAAAATACACAAAAGTTGTTTAAGTGATTTTGAGATTATTTAGACAACTAAAAGTAAAAGTTGCTTTGAAAGAAATGTGTCTTGCTTTAGCAAGTAAATGAATCAAGATAAACATTGAGGTTTGTATCTTGATCTATTGAGTGTTTATCATGAAGCTTACGGACTCATGATGAACTTTGAGAACCATAGGTCTAGATTTATCTTGGAGGATAAATGACTTAATAGAAATGAAGAGATTTCTATTTTAAAGTGGTATTTTATTATCACTATGTGAGAAATGTGGGGGTGATGCTCCAAAGTTAATCAATTTATTTTTTTGTTAATCAATTGATTAATTTGGTCATCCTATCAAATAGGTGATTTGGAATTCCACACTCTAAATCACATTCGCTATATGTGTATAGAATAGATAAATCTAGACATGCTTGGTGTCTAAAGTTACTATTTGTAATATTTTGATTCAAGAAGGAATCAATTTAAAACATAAAGGAGAATTTTAGAAACAAAGAGATTTCTAGAATTAATATTCAAATGTTTACCTTGGATATTAAACTATAAAATAGTGGGGGTGTTGACTATGGTAAAAATCACTATTTTAAAGGGGTAACTATTTTAATCAAACTATGACTAGCAACAAAGTTTGAATAAACTAGTGAGAGTGTCTAAGTATGCATACATGAGAAAAGAAATGATTCAAATGGAATCATTTCTACATTTCAAGGGGTGGGACTTAGATTCCCTAAAGAGATTCACGGTTGATGGTAACCTATCTTAACACTAGTAACTAAACTAGTATTAGGTTCAATAGGTAATAACAAGTCAATCAAGTGAATAGATAGTAGTACTCAAATTTTGTCCCATCTGAGATATGAGTACTAGTGTGTTACCAAAATGAGGGTTAAAACCAAAAGGTTTTTTAATAGAACTCAGTCTTGAAAAAACAAGTGTTTTAGGGTAACAAAATACTGTAAGAGTTCTACCTATATATACCTAGGGGTGGTGCCGCCCCTCATGAGAATTGGGAGTCATTCTCAAGAAAAGTCTATGAATGGAATGTGCACATGGCCATTAATGGTGTAAAAGCGAGACATTGAGGTCTCAAGTGAACACAGCAAAGGTGTGTGTGTTATCATCGATTTGTTATCAAGGGATAGTGGTTCAATGCTTCGGCAACCAAAATTTCAACAAACTTTGTGATAATTACACTAAGGTAAAATTCAAGTCGAAAGACATTTTACTTTATGCACCAATGCAAAGGTTTCTATAGAGAGTGATTATTTAATCAAGTGGGGGAATATTATATTTTAATATAATGTTTGATTGATTAAATAAGTGTTACAAAAAGTGATTATTTAATCTAGTGGGGGAATGTTATATTATTTCATATAATATAATATTAGATTAAATAATGTGACAAAATGTGATTTGTCACACCTTGTAACATACTATTGAGAATCACAAAATGAGTTACAAATTTGTAACTCCCAAATATTACCCAATAATGTGTATATTACATGTTACACATTTGAGATTGGATTTCATAAAGCCATTATGAAATATGGTTGTTGGAGATATGATTTTAACCCCAATAATGTGTTTTGGGAGTTACAAAATCATTTGGGAGGGTTTGGAACCGTTTGGAAAAACAGCACATTTTCAAGTGCTGAAAATGGGCTGTGGCCGCGGCCACTGAATGATGGTGGCCGCGGCCTGGGGGACAGAGAGTAGTGGCCGCGGCCACTGATGTCCCTGGCCGCGGCCACAGGTGCATTTCAGGCCAAATTTTTAGTTTTTTCCAAATGTGTTGAACGGTTCTAAAAACCCAAATAACTCCCAAATCTCAATTTTAATTCCATATTAATCCAATTAAACATTGGTAACAGCCATGGGGGCTGGTGGAATTTGAAATCCAAAGGGTATCTCAAACTCTATAAAGAGGAGCCTAATGCTCACTTGTAAGACACACCATTTTTCATCCACAAAGCACTTGGCTGAAAAATACACCTTGAGGCTTGATAATTCCAGAGAGCTATTTCCTAGAGAGATCCCTTAGTGCTTAGAGAATAGGGGGAAATAAGCTTTTGGACAAAGGTCTTGAACCTTGTTCAAGTTGGTGATCCCCACTACTCTACACTTTGGCTGTGTGAGAGTTAGTTTATGTTTTCATTCTTCTTGTTCTTCTTATTTACTTGTATTGTTATAGTATTGAGTTTGTAATCTTCTTCTTCTACATCCTTTTATTTACTTGTATTTTGAGCAATTGAGTTGTAATACTTATTTAATCAATATTATCTTGTCCATTGTATTTTTGCATAGAGTTGTATTTGGTTTTTCCATAATTCCATTGAGCAATAATATATGTTCTCCAACATTTGTAACTCCCAAATATTACCCAATAATGTGTATATTATATGTTACACATTTGAGATTGGATTTCATAATGCCATTATGAAATATGGTTGTTGGAGATATGATTTTAACCCCAATAATGTGTTTTGGGAGTTACAAAATAATTTGGGAGGGTTTGGAACCGTTTGGAAAAACAGCACATTTTCATGTGCTGAAAATGGGCTGTGGCCGCGGCCACTGAATGATGGTGGCCGCGGCCTGGGGGACAGAGAGCTGTGGCCACTGATGTCCGTGGCAGCGGCCACAGGTGCATTTCAGGCCAAATTTTCAAATTTTTCCAAATATGTTGAACGGTTCTAAATCCAAAAGGTATTTCAAACTCTATAAACAGGAGCCTAATGCTCACTTGTATGACACACCATTTTTCATCCACAAAGCACTTGGCTGAAAAATACACCTTGAGGCTTGATAATTCCAGAGAGATCCCTTAGTGCTTAGATAATAGGGGGAAATAAGCTTTTGGACAAAGGTCTTAAACCTTGTTCAAGTTGGTGATCCCCACTACTCTACACTTTGGTTGTGTGAGAGTTAGTTTGTGTTTTCATTCTTTTGTTCTTCTTATTTACTTGTATTGTTATAGTATTGAGTTTGTAATCTTCTTCTACATCTTTTTATTTACTTGTATTTTGAGCAATTGAGTTGTAATATTTATTTAATCAATATTATCTTGTCCATTGTATTTTTGCATAGAGTTGTATTTGGTTTTTCCATAATTCCATTGAGCAATAATATATATTCTCTAACAGGATGCTCCACGTTTCAAGGACCTCAAGGAACTGAGCCAAATGAATTCTCATTGGTTCCAAGGAACTCTAGGAACCATGCCAAATGAATGCTCAAGGTTCCGAGGATCTCAAGGAACCGAGCAATATTAATGCTCAAGGTTCCGAGGATCTCGAGGAATAGAGCAATATGTATGCTCCAGGTTTCGAGGACCTCAAGGAGCCAAGAAATATGGATCCTGAAGGTTCCAATGATCTCTAGGAATCGAGCAATATGAATGCTCAAGGTTCTGAGGACCTCAAGGAACCAAGCAATACGAGTGGTCAAGGTTCCGAGGACCTCGAGGAACTGATCAATATGAATGCTTAGAGGTTCCGAGGAACTCTAGGAACCATGTCAAATGAATGCTCAAGGTTTCGAGCATCTCGAGGAACTGAGAAAATTGAATTCTCAAGGGTTTTGAGGACCTCAAGGAACCGAGCAATATGAATGCTTAGAGGTTCTGAGGAACTCTAGGAACCATGCCAAATGAATGCTCAAGGTTCCGAGGATGTCGATGAATTGAGAAAAATGAAGGCTCAAGGTTCCAATGATCTCGAGGCACCGAGCAATATGAATGCTCAAGGTTTCGAGGACCTCGAGGAACCGAGCAATATGAATGCTCAATAGTTCCGAGGAACTCTAAGAACCATGCCAAATGAATGCTCAAGGTTCTGAGGATCTCATGGAACCGAGAAAAATGAATACTCAAGGGTTTTGAGGACCTCAAGGAACCGAGCAATATGAATGATTAGAGGTTCCGAGGAACTCTAGGAACCATGCCAAATGAATGCTCAAGGTTCCAAGGATCTCGAGGAACAAAGCAAAAGGAATGCTCAAGGTTCTGATGATCTTGAGGAACCGAGCAATATGAATGCTCAAGGTTTCGATGATCTCAAGGAATCGAGCAATATGAATGCTCCAGGTTCCGAGGAACATAAGGAACCGAGAAATACGAATGCTCAAGGTTTCGAGGACCTCGAGGAACCGAGCAATACAAATGATCAAGGTTTCGAGGACCTCTAGGAACCGAGCAATGTGGATACTCAAGGTTTCGAGGACCTTGAGGAACTGAGTAATATGAATGCTCCAGGTTCTGAGGACCTCAAGGAACCGAGCAATATGAATGCTCAAGGTCCCGATGATCTTGAGGAACCAAGCAATATGAATGCTCCAGGTTCTGAGGACCTCTAGGAACCGAGCAATACAGATGCTCAAGGTTCCGAGGACCTCGAGGAATCGAGCAATATGAATGCTTCGGGTTCTGAGGACCTCAAGGAACCGAGCAATATGAATGCTCAAGGTTCTGAGGAACTCGAGGAACCGAGCAATATGAATGCTCCAGATTTCGAGGACCTCAAGGAACCAAGCAATATGAATGCTTAAGGTTAACTCCTCCCTTCAAATAATCCCAAGCGACCCTAAACATGCGGTAGATCTTGGGAGTGATGTTTTTCCTCAGGCAGGCTCCAGTACCTGAGCACACCTTTGGGAATGGGTGCCCCTATCCGACTAGCCTCAGATGTGCGTATTTGAGGTTATTCGCCAATGTAGGGGGCTGATGAGCTGATCTGCTAGCCAATGTAGCGATATGTCTGAGATATCGCCCAACAAAGATGGCTTAGAAAAGCTAGTCGCTGGGGGGGAATTTCAATGACTCCAATGTCTCTTTCCTTGTGTTCAGCTCTCAATGAAAGCACCAAAATGTTGACTCATTTTTTTGTTAACTCATCTAACACCCAAAGAATAATATTTAGAAAATTTGTGAGAGCTAAATGAAGTATATAAGACGTTTCTAGTCCTAGAAGTAATGGATATAGAGAGAGTTTTATAGTGGTTCAGCCCCAAAAATATAGCATACATCTACTTAGTCACTATCATTGATCTTGGAAGCCACGAATTACATTTGTATTTAGCCTATTAGCTATTTGGCTCCATTGAAGATGGAGAGAGCTCTCTCTGTGAAATGTTGCCACCCTTTTTCTCTCCTTCCCTCCCCCTCTTTTCAGTCCTTACTCCTTTTATTTATATTGAGGAGTTAGGGTTACATCTGAGTGGGCTTAAGTTATTGGGCTTGGCCCACTAATTAGACAAAGTAAAAAGTGACTGGGGCTTAGGCATGATCTGGGCCGATGGGTAGTGACAGTCCAAATATGGGTATAACAGTAGTCTTATATTAAATATTATTATAATAATTATATTTTATAATATAATAATTTATATTAATATAATTAATAAATATCTATTTTTAATTAGTGTTAAAGGTATATTCCGTTAAATATTTAGAATATTCTGTCAAAGTTAATGAAACAAACCGTTAAAACCAAGAATTTCCGTTATCTACACACTTTTTATATAGAAGAGATATATAATATTTTTTATTTATTTAAAAATTTATATGATAATCATAAAAACTTAATAAATATATTTAATAATTTTTTAAATAAAACTAAGCAAATGTGCATTGCACATTACTTGCACCTAACTAGTATGTTTATATGTGGTACTCCTTGCTTACTTGTATCATTGAGGTGTGTGCAAAAATCATCCAATCCAATTAGAATCAATCGATCCAATTACAACTAACACCCAAAAATTGGATCCAATTATGATTGGATCATATCGAATCGGATTTTGAAGATCCAAATTGGGTCGGATCAGTTTTTGGATGATATATTAAAAAAATTCAATAAAACCGAATCAATCCAATTGCATATAAATTTTAAGAATATACTTATTTATTTAAAAATGTATATTTATTTATTTAGGATTATGAATATAATTTATGTTGTATTTGTATGGTGTTGTATCATTTTGAAGAAAAAAAATGTCTTTCTTTTTATAATATTATATATTATTTGAACAAATTAAGTCGAATAAATGCTAAAAAAAATTATTGGATGGATCTAATTCAATCAAATACATAAGCATTAATTTTGTATGATTCTCTTAGAGAATCCTCATCTAGATTAGATTCATCTCAGTCACATTCATATTTGTCTTCTTCATATACAATATTATTCAAACACACAAAATCGTGCATAAAAGATGTATTTCTAGAAGAAAAAAATAGAAGTCAATGCAATGTTAGAATTTTCATCTTCATCACTACTTTCAGAATCTTGATCACTCCAAGTAGCTGCCATGACTTTCTTATTTTTCTTCAGGGTATTGACACACTCAAATTGAATATGGCTGAACCATTCACATTCCTTGCATTGCACACCTCTTTTGTTGTTAGTTTCAAAAGGTTTAGAGAAGTTGTTACCTTTGGAAGATTTGAACATTGGTCTCTTGTTTCCAATCTTTCTCATGTATTTTGAAAGTTTTTGGTTAACAAGGTCAGTTCACCTCACCATCATCATCCGAGTTGTCTATTTTGGAAGATTTAAGCGCAATTGCTTTCTCTTTGGGAACACTTGGTCTATCTTTCTGACGCATTTGTTGATTGAGTTCAAAAGTTTTGAGTGAACCCATAAATTCTTCCACTTTCATGGTATCCAAATCTTTTGCCTTCTCAATTACCTTAAGTTTAGTTTGAAACCTATTAGGATGAACTCTGACAATTTTTTGAACTAAAACATTATTTTCTAATTTCTCACTTAAGTAAAATATTTGTTAGCATTGTCATATAGTCTCTCATAAAATCCAGTGAGAGATTTAGTTTCTGTCACTCTAAGATTTTTGAAATGAGTGGTCAACATTACAAGCCTAGAACACTTGACATCAACAGTTCCTTCAAACTGAGTTTAAAGGATTTGACAAGCATCCTTGGCTGACTCACATGAAGAAATCAATTTTATGCAACCTTCTCCAATACCATTAAAAATTCCAAGCAAAGCTTTATTGTTGTAACTGGACAATTTATCTTCATTGTCGGTCTAGTCAAGTTCAAATTTTACCTTGGTTATGTCATATGTCTCAACTAGTGATTTTCATCCTGATAGGAATGCTCTCCAAGCCTTTTCATCTTGTGATTTGATAAATGCTTTCATTCTAATTTTTCAATAAAGATAATTAGAATCATTTAGCAATGGAGGTTGAGTAATGGAGCCACCTTCTGCAGAGAAAGACATCTCACAAGAACAAAAATAAAGAAAAAAAAATAAAAAATACAAGATCTTACTAAGAGTTTAGTGAACCGCTTTGATACCAATTGAAATTTTGTTTTTTATAATTACCAAGTAATTAATAAGGACAACTTAATTTAATTGAGAATTGGAAAGTAAGTTGTTTGAACAGAAAAGTGAATCTGTCACGACAACTTAAAGAGTTGTAGAAACAGATTAATGAACCAGTGCGGAAAAAAATATTTTACACAGAAGAATTATATGTGGTTCAAATATCATTTCAGATACCCTACCTCCATGGGGCCACGCCTACAGAAAAAACGAATAAGTAAATAATCAAAGAGTGCAAAAACTGTTGATGAAATTCCGTTTTTAGTAATTACCAAATTAATTAAACCATGAATTAATTAAAATGCGGAATGGTAATTAATTGTTTACACAGAAAGCAGTTCTGTCGGAACAGAATCCGAACTTGTCATGACAGAACTGAACACAATAAATAGACAGTGCAAAAATTTAAGAACACAGCGAATTTTTACAAGGTTCAGAAACTCTTTCGGATAACCTACTCCTTAGGGCCACGCCCAGAGAATAAACCAATTAGTAAAGAAACAAAGTGTACAAAAGCATTGACTTAAACAATGTAAGACTCCCTCTTAAACTATTGCCGCAATCTTGTTGTACTCTTCTCTACGAATCTAGTTTGATGAAACGCTGATTCTCTTGAACTCCCTTTAAAATATAGCGAGTGCACACTTCCTCTCGAAGTGAGACTTAGATAGAATCCTCTCCTGAAGATCCTTATGAACACGTTCACAATAGACACTATCTGTTTACAATGGAATAGATAGATATCCACAAGTACACTCAGCACTCTCACAAAGATTAAGGTGAACAAACTTAATCTCTACAAATAAAGACACTCTTCAAAATAATGTTTACAAATATTGAAAATGGAAGAGGTGAAAATTCCAAAGGCCTTGGCAAGATATTTATAGGCAGGGAAATCGTCCAAGGCCATCATTTTCTGGTATCTTTGAAATCAATTTGCAAATTCATTTGATTTAGGAAATCAGCCAGCCAGATGCATTCTGTGTCGACAGAAAAGGAAACTGATGAGTCAGCAACGAAGTTAGTCTCATCTGACAGAACGAACATGGTCATTTCTTTTGACCATGTTCATTTTCGACACCAACTTAATTCCAGAATAGATATAATCCCACATAATCTCTGAAAATAATCTCAAGATATTTGCACAATATATTTTTACCGAAAATTGATTATTTGTGATAAATAAGGTAAAAAATATATTCACACTTAAAGATATTTTCACACTAGAAAATTAGCTAAATCATTAGATCAAGAATCAATATGGATATGCTACTGATTTTTCCTTAATAACTTTAAAATATTTTTTCTAAAATAAAGTTAGCTAATAAAGGACTTTACAGTTGACTTAAACAATGTAAGACTCCATCTTAAACTATTGTCGCAAACTATGATGTACTCCTCTTTAAAAATCCAGTTTTGATGAACTACTGTATCTCTTGAAATCCCTTCAAAGACTCAGTGATGTTCTCTTCCTTCTGAAGTGAGACTTGAACAAATCTTCTCTCGAAGATTGTTTTCACGTTCACAACTTTGTTTTCCATGTAATCATAATAAACAAAGCAAGCACAAATGGTGCACACGACACACAAGAAAAACAAGATTAAGATGAACAAACTTTATCTTTTACAAAGAAAAACACTTTTCCAATGTGATACAAATATGAAAGAATTATACGTGATGAAGAGCTAATTTTTCCAAAGCCTTTGGACTGGTATTTATGGAGAGAACGTCCAAAGGGATCTGAAGACATTGAAAGTTGATTTGGAAAATTCCTTTGATCAAGAAAAAAATCAGCCAGCTAGTTGATTCTGTCAAAACAGCTTACCAATCAGTTTTGACGGATTTCCAGTACTTTTTTTTTTTTTTTGAGAAAAAGGCCTCATTAAAACCTCAAGAGTAAACCCAATGGGAAAAACCTCAAGAGGAAAAAGAGTGCCTATAAAATATATTGATCAAGTAATGTCATTCTGAATTACAACATTGATACACTCGGGGTATCCAGGCCACCAAACAAAATCATTAGAAAGAGATAAAGCAAACTTAGCCAAAGAGTGAGCAACACTATTGGCCATTCTAGGACAAAAATTAAAGGAGATACTATGAAAAGAGTTACAATAAGCAAGAATATCCTTAATAATAAATCCTAGATAAGAATGCTCGATCTTGTGACTGTTAATAGCACAGACCACAATGGCACAATCAGATTCAATGACCACCGTATGATACCCAAGTCTTGAGCACAACAAAATACTGTGATAAACCGCCAAAGCTTCAGCAATAGTAGGGTCCAATAAATGATCCCAAGACCACGTACTAGAGGCAAGGACCACGCCATGAAAGTCACGGAAAACCGCCCCAGCTCCTGCCTTCTTCGCAACATGGTCAAGGCCAGCATCACAATTAATTTTGACAACACCCTCTACTGGTTTCTCCCAACGATGCACTTTCGGGGTTTCCCTCAAGGACTCACTGGCGGGGAAAGAGCCACCATTGGCATTCAAGTGCGATCTAGAAAAGCCAAGCTCCAATCAATAACCATCTGATCAGGGAGAGTAGTCTTCTCATTAACAAATATATTACGCCGATACCAAATACGCCATAAACACACAATGAGTTTTCCAAAGTCAGTTACAGATAAAGAATCTAAGCAATTTAACAAAAACTCATAAATGTCCATTCCAGTGTAAGGAGGAACATGCATAATATTACCAACCGCGTGTCTAAAGTTACTCAGTCTATCACAATTCCATAAAGCATGGAGTGTAGTCTCAGGTCCCTTTAAGCAAAAGGGGCATAAGGAAGCAACATAAATACCTCGATTGCAAAGATTGGAAAAGGTAGGCAGCCAGTTATTTGCACCTCTCCACAAAAATTGCCTCACTTTTCCAGGAATATTTAATTGCCAGATTTTAGTCCATATCACCGAAACTCCATTAGAGCCTGAAGCCTGGCCCATCCCCAACAAACGAATGGCATGCCAATATCCACTTTTAACGGTATAAAAACCTGAAGACTCAAAATGCCATATAACACAATCAGTAATAGGAAGATGATAGCGAGGGATAGAGAGAATAGCAGTTGCCTCTTGCAAATTAAAAGCCTCATTGATCAAAACAGAGTTCCAATTACCATCAGGGAGAAGAAGGCTAGAGACCATTGCATCTTCAGGAAGAAGATGATTCGAACAAGACCTATCACCATTCATGCGGGGGATCCAGCGGTCATGATACACAGAGACATTTTTTCCATCTTTGATAAGCCACCTAGCCCCTGAGAGAAAAAGCTCTTTACCCCATAAAATTGATCTCCAGATGAAAGAGGATTTTTTTGAGCTAGTGGCAGTGAGCACAGAGGAAGTAGGATAAAAGAGTGCTTTCATAACCTTTGCAACGAGAGAATCCGGATTAGAATAAAGTCTTGCGGCCTGCTTAGCTAACAAAGCTTGATTAAAAAAAGGCAAGGTCTCTAAACCCCATTCCTCCATCTGACTTGTGCCAACAAAGTCTCTCCCAAGTACACTAGTGTAATTTCTGTTTATCCACATTACCTCCCCACCAGAATCTAGCACAGAGCCGATGAATTTCTTTAATGAAACTAGCAGGAAGCTTGAACAAGTTCATAGAATAAGCACGGATAGATTGGATGACAGATTTAATAAGCACCTCTTTCCCAGCAGCAGAGAAGGACCGAGACTTCCAACTAAACAATTTATTCCAAATACGGTCTTTGAGGGATTGAAAAATACCTTTCTTACTCTGCCCAGCATAACAGGGAAGACCAAGGTACTTCTCATGGCAAACAACCACAGGGACACCAAGAATAGCGGCCATGTCAGCAGCATCACTAGAAGAAATCCGAGAACTAAAACACATGGCAGACTTAGAAAAATTCACAAGTTGACCAGAAGCCTTACCATACCAATTCAGAAGCTGCTTAAAACGGTGACAAGCAAACACTGATGCTTTGAAAAAGAAAAGGCTATCATCAGCGAAAAGGAGATGGGATACCTAGGGACCAGTACGCCCACAAGAGAGACCCGAGAGTGCACCATTCACACAATCACGCTGTACAAGAGCAGACAAACCTTCCGCACAGATCAGAAATAGAAAGGGTGACAAAGGATCACCTTGTCGAAGACCCCTGCCAGGAATAATTTTACCCAAAATTTCACCATTCAAATTAAAAGCATAGTCAACCGAAGAAATACAAGCCAGAACTAAACTGATCCATTTCTCATGAAAGCCCAGTTTCCTCATAAGGCTGCATAAAAAACTCCATTCAACACGATCATATGCTTTAGACATGTCAAGCTTGAGAGCAAAAGCACCGTTTTTACTTTTAACACGCCGTTTCAGATGGTTAACACACTCAAAGCCAATCATGGCATTATCAGTAATAAGACGTCCAGGGAGGAAAGCACTCTGCTCATCAGAAATCACTGAACCCAGAATCTCACGTAACCGATTAGTCATAGATTTTGCGATAATCTTGTAAAGCACGTTACACAAACTAATAGGACGAAAATCTGAGGCATATTTAGGATCATCAATTTTCGGGATAAGAGTGATAAGAGTAGAATTGATACCTTTAATATGCCCACCCTCATTCAAAAACTGAAGACAAACAGAGCTAACTTCAGGACCAACAGTATCCCAATACTTCTGATAGAAGCCTGCAGACAAACTATCCTTGCCAGGACTTTTAGAAGGATTCATTTGGAAAAGAGCCTTCCTCACGTCCTCGCCAGTATAGGGTCTAGTCAGTTGATCGTTCATACGAGAAGTGACCTTGGGAACAATAGCATTAAGAACAGGATCCATATCAGCACAAGTAGGAGAACCAGACTCGAAAATAGACTGGAAATAGTCTTGAAAGACACCCGCAAGGTTCTCTTTCCCGAACACTTCAGTATCATTCTTATAAAAAAGAGAGCCAATAAAGTTTCTTTTTTTCCGAGCAGTGGCACTCTTATGAAAATAAGCAGTGTTGTGGTCACCCAGCTTGAGCCAATTCTGCTTAGAGTGGGGTGCCCAATATTTTTCTTCTTTATAATGAAGCACATCCAATTCCTTCTCAAGAGACACATAATCTTTCAAATTAGCAGCTGAGAGAGAAGCATCCAGAATTTTTAATTGCTTTTGTTTTTTCTTAATATCCTGATGATGCCTTTTAAACACAGTAGTGTTCCAATGACCAAGATTAGTGGCAACATTAGCAATTTTAGTAGCCAAAGTCTCAAAGTTATACCCCACACCGCTATTCCAAGCTGAAGAGACAATATTCCCACATTCCTCATCCTCCTCCCAAGCAGTCTCATAATGAAACCGAGACTTAAGCAAAACATGCCCCTTAATGCCCTCATTAGTATGATTAATTTGGACATGAAGAGGTCGATGATCAGAACCCCAAAAGCTAAGATGGGACACAGAAAAACTAGGGAATAAATCGAACCAATTCGGGTTACCAAGCATGCGGTCAAGACGTACCTGAGTGAACGTGCTATCTTTGTGCCGATTGCACCAAGTAAACTTCGGGCCCGAGAAACCCAAATCAATAAGAACACAATCAGATAGAGCTTGTTTGAAGTTCCTCATGAGGTAATTGGGCCTAGATGCCGCACCATCTTTCTCACTAGCAACAAGAATTTCATTCAAATCACCCCCACATAACCAAGGCCCATCATAAGACGAAGCCAACATACCCAAGAAACGCCAGAAATCCTTCCTAAGGCTAGCATCAGGCTGACCATACAACCCCGTAAAACGCCAAGATGGGGAACCAACAACATGGATGAACACATCAATATGAAACTTAGAGAAATGGATAAGCTCAACATCAACGGAGTCCCTCCACATAAGACAGAGACCACCGCTACGACCAAATTTCTCAACGACAATCTTACCGCAAAATCCAAGACGAACTCGAAGAACTTCCAATTGAGACTGCGAGCTAAGAGTTTCAGACAGAAAAACAAAGTCTGGCTTCAACATCTTAACGTGGCCAAGCAAAGCTTGGAACGTCCGGTCCTGGCCTAGACCTTGAACGTTCCACACGAGGCAATTCATAATGATCGGCGGCCTAGCTCCACCGCTAGGTCCGCCGTTGAGGTAGTATCAATAGCTTCGTCATCAACCACTTCTGGTAAAACATCCGAAGCAACAGGAAGAGGGACCAAGACCTCATCAACCAAAGAGCTCAAGAGTTGAGGTTCCGCTTGACTCTTTAATTTACGTTTAACCACACGGGGTGGTTTTTGAATTGATAGAAAATCACCACGGGATCCCATATGAGTACCAGCTTTGCGTCCCCGGCGACTACGAGAAGCAGCGGCAGCTCCAAAGGAAGCAGGGAGTATTCGTCTCTTACTTCCAGCGGCAAAGGAAGGGGGAGAAGGAGAGCTGGTCTGTGCTGTGGAGCCAAAAACGACAGCACTGTTTGACTTCTCGTTGGGGGTAGTCTCATGCACGGTGGAGTAATCTTCATGCAAGCTATTATCACGTGAGGAGGGGTCCCCGTTCAAATTCAAAGCTACATCACTATTGATTAGTGAGTTAAAACTAGATACACCATCTGTCTTGTCAAGTGGAATAGGCCCATGCATATAGTATTCCTTCCCATGCAAATTAAAATCACGTGAGGAGGAGTCTCCACTCAAGTCCAACACACCATCATTAATTTTAAATGGGTTAAAAGCCAAAGGAAGACTTTCAACGGTGGGGTCCACACTAATAACATGAGAATCAATCAAACTTTTGCCAATATTTAGAGAATTAATGCCCGAGCAGATTGAAGGACATGAAGGAGGAGAAACATCAAGAGTTACTTCTTTAAGAGCCACACAATCAGCATTGTCCCCATTGATATTATCTTTTTTAGTAACAGATTTTTTGCCACAGTCAATCACGGGTATACTATCCTTATTAATAATAATACCGTTATGGAGAGAAGAAATCGGGGTAGTTACAGCTTTGACAGCAGGTTCCGAGATCATAGCCTTCCCCTTCCCAGAGTGTCGGCGCAAATCGGGGCGTGGCTGGCGTATGTTACCAGTCGGAATTTTCTCCTTCCAAAACAGTTCAGTAGCAGCCCTTGCCGTCACACCACTGGGCTCCGAACCAGAACCACGATTATCGACCATACGTGAACGTTTAACGGGGGCATAATTTTTCACAGAGGGCAAGGCTTTGATCCATTCTCCATACTTGAAGCAAGGTTTCCCATTCACACTAAAAACCTTAGCTTTACATTCTCTAATCGGGTGCCCAATAATACCACAATTAAAACAAAGATCCGGGAGGTGTTCAAATTTCAAAGCAATGAGACTTTTATCCATACCAGAGATTAAACCAACCTTAACGGCACGGGGAAGGGGTTTAGTGATGTCGATGGAAATCCGAACACGGAGAAAACGACCCAAATGGTCCCCAAAAGAACCAGTCGCCACCTCAATCACAGGGCCAATGAGCGCACCAACTTCGTATCCAACCTCAGTCGAAAGATAGCAGATCGGTAAGTTATGCAACTGAATCCAGAAAGAAACATAATTAAAACACAGATCCGAGTAGTTACCAATCCCAGTTGGTTCAGCCAAAACCAACAAGGAGTGCTCCACTATCCACGGTCCGCCTCTAAGAACACGGAGACGATCATCGTCAAGGACGAACTTAAAGAGAAACAGATTAGGCTTGAGACAATCAACCTCAAACGTCCCCTTCAACTTCCACATATTATTAGTGGAAATCAAAACAGCCTCACGGGGAATATTACGTGCCGAAATGGTACATCCGACAAGAGAACGAGCGACCTTCTCTAAACCTTTAGAGATAACGTTCACATCGAGATCACCTTGAATAGTTTCATCAGAAATATCAACATCTAAGGCGTATTGAAGCGCGGCTAACTCATTGGAATCCATAACGAAATACGACCAAGAGACCACAATCACCACTTCGGACTCAACCACTAACGGTGACAGAACTTCAAAGGAGAAGAAGGACAACCGAGAGAGAGAGCAGGATTTCCAGTACTTGGTCATTTAGGCAGTCTAAATACATCTTTTTGACCACATATTTACAAGCATCAATCAGAGATTAGAAGCCTACGTTCAAAGGGACCAGGTTTGTTTTAATTCAAAAATATCTTCACTTATCTAAAAGATAATAATTAAATATTAAACTCCAAGATTGTGTACACACAAGAAAACCTTTTTGTGATCAATTGCATAACCAAGTTGTACACACACGGTTTTTAGTGATTTCCATGAAATCTTCAAATTATTTTATTTATAGAAGAAGAAGAAAAAAAAGATCATATAAAACATACAATTAATCACAGAGAAGATTATACAAAATATACAATCAATCACCAATAATCCATATAATCTGAACACAATTTGCAAGCTCATCTCAAAGACTATTTTAAAAGAGAATGACAAGATCTACTTGAGTTGTAGAATATTTGTCTAAAATGGTAAGCCAAAAATAAAGATTTTACAATATAGATATACCAGAATATTAAAATCGTATCCTTTCAAATAATAAAAAAAGAGAGGAAAAAAAGGTAAATTGCACATTCAAAAATAGAAGAAAATAAAAGAATTATAAAAAATAGCTATTTTTCTCTAATTTAAAAATAAAATAAGTAACACTTACTTACTAAACTAAAAAGAATGTCATTTGCTATAATTTTTCATATTTAAATATGTTCAATAAGCATCCTTCAAAAAAAAAAAAAAAACTGTTCAATATAAGCATGAAATTTTTTATATACTATGCCACAAACTCCTCCACCTCCTCTTCTGTTGCACTCGCTCATAGATGAATCAAAACTAATTAATTGAGAAAAAATTCTAGTCTTCGTGGCCTGGAAACTATATTTGATTTAGCCACCAAAATTGAATTCATTTGGAAGACACTTGATAAGAGAATATTAATGTGGGCAAAGTTGGAGATGACTTTGAAAATAAAAGTGCAAGTCTATGTCAATGGTGCGTGGTTTGAAATTTCTTAGGAGAAATTTGACTTTTAATGCATTAAGTGACACTGAATGATAAAATTATATCAACCGAAATAAACCTCACATTTTTATTCTAATATTCTTTGGATTACCAAAAATGCTCATATCATAAATTTCCTTCTTTTTCTCCCATTGTCTTCTCCCTCTCTATCTCTCACGTTTTCCCTCTCTATCTCTCAAGCTCTTGTACAAAAAAAAAAAAATTAAGACAGCTTAATCTATACAAATTTTCGAGCTTATTTCAGGGTAAATTGTGAATCCTTTCAAGTCAAGGACTTCATTTTGGATTTCGGATCAAAAATCATATGGGTAAGTATATATTTGTTATATGTAGTGAGGAAACTTGTTTATCAACATTGCTTTTGCTATTTCGAACAGATCTGTGTATGCCTTCATGTTTTATTGTAATTTTTCACTGTCGGAATGAATTTTCGTTCCTTTCTTGGTTTTTTTTCTGGGTTTTTTTTCTGCCTCGATAGGACTCGATGGTCCTCGATGGACCTCGATAAATCCTCATGTATTATATTATTTGTATACCTCGATATGCCTCGATGAGCCTCGACGGACCTCAATAAAACCCTCACATAAGGGGAAATGGCTACCTCGATATGCCTCGATGAGCCTCGATGGGCCTCGATAACATCCTCACATAAGGGGGAAATGGCTACCTTGATATGCCTCGATGGGACTCGATAAAATCTTCACATAAGGGGAAATGGCTACCTCGATATGCCTCGATGTACCTCGATAGAGGCATAAAACTTAATTATGTAGTATTTGCCTCGATGGGACTCGATTGGAATCGATGGGTTGACCTCAATAATGTGATAGTTTGACCTCGATATGAATCGATATTTTGTTGTTTTATGTTGTAGTTTAACTTTTTGACCTTTTTTTTTGTTTTGTTTTTTGCAGATTCGACTGTTTCCATATTTGTTGCATTCAATGGTGTTTGGGAACTCGAAAATAGGGATTAGATTTTCAGGGATGCTGAAAATCAAGTTCTGCCCATGGAGAAGGGTTTGACGTATGGGCAACTGCTTGAAATTCTGTACGATGAGCTTGAAGTGGATAAATGTGTGCATGACTTGAAAATTGAGGTCCCATACACATGCCTATCACAATCCGTCAAACCTATCGTTATAAAAAATGATGGGCATGTGCGTGCATTCATTGGGTTAGCATCGAAATCTGTAGAGAAGCTCATTCCTCTATGTGTGACATTGATTAAGAAGGGAGGTATAAGAAATGCATCGGCTTCTGCCAACGTTAATAAAGAAGTTCGATTTGAAGAGAGCATTTCTCCTCCATGCCATGGTTTCAAAGGAACTCAAGGTGACTTTGGAACATGTGTTCCCAAGACAAATCCAGACGTCATAGTCCATGATGATATCCCAGTTAGAGATCTGCCATATTTGCATGACACGACAGAGTACGATCCCTATGGCTACAATCCTTATGTCAACGACGATCCTGTTGCTGATGCAACAGATCTTGGTGGGCTAGATGTTAGGGCAGATTTGACAACACAGAGTTAAGTACAATTGATGATAGTTTTAGATGGAGTTCTCCATTGGACCTAAGTGAAGATCGTAGAACATGGAGTGCTCCCATGTTCACCAAAGAGGATATAGAGGCCTCACATCAACATCATTCTTCAACCAGCAAATCTTCAAGAGAATTGCACCTTGGGAAGTTCCTTCAGAACAAGCTTGAATTGAAAACCAAAGCATCCATATTTGCGATGAAGAATAATTTTGAGTTTATGGTGAAGAAATTTGGGACTGATGTGTGGTACATTACCTGCAAGGATCCTGATTGTGGTTGGAGATTGAGGGGTAAGAAAAAAATGCAATCTGAAATGTTTGAGATTACTGTATACAATGAAGTACACACTTGCTCATAAGAAATTCGAGATAAGGACCACCGTCAAGCATCACCGTGGGTTGTTGGGCACCTAATCAAGAGGAAATATGCTACCGACGGTACTCGGTACATGGCAACCAACATAAGGGAGGACATGAAGCACCATTTTGGGGTGGAAATGAGCTATGAGAAGGCGTGGAGATGCAAAGAAAATGCTCTTATGTATGTCAGAGGGACACCTGGGGAATCATACTCCAAGTTACCTGGATACCTGTGTCAATTGGAGCATAAGAACCCAAGTACAGTTACTGATTTTGTAGCAGAAGATGGTCATTTCTTGTATTGCTTCTTTTCCCTCGAAGTTTCTAGGCGTGGTTTCCAGTACTGTCGTCCGGTAATTTGTGCAGATGGCACATTCTTGAAGAATAAGTATGGTGGCCACATGCCCTGTGTTGTTGCGTTGGATGCAAACAACCATTTGTTTCCAATTGCGTTTGTATTGGTGGACAGTGAGAACCATAACTCTTGGAATTATTTCATGAGAAAATTGAAGGAAGCCATAGGGGACGTTGAGAACCTTGCTTTTGTATTGGACAGGCATAAAAGCATTAATCATGCTTTGGAGCTTGTGTTCCCGGATGCCTATCACGGTGCATGTTACCATCACATTTGTATGAATGTGGTGGCAAAATTCAAAACTGACCACGTGCAAGACATCATGGGGTGTGCAGCGTACGCATTTCGAAGAACCGAATTTCACAAGTTCTTTGACAAGATTAAGGTAATTGATCTGCCCATTGCTCAATATCTAGAGGGAATTGGCTTTAAAAGGTGGAATAGCACTTATTTTCCTGGTAATTGTTACAATATCATGACGAGTAACTACGCAGAAAACTTTAACAATAAAACCAAGGAGGCAAGGAGCTTTCCAGTCGCCACTTTTCTTGAATTCATAAGATTCACTCTTCAGTCTTGGTTTGCAGATAGACGTGAAAGAGCTGCAAAAGCAACAACTGTGTATTCACTTGAGATGGAAAAGGATTTGAAGCAAATAGGTGATAAAGCAATTTTTTTGGATGTCCAAGTCCTTGGTCATCACGAATTTCTGGTGGTCGATGGTAATGGTGATGGTGAGGTGAACTTGGCCACAAAATCATGCTCTTGTGGCATGTTCCAAACCATTGGGATACTCTGTGTACATGCTTTTGCTGCAGCCAGAAAAAGAAGCATAAACATTTACTCATTGTGTTCCCCTTACTATAGAATCGAGGCATTGAAGGACACTTATAAAGATACTATATACCTTGTTGGGAACGAGGATGAATGGGTTATCCCTGATCACATCAGAGATACGGTTGTCGGCGTCCCCATTGAGAAAACCCCTGTAGGAAGGCCTAGGAAGCAGAAAGTGGGTAGGCGAAAGACAAATCGCTATGCTTCATGCGGGGAAAAGATTATCAAGCCACGTAAGTGTAGCAAATGTGGTGGTAGTGGGCACAATAGGAAGTCACGTAAGGCTAGAATTTAAAAATTTGTGTTATGTAATTATTCAATTGATTTTGCTACATTTATTATATGGAGTACTTCTTCTAATACTTTGTTGGTTTGGATGTTGAGCCAGACACATTATGTGAATTTAGTACTTTTTTATTTAATAACTTTTTCAAAAAATATTGTTTGATAAAAAATAATATGCAAAACTAACTATATGTTATACTACACAAGATGTGTATGAAGAAAATGTAAAGAGCATCACGAGGACAAATTCTGATAGAATAGGTCCACACACCACTTGGTCCTGAAATGCTGGATGTTCTCATCGATAACGGTATCGAGTGGTAGCCTGGCAACCAAATGCTTGATATGTTTGATGGCAAACATACCACAATCCCCACTGCATATAATCAATTTTGTGTCAATAGAAGATAAAAATAACTTTAATTTTCAGATTTCAAAATACACTAATTAAATAGGGGAATACCTTGTCTTAGTTTGAGGACACTCCGGCGGAGGAATACGACAATATGAAAAAGGCTTTGTGTTCTGCTCAGGAGATACCTGGAGGTCCTCATGGTCTTCAAACATGCCAGAACACCATAACAATGAAGGCAACAATAAGCACCAAGGCTTGATCACTTCCTCCATCAGAGTAGGACTGAGCACGCTATGGTTGGAATCATAAATGTTGATGCGCCACGTTGGAATGGAGACTTCAATGGCGATCCAATGTGCGGATTTCTCGACGTGCAAGGAAAAATATACTTCACTCACATTTTGCCATGATACAAGGAATTGATTATCATCACCCTTCAACATATTCAGCACATCGTCGCCCCATGTATACTTAGTGCCGGTCTCTCTGAAATGATTCCAACGACCTAGGCACACCTGGGGGAAGGTGGTGTTCATGATTACAACATCCTTGTATCATGTGCAAAGCGGCATCAATATGCTGAAAAAACATGAAAATCCGTTAGTACCATCAATATATTTTAAGATTGAATTGAAAACATAAATGTAATTTACATACCGAATCCCAAAGCCAAGTCTGGACTGTGTGCAACTGTAAGAACCATGCCACACCGTGCGTCCCAGTATAGACGTTCCGGTCTCTCTTGTTGTCGATCTTCCCGATGATCCACTTATGGAAGCTCTTCTCCTGCTGTGGGTTGGGTCACACTTCTTCAATGGTTCAGCAACTAACCCCTGTTTATCTTGTCTAATCTTCTTCGTTGGGTTGGTGAAGTCATCAAAACGCTTAGGCCTGCGTTTCTTCCTGACAACTTCAAGGCCAGCTGCCTCCTCGGGCTGCAGTACTCATACACTGGGACTGTTAGCATCACTGGCAACTACATATATCTGGGCCTGTGGAGTGGAGGGTTGATCACCGCACTCGTAGTTTGCAGGCAAGATATCAGACTCTATATATGATTTTACGTCGGGGGTTCGACCTGAGACCACTGAAAGCAGCTGCGCCAACTAAGCCATGATTGTAGTCTGATTCTATAGTAAGGTTGCTTGACCCTCCTCAACCCTCTTGAGCCTCTACATCAATTGCTCATAATTAGGCTGGGCAACCTGACTAGATGAAGCTGCACAAGCCTGTGAAGTGCCCTCCTCAACCCTCAGGACATCCTCGTAAAAAATGGAGGCTTCCTTTGCAACTTTTGCCAGCTTCTCTGCCTCCTTCTCAGGTACTACTACTTCCTCCGCTGTAGTCCTAGCCTCCCCCACAGTTGATTCCAACTCAGGGAATAACCTGGAATCAACTTCTGGGAGGCTATTGTAGTAGACTACCTCACCGGGACGTGGCTTCATCATGGAAAATACCACTAACTGCATGGTTGAATAACATGTGTCAAGAAAACTTTAATAAAATAAATCGTTAATCAATTAATCTGTGACATTTAACAAGATAAAATGGAACTTACTCGACGGTTGGCGACTATAGGAACCAACTGAGCTGTCGAAATAGTGATATCAGTCTTCATAGCCCAGCTGAGCATCCTCGAAATCTAGTTCCCACTGTTCCTACTGAACTTACTCCCGAGAGATGGCATGGCCTCAAAAGCCCAATAAAGAAGTGCGGGTGCATAGCCATAGAAACTATACTTCGCCTCCTTCTGTTTTTTGCTTGAACCCTCTTTCTTTTTCTCCTCATAGTGTTTCAATTGCTTCTTCATGTCCTTCTGAACTCCTTTGCTAACTTTCTTAAATGACAACTTCCCCCATGGATACTTGAAAAAGTAATCAAGATCCTCAACCAGCCTCAGGGAATCTCCCCATATCGTCGTTGTCTTCTCTGGGGCATTCAGTACCCCCTCTATCAAATAGCACAAACCCAGCTTAAATGCATCTTCTGGGTTTGTCGAGGCCTTTAAAGCATCTTCCAACTGACCAAAACTAACCTTCGAATCACCATTAAAATATTCCTGGATGATCCGATCACTTAAAAGATGCTCTTTCAACTCATCCGGGGACGGTGATTTCCCAAAATTTAGCCCGGTAACTTGGGCAAACTCTGCAATACCAAATCTACACAGAGTGTTGCCCATGTAGAACTGACCCTCTTCAGGCTTCTTGCTTTCTACCTTACGCAACATTAGCTGATGCAGCAGAACCCCAGAAAAACTAAACGGCTTCACCTTAAAGAATTGTCCCAACGGGCATGCCTGTGCCCTTTCAATAAGACCATGCCTCTGAAACTACTCTATAAGGGTATCCAAGTAGGCACTACCCCTATAAGTGACACGGCCAGGAAAGTGCTTCTCCAACGACCCAATAAGGTCAGGCATCTGAAAAAAAAAACAAAAAAAATATGTTAAAAAAATGTTAAGAATGTAAAACAATCTGGTCACTACGAGGCAGTTACTATCGAGGCCTATCGAGTCTCATCGAGGCAGCTACTATCGAGGCCTATCGAGGTAGGTGCTAAAATCCCAAAGCATGATATCATCGAATTACTATCGAGTCCTATCGAGGCCTATCGAGGTCTATCGAGGTAGGTTCTAAAAATCCCAAAGCATAATATCATCGGGTTACTATCGAGTCTTATCGAGGTAGGAGCTAAAAATCCCAAAGCCCCGTATCATCGAGTCCTATTGAAGCAAAGGCTACATAAGTCATATGGCCAATAGCATCGAGTCCTATCGAGGTATATGCTAAAATTTCTATAAGCCTAAAATTTCATCGAGTCCTATCGAGTCCCATCGAGGCCTATCAAGGCACATTCAAATCCAGACCCTAACATATACTATTGAGTCCTATCGATTCATATCGATTTCTATCGAGGTGCATAAAAAATCTCGAAAAAAACCCAGATTTCTTCATTCCCCAGCCCTAATCTATCCTATGAACAAAAATCAACAAAAAAACCAGGCACGTACACATATTGCAAATTAAAAACGAAATCCCTCACCTTCGCTTTCTTTGGGGTTGTTTCCTAAAATTTTTGTCGGCTTGCTCAATTTTTTTCTCTGATCGTCAACTCCGACACTTTGGGAGCCCTTGTTCGT
Organism: Humulus lupulus; assembly: GCF_963169125.1. Lineage (NCBI taxonomy): Eukaryota > Viridiplantae > Streptophyta > Magnoliopsida > Rosales > Cannabaceae > Humulus > Humulus lupulus. The sequence continues at coordinate 213,229,966 of NC_084797.1, read as the reverse complement.
GGTCGTGGAAGATAACGGTTGGGTTCTGACGGATTCAATCGGGTTTAAGTGTTATAAAGTTTGCTTGCTTCGGGACTTTGGGAGAGAATACAGAGAGTCTGTGAGAAAAAATGACAGGGGTATTTTGGGTAGTAAGGTCATTAGTAGCACCAAAATGAGAGTCATATAGTGATAGTGTATTTTTTAAATACAGTGTCACTTAATGCATTAAAAGTCAAATTTCATTTTCTTAGTGTTTCATTGGCTATTACTCTGGTAGTCTACTATTTTCACAAACCAATGTTTGTAAGACTTTTCTCCTTTATCACTCTACTAATTTAGTTGAGTCTTTTCATACAAGTGAATTTAGCTTATTTCATTTATTCATTAGCCTTTATATTTGCTTAGTAGTGTATTTCTATTTGTCATAGCTTTAATTTTTGTAATTTTTACAATTATATACTTATAATATAAAATAATTACAAAAATCACTTGCAAAATTTTATTTACAAAAATATCTTATCATGTCATAAAAAATATCGAATTTTATAAATAATATACGTGAATTTGAAACTTTCCTGAAATCCCGATTCTTTTCATTTTTTTTTTGGTTTAAAAAAGTAACATTTTTGTTACTTAAAATATTAATAAGTTACCAATTAGTTACTTTTTCCACCATTTTTATACCGTTTTTTTCAACTTTTTTTTAATTTTTTTTTCATGGTCTGGGGCATTTCTCTCTCTCCACTATACTCTTTTTTTTTTATTATTAATTTCTTACATTTTCTCTTATATTTAATTTCAAAAATCTTTTCCGGCCACATCGCTAGTCGGTTGGGCTCAAAAGTGGTACCATCGCGACCTACTCTTCAAGGTCATCATTTTCATGTGGGAAACATATGTTTTTTGGCCGTCGTCAGAGAAGATGACCAGAATAAAAAGCAACATTTTAGTTTATTGTTTATGTTGTGTTGACCAAAAAGTAACTAATTTTTAAACTTGATAAAAATTTAATATACTAAAATTTGTATTCTTATTTTACATTTAAAATATACTATATTGTATTCTAAACAATTTAAATTTATTTAAAAATATCCCAAGTAACTTTTTTAAAATATATTCTTTAAGATATTGTTTAGTAACTTTTAAATAGGATATAAAAAATCTTACTGTATAGTATACTAAAAGTAACTTTTAATAATAAGTTATACATTAATTTGTTAAATTTTATTGTAACTCCTTAGTTTCTAAAAAATGACTAATCGGCAACGTAAAAGTATATTAAGTAATAAAACACCATAATATAACTTCAAAATGACTAATGAGTATCTTAAGATAAAAAAGTTTTAAAAAAATAAGTATTGGAGGTAACCAAAATGTATATAAAATAATATGCTATAAAAATAAATTTTTTTCATAAAAAAGTAATTAATTGGTAACTTATTAAATAACCAACATATTACTTTTTTAAACCCAGAAAAACGGAAAAACTGGAATTTCTGAAAATTTTCAAATTCAGGTATATTACTTTTAGAATCTGTTATTTTTTGATGACGTGGCAATGTTTTTTTTGTAAATAAAATTTTGTATATGATTTTTGTAATTAAATAATTAAAAACAGTTCTCTTAATTTTTATATTTGTTTAATGTCTTGATTTACTATTTTGAGTAAGATTTTTGGGAAATTCACAAAAATATATTAACATTTAAAAAAAACATGAAAAATGCAGAATTTTTATGAAAAATACGGAGGGACAAAAGTATAAATATGGAGTAGCAGTGAAATACAACTTTTTTTTTATTAATAGTCGTTACAAATTCGTAAATATGTATTATAGTTGCGTAAACTAGTTACATAAAAATATTTTTGTAAACAACATTTACATATATATAACCAAGTTTTACAGATTTGTAAACACGTTTTATATTTTTGTAGACAACATTTACAGAATAATTCGTTGCTAAATTTTTTTATTTTTGTAACAATGGTTTACATAACTAATTTTGTAACTAAAAAATTTTATATTTGTGAATAATATTTTAAAAAAGTAAGTTGTGAATTTAGTTAACATGTTTGTAACAAAAATATATAAAACTAAGTTTGTAACTAAAAATATAACTTTATTTTATAACTAGTATATACAAAAATGTTCAATTACATAAGTAACATATATTTTTTTTTTAAAAGTGTAACCACTAATAAAGAAATAGATTATATTGATTGAACATATAATATTTTATATAAACATAAATATTTATTTAATATTAATAATTATATTCATTTTAAATATTTATAAGTAAAATAAATTTATTTGTAATTACTATTATTATTATCATAACATATGAATGAATAGGAAGAAAAGAGTAAGATATATGTATATATATATATAAAAAGAAAATAAAAGAGTAAGAAATAGATATTATAATTGTATGAGTATATATATAAATATGTATTTATATATATAATATTAGTTTGAGTACTGTGAAAGATTCATAATTGTGTAGGTGTCTACCCTAAATTTGTAATTATTTTATATAAATGTAAATTTAGATTTTTTTTCTAACAAGGCTGGACCCTTTTGGTTGTTCTCTCTTGACTTCTGTCTTCTCCTTTCTACTTTGTTTATTTGTCAAACAGTGGATTTTTGCACTCCTCCCATCAAAACAAGTTACGAAATTAAACTAAATGGACCAAAAACATATCAAAGAAAGAAAAAAACATTCATAATTAACTATATATATTTACATAAATAAATAAAAAAATCAGATGAAGCGGCAGCCCATACATACACAACCGTTCTCTTTCCTATATCTTCTCTCTACACTAGAGTAAAAATCTTCAATTTAAATATGAATGGAATTTTTATAAATTGAAGTAATTATATAATACTAAAAACAATAAAAGAATAGTATATTCAGTGTATGATTCAAAATAGAATACAATGGCTAGTGTATTAGTGAATCTCAATAAGAGACGAAGGTCTCGAAACAGTTCAATCCGTCAAACTCCGGCGCCGATCTGATCACCTTCTTCTTCTTCGCCTCGGTACTTTCCGCCGACAAAGACTTCCGACGATCTTGTTCTCCGATCATGACCTTATTATCAATGGCTTTGTTGTTCATCGGAGAAAAAGGAGAGGCGAAGGAGGTCTTCAGAGTCTTCCCCAACACAACCTCAGCGCAACTGAAGAGAGAATTCATGGTGGACAATGAAATTAAGAGCTTTTTATCTTTGAAATTTGATCAATTCTTGAACCCAATTAGAAAGTAGTGACAATAGTAGTAGTTGTTTTAGTTGTTGAGTTTGTGAGGGAATAAAGAGTTTGGGTTTTATATAGAGTAGAGGCCAGAGGGAGTGAGTTGGGATAAGATCGTAGGCAAGGCAGCATGAAAAGACGACTCTACTTCCTAAATCGTGTGAGGCCGCGGCGGTCTTCCTTTGTTTACTAAGTCAGCCTAGCCTTATCTCTACTAACTTACTTGACCTCTTTTATTTTGACTTTGACATTTCTTTTCTGATGAAAAAATAATATTAAATAGGTGGGAACATCAAAATTTATTTACAAAAACTTTTTACCAAATTTTACTTACAAATATACATGGTCACATTATCAAAATATATTTGAATTCAAAATAACACCACAAGAAACTAAAGAAAATAGGAATTTTATCAGCTCGGCCCTAAAAATAGGCACCATTCTCACTAGCATTTTTTATGGTGACTTATTATTTATGGTTTAGTTGGCTCCTTTGACTTTACCAATAAGCATTTTTTTTAATTAACTCAGCTAGCATTCAAAAAAGCTTTCATAGCCAAATAAATAATAAAGTACTTTAGGAAGTTGTGCCAACCAGTCCCTTAAGAGACTAAAAAATATTTTTTTAATTATAATTTAAAAATAACTTTTAAATTTTTTATATTTTGGTTAACAAAATAAATTATTATTACTTGGATGTAAATTACATGAGTGAGGTGACCAAAAAATATATAAATTTTTTTCATTCAAAAGTTACTATGTAGTATATAAAAGTGATTTTTTTTTTGCTAATAGGCTATATGGTAACTTGTTATACTATATAACAACTCATTATTTTATTAAATAGTTTGAAGGTAACCGAAGAATATATTAAATAATAAGACATCATAATATAACATAAAAATGATTAATTGATATTATAAAATAAAATTTTTTCTAGATATAAGTTTTAGAGGTAACCAAAATGTATATAAAATAATATGATTTAAAAATGAAGTATTTTATTAGTATTGTAAGTAACTAAAATGTTACTTATAAAATCCCATAAAAACTTAAAATTTGGGATTCTGTCAACTTTTCCTTTCCAAATATATTATTTTTTAAATTTGATATTTTTTTATGACGTGACAAGTCATTTTTGTAAATAAATTTGTTAAAGTTATTTTTTTATTATTTTATGCTATACTTATATAAATAATAATATAAACTCCCATGAAAAATATATTCCATAAAAAATGGATATGTATTAGAATATTTGTTGTTTACCCAAAAATGACTCTTGGTGACGTGTCAATAATTTATTACACATGGTTGGCACGTGGCATCGTTAAAGAAGGGATGATGTTCACCTATCGACCAGATGTTTATCACCTCATCAAATCTCACATTTAGATGCGACCCGTCTGGTCGCATGATTCGATGTATTTCCTTTAAGATACGCAATCTTGTAATAACTACATTTATTATATTCTTTTAATTGCCTTAATACGCTGATATAAAGGAGAATTAAAGCTCATTGGCCCATATAACCCCCCTTGAGCCTATAAATATGCATAAGATGGCTCAAGGAAGAGACTTTTGAACCTTTTTTTAGAATACTCATAGAAAGAGCGTAAGTGTGATTATCCACCAAAAAGTTGTAATTCTCCTAAGGCTTGTGAAACTCAAGAACCCTAGTTCTTTGATCACGGCATTGAGATTCAACATCAATAATAACACGAAGTGGACGTAGGTTGTTACCACATTGTTGGGGCCGAACCACTATAAATCATTTGTGTCATTTCTTACCATTTGATTCCATTCTTGATTGCTTTCTTATTTCTTTATCATTATTCTGACTCCGTGTCGTTGGCCAAATCAAGGGTCAACATTCTGGTGCTTTCGTTGAGAGTTCGATAAAAAAAAAAAGCTTTAAGAAAATCAAATGGAAAAGACATCCAAGAGAGCTGGATAGGCCGCTGACGCTGCATCATCTCAACCTCCTCCTCCAAAATGTGGCTGAGAATGAACCACGTTTAGAGTTTGAAGATGAGGAGTTGGATTCAGAAATGCTGAGGGCAACACTGGGGGTGTTGCAGGATGAGTTGGCCAATCTGAGGGCCAGTCAGGAGAATGCAGTGGAGACCATGGCGCTGCAGCAAAGGGAGATTGAGCGTCAGCGCTAGGAGCTGAATGAGCGGCAGGCGGACATGGACCGTCGGCAGAGGGATGCCACGGCCGCTCTTGAAGCAGCCATTCAATTGGCTCGAGGACAAGCTGCGCAGGCCTCTCAACCGGATCAGCCACCGAGTGCGCCACCACAGTGGGCTCCCAATCCAAGTCCTTTGCTCCAACCTGCAAGCCCTCAAAGGCCGGAGCAGCAACCTGTTGCTTAGGATGATATCCCAATTCGGGATCCTGAGCAGCAGCCGCCATCTTAAGCTGGTCGCGACAATCCCCAGCGCTAGAGGCAGAATAGGGCGAGGTAGTCGCTCCGCAGCCCTAGGCGCCTAGGGGACGAAGAGCCAAATCCATCGAGCAGGGGGTAGCGTCCTTCTGCCAACAGAAGGAATAATGAGTCAGGCTCTACGGTCAGGGGCCCTCCATGACATAATAATGCATGGGGACCCAATGACCAGCGCAGACCTCCCCCTGACACTCGAGAAATGACAACCCGAGGAGGAAACAATGTGAACAGCCGGTCACGCCATAGTCGGCCACAGTTTAGAGACGACCATGAATATAATGAAGCCGATTATGGCAGAGGGAATTCTATTCGGAGGAATGAGGAAAAAGGTGGAGACAGAAACCCCCCACCTAGAGAAAATAGTCATGCAAGCCATAACGCTGGGGGGCAACCCCGACAAAATAACGTCTTTGATCGGCTAGGAGTTAGCGAGCAGAGGTGCAAGGATGATGATTTGAGGGACGTGCTCAACGACCATCGCGAGAGGCACGATGAGTACGCTCCTCCAGCACCGGTCACCCCAGCGATCCCAGACGCAGTTCAGGCACAAATTGATGCTTTAAACCAGGCAGTACAACAGCTAGTCGGGATTCAAACATCACACATAGAGCACGACCGGAGGAGAGGCACTCCATTTGTCCAAAGGATTGTTGTGGCAGAAACCCCCAGCAAATTCAAAATGCTTGTACTGCCAAACTTTGATGGGTACGGAGACCCAGTATCTCTTGTCAACAAATTTGAGATACAAATGGATATTCAGAAGGTGTTGGACGATGCCTGTTGCAGGATCTTCCCCGCTACACTATCTGGCACCGCCCAGGAGTGGTTCTTTAAGTTCCCTCCTGCTAGTATAGTATCCTAGGAGATGTTCGTGAAGGAATTTTACGGATAATTTTACGCGGGTCGCATACACCCCACTGAAGCCAACCAGCTGGTCGAGATACGTCAAAAGGAGGGAGAGCCCTTGAAAGAGTATGTCTAGCGCTTCATGCGAGCAGCACCTGGAGCCAAAACAGTGGGCGACGAGGGAAAGATGATGGCCCTAACTGCCGGGGTCAGATGCCATTCTCCCCTCTGGAACAGCCTGAGGAAAATGGGGTAAAGAGTACCCAGGAGTTTTTGGATCGAGTCGATCGATACATCAAGCTCAAGGACGCGATTGCCAACGAGGGGAAATCGCCTACAAAAGAAAAGGGACCGAAGGAAGAACCCGCCGAGGCCGCCAACAGGTCGGATAAACCCAATGGAAACAACAAGGGCAACGGGAATGGAAATGGCAGAAATGGTGGAAAAAGGGCGGGTAATGAGCCATCAATTTATGAGAATAAACACCCCAAAGGCAACAGATATGAGCCGAGATTCACCAACTATACAACCCTTGTCAAAAGTTTAGTAGAGGTCTACCAGGCGACAAGCTCTAATATTCCTTATAAGAGAACCGCACCTATAAGGAAGGATATCTCCAAGAGAGATACAACAAAATTCTATCATTTTCACAATGACTACGGACATGACACCAATGAGTGCAACCAGTTGAAGGACGAAATTGAGTTCCTGATCAAGCAAAGACATCTAAGGAGATATGTGCGAGCCGCAGGAGGGTCTCAGCGAGAGGATCAAGGTGGCAACGAGTAGGCGCCTGCACGCCCATGCTCGCCACCTTTACAGCCAGCTCCTGTGGAAGGTACATTACTCACCATCTGTGGCAGCCCACACCTTGCAGGGGACAGTGGGAAGGCGAGGGAGCGATATGCTCAGACCTTACGCCACGACCAGGACATCGAGATGATGAGTGTGGAGGATCGAGCACCAAAATAGGCTCGAACAGAGGAGGAATTGATAACCTTCTCTGGATATGATGCCCAGCATGTACAATTTCCACACTCCGATCGGCTGGTCGTTGATGTTCAAATCGCCAACATGATGGTTAAGAGGGTGTGGGTTGACACATGAAGCTCAGTCAACATCTTATACAAGTCTTCACTGGAAAGAATGAAATTGTAACGACCCAAAATCGCTAATAAGGCTTAAGGGCCTTGATTAGTGTGCCAGGAGGGCATTAATGGAATAATTGTGATTTAAATGAGTAATTATATGTTTAGTAATGTTTATATGATAATTGATGATATTATGTGGTGATGTGATATGAAATAAATATGTGATATATGTGAGAACCACATTATTATGTGGACAGGTTCACAGAGCATGACTTGAGACGATTCTAGGGTCAGATAGCGGGAAAAGTCACAACGGGACTTAAGATATGACTTTGGATAAGTCGGGGGTATTTTTAGATAGCGGGTAGCGATTTGGACTATCGAGTCATGAAAATAAATATATGGAGATATATTTGAGGTTAGGATGTCTAGGCGGGAATATTAGGGGATTTTACCATTTTGGCCTCGGGGACGGTTTCGGCACCCCGAGCCTCGGGATTAACTTAATGAGTGAGATAGACATAGGGAAGCTTTTAGAAAACACAAACCGACTAAACACGTTTACCTTAGCTCTCTCTCTCTCACGCTCAGGGAAAACAAAGGGAAGGAAGGGAACACAGAAAACTAAGGGGAAACAAGCTGGAATTTCTGGGATTTGTGGTGAGGATTTGGAGGTTTAGCTCAGGATAAAATCAAGGAACTAAAACAGGGATTAAGGTAAGCATCTAATCTTCTTTTCTGTGGTTGAATTCTGAGTTTTAGTTGGGTTTTGGTCAAGTTTTGAAACAAACATAGTTTTGATGTCTTAAGGCAGAATTAAGGAGGAAACTTGGAGATTTAGCTTGGCTTTGGCTTGGTGAGGTGATTCAACATAAGAGGTAAGCTACAACTCATGGTTTAGAGGTTTTAAATTGAGTTTGAATGGCTGGTTTGAATGTTTATAGCTCTTGAGTTTCAGAAATTGAAAAGAGTAGATTAGTGTGTGTTGGGTTGAGTTTTCTATGGAATTAAGTTGTTTAAGTCATGTTAAAGGTGTTTGATTTGTTGGGTGTTGAAGTAGGGAGTTTAAGGGTGGTTGTGGCTGAGATTTTAAGCTTTGAAATGGTGTAAATTCTGGGTTCGAAGAGGAGGGTCGCGACTCTGTTCTAGAGCGCTGCGGCCCTAGCATGCAAAAGAGCCAAGAAGGCTCGGCCATGGGAGGGCGCCGCGGCGCCCAAGGCAAGGGCCATGACGCGTGTGTGGTTCAGCATGGGTGTTGGTTCTGTTTTGGGGAAGGGCCGTGGCTAGGCTTCAGGGGCTGCAGCCCTTGGTTGCACACATAAATTCTTGAGGGTTTTAGGCACGGGAAAGTGGTCTAGTGTGCTCGGGTTTGGTTTCACTGTCGTGCTTGGTGGAATTTGGAATCCCGGAAGTTAGTTTTGTAACCGGAAACCTATATTGGAGTATTAACGGAACCCTATACTTTGGTTGTGATTAGGTGATAAAGGCTTAGGCTCGAGAACGGATCGTGCTTGAGAGGCATTGCTCATAATTCAATATCAGTACAGATTAAAGGTAAGAAAACTGCACCTGGTTGAATATATGTGACGGGACTAAGGGCTCCCTATTGTAAATGCTTGAAAAGTTGGTATTATTCCATGCAAGCCATTTACTGAACCAACGACCTAAGGGTGCCAAGGGTTTCACTAGCGCACAGGGCGCGGCTCGGCCACTGGTAGCCGAGGACAGCTTATTATGCACTGAGCTCGGTTTAAGCGGGCCGGAGTCAGTGGGTTAAACAGAGGGTGCGGCCTAAGTCGTCGGCCCTGAATATGGTGTGATATGAGTGTTATATGTGATAGAATATATTTTGAATATGATTTTATGTGCTGAATATCTGTTGGGAATTATCTTATGAGAATACATGCTTAATGAGTTAATTGTCTGTGTTCATTGATTGAGTTGTTTAAGATGTTTTCTTGCTGGGCCTTGGCTCACGGGTGCTATGTGGTGCAGGTAAAGGAAAGGGAAAATTGGATCAACCTTGACTGGAGAGCTCAGCAAGCGGAATGTACATAGTCAGCTGCTCGGCCGCCACGGTTGAGGTCTAGGCAAGGAAGAGAAACCTGAAGTCTGTTTGTTTTGCCTTAGTATGGCAAGTGAATACTCATGTATTTTTGGGAGTCTATAAACTTATTTTAATGCTACTTTCTTATGGGATCCCGTGTTCAATACAGCTTAAATATATGAAATGAGTCTTTTGAGACCAAAACCGTTTTAACCCTAGCTCTTACATGTTTAGTGACACGTTTTTAAAATGTTGACTTGATTAACGAGTCTTGCACCTTTATACGGACACAGTGTAACGGTCCTGGCTATCCAGGGCATTACAGAAATTATCCATCAAGGACCTGGAGCCATGAAACCAAACCATTTACGGTTTTTTTGGCGAAGGGCTCGCTCCAATTGGGTCGATTAGGCTCCCAGTTACAGTAGGAACTGCACCTGCAAACAGGACTGTAATGCCCCAAATTTCCTAATAAGGTTTAGGACCTTGATTAGGAGGCCGGGAGGGCCATAATTGGTTTATTATGTTATTAAATAATCATATGCATGTTTATGTGAATTATATTATTATATGATGATAAATGCATGCATATGAGTCCACATTTTATTATAAGGGCATTTTGGTAATTTGGCCCGTTGAGGGCATAATTGTGTATTTTGGTGCATGTTTGTGATTAATTGATAAGGCCACATTACAATGTGGATTTGTTTGAGCCATTCGGCATGAGACGATCTTGAGTGCAAAGTAGCGGGTTAGTCATAATGGGATTAAGTTCGGGGCTTGGGGTGACTCTCGGGGTGATCTTAATGATTAGAGCGTTGCCGGGAATTAAGGGTAACGGGATATGGATTATCGGTGTTTGAGAATTTTGGAGAATAACGGGAATTAGAGGGTGTTAATTATAATTAACGAGATAGGTAGGAAAGGACGATTTTGCCCTCGGTGGCTGTTAAGGCTTTTATTTAGGCATGAGGGCATTTTGGTCTTTAAGGATTTATTGTTATATTATTTTATAATATAATGTAATATTATATTATATTATAATATAATGTTGTAGATTAAACAAATGTGACAAAGAGTGTCACATATTGTTACATATAATAGATTGTTACAATATTTAGATATATGAGACATATCTAAATAATGTAACATATTTGGTGTTACAAATTTCTAACTTCCAAATATTACCCTTTATTGTGTAAATTTGGTGTTACACAATATTGAGATGAATTTCATAAAGCCATTTGAGAAATGGCTGTTAGAGATATGATTTTAACCCCAATAATATGTTTTGGGGGTTACAAAATCATTTGGGAGAGTTTGGAACCATTTGGAAAACAACACATTTTCAAGTGCTAAAACTGGGCTGTGGCCGCGGCCACTGAATGATGGTGCTCGCAGCCTGGGGGACAGAAAGCAGTGGCTGCAGTCACTGATGTCCCTGGCCGCTGCCACAGGTGCATTTCAGGCCATTTTTTTTTTCAGTTTTTTCCAAATGTGTTGAGCGGTTCCAAGAACCCAAATAACTCCCAAATCTCATTTTTAATTCCATATTAATCCAATTAAACATTGGTAACAGCCATGGGGGTTGGTGGAATTTGAAATTCAAAGGGTGTCTCTAAACTCTATAAATAGGGGCCTATAGCTCACTTGAAAGACACAACATTTCTATCCATTAGAGCACTTGGCTAGAAAAACCTTGAGGCTTGATAATTCCATAAAGCATTTCCAATATCTGTGAGAGATTCCTTAGTGCTTGAGTTAGGGGGAAATAAGCTTTTGGACAAAGGTTTCAAACCTTGTTCAAGTTGGTGATCCCCAACACTCTTCACTTTGGTTGTGTGAGTGAGAGTTTATTGTTTTTGTTTTTGTTCTTGTTCTTATTTTCTTCTATTGCTTTTCTTCTTTTTCTTCTTGTTCTATTTACTTGTATTTTGGTTTAAGAGTTGTAATCCTTTTCTTTCCTTTGTTCAAACACTTATAGTTTATTTGTATCTTTTGTAATAGAGTTGTACTTTCTATTTCTATCATCTTACATCTCCTTCTATTTTCAGTTATAGAGTTGTAACACTCCTTTTAATCAATCATTATTTATTTGTAATATATTGCATAGAGTTTTATTTTCTTACCATTTCCATTGAGGCAATCTATTTTTTCATAACATTCAAAAGCTTACTCCTTTGTTTGTTTCAATGGAAGGTGAGACCTTCAAAATCATGCATCAAGACCTAGTGAGGTTGGATATGTTTGATGGGTCCAATTTCACTAGGTGGAAAGACAAGGTGAGATTCCTTTTGACCACTCTCAAAATCGCCTACATCCTAGAATCCACTCTAGAACCTCTCCCAACACCATCCGACAAGGATACTCCTGAGGAGGTGGAGAAAAGAAGGAAGAGGGAGGAGGAAAATCTCCTTTGAAGGGGTCATTTCCTCAACGCCCTATACGATAGGCTCTATGACCTCTAGACCGAGACCAAATCGGCAAAGGAGATATGGGATGCACTTGAGAAAAAGTTCAAGGCGGAAGAGGAAGGTACCAAAAAGTTTTTGATATGTCAATACTTCGATTTCAAATTTTTTGGTGATAAACCTATTCTTCCTCAAATTCATGAATTGCAAATTATTGTTAACAAACTGAAAGCTTTAAAGATTGAGCAACCCGAGGCCTTTCAAGTTGGTGCTATAGTGGCTAAATTACCACCAACTTGGAAGAGCTATAGGAAAAGAATCCTTCATAAAAATGAGGATTATTCTTTGGAGGAAATCCAAAAGCATATTCGAATCGAAGAGGAATTGATGTGTAGGGATAAACTTGTGGAGGGATCTAATGGAGAGACTTCCAAAGCAAATGCAGTGTCACAACCAAAACATTCCAAAAACAAAGGGAAAAAGGGTAACGAGAAACCTTTGGCTCCAAAAACCAACCCAAACAAGTTTAAGGGCGAGAAAGGTCCTGGTTTTGTGTGTGGGAAAAAGGGTCACTATGCTAGAGAGTGTAGGCATAGAAAAGACCAACAAGGACCTAAGGTGTACGCAACTCAAGAGGAAAACATAGTAGCTACCTTTAGTGAGGTGAATGCGGTCCAAGGCAAGGTGAAAGGATGGTGGTATGATACATGTGCCACCGTCCATGTCACCTATGACAAATCATTGTTCAAGACCTTTGAAGAGTCAAAGGGCAACCATGAGATTCAAATGGGCAATGAGGGAAAATCCAAGGTACTTGGTAAAGGTACCATTGAAGTCTTTTTCACCTCCGGCAAGAAAGTTACATTAGTGAATGTACTTTATGTTCCCGAGATGAGTAGAAACTTGGTAAGTGGTGATTTGCTTGGCAAGCCCGGCATTAAAGCCGTTTTTGAGTCCGGTAAACTTATACTTACCAAATCAAATGCATTTTTGGGAAAGGGGTACTCTTGTGAGGGTATGGTTAAATTGTGCACCAATGATGTAACTTTCAATGTTATCAATAAAAATGCTAATTCCACCTATATTGTTGAGTATGATTCTTTATTTTTGTGGCATCTTAGACTATCGCATATAGGTTTTTCAACCATGAAAAGAGTAGTTAAATGTGGTATGATTGCATGCAATATTAAAAACTATGGTAAATGTGAAACATGTGTTAAGGCAAAATGATTAAGAAATCATTTCCTAGTGTAGAAAGATCATCTAATTTACTAGATTTAATCCATAGTGATCTTTGTGAATTAAATGGTGTTTTAACTAGAGGTGGTAAAAGGTATTTTCTTACTTTTATAGATGATTTTAGTAGATATACCTATGTGTTTCTTTTAAAGCATAAAGATGAAACTTTTGATGCTTTCAAATTGTATAAATCAGAAGTTGAAAATCAAGTAAATAAAAAGATTAAGGTGCTAAGAAGTGATAGAGGAGGAGAGTACTTCTCTAATGAATTCAATACACTTTGTGAAGAAAATGGTATAATTCATGAGTGCACTGTACCTTATACACCACAACACAATGGTGTTGCCGAAAGGAAAAATAGGACTTATCTAGAGATGATAAATTCTATGCTAGTGTTTTCAAAGTTGAACTTCAACTTATGGGGTGAAGCGCTTTTAACCGCTTGTCACATTCTTAATCGAATACCGATGAAGAAAAATGAGATATCTCCATATGAGTTATGGAAAGGAAGAAAACCCAAAATAGGGTACTTCAAAGTGTGGGGGTGTCTTGCATATTGAAAGAAAAACGAACCTAATAGAACAAAGTTAGGTTCAAGAGCCATAACGTGTGCTTTTTTTGGTTATGCCAACAATAATAAAGCTTATAGGCTATTAGACTTAGAGTCTAATATTGTGATTGAATCTAGAGAAGTTGAATTTTTTGAGAATATGTTATGTGACAACAATTCTCAAACTTCAACATCTCTAAAGGAGAATTTGTTATATGAGAACAATTCTCAAGCTTCTACATCTAAAGTTGATTCTCAAGAGGAGAATTCTCAAAAGGATGTAAAACAACCCTTTGAACCTAGAAGAAGTCAAAGGCTTAAAAATCATAAAGGTCTAGTAGTGGATGAGATAGATTCTCATTGAATTTCATTCTACATGGTAGAAGGAAATAGAGAGGAAGTTATTAGGAAAATTCATATTGTACTTATCGTTGAGGATGATCCTAAGACTTATAGAGAAGCTATGCAATCGAGAGATAGTGCATTTTGGAAAGAAGGCATCAATGATGAGATGGAATCCATTCTTTCCAATAACACTTGAGAATTGGTAGACCTCCCACCGGGGTCTAAGCCAATTGGGTGTAAGTGGGTATTTAGGAGAAAATACCACACTGACGGCTCTATCCAAACCTTTAAAGCTAGATTAGTAGCTAAAGGGTTTAGGCAAAAAGAGGGTATCGATTATTTCGATACTTATGTGCCTGTTGCAAGAACAACTTCTATAAGAATTTTGTTCGCTTTAGCTTCTATACACAACTTGCATGTTCATCAAATGGATGTCAAAATGACATTCCTTAATGGTGACCTCAATGAGGAGGTCTATATGGAACAATTCGAAGGGTTTGTCCTACCAAAATATGAACATAAAGTTTGTAGACTTGTAAAATCCTTATATGGATTGAAACAAGCTCTTAAGCAATGGCATGAGAAATTTGATGAAGTCATCATGTCTAATGGGTTTAGACATAACAATGGAGACAAGTGTTTGTATTCCAAAACTTGTAAGGGATATGTGATCATTGTTTGCTTATATGTGGATGACATGCTTATTCTAAGTAATAACATGAAAGGGATAGAAGAAACGAAGAGGTTTCTATCATCAACCTTCCAGATGAAAGATCTTGGAGAAGTTGACACCATACTTGGTATCAAAGTAAAGAAACATAGTGGGGGTTTTGCGTTAGGGCAAGCCCACTATGTTGAGAAAGTATTGAACAAATTTAACCATCTCAAGGTTAAAGATGCCAATACTCCATTCGATCATAGTGTAAAACTAGAGAAGAATGAAGGAAGAGTGGTGGATCAATTGGCGTACACTAGTGCTATAGGGAGTCTAATGTACGCTGCCCAATGTACTAGACCTGATATAGCGTTTGCGGTAAGTAAACTTAGTAGGTTTACAAGTAATCCAAGTGTGGATCATTGGAAGGCAATTGGAAGAGTCCTAGGTTATCTCAAGAAAACCAAATGATTAATCCTTCACTACTCCAAATTTCCTTCGATTTTAGAAGGATATACAGATGCAAGTTGGATATCCAATCTTGGGGACAACTTGTCCACAACTGGTTAGGTATTTACACTTGGTGGAGGTGCAATTTCTTGGGGTTCCAAGAAACAAACTTGTATATCTCATTCCACTATGGAAGCAGAGTTCATAGCTCTAACTGCTACTAGCAAAGAGGCCGAATGGTTAAGGGATCCGTTGATAGAGATTCCCCTAATCAAAGAGAATGTATATATTATATCAATACATTGTGATAGCCAAGATACATTGGCTAGGGCATACAACGGAGTGTATAATGGAAAGTCTAGACATATTAGTCTAAGACATGGATATGTAAGAGAATTGATTCAAAGAGGAGTCATCTCAATATCCTATGTGAGAACAAGTGAAAATCTGGCGGAACCTTTCACTAAGCCACTAACGAGGGATTTAGTGGCTGCATCATCTCGAGGGATGGGACTTAAACTCCCTAAAGAGATTCACGATTGATGGTAACCTATCTTAACACTAGTTATTCAACTAGTGTTAGGTTCAATAGGTAACAACAAGTCAATCAAGTGAATATTAGTTGTACTCAAAACAAGTCCCGTCTAAGATATTGAGTACTTGTGTGTTACCAAGTTGAGGGTTAAAACCGAAAGGTTTTTTAATAGAATTCACTCTCGTAAAGACAAGTATTTTTGGTAACAAAATACTGTAAGAATTCTACCTATATGGACCTAGGGGTGGTGCCGCCTCTCATGAGAATTGGGAGTATTCTCAAGAACGTCCATGAATGGAAAGTGCACATGGTCATTAACGGTGCAAAGATAGACATAGAGGTCTCAAGTGAACATCGCAAAGGTGTGTGTGTTATCACCAGTTTGTTATCATGAAAAGATGGTTCAATGCCTAGTACAACCAAATTTTCGACAAATTTTGTGATAATTACACTATAGTAAAGTTCAAGTTGAAAAACACTTTGCTTTATGCACTAATGCAATGACTTCTCTAAGAGAGAGTTCTTATTTAATCAAGTGGAGGATATGTTATACTTTATAATATAATGATTGATTAAATAAGTGTTACAATAGATAACTATTTAATCTAGTGGGGGAATGTTATATTATTTTATAATATAATGTAATATTATATTATATTATAATATAATGTTTTAGATTAAATAAATGTGACAAAGAGTGTCACATATTGTAACATATAATAGAGAGTTACAATATTTAGATATATGAGACATATCCAAATAATGTAACATATTTGGTGTTACAAATTTGTAACTTCAAAATATTACCATTTATTATGTAAATTTGGTGTTACACAATATTGCGATGAATTTCATAAATTCATTTGAGAAATGGCTGTTAAAGATATGATTTAAACCCCAATAATGTGTTTTGGGGGTTACAAAATCATTTGGGAGGGTTTGGAACCGTTTGGAAAAACAACACATTTTCAAGTGCTGAAACTGGGTTGTGGCCGCGGCCACTGAATGATGGTGGCCGTGGCCTGGGGGACAGAAAGCAGTGGCCGCGGCCACTGATGTCCCTGGCCGTGACCACAGGTGCATTTCAGGCAATTTTTTTAGTTTTTTCCAAAAGTGTTGAACGGTTCCAAAAACCCAAATTACTCTCAAATCTCATTTTTAATTCCATATTAATCCAATTAAACATTGGTAACAGCCATGGGGGTTGGTGGAATTTGAAATTCAAAGGGTGTCTCTAAACTCTATAAATAGGAGCCTATAGCTCACTTGAAAGACAAAACATTTCCATCCATTAGAGCACTTGGCTAGAAACACCTTGAGGCTTGATAATTCCATAAATCATTTCCAATATCTGTGAGAGATCCCTTAGTGCTTGAGTTAGGGGGAAACAAGCTTTTGGACAAAGGTTTCAAACCTTGTTCAAGTTGGTGATCCCCAACACTCTTCACTTTGGTTGTGTGAGTGAGAGTTTATTGTTTTTGTTCTTATTTTCTTCTATTGCTTTTCTTCTTTTTCTTCTTGTTTTATTTACTTGTACTTTTGTTTAAGAGTTGTAATCATTTTATTTCCTTTGTTCAAACACTTTTAGTTTATTTGTATTTTCAGTTATAGAGTTGTAACACTCCTTTTAATCAATCATTATTTATTTGTAATATATTGCATAGAGTTGTATTTTCTTACCATTTCCATTGAGGCAATCTATTTTTTCATAACATTTATATCAGCCATTAAGGCTGTAGAAGCTTATAAAAAAAAACAGAGCATCACTTCCTCTTTCTCTCCCGATAGTTTTTCTCTTCCACTTCTCTTTGAATTTTCAAGCTCTTTTTGAGGAATCAAGCCAGGGAACCAAGTCTTGATGATCTAGGGTTATGCTCTACCATTGAAGAGGGTGTGATTCTAAGATTAAGGTTAGTTTCTAGCCATAAAAACGTTAGTTTTTACTCTGTATTTCCATCTGAGTTTCAGCTGGTTTTTGGGTTAAATAATGAGAATTCAATGAGGTTTTTGGCTAGGGTTTCTTAGGTTGTGATACCTAGGACATGTGGGGATGGTTTTTGGGTTCATTTGGGATTTAAAATGATGTTGGGAAGCATTTGAATCAAGTTGGAAATGAAGGAGTCGAACAGAGAAGTTTCTGGGCTTCTTCAAGCTGGGTGTAGCGCTATAGCGCCCACATGGGGGCGCTACAGCGCTACCCAGGGATGCTTGGGGGCGGTTTTGGTTCTGTGAAGAGCACTGGGGTGCTAGTGGGTAGCACTGGGGAGCTACCCTGTTTCACTAGAATCCAGTTTTGTGTGTTTTTAAGGGTTTTTGGCTCGGGGTTTCGAATCTACTCTCTGTGTGGGTACATTTCGAGGTCTCGAGAGTGGGGTTTGGGTCAAGACCCTATTATTGTTGATTTTCATTAATGGAGGTTATATTTGGTTATGACTAGGTGACCGCTAAAGGATTAAAAGGTCGATCGTTCTCAAGGGCCGTTCTATTTCTTGCTCGAGCCAGAGGTAAGAAAACTGCACCCTGTATATGACATGCATGGTTATTATAGAGGCATGTTGAGTGTTTAAATGTGATGCATGAGAAACATGTGGTTAGGGCATGCCATGAATATTAAATATGAGATTGATCAGAGCTTGAGACTCTGTGTTTATGCATTATCCTAATTGTGCTAGAAATTGATAAGTAAGCATGCTGAATGCCCTGTACTTGGATATTTGACATATGGTATATGCCTGGTAGCATTCCTTACTTGTGTGTGGTACTGACTTACTAGTCAGAATCGGCAATGGTGTTAGATCCGTCTGTGAAGCTGTGACTTACTAGTCAAGTTCACAATGGGTTGAGCACTGGTCGCGTTTTACTGACCTAAGAGTCAGAAACGACAAAAGCGTTATGAACACAGAGTCGATAAAAGATTAGATCTAATCGATATCAGTGTTGAATGACTCTAGGAGCATTAATGCTGGACCGACCCAAAGGTCGATGAAAATTATAAGCGCTTGTCTAGTCTAAGACTAGTTACTCAGAGCCAGGGACAAAGGCCTAGGTGACTGTTTTGTCACATGGCTAAGAGAGTGGAATCCCATGCTAGTGACCCTGTGGTCACTCGATAGGTTTACGTTGGTGACTATTTCCTCAAATACCTATCCTGTTTAAGCTAGTGAAAGGATCAATTATCTACTCGGTAGTTTTATGCTGGTGACTATTTCACCAAATACCTATCTTGTTAAGGCTAGTGAAAGGATCACTTATTTATAAAGGGAACGGAACCCACCTTAGTGACTTTTACCACTGTCACTCTTCTATTCAGGGCTATAAGCCCAGTATGGTTACTGGAACCACCAGTGTTAAATCACTTATCTGATTAAGATTGACTTGATAGTCATCCACTCAAGAGGGTAGGATTCCTTATCCTGGATACCCATCATTACGTGAACTTATTTGCCTGCATGAATATGACTATATTTGCTAGGCACGCGCCTTATGATTTGATGACATGTTATTACTAATCATGAGCATATTAATTTTTCTTGCTGGGCTTCGGCTCACGGGTGCTATGTGGTGCAGGTAAAGGCAAAAGAAAGTTGGACCATCCTTGAGTTGGAGAGCTTAGGAGAAGATGTGTACATATGCGGCTGCTCGACCGCCACGGCCGAGGGTTGTAAGAGGAACTAGGGTTAAACCCTGATTTGCCACTTAGATCGGCTGGTTGTAAATATTTTCTTGTAATAGACCTTTAAATTATATTTTTTTGGGATCCCAATGTATACAGTAAACGTTCTAATGAAATGTTATATCTTAACCAAAATTTTAAATCCCTAAACCGCTAATCATACTTAGTTACACGATTTTGGCCAAATGGCTCGATTAGCGAGTTTAGCACTGTTTATAAGGCACACCGTAACGGTCCTTGGAGTTTAGGGCGTTACAAGGACATTACTCACTACTTTCATAGTAGTTGATTTTCCTTCAGCATATAATGCTATAATTGGGAGACCTATTTTGGTTGACCTGCGAGCTGTTACTTCAATATGGCACCTTGCCATGAAATTCCCAACCGACACAGAGATGGGATGCGTGTTGGGAAATCAGCAGGAAGCGAGGGAGTGCTACAATGCCTCGATATCTAAGGCGAAGAAAGGTGTATCGAGGGAAGTTGCCGGAAAGGAGTTGCAAATGGCTATTGATGTACAAGCCCAATCAGGTGAAGATGTCACTAAATAGGGCATTGCCCAAAGTGAGGACAAAGATCTAGATCCTCGCTGTGGGGATTTTGATGAAGAGATAGGACCCATCAAGGACCTCGAGGAGGTTCAAATCGATGAGGAAGATCCGACCAGGGTTGTAAAAGTTGGTAAAAACTTATAGACAACAACGAAGCAAGCAATGGTGGAGTTTTTGAGAAAAAACCAGGAAGTCTTTGCCTGGTTCCATAAAGACATGGTTGGAATAGGTCCTGCGGTTATTAGCCATGTCCTAAACGTAGACAAGAGTTTTCCACCAGTACAACAGAAAAGGAGACTGCTCGACAAAGATAGATCAAAAGCTCTAAAGGAAGAAGTCGATAAGCTAAAGGAGAATGGATTCATCAAGGTAGCGTTTTATCCATCATGGGTCTCTAATCCCGTGCTTGTTGCCAAGCCGAATGGAAAGTGGCGAACATGCGTGGATTTCACAGACCTTAATAAAGCCTGCCCTAAAGATTGTTTCCCACTCCCTAGAATCGACCAACTGGTCGATGCCACTGCAGGGCACGAGATTCTCTCATTCATGGATGCATACTCTGGATATAATCATATCAGTATGCATCCTCCTGATGAGAATCACACTAGCTTTCAGACTGATACAGGGCTTTATTGTTACAAATTAATGCCATTCGGTTTGAAAAACGCTGGTGCGACTTACCAACAACTAGTCAACCTGATAACTCTACAAAATAGAGTTATTTTACCACTTTTTATGTGCTAATTGTTGCTTAATTCTTGAGTTTTTAATTGATTTATTAAGTTTTTAAGTACTTTTGAATTTATTGGGTTTATTTTGATTTTATATATTTTTGTGTGTTTTTGTAGTAATTTTGTTGTAAAATGTTGTAGTTAATTATTTGAATTATTGTTGTTTATTTTGAGGTAAAAAAATGCTATATTATTGAGCTTAAATGTTAAATATAAATTAAGTTATAATTAATATTTTCAAAGAATTAACTTGATTTATTTTATAGTTTGAAATATTTTATTATGATTTATTTTATATTTATCTTGTTGGGAAACTATGGTATTTTTGGGCTTT
The DNA here is from genome assembly GCF_963169125.1 of Humulus lupulus. Lineage (NCBI taxonomy): Eukaryota > Viridiplantae > Streptophyta > Magnoliopsida > Rosales > Cannabaceae > Humulus > Humulus lupulus. The sequence continues at coordinate 213,208,826 of NC_084797.1, read as the reverse complement.
GAAAAGTAAGGAAACTAAAGAAAGTAAATATGGCATTTTAAAAAAAATGCCATAAGATCACCAACTCCAGCCTTTGGGCCCCCGCCTGCCACTCCAACCACCTGAAGCCCAACAGCCGAAGCTCCTAGCCAATCAACACCAGAAGCCACGACCCAAGCCTCCTAGGCCTAAGCCAGCTCCCTCACAACCCGCCTGCCACCCTTCCCAGCCCATCAGCCCCAGCTCACCAATGCCAGAAGCACTTACCAGCCCGAGCCCAGCACTCCACAAGCCTGCCCAGCTGCCTCCAACAGCCCTTTTGCCCAGCCACCCATGCATGCCTACAATGTCTTGAGCCCAACAATGTACCTTTGTTCCCTTGCCAAAAATGCCTACTTTTTACCAAAACTTTTCTACACGTTTTACCCCAAAATCATCATTACACCCTATTATTTATCTCTATTTTCCATATTACTATTAATTTAATCAATTTAAATTGATCATTTTAATACTTTCATTTTGGTTATAAATAGGGAATTTTCAAGACCATTTGGGGTGCTTAATTTTGGGAGAGGTTACACTACACAAGTTCTACACTTTCAAGACCTCTCTATTCTCTTCATCTTTTTCTTCTTTTTGGTCATTTTTCTATGAGTTTTTAGAGGAAAAATTTGGGGGTTCCTCCTCCAAATTTTCCTATTTATGTTTGTAATTTCTATTCTAGTTATGAGTTTCTAATCTTTTTAAGATTATTAAGGTGATGATGAAACAATATGTAACTAGATAGTGTTTATTTTGTATGTTGATTTCCCATTTTTGCAATAAAGTTTATGGATTTTCTTTTTCAAATATTTTCTTTCATCTTAAATATCTTGTATTTTTTATTGTTAGAACATATTTACACTTTGTTCTTCATTAGTGCGAAAACATAATACTCTTTGTGTAATATGTGTCATTAAATTGTACACATCCAATGCTTAGAACAAAAATATTATGTTTTGCCTTATAAATAATGTTGTTTGATTTTTTGTTGTTTCATTAGGTTGATTCACATTAAATACTTTGAAATTATACTTTTTGAAAAGTGAAAAAAAATCCTATCTTTTTAGAAGTATTTTGTGCTTAAAATTATAAATCTATTTGGAAAATGATAGTTTGACTTATTTTAACTATCACTAAAACTTGTACTTTTAAATATTATTGAACTTATATTTTGTGGATTCTATTATCTCAATAATCTTTTTTTTACCATCTTGATTTCTATTATTAATTTAGTTATATATATTGTCTTTAATATCTTTATTATTATCTTTTATTTTATTTTCATTATAAAAAAAATCTCATCAACCTTTCGAGTTAGGTTAGAATTTATTAATTTTGGTTTAAAATAGTTTTCTTTTTTATTTTAAACAACTCCTTTGGTTTCGATCTCGTGCTTACATGAACACTATATTTCATATATGATTCGTGCGCTTGCGAGTATAAATTTTTAAAACATACCCGTTTCGGGTCCATCAAGTTTTTGGCGCAGTTGCCGGGGAGTTGCAAGAAAATAAACGAAATTTATCTCAAGGTTAGTAAATTATTCTACTAGTTATTTTAATTCTTGCACTTAAAAAAATAAAAAAAAACTATATATACAAAAATATATATTAATACAAAACTAAAAAAAAAAGATAAAAAGAAAATTTGGGACGGATCTACCACCCATAAAAAAAACTTACTTATATATTTATATTTATTGTATTTTAGTTGATGGCACGTGTGCCTCCTATCTATCATTTTAAGTTTTATAGTTGATGACACTTGTGCCTCCTATCTATCTTTTTAATTTTTATAGTTGACGGCACTTGTGCCTCCTATCTATCCTTTTAATTTTTTATAGTTGATGACACTTGTGCCTCCTAATTTTGTTGTAATTTTAATTCGTTTATAACTTTGTTAGTTGACGGCATTTGTGCCTCCTAGCTCTTTTGTTATCCTTTCTTATTTTGTGATAGTTGATGGCACTTGTGCCTCCTAACTCTTATTTTCATTTCTTAATATTGTTTATGTTATCTTAATTTTTTTTTCTTTTTGCTTAATTATTGTGTTTAGTACTCTTCTTAATTTCTAAATATATATATATATATCTTGAAATTGATCATTTTAATTATAGTTGGAATTCTGAGTACAACTATTATGAGCAATCAAATTTAAATTATGGAGAAACTAATGATATGTATGATATGCATGAATCTTTTGATATCCATTTTACCCCCACCTATAATCCAAATTTTTCATTCATACCCAATCTCCAATGAATCAAGAGCATGAATTCAACATGCTTAATCCAAGTCATGCCCAATCCGACCTATCATATCCCATTCAACAAGAAACGAGCCCATCTTTAGAGGATACCCTACACCAGTTCATGTAATCAACCTACCAAATCTTACAAGCACAGTCTCAGTCAATCTCAAAAATTGAGACAATAGTAGGAAAACTTGCAGCTGTTATAGAGTCAGAAAAACAAGTTTATCCCAACCAACCCATTCCTAATCCAAATAGTCAAATTGAAAATGAAAAGGAGAATGAAGTTGTTGAAGAACTTGTAATATGCATCCAACCTCCTAATGAAACAAAAGAGTTGGATGAAATAATTCTTGAGGCTCATGAAGAAAATGAAAAATACATAATTATATCTCAAGAGCCCATAATTGAACAAATTTGTATATTTACTCAAAATGAAAAGGAGTCTAATATAGATATGAAATTTTCTTATTTTATTGATATTCCATTAAAATTGCATATTTCTAATTTTCTTGTAGGTGTGATGTTATCAATTATTATTTATGACATATGCATCAAAGTCATAACTCACCCTACTAATGAAATTTTACACCATCGATTGGGTGTAGGTTGAAAGAAAAAAATTTATAGTCGAGCTAAAGACTATAAACTAAAGCACTTTGTGGGAGGCAACCCATACTTTTTATGTTTCATTTTATATTTCACTTTTGTTGTGTGTTTTTGTTTCATGTTTTTCAAAAGCTTGAAGGAAACTTCTTGCCAAAAAGAAGAGAAGAAAACAAACGAGTCAAATCAAGGAAGCTATTCATCCAAGGGAGTAGTTCTTAACTTTTTCCATTTTATTACTTGTTGACGGTAAGAACTCGTCAACGATTAAAGGTTAGAAAACTTAGATTTCTATTCTACGGGAAGCTTTGAATCAGATGGAAAGAACTTGAATCAACAGAAAAAACCAGAGCAACAATGAAACAAAGATCATATATTTCTTAAGTCTCTTTCATACAATCAGTTTTCCAACCCCTTAGCCTGAGGGGTTGGAGCCTATTTATAGGGGGGCTCTATTGGCCCCAGATACAAACAAGTCCCAGGAGACAGGGACATACGCATGTACTCTGATAGTGTAGTGGCTCAGGGTGTAGTGGTGTCTACCCTGATCATGCCAGAGTTGTGGCCTAGGACATAGTACTGTCGGCTCTGGCGTATGGTCGGGGGTGTTCAAGTGGTACCACTACTCTTCGTACAGGTCCGTACTGCCACTACTCCTCAGATGCCCATGACAGGGCCGCGCCTCTGTTCACTTCACCACCGTACGCCCCGTGTCAGCACGCGTGTTCTGTACCTGGTCGTCCTCATCAATTCCCGTTTGATGCCCAATGTTCGCTTGGCGCACCCATTAAGTGTCTTTAAGTGCTCCTCATGCCAATGTCAAGGAGGCTTCAACCTATATGGGCATGAGAAGCCAAGGCGCTAGGAGTCGAGGCTGGCCTATGCAGGTCACATGGAGGCGAGGTTGAGGACACGAGCAGTGCAACGAGACCACACCTTCGCATAGCGAGGCTGAAGACACGGCCAGTGCAACGAGGCCGCACCCTCGCATAGCGAGGCTGCCCCTCTTCCCCCCGGGTGTAGGCGTGGCGAGGCTCAGGGCACGGGCGCCGCAACAAGGCCACACCCTCGCACAATGAGGGTGTCTCGCGTAGCAAGGCTGACCTTCTTCTCCCGTGTGCAGGCGAGGCGAGGCTTGATGCTTGAGGGGACGGGGCGCATGCAGATGGCCAGCCGGGGACCCTCGCATAGCAAGGGTGGCATTCTGATTGGCAAGCAGCCGAGGGCCCTTGCATAGCGAGGGTGGTCCTCTTAGCCCAATTCCCTCAACACCGTGTGACACCCTTGTCCCCTTGTGCGGACAATAAGTAGCTTTTAGGATGTCTCGTAGCGTAGAGCTTCACTTGTGAATGGAATTGACAAGGGAAAAATTCCCACATTTACACTTCCCCCCGAGTCTATAAGTACACTTTTAAGTGTGTTTGTAGAATCTCTCTTTTTCTCTTTCTTAACATGTATGGCCAACCTTGGGGGACTTTGCCTTGGAAATTTTCCCAACGTCGCTCGAAGAAATACGAAGCGAGACTTGGAGTTGTGTTTCTTTATAGTGTCCAAAGAAACACAACAACCACCTAACTCTTGGGGGATCCATGAAAATTCCTAAGATTGAATAAGGTCCAATCATTCTCAATTGCGGATCCCAAGGTTACCCATACTCTTGATCTCCACCATTCATAGGGATATAGATCCAATGGCTAGGGGGCCTTGAGTTTCCTTATAAATACCCCAAGGCTTGAAGTCATTTCTCCACACCAAGACTTGCCTAGCCTAGTGGCATTCCCTCAAACTTAAGGGGCTTTGCTAAGTCCCTCTTATTACTATTTTTCGTGGGTTACATATTTTTCCTTGATCTGATGGCGATAATCTTCCTAGTGCACCTTGATTATAATTGTAAGGACACGTTAACCCGTTGGGCTGTTGGGGTCCTTTTACATTCTTTGCGCGCGCTTGTTACTTTTTGCGAGAAGCGTCCTTCTCGTCGTTATACATAGTACTATTTTTTCAAGGGTTCCTTGTAGGACCCTTTTTGGCTAGCCGGCTTAATGGCCGTTCTAGACTTATTGGGAGATTCCCTCCTTACGACCTCACCCCTCGGGGCGTCGGCCTTTGGTTGAAGGTCATCCTTTTTCAAGGGTTCCTTGTAGGACCCTTTTTGGCTAGCCGGCTTAATAGCCGTCTAGACTTATTGGGAGATTCCCTCTGTATGACCTCACCCCCAAGGGCGTCGGCCTTTGGTTGAAGGTCATCCTTTTAGTCTATTCCCTTGATATTCATAAGGGTAGCTAATCCTTTTGAATATGGGAGACTTTTTTTTTTTTTTTTTTTAGAGTTATGCCTCCTGTCCTACCCCCCAAGTGCTTGGTGAGATTTATTTCGGCGGGCACTTTAGTTGATGTTCGCATAGAGAAGTAGATAATATACGAAGTGGTGAACAATTCCATTCATAGCAGTCAGATTACAACGATATATATATATAAAAGGCTTACATCTACTTGGGAGGTTATCTAGGTAACCTCTTTGATTCTCGTCTACTAAGATAACATAACCTGCAACAAATTAAACATAGATACTGACTGGTGGTACTCCTCGAGATTGGGAGTCTTACTGGTAGTTCTATTCGGTCGGTCCCTCCATGGTTCTGGGGCCTAGTTCCTGTGGATCTGCGCCCCCATGCACCACCATCGCCATCGGTTCTCGCGGTTTTGCAGACGTGCGAAGGGAAGCGTTATAACACTCCCTTGCCTCTCTTTGTTCTCCCTTCATACTCGCTACTCCACTGGGAGTTGGGAACTTGACGGCGAGGTGATATATTGAAGTGACCGCTTTCAATTCTCTTAGGGATGGTCTCCCCAATACCGCATTGAAAGCTGAAGCACAATCTACCACGACGAAGTTTTCCATGACTGTGGTCTGTCGGGGTTGCTCTCCCATGGTGAGTGCTAATTCGATCACCCCTAAAGGTTGTATCGAGTCCCCCGTGAACCCGTATAAGGAGGATTGACAGGGTTTCAAGTGTCTGACGCCCAAACCCATCTTCTCCAAGGCGGGGCGATACAAGACATCTACGGAACTTCCATTGTCTACGAGGACCCGATGTACCCGCAGGTTGGCCAACTGAACAGTCAACACCAAAGGATCACTATGAGGAAAGTGCACCCCTCGTGCATCCTCCTCCGTAAAAGTGATTGAGTCATTCTCTCCCTTAAAGCTTTTAGGGGGTCGCTGCTCCAAGCTCATGACACATGGTGGTGGACTCTGTCTAGTTTTTCTAGCATATCTGTCTCGTCCCTTCCTGGACTCTCCCCCGAACCCCGGACCTCCGAAGATCGTTCTCACCTCTCCCTGTATCTCTGGGGCTCCCTCTTGTGTCTGAGGTATCACCGGTATGTCCTCTGATTTCTGCTTCTCTCTTATGACATAGCGGCCCAGGTATCCCCTTCAGATGAGCTCTTCAGTTTCTTCCTTCAAATGGGTACATTCTGCCGTGGTATGGCCAATATCCTTGTGGTATTGACAGTATTTTCCAGGGTCTCTCCTGGACCGATCTCCTCTCATCGGTGGGGGCCTTTTGAAGGGAATCCGATCCTCATTCGTGAGGTAGATATGCTCTCCGGTGTCCGTCAGGCTTGTATAGAAGGTGTAGGCCGTTTTCCCATGATCGCCTTCGCGTTTGGGCTTTCTATGTTGATCATCCCTTCACCCTTCGTACGCCCTTTTCTTCCTTGCTCCATTCGACCCATCATTAGCTGGGGGCTTTGCAGTGGACTCACACTTTCCCGCCTTTAAGTTCGTATGGCCATCTTCTACACGGATATACTTCTGCACTCTCTCGTAGAAGTCATCTAGGTCGGTGACTTCCCTTTTGAGCATATTATCCCAAAATTTGCTTCCTGGACGCACCCCTACAGTGATGGCCATTTTTAACTCCCTGCGGGTCAAGCTCCCCACTTTGGCTGCTTCCATGTTAAACCTGTGGATGTAGCTTTTTAGGCTCTCATTTTCTCCCTGTTTTACATTGGCGAGGCTGGTGCCCGGCATTGTATAATCACGCATGGCATGATGCTGTTGGAGAAATTCATCTGAAAACTGTTGCCAAGATCTGATGGATCCCGGTCGAAGTCTTTTAAATAATTTGTACGCGGGTCCTTTCAACGTGACTGCGAAACAGTGGCATCTAGCCCCGCTACTAATCCCCCTTAACTTCATCAAGTCATTGAATGTGTCTAGATGGTATTTGGGGTCGGTGTTTCTTTCCTTCATACGGGGTCATATGAGGCTCCTTGAAGTTGGCTGGGAGCCAGATGGCTTGAATTTCTTTGGTGAAGGGCGATTCATGGTCGAACTCCTCCTCAAGGCTTTGTCCTCCAGACGCAGTGACAATCTTACTCCGCAGGCTCCTCATCTCTGTATCGAGGTCTTGCCTCCTCTTCTTCAGGGAGTCTCTCAACATGGGCGGGTTGACATCTTCCTTTCCTTTGTCATCCCAGGGGACAGTAGAAGGGGTAGTCCTCTTATCCGCCCTCTTCTTGTTGAGCTCTTCTCGTAGATCCGAGGGCGTCCTCTTTGAGGTGACCTTGATGTCGTTGTGAGAGCCAACATTGCTCCCTTGCCCTGGTCCCTGGGGTGGCCTCGATGGTTCGGGATGCTCATGCGGCTTCTCCCTGGGGGTATTACTGGTGGAGTGTCTGGTCCTCCCGTCGTCTACCGGGACAGTGGTTTCCTGACCTTTCTCTTTCCTCCTGGGCAGGGTCACATTCGACTTACCTTGCAACAGGCCATTCAGCACCTCTTGCATGTTCTCCAGGGTGGTCTCCAGCCTTTGGTTCTTACGGTGCAGCTCACAAATCTCCTCTTCATAGAAACGAGATTTAGAACTCGAGCTCACGGAATGGACCCGGGGATGTTTATCATGTCTACGCGTCGAGGGGCCCGGGTCCTGCCGGCCGGAGTTCGGTACCTGTGGTGGTTTGGGAGGCAGGAACTCGTTGGCATTCCCGGGTGGTGCGGTAGTTGTCCTTGGAGGATTCTCACCAGGCGGGATGGCCGGTGATGAGACCTCCCTATCATCCTCGTGAACTTCAGGGTCCCTTGGGGGCTCCATATCCCTGGGTGGAGGTGGATCCTACATGGAGGCCTTCAGTTGAACTCCAATAAGGTGGACTTCCACCTCTCGTGGCTCCCTAAGTCGCTTTGAACGCCTCGGCATTCCTTCCTGCCGGGTGTAATGATAGAACAGTAGCTTGGTACTTAGATTCCCACAGACGGCGCCAAACTGTTGACGGTAAGAACTCGTCAACGATTAAAGGTTAGAAAACTTAGATTTCTATTCTACGGGAAGCTTTGAATCAGATGGAAAGAACTTGAATCAACAGAAAAAACCAGAGCAACAATGAAACAAAGATCATATATTTCTTAAGTCTCTTTCATACAATCAGTTGTCCAACCCCTTAGCCTGAGGGGTTGGAGCCTATTTATAGGGGGGCTCTATTGACCCTTGATACAAACAAGTCCCAGGAGACAGGGACGTACGCAGGTACTCTGATAGTGTAGTGGCTCAGGGCGTAGTGGTGTCTACCTTGATAATGCCAGAGTCGTGGCCTAGGACATAGTACTGTCGGCTCTGGCGTATGGTCGGGGGTGTTCAAGTGGTACCACTACTCTTCGTACAGGTCCGTACTTCCACTACTCCTCAGATGCCTATGACAGGGCCGTGCCTCTGTTCTCTTCACCACCGTACACCCCGTGTCAGCACACGTGTCCTGTACCCGGTCGCCCTCATCAATTCCCGTTTGATGCCCAAAGTTCGCTTGGCACACCCATTAAGTGTCTTTAAGTGCTCCTCATGCCAATGTCAAGGAGGCTTCAACCTATATGGGCATGAGAAGCCAAGGCGCTAGGAGTCGAGGCTGGCCTATGCAGGTCACATGGAGGCGAGGCTGAGGACACGGGCGATGCAACGAGACCACACCTTCGCATAGCGAGGCTGAAGACACAGCCAGTGCAACGAGGCCGCACCCTCGCATAGCGAGGGTCTCTGGCATAGCGAGGCTGCCCCTCTTCCCCCCGGGTGTAGGCATGGCGAGGCTCGGGGCACGGGCGCCGCAACAAGGCCACACCCTCGCACAATGAGGGTGTCTCTCATAGCGAGGCTGACCTTCTTCTCCCGTGTGCAGGCGAGGCGAGGCTTGATGCTTGAGGGGACGAGGCGCACGCAGATGGCCAGCCGAGGACCCTCGCATAGCGAGGGTGGTGTTCTGATTGGCAAACGACCAAGGGCCCTCGCATAGCGAGGGTGGCCCTCTTAGCCCAATTCCCTCAACACCGTGTGACGCCCTTGTCCCCTTGTGCAGACAATAAGTTGCTTTTAGGATGTCTCGTAGCGTAGAGCTTCACTTGTGAATGGAATTCACAAGGGAAAAATTCCCACATTTACATTACTCATTGAGGACAATGTTTCATTTAAGTTTGGGGGAAGTGTATATGTATTTTTCTTTGTGTTTATGTGTTTTTCTTTGTGTTTATGCATGTTTTTCATTTGTTGTAAAATTTAAAAAAAAAATTATTTTCTTTATTTGTTTTTCTTTTTCTTTTTATGTAATTTTTATTTGTTTTATAATGTTAAAAAAATATTATTTTCTCTGTTTTGTTTGAAATTTTTTTTTGGTGATTTTCATTTTCTAATGATAAGAATTATGATTGAAATTGTTCTTAGCTCTTAGAAAAATATATGAAATTCTATTTTTTATGATTACCAACTTAATTATTCAAATTAAATAATTAATTGTTGAACTGTTACAAAAATGTTTAAACGGACACAGAGACTGTTTGAACAGAAACCAAATATGTTTAAATAGTTTATCACCAGAAGATAAAAACGAACATAAGGTAATGAACACACGAAATTATACGTGGTATCAGCAATCTTTGCAGATTGCTACTAGTCCACGGGGCCACGCCCAGAGAATGAAATTTATTAGAAGAATATCTAAACGATTACAAAACCAAATTGACTTATACAAATAAAGACTCCCTCTTGAATTTGTCGCGACTGTTGTGATCTAAACTCCTAATCAAATTTCTAAAGTGCTAAGATCTTGAACTCCCTTCAAATCATAACACTTGCAATTTTCCTCCCGAAAAGTGACTCACGAACAAGACTTCTCCCGAAGCTTGATGAACAATGTCCAAATGTGTTCAACCTGCACAATTAACACAAAGAAAACAATACAGAAGTACACTGTAATAAACCACTAAGAACTTGCTGGACTAAAGTTCTTCACATAATAAAAAGTCTCTCTAAAACTTGAAAAATATTTGGAAAATAATACACCAAGAGAGATGATCAAAAACCAACGACCTAAGGATGATTATATACTTTTTAGAATCCCTTTAGGTCGTGGAAACCAAATCAGAAACCAATCATTGAACTTGTTCAAACAGACTGGCAATCCGTTCAAACAGATTCATTGAACCTGGACAGTTTTTAAACCCAGTTTCCTTAAATAAATAAGGAAACAATATATACATGATCTCTGCAAACTGTACACGATTTCTGGGCAAATGAATCAGATCAAAAAATAAAATAAATACCAATAATTTCCAATTCAAGAAAAGATATTCTTTTATAGGAAATTATATATTTATTTTATTAAAATATATATAATAACATGATTATAGAAATACACATTACAACAAAAACAGGAAACTACTCATTTCAAAAGTTCTCATTTAATTAATTTTGTCAATATTGTCAAATATGCCAATAAAGGATTTTACAATATAAATAATTATTAAGGTTTATTTTTAATTTTTAGGTTAGTTTTGTTTAAATATATATTTTTCATAATATGTCACTTTTCTATTCTATTTGAACTATTGTGATATCTTGACAAAGTTTATTTAACACATTAAATTCTTTAAATATCTAGAATTTTTTTTTGAAAAATCCTAGAATTTGCTTGATTATCTCTTGAGATTTAATTTATTGTTGTTTGCATAAGATTGTCTAATGTTCACATGATGATTTGATGTTTTTGTGTTTGCATGTTATTAATTTATTTTTAAAACAATTTCAACTTTTTAATTAATTACATAAGTTTTACTTTTATTTGTGGTTTTCTTTGAACTATTTCCATTATGTAATTTTTGACGAAAATATCTGACATCACCAATTAAAAAAAAATGTGTGTTTTTAATTTTTCTTTTGCTCGAGGACTAGCAAAATATTAAGTTTGGGGGTGTGATAACTCTACAAAATAGAGTTATTTTACCACTTTTTATGTGCTAATTGTTGCTTAATTCTTGAGTTTTTAATTGATTTATTAAGTTTTTTAAGTAATTTTGAATTTATTGGGTTTATTTTGATTTTATATATTTTTGTGCGTTTTTATAGTTATTTTGTTGTAAAATGTTGTAGTTATTTATTTGAATTATTGTTGTTTAATTTGAGGTAAAAAAATGTTGTATTATTGAGCTTAAATGTTAAATATAAATTAAGTTATAATTAATATTTTCAAAGAATTAACTTGATTTATTTTATAGTTGGAAATATTTTCTTATGATTTATTTTATATTTATTTTGTAGGGAATTTATGGTATTTTTGGGCTTTGAAAAGTAGGGAAACCAAAGAAAGGAAATATGGAATTTTAAAAAAAATGCCATAAGATCACCAACTCCAACCTTTGGGCCCCGCCTGCCACTCGAACCACCTGAAGCCCAACAACCGAATCTCCCAGCCATTCAGCACCAGAAGCCACGATCCAAGCCTCCTAGGCCCAAGCCAGCTCCCTCACAACCCACCTGCCACCCTTCCTAGCCCATCAGCGCCAGCTCACCAACGCCAGAAGCACCTACAAGCCCGAGCCCAGCACTCCACAAGCCTGCCCAACTGCCTTCAACAACCCCTTTGCCCAGCCACCCATGCATGCCTACAATGTCTTGAGCCCAACAATGTACCTTTGTTCCCTTGCCAAAAATGCCAACTTTTTACCCAAACTTTTCTACACGTTTTACCCCAAAATCATCATTACACTCTATAGTTTATCCCTATTTGCCATATTACTATTAATTTAATCAATTTAAATTGATTATTTTAATACTATCATTTTGGCTATAAATAGGGAATTTTCAAGACCATTTGGGGTGCTTAATTTTGGGAGAGGTTACACTACACAAGTTCTACACTTTCAAGACTTCTCTATTCCCTTCATCTTTTTATTCTTTTTGGTCATTTTTCTATGAGTTTTTAGAGGAAAATTTTGGGGGTTTCTCCTCCAAATTTTCCTATTTATGTTTGTAATTTTTTGTTTGTAATTTCTATTCTAGTTATGAGTTTCTAATCTTTTTAAGATTATTAAGGTGATGATGAAACAATATGTAACTAGATAATGTTTATTTTGTATGTTGATTTACCATTTTTGCAATAAAGTTTATGGATTTTCTTTCATCTTAAATATCTTGTATTTTTTATTGTTAGAACATATTTACATTTTTTTCTTCATTAGTGCAAAAACATAATACTCTTTGTGTAATATGTATCATTACATTGTACACATCCAATGCTCAGAACAAAAATATTATGTTTTTCCTTATAAATAATGTTATTTGATTTTTTGTTGTTTCATTAGGTTGATTATCATTAAATACTTTGAAATTATACTTTTTGAAAAGTGAAGAAAAATCCTATATTTTTAGAAGTAATTTGTACTTAAAATTATAAATCTATTTGGAAAATGATTGTTTGACTTATTTTAACTATCACTAAAACTTGGGAATCAATGTACTTTTAAATATTATTGAACTTATATTTTGTGGATTCTATTATCTTAATAATCTTTCGTTTACCATCTTGATTTCTTTTATTAATTTAGTTATATATATTGTCTTTATTATCTTTTATTTTCTTTTCATTATAAAAAAAATCTCATCAATCTTTGGAGCTAGGTTAGAATTTATTAATTTTGGTTTAAAATAGTTTTCATTTTTATTTTAGACAACTCATTTGGGTTCGATCTCGTGCTTACATGAACACTATATTTCATATACGATTCGTGCGCTTGCGAGTATACAATTTTAAAACATACCAGTTTTGGGTCCATCACAACCACATGTTTAAGGAGCTGATCGGCACAAACATGGAAGTATATGTCGATGAAATGCTGGTTAAGTCGAAAAAAGCATAAGGGCATATATGGGACTTGCAAGAATGCTTCAACGTCTTGAACAAATATCAGACGAAGCTGAATCCCCTCAAGTGCTCCTTCAGAGTAGGATTAGGGAAGTTCTTGGGATTTATAGCACTAGCGAGGAATTGAGGTCAATCCCGAAAAGATCAAGGCCCTGGTCAAAATGAAATCGCCAATGAAGATCAAGGATGTTCAAAGATTGACCGAAAGAATTGCTGCTCTAAGTAGATTTATTTCCAAATCGACAGGCAAATGTGTCCCATTTTTTAATCTACTCAGAGGCAACAAGAAATTTGAATGGACTGAGGAGTGTGAACAGGCTTTTCAAGCCTTAAAGAATCACATGTCGCAGCCACCAATTCTATCAAAGCCAGTTGATAAAGAAACTTTGTTCATTTACTTGGCGATCACAGAATACGCTGCTAGTGCTGTCCTTGTAAGAGAAGAAGAAGGCGTGCAGAAGACTGTTTATTATGTAAGTAAGAGGCTAATAGAAGTGGAGCTGTGGTATCCACCTATTGAAAAATTAGCCTATTGCTTAATCCTAGCCTCCACGTAGCTGCGGCCCTACTTTCAAGCTCACCCAATCACAGTTTTGACCGACCAACCTCTACGACAAGTTCTGTAGAAGCCAGAAGCCGCAGGCAGATTGTTGAAATGGGCAGTCGAACTTAGGCAATTTGATATCTCATACTCGCCACGAGCAACGATAAAAGGATAAGCCCTGGAAGACTTCGTCGCAGAACTCACTAGGCTTCCAGATAGCCAGAAGCGCTTGAAGAGCCTGAGCCTCAAAACCAAAGTCCCTCATGGAGGTTGTTCACGGACAGCTCTTCTAATGAGCATCACACTGGGGCCGGAGTGATATTGATAACACCTGAAGGGCATCGATTTCACTGCGCAATTAGATTCGACTTCACGGTGTCCAACAACGAAGCAGAGTACGAGGCATTGCTCGCAGGGTTACGATTAGCCAGAGATATGAACATAAAGTCACTTGAAATCTACAGTGACTCTCAGCTAGTGGTTAATCAGATCAATGGATAATATCAGACCCGAGGTATAAAGATGGTTGCCTATTTGAATAAGACAAGAGATTTGTTAGCTCAGTTTGATAAGTACACTCTCCAACAAGTACCTCGCGACCAAAATTCAAACGCTGATGCTTTGGTCAAACTGACAAGTGCCAAGGATGCTGACACTTTGAACATAGTGCCAGTTGAACGAATATCTTCACCAAGCATCCAAGCAAAGGAGACCTCTTTGGTGATCCAGGCAACAGACACATGGATGGCACCTTACATAGAGTACTTGATGCAGGGCATGTTACCAACAGACAGAAACAAAGCCAGGACCCTTCAGCGGCAGGCTGCTAGGTATTTCCTGGTCGATGGAGTCTTGTACCGAAGGGGATACTCAATGCCACTCCTCAGGTGTATTTTGAAAGAGAAGGCCAAAGAATTGATGAAAGAGGTCCACGAAGGCTTTTGTGGGGACCATGCTGGGGGGCAGAGTTTATAAAAAAAGATCCTAAGGAAAGGATACTTCTTGCCATCAATGAATGAAGACTCGATGGAATTTGTGCGGAGGTGTGACAAATGCCAAAGGTTCTCCAAAATCCCATGAACAGCCCCTAATGAGCTAAAACATATGCAAAGTTCGTGGCCGTTCACAGTCTGGGGTATAGATCTAATCGGATCTCTGCCCACAGGAAAGAGCGACGTCAAGTACGCCATAGTGGTCGTTGATTACTTCACTAAATGGGTCAAAGTTGAGCCACTCGCAACCATAACGACCAAGAAAGTGCTGGATTTTGTAGTAAAAAACATCGTGTGTCGCTATGGATTCCAAGAAAAATTGTCTCAGACAACGGCACCCAGTTTGATAGTGATTTGTTCACAGATTTTTGCGAGCGACATGGAATTATCAAGAGCTTTTCTTCAGTCGCTCATCCTCAAGCAAACAGACAAGTCGAAGCAGTCAATAAAACGCTAAAGGATACTTTGAAGAAAAGACTGGAGGAAGCGAAGGGGGAATGGCTAGAGCAATTTCCTGAAGTCCTTTGGTCGTACAGAACTTCCATCAAATAGCAACAGGCCATACTCAATTTTCCTTGGCCTATGGATATGAGGCTATGCTGCCCGTTGAGCTAGATCCACAGTCGCATCGAAGAATAACGTACGATCAAGGCTCCAATAGCCAGCTGTTGATGGAATCTCTAGATTTGGTCGATGAAAAGCGTGAGCAAGCCTAACTCTGAGTAGCAGTGTACTAGCAAAAGGTCGCCCAGTATTTCAATTCTAAAGTACGCGAAAGGAAATTCAATGTCGGGGACCTAGTACTTAGAAGGGTTTTTCTCAGCACCCGCAATCCGGCCGCTGGAGTCTCAGACCTAATTGGGAAGGACCATACCAAATTGAAGAAGTCCTTCAACAAGGCACCTATAAACTTGCTTGCTTAAATGGAAATCTCATTCCTCGCTATTGGAATGGAGAACACCTGCGCAAGTACTATCAATGAACAATTCTTCTTAAAGAATTAGCTTGTATTAATTTTACTTTTTACAAGTTATGAAAAAGGGCTTGTCATTTTATGTGACTTGTCGCTTATACGTGTAAGATAATTTTGTTGATCACTCGTATAGACATGTTTTGTCCATTTATTATGAGAAATAAAAGCAACTGTGCGCAGCCAGTCATTCTTGCCAACTATTGTATTTATTACAAGTATTTGCTCATTACGTGTGTTATTTTGCTATATTTTCATTTTTACAAGTCTTTATTCCGAGCAGAAATGTTCGAACAGGTTTCGGTCAAGGCAAGTGACTGAGGACCTAAAGCTCCTCAATCACTTGGGGGGCATATAAGGCATCTAGTAAGCAAAGCATATCGAAAGGTATGTAAACACATGAGCAAAATAAGTGAAAGCATGCTAGGGTACTTAGAGTATTTTTCAAAATTTTGTTATTTTGTTAAATCAATCCAAAGTACTATGCTAAGTTCGGTCATGTGAACAGATGTTATAATAAAGTGCAAATATATTATAATATCAAAAAAGAATCATTTTACACCGCGAGCAGTTACTGCTCGGATGTAATTGTCTGATTAAAAGGAAAAAAGCTGCCCATGCAGCAATAAAAATTAAAAAAGAAATTGCCTTTACATCACGAACTGTAGGTTGTGTATTTAAAAGATAATAAAATAAAAGAAAAATAAAATAGACTTATGAGGTAGCCGGAGGATCCTGCAGTGATTCTTGTTGCTACTGGTCGACAGTAACTCCAGCCTCTTCTCGGACGCCCTCAATGCCAGTTGCTAAAGAGATCTCTGGAGACCCTAGAGTCTTTTCTTCTTCTAGGCGAGCAACACACCTCACCAGCTCCACCTCCCTGATATGATCTGGAAGATAGGAAAAATGGGCGCTGGGGTTGCTTTTCCAAAACATGTAAAAGCATTCAAACGCCGCCCTTCGTAGTCTTCAAGGTTGCGGGCATTTGCCTTCTCCAGTGCAGCAACCTTTTTGCGGCTTATCTCCAGCTCCACTTGGAGCTTGTTGGCTTCCCGGAAGTTCATGAGCGAAACCTCCTTGTACTGCTCCTTAGAAGCGGTGATCTTGGCAATGCTCACTTCCTTCTTCTTCAGCTCCTCTTCGAGAGATGCGAGTTTGGCCTCAGCCGTTTGCAGCACCTCGATGTGCTTTGCCTCGGCCTCCTTGAGTGCCTCAGTATGCTTTGCCTCAACTTTCTTCAGCTGCTCGGCGTGAGTGGCTTCAGTCGCTTTGAGCTGCTCGGCATATTGGGCCTCAGCAGTGCTAAGCTGATCGCTAAGTTTCTTCTCGAACTGAGTGGCCAGTGTCCTCGTGCTCTGCCAGCCAGAGGTCATGGTAAGAACTCCTTTCAATCAGAAAGAGATAAAGCTATTAGTAGGGACAGATTGATGAAGAAAGTAGTAAAGTACGATAAAAATAGCAACTTACAGCGAGCACTTCGTTCAGTGCGCAGTTGAAGACTTGATCAACCGCCATGGAACTAGTCTCTTGAATCGCCTCTCGGCTGCGACGGTGCTTTGTTATTTAGGACAACCTATCCTTGGCTGAATTTAGCACCATGCCCGTGAGATCTTCTCTCGAGGCTTCTTCTCGGCGAACAACCGACTACTGGTCGGTGGAAGCTGGAGGCGTGAGGTCGGCGGAAGCTGGTGGAGGAGTCTATTCTGTCGGAGCTGGGGGGTCTTGATTCATTGGAATCGGCAAAGATGTCCCTTTTGCAGGAGATGGTGGAGGAGTTGTCTCCTTTGTGGATGTAGGCGCAGGAGGGTCCTCTGTTCGAGACCTCTTCGCGGAGGGATTGCTACAGCCTTCCCCAGGCTGGCGCTTGCTGGAGTTTTTCTTGCTTCCCGATTTGGCGTACAAGTAAAAGGCTCGATCAGCAGGCATGTCTACAAGGGAGAAACAAACGGACAGTCAGGCAATATAATAAAAGGATCTTGCTAAGTTAAGGAAACAAGGGCAAATAAATTAAAAGTATAATACCCGAGCTATAATTACTGGTTGCTACACTATTTACTTTGCTAGTGCTACACTCACTCTCTGGCCTGAAGAAGTCTGAATTTAAAGTAGGTGTGTATTTAAAGTTGTCGTCCCCGTCAAATAGGTGACAGGGAATAGGCAAACTATCTAAAAGCAAAAAATCAGTACCGTTCTCGTCCGATGATTCAAGAATATGCTCGGTGGCCTTCTTCTTGCCCTTCCCTAGGGGGACCAAAGCAGCGGCAGGTCACGGGGCGCGGAATGGTTCATTAATGGTCACGCCTGTTGCTCTCCTCGTCGGGGGATTATGACACATCTTGTTGTTGTTCGGGGATATCGCCGCCAGTGCCACTCCCCACTATGGATTCCCTCACATCCTGGTGAGGTGCCAGAAGGCTGACTAGCCTCAGATTGGCCTTTGTAACCAGCTGTTTGACACTTTGCTCTACGTCGGTCATGCTGGACAAAAGGGTCGCTCGAATCTCCATCTCTGGAGTAGGGGCTGGTCGTAACCATGGACCTGACCAGCATAAATGATATAATAAACACGTGGGAATGCTAAATGGTATTTAAGCGATCAGTGAAGTAGAAAATATACCTCCTTCAGTGAAGGCCAAGTTGTTGGCGACCAGGTCTATGGTTAAAAAGTACTCCTGGAAGTACTTTCCTACATTGGACTTGTAGGTAGTCTCGCTTAGGAAGACACGAGTCGATTCCTGATGGCAAAAGTGAAAAAACCCCGTGTTGTTTTGGTTGGGGTTGGACTTAAGATCAAACAGGTAGTTGATCTCATGAGGCATAGGGACAGGCCACTTTTTATGGCTATAAAAGATATAGAGAGTGGAAAGCACTCTATATCCGTTTGGAGTTATTTGAAAGGGAGCGACCCCAAAATAATTGGCCACTCCCTGGAAAAAAGGGTGAAGAGGCAAGATTGCTCCTGCCTCAATATGATACCTCGACCAAGCGCTGAAGGCGCCACCGAGCAGGTTTTCCCGCTTATCGACGGTGGGTTTGATTAAAGTTATCCGAGGAAGCCCGTACTTTATGAGGTAATTAGCTAACATCCTAACAATAATATTGCTAGGGGTGCAACATACCATTCGACGTCTGGTCGAAGGATATCTCGGGGTTTGGCCTGTGTTTGGATTCCTGGCTCGGGAGTATTTTTCAGCTCTACCGCTGGTCGAGGGAATTTCAGCTCAAGGAGCAGGCTGATTTTCAGAAGGTTTAGATGGTTTCTTTTTCTGGGCAGTGGATTTTACTCTACCCATATTTGGTGGATTTGAGTGAGGTCTGTTGGGTGGAATTCGAGAAAAAGGGATATCTGGGATAAGTAGTGATGGTTGTTCTTCGTCCACGAGCAGCTGAGCGAGCAGGTCGTCGTCAATTGGTCTCTCACCTCCCCACAGATCTTGCATGAAAATCTGTGAACAGAGAAAGGGAGATGAGAATCTACGACCTAAAAGCTTGTGTTGGGAGTTGGAATAACGTTGCTCGCATATAAAAGATAAGCTTTCATACGACCAGCAGCATTATAACAAAAACACTATGTTTCATACGAGCAGTTTGGAAAATGGATCTAAAAGCAGAAGTAAAAAGTTTTTCAGGAAAAACTTTTTCAACTCTAAAGGGGCGGGAAAAACCCAGTTTTTCTGCAAGCTTAAAAATCTAATTTTTGCTTCGATTTTACGCTCTAAATTCATGATCCTAACTACCAAGCTAATCCTTAACCCCTACCAAATTTTATTTCAAGCTTAAGTCTGAGTGCCTGTTTATCCCGAAACAATTTTTTTCAAAAATAGTCAAGAATATTCAAGAATTCAGAAACTCAGAGTAAAAAATGGAAGTGAAATGAATATTGCATGACACATCAACAACTGAAAGGTGTGAGGAAATTACTTGTATAAAAGATGGAGTAGATTTCTGAGACGCTAGGTTGAGTTGGCTGGGTAGAAGCTTCGTAGATCGCCAAGAATCATCTGAGATTCTGGAATCTGTGCACCTTGTTCTTCGATTTTCTTGAAGGTAGAAGTAAAATGTAAAAAGCAAAAATGGCTTCTAAAGGATTATTTATATTAGCCGAGGAGCGGTTACCCAGGTAATCATTTTGGGTAACTTTTTGAGGCATGTGGAAACGCAATAGTCGTCAGACAACTTTTGGGAAACTGGAAAGATGTGATTTGTTGCCTTTTTCGAGAAGGCATGGACGACTCTGACAGGTTTGGTGGGGTATGCGAAGGGTTAGTCTCTTAAGTTTACTTTATGCTGGTCGCAGTAAAGTAAACTTGGGAGGAAAATGTTTACCCAAAAATGGCTCTTGGTGACGTGGCAAGAATTTATTATACGTGGTTGGCACGTGACAGCGTTAAAGAAGGGATGATGTTCGCCTATTGACCAAATGTTTCTCACCTCATAAAATCTCACGTTTAAATGTGACCCGTCTGGTCGCATGATTCGATGTATTTCCTTTAAGATACGCAATTTTGTAATAACTACATTTATTATATTCTGTTTATTGCCTCAATACGCTGATATTAAGGAGAATTAAGGCCCATTGGCCCATGTAACCCCCCCTTGAGCCTATAAATATGCATGAGAGGGCTCAAGGAAGGGACTTTTGAACCCTTTTTTTTTTTTTTTTTTTCTGAATACTCATAGAAAGAGCGTAAGTGTGATTATCCACTGAAAATTTGTAATTCTCCGAAGGCTTGTGAAACTCAAGAACCCTAGTTCTTTGATCACGACATTGAGTTTCAATATCAATAATAACACGAAGTGGACGTAGGTTGTTACCACATTGTTGGGGCCGAACCATTATAAATCATGTGTCATTTCTTACCATTTGATTATATTCTTGATTGCTTTCTTATTTCTTTGTCGTTATTCTGACTCCGAGTCGCTGGCCAAATTAAGCGTCAACATTTGTGTTTTTAATTATTATTGTTATTATTATAGATATTTGGAATAGCTTTGATATGTAAAGATATATTTAGATAGTGTATTGCTATAATTGTTAAAATATCTTCATAAATAAAATAAACAAATGCAGTCTTCTGTTATCCACTCACTAAATACTAGCAAAGTAACAAATTAATGGATAATTTACCATATTATTTAGCATTTCTATAATTTAAACTTCTTTGGCCATGTGATTGTGCATTGTAAAAGGCCAAAAGTTTCATTCTAGTGGGTAAACAAAAGCATAAGAGAACGTGAACATACCACACCTAATTAACCCATAAAAAACGTAAAACAAATCAATCAAAAACTCTAGTCATACAAAATAATTTTTTTTTAAATACACAAAAAAATATATTAAATGAATTATAATAATAAAACTATTTTTTAAGTTTTCATTTATGTTTTATTTATTATTTTTCCTTTGACAAAATTCGTGTTTTACATATTGACAAAGTATTATTTTTTCATCATTTTCTTGTTGTAATTTTGTCAATACTTTAACTATATATATTAATAGACAAATTTGAAAATTTAATATATGATTATACTTGAGGGAAATTCTTGTGTGCAGGGTCGAGAAAACGCTTGTAATAAACTGTCATTTTTTATGTGTTCAATTGAAGCCCATCGCGTGAGGGACAGTGTAAGGCAATTTAGGCGTATGTGTATGCGACACGTGCGGCTGAATGAGAGTGAAGAGGGTAGCTGACAGAGTGGGGCCTAGGCACATAGAAGGGAAAAGGCAGGTGTGCGAGACACATGTTGCGAGCTGGGGTAGTAGCATCTCTCGGGTCCTATGGGTGTTTGGGCTGAAATCTTTGGACTTTGTTGGAGATACAAAAATATTAGGGTCTGATTAGTTCGCGATGAGAAAATTGTATTTTTGAAAAGTAGGATTCTGAAATGAAAATATGAATTTAGTGACTGAAAACATGTTTCTGAAAATGTGATTGGTTTAATGTCAGTAAACTGTTTTTGAGTTTTAAAAAACTGAATCTGTGATTGAGATTAAATTTGAAAATATAACAGAAACTGAATATGTGATTGGTTTAGCTGAAAGTAAAATTTAATTATATTGATAAATTAAAATTTAATAATAGTGCATTAATTAAATTCATAACAATATTGCATTGTCATTAACTTTGATTTTTTTTATATTAAAGTTATATTTTTTTAGGACATGATTGATTAGTGATTTAAAAATTGTATTTTGAAAAAGTATGATTCTGAAAAAATAATCTAGATTTAGTGTCTGAAAATATGTTTATGAAAATGTGATTGAATGTATTGTCCGTTAACTATTTTTTAGTTTTATAAAATTGAATAATTTTTTGGTAGAAAATCTAAAAATTGAATATGTAATATATATTTTTTTATTTTTGGTATAATAATAATTGAAGTGAAAATATTTTTTTATTTATTTGTTGTAATTTTTATTTGATCAATGATTTTTTTTAGCAAATATATTGTAAATTAGAATTAAATTATATTCTGTTATATAATTTTATAATTAATTATTTTACTAAATTTATATAGATAAAAATTTTAAAAAGTAGATTGACTTGTAAAAATGACAAAAGAAAAAAAAATCAAGACTATAAGAAAAATAAAAGAAAATTAGCAAGATTTTTTTTTAAATAGTAAGATTATACTGAAAACATTAAGGGGCTAATTGGTAGTTAATTCAAAAATATAATTTTAGAAAATTATTTTCAAATCAAATGATTTGAAAATATTGAATTTAAAAATAAATTATAAATTTTTGAGATCTTGAATGGTTGGGTGTTTTTAAAATTTAAAATCTATAGAATAGAAAGAAAACAACAATTTGTTGTTTTCTCTTTTGCTGAAGGATTTTAACTTAGTTTTCAAAAATGGTTTTTTTTTTATTTTCTAAAACAAATGTGCCAATCAAGTTTTCATTGCTGTTTTCATTTTTTAAAATCTGAAAGTGATAAAACTGTTTTTGAATCTCCTACCAATCACACCCTTAGGGTCTTTTGGTATTGTTTTTTATTTTTTGTTTTTAAAATTATGTTTATAGAAATAAGAGTAGAAAATAATTTTTTTGTAGTTTTCAAAAAATAAAAAACATGTTTGGATGATGAAAAACAAGTTAATTTTAGAAAACAAAAATTTTCTCAATATTATTATGATTTTATTTTTTTTGAAAAAAAAAGTATATTTGATCTAAATTAACTATGTCACTGTAAATATTTGCATAAGTTAATAAAATATTATAATGCTTAAAAAATATAATTTAGAGAAATTTTAATAACTAAATAAACTTTAAAAAATATATAATCTAAAAGTAAATAAAAAACAATCATTTGTTTACAATATGTCCATATAAACATAATTTAAAACTAAATTATATCCTTTAATATTAAAATATAATTGAATAATTCTCAAGAGTTTACATAGCTTGAGCAATGTAACCTCCTCAACTTGACATTGCTGCAACAAATTTATAAATAAATTCACTTTATATATTGACACGATGGTGTTAGCTCCCTCTATGTTCACCAAATTTGCCTAAAAAATTTCAATATGAACATTTAGAAATAACATCATAGCGAAATCCATCAAGATTAAAATACCAGCATCAAGTGTGTTAAAAAGAAAAAACAAAATCAAGGGCAAACAAGATATATTTTAATATAACTAAAGATGTGAATTATAATTGAGAAAGATACAAATGTGCATAGCAATGATCTTTCCATTCAAGAAAAATTAATGTAAAGCACACTGGACTCAACCCAAAACTAGTTTTAAAACTTACAGAAGGGTAAAATTGATATGTGGCTCTCTTCGAGACAGAGCAAATCTCCCACAGCAATAAGCTATTTCATTAATCATCATGAGAAAAACATTCTTCCTTTACATTTTTCTATTTATACTTCTTATTACAAATTCTCTCTCTATAACCGAATGGCTACATCTCTCTCTCTCTCTCCTTTCAACGATCCAACAACATCAGGTAGTCTCTCATCCATTTCGGCTTCCCGCGAACTCGTTTCTTGCTGGTCTCTCCTTGTTCGGCTCCTGCTTCGGCTTTGTCAGCTTCTTGCGTGAGCTGGGTTTCCTCCATCTCCTGGGTCGTGGCCCAACTATACTTCGGGTCCACTTCAATTGGGCTTGCTAGCTGGATTGGTGTATCACTACTCCCTCCGTCAAAAACAACCTTGTCCTCAAGGTTGGTCAACTGGTATGTCTCCTTCAGCTGAGAGAAATTTTCCCAAGTGGCGTCTTCAGGCGAGCTTAATGTCCACTGTACCAACACCTGCTGAATGTCTTGCTCGTTCATCCTGATAGTCCGAGTGGCCAGGATAGCAACTGGAACCATGAGTGGCTGGTTCGTCACGCTGAGTTCAGGCAATGGGAAGTATTGCAGTGGGGTATCACCAATGAACGGTTTCAGCAATGAGACGTGAAACATGGGATGAATACGACTCCGGGGAGGCAGCTTGAGCGTGTAAGCAACTGGACCTGCTTTGCCGATAACTTCAAAGGGACCGAAATACTGTCGACACAATTTGGAATTCAGTCTATGGGCCACGGTGGTCTGACGATACGGCTGCAATTTGACTAAGACGACGTCCCCAATGCTGAACTCTCTATCCGAACGTTTCTTATCGGCTTGCTGCTTCATTCGATTTCGAGCTCGCTGCAAGTTGAGGCGCAATTGCTGCAGAATGTCATCACGGGATAAGAGGTCTTCTTCGACGGCTTGAATAGTGGTGGCACCTCTCGTATAGGCTGGAATTGTAGGTGGAGAGCGACCATAAACTGCTTGAAAGGGCGTCATGCCAATGGATGAATGAAAACTGGTGTTGTAATGATATTCAGCCCAAGACAGGAACCGGCTCCACTTCTTAAGATTCTCTGCAGTAAAAGCGCGGAGGTATTGCTCTAAATAGCGATTAGTGACCTCCGTTTGGCCGTCCGTTTGTGGGTGGTAGGCCGAGCTCATCTTAAGCTTAGTACCCATCAATTCAAACAGCTTCTGCCAAAAAGCACTAGTAAAAACTGGATCACGGTCGGAAACAATGGTGCGAGGAAGGCCATGTAAACGTATCACCATATTCGTGAACAACTCCGCCACTTTCGTTGCTGTATAGTGGTTGGGTAAAGCACCGAAATGAGCATATTTGGTTAGGCGATCAACAACCACTAATATGTTTGTTGCTCCGTTGGAATTGGGCAAGCCGACTATGAAATCCATCGCCAAATCTTCCCAAATCCGTTCAGGGAGCTCTAGGGGCTGTAGTAGTCCATATGGAGCCGCAGAAGAATACTTGACTGTCTGACATACAAAACAGGCCTGCACAAATTGACGAACCTCCGTCCTCATGCCTTCCCAAAAAAAATTTGCGCCCAAACGTCTATAAGTCTTCTCGACCCCTGCGTGTCCGCCACTCAACGAAGCATGAAACTCCTGTAATAATTGGGATTTCAAGCTGGAATGAGTGCTAATAAAGAACCTGTGTCTGAAATACACAATGCCATCCCGAACTGTGTAAGCTCCGTGCGCCAATTCTCCTTTCTGCCATTGCTCGTGCAACCTGCGTAAATCTGGACAAGTAATGTTTTCCTGTCTCAAAACATCCAGAAAATCAAAACAGCCCTTACTGACAGCCATAAACATCGCTGGAGGTGTCTCTACTTGTTGTCTCGATAAAGCATCGGCATCGGCATTGGTGCGACCCAGTTTGTACTCAATAGAAAAATGAAAGCCCAGCAATTTGCATAAAAATTGCTGCTGTTTGGGGGTCTGAATGACTTGAGTGAGCAGCTCCTTCAAGCTTTTATGATCTGTGCGAATGGTGAAGTGTCTGCCCAATAGGTACTGCCTCCATTTGGTCACCACTTCGACGATGGCTCTCATTTCTCTACTATACGCTGATGCTCCTGCAAAACGGGGACCAAACTTCTTACTGAAAAAGGCAACAGGATGTCCTTCCTGCATCAACACTCCTCCAATCCCCACGCTAGAGGCGTCTGTCTCAATAACAAATTCCTTCGAAAAGTCAGGCAACCGCAAGACCGGTGTATTGGTCATCTCAATTTTAAGGGTTGCAAAAGCCTGAACTGCTGCTGGAGTCCACATAAAACAGTCTTTCTTGAGCATATCAGTGAGGGGGGCAGCGATAGTGGCGTAGTGGGCGACGAATCTGCGGTAGTATCCTGTTAATCCCAAAAACCCACGTAATTGCTTAATAGTTTTTGGAATCGGCCAATCAACCATGGCTGAGATCTTAGCTGGGTCGGCGCACACCCCTTGAGCGGATACTAAGTGTCCCAAATAATCAATGGTCGTCTGAAAGAATTTGCACTTACTGCCTTTGCCGAAAAACTGGTGCTCTTGCAGTAGGGACAGAACCACTCGGAGATGGTCCACATGCTCCTGAACAGAATTACTGTAAATGAGAATGTCGTAAAAAAAAACGATGACAAAGTGCCGCAAGTGTGGACGAAATAACTGGTTCATCGCCGCCTGAAATGTTGAGGGAGCATTAGTGAGACCAAAGGGCATGACAATGAATTCGTAGTGGCCTTCGTGGGTGCGGAAAGCAGTTTTGTGGATGTCACTGCGGTTCATACGAATCTGATGGTAGCCCGCTCCAAGGTCCAATTTCGAAAAAATAACCGCCGCACCTAGTTCGTCAAGTAGTTCATCAATGGTCGGAATGGGGAATCGATCTTTGACCGTGATTTCATTAAGTGCACGGTAGTCAATGCAAAACCTCCAAGAGCCATCTTTCTTTTTAACCAATAAGACGGGAGAGGAATACGGACTGGTACTGGGTCTGATAAATCCCAGCTCACTCATCTCTTGGACAAGTTTCTCAATAATGTCTTTCTGAAAATAAGGGTACCTGTATGGACGAACATATATTGGTTTGGACCCAGGCTGTAAAAAAATACGATGATCCACCCCGCGGTATGGCGGAAGTTGCTTGGGTGCAGCGAAGACTGCAGCAAAATCGCGAAGTAAGCCTTTACCTTGCGTAGGAAAATGGGTTTCTAATGCTTCCAGCTCCTCTGTGTTGTCGAGCACTGGGTTAGGAAGCGGGGCCACCTTGTAGACATCCTGAACTTCGCCATCTCGTAACAATGCATGAAATTGGGTATAGGAAAGTCTCTGTGGATACGTGTCTGTCAACCCAGCCAGCTTCACCGTCTTCCCCTGCCAAGAGAATTCCATAGTCAAAGCCTTGTGGTCGTGTATACACGGCCCGAGTGTTTGTAACCACTGCATCCCCAAAACCACATCTAATCCACAAATCGGCAACACGAACAGATCAACAGCAAAGCAATGGCCCTGGAGACTCAACTCAGCTCCCTTACAAACTTTAGAGCACATCAAAAAATTGCCATTACCCATATAAACCCGAAAGCGTTTTGTATCTTCGCACTGCAAACGCAACTTAGCTACCAATGCCTCCTGAATGAAGTTGTTGTTGCTGCCTGTGTCGATGAGAACCTCCAATGTTTCGGACCCATGATGAGCCATTATTCGAAAAATTCGTGGGTTAAGCGAATTCGACAGCGAATTGAGACTCACTTCTTCTTCTGTTACGTCCTCCATATCCTGTAATTCCGCCTCCAAATCAGTTTCACAGTCATCATCCTCTTGCCCGCACAATATCAGCATCCTGTTCTTACATTTATGCCCAAAGTTGAACTTCTCATCGCAAGTAAAACATAGACCGCGGTCTCGACGGTCCTTAATCTCGGCTGGGGATAGACGCTTAATGGGTAATTGAGGGGTCGATGGACCGCTGGTCTTGGAGGAAACTCCCCCAGGTGGAATCGGGTTAGTGTTCATAGTGGACGCGGCAACAGCCCCTGATGCCCGAGGAAGAAATCCAGTCCGTGGTGTCCAAGAAGAACGGCCATAATCCGAGCGTACCTTACCCGTGAGATCATCATGGCGATCTTCGAACAACTGAGCTTTCGCCATCGCATCCGCCAGGTCGATGGGTTTAGCCATCAATAGTTCCCGTCGAATCTCCAATTTGAGCCGCCAAATGAAAAAATTCAAGAACATCGAGTCCTGCACTTCAGTAATCCGTGGCATGAGAGATTCAAATTCAGCTTTGTAATCCGCAACTCGTCCGGTCTGGGTCAACTTGGAAATACGGCCTAACGGATCATCATAAATGGACGTACCAAAACGCAGCTGTAATGCTCGAAGAAAAGCGTCCCAGTCGGTGAACGATCCTCCTTTCTCCATCCACTGAAACCAAGCAGACGGTGCTCCGTCTAAATGAAATGGGACCATCGCTAGTCGTAGCTCCGGTGCCACTCGATGTAGATCAAAAAGCTTGTTGATCTTATAGATCCAATCATCCACTGCAGTACCATCGAATCGAGGAATTTTGACCCTCATAGTTTTGAGAATCGTATTGACATCGCGAACATCTGAGTCCGACTCTGAACGGCGTCCACCACCCCGCTCCGTACTACCCTCGCTGCCAGGAACTGGCGATGAAGACTGAGACAGATGAGTGAATTTTTCTTCAGTTTTTGCAGTGTGCTGTTCGAGCATAAGCTTGAAATTCTCCAGTTGAGATTCTGCACGTTGCTCCCATTTGAGATCCAATGCCTGCAGAAGAGCTGCAATTTTGTCGTTCTTCATGGTGAGGGAACTCAGTGAAAGCACCAGTGATATGTGGCTCTCTTCGAGACAGAGCAAATCTCCCACAGCAATAAGCTATTTCATTAATCATCATGAGAAAAACATTCTTCCTTTAAATTTTTCTATTTATACTTCTTATTACAAATGCTCTCTCTATAACCGAATGGCTACATCTCTCTCTCTCCTTTCAACGATCCAACAACATCAGGTAGTCTCTCATCCATTTCGGCTTCCCGCGAACTCGTTTCTTGCTGGTCTCTCCTTGTTCGGCTCCTGCTTCGGCTCTGTCAGCTTCTTGCGTGAGCTGGGTTTCCTCCATCTCCTGGGTCGTGGCCCAACTATACTTCGGGTCCACTTCAACTGGGCTTGCTAGCTGGATTGGTGTATCAAAAATCCATTGTCAAAAAATATTAGCAAAAAATTGAATTTAAACTTAGTTATAACACTTAGTATAACCAAAACACATAATGAATTCATGTTAAAACGAGCCAAATAAAATGATAAAGGGACAGTTATTCTACTCTGCATGGCAGTGTCAAATCCAAGTCACGAGATCACTCACAAGTGACAACAAACACATACAAAGCATCACATAGCAAGCAATAAGCAAAACCAAGGAGTGGCCAATGAGTTTCAAATGTCACTAATTTTTTTTCTTTCTCCATAATATTAAACATGTCATTAAACTACTTAAGTAAGATTCGGATAAACAACATAAGCCATTCACGAGTGAGTTATATGAATATTCCACGATCTCAATGCATACAAACTTGAAATAAAGGAGAAAAACTAAATTAATTGCAGTAGAACTTACCAATATCCTCTGGCTTCGGAGAGTCAAATAGGATGTCAGAATCTGGTAGAAGAAAAGGAAAACAAGAATAGTTACCAAGGGCTCCTAAGTCTGCAAAAGTGATGATTTTATTGAAACACAAAACCTCACATGATTAAAGATTCAAAGTCTTCTTAAATTATTGGTAATATGTAAAAGTAGTAGTGCTAATATATTTTAAATTAGATAAAGGAAATCTGGTGCTAAAATTGAAAAAACAAACCAGATAAAATCATTATAGTATTATTACAAACACATGGTGGGCATTGTTTAAGAATTTTATGAATACAACCATTATGTCTAATATTACTAAGAATCAAATCAGATGCACAGGGCTAGAAGAATCAAATCAGAAATTTGCTATTTTGAGATGTACTGCTTTTCGTATTGACTTTCAGGTTGCAAGTTAATGCATCATCATGATTATCTATACCATTTATCTGAATTATATACCAAATTTGAGCTAGAAGAGATCATTTGCACTATGTGGTCTATTTGGTCCGATCATAAT
The DNA here is from genome assembly GCF_963169125.1 of Humulus lupulus. Taxonomy (NCBI): domain Eukaryota; kingdom Viridiplantae; phylum Streptophyta; class Magnoliopsida; order Rosales; family Cannabaceae; genus Humulus; species Humulus lupulus. The sequence continues at coordinate 213,179,285 of NC_084797.1, read as the reverse complement.
CGTATTGTCCATGGGAAGCCAGCCCGTATGGGCTCTGTTGTTGCATCACAATCTACTTGCTATTTGGCTACCTATAGAACTGTCTATAACTCCAATACAAAGCATGTATCATCTTCGAATCCAGCTCCTGACACTCACAATCCTTGGCAGGCTCCACCTCCTTCCGTGTTAAAACTAAATGTTGATGCTGCCTTACACCTTTCAAGGAATAAAGTAGGGGTTGGTGTTGTCATCAGATATCATCGTGGGCGTGTACTTGCTGCCTTTTCAAAGTATCAATGGTTGTTTAAAGCATCATGAAATGGAGGCTAAGGCTTTGTTCTACAGCCTGCAATGGGCACATCAGTTGGATTTGGTTGTCTCAAGTGGGGTGAAATTCGTTCAGTTTTTTTAACATGACAAATTAGCTAATAAGGCTTAGAACTTTGATTAGGGGGCCAAGATGTAAAATTATGTGTTTATGTGATATATATGTGTATCATTATCTGATTATGTGAGTTATATTATAATATGACTTGATATGTATGTTTAGGTGTATTAAATATGCATGTGTGCCTGTTTTTTATTAAAATGGCAATTTTTGTGATTTGTCCCGTTATGTGTATATTTGGCATATATGTGATATGTTTGAGAGAGTGAGATAACACCACCACAAAAAATAGAATCTACACAAAATTTAGATTGATAGATACTTAAAAAATATTGAGGAAGAACTTGCAAACCCAAGTAGATCAATGGAGTTCTTCAATGTTTGATGAAGCTTCAAAACCCTAGGCAAATCACCACTTTCAAACAATCCTTTGAGCAAACCAAAACACAAACCAAGGCTTATACACGTTGTAGAATGCTATCCTAATACTCTATTTCCCAGCCACCATTGATGCTTGAGGCCTTCTCTTTGAGGAAATGAGAATTGAGATTGAACAAGCCTTCAACTCTCTAAGTCAAGCAGTTTCTTGGAGAGTTTTTGGAGAAAACTAGATATTATTGGAGCTAGAGAGAGATTAGAGAGAGTGATTAAGTCTCTCAAATCACTGTTTGTGACCCATATATACAGTAGGCACCGTCATTAGGTCTAACCAATAGGATTAGACTTGCAAAACACGTTATTTTGAGCATTTACGTAAATCCACGTAATACAGCAGGTGGCGCGTCGCCTGCTAGGATTTCTGGAAACCCTAGCTTTTGGGCAATGTGTCGCCTCCTGGGTGGCGACGTATTTCCACCCTCTCTGACTTTGGACACTTCCAAAGGTCCAAAAAAATGCTCCAAATGCCACCAAACTTTTTAGGAACCCTTAGATACTTTTATGTATCACTTTGGACCCAAATTTGCATTTTCTAAGTGCCTACAATTTGAAACCGAAATTCACATCTTCACTATGTGAATTCTACTAAGTTTTTATACTTTGTTTGTATTTTAACACTTTATCATTTGTATTTAACCAATCATAACAATTCCCCACTTGGTTAAATACAAGTCACATTCTCTAGCTTGAACAGTTTCGGTGCATAAAATAAAGTGCATTTTGGTTTGAACTTTATCTTAGTGAATATACCACAAAGCATTATTGAAATCATTAGTAGCTTAAATCTTGAACCAAGTATTCCATATTATAACACCGGTGATACCTCACACACCTCCACCACATCTTTTGTTTTCCCAGTTTCTCGCTTAGCACTATCATGGCCATGTGCTCATCTCTTCATGGACTTTCTGGGGAGAAACTCCAACTCCCATGAGAGGCGGCACCACCTCTAAGTACACATAGGTGAAGTTCTTACAACATCTTTGCTACCTTTATAGATGCTTATTACACTCAACTGGACTTTATTAAAAGCCCTCGGCTTAACCCTAACTCGGTAGCAACCAACACTAACCATGTCAGATGGAACTCATCATAAATTTAGTGTTGAAACTATTCACTTATCAATGACTTGTTCTTACCCGTTGAACTCTTTCCCTTGATTTGTACAAGTTGAGAGTTGGGTTTCCATCATTGGTGAATCTATTCTTCTAGGAGTTTCAATCCCATCTCTTTTGAAGTAGAACTTACTAACCTTCTCATAAGAGGTTTTATAAATGGATCCGCTAAGTTCTCACTTGTTTTAACATATGAGATCGATATGATTCCACCTTGTATCAATTGTCTCACATATTCATGTCTTAGACTAATGTGTCTAGACTTTCCATTATACACACTATTATATGCTCTAGTAAGTGCGGATTGGCTATCACAATGTATTGAAATTGTTGATACCATATTCGTGGTTAAAGGAATATCCATCATGAGATTCCTAAGCTACTCGGCCTCTTTATCGGTTGTCGCTAAAGCTATGAACTCCGCTGCCATGGTTGAGTGTGATATACATGTTTTCTTCTTGAAGCCCCATGAGATTGCACCTCCTCCAAGAGTAAACACCTAGCTGGTGGTGGAGAGATTATCTCCAATTCCCAATATCCAATTAGCATCGGAATATCCTTCTAGTATCTTTGGAAAGTTTGTATGGTGAAGACTATACTCCTTAGTACCCTTAAGATAACCAAGTATTCTCTCAATAGCTTTCCAATGCTTGATACTCAGATTGCTAGTAAACCTATTAAGTTTACTAACTGCATATGCAATATCGACTCTTGTGCAATGAGCGGCGTACATTAGCTACCTATTGCATGTGCATATTCCAATTGAGCCACCGCTCTTCATTCATTCTTTTCAAACTTCATGTTGAATCAAATGGTGTTTGTGCTACTTTGATTTAGAGATGACTGAATTTGTCGAGCACTTTCTCAACATAGTGGGTTTGACTTAACACAAAACTCCCACTATTCCTTCTAACTTTGATACCTAGAATGGTATCCACCTCTCCAAGGTATTTCATTTTGAATTTAGAAGATAGAAACCTCTTGGTTTCCATTATTCCTTTCATGTCATTACTCAAAATCAACATATCATCTACATATAGACACACAAGTATGGCATAGTCACCACAAGTCTTAGAGTATAAGCACCTGTCCGCATTGTTGTGTCTAAATCCATTAGAAACAATGACTTTATCAAACTTCTCATGCCATTGTTTTGGAGCTTGTTTCAAACCATACAATGATTTGACAAGTCTACACACTTTATGTTCATTTTCTTGAAGAACAAAACCTTCTGGTTGTTCCATATAGACCTCCTCCTCAAGATCCCCATTTAGGAATGACGTTTTAACATCCATTTGGTGAACATAAAGGTTGTATATAGATGATAAGGCAAACAACAGTCTTATAAAAGTAGTTCTTGCTACTAGTGCATATGTGTCAAAATAATCTATCCCCTTTCTTTGTTTGAAACATTTGGCTACTAGCCTAGCCTTGAAGGTTTGTATGGTGCCATCGATATGGTATTTCTTTCAAAATACCCATTTGCACCCAATTGGTTTGGACCCCTTTGGAAGGTCAACCAATTCCCAAGTATGGTTTGACATAATTGAATCCAATTCATCATTAATTGCCTCCTTCCAAAAAGTGGAGTCCCTTGAGGACATTGCTTCCTTGAAGGTTTTGGGATCATCTTCTATTTGAAGTACTATTGGATGTTTCCAAGTAACTTCCTCATTATCACCTTCAACAAGGTATAGTGTCTCTATTGGAGAACACTTCTCATTTGATCTCAAATATTTGATCCTTTGGCTCCTTCTAGGCAATTGAGGTTGCTCGCCAACTATTTTAGGAGTTTCATCTTGAGGCTCTCTAGTTTGAGTTGGTTCCAACTTGTTGTCATTGCATGACATGTTCTCAAAGAACTCAACTTCTCTAGATTCAATTATTACATTAGATTCCAAGTATAATAATTTATAAGCTTTTCTATTTTGGGCATAACCCACAAATGCACATCTTATAGCTCTTGGGCCCAACTTGGTCCTTTTTGGATCAGTGATCTTTCAATAAGCAAGACACCCCCACACTTTAAGGTAACCAATGTTTTGTTTCTTTCCTTTCCATAACTCATATGGAGATATATTATTTTTCTTCATGGGAACACGATTCAAAATTTGACAAGCGGATAGCAAGGCTTCACCCCACAAACTAAAATTCAATTTAGAGTGTAATAGCATAGCATTAATCATCTCAATAAATGCTCTATTCTTTCTTTCCGCTATACCATTTTGTTGTAGAGTATAAGGGGTTGTACATTCATGAATCATTCCATGTTCTTCACAAAACAAGTTAAATTCATTTGAAAAATATTCACCACCCTATCACTTCTAAGTATTTTAATTTTCCTTTCAAGTTGATTTTCAACTTCCGCTTTATACACTTTAAACACATCAAATGCTTCATCTTTATTTTTAAGAAAATATACATATGTGAACCTAGATCAATCATCAATGAAAGTAATAAAATATCTACTTCCTCCTTTAGTCAACAATCCATTAAGTTCACATAAATCACTATATATCAAATCTAACAACTTAGAGTTTCTTTCAACACTAGGAAAAGGTTTTTTTTTTTTTACCATTTTAGATTTAACACATAATTCACATTTTTCATGCTCAACATCATCACAATCAATTTAATCCATATTTGACAGCCCTTTCAATTGTGCTAAATCATATATGTGCAAGTCTAGCATGCCACAAAGTAATATGATTCACATTTTTCATGCTCAACATTATCACAATCAATTTAATCCACATTTGACAGCCCTTTTAATTGTGCTAAATCATATATGTGCAAGTCTAATATGCCACAAAGTAATAGAATTTGAGTCAAGCATATAACAAGAATAAGAAACTTTATTGTTCACATGGTCAATAGAAGTACAAAGTTTAAACATGCCATCACCAGCATATCCCTTTCCAACAAAAATATTGTCCTTGGATAAAATGAGCTTGTTGGAATCTATCACAACCTTGATTCCCGGTTTGCCAGGTAAATTGCCACTCACAAGGTTTTTACTCATTTCCGGTACATACAAAACATTAGTGAGTAGAACCTTCTTTCCTGATTTGAAGAACAAGTCAATAGTTCCCTTTCCTTCAACTTTGGACCTTTTCTCATTGCCCATTTGAATTTCATGCCCTTCCTTTGAAGATTCAAAGGTCTTGATAAGATATCTATCATAGGTTACATGAATGGTGGCACAAGTATCATACCACTACCTACTCACCTTTCCATGAATGAAATTTACCTCACTAAGTGTGGCCAATTGATCGTGAAAATATGTACGCAAGTGCACACAATATATTCAAGTAATGTAAATGATAAATAGAGTATCGTTCCCACAAAGACTATTAACCAATTACCAATAATTGTTCTTTGATTTCTATTTGACTATTGAAAATAGAGTGATTTTTAAACTAAGACTTAAAATTAAAATAAACTTTGCAAGAATAAAGGTTGATTCAATAATTAAAAACCTAGGGTGTTAACTTCATTAACTTTTCATTCTATTAATTTTATTAATCAGTTCTAAATTTCTTTATTCCTATTCTAATAGCAGGTTAACAAAAATCGATTCCTATTCTTTTTCAAGATATAAGATCTCAACCTATATGAAAATTTTGCTACATCTCTGTGATAAACTTAAACATATAGCAGACATTAAGCATGGAAACCTAATTACTACATAAGCCATACAAGTATTTTTGTCCAATATGTAACCTATGTCTATATAACGATAGCATATTCAATTCTCATCTTTCGAATTTTGAATCAAAATCATAGCATTAAGCAAACATTATATAGATTAGAATAAAGAAGAAAATCAATAGAACATCATAAATAGAAATCTAAGTGACTACATTAAACCCTATATAAGAAAATTAGTTCATTATAAAGAATAGAAAAAGAAGTAAGAGAAGAAAGAGATGAAATAGAGAGAGGTCAAGAAGAAAAAGAGAGATATAAAATAGTCTAAAGCATTCATTTTATAGTGATAAGGTTGTGAAAAGAGTTTTCTAGATGTTTCCATTTGTTACTTGATAATGCTCCAAAATATCTTTATTTGAATTTCAAATCCCGTAACTCTAGCTTGCGTAATCTTGTAGGTTGAATATCACTATGTAAACGTCTGAATTTGATTTTTCTTATGAAACAAGCTTTCGTAGATCTTTGAATAAGATTTCCAACACCACTAAAAACACATAAATCGGATAAGTAAGTCAAGAGATATAGTCAAAATACTGAAACTATCTCAGATTCAAAATATCTCAGATTTTTCCAACAATTTAAGTTTGAATTATCTTTTATCTTCTCCAATCAATTCAAATAAATATTTTTTTATTGTTTTTCTCTTCATTGAAGATAATATTTCAAATAAATTTTGAAAAATTTCTCCAATATCCATTTAACAAATGACAACCTAAAAAATACAACAACCACACATAAAAAGAACTAAAAATATAAAATAATAATAATAAAACTAAGACTAAAAATTATTAAAAATCTATCCTGTTGACTGTGAATTTAGCCAACGACGTAAGAACGTCAACTACGACAAACCTTCAAGAGAATAATAAACGACAACAGACAGTTTTTATCAATGAAAGTAAATAACACGAGATTTTATAGTGGTTCAGCCCCGATAATCGGTAATAGCCTAATCCACTTAGAGATTTTATTACTGTATTCACACTCAAGATCAGATGAACCGTGTCAACTGAGTTTCTTCAGTTCAAAATATTCCAGAACACAAAAAAGGGTTCTCTCAGGGAAAAACACTTTATCTCTCTAGAATACAGGCTCACTCTTAATTTTGCCCAAAAGTCCTTTTATGATCCTCCCAACCTTCTATTTATTGACCTGGGATTCTCAACTGATATCCCCTTTCGATAGGGATATTTCATTATTTACCTTATATTTATATTACAAAATAAATGTTTAAAATACAACTGATCCCTAAATTCGAGTGAAGAGTGAGAGATTCCCGGATGCTTAGACCAATTCTCACTGAAGTAGTTTCGGGCAGTTTGACGTAGTCTCTCATGCATGTTGATTACTCTTCAAGCTTTTCGTGGGTCAAAGGTGGTATGTGCATGGCTCTCCTCGGACCAAAGGTCACGTACATTTGGCTCTCCTTGGACCAAGGTGGTCCGAGGATACTTACTTTGCTTCTTACCTAGGGAAAATTTGAGGTATACCCCTTCATTGTGTCCGATCGGACACAATGGTTGTCTTCTTTGGCTTAAGGTGGTTCAAACCACCCTTTTTGGCTCCTTCAGTCAAGGTCTGATCGGACCTTGCACTCTGTTCCTCGGACCAAGGTGGTCCGAGCCATCTCTTCTTAGCATCTCCTCAGACCAAAATGGTCCAAAGCACCCCATAAGCATCATGTCCGATCGGACACAAATTTCTTCTCCTCGGACCAACATGGTCCGAGACTTTCTTCGTTCAACCAAGGTCCGATCGGACCTTGGACTCTTCTCCTCGGACCAGAAGGGTCCGAGCCTTCTTTTACATACCATCACCTTGGACCCAAATGATCCAAGGTACCTCTCCTATGGGTATGTCCGATCGGACATAGTTCCCTTCTCCTCGGACCAAGGTGGTCCGAGCCTCTCCTTTTCAACCTCAGTCCGATCGGACCTCAAAACCTTCTCCTCGGACCAAGGTGGTCCGAGGTATACTTTCCTCCTCACTTCGTTCAAGCCCACAACATACCCGATCGGTCACCATGTGGCTTTCCCTTTGAGTAAAACTTGAGCCTTGGTCATTCTCTTTGAACACATTCGAGCCAAACTTAACAAGAGGTCTCCTAAGCTTAGGTCCGATCGGACCTAAGGCTTTTATCCTTTGAACCAAAATTGAAACCTCCCCTTCAACTTCTTGGTCTTGGTTTCAAATCAATTATTAGGGTCCTTAAACTAAGGTCCGAGCCAAGCAACCCTTACACCAAATATTCTCTTCGGTCGGATGTATCTGGTTTGACTATCTGTCCAATTCCTTAACTGATGTATTGGGCCATTACTAAGCCAGATCACCCCACTAACTCATGCCATGTGCCAATTTTACTGCCACGTCATTCTTTTCAAAGTTTTGGGAGAACATATCCTATCACCAATAGCTCCTCTTGAGCTTAGTTTACCTTTGCTTCATTGTTATGACTCCTCTTGAACCTACAATATCTAGCAAAGTGGCCATTCTTGCCACACACATAGCAAGGTTCCTTGGAACTCTTGAATTGATCCTCATTCTTCTTGGGCCCCAAGGGTTTTTGGTCCTTGCCCTTGTTCTTTCCATTTCCCTTGCCTTTGTTAGGAGGATTTGCCACAACATTGGCCTTAGAAGTCTCTCCATTGAAATTCTCATCATTCAAATCTCTAGAACGAGATTCCTCCTCAATTCTTAAGTGTTTGATAATTTCCTCCAAAGAAATCTCTTCATTTTTATGGAGCATATTTTTCCTATAGCCTCTCCATGAAGGAGGTAACTTGGCTATAATGGCACCAACAAGAAATTTTTCCAACATTACAATTTTAAGAGTAGCGAATATATTGACAATAATTTGCAGCTTATGAATTTGAGGGAGAATGGGTTTATCATCATAAAATTTAAATTCAATATATTGAGTAATAAGGAATTTATTTGTACCTTTCTCTTCCACTTTGTACTTCTTTTCTAAGGCCTCCCAAATCTCCTTGGCATTCTTGGTGTTGGTGTAGAGATCATAAAGCCTATCTAATGGAGCATTGAGAATGCAACCCCTACAAATCAATTCATCTTCTTCGTTCTTTTTCCTTTCTTTGACGATTTCTTGAGCATCATCTTCCTTGGGCTCCTCCAAGGATTTTAGGTCCTTGTCCAAGACACAGTAAACCTTCAAAGTAGTGAGCAAGAACCTAATCTTGTCTTGCCAACAAACAAAATTAGTCCCATCAAATCTATCTAATCTAACAAAATCTTGTGTCATGAATCTCAAAGCCGAAAAAGAGTTAGATTCTTCCATTATATGCTACTCAGATTATATAGTATTAGAATTTTGGGGGAGATTGAGATAACACCACAAAAAAATAGAATCTACACAAAATTTGGATTGACAGAGACTTAAAAATTATTGAGAAAGAACTTGCAAGCCCAAGTAAATGAATGGAGTTCTTCAATGTTTGATGAAGCTTCAAAACCCTGGAAAATCACCACTTTGAAACAATCCTTTGAGAAAACCAAAACACAAACCAAGGCTTATACACGTTGTAGAAAGCTATCCTAATACTCTATTTCCCAGCCACCGTTGATTCTTGAGGCCTTCTCATTGAGGAAATAAGGGCACAAAAAATGAGATATGGAGGGAGAGTGCTGGAGAGCGCAGAGCTCAGGCAGTGATACCTATGTTTATTGGATCAAGCAGGGGTAGAGGCCCCAATGATCAAAAAAGAAAAGTTATCAACATATTTAGTTCCCCTGGACTAGAACAGGGATTCTGAATTGCTCAAATAGGCCATCGGGGTGAGGACGGGGATTGGAAACTCTACCCGGAAGGACTCGATGCAGGAGGCGTCATCTGGAAGAATGTCGAGCAAAGCCATGTTTCTTATGTGGGATGGTTGGGCACCTCAAGAGGGATTTCCTAGGGTTGAAGAAGAAAGAATTAAATGGAGTGGATAACTCGACTCTAGCTCGAGTGTTCGCTCTGACACAGTCAGAGTTAGAGGTTGAGGCTAGTCCCTCAGTAGTGACAGGTCAACTTCCTAATTCTGATTCTTATATTGTGCTGATTGGTTCTGGTACCATGTATTTTATGTTTTTTTTTTGTATCTAGTAGTAGCACCGAATTGGAATGTGGATTACATGGCTATGTTGTTGTGAGAATTTGGAACTGTAGTGGTAACTTTTAAGAGATGGGTTAGGTTATTGTGGGAAAAGATTCATCAATTGATTTAATAGAGTTGGTTGTGACCGACTTTTATATGACCTTGGATATGGATTGGTTAGCCAAGTATGGGGCAATGAAAGATTGCAAGAAAAAGATGGTAGCCCTTGAGCCTGAGGGTGAGAAACCCTTGGTAGGTGTTGTCACTGTGCATGGTCCCCGTATACTTTTGATATCTGTACTTAGAGCTAGAGACCTATTGCAAGGGGCATGCATAGGATTATTTGCTAGTGTGGTGGATATCACTCAGGTTGTGCCAGTGAGACCAGAACAGACTAGATTAGTCAGTGATTTTTTGGATGTGTTTCCAGAGGATCTGTCAGGGTTACCTCTACACCGAGAGATAGAATTGTGATTAATTTGGTGCCAGGGACGGAACTGGTGTCTAGGGCACCGTATTGAATGGCTTCAGTGGAGTTATGGGAACTAAAGGTTCAGTTACAAGGTAAGACGATATTCTCCAAAATAGATCTTTGATCTAGTTATTACCAGCTAAGGATCAGGGAGAAGAATATGCAGAAGATTGATTTCGTACCAGATATGGGCATTAGGAGTTCATATTCATGTCTTTTGGTTTGACTAATGGCCCAACTGCTTTTATAGAACATATGAACATAGTGTTCAAAGATCATCTAAATTGGTTTGTGGTCATCTTCATCGATGATATTTTAGTATACTCTCAGCCAGAGATTGGCCAAGGCCAAGGAACGCCTCGGAGATCAGGAGTTTCCTGGGATTGAAAGGGTATTACATGAGTTTTGTGGAAGAGTTCTCAAGGATTGTTACCTCATTGACAAAATTGACACGCAAAAATCAGAAGTTTGCATGGTCAGATAAGTGTGAGAATAGCTTCTGGGAACTGAAGCGATGATTGATCACAGCTCCAGTTCTGTGTCTTCCTATAGATTAGGACAAGTTTATGGATTATTGTGACGCCTCGAGATAGGATTTGGGTTGTGTTTTTATGTAGAAAAAAAAAGGTGATTGCCTATGCATCACATCAGTTGAAGGATATGACCAGAGCTAGAGTAGAGTTACTGGCGGGCCAGTTGGCCAACATTACACTTTAGTTTACTCTTTTAGAGAGGATCAAATAAAAACAGTTGAGTGACCCACAGATGGGAAAGATTAGAGGGGATCTCCTAGTTGGAATAACTAAGGACTGTACAATGTTAGGCATGGGTTTATTGAGGTATAAGGATCGGATTTGCGTTCCGATGGACACTGGGATTAGACGGGAGATTCTGGATGAATCTCATACTACCCCTTATTCTCTACATCCAGACACCATAAAGATGTACCAGGATCTGAAAGATTTATATTGGTGGCATGGGATAAAGAGGGACGTAACTGAATACGTGGCAAAGTGTCGGACCTGTTAGAAGGTCAAGGCAGAGTATCAGAAACCAGTAAGGCTACTATAGCCTTTGGGTATCCCAGGGTGGAAGTAGGAGGACATCACGATAGATTTTGTGGTGGGGTTGCCCAGGATAGTGGGCAAGCATGATTCAGTCTGCGTCATTATGGACCGGTATACGAAGTCAGCTCACTTTGTACTAGTGAGGACGAACAATACAATTTACTAGTATGTAGATCTCGATGTGAGAGAGATAGTACGCCTTTATGGGACTTTGAGGTCTATCCTGACGGATAGGGACCCCACATTTACTTCCAAGTTTTGGGGAAGTTTATAGAAGGTGATGAGTACATAGCTGAAGTTCATTATAGCTTATCATCCTCAAACTGATGGTAAATCAGAGAGGATTATCCAAATATTAGAGGACATGCTAAGAGCATGTGTATTGGACTTTGAAGGGTCCTGGAATGGATATTTGCCTCTAATAGAGTTTTTCCTATAATGACAGCTACCAGTTGACTATTAGAGTGGTACCTTATGAGATGTTGTATGATAGGAAGTGTAGATCGTCCATTCACTGGGATGAGATGGGTGAGAGGAAATATTTGAGTCCTAAGATAGTTCAAAGGACCATTGAGGCTATGGAAAAAATTAGAGCTTGGATGCTCGCTTCTTAGAGTAGACAGAAAAGTTATGTTGATCTGAAATGTAGGAAAGTGAAGTTCCAAGTGGGAGACTATGTCTTCCTTAGAGTCTCACCATGGAAAAGGGCGAGGGGATTTGGGAAAAGGGGCAAGTTGAGCCCTAGATTTGTAGGACCGTTGGAGATCCTGGAGAGGATCGGTCAGGTGGCCTGTAGATTGGCCTTATCTCCGGCACTATCGGCTGTACACAATGTATTTCATATTTCGACACTTTGGAAATATGAATCAGACGTGACTCATGTATGGAGTTATGAGGATCTAGAGCTTCAGATAGATCTCTCCTATGAGGAACAACCAGTCCAGATACTAGACAGGAATGACAAGGTCCTGAGAAACAAAATTATACCATTGGTTAAGGTAATATAAAGGAACATCAAGGTCGAGGAAGTGTCCTAAGAGCTAGAGTCAGATATGTGGGATCAGTATCCCGATCTGTTCATGGAAAAAATTTCGAAGACGAAATTCCTGTAAGGAGATGATAGTTTTAACATCTCAAATTACCTAATAAGGCTTAGGGCATTGATTAGGGGGCAGGATGGAAAATTATGTGTTTATGTAAAATACATGTGTATCATTATATGATTATGTGAGTTATATTATAATATGGCTTGATATGCATGTTTAGGTGTATTAAATATGCATGTGGGTCTGTTTCTGATTAAAAGGGAAATTTTCATAGTTTGGCCCGTTATGGGTATATTTTGCATATATGTGATATATGTGTGAGACCACATCATTATGTGGATATATTTGGGTTACTCGGCACGAGACGATCCTATGGGAACGGTTCCTAGTGCGCAGCGGAAATTGAGGTAATGGTATACAACAAAAAATTTCATATAAACAATATTTATATGAGGATCCTTTAATATGCAATATGTTAATCAAAATATAATATGAACATTAAGATAATAAGAAAACGGTTTACCTCTTGTAGCCTATCAAGAATCCTTGAATCTTTTTGTATGTATTTTGATCTTCATATCCTTGCTTGAGTACTCACACCTAGATCTTCCAAGACGCTCTCTACACCTCAAGATGTGGGTGGGCACATAGAGAACAATGATAAATTTTTGTGAATCAAAAGTATTCCTAACACATGAGACTTTTGATTATAGGCTAGAGAGAATATGTTTTTCTTTTTGTGAAAAATATGATAGCTTTTTCTTCTCTATTTTAAACTTGTCAAAAACTTGTTGATTCTATTTTCTATCAAATAGAATATATAAACATTATTACCATAATAATCATAATGAAAAAAAAATCAATTACCTTTTATATAATAATAATGATGATAGACCATTTTAAAACTCCTTTTAAAATGTTTATTTAATTAACTAAAAACTAAAATTGAAAAACCAATATCAGATACATCTGATGTGCCACACACATAAAGTAGTCCAAGCTCTATGCGTGTAGCCTATCCTTGAAAAATAGGATTTTGATTTTTCATGTGTTTTTATTTTTATTCAATCAATAATTAGATATTCAAATAAGGCATCATCTTTTTTAAGGAAAAAAATAACAACTTAAATTTCAAAATTCAAAATTTGAATTTCCATCATTATCTTATTATTAATTAAATGAATATAATAATAAAAACCAATTTTGATTATCCATATTTATTTATTCACACTTAAATAAAATAATTGATTAAAATCAATTTCTTTTATTTCTACACAATTTTGAAATTGCACAAATGCAATAACAAATTGTGCAACTTCAATTATCACATAATTATACATTTATCCCGAAGAATAAATATTCTCTCAAATAGCTCATTCACAGTTCAACCCTTGTATCAACTCTTACCTTGATTAGTGTTGATAAAGCCGCCCTGGGGACCTATGGACCGATAATTCCAAGCTCCAACAAATAAAAGATTATTAACCAAAACTCTTTGATTCAATAATTATATTTGTTAATCTCATTATTATTCCACTATAAATATGAGACTCAACTCTTGAGAATTAAAGACATATATTTACTGAGTACTTTATTGTAACCATAAAGTGTCCATTGATATAATGCAAAACGCCCTTAACTAGTACTTCATAAAACATTCACATTTTCAATGGTTTATAATAGAAAGCCACTTATTATAAAGATTTCAGTGGGGTCTTGCTTAAAACATGCAAATCGGGCCCAAAAGTTTAAAAAAGAAAATATTAGTTTTATGCAAAGTTCTAAAACAAACAAAAGTTTAAGTCCCACTGACATTTTTAAGAAAATCCCATTAAACATAACATTATTAAAAATTACGTTTAAAGTTGATCGTTTCTCGTCCATAGGATGCCCCACGCCATACACACCAGGATGACAGAACTCCCCACATCACCACGCGTGCCACAGAGAAACCTATTTGCTACCTGGAAGGGAAAGTAAGGGAGTGAGCTAAAAGCCCAGTAAGGAAGTACAAACAACAAGCAGGTAAGATACAACAATTTACAAACACTATCATTCATCTTTATACATCATAGCATCATCATAAAATTGGCATCAATATCATAAACATAAACATAATGCCACCATCATAACATCATAACAAAATCATAAACATCACCAAACATCATAACATAATCATATACAATTCCTTGTGAACATGGCCCGCTAACTTGTCCATGCCACCCTTTGAGGTAAACAAGAGTCTCTGGTCCTTGAATAACCTCGGCGCGTCCGCCCATGGAGTTACGTCTTCGTATCCTTAGTAACTCGGGTTACGTCTTCTTATACTTAGCATCCCATTTTGATGTGTCGCGTTCATCATGCTAACATCCATTCATATAATATAACGTTCATACAAGCTAACATATAATCACATTATGACATTCATAATTCATAACATTTCATTCACACAACAGTCTTACCATTCATAATATAACAACCATAAATTCTATCTAACTTCCTTATCTCAGTTCCAAGCTAAGTAAAACCACAACTTCTCAATGAGCCTATACCATAATCAAAACGACATTCCTTAGCTTCATATAATTACTATTTTGCCCTCTCATATAACTCATGTGTGCATGGGCCATGCACACATGGTAGGAGTTACACACAACATACAAATATGCTTAATTACACATAATGTCATAAAAGAATAATGCTCATTCTACCTATATTGCATGCATGATCTTTCTATAAAAACTAGATGGTTGCATATTAGACATTATTTTGGACGTAAAAGTGAATTTGCATGTAACATGCATACGTGGGAACGTTGCGTAAATGTGGCGTTTAAAACGATAATTCCATGCGTCTTACTTCTATCGTTTTAAAAATAATTGATTTGTAGCATGTTTTGTTTACCATTGTTCATCTTCTTAAAATTGCTAGGTTGATTAAATCTCCTAAGATATTCTTTTTATTTCATAAAAATAATTTTATTTAGCCATTAAAAATATATAAAAGACCCATTTATTATTTTTAAATTACAAAGAAAAGCAAAGGCTTGGAAATTATTTTAAAAAGAAAATACCTATGATTATCATGCCTCCTTAGAAAATAACAATTTAATTTAAGTTAATAGAATTTCATAATTTTATGTGAGAAAATAATAATTTTAAGTGTGGGGAAAATATATTTTGTTTGAATTATTTTTAATACTTAATTTTATGCAACACAAATTCATATGTGAAAATTAAATAACTATTTAAAACTTTTTAAACTAAACTTTCAGCCATTATTTAAAAATCACAAGTGAATTAAATCCAACATTTTTCTTAATCCAATTAAAGAAAATCATAACTTGTAAAATAACCACTCATATTATATTAAAAATATCACTTTTAAATTTTACCATTGTTTAGGTTATTTATTTATTTCAAAATACCAATCAAATTCCTTTTATTGAAACACACTTTACATTTTTTTAAATAAAATTCCAGCAATCAAATTTATCATTAAAATCACCATCCTTATTTTTTAAAACTCATATTTCTAAAAAATATAACGAAAAATATGTAAGTAATTATTTGTGCAAAAACATCATTTTAATTGTGAATTAAAACACTATTTTATTTTCACAAACACCACATATCATTAGAGTCATTCTTATGCATACATATCCTTATTTCATCAATCTTTTCACCATTTATTCACAAAATCAGCAAGCATAAATCACCATGAATTTAATCTTTTACCTCATGCCTCATAAAATTCATACAAGATCATTCATGTTTCATAAACACAATAATTCACAAATCCTAACATGCTCTTATTATACAAATAATTCAAATAACATAACTAATACATATATCATATACAACCTTATAAAACCCTATTCTTTTTTTTTTTTCTAATGAGTTCATGCATGCAACCCAACAAAATAATAATACAACATGCATGAATAACATAACACAAATCTTCATATATGCCTTTATATTAAACCTAACATGTTCCTATTATTTTTCATGGATACCATAATATATTGATACATAATCTCATATACACCCTATCATGTTTCTAGATTCACAATTGATTTTAAAACATACAAGAAAATCAATCATGCTTGAACATCACCCCTAGGCCGAAACACCTAGGATACGCAACAAGAATTTACACAAAATCCTCATCTATATGCACATGAAACCTAGCATGTTTCTAATATGTATGAAACACAAGAAAATCAAACAACCCAATATGCCCAAACCCCATAGGCCGAAACATACATACATAAAATCATAGAATATCATCAACATCATATTTCAATAATCATCTCATTACACATATTATGAACATACAACAATAAAAAGCAAACCAACACCATAGACCCATACCCACGCCTAGACCAATCTCCCATGCATCAACATATTGAAAAATAACCAAAAATCCAATAACTCAAGAGAACACCATAGCATTAGGGGTAGAGATTCAATACCTCTCTTGATTGTAAAATCAAGAACACAACTTGATCAACACCCAAGTGATAATCACCCTTGAATACCCTAGGGTTTTTGAAACCCATGAAGAAGAAGAACATAGAAAAAGACTTAGGATAATGAGGAAGATAAACCTAAATCTTAAAACAACAAGGAATCATAAGAAAAACCATACCTAAGACCTCCTCCTTCTTCTCCTCCTTCTCTCTCTTTCACGCCTCTCTCTCTCTCTCTCCTTCTCTCTAATTTCGGCAGACACAAGCAAAAGAATGCCAAGGCTTCCATACTCTCCTATTTATATCCTCTAGTGACTTAACCTTAAGAAAAGGACTCAAGTGTGAAAAGCCAAATTCCTATTCCATAATTTAAGCTAAATCCCATCTTTTCCTCTCCTTACACCTCACCTAAACCCTTATCCTAATGTGAACCAAATAAAAAATCATCCTTGTCATCTTTTCCTACAAGATGACAACTTATATTTCTTTTCTTTTCTATTTTATTTTCTTTTCATAATTAAAAGGAAAAATGCTCAAGACTCACATTAGGACTCACATTAGGTCTAGATTCATACTACCCTTTCCTTTTCTATAATGGGAACAATAACTAACTAAATTAATAAAATAAAAATAAAACACATTCACATACACATACACACGCACACATTTCGGCACACACTTAAAATAAAAAAAAATAACCTATTTTAATCAAATCAATTGTCACACTTATTTAAAATGTAACACTAATAGTAAAATAAACAAGTTACAAAGTTATTCACATATTAAAAATAAATAATCAAACAAACAATTAACAAATTTAAATTCAAAAAGATTATACCAAACAATTCTAACAATTAAATAAAATAACAAACAATTAAATAAAACAAACAACAACTAAATAAAATAAACAACATTTAAATAAAACAATTCACCACACTTAACACTTAAATAAAATAAAACACCAAAAAATTTAATAAACTAAAAAAAAAATTCGGTGCACTACATATAACATTACATACAAATTAATCCTCTATTGATGATTCATAATTAAATGGGAATATAATTACCATTTTACCCTTTTAATTATATCTTGATTCCTAGTGTACCATTGACTTTACTAGTGAAGATTAATTCATATTCTGATTACGAATTTGACGTCAATAACATTTTCAGTTCCAAAAGCCAACCCAAAAGGGAATCATCATTCAATCTATAAGAAGGTATAGATTCCATATCTGTTAAACTATGTCCCTAGCCATATACACCATTGAGTCCCCAAAACAATTGTTCTTAGCCTGATCATTCTGACAAACCGTAACGCATGAATCAAAGGATCAAGTAACATATATAGGAGTTCATAGTAACTTCAGGATTAAGATTAGTTTGTATATGATCATCAGTTGATGTGCGGTGCCACGAAATGATTGAGAACTCCGATGGGGTCGAAATTCATTTTGTTCTTTTATAATACTATGAAACAATATTTAAACAAGTATTATTAAAAAACATCTGGTCCAGTTCTACATACTCTTAGCATGCAAAGTACATCCACTAAAGTGTCCTGCTACACTAGTAACCCAGATCTAGGTCACATGTATTCATAATACTAGTAGACCGTACTAGCAATAATTAATCTAAAGATTCTATAACTTTATTTTACTGCAAACTATTTAAGTACATTATTTCAATCTCAATCCTCTCATACCAATATTAGATTAAGACCACATAGATGAATTTGGGAATTTTCTGATATTTACTTAATATTATTAGTAATAATATAGTACATAAGCTACATATATGCAATAATTCAATTCATTAAAACCATTGTCTACTACAATTGCTTTTAGGGCACATTTCCCAATAGATCCTAGGGAGCAAGCTGGCGGGAAAGTCACAACGGGACCAATACTTGACTCGGGGTGAGTCAAGCGGTATTTTGGGTGTTTAGTACATTACCGAGATATTGGGTAATGGGAATAAATATTTGAGGATATATTTGTAGCAAGAGAGATCAAGAGGGAGTTCTGGGAGTTTTGACTATTTTACCCTCAGGGACGTTTTTGGGGTACCCCGAGTCTTGGGATTTACTTAAGGTTACTTAAGCTCGAAGTAACCTTACAGAAACAGAAACACGTTCCAACTCTCTCTCTCTCTCTCTCTCTCTCTCTCTCTCTCTCTCTCTCTCTCTCTCTCATGTTCTCCTTTTTGACGCTCGATATCATTTTCGAAGGAAAGTCAAGTTCTAGCACTCAAATTCAAGCAAGGTTAGAGTCATAACGATTCTAGGGATGATTAGAAGCTTGATAGCCAAAATAGAATTTCACTTTCTTAGTTTAAGATTGGATGGAATATATCTTAAAAATTACAATACTAATCTACTTAACACTCCAAAAAAAAAATCTACTTAACACCCTTATACGATTAAAATCAAGACCATGTTTATATTTTGAATTTTGGTGTTTATAAAGGATTTTTTTTTTTTGGGTTAATAAACTTTTGGGATATTTGTAACAATAATACTAAATGAGTGTGTTGCTACCCACTTCTTAATACACTTGGGCCCCATATGAGACAACTTTTAAAAAAGCTAAAAGCTACTTTATGAAAAAGTTGTGCAATAATGGTGTTTTTTTAACACTAAAAAACAACTTATTGAAAAATTTATGTAGAAACTACAGGTAGAAGCTAAAGCTGGCAAAACCCACCTTTTAGCTTTTTTCTAAAAAATAAATTTTTGAAAAAACTTTGCAATAAACTTATTTATTATATACTACTCAAAATAAAAATATTTAAAATAAATTAATATTATAATAAAATGAAAATTATCTAATTCTTAAATATTTCTTTTGTTCAAAAAATATTTTTATAATTTTATATTTATTTGAAATTATTTTATTTTAGTAATTTTAAATTAACAAACTACTTTAGAATAGATTTTATTATACACTATAACATTACTTTTGTATCTCATAGTATTTGTAAATTATAATTTATCAAAAACATAATAATTTCATTTTTTAGGAAGACAAAAAAAGAATATAATTAAAGACATAAAAAGTGAGAGTTTTGAGATAACTTAAGTTTTTACATATTTGTGAATATATCGTGAACTAGATTATAATACCATGATTATTATAATTTGAATCTTAGCTACATCGATTACTTATAATATATATAGACAATAGTATGTGTATATTATATAAAATAATATTTTTGTTTATGATCACTTTATTAGTGTGTTATCAAAAACATATTTAATTTAAAGGAAAATACCATTTTGTCCCCTGTATTTTTCTGAATACGCGATTCGGGCACTGTGTTTTGTTAAATGACAATTCGGACCCTGTGTTTTATAAAATGGATCAAAATAGTACCCTAGACCTGATTTTGGTAAAAATATTTTCAATTATACGATTAATTCTTGAGTAATTAGTGATGTGATGGGTTAAGAGAAGCGAAGAAAGTCATCGAGGAGCTGAGAATGAATATTATATTTTAAATTTTTTTGACCAAAATTGGGTGTAAGGTACTATTTTGATATATTTTATAAAACATAGGGTTCGAATTGTCATTTAACAAAACAAATGTGTCGATCGTGTATTTGGGAAAACACAGGGGTCAAATTGGTATTTTCCCTTAATTTAACTATGTGCATTTGTTTTAATAAGATATAATAAATATGACATAGTAATACAACTTTTCCAACTCACAACACTTTAAAATCTGTAATTTATCAAACACTCAGCAGCTTTTCCCCACAGCACAGCTGCAACTATTTTTCCTCACAGCACAACTATAGCTGATTTTCCACAGAGCACAGTTGTACCAAACTGACCATTAATGGCGCTTATGTGACATTGACGTGACCTGACAGAAATGAGGTTTCATTGCTGTTGGGTTTTTATGCCCAATTAAAACCCAATATCTTTGTAATCTCATTTAATTATCAATAAAAGAATAGAAATCAATTTTGACTTGGTCAATCACTTTTCTCGCATGTTTTATTTCAATGATTATTTGTGTAATATAAACTTCTATTAAATCTTGAGCATATGGCTAATTGATCTGAATTTTCTGTACGCAAGTATACGTAGTCGTGTCAAGTAGTAAATTTTGAAAGAACGGATATCGTCCCACAGAGACTATCTCCCAAGTACCACTAATTTATTTTCAAATTCTATTTGGTTAATTAAAATTTAAACGAACAATTAAAAATAAAAGAAATACTATAAACTATGAACCAAAATTAAAGAACTAGAAACAAAACAATGAATCACTGCTTAAAAAATCAATAATAAAAATCCTAGTAATTAATTTCATCAACTGTTCATTCTATTAAATTTAATAATCAATTCTAAATCTCTTCTTTCTATTCTAATAGCATGTTAATATAATCGATTCCTATTCTTTTTCAAGATATAAGATCTCAATCTATATGCAGGTTTTCTACATTTCTGTGAAAAACTGAACATATAAAAGGCATTAAACATGGAAACCTAATTACTACATGTAAAACGCCCTTAACTAGTACTTAATAAAACATTCACATTTTCAATGGTTTATAATAGAAAGCCACTTATTATAGAGGTTTCAATGGGGTCTTGCTTAAAACATGCAAGTTGGGCCCAAAAGTTTTAAAAAAGAAAATATTAGTTTTGTGCAAATTTCTAAAACAAACAAAAGTTTAAGTCCCACTGACAATTTTAAGAAAATCCCATTAAACATAACATTATTAAAAATGACGTTTAAAGTTGATCATTTCTCGTGCATAGGATGCCCCACGCCATACACACCAGGACGACAGACCTCCCCACATCACCACGCGTGCCACAGAGAAACCTATTTGCTACTTGGAAGGGAAAGTAAGGGGGTGAGCTAAAAGCCCAGTAAGGAAGTACAAACAACAAGCAAGTAAGATACAACAAATTACAATCACTACCATTCATCTTTATACATCATAACATCATCATAAAATTGGTATCAATATCATAAACATAAATATATTCACGTCAACGTAACTGTAATGCCCCAAAATCCCTAATGCGGTTTAATGGCTGGATTAGTAGGCCAGGAGGACCATAACTGTTTAATTATGTCATTAAATGATAATATGCATGTTTATGTGAATTATATTATAATATGATGTTATATGCATGCATGTGGGTCCACATTTGATTATTATGATATTTTGGTAATTTGGCTCGTTGAGGGCATAATTGTATATTTGAATGCATCTCGGTGACATATTGTTGATACCACATTATAATGTGGGTTTGTTCGAGCTATTCGGCATGAGACGATCATGGAATATTAGTTAGCAGTCTAGTCATAACAGGTATGAGTTCGGGTCTCGGGATGAGTCTCGGGGTGATTTTAATGATTAGAGCGTTACCGGGAATTAAAGGTTAACGAGATATGAGTTATTGGTGTTTGAGATTATCTAGAATAGCGGGAATTGGAGAGCGTTAATTATGATTAACGAGATAGGTGGGAAATACCAATTTTTCCCTTGGGAGCCTTTAGAAACCGTTAATTGACCTAGGGGCCTTTTGGTCTTTTCACCCCTAGGATTGATATAAGCCATTTTAGGCTGTGAAAGAAGAGAAAAACAGAGTATCACTTGAAGCTTCTCCCGTACCTTATTTCCTTCAGTTTTATTTGTGATTTTTGAGCCATTCTTAAGGATTCAAGCTTGGGAAGTAAGCCTTGGGAGTTTGGAAGAGTGTTCCACCATTGAGGAGCATCATAATCTGAGTTTGAGGTAAGTTTCTAGCCATTGAATTCTCTGGTTTGCCCTGTTTTGGTTCTAGTTTTCAGTTGTAATTCTTAAGTTGAATACTTGGTTTTGTCGGGAGTTTTGGCTAGGGTTCTTATGGTTGTGATGTTTGAGGTATGTAAGGATGGATTTTGGGTTCATTTGGCACCAAAAATGAGCTTTGGAAGCATTGGAATCAAGTTACAATCGAAGGAGTCGAAGAAGGAGGTTTCAGGGCAGTGCTGGTCTGGGGGTAGCGTTACAGCGCCCACCCTAGGGCGCCATAGCACCACACATGATGGTTTCTGGGTATTTGGGGGTTCTGAGTATAGCGCTGGGGCGCTATTGAGCACCGCTGTAGCGCTACTCTGTTCATCCAGAATCCCGTTTTGAGTGTTTTTTATGGGTTTTTGGCTTGGGGTTTCAATCCTTAAGGCCCGAAATCTAATCTACTCATCGTGTGGGTATGTTTCGAGGTCCCGAGAGTGGGGTTTAGGTTAAGACCCTTTCATTGTGGATTTTCATTAATGAAGGTTATAATTGGTTGTGATTAGGTAACCGCTAAGGAGCTAAAAGATCGATCTTTCTCAAGAGTCGTTCTTGTTTCATTCTCGCTCAAACCTGAGGTAAGAAAACTACACCCTGTGTATTTGACATGCATGATTGTTGTTGATGCATGTTGGTTGATAAATGTGGACATTGATTGCATATTAAATGCTAGTGGATGTTGTTTACTTGTGAATGACACTGACTAGTCAGGGACGGCACTGGTCGCGTATTACTGACCTAAGAGTCAGAAACAGTATAAG
This sequence comes from Humulus lupulus, assembly GCF_963169125.1. Taxonomy (NCBI): domain Eukaryota; kingdom Viridiplantae; phylum Streptophyta; class Magnoliopsida; order Rosales; family Cannabaceae; genus Humulus; species Humulus lupulus. The sequence continues at coordinate 213,155,934 of NC_084797.1, read as the reverse complement.
CATCCTGAACGTAGGGCCGATTGAAGATTAGATCTAATCGATATTAGCGTTGAATGACTCTAAGGAATTAACGCTGGACCGACCCTAAGGTCGATGAAACTTATAAGCGCTTGGCTAGTCTAGGACTAGTTACTCAGAGCCAGGGCCTAAGGCCTATGGTCATGGGGAAAGGTTATGTTGGTGACTAGTCACCATGCACCTATCCTGTTTAAGCTAGTGAAAGGTTCACTTATCTGTTAAGCCCCGGTGACCCTATCGTCACATGACTTAAGGGAGCTGTAACCATCTTAGTGACTTTTCCTCTATCACTTACCTGTTTTGGACTGAAAGTCCTGAATGATTATTATGATCATTGTTGATATTACATCATGCTATATTGTGTTTTCTTGCTGGGCCTTGGCTCATGGGTGCTACGTGGTGCAGGTAAAGGGAAAGAAAAGCTCACCCAGCCTTGAGTGGAGAGCTTAGGTGGTGTTGTGTACATATGTGGCCGATTGACCACCACGGCCAAGGAGTTCTCAGAGGAGCTAGGGGTTTACCCTATTTTTATCGCTTTGGTCGGCGGGTTTGTAAACTTGGAACAGTAATGACCATTTTGAGTTGTAAATAACTTGTAAACATTTTTTATTGGCCCATGAACAGTTTTATGTATTTAATAAAATATATCCTTTCATTTTTTATTGGTTTTCTACCTTAGCCTGTTAATAACACTTAGAAGCACAATTTTAACCAAAGGACTCGGGTAGCGAGTCAAATTTCTGGTTCACCGTAACTGTTCTGGGGTAACTAGGGCATTACAACTTGGTATCAGAGCGTGCCAAGGTTAGGGTTCCTGTAGACTGGCTGGGCATGTACACACATCATTGAAGTCAAGCTCAACTCATGGTTTGGTTACTATTTATGTAGTTATATGTATAACTGCTTAAATATGGTATATATGCTTTACATGTATGCATGAGACACCATGTTAAACCTGTGCCCTGAAATATTATATCCTCAGCAAATGTGTGATAATTAGTACTGAGATTGCTGGAACATACTTATTAGTATTGTTGATTGTGAATTATTATGTGATGCATGCTGAGGGCTAAATGTTATAAACATGTATCTGCCTGCATAACTGTATGACTGTGGAATGTGATAATTGTCTGCTTGTTCTTGGACCGTAAGGAGGCAAGAGGTTTAGTTATTACTACCTGACTGGCCGTATTGATCATTATTTCAGCAAGGTATAACAGATAAGAATGAATCTAGGGTAGACAGATACGTCAGCTGGCCAAAGTGATCAAGGCCAGAATAATAATAGTCAGGGTCAGGAGAATGACCAGTCACAGATTCCACAGCCAGCTCCTGTAAAATGGCAGCAGATAATTAGTGATCTGTAGGCTACAGTGTTAAGACAGGGAGAAGAGCTTCGTCTCCTGAAATAGCAGCAAGCGCTTGCAGTGGCCAGTGTATCAGAGGCACCCCCTGTGTCGGTGCCAGCAGCAGAGCATCTGCCTAAGGTTGGGAATAAATGGAAGCCTCTTTATGAAAGGTTCAGGAAGTTACAACCTCCAGTTTTTTAGGGCAGTGCAGATCCTGCCAAGGCAGAGCAGTGGATGAGTATGATTACCACCATCCTTGACTTCATGAGGGTGACTGGTAATGAGAGGGTGGCTTGTGCCACTTATATGTTTCAGGAGGATGCCCAGATTTGATGGGAGGTGATTATCCAGACCAAGAATGTAAATGCCCTGAGTTGGGAAGAGTTTCAGAATCTGTTCAACGAGAAATATTATAATTGTTGGGGTTTTATGCCCTAATTAAAACCCAAATTCTTTGTAATCTCATTTTATTATCAATAAAAGAATAGAAATCATTTTTTGACTTGGTCAATCACTTTGCTCACATGTTTTATTTTCATGATTATTTATTTAATATAAACTTCTATTAAATCCCGAGCATATAGCTAATCTTATTTATAGTGACGTAATCACAGTGGAATATAAATATGATTATATGTTCAAAAATAAGTTAGTCCTAAGATTAGTCAGTGCACCGGATTTACACTGACTTGCCAATCTACGATATGATCTACTTACACATTACAGTGTTATGTTCTTTCCAGAACATTAGCAAAGTAGATAAGATCGGATGTATTTGTTACATCGGACAGGACCGATATTGACAGTTGATAAGATAAGTAAACATACCGTTATTATCTATTCTAGTCATATCATATAGTTGACCATAGGTCAATTCAATCTCAATTCTGAGTGGTTAGTATTCTAACTGATTGTATTATTTGAGTTCTTTGACTTGTTCGCTACCAGCTTACCCTACGGACTAGCTCATACTTACATCTTGGGAACTCGGTAGTATAATTGAGTGGGAGTGTTAATCATAGATATGAACATCTATAGCTTCTGATGAAGAAGTGAAACGATGGTCTCCTTTTAGTTTGGTTCAAGGTGTTAAATGATAGAGATCTCATTTCAGTAATTAAATTAGTTTACTGAAATATCATTTACAAGGAACTAAGTGTTTTAAGGATAAAATACAATGAGGGGTAAAACGGTATTTTAGTCCTATCTCATTGTAGACTGTCTATAGAGGATTGAGTGACAATTATGGTTGTAACAATGGATAATTAATAGCGTATCTATATTTTTTATAGAGCGTTCTATGAATTCAAGAGTGCAATTCCAAGTCTATAGTGGAGTCACGAGGAATTAATAAGTTAGTAAATTTATTTGTTAGATTTATGACAACTTATTGGAGCTTGATTTCATAGGCCCATGGTCCCCATTGTACCTTGGATAAAATCATCTAGATAGTCTCAATTAATTGATTTAATCATCAATTAGAATTATCAAAGTTGACCAGGTCAATTTTGGATAGTTTCACAGAGTTGTGTAATTTTGAGAAGAAAAGAGAAATTATGGCAGATTTATTAATTAAGATAAATTGGTATCTAAATTAATAAATAAATTTAAATCAAGGTTCAAATTATAAATAATTAATTTGATAAAGGATTTAAATAATTATTTAATTAATTAAATCAATAGAAAATAATACAGGCCTTGATTTTAAGTCCAATGGGCTTATAATCAAATGAGAAATTTCACGGGCCTATAGCCCATGATAATTTCGACCTAGGGCTTCAAAATGGCTGTTATTTTATTGGTTTTTTAATTAAATTAAATGGCCTAATTGAGTCTATAAAAGGAGTGCTTATAGAGAAGTCAAAACAAGGGTTTTTGATAAGTAAGATTTTCTGATAGTTTTATATTCTCTCTAAACACAAGTCATTTTCTAAGCCTCTTTGTATTTTCTCTTCTTCTCTCTATATCTATCTCATGTGTTGAGAATTGCCCACACTAGTCTAGGTGGTTCTAAGGATACATTGGAAGATCGTGAAGAAAATAGAAGATCGGTTCAGTTTCTTGAAAATACTCTGCGACAGAGAGGATACAAGAGTTAGAGAAACTGAAGGAAGGACTCTTAATTCTGCTGCGTATACTGTAAGTATTCTATTTTTGTTTCTCTTTGAATTCAATTTTAGAAACATGTTTTAGGCTATCTCGTATTAATTTGTTTAATATTAGATATACATGAAAATAAATAAAGATCATGTATAAGTTTTTCCAACAACTGGCCTCAGAGCCTTTGGTAATCTTTATTTTCATGCATGAACATGTTTAAAATTGGATTATATGATATGTTTGAATAATTGGATGGTTTTTCATGTTTTTATGAACATATTGATTTTATGTGAATTTTAGCAATTTTTAGGTTATTTTGTTGTGTGTTTCTATGCTCTTAATTTTTATATATGCTTTATTTTGTGTAAAACATGGTAAAAATTAATTAGAAAATGGTTTTGGTTTGAAAAATTGCTTTAAAAATATTTTGGAAATTTTTTGGCCTGGCTGCCCATGCGCGCGCGCGCGCCCCCGCGCGCCTCCGCACGCCACCCGCGCGCACGCCTGCGCGCGCGCACGCCAGCCACCATCGATGAACAGTACCCCGTGAATAGTGCCACGGGTACTATTCATCAATTTTTAATTTTTTTTAAATTTTTTTTTTTTGAAAAATAAATAAAATTAAAATTGTGAAAATTTATTATGTATAATCAAAACTAAAAATATCTTTTTTGTTTTATCATTTAAATTTTTTAAAATAAAGATATTTTTGTTAGTTGATTTTAATAATTAGATATTTTCTACCAAGAATCAAATTTAAATTTAAAATTAGACTAACAACTTAATTTTAAATCTTTTAATATATTAAAATATTAGAATTATAATATCAGATATTTAAGATATTTTCATTTAAATTCTTGATATTTTTTTTAAATCTTTATTTGAAAATATAAATATCTTTTTATTCTATAGTTTTTTAATATTTAAATTATTTAAAATTTAATATTGTTAGTTAGATATTTTTATGGGTATTTGAATTTGTTTAACTATTTGAGATATTTTAGGCTTGTTATAACTATTTGTATTTTTTTTTAAATGGTTAAAATATTAGATAATAGTTGTAACAACACAAGATATTTTTGGAAAATAGTTTAGATATTGATTTTAAAATTTAAAATTGGTTAAATTTTGAAAAATATCATGTTTTTCAGCCAATTAATAAAATATTTTTTTTAATAAATGGGATTTAAATTAACTTTGGTTAATTGTTGATAAATCCTATTTAAATTAAATTAATATTTTTTTTCTTCAAATTAACCTAAAACCAAATTGATTGTTGATAAATGAAATTTAAATTAACTATTGTTAATTGTTGATAAATTTCATTTAAATTGACTTATTTTTTGTAAAAATTTAATTAATTTGAATTTTTTTTGATAAATTCTAGATAATTAATTGTGGTATTTTTGAAAATGAAATAAATTGTGGTATTTTTGCATAAATTCATAGAATTGCTCATATAATAACATGATTAGGCCCATCCAATTATAACATGTCTGTTTGCACTATATGTGGTATTTTTGCAATTGGGCTTAGATGCATATAGTGACCCATATGTTTGTTAGATATATGGTATTTTGCCAAATAAAATATTCATAAAATGATAGGTTTTATTTGGGCCCATTAGAAAATGTAAAGTTTAAATTCCTCTCTTGTGGGTGATTCCACTTGTGAAGGCCCATTTGCTTTGCATGACTATAGTGGGCCTAATCAATTAATAACAATTAATAAAACGAAGGTTTAAATTCCTGTCTTTTGGACCTTGTATGGAAGATAGGGGGCCTTTGTAGTGGGAACGACATACTGGACCCAGCCCTCCTCCATACAAGCCCAATTGTTAAGGCCCATTTACCTGAGTTGGACTTAATTGTATAGGTTCATTATATTAGTTAAACCTAAATATTGATTAGCAACAAATTAATTCTAAATTAATTGAATTTGTTTCAATGTGACACTTTAGAATTAATAAGAAATTATAGGACTTTGGTTTTAAAAATTTTAATCTGTTTAATTTTTTTTTGAAAACCATAGTCATTAATTTTCTAAAAATAAATAATAAAAATACTATTTTTAATTTTATAATGAGCTTATTTTAAGAATTTTATTCGATCTCCACCGTTGGTTTAACATAGTCAATAGCTTAATGGGGCCTCGAGGCGCTTTGATTCGTCCCCCTACGGAAGGTGTTCATTAGTTATTTTGACAAGGTTAGATTTCGAAAGATAGATAATTATAGGTCAAATTCTACTAGACTCACCCCTACGGTGACTACTATGACTAAATCTATGATTATTGAAACCGTGGGTCTAGCTCATAAAATAAGAAATTTTGTTTTCTTATTTTGATCGAATAGTAGGTTGTTAATAATGGTGTCCATTATTAAATGAGTTTACAACTCTATTTAACTAGTGGTATTTTTTACTCTCGCCAACCGGGACAAGGATATCATAGATTAGTTAAAAACTTAAAGAAATAGAGATATGATTGTTTTTGGTATTTTTTTCTCATATCTTCATATTTTTGGTATATGTTGTGCTATTTCTTGAAATTTGTGTGATTAGAAGTTTTATTGAGCAAATGTGATTGATTTCTACTTTATTGATAATTTGTAGTTTTAAGTTAAGTAGTGTCTACTCCCATCCTTTCTCAACTTTCGATGGAGAAACTCACCGGAGAAAACTTCCATAATTGGAAGCAAAATATCAACATAAAGTTGATTGGTGACAACTCCGAGTTCGTCATGATTGAGGAATCCCTAGAACGAGCATCGTCTCCGCACGTTCTTGATAGCATCGTAAATGCTTGGATAACACTGTCTCCACACGAACGTGATGGAACCGTGAATTCTCGGATGGCACCGTGTCTGCACGTTCGTGATCAACTCATCTATGGTCTGACGCAACTCATGAACAAGCTTCAGATTATTGAACCTATCATGGGTGGACCTAGTAAAGGAGGTGAAAATAAGACCACTGATGTTGCTGCTCATCTAGCTAAGGTTGAAGCTAACCAAGCTTCGTCTTCGAAAGCTGGAAACAAGAGGAAAGGTGGACAAATAAACAACCCCAAGCCTGCAAAGGCTGCAAAGACGAGTGCACAACCACGTGCACAGATGCCTAAGGGGAAGAACATGAAAAACAAGAAAGGTAAAGATAAATGTTTTCACTGCAAAGAGAAGGGGCATTGGAAACGAGATTGCCCCAAGTTTCTAGCAACTAAAAAAAAAGATAATGATTATAGTTCATTTATCTTGGAAACATGTGTTTTAGAGAATGATAACTCCGTTTGGATTATTGATTCTGGATCTACTAACCATGTTTGTAACTCTTTACAGCTTCTTGAATCGTGGGAGAAAGTGAACGAAGGCGGCTTAAAGCTTAGAGTTGGGAACGGAGCGTTCATTGCGGTCCAAGCTAGAGGAAGAGCTCGTCTGAAGTTCGGAAATAAATTTTTAATTTTAAAAGATGTATTTTTTATTCCGGATTTTAGTAGAAATTTAATTTCAGTTTCCATGTTGCAATTAGAACGATTTGTTATGACTTTCACAAGTTTTAATATATCTATTTCTTTCAATGGATCACAATTGTGTATTGCATGTTTGGAAAACGGGCTTTATATTCTGCGACCTAACGAACCCATCGCTCTTAACAATGATTTATTCAAAGTAGCTAAACCTAGGACCAATAAACGTCAAAAGACCGATAACAATAATATGACGTATTTATGGCACTTGAGACTAGGTCACATTGGCTATGATAGGATTCAAAGACTTACAAAGGACAGACCTTTGAGGGAACTCACCTTAGGTGAATTACCTGTCTGTGAATCTTGTCTAGAAGGCAAACTGACCAAGCGTCCATTCTCTGCAAAGGGTGATAGGGCCAAAGAACCACTTGGTCTTGTGCATTCAGATGTTTGTGGACCTTTGAATATACAAGCCAAGGGTGGTTTTGAGTATTTCGTCACTTTCATTGATGATTACTCTAGATACTCATGTCTTTACCTAATGCATAGGAAATCAGAAACATTTTCAAAGTTTCAGGAATTCCTAGCAATGGCTCAGAACCAATTAGGTAAAAGGTTAAAGATCTTGCGATCTGATAGGGGTGGAGAATATTTGGATATGCAGTTCCAAGATCATTTAACTGAACTTGGGATTTTATCACAACTTACTGCCCCAGGTACTCCGCAACAAAATGGTGTAGCAGAACGCCGAAAACTTTATTGGAAATGGTTAGATGCATGCTTAGTTACTCAACTCTACCAACTTCGTTCTGGGGACATGCAATTGAAACCGCAAATGACATTCTCAATGTCGTGCCGTCAAAATCAATCCCCAAAACACCTTTAGAACGCTGGAATGGTCGTGAACCTAGTTTACGCCATTATAGAATCTGGGGGTGTCCCGCTCACGTCCTGAGGAAAAAGGAGGGAAAGCTAGAACCGCGAACTGAAGTTTGCATGTTTGTTGGCTATCCTAAAGGTACTCGGGGTGGACTTTTCTACAGTCATTCAGAAAAGAAAGTGTTTACTTCTACAAATGCTACTTTTCTGGAAAATGACTATGTCCAGAACTTTAAACCTCGCAGCAAAGTAGTTTTAGAGGAGATGGTTAAAGAATTGACTCCAACCAATGTTCCATCGTCATCAACGCGTGTTGATGATGAAATTCCCACTCTTCATGTACAACCGACGCAAGTCGATTTAAATGAAGAAAGTACCACTGTTCCTGAGCAAACAGTCACGGAGCCTCGTCGTAGTGGGAGGGTTTCTAGAAACCCAGTTCGCTATGGTTTGGATGGTGAAACCAATATGGTTGTTGGTGACACTAGTGATGATGATCCATTGTCTTTCAAACAGGCAATGGCTAGCCCTGAAAAGGAACTATGGCTTGAAGCCATGAAACAGGAAATGGAGTCTATGTACTCAAATTCCGTCTGGGATCTTATGGAAGCACCTAGTGACTTTAGGGCCATTGGGTGCAAGTGGATCTACAAGAAGAAACGAGGTGTTGATGGAAATATCGAGACTTATAAAGCTCGATTAGTGGCAAAGGGTTATACCCAAAGAGAAGGCGTGGACTATGAGGAAACTTTTAGTCTGGTAGCCATGCTCAAATCCATTCGCATCCTCCTATCAATAGCAGCCGCTCTCGACTATGAGATTTGGCAAATGGACGTCAAGACAGCTTTTCTTAATGGAAAGCTTGACGAGGTCATTTATATGGATCAGCCAGAAGGATTTAAAGTATCTGAACAAGAAGGAAAAGTTTGTAAGTTAAATAGGTCCATCTATGGACTTAAGCAAGCTTCTCGTTCCTGGAATCTTAGGTTTGATGAAATAATCAAAACCTATGGCTTTGAACAAAATATTGATGAGCCCTGTGTTTACCAACTAAAGGCAAATCAAATAGTGGTATTCCTGGTTCTTTATGTAAATGATATCTTACTCATTGGAAACAATGTTAAGAAATTATCAGATGTGAAGAATTGGCTGAGCACTCAATTCCAGATGAAGGATTTGGGTGAAGCAAGTTATGTTCTAGGTATCCAGATCATCAGGGATAGAAAGAACAAACTTTTAGCTCTATCTCAAGCAACTTACATTGATAAAGTGCTTGAACGTTTCTCAATGACAAATTCCAAGAAAGGGCGTCTACCGTCCCGCCATGGAATTCATCTTTCAAAGAAGCAGTCTCCCCAGACTCCTGAAGAGGAAGATGCAATGAAAAAAGTTCCTTACGCATCTGCAGTTGGAAGTCTGATGTATGCCATGTTGTGTACTAGACCAGATATCTGCTATGCAGTGGGAGTAGTGAGCAGGTATCAGTCAAACCCAGGACCGGAACATTGGATAGCAGTTAAGCATATCCTGAAGTATTTGAGACAGACTAGGGATTATATGTTAGTCTACAAGGGTGGTGTTCTGAACCCTGTAGGCTACACCGATTCAGATTTTCAGACTGATGTCGATGACAGGAAGTCTACTTCTGGAATGGTGTTTACTCTTGGGGGTGGAGCTGTGATTTGGAGAAGCGTAAAGCAATCTGCAATCTCAGATTCCACCATGGAGGCTGAGTACATAGCCGCGTCAGAAGCAGCTAAGGAAATAGTCTGGCTAAAGAAGTTCTATTCGGATCTTGGTGTTATTCCAGAAATGGATAAACCGCTTGTGTTGTTTTGTGACAATACAGGAGCGATAGCCAACTCAAAAGAACCTCGAAGTCACAAGAGGAGTAAGCATATAGAAAGGAAGTATCACATTATTCGAGAATATGTGGCCAGGGGAGATGTGAAGGTTATGAAGATTGCAACTGAAGACAATCTTGCGGATCCGTTTACAAAGACACTACCAGAAGCTACATTTGATAAGCATATCAAGGAGATGGGATTAGTAGAATTAAGGCATTAGTTTCAATTAGTGCAAGTGGGAGTTTGTTGGGGTTTTATGCCCTAATTAAAACCCAAATTCTTTGTAATCTCATTTTATTATCAATAAAAGAATAGAAATCATTTTTTGACTTGGTCAATCACTTTGCTCACATGTTTTATTTTCATGATTATTTATTTAATATAAACTTCTATTAAATCCCGAGCATATAGCTAATCTTATTTATAGTGACGTAATCACAGTGGAATATAAATATGATTATATGTTCAAAAATAAGTTAGTCCTAAGATTAGTCAGTGCACCGGATTTACACTGACTTGCCAATCTACGATATGATCTACTTACACATTACAGTGTTATGTTCTTTCCAGAACATTAGCAAAGTAGATAAGATCGGATGTATTTGTTACATCGGACAGGACCGATATTGACAGTTGATAAGATAAGTAAACATACCGTTATTATCTATTCTAGTCATATCATATAGTTGACCATAGGTCAATTCAATCTCAATTCTGAGTGGTTAGTATTCTAACTGATTGTATTATTTGAGTTCTTTGACTTGTTCGCTACCAGCTTACCCTACGGACTAGCTCATACTTACATCTTGGGAACTCGGTAGTATAATTGAGTGGGAGTGTTAATCATAGATATGAACATCTATAGCTTCTGATGAAGAAGTGAAACGATGGTCTCCTTTTAGTTTGGTTCAAGGTGTTAAATGATAGAGATCTCATTTCAGTAATTAAATTAGTTTACTGAAATATCATTTACAAGGAACTAAGTGTTTTAAGGATAAAATACAATGAGGGGTAAAACGGTATTTTAGTCCTATCTCATTGTAGACTGTCTATAGAGGATTGAGTGACAATTATGGTTGTAACAATGGATAATTAATAGCGTATCTATATTTTTTATAGAGCGTTCTATGAATTCAAGAGTGCAATTCCAAGTCTATAGTGGAGTCACGAGGAATTAATAAGTTAGTAAATTTATTTGTTAGATTTATGACAACTTATTGGAGCTTGATTTCATAGGCCCATGGTCCCCATTGTACCTTGGATAAAATCATCTAGATAGTCTCAATTAATTGATTTAATCATCAATTAGAATTATCAAAGTTGACCAGGTCAATTTTGGATAGTTTCACAGAGTTGTGTAATTTTGAGAAGAAAAGAGAAATTATGGCAGATTTATTAATTAAGATAAATTGGTATCTAAATTAATAAATAAATTTAAATCAAGGTTCAAATTATAAATAATTAATTTGATAAAGGATTTAAATAATTATTTAATTAATTAAATCAATAGAAAATAATACAGGCCTTGATTTTAAGTCCAATGGGCTTATAATCAAATGAGAAATTTCACGGGCCTATAGCCCATGATAATTTCGACCTAGGGCTTCAAAATGGCTGTTATTTTATTTGTTTTTTAATTAAATTAAATGGCCTAATTGAGTCTATAAAAGGAGTGCTTATAGAGAAGTCAAAACAAGGGTTTTTGATAAGTAAGATTTTCTGATAGTTTTATATTCTCTCTAAACACAAGTCCTTTTCTAAGCCTCTTTGTATTTTCTCTTCTTCTCTCTATATCTATCTCATGTGTTGAGAATTGCCCACACTAGTCTAGGTGGTTCTAAGGATACATTGGAAGATCGTGAAGAAAATAGAAGATCGGTTCAGTTTCTTGATAATACTCTGCGACAGAGAGGATACAAGAGTTAGAGAAACTGAAGGATGGACTCTTAATTCCGCTGCGTATACTGTAAGTATTCTATTTTTGTTTCTCTTTGAATTCAATTTTAGAAACATGTTTTAGGCTATCTCGTATTAATTTGTTTAATATTAGATATACATGAAAATAATTAAAGATCCTGTATAAGTTTTTCCAACAATAATGATGCCATCAGGGCTGCTAAAGCTGAGGATTTTATTAGGCTACTTTAGGGGAATTTGTCAGTCACTGAGTATGCCTTAAAGTTTGATCGTTTGGCGAATTTTGCCATGGAACTGGTGCCCACTGATAGGACCAGGAGAGAGAGATTTTTGCAGGGGCTACAACCCAGATTAGCCCGTGATGTACGTGTTACCACTGTGGCTGGGGTTACTACCTATGCATAGGTGGTGGAGAAGGCACTCACAGCTGAGAGTGCAGAGAATAAGATCTGGCGTCACAGTGCAGCCAGGAAGGATTTCAGGAGGACAGGTCCTCCATTTGTGGGTTCTGGTAGGGGTGTAGGCCCCAGTGAGCAGAAGAGGAAGGTTCCTGACACCTTCCCAGTTCCAGGTCCTGATAGGTGGCCCCGTGGTATTTCAATGGGTCGTCCAGGTGGTAATGAAGCCTGGAAGTCTTTTCTTGAATGCCCTAGATGCAAGAGGCGTCATTTGGGAGAATGTAGGGCAAGGGCCTGCTTCTCTTATGGAGCAGTGGGTCATCTTAAAAAGGATTTCCCTAAGGCCAGTAAAGAAGAACCTAGAAAAGCAGACAACTTAGCCCCAGCTCGAGTGTTCGCATTGACTCAAGCAGAAGATGAAGCTTCTCCCTCAGTTGTTACAGGTCAGCTTCTTAGTGCTGGAACCCCTTGTAATGTATTGATTGATTCTGGTGCTACACACTCTTTTGTTGCTAGTAGTATTATTGATAGACTGTGTAGACCCTGTGATTTTTATGATGTGGGGTTTGGAACTTTGTTACCCACTCGAGAGTTAGTGGTATCCAGGAGATGGGCCAGATCTTTGCCAGTGACAGTGGAGGGCAGAGAGTTGTCAGTGGATTTGATAGAGTTAGTTATGACTGACTTTGACATGGTATTGGGTATGGACTGGTTGGCAAAGTATGGGGTAAATATCGATTGCAGAAAGAAGATGGTCACCTTTAAGCCTGAAGGTGAGGATCCTTTTGTGTTTGTTGGTGTTGTGCATGGACCTCGCATACCTATGATTTCTGTATTGAGGGCTAGGGATTTATTACAAGGAGGTTGTATTGGATTCTTAGCCAGTATTGTTGATACCACTCAGGTCGTGCCAGTGAGACCAGAAGATACTAAACTTGTTTGTGAATTCCTGGATGTGTTTCTAGAAGATTTGCCAAGGTTGCCACCACACAAAGAAATTGAGTTCGTTATAGAACTGGCACTTGGGACGGAGCCAGTGTCTAGAGTACCTTACAGAATGGCCCCAGCTGAGTTGAAAGAGTTGAAAGTGCAGTTGCAACAACTGTTGGATTTGGGTTTTATCAGACCTAGTTTCTCACCTTGGGGTGCTCCAGTTCTGTTTGTTAAGAAGAAGGATGGTTCTCTGAGGATGTGTATTGATTACAGAGAACTGAATAAGTTGACAATTAAGAACAAGTATCCTTTGCCAAGGATAGATGATTTGTTTGATCAATTGCAAGGTAAGAAGGTATTCTCAAAGATCGACCTTCGTTCTGGTTATCATCAGTTGAGGGTCAAGGAGGGAGATATACCAAAGATTGCTTTTCGTACCAGGTATGGGCATTATGAGTTCCTAGTCATGTCTTTTGGATTGACTAATGCCCCGACTGCTTTTATGGATCTGACGAACAGAGTGTTCAAGGATTATCTGGACAAGTTTGTGATCGTCTTCATCGATGATATTCTGGTATATTCTTAGTCTGAGTCAGAGCATGAACAACATCTGAGGTTGGTTCTACAGAGACTAAGGGAGCACAGATTGTTTGCCAAATTCAAGAAATGTGAGTTCTGGTTATCTCAGGCATCCTTTCTTGGGCACATTGTCAGTAAGGAGGGGATTAAGGTAGATCTAGGAAAGATTGAGGCGGTCAGAGATTGGCCAAGGCCAAAGAATGCTTCTAAGGTTAGAAGTTTCCTTGGATTGGCAGGTTATTATAGGCGTTTCGTGGAAGGGTTCTCAAAGATAGCTAGTGCATTGACTGAGCTGACATGCAAGAGCCAACAATTTGTGTGGTCAGATAAATATGAGAACAACTTCCAGGAACTGAAGCAGAGATTGATTACAGCTCCGATTCTGAGTCTTCCAACAGATTAGGAGAAGTTTGTGATTTATTGTGATGCTTCTCATCAGGGTTTGGGTTGTGTTCTGATGCAGTCAGAGAAGGTAATTGCTTATGCTTCTCGTCAGTTGAAGGAGTATGAAAAGAGATATCCCACTCATAATTTAGGGTTGGTGGCTGTGGTTTTTGCTTTAAAGATATGGATGCATTATCTTTATGGAGAGAAGTGTGAGATCTATATAGACCATAAGAGCCTGAAGTACTTCTTCACACAAAAAGATTTAAATATGAGACAAAGGCGTTGGCTGGAGTTAGTACAAGATTATGATTGTGAGATTCTGTATCATCCAAGAAAGGCCAATGTGGTAGCTGATGCTTTAAGCTGGAAGGGTCTGGGACAGATTTCTGGTATGAGGCTGATAGCTAGGGAGTTAGCTGATGATATGACCAGAGCTGGTATAGAGTCGCTGGTGGGCCAGTTGGCTAATATTACGCTACAGTCTACGCTGTTGGAGAGAATCAAGAAGGGTCAGTTGAGTGATCCACATCTGATCAAGATCAGAGAGGATTTTTTGGCTGGAGCATCCAGAGATTATACAGTGTCTAAGCTAGGCTTGTTGAGGTACAATGGGCGGATATGTGTTCCGTTAGACACTGCTTTGAGGTGAGAGAATTTGGATGAATCTCATACTACACCTTGCTCGTTGCATCCAGGCACCACGAAGATGTATCGGGATGTGAGATCATTGTATTGGTGGCCAGGGATGAGGAGAGATGTAGTAGAGTATGTAGCTAAGTGCTTAACATGTCAGTAGGTCAAGGCTGAGTATCATAGGCCGGCAGGGTTATTGCAACCTCTGGATATCCCAGAGTGGAAGTGGGAGGACATCACGATGGATTTCGTGGTGGGCTTACCCAGGACTATTGGTCAACATGATTCTATTTGGGTGATAGTGGATCACTACACCAAGTCAGCTCACTTCTTGCCAGTGAGGACTACTTATACAGTTGATCAGTATGCAGATCTCTATGTGAGAGAGATCGTGTGCCTCCATGGAGCGCCTTGGTCGATCGTGTCAGATCGAGACCCTACTTTTACTTCCAAGTTCTGGGGAAGTTTGCAGAAAGCCATGGAGACACAACTGAAGTTCAGTACTGCTTATCATCCTCAGACAGATGGGCAATCTGAGAGGACGATCCAGATATTGGAAGACATGCTGCGGGCATGTGTGCTGGACTTTGGTGGATCTTGGAGTAAGTATCTGCCTTTGATAGAGTTCTCCTACAACAACAATTATCAGTCTACCATTGGAGTTGCACCTTATGAGATGTTGTATGGTAGGAAGTGTAGGTCTCCCATTCATTGGGATGAGACAGGTGAAAGGAGATACATAGGTCATGAGGTAGTTCAGAGGACCAGTGAGGACATGGAGAAGATTAAAGCTCAGATGCTTGCTTCTCAGAGTAGGCAGAAGAGCTATGCAGATCCCAATCGTAGGAACGTGGAGTTCCAAGTGGGAGACTATGTCTTCCGTAGAGTCTCGCCATGGAAAAGGGTGAGAAGGTTTGGGAAGAAAGGCAAGTTGAGCCCTAGATTTGTAGGTCCATTTGAGATCCTGGAGAGGGTTGGTCAAGTGGCTTACAGATTGGCTTTGCCTCCGGCGTTGTCAGCCGTGCATAATGTATTCCATGTATCAGCTCTTCGGAGGTATGTATCTGATGTGAATCATGTTTTGAGTTATGAAGATCTAGAGCTTAAGCCAGATCTCTCCTCTCAGGAGCAGCCAATTCAGATACTTGACAGAAAGGATAAGGTCCTCAAGAATAAGACGATACCTTTGGTTAAGGTATTGTGGAGGAACAGCAAGGTCGAGGAAGCGACCTGAGAGCTGGAGTCAGTATCCCGAGCTGTTCAGGTAACTTTCGAAGACAAAATTTCTGTAAGGAGGGGATAGTTGTAATGCCCCGAAATCCCTAATGCGGTTTAATGGCTGGATTAGTAGGCCGGGAGGGCCATAACTGTTTAATTATGCCATTAAATGATAACATGCATGTTTATATGAATTATATTATAATATGATGTTATATGCATGCATGTGGGTCCACATTTAATTATTATGATATTTTGGTAATTTGTCTCGTTGAGGGCATAACTGTATATTTGAATGCATGTCGTGACATATTGTTGAGACCACATTATAATGTGGGTTTGTTCGAGAAATTCGGCATGAGATGATCATGGAATATTAGTTAGCGGTCTAGTCATAACAGGTTTAAGTTCGGGGCTCGGGATGAGTCTCGGGGTGATTTTAATGATTAGAGCGTTGCTGGGAATTAAAGGGTAACGCGATATGAGTTATTGGTGTTTGAGATTATAGAGAATAGCAGGAATTGGAGAGCGTTAACTATGATTAACGAGATAGGTGGGAAATACCAATTTTTCCCTTGGGAGCCTTTAGAAACCGTTAATTGACCTAGGGGCATTTTGGTCTTTTCACCCCTAGGATTTATATAAGCCATTTTAGGCTGTGAAAGAAGAGAAAAACAGAGTATCACTTGAAGCTTCTCCCGTACCTTCTTTCCTTAAGCTTTCTTTGTGATTTTTGAGCCATTCTTGAGGATTCAAGCTTGGGAAGTAAGCCTTGGGAGTTTGGGAGAGTGTTCCACCATTGAAGAGCATCATAATCTCAGTTTTAGGTAAGTTTCTAGCCATTGAATTCCCTGGTTTGCCCTGTTTTGGTTCTAGTTTTCAGTTGTAATTTTTAAGTTGAATACTTTGTTTTGTTGGGAGTTTTGGCTAGGGTTCTTATGGTTGTGATGTTTGAGGTATGTGAGGATGGTTTTTGGGTTCATTTGGCACCAAAAATGAGCTTTGGAAGCATTGGAATCAAGTTACAATCGAAGGAGTCGAAGAAGGAGGTTTCAGGGGAATGCTGGTCTGGGGTTAATGCTACAGCGCCCACCCTAGGGTGCCATAGCGCTACATAGGATGCTTTCTGGGCGGTTGGGGGTTCTGAGTATAGCACTGGGGCGCTAAGCAGCACTGTAGCACTACTCTGTTCCTCCAGAATCCTGTTTTGAGTGTTTTTTATGGGTTTTTGGCTTGGGGTTTCAATCCTTAAGGCCCGGGATCGAATCTACTCACCGTGCCGGCATGTTTCGAGGTCCCGAGAGTGGGGTTTAGGTTAAGACCCTTTCATTGTGGATTTTCATTAATGAAGGTTATAATTGGTTGTGATTAGGTAACCGCTAAGGAACTAAAAGGCCGATCGTTCTCAGGAGTCGTTCTTGTTTTATTCTCGCTCAAACCTGAGGTAAGAAAATTGCACCATGTGTATATGACATGATGATTGTTGTTGAGGCATGTTGGTTGATAAATGTGGACATTGATTGCATATTAAATGCTAGTGGATATTGTTTACTTGTGTATGGCACTGACTAGTCAGGGACGGCACTGGTCGCGTATTACTGACCTAAGAGTCAGAAACGGTATAAGCGTCGTGAACGCAGGGCCGATTGAAGATTAGATCTAATCAATATCAGCGTTGAATGACTCTAAGGAATTAACGCTGGACCGACCCTAAGGTCGATGAAACTTATAGGCGCTTTTGCTAGTCTAGGACTAGTTACTCAGAGCCAGGGCCTAAGGCCTAGGTCACCGTTTGTCACATGGCTAGGGAACGATGTTCTAGGGTTATGACTCTTTGGTCATGGGGAAAGGTTATGTTGGTGACTAGTCACCATGCACCTATCCTGTTTAAGCTAGTGAAAGGTTCACTTATCTGTTAAGCCCCGGTGACCCTATCGTCACATGACTTAAGGGAGCTGTAACCATCTTAGTGACTTTTCCTCTATCACTTACCTGTTTTGGACTGAAAGTCCTGAATGATTATTATGATCATTGTTGATATTACATCATGCTATATTGTGTTTTCTTGCTGGGCCTTGGCTCATGGGTGCTACGTGGTGCAGGTAAAGTGAAAGAAAAGCTCACCCAGCCTTGAGTGGAGAGCTTAGGTGGTATTGTGTACATATGCGGCCGCTTGACCACCACGGCCAAGGAGTTCTCAGAGGAGCTAGAGGTTTACCCTATTTTCGCCGCTTAGGTCGGCGGGTTTGTAAACTTGGAACAGTAATGACCATTTTGAGTTGTAAATAACTTGTAAACGTTTTTTATGGGCCCATGAACAGTTTTATGTATTTAATAAAATATATCATTTCATTTTTATTGGTTTTCTACCTTAGCCTGTTAATAACACTTAGAAGCACATTTTTAACCAAAGGACTCGGGTAGCGAGTCAAATTTCCGGTTCACCGTTCACCATAACTGTTCTTGGGTAACCAGTATGTTACAATAACATCATCATCATATCATAAACATCATAACATCATCATAACTTAACAAAACGTTATAACATAATCTTAAACAACACAAAACATCATAACATATTCATAAACAATTCCTTGTGAACATGGCCCGCTAACTTGTCCATGCCACCCTTTGAGGTAAACAAGAGTCTCTGGTCCTTGAATAACCTCGGCGCATCCGCCCTTGGAGTTACGTCTTCTTATCCTTAGTAACTCGGGTTACGTCTTCATATTCTTAGCAACCCATTTTTATGTGTCGCATTCATCACGCTAACATCCATTCGAATTCATATCATACAGTATTCATACAAGCCAACATATCATCACATTATTGAATTCATAATTCATAACATTTTCATTCATACAACAGTCTTACCATTCATAGAATAATAATCATAAATTCTATCTAACTTCCTTATCTCAGGTCCAAGCTAAGTAAAACAACAACTTCTCAACGAGCCTATACCATAATCAAAACGACATTCCTTAGCTTCACATAATTACTATTTTGCCCTTTCATATAACTCATGTGTGCATGAGCCATGCACACATGGTGAGAGTTATACACAACATACAAATATGCTTAGTTACACATAATGCCATAAAAAGAATAATGCTCATCCTACCTATATTGCATACATGATCCTTCTATAAAAACTACATGGTTGCATAATAGACATAATTTTGGACGTAAAAGTGAATATGCATGTAACATGCATACATGGGAATGTTGCGTAATTGTGGCGTTTAAAACAATAATTCTATGCGTCTTACTTCTATCGTTTTTTAAAAAAAAATAATAGACTGGTAACATGCTTTGTTTGCTATTCATTATCTTCTTAAAAATTACTAGGTTGATTAAATCTCTCAAGACATTATTTTTATTTCATAAAAATAATTTTATTTAAATATTTAAAAAATATATATGTGATAAATCCATTTATTATATTCAAATTACAAAGAAATATCAAAGGCTTGAAATTTATTTATAATACCTATGTTGACTGCGTTTTTAGCCAACGACGTGAGAACGTCAAATACGACAAGCCTTCAAGAGAAATAAAAACGACACAGACGGTTTAAACAAGAAAAGTAAATAACACAGGAGATTTTTATAGTGGTTCAGCCCCGATTGTCGGTAATAGCCTAATCCACTTAGAGTTGTGATTTATAGATCCGTACTCAAGATCAGATGGACTGAGCCAACTGAGTTTCTTCAGTACAGATTGCAAAAATACAAGAATTCTCTCTTATTTCAGCACTTTCTCTCTCTAGAATACTCAGACCCAATTTTCTCTCTCTAGAAAGAAGAAGCAGCCCCTTCTCTCATCAATCAGCCCTCTATTTATAGGCCTGGGATACTCAACTGATATCCCCTTTAGATAGGGATATTTTATTATATTTATTACATTTAAATTACAAAGAAACATTCAAAATTCAAAATGTAACAAACCCCCTATTTGTGGTAAGAATGAGAGATTCCTGGATGCTTAGACCAACTCTTGCTGAAGTCGTTCCGGGGATTTTGACGTAGTCTCACATGCATGTTGATTACTCCTTCAAGTTTTCCTTGGACCAAGGTGATACAAGCTTGGCTCTCCTCGGACCAAGGTGGTCCGAGCCAACTCCCTTGGCACCTCACCTCGAGCAACTTTGAGGCAACCTCCTCCATTCAAGGTCCCTTCGGACCTTGTGGCCTTCTCCTCGGACCAAGGTGGTCCGAGCCATCTTTATTGGCATCTCTCCTCGGACAAGTCCGAGGCACTTCCTAGGCTCCTCCAACCATGTCCGATCGGACATGTGTAGGCTCTCCTTGTCAAAATCTAAGTCTCCATTCTTGACTTGCATGGGATTCCTCCTCCTTAGCTACTTACCTTGGACACGTTCGAGCCAACACTTAGGAAACCTTGGGAGGCTTACCTCAAACACACCCTTGGGGTCTCCTAGGACCACATCCTCCTTGGGGTCTCCTAGGACCACTTTCTCCTTGGGGTCCCATTAAGACCACTTTCTTGGGTTCTCCTCGGACTTCATCCTTGGGTTCTCCTAGGATCACTCTCTTGGGGTTTCCTAGGAACACATCCTCCTTGGGGTCTCCTAGGACCACTCCCCTTAGCTCTCATAGAATGCGTTCTCCTATTTTTTGGGTATAACAACCTATGATTATCATGTTTCCTTAGAAAATATTAATTTAATTTAATTAATTGTGTTACATAGTTGATTTGAGAAAAATATATATCTTAAGTGTAGGAAAAATATATTTTTTCTTGAATTATTTTAAGACTTAATTCTATATAACATAAATTCATATGTAACAATTAAATGATTATTTTAAACTTATTAAACTAAACTTTCAGCCACCATTTAATTTCTTTAAAAATCACAAATAAATTAAGTTCAATATTTTTCATAATCAAAATAAAGAAAAATCGTAACTATTAAAATAAACACCCATACTATATTAAAAATACCATTTTTAATATTACCATAGTTTAGGGTTTTAATTTATTTCAAATACCAATCAAATTCCTCTTATTAAAACACACTACACATTTTTTTTTTTACAAAAATTCCAGCAATCATATTTATCATTAAAATCACCATTTTTTTTTTAAAACTCAAATTTTCATCAAAATAAAAAAAAAAAATCCATGGTTAGTTATTTGTGCAAAAACATCATTTTAAGTGTAAATTAAAACACCATTTTATTCCCACAAATACCACATATCATTAGAGACATTCCTTATGCCTGCACATCATTATTTCATCAACATTTTACCCTTTAATCACAAAATCAACAACCATAAATCATCATGAATTTCATCTTTTATCTCATGCCTCTCAAAAATTCATACAAGATCATACATGTCTAATTATCACAATTAATCACAAATCCTAACATGCTCTTATTATACAAATAATTCAAGAAAATAACCAACACATATTCAATTACAACCTTCCAAAACCTTATTCTATCTCCATTGAGTTCATACATGCAACCCAACAAAATAATAATACAACATGCATGAATAACATAAACACCAATCTTCATATATGCCTTTATATTAAACCTAACATGTTCCTATTATTTTTCATGCATACCATAATTTATTGATACATAATCTCATATACATCCTATCATGTTTCTAGATTCACAATTGATTTTAAAACATACAAGAAAAACAATCATGCTTGAACATCACCCCTAGACCGAAACACCTAGGATACCCAACAAGAATTTACACAACATCCTCATCTATAAACACATGAAACCTAGCATATTTCTAACATGTATGAAACACAAGAAAATCAAACAATCCAATATGCCCAAACCCCATAGGCCGAAACATACATATATAAAATCATAAAATATCATCAATAACATATTTCAATAATTATCTCATCACACATATTATGAACATACAACAAGAAAAATCAAACCAACACCATAGACCCCTACCCACGCCTAGATCAACCTCCCATGCATCAATATATTGAAAATATTCACAAATCCAAGAACTCAAGATAACACCATAGCATTAGGGGTAGAGATTCAATACCTCTCTTGATTGTAAAATCAAGAACACAACTTGATCAACACCCAAGTGATAATCACCCTTGAATACCCTAGGATTTTTGAAACCCATGAAGAAGAAGAACATAGAAAAAGACTTAAGATAAACCTAAATCTTAAAACAACAAGGAATCATAAGAAAAACCATACCGAAGACCTCCTCCTTCTTCTTCATTTCTTCTCCTCCTTCTCTCTCTTTCACGCCTCTCTCTCCCTCCTTCTCTTTCTAATTTCGGCAGTCACAAGCAAAAGAATCCCAAGGCTTCCATACCCTCCTATTTATAGCCTCTAGTGACCTAACCTTAAGAAAAGGACTTGAGTTTGAAAAGCCAAATTCCTATTCCATAAATTAAGCTAAATCCCATCATTTCCTCTCCTAACACCTCACCTAAACCCTTATCCTAATGTGAACCAAATCAAAATAAACCTTGTCATCTTTTCCTACAAGATGACAACTTATATTTCTTTTCTTTTCATAATAAAAGGAAAAATGTTCAAGACTCACATTACGTCTAAATTCATACTATCCTTTCTTTTTCTATAATGAAAATAAAAACATAAATAAATAAAATAAAATAAAATAAAACACATTCACACATACACACACACATTTTGACACACACTCAAAAATAAGCAAAGTAACCCATTTTAATCACATAAATTGTCACACTTATTTAAATGTAACACTAATAGTAAAATAAACAAGTTACACAATTATTCACATATTAAAATAAATAATCAAACAAACAATTAACAAATTTAAATTCAAAAATATTATACCAAACAATTAAATAAAATATGCAAACATTTATATAAAAATTAATCACTACACTTAAATAAAATAAAACACAAAATTTTAATAACTAAAAAAAAAAATTTGGGGCACTACACTACATAAGTCATACAGGTAATTTTGTCCAATATGTACCCTATGTCTATACAATGATAGTATATTCAATTCTCATCTTTCGAATTTTGAATCAAAACCATTAAATCAAGCAAATAGTGATCAAGTATTTACTAGCATTAAACACACATCATATAGATTAGAATAGAAAAGAAGTATCAATGGAAAATCATAATAAAATTAGATAGAATCTGAGTGACTACATTAATTCCTAGATAAAAGAAATTAGTTCATAAATACCATGATGAAAATAAACTGCAAATAATTGTTCATAAAATTATCCTAAAGAATTTAGATGAAAAACAGAGAAAATAAATACAACAGCCTCTTTTAATCTAGGGTTTTTAAAACTGAGTGTAACGACCCAACTATTCTAGACTTTGGACCATTAATAACTACTACTCATAGATATTAATCTTAAGAAAAACTTGCATACAAAGTAGTCGTAACTTTATTAAAATTGTAAAACCAGGGATAAAATACATAAAAATTCAGTTAGGATATGGGATCCCATTGTTTGAAAAATAAAATAGAACATAACTTAAATAAATTGGTTAAAAAATTAAGTGCAGAAAATACATGTAAAGCATAAATTTAAATGACTAGAAACAACTTCATCCTCGAATCGTTCACGCAGTCCATCGATTCCATTCTCCCTCAATACACATTCCCAAGCTGCCAAGAACCTTTTCGCCGCCATAACTATTTTCCTGCACATATAAAAACATAAAGGAATGAGCCTAATGCCCAGCAAGGAAAATCTACTACAAGCATGAAACATAATCATACACATAAACGATGAACATATATCATATACTATAACACATATAATTCTAACCCATGAACATGGTGACTATTGGGGTTTGCTAACTAAGCAACAATAAGCCTCGTACTATAATGAGGTTTGCTAGTTAAGTAACTATAAGCCCCAAAAACATAAAAGTGTTGGGGTTTGCTATATCGCAACTATAAGCCCCAAAACATAAAAGTGATAAGGTTTGCTCTATAATAACTATAAGCCTCAAACATACATATATCATAACACATAAAATCATACTATAACACTTTTATATAAACATAGCACATATCACATAAGAACTACCCTATTTTCCTTACCAAAAATATCGGGATTATGTGAACAAATTCAAGATTTTGGAACACTCCTAAAAGCCATTAATAGAGAGGTGAGTATTCTAAAAGAAAAGAGATGAAAAGAATGAACTCAACCATCGAGTAG
The DNA here is from genome assembly GCF_963169125.1 of Humulus lupulus. Taxonomy (NCBI): domain Eukaryota; kingdom Viridiplantae; phylum Streptophyta; class Magnoliopsida; order Rosales; family Cannabaceae; genus Humulus; species Humulus lupulus. The sequence goes on along the minus strand of NC_084797.1, from coordinate 213,131,995 downwards.
ATACTTACCAATAAGAACCTCAAGTTCAAAGAACTTAGATGCCTATCCAAGAATAAAGAATAGTTAGGATTTGAGTAGAGAAAAACTATAAGAACTTAATGAAACAATACAGAAAGGAACTAAGAATAAGGATACCTTTGAAATTGTTATACCCGAACTACACCTCAAAATCGAAATATACTATAAATCTTACTTCCCAAGTGTTTCATAAGCTTATAATGATAAAGCTTATAACCCCAACCCAAGTGTTTAACACTCTAAAGTAATCATAGCAGCTTGTAGGCTCTGAACTCAGCTTGATGAATGAAGAAATGACTGGGTACTAGGTTCTATTTATAGAGTTCAAGAATGAAAAGATCTTCTTTTAGCTTGAATAAAATAATGGCTTTTTAATTTAAAAACATTTGAATAATCATTCAGCAGAGGCTGAAGACTCGGTCAAAAAGATTATGGACTTATCAAGAGGTTAAGGATTAAAATGAGCTCGGTTTCAAAATAATTCAAAAATCATGCACTGCAGCCGATATATCGCCCATGCTAGGAGATATATCGCCTGGGCTGATATACCCGAGGCTCGTCGAATTTATCGTGCGAAGTTACGTGTTTTTCGTATCCCCGTGTGGCGATATATCGCCCCCTAGAGCTGCGATATATCGGCATACGCTGAAATATTATACACGTAATTACACTTTTTCAGCCTAATTTGAATTGAGTAAATAACCTTGACTATGTCCTTTAACGATTTCAAAGCTGCTTGCAGACTCTAGGATTTTCAAATATTGTTCTTAATAAACTATTCCTCAAAAATACTTAATTTCTCGTTAAACATACACATGACAAGTGTTAATATCTTATTGGGTTCATCTAAACCTTATAGTATAATAAATATCATCTCCATAATCAGTCATATTAATCAAACCTTATGTTATAATTAATATTCTTAAACTATAGGGTAAACTTATAAAATCTACAAGTGTTGCTACGAGTGTCCAACTAAGTCCCGACTTGAACCAAAATCCACAGTAATGAACATATTATAACTACTACTAGCTATCACTACTACTACTACTACTACTATCTAACTAGCTAAGTAAAGTTCTTGGACTCTACAATTCTCCCATACTAAAAAGAATTTCATCCTCGAAATTTACTTACCAAATAATTCCGGATACCGGCCTCGCATTTCTTCCTCCAACTCCCACGTTGCCTCCTGTTTGGAACAATTAGTCCATAGGACTTTGACTATTGGAATACTCTTGGACCATAACTGCTTCATCCCTCTATCTAGGATGCTAACTAGTCTTTCCTCGTAACTCAAGTCTTTCTGGAGTGCTATCGTATCATACTTGAGGACGTGAGATGGGTCTGACACATACTTGCGTAGCATTGAGATGTGGAACACGTTGTGACTATCTGCTAGGGATGGCGGTAGGGCTAATCTATATGCAACTACTCCCACTTTGTCCAATATCTCAAAAGGACCTATAAATCGGCGACTAAGCTTGCCTTTCTTCCTAAAGCGCTTCACACCTTTCATTGGAGATATCTTCAGGAAGACTTGATCTTCGACTTTGAATTCCACATCGCGTAGCTTGGCATCCGCATAGCTTTTCTGACGGCTTTGAGCAGCAAGCATACGTTGTCTAATTAGCGCTACTGCTTCTTGAGCTTTTCTAACAGCTTCGGGATCGAGAAGCTGCCTTTCTTTTACTTCATCCTAATGCAACGGTGATCGGCACCTTCTTCCGTAAAGCAACTGTAACGACCCAAATTTCCCTAATAAGGTTTAGGACCTTGATTAGGAGGTCGGGAGGGCCATAATGGATTTATTGTGCTATTATGCGATTATATGCATGATTATGTGAGTCATATTATTATATGATGATAAAGGCATGCATGGGGTTATATACTCTATTGTGAGGGTATTTTGGTAATTTGGCTCATTGAGAGCGTAATTGCATACTTGTGCGTATATTGGTAGGCTAATGTTGAGACCACATTATTATGTGGGTATGTTTGCAGCTTGTGGCTCGAGGCGATCCTAACAAGCGGTATAGCGGGAAAGTCACAGGGGGGATTTATACTAGGCTCAGGGTGAGCTTGGGGATGTATTTGGGAATTTGGAGAAATATAATTGGTAATTAGTTCGGTATTGGAAAGTAAGCGGTAAATATTAAAGACATTAAGGGAATTAGCGGGAATTGGGAGTAATGACCAAAATTCCCTTAGGATGATTTAAAGGTTTAGTTATTATTGGGAGGGCAAGGTGGTCATTTAGCTTATTAAAGGATAGACTATATTCTGCTTTATGATATTAGTGGAGGTTGTAGATAAACTCAGAAACTTAAGGAAAAGAAAAGAAGAAGGAAAGAAAGAAAAACAGGACACTTGGTGTTATCTCTCTCTCATTCGGCTGGGTCATCTCTTCACCATTCTTTGTGAGTTTTGGAGCTGGAATTCCGAAGTAAGCTCAAGATGGAGCTTAGGGCTAAGGACCTTGGTGAAGCTAGAAGAACTAGCAAGATTTAGCCAGTCAATTGAGGTAAGTTTTAAGGTTTCCTGATGTGATTTTCTGGGTTTTAATGTGATGGTTTCTAAGTTTGAGTTTTGGATGGAATAAAGGGATATGAACCTGAGGAGTTGAAGGGCTTGAGGCTGGTTGGATGCTAGGAATAACCTAAGGTCGAAATCCTCCATAGAAGGTAACAAGTTCTGGCTTTGATGTTCTAAGTATCTGAGTTTCGGGTTGAATCTTTCAGTTCTTGGGTTCAATGTTTGTTTTTCTAGTTTGATGATACATGTGGTTAGGTCTTGTGTTATTGAGTTGTATGGGATGAGATATAGGTAATGGTAGACTCAATTTGGTGAGTAATTAAGGGTTGGAAGGGTTCCAAGGGGTTTTGGTTCGAGGAAAGTCGAAGAGGGAAAACAGGGTGCTGCTGGTCTGTGACTAGCGCTGTAGCGCTAGCCTTTGGGCGCTACAGCGCTAGGCTAGGGTTTTTTGGGCGTTTTGGTTCTGCTTGTAGCACTATAGCGCCCTCCTTAGAGCACTGTAGTGCTACCCTGTCTCCAGGAAGGGGTTTTTGACTTTTTCCTTAGGGTTTTCGCCTAGAGGCTTGGGGTTTGGTTCCACCACCCCGTTTGGTGGAATTAGGGCTTCCCGGGGGGCTCGGGATTGGTCCCAAGGCTAGGTTTTGGATTTGAAGTTTGGTAGTGATTCTGATCTATGGCTGTGACTAGGTACGTGCTAAGGTTCAGATAGGATCGTGCTTGAGGATCAATTTGAAGGAGCTAGCGAAATCTAAAGGTAAGAAAGCTGCACCTGATTATGTGGTTAGGTTGGGACTAAGTGTTCCCTATGTTTGTATGCATTTTTATGTGAGTGTGATTAACCATGTGGACATGATGGGACTAAGAGCTCCCTATATTTGTATATCATATCATGAAACGGTATTATTATGCCATGGGACATGCGATAACCGGCCTAAGAGTGTCGGAATCAATATTTGCGCACAGGGTGCAGCTCGGTCACTGGTAGCTGAGGCAACTTATTTATCACTGAGCTCGGTTAAGCTGGCCGGAGTCAGTGAGTATTACACTGGGGGTGGCCCAAGTGAGCCGAAGACAGTGTGTTAAATAGAGGGTGCGACCTAAGGGCGCCGACCCTGAATATTATTTGATGGATATGATAAATTGTTGATTATGAACGTGAATATTGTGTTATGGATATGATTGGTTGACTGTCTGGATGATAAACTGTTAATCTGCTGAGTGTTATCCCTGATTGGATAAATGTTCTGAATTGCTGAATTCCTGGATGTGCATTGTGGAATATTTAATTAATGATGTTGATCTTGCTATGATATCGTGCTTTCTTGCTGAGCCTCGACTCACGGGTGCTACGTGGTGCAGGTAAAGGCAAGGGTAGGCCGAGTCAACCATGAGTTGGAGAGCTCTAGGGGCGAGGTGTACATTGTCAGCTACTCGGCCGCCACGATCGAGGAATTGTACAGGGACGAAAACCTAAAATGTATATTTTTCCATTAGAGTGGCTTGAATTGCTTATAACCTTTGGAATTTGCTGTAACTAAGTCATTTAAACCCTGTTTTAGGTTGCCATGTATTAAAATGTCATTTTTAATGAAAATAGCCTGTTTGTAACCAAAATCTTTTATTCCTAATTCGTTGATGACGTTGGATTCACATTTTGTCTAAATGACTTGATTAGCAAGTCTTGCACTATTTAAAACACATAGTGTAACGGTCTTGGTTATCCAGGGCGTTACAACAACTCATAAGGTGTCATGCCAATCGTTGACTGGTAGCTATTGTTGTAAGAGAACTATATCAGCGGCAAGTACTTATTCCATTATTCCCTGAAATCAAATACACATGCGCGCAACATATCTTCTAAAATTTGAATCGTATGCTCAGACTGACTGTTTGTCTGAGGATGAAAAGTTGTACTAAGACTTAACTTAGTACCCATGGCTTGCTGTAAACCTCCCCAAAATCTCGATGTAAATACCGACCCTTTATCAGACACTATTGTCTTAAGGATTCCATGCAACCGTACAATCTTTTGGACATAAATGTCTGCATATTGGTCCGCCGTGTATGAAGTCTTAACATGAAGGAAATGAGCAGACTTGGTTAGTCTATCTATTACTACCCAAGTTGAATCATGTTGAATCCATAGCTATATTGTCCCACTTCCATTCTGGTACGCTAAGCGGTTGCAATAAGCCTACAGGCCGCTGATGTTCTGCTTTCACTTGCTGGCATACTAGACACTGACACAAATTCTGCTATGTCCTTTTTCATCCCTAGCCACCAATAGATTGCTTTGATGTCGTGAGTCATCTTGGTCGACCCTGGGTGAACTGAGTACGGGGTACTGTGTGCTTCTTCTAGAATCGCCATCTTAATCCCTTGATTATTTGGCACACATACCTGATCCTAATATCTCAATAATCCTTGACTTGATATTGAGAAATTTGTGGCCTTGCCTTCTCTGGCAGCATCCATATGTGCTGCTAGTGTGTCGTCATGCCCTTGCCTAATCTGTATATCTTATAGCAGATTTGACTGGATAGACAAGTTAGCCAGCTTGCCGACAACTACTTCTATTTCGGCACTAATCAGCTCCTGCTGTAGAGGCTTTCCCATTCCGGCTAGTGCTGCTAAACTTCCATAACTCTTCCTACTTAGCGCATCAGTAACTACATTTGCCTTTCCCGGGTGGTATAAGATTTCACAGTCGTAATCCTTTACTAACTCTAACCACCTACGCTGCCTCATGTTGAGCTCCTTCTGAGTAAAGAAGTAATTTAAACTTTTGTGGTCCGTATAAATCTCGCACCGTTCTCCGTAAAGATAATGGCGCCAGATTTTCAACGCAAACACCACTACTGCCAACTCCATATCGTGCGTTGGATTGCGTTGCTCGTACTCCTTCAGCTGCCGTGAGGCATAGTGTAATGACCCAATTTATTAATAAGATTTAATGGCCTTGATTAGTGTGCCGGGAGGGCATAACTGGATTATTTATGATTTAATGATTAAAGCATGTTATATGACTATTTGAATATCTGTGATGCATGACTATGTGTATTAGTATGCATGTGGGCCCTGATTAGGTTAGAAAGGCATAATCATAATTTTGGCCCATTGAGGGCATAACTGTATATATTTGTGATAAATTTTCGAGACCACATTATTATGTGGATATATTTGTAATATGTGACTCGAGACGATCCTAGTGAGCGGTTTAGTGAAAAAGTCACGGCGGGGATTTATACCCGGCTCGTGGCGAGCCTAGGGGTATTTCTGGGAATTTAGAGAATATATTGGAGTCTATTTTGATATTGAGGAATATAATTGGTGATTATTTAGGTGTTGGGAAGTAAGTGGAAAATATTAGAGACACTCGAGGAATTAGCGGGAATTGGGTGTAATGACCAAAATGCCCCTAGGTTGATTTAAAGGCTTAGAGATAATGGGAGGGTATTGTGGTCATTTGGCTTATAAAGGATAAGTGTTATAAAGCTTTATGCTTTAGTGGAATATGTAGAAGGTCTTAGAATTCTGAAGGAAAGAAATAAAAGAAAGAAGAGAATGAAAAGGGAAATTGGAAGTCTAACTCTCTCTCTCTCTCTCTCTCTCTCTCTCTCTCTCTCTCTCTCTCTCTCTCGGTTTAAGCTTTTCTTCATCAATTCTTGAGGTCTTTTGGGGAAGAAACTCAGGGAGAGTCAGAGTAGAAGCTTGAGGCTAGGGTCCTTGGTCTGGCTTGAATAATTAGCAAGGATTTAGCTAGAGCAAACCATCCATTTGAGGTAAGATTTTGAGGTTAATATTCAGTTTCTTGTGTTGGTGTTGAGCTGGTTTTTCTAAGCAAAGTTCTGTGGGAATTCTAGGGATTTGAGGCTGAAGATTAGAGGAGGAGAAGGCTAAGCAAGATTGGGAGACAACCTAGGCTAAGCTCATCCATTAAAGGTAAGAAACTCTAGTTTCAAGCTTTGTGATTTTTGTGGTTTTGCTGAGATTTTGAGCTTTAGGTTCAGCCATGGTGAATTTTGTGATTTGGAGTGCATTTGATTGAGTTATGTGTGGTTGGGATGTTTGGGATGAGTGGAGGATGTTGGTAGGCTTTTTTTTATGTTTGGTTGAAGTTTGGAAAAGTTTTGGTAAGGTTTGGCTCGGGGAAAATCGAAGGAGGAAAATGCAGGGTTTGCTGTGCTGTGACTAGCGCTACAGCGCTAGTCACTGGGCACTGTAGCGCTAGGCAAAGTGGTCTAGGGCATTTTAGGCTCTGTTTGTAGCACTGTAGCGCTCTCTTTAGAGCGCTGTAGCACTACCCTGTTTCTAGAAAGGGGTTTTTGGGTTATTTTCAAGGGTTTTTTCCTGGGGGCTCGGGGTTTGATTCCACCACCCCGATTGGTGGAATTGGGGCTTCCCGAGGGCTCGGGATTGGTCCCGAGGCTAGGTCTTGGACTTGAGGTTTGGTGATGATTCTGATCTATGGTTGTGAGTAGGTGTACACTAGGGCTCGGATGGGATCGTGCTTGGGGATCAAATTGAACAAAGCTAGCGAATCCAAAGTTAAGAAAACTGCACCCGGTTATGTGTTTATGATGGGACTAAGAGCTCCCTATATCTGTATGATGTCATAGGTGGTATTATGCCATGGTACATGTGATAAACGGCCTAAGGGTGCCGTAAATAATACTAGCGCACAGGGCACGGCTAGCCACTGGTAGCTGAGGACAGCTTAATATTCACTGAGCTCGGTTTAAGCGGGCCAAATTCAGTGGGATAAATAGAGGATGCAGCCTAAGGGAATTAACCCTAGCTATCATATGTGGATTAATTATTGATATGGAATGATATACTTGGTATGCTGAATACTTGATTAACATGAATGCTTAAACTGTTGGGTACATGCTTATACGGTATGAGTTATTTGATTGTCTGTTGAATGATTATGCTCTGTTATTGTGTTTTTTTGCTGGGTCTTGGCGTACGGGTGCTACGTGGTGCAGGTAAAGGCAAAGGAAATTTGGGCCAACCTTGAAGTAGAGAGCTGCGGGACTGAATGTACATAGCCAGCTGTTCGGCCGCCACGGATGAGGAGTGGAACAGGACGAGAAATGCTTAACTGTCTGTTTTGCCTTAGAATGGCTGGTCACTGTATCTAAATCTTGAATCTTTTGTAAACAGTCTTTAACTTATTACTTTTGGGATCCCATGTAAAAAGAAAATGTTTATTTATAAGAAATGCAATTTTTGAGACCAAAATCTTTTAACCCTAGTTCAACTATAGTTTCAGTAACACGTTTTGAATCAAATGACTTATTTAGCAAGTCTTGCACCTTTATAAACACACAGCGTAACGGTCTTGGCTATCCAGGGCGTTACACGTAGGCTATCAAATTCTCATTCTGCATCAGCATGCAACCCAACCCTTGCTTTGACGCATTGCAGTAGACTACAAACTTATCGTTGGGTGTCAGTACACAGAGTACTTGTGCTGAGCACAGCTTGTCCTTAAGAAACTGGAAGCTTTCTTCACATCTATCATTCCAGTTGAATCTTTGTTGTTTCTGGGTCAGGTTGGTGAGTGGAGTGGCTATCTTAGAAAAGCCCTCTACAAACCTCCTATAATAACCTGCTAATCCTAGAAGGCTCCTTACTTCGGATGCGTTCTTTGGTCTTGGCCAATCCTTCATGGCCTCTACCTTTGATGGGTCTACTGCAACTCCATCCTTGGATATAATTGTTAGATTAGCTTATACAGGATCTTTATTTATTTTCATGTATATCTAATATTAAACAAATTAATACGAGATGGCCTAAAACATGTCTCTAAAATTGAATTCAAAGAGAAACAAAGAATAGAATACTTACAGTATACGCAGCGGAATTAAAGAGTCATTCCTTCAGTTTCTCTAACTCTTGAATCCTTTCTGTCGTAGAGTATTATCAAGAAACTGAACCGATCTTCTATTTTCTTCACAATCTTCCAATGTATCCTTAGAACCACCTAGACTAGTGTCGGAAATTCTCAACACATGAGATAGATATAGAGAGAATAAGAGAAAATAACAAAGAGGCTTAGAAAATGACTTGTGTTTAGAGAGAATCTAAAACTATCAGAAAACCAGTGATTAAACTTATCTGTCATCTCAGAAATCTTAACTGATGACTTCTCTCTAAGCATTCCTTTTACAGACTCAATTAGGCCATTTAATTTAATTAAAAAATAAAAAAAAAATAATAGCCATTTTGAAGCCCTAGGTCGAAATTATAATGGGCTATAGGCCCGTGAAATTTCCCATTTGATTATAAGCCCATTGGACTTAAATTCAAGACCTGTATTATTTTCTATTTATTTAATTAATTAAATAATTATTTAAATCATTTATCAAATTAATTATTTATAATTTGAACATTGATTTAAACTTATTTATTAATTTAGATACCAATTTATCTTAATTAATAAATATGTCATAATTTCTCTTTTCTTCTCAAAATTACACAACTCTCTGAAACTATCTAAAATTGACCTGGTCAACTTTGATAATTCTAATTGATGATTAAATCAATTAATTGAGACTATCTAAATGATTTTATCCAAGGTACAATGGGGACAATGGGCCTATGAAATCAAGCTCCAATAAGTTATCATAAATCTAACAAATAAATTTACTAACTTATTAATTCCTCATGACTTCACTATAGACTCAAAATTGCACTCTTTAATTCATAGAACGCTCTATAACAAATATAAATACGCTATTAATTATCCATTGTTACAACCATAATTGTCACTCAATCCTCTATAGACGGTCTACAATGAGATAGGTTTAAAATATCGTTTTACCCCTCATTGTATTTGATCCTTAAAACACTTAGTTCCTTGTAAATGATATTTTAGTAAACTAATTTAATTATTGAAATGAGATCTCTATCATTTAACACCTTGAACCAAACCATCGTTTCACTTCTTCATTAGAAGCTATAGATGTTCATATCTATGATTAACACTCCCACTCAATTATACTACCGAGTTCCCAAGATGTAAGTATGGGCTAGTCCGTAGGGTAAGCAGATAACGAACAAGTCAAAGAACTCAAATAATACAATCAGTTAGAATACTAACCACTCAGAATTGAGATTGAATTGACCTATGGTCAACTATATGATATGACTAGAATAGATAATAACGGTATGTTTACTTATCTTATCAACTGTCAATATCGGTCATATCTGATGTAACAAATACATCCGATCTTATCTACTTTGCTAATGTTTTGGAAAGAACATAACACTGTAATGTGTAAGTAGATCATATCGTAGATTGGCAAGTCAGTGTAAATCATGTGCACTGAATAGTCTTAGGACTAACTTATTTTGAACATATAATCATATTTATATTCCACTGTGATTACGTCACTATAAATAAGATTAGCTATATGCTCGGGATTTAATAGAAGTTTATATTAAACAAATAATCATGAAAATAAAACATGTGAGCAAAGTGATTTGCCAAGTCAAAAAATGATTTATATTCTTTTATTGATAATAAAATGAGATTACAAAGAATTTGGGTTTTAATAATGGCATAAAATCCCAACAAACTCCCACTTGAACTAATTGAAACTAATGCCTTAATTCTACTAATCCCATTTCCTTGATATGCTTATCAAATGTAGCTTCTGGTAGTGTCTTTGTAAACAGATCCGCAAGATTGTCTTCAGTTGCAATCTTCATAACCTTCACATCTCCCCTGGCCACATATTCTCGAATAATGTGATACTTCCTTTCTATATGCTTACTCCTCTTGTGACTTTGAGGTTCTTTTGAGTTGGCTATCGCTCCTGTATTGTCACAAAACAACACAGGCGGTTTATCCATTTCTGGAATAACACCAAGATCCGAATAGAACTTCTTTAGCCAGAATATTTCCTTAGCTGCTTCTGACGTGGCTATGTACTCAGCCTCCATGGTGGAATCTGAGATTGCAAACTGCTTTACGCTTCTCCAAATCACAGCTCCACCCTCAAGAGTAAACACCATTCCAGAAGTAGACTTCCTGTCATCGACATCAGTCTGAAAATCTGAATCGTTGTAGCCTACAGGGTTCAGAACACCACCCTTGTAGACTAACATATAATCCCTAGTCCATCTCAAATACTTCAGGATATGCTTAACTGCTATCCAATGTTCCGGTCCTGGGTTTGACTGATACCTGCTCACTACTCCCACTGCATAGCAGATATCTGGTATAGTAGACAACATGGCATACATCAGACTTCCAACTACAGATGCGTAAGAAACTTTTCTCATTGCATCTTCCTCTTCAAGAGTCTGGGGAGACTGCTTCTTTGAAAGATGAATTCCATGGCGGGACGGTAGACACATTTTCTTGGAATTTGTCATTGAGAAATGTTCAAGCACTTTATCTATGTAAGCTGCTTGATATAGAGCTAAAAGTTTGTTCTTTCTATCTCTGATGATCTGGATACCTAGAACATAACTTGCTTCACCCAAATACTTCATCTGGAATTGAGTGCTCAGCCAATTCTTCACATCTGATAATTTCTTAGCATTGTTTTCAATGAGTAAGATATCATCTACATAAAGAACTAGGAATACTACAATTTGATTTGCCTTCAGTTGGTAAACACAGGGCTCATCAATATTTTATTCAAAGCCATAGGTCTTGATTATTTAATCAAACCTAAGATTCCAAGAACGAGAAGCTTGCTTAAGTCCATAGATGGACCTATTTAACTTACAAACTTTTCCTTCTTGTCCAGATACTTTAAATCCTTTTGGCTAATCCATATAAATGACTTCGTCAAGCTTTCCATTAAGAAAAGCTATCTTGACGTCCATTTTCCAGATCTCATAATCGAGAGCGACTACTATGGATAGGAGGATGCGAATGGATTTGAGCATGGCTACCAAACTAAAAGTTTCCTCATAATCCACTCCTTCTCTTTGGGAATAACCCTTTGCCACTAATTGAGCTTTATAAGTCTCGATATTTCCATCAACACCTCGTTTCTTCTTGCAGATCCACTTGCACCCAATGGCCCTAAAGTCACTAGGTGCTTCCACAAGATCCAAGAAGGAATTTGAGTACATGGACTCCATTTCCTATTTCATGGCTTCAAGCCATAGTTCCTTTTCAGGGCTAGCCATTGCCTGTTTGAAACACAACCGATCATCATCACTAGTGTCACCAACAACCATATTGGTTTCACCATCCAAACCATAGCGAACTGGGTTACTAGAAACCCTCCCACTACGACGAGGCTCCGTGACTGTTTGCTCAGGAACAGTGGTACTATCTTCATTGAAACCGAATTGCGTCGGTTGGACGTGAAGAGTGGGAATTTCATCATCAACTCGCGTTGATGATGATGGAACATTGGTTGGAGCCAATTCTTTAACCATCACCTCTAAAACTACTTTGCTACGAGGTTTAAAGTTCTGGACATAGTCATTTTCCAGAAAAGTAGTGACTATAGAAAAGTCCACCCCGAGTACCTTTAGGATAGCCAACAAACATGTAAACTTCAATTCGCGGTTCTAGCTTTCCCTCCTTTTTCCTCAGGACGTGAGTGGGACACCCCCAGATTCTATAATGGCGTAAACTAGGTTCACGACCATTCCAGCGTTCTAAAGGTGTTTTGGGGATTGATTTTGACGGCACGACATTGAGAATGTCATTTGCGGTCTCAATTGCATGTCCCCAGAACGAAGTTGGTAGAGTTGAGTAACTAAGCATGCATCTAACCATTTCCAATAAAGTTCTGTTTCGGCGTTCCGCTACACCATTTTGTTGTAGAGTACCTGGGGCAGTAAGTTGTGAGTAAAGAAATACTTTAGGCTCTTATGGTCGGTGTATATCTCGAACTTCTCACCATAAACATAATGCCTCCAAATCTTAAGTGCGAACACCACCGCTGCCAACTCCAAATCATGCGTGGGATATCTCTGCTCATATTTCTTTAACTATCTCGATGCATAGGCTATTACCTTACCAGCTTGAATCAGCACGCACCCTATACCCTGTCTAGATGCATCACAATAAACCACAAACTTTTCATTATCTGTCTGCAATCTTAACACTGGCGCAGTGATCAATCGCCGCTTTAACTCCTTGAAACTGTTCTCACATCTATTTGTCCAGACATACCTTGTCTTCTTCTTCGTTAGTTCTATCAATGGCGTAGCTATTCTGGAGAACCCCTCAATGAACCGCCGATAGTACCCCACTAAGCGCAAAAAGCTTCTCACTTCTGGAACATTGCTCGGTCTAGGCCAATCTCTGACTGCCTCAATCTTACTTGGGTCAACCAGAATCCCCTCCTTACTGACAATATGGCCCAGAAATGTAACTTGTGGTAACCAAAACTCACACTCACTGAACTTAGCATAGAGCTTATGCTCCCTCAACCGCTGTAGAACCAACCGCAGATGCTACTCATGCTCTGTCTCTAACTGAGAGTACACTAGGATGTCGTTGATGAACACAATCACAAATTTATCCAAATAATCCTTGAAAACCCTATTCATCATGTCCATAAAGGCTGCTGGGGCATTGGTTAATCCAAAGGACATAACCAGGAATTCATAGTGTCCATTCCTCGTTTGGAAAGCGGTCTTTGGTATGCCCTCCTATTTAATCCTTAACTGATGATAACCTGATCGAAGGTCTATCTTGGAAAACACTATTCTTCCCTGTAACTGATCAAATAAATCATCGATCCTAGGCAGTGGATACTTGTTCTTAATGGTTAACTTGTTTAGCTCCCTGTAATCAATACACATCCTAAGAGATCCATATTTCTTCTTGACGAACAACACTGGAGCACCCCATGGCGAGAAACTCGGTCTGATGAACCCCAAATCAAGTAACTCTTGCAACTAAATCTTCAACTCCTTCAATTCCGCTGGAGCCATTCTGTAAGGTGTTCTAGATACTGGCTCCACTCCTGGTACCAACTCTATAACAAAGTCAATCTCTCGCTGTGGCGGCAATCCTGGCAAATCTGTCGGAAACAAATCCGGAAACTCACACACCAATCTAGTCTCACCCGGTCCAACCGACATCACCCTAGAGGTATCCACAATGCTTGCTAAAAATCCCATGCAACCTTCCTGCATCAGGTCTCTAGCCTTCAATGCTGAAATCATTGGTACTCGCGGTCCACTAACCGTCCCCACAAACACAAAGGGTACCTCCCCTTCCGGTTCAAAAATCACCATTCTGCGCTTGCAGTCAATCGTTGCCCCATACCTCGATAACCAATCCATCCCTAGAATCATATCAAAGTCATCCATCTCTAACTCAATCAAATCAACAGACAGTTCCCTACCATCTACCTCTACTGGCAATGCTCTAATCCATTTCCTAGAGACTACCAATTCTCTTGTTGGCAACAAAGTCTGAAATCCCCTAGCATACACACCACTAGGTCTACAAAGCTGATCTATCACTCTAGCAGATACAAATGAATGGGTAGCCCCTGAATCAAACAATGCAGTATATAGAGAACTAGCACTAGAGATCTGACCTGTCACAACTGAGGGGCTAGCCTTTGCCTCGGTCTGTGTCAAAGTAAATACCCTGGCAGGAGCAAGGCTATCACTCTGCTTCTGCTCCTCCTTCTTAACTTGAGGGCAATCCCTCTTCAGATGACTGGCACTCCCACAAACAAAGCAGGCCCTGATCCTGCACTCACCCTGGTGTCGTCGCCTACACTACGGACACACTAGAAAACTCCTCCAGTTGTCACTGCCACCCTGACGGCCAGTAGAAGCACCCCGTGCCCTCCTATCTGAACTGGGAGGAACAAAGAAATCTGGGGCCTTCCTCTTCTACTCACTAGAGCCACCACCATGACTAGACCCAACAAAAGGAGGCACTGTCCTCCTGGCATCACGCCTAACAGCGCTCTCTCTCCATATCTGATCTTCGACCCTCTCAGCTGTAAGGGCCTTGTCCACTACCTGTGCATAAGTAATAGTCTCCGGATCCAAGGTAATATTCACATCGCGGGCGATCATAACGTTCAACCCCCGCACAAACCTGTCTCTTCTCGCCGCATCAGTCGGCACTAAATCTGGCGCAAACTTCACCAATCTATGAAACTTCAAAGCATACTCTATCACTGTCAACCGATTCTGAGTCAGGTTGATAAAATCATTAACCTTCGCAGCTCGAACCGCCACACTGTAATACTTCTCATTAAATAAGTTTCTCAGGTCACACTCTTCCCAGGTCATAACTGATACATTCCTTCTCTAAACCACCACGTCCCACCAAATGCGGGCATCCTCTCTAAACATGTAGCTAGCACAAGCTACCCTCTCATTTCCTTGAACTCTCATAAAATCCAGAATTGAGGAAATCATATTCATCCACTGCTCTGCCTGCAGTGGGTCTAGTCCACCCTCGAAGGTGGGAGGATGTTGTTTCCTGAACCTCTCGTACAAAGGTTCCCACTTATTCTCCATAGCAGACTGAACTGGCACTGGCGCCGCAACCTGCTGAACTGGCAGCTCAGTGACCTGAGGTGAGGCCCGCTGCCTCAACTATCGCAGCTCTTCCTCTGTTCGCTGCAGTCTCGCTTCCATCTCGGCAAACATCTCTTGCCAATTCTGTGGGGCAGGTGGAAGGGTCCTGACCCTGGTTGTCATCCTCAGACCTACTGCTGCGGAGTCTAGCTAATTGTCAAGGCATCTCAACAAATATGCCTGCAACCAACGACGCCGCTCATCAGGCATGATAACATCATCCAAAACCACCTCCCAAGCACATCAGCCATCCACAAACAGTAACTCATATAGCATACAGATAGCATATAACACACAACGGGCCATGCCCTGGCATCATGCATATGTTAACCCATTTATCATGCTCTATATAAGATAAGCAGGAAAACAGGGCATTCAAGCACATATTCAAGCATATTAATCAATCATACCAACCAACCCTGAGTCCAGCTTGTCTCTGACAGCGAGCGTACATGTTCGTCCAATCTCCAGAACCAATAACCTTGGCTCGCTTTGATATCAAGTTGTAATGCCCTACTACCTTAGAGTCATTACTAAGTGAGTTTAAAAATGTGCAATCACTCACTAATTGAGGCTTTTAAAGCAAAAGTGTAATTAAACCATAATCAGAGTAAAAACTTTAGAAATAACTATATTCCATTGAAAATCATTAAAGTTTAACATCTGGGATCCCAAAATATTGTTTAGAAATATTTACAGCACATAAATACAACCAAGTCGACTAAACGACAAAATTTAGGTTTTATTACAATCATCTCCCAAAATCCACTGGCTGTGGCAGCCAGGCAGACCAAACATGTACACACCGCCTCATGCTTGCTACACTCATGGTTGGTTGGCTTTCTCCTTGCCCTTACCTGCACTACAGAGCACCCGTGAACCAAATCCCAGCAAGAAAATCCACAAACAGATAACATATGCAAAACCAACACATAGCATATAAACAGGCCATCAATAGGCTAAACACATACGGCCAAGCCGTCCCAGGCGCATAACCAGGCCCTGGGTTTGCGGTCCACACCGTGAGGATATCCCAGGTAACCTTTAGGGTCTCACCCTGGCACCTCGCACTCCACGTGCTCAACACTGCTTTCGGCCCCTTGCCGTACTCGGCCTTGCACTCAACGTGCCGAACGCCGTTCCCGGCCCTTTGCCATTCCCGGCCCTTTGCCGACCTCGGCCTACACCGTTCCCGGCTCTTGCCGATCATTCACATAATAATAAACATATATCGAACACTAACAAATTCAATGAAAGGGCTACGCCCTGCAATTCAAACATATTGGGCTCAGCCCTGCATACAAGCTCTATGGGAACAGGGGTTCTCTTACCTGAGTCTCGAGCTCTCCGAGCACCGATATCCCAAGCATAGTCCTCTAACTTGAGCCTCGCCGAAACCCTAGTCACAACACATTAACAACATTCATCCATCAAGTTCCAATCCACTAAATAACTTTGAACCATAACTATAATCTCGGGAACCTTGAATTCTATCAATCCGGGTGATAAAATCCATCCCAAGCCTTAACCTTTGAGTTCCCAAGCCTAAACACACTTAAAATAAAAAACTGGCACTAAGAGTCACGACCCTACCCACAAGCGTCGCGGCTAGCCTCAAAACAGAGGCTAGCACTTCACTGAAGCACACACGGGTCGCGGCACGCTAGGCCAAGCGCCACGGTGCGCTTGAAACTTCTCGGCCTCCCATGGCCGCGTGCACACACGGGCCGCGGCCCTCGCCTCCAAACCCAGAATTCTCCATCTTTTCCTGCATTTTTCTTCAAACCATCTCATCCAAAACCAAGCCAACAATTCCAGATAATCATCACAAAGATTCTAACCCAGTTTTAACATCAAAACCCATCTAAAACCTACTCCAAAACTTAGCTAAACACCCTAGAACAGATCAAATCCTACTCACATGCATTACCTAAGAAAACACCAGTAATCAACCATAATTCTCAGAGTTAGAACTTACCCTTGCTGAGTTTTGATTCAGAGTTGATTCCCCTAGTTCCCAACCTCAATTCCTCAAGCTCCAAGCCCTGATTTTCTGGTTAGAGTCTCCCCAAGCTCAGCTTCAATCCTTAGTTCTTAACTAATGGCCACCCAAAGCTTATTTCCCTTGAGTTTATCTTAGAGAGTAAAGATAGAGTGTGGTAGAGTCTAAAGTTGGTTTCTCCAAATTTCCCAACAGTTCCTTTACTTTGTTTTATTTAACTTAAATCTATAAGGTTACCTCAAGGCTCGGGGTACCAAAATGTCCCCGAGGGCAAAATGGTAAATTTCCCCAGTATTCCCTCCAAGACATTCTAACCTCAAATATATCTCCAAATATTTATTTCCATACCCCGATAACCCCATATAATAACTAATGCCTAAATTACCCCTCGACTCGCCCCGAGTCGGACTCTCAACCTCATTGTGACTTTTTGGCTAACCGCTCCCCAAGACTGTCTCGGATCGTGCTGCACAAATAAATCACATACATATCGTATTTATCACATTTATACTCTTAATGGGCTAAAATCACAGTCATACCCCTAATGTCCAAATGGGACCCACATGCATATTTAATTCAACTAAACATGCATCTCTATCACATATTCACATAAATTCACATATTAACATATTAAATCATTTATTGCCCTCCAGGCACGCTAATCAAGGCCCTAAGCCCTATTAGAAAATTTGGGTCGTTACAGCCTTCTAGACAAGATTCACAGACAGGTAATTCACCTAAGGTGAGTTCCCTCAAAGGTCCGTCCTGTTGGATTAGCTTATATAGGATCTTCAATTATTTTCATGTATATCTACTATTAAACAAATTAATACGAGATAGCCTACAACATGTTTCTAAAATTAAATTCAAAGAGAAACAAAAGATAGAATACTTACAATATACGCAGCGGAATTAAAGAGTCCTACCTTCAGTTTCTCTAACTCTTGTATCCTCTCTGTCGTAGAGTATTATCAAGAAACTGAACCGATCTTCTATTTTCTTCACAATCTTCCAATGTATCCTTAGAACCACCTAGACTAGTATGGGCAATTCTCAACACATGAGATAGATATAGAGAGAAGAAGAGAAAATAACAAAGAGGCTTAGAAAAGGACTTGTATTTACAGAGAATCTAAAACTATCAGAAAATCTAACTTGTGACTTATGTTTTGACTTCTCTCTAAGCACTCCTTTTATAGACTCAATTAGGCCATTTAATTTAATTAAAAAAATCAATAAAATAATAGCCATTTTGAAGCCCTAGGTCGAAATTATCATGGGCTATAGGCCCGTGAAATTTCCCATTGTATTATAGGCCCATTGGACTTAAAATCAAGGCCTATATTATTTTCTATTGATTTAATTAATTAAATAATTATTTAAATCCTTTATCAAATTAATTATTTATAATTTGAACCTTGATTTAAATTTATATACCAATTTATCTTAATTAATTAATCTGCCATAATTTCTCTTTTCTTCTCAAAATTACACAACTCTCTGAAACTATCCAAAATTGACATGGTCAACTTTGATAATTCTAATTGATAATTAAATCAATTAATTGAGAATATCTAGATGATTTTATACAAGGTACAATGGGGACCATGGGCCTATGAAATCAAGCTCCAATAAGTTATCATAAATCTAACAAATAAATTTACTAACTTATTAATTCCTCGAGACTCCACTATAGACACGAAATTGCACTCTTGAATTCATAGAACGCTCTATAACAAATATAGATACGCTATTAATTATCCATTGTTACAACCATAATTGTCACTCAATCCTCTATAGACGGTCTACAATGAGAAAGGACTAAAATACCGTTTTACCCCTCATTATATTTTATCCTTAAAACACTTAGTTCCTTGAAAATGATATTTCAGTAAACTAATTTAATTACTGAAATGAGATCTCTATCATTTAACACCTTGAACCAAACTAAAAGGAAACCATCGTTTCACTTGTTCATCAGAAGCTACAGATGTTCATATCTATGATTAACACTCCCACTCAATTATACTACCGAGTTCCCAAGATGTAAGTATGGGCTAGTCCGTAGGGTAAGCTGGTAACGAACAAGTCAAAGTACTCAAATAATACAATCAGTTAAAATACTAACCACTCATAATTGAGATTGAATTGACCTATGGTCAACTATATGATATGACTAGAATAGATAATAATGGTATGTTTACTTATCTTATCAACTGTCAATATCGGTCCAGTCCAATGTAACAAATACATCCGATCTTATCTACTTTGCTAATGTTCTGGAAAGAACATAAAACTGTAATGTGTAAGTAGATCATATCGTAGATTGGCAAGTTAGTGTAAATCATGTGCACTGAATAGTCTTAGGACTAACTTATTTTGAACATATAATCATATTTATATTCCACTGTGATTACGTCACTATAAATAAGATGAGCTATATGCTCGGGATTTAATAGAAGTTTATATGAAACAAATAATCATGAAAATAAAACATGTGAGCAAAGTGATTAACCAAGTCAAAAAATGATTTCTATTCTTTTATTGATAATAAAATGAGATTACAAAGAATTTGGGTTTTAATTAGGGCATAAAAACCCAACAATAATGTGCCCGAGGAACGCCACTTGCGAAAGCCAAAACTCGCATTTCTTGAACTTGGCGTAGAGTTTATGCTCCTTTAGTCGTGATAAAGTCAACCTCAAATGTTCCTCGTGCTCGACTCGTCCTTGGAGTATACTAAGATGTCGTCAATGAACACTACAATGAATTTATCTAAGTAGTCCTTGAAGACCCTATTCATCAAGTCCATAAACGCGGCTGGTTCATTGGTAAGACCAAAAGACATAACTAAGAACTCGTAATGCCCATAACGAGTTCTAAAAGTTGTCTTAGGAATATCTTCTCCGCACACCTTGAGCTGATGGTACACAGACCGTAAATCAATCTTTGAAAATACGGTCGCACCTCAAAGTTGATCAAACAAGTCGTCAATCCGGGGTAGTGGGTACTTATTCTTAATTTTTACTTTGTTCAGCTCGCAGTAGTCTATGCACATCCTCAGGCTTTCGTCTTTCTTCTTCACGAATAGCACCGGTGCTCTCCATGGCGAATGGATTGGCCTAATAAAACCCAAGTCTAGGAGTTCTTGTAGCTGCGTCTTTAACACCTTGAGTTCTGTAGGTGCCATCTGGTATGGTGCCTTGGAGATAGGCTCGGTGCCCGGTACTAATTCTATCGTGAAGTCAATTTCCCGAGTCGACGGCAACCCTGGTAAGTCATCGAGAAATACTTCTAGGAATTCTTGTACGATGCGGACGTCTCCAACCTTAAGCGGTGTTTCCTTTACTACGTCTGTGATGCTGGCTAAGAACGCTTGAAATCCTTTTTCTATCATCTTTAGAGCTTTGAGAGATGATATTAACATTGTACATAGTCCGGAAACTTTTCCCAGGAAGCATAATTTATGGCCGTCAGGAGTCTCGAACATCCCCTTCTTGCGTTTGCAGTCTATGGTTGCACCATGTCGTGCTAGCAAGTCCATGTTAGTATCACGTTGAAGTCCTTGATCTCCAGTTCTATCAGGTTTCTGTAACACCCTTAACTCCAGGGACCGTTACGGTGTGCCTTGTAAACAGTGCTAAACTCGCTAATCGAGTCATTTGGCCAAAATCGTGTAACTAAGTATGCTTAGCGGTTTAGGGATTAAAATTTTTGGTTAAGATGTAACGTTTCATTAGAACTTTTATTATATACATTGGGATACCAAAAATATAATTTAAAGGTCTATTACAAGAAAATATTTACAACCAGTCGATCTAGGTGGAAAAAACAAGGTTTAACCCTAGTTCCTCTTCAAACCTCGGCCGTGGTGGTCGAGCAGTTGCATATGTACACATCATCACCTAAGCTCTCCAACTTAAGGATGGTCTAGCTTTCTTTTGCCTTTACCTACACCACATAGCACCCGTGAGCCGAAGCCCAGCAAGAAAACTTAATATGCTCATGAACAGTAATAACATGTCATCAAATCATAAGGCACACGCCTAGTAGATATAGCCCTATTCCAGCAGGCAAACAAATCCACGTAATGTTGAGTATAACACATCAACCAATGACCATAATAGCCATTCAGGGTTTTTAGCCCCAATAGAAGAGTGACAGTGGTACAGTCACTGAGGTGGGTTTCGTTCCCAATAGCCATGAGACGTTAGGGTCATCGGGCTTATAGATAAGTGATCCTTTCACTAGCTTAAACAAGATAGGTATTTGGTGAAATAGTCACCAGCATAAACCTGTCGAGTAGATAAGTGATCCTTTCACTAGCTTAGATAGGATAGGTGCATGATGACTAGTCACCAACATAACCTTCCTCATGACCATAGAGTCATAACCCTGGAACATCGTTCCCTAGCCATGTGATAAGCAGTCACCTAGGCCTTAGGCCCTGGCTCTGAGTAACTACTCCTAGACTAGCCAAGCGCTTATAAGTTTCATCGACCTTAGGTTCGGTCCAGCATTAATGCCCTAGAGTCATTCAACGCTGATATCGATTAAATCTAATATTCATTCGGCCCTGCGTTCAGGACGCTTATGCCGTTTCTGACTCTTAGGTCAGTATCCCTGACTAGTCAGTACCATAGACAAGTAAGCAATGCCACCAAACATATATCATATATCCAATATTCTAATACAGGGCATTCAGCATGCTTACTTAACAATTACTAGCATAATTAGGACCATGCATAAACACAAAGGCTCAAGCTCTGAACATTCTCATATTCAATAATCATAGCATGCCCTGATCACATGTTTCTCGTGCATTACATGCATCACAATTAAACATCCAACATGCATCAAGAATAACCATGCATGTCATACATATACAGGGTGCAGTTTTCTTACCTTTGGTCCAAGCACAGGTTACCAATAAATGAGCCACAAGCACGATCCCGATTCTAAGTCTCTAGTGATTAACTAGTCACAACCACAAATGGTGATCCAATGAGTTCAAATTCTAAAACCAATCACGGAACTCAAACCTAGCCTCTAAGACATCAAACCCCACCAATCCAGGTAGTAGGAATGATCCCGAGGCCTAAAACCAAGTTCCCGAGGTCAAAACACCCAAACGGGCTCAAACCTACCCAAGGGCTACGGCCCTAACACCTTGGGCCACGGCCCCTAGCCACTCAGGAGCAAGGGCCATGGTGCCCTGCACCTAGGGCCGTGGCACCCAGTAAGGAAAAATCTCCCCAGCTGCTTCTTCAAACCAGGGCCGTAGCGCCCAAGAACAGGGTCGCGGCCCCCAACCCAGAACCAGCCACAACCCCGATTTCAACCTTTTAAAACCTCCCAAAAACATTCCTAAACACCTCCAAATCTACAAATCAAAGTTCCCAAACTTCCCCATGATCCAAAACCCATAAAACCCAAGCTTCAAATCTAACAAAAACTCACCAAAACACAAAGTCCAATCCAAGCTTTAGAAACTTTAAAAACTTAAAACTTGAATTACCTCCAACTGAATTGTTTCCAACTAAATCCTTCAGATAATAAGCTTCTAATCTTTCCTAGGATCAATATGCCTCAATCCTCGCTTGATTCCTAGTCCTAGAACTCAAGTTACCTTCAAAAATGCGATCGGGAGACGAAAATGGAACTTTAAGGGAGAGAGAACGTATAGAACGTTCTTTTATTCTTTTAAAAGGTTACTTCAAGCTTAAGTAGCCTCAACCAAATCCTAACGCTCGGGGTCCCGAAAACACTCCCGGGGGAAAAATAGTCAAAACCTCCCGAATTTCCCCCTGTTCTTACTAACTCCCAATTTATCACCAAATATTTATTCCCATTACCCAATAACCCAGTAATGCGGTAAATACCCCTTGAATCACACCGAATCAAGAATAAATATTGTTGTGACTTTCCCACTAACTTATCTCCTAGGATCGTCTTGTGCTGAGTAACCCTGGCATAACCAAATAATAATAAAGCACCACACACATATCACATATATGCCAAATATGCCCGAAATGGCCAAAATATGAAAATCACCCAATTACTCAGAAATGAGTTCACATGCATATTTAATACACATAAACATGCATATTATCATTTAATAACATAATAAGCAATTATGGCCCTCCCGGCCTCCTAATCAAGGTCTTAAACCTTATTAGGAAATTTGGGGCATTACAGTTTCCTTCTAGTTCTACGTCCTTAATCTTGATGATAGAACTACTTTGCCCGAAGGCAACTCGGTTACAAACCTAGTTCTAAATCTTTAACAAGGTTTGTCTAGTTTTTCTATCATTCCTAACGAGATATACGAATGAGTGGCTCCCAAATCAAATAATACATAACATATATTATTGAGGATAGAAACCTGACCTGTGACCACCTTATTGCTAGCATCATCCTCTCCTTGGGTTAAGGCAAAAACCCTAGCAGGAACCATCTTATCTTTCTTTTTCCCTTCCGTCTTGAGCTGAGGGCATTCTTTCTTTCGGTGTCCCTCTTGACCACAGTTGTAACATCCTTTGGTGTTTGCCCAGCATTCCCCAGGATGTTTCCTTTGGCACTTAGCACATGGCGGGTATTCTACATAACCCGACCTGCTACCTCCATTACTTGTCTGTGCCCTTTTATCGCTGTCGAACTACTTATTGTCAGGATGCCTTCTTTTCTGACCATTGTTGTTGTTGTTGCTGGACTGATTGTTGTTGTTGTGGTTGTTGTTCCGACTTGTCTGAGATTGACCCTGTTGTCTAGGCTCAGGCTTACTGGCTTCGTCTTTACTAACGTTAGCCTGCAACCTTTCTACCTATATTGTTGTTTCTAGAACATCGGCATAAGTAGTATTTCTTGGGTTAGCTAACTTAACCCCTAACTCGATCTTCGGTCGAAGTCCTCTAACGAACTTAGACACCCTCAGATAGTCAGTTGGAACCATTTCTGGTGTGAACTTAGCCAAACGGTCGAACTGCCGAGCATACTCTGCCACTGATAAACTTCCTTGCTTCAAGCCAGCGAATTCCTCAACTCTTGAAGCAAGTACTGCCGAATTATAGTACTTCTTGTGGAACAGCTCCACAAATCGGGTCCAAGTCATGGTGGCAACTATTGGGGTTTTGTGCCCTAATTAAAACCCAAATTTTTTGTAATCTCATTTTATTATCAATAAAAGAATAGAAATCATTTTTTGACTTGGTCAATCACTTTGCTCACATGTTTTATTTTCATGATTATTTGTTTAATATAAACTTCTATTAAATCTCGAGCATATAGCTAATCTTATTTATAGTGACGTAATCACAGTGGAATATAAATATGATTATATGTTCAAAATAAGTTAGTCCTAAGATTAGTCAGTGCACTGGATTTACACTAACTTGCCAATCTACGATATGATCTACTTACACATTACAGTGTTATGTTCTTTCCAAAACATTAGCAAAGTAGATAAGATCGGATGTATTTGTTACATCGGACAGGACCAATATTGATAGTTGATAAGATAAGTAAACATGTCGTTATTATCTATTCTAGTCATATCATATAGTTGACCATAGGTCAATTCAATCTCAATTCTGAGTGGTTAGTATTCTAACTGATTGTATTATTTGAGTTCTTTGACTTGTTCTTTACCAGCTTACCCTACGGACTAGCCCATACTTACATCTTGGGAACTTGGTAGTATAATTGAGTGGGAGTGTTAATCATAGATATGAACATCTATAGCTTCTGATGAAGAAGTGAAACGATGGTTTCCTTTTAGTTTGGTTCAAGGTGTTAAATGATAGAGATCTCATTTCAGTAATTAAATTAGTTTACTGAAATATCATTTACAAGGAACTAAGTGTTTTAAGGATAAAATACAATGAGGGGTAAAACGGTATTTTAGTCCTATCTCATTGTAGACCGTCTATAGAGGATTGAGTGACAATAATGGTTGTAACAATGGATAATTAATAGCATATCTATATTTGTTATAAAGCGTTCTATGAATTCAAGAGTGCAATTCCAAGTCTATAGTGGAGTCACGAGGGATTAATAAGTTAGTAAATTTATTTGTTAGATTTATGATAACTTATTGGAGCTTGATTTTATAGGCCCATGGTCCCCATTGTACCTTGGATAAAATCATCTAGATAGTCTCAATTAATTGATTTAATTATCAATTAGAATTATCAAAGTTGACCAGGTCAATTTTGGATAGTTTCACAAAGTTGTGTAATTTTGAGAAGAAAAGAGAAATTATGGCAGATTTATTAATTAAGATAAATTGGTATCTAAATTAATAAATAAATTTAAATCAAGGTTCAAATTATAAATAATTAATTTGATAAAGGATTTAAATAATTATTTAATTAATTAAATCAATAGAAAATAATACAGGCCTTGATTTTAAGTCCAATGGGCTTATAATCAAATGGGAAATTTCACGAGCCTATAGCCCATGATAATTTCGACCTAGGGCTTCAAAATGGCTGTTATTTTATTGATTTTTTAATTAAATTAAATGGCCTAATTGAGTCTATAAAAGGAGTGCTTAGAGAGAAGATTTCAGAGACGACAGATAAGTCACAAGTCAGATTTTCTGATAGTTTTATATTCTCTCTAAACACAAGTCCTTTTCTAAGCCACTTTGTTATTTTCTCTTCTTCTTCTCTCTATATCTATCTCATGAGTTGAGAATTTCCCACACTAGTCTAGGTGGTTCTAAGGATACATTGGAAGATCGTGAAGAAAATAAAAGATCGGTTCAGTTTCTTGATAATACTCTACGACAGAAAGGATACAAGAGTTAGAGAAACTGAAGGAATGACTCTTAATTCCGCTGCGTATACTGTAAGTATTATATTATTTGTTTCTCTTTGAATTCAATTTTAGAAACATGTTTTAGGCTATCTCGTATTAATTTATTTAATATTAGATATACATGAAAATAAATAAAGATCATGTATAAGCTTTTTCCAACAGCAACATCATGCGTCTACTGGACTGATTCCCACCATATCCTGGCATCTCTCTTGAGCATGGAAGAAACGCAGGATATGCGGTCCGCGTTGTTGAGGTTCATGTGCGTCAGGATTGGCTCCACATTCCTGAGCCACTCTTCTGCCTCGAAGGGGTTTGTTGTCCCTTCAAAGTTCGGAGCATGCTACTTACGGAACCGCTCATAAACTGGCTCCATGTGTTGTACTGGATACGACGCATAATTCACCACTGGCCATCCCCCATATGGACCAACTTGTTGGGATACGGAGGCCATTTGTTGTGGCTGTGGCTGTGGCGGAGGGGGAAGCTGAGTCTGGGGCTGAGCCTATTGTCGTTGTTGCTGCAATAGTTCCTCGACTTGTTGTCGCAGTCTGGGGATCTCCGTAGTGTTTTCAGCTGGTGGCTACGGCGCGTTGTGGCTGGCAGTAGCACGCACTCCTCTTCTGCGAATTAGAGGGGCTTCATTGTTCACCGGAACAGCGTTGGAGGTGTTTCTGCTGGTACGAGCAGATCTTTGGAGCGACATCGCAGCAGAGTCCTAAAAGTTGAGAGAAACATGTCAGAACTTTACCCTAATAGGCTCTAAGGAAAAACTTAATCTTAACAAACATAACTCGGACCTATTAATTATGACTTCTTATGAAAATTATATAAGTCTTCTTTATTATTAGAGTGGGTTTCTATACTTAGAAAAATAAGCCATCTTTATTATTTTCTAAGTCTATTTCTAAACATCCTATATGACTTTAATTCTCAGGCTCAAAACTCATCTTTGTTCCAAAGTTAACCATATTGAGGGAGGGCTGGGATCAGTAAAATCGTTCCCACTACTATATGGCCCCCTAACTCTCATTATAGAAACTTGGTTCATTGATTTGTATCCACCCTCACCGAACTTAGTCATTATTTATTTTATTTATTATTTATTATGATTGCGAAAGAAAATTAAACTCATTCATGATAACAAAATAACCATGATATTAATTTGGAAAATAAAGTTTTCACTATTTACAACCATGAAAGAAAACAAATAATAAATTAAAACAAACAATGAAACTAATTATTCTAAAAATCAGGATCTTCTATATCTAATCCTTCATCTAGCATATCATCATTTAACTCCTCATAGTCCTCATTATCATGTGCCTCAAAATTCCCTCGAGGAAGGTTCGTAAAAATTCTATGCTTTTGCTGATTTGTAAACAGAAATTTCGTTTTTGAAGTGAACCTAATTAAGAGAAAATAATATCTCATTGCTACCGGCAATTCATCTTCATCATCCATTGTTTCCCATATTTCCTCTAAGGCTGCAATTACAGTATGATAATCTCTAAATAGTCTAATTACTAAAACGTATTTCTTTGTTGCTCTCATCATGATCTGCTTAGATTCTTGGAGGTGATCTATTTCTCTGTGAAACAAAAGCAGCCTCCGAGTGATTCTTTCTAGCAGTCCTACAGTGTTTCTCGGTTCTCTAATTCTTTTTAAAGCCTTAATGGCTCGGATATCCTCATAAGTTAATGCTCCGTTCATTCTTAACTGAAAACATAAAGACTAAAATTGTTAGCAATACATATAAACATAATAACTATAACTTAAACACTTACTTGGAGGTCAGATTCGAAGCTTTAAGTGTGTGTATCAAGGAGAACTTCATGCGACTGAACCGTTGCTCTGATACCAACTGTAACGACCCAACTATTCTAGACTTTGGACCATTAATAACTACTACTAATAGATACTAATCTTAAGAAAAACTTGCATACGAAATAGTCGTAACTTTATTAAAATTGTAAAACCAAGGTTAAAATACATAAAATTCAGTTAGGATATGGGATCCCATTGTTTGAAAAATAAAATAGAACATAACTTAAATAAATATGTTACAAAATTAAGTGCGAAAAATACTTGTAAAGCATAAATTTAAATGACTAGAAACAACTTCATCATCGAATCGTTCACGCAGTCCATCGATTCCATTCTCCCTCAATACACATTCCCAAACTGCCAAGAACCTTTCTGCCACCATAACTATTTTCCTGCACATATAAAAACATAAAGGAATGAGCCTAATGCCCAGCAAGGAAAATCTACTACAAGCATGAAACATAATCATACACATAAACTATGAACATATATCATATACTATAACACATATAATTCTAACTCATGTACATGGTGACTATTGGGGTTTGCTAACTAAGCAACAATAAGCCTCGTACTATAATGAGGTTCGCTAGTTAAGCAACTATAAGCCCCAAAAACATAAAAGTGTTGGGGTTTGCTATATAGCAACTATAAGCCCCAAAACATAAAAGTGATAGGGTTTGCTATATAACAACTATAAGCCCCAAACATACATATATCATAACACATAAAATCATACTATAACACTTTTATATAAACATAGCACATATCACATAAGAACTACCCTATTTTCTTACCAAAAATATCGAGATGATGAGAACAAAGTTGAGATTTTGGAACACTCCTAAAAACCATTAATAGAGAGGTGAGTATTCTAAAAGAAAAGAGATGAAAAGAATGAACTAAACCATCGAGTATATACTTACCAATAAGAACCTCAAGTTCAAAGAACTTAGATGCCTATCCAAGAATAAAGAATAGTTAGGATTTGAGTAGAGAAAAATTATAAGAACTTAATGAAACAATACAGAAAGGAACTAAGAATAGGGATACCTTTGAAATTGCTATACCCGAACTACACCTCGACACTGAAATATACTATAAATCTTTCCTCCCAAGTGTTTGATAAGATTATAATGATAAAGCTTATAACCCCAACCCAAGTGTTTAACACTATAAAGTAATCCTAACAGCTTGTAGGCTCTGAACTCAGCTTGATGAATGAAGAAATGGCTGGTTACTAGGTCCTATTTATAGAGTTCAAGAATGAAAAGATCTTCTTTTAGCTTGAATAAAATAATGGCTTTTTAATTGAAAAACATTTGAATAATCGTTCAGCAGAGGCTGAAGACTCGGTCAAAAAGATTCTAGACTTATCAAGAGGTTAAGGATTAAAATGAGCTCGGTTTCAAAATAATTCAAAAAGCATGCACTGCAGCCGATATATCGCCCATGCTAGGCGATATATCGCCTGGGCTGATATACCCAAGGCTCGTCGAAGTTGTCGTGCGAAGTTACGTGTTTTTCGTATCCCCGTGTGGCAATATATCGCCCCCTAGAGCTGCGATATATCAGCATACGCTAAAATATTATACACATAATTACACTTTTTTGACCTAATTTGAATTGAGTAAACATCCTTGACTAAGTCCTTTAACGATTTCAAAGCTGCTGGCAGACTCTAAGATTTTCAAATATTGTTCTTAATAAACTATTCCTCAAAAATACTTAATTTCTCGTTAAACATACACATGACAAGTGTTAATATCTTATTGGGTTCATTTAAACCTTATAGTATAATAAATATCATCTCCATAATCAGTCATATTAATCAAACCTTATGTTATAATTAATATTCTTAAACTATAGGTTAAACTTATAAAATCTACAAGTGTTGCTACGAGTGTCCAGCTAAGTCCCGGCTTGAACCAAAATCCACAGTAATGAACATACTATAACTACTACTAGCTATCACTACTACTACTACCATCTAACTAGCTAAGTAAAGTTCTTGGACTCTACACTGAGACTCCTCTCCAAAATCGCAGAATAATGTTCCTTAAAAATAGTCTTCCAAGATTCTCAAGTGAATAGACCATTTTGCCCTTCAAAAAGTGGTTTAAAATATGCAAAACGCGTTGATAGTGTTGTAACGCTAGCTTTTGGGTGCTGTAGCGCTATTAACAGTGCCGAAATGCCTCAAAATTTAGTGCACTAGCGTTGTAGCGCTAGTATTGTAGCGCTGTAGCGCAACTCTTCAGTTCTTGATAGCGCTGTAGTGCTCGTTTCGTAGCATTGTAGCGCTATTAATAGTATAGAACAGAAATTCGTTTCGAACAGCCTGCAGCGTCAACTCATCGTATTTGGATCATAACTCCTTCAATATAACTTAGAATTGAATGATTCAAAAAGATATGAAAAGCTAAGAGAAATATCTAAAACTTCTATGTCTATAAGTGTTTCTAGAAAGTGAATAAATCATGGTAAAAATGCAGCTTGAAGTCTTAGACTTGCGATATAGAGCATAAACGGCGTGTGTTGAGCATCTTCAATGTAGTATTTTCCACACATAATGTCTTGAAACTCCACAAACAACACGAAATCCATCTTATTTATCATATTTAACATGTTTCTTCTCATTTCACTCCATATTATGTACTTGACCATTAAAACCTGAAACAAGAAGAAAACAAGCATAAATATGCGCTAAATAATCATAAATAACTAAAAACATAACATAAAACAATCTCTAAAACAAGCATAAAATGAACCTAACAAATTCTCCCAAACTTAACATTTACTCGCCCTCGAGTAAATAATCTAACTAGACTCAAACCTAACAAACCAAGTTGACATAACTAACCAATTCAAACATTCAAGACTGTTATGCATATATAATTCTAAGGAAAAAAAATCATGCTATTTAAAACATTAATCTAGATTTTCAGTCTCAATTATTCACCCTTTCACCGCAATCTATCAACACCAAAGCTCATTTACTCATAACTCGCAAATAAAATAATTGAACCACTTTATGCACATCAAATTCTCACCAACTAACCACAAACTCAAATAGTCCATATGCATGCATTACTTGCTATTCTCCATTAATATAAACAAATGCACAAATAAGAATCAATAGGACTTTATAAGGGTTGTAATAGAAGGCTTAGGTATAGGTAGATAAAGAGACAATTTTAGGCTTAATCATACCACAAGCATTCCACTAAACAAGCTTTCCCAACAATTTCACACCACTCATCCCTTGCTACCCCTTTTTTTGTGCAATGATTGAGAATATATTTTTTTCTTCAATAAACTCCCCCAAACTTTGATTTTTCAATAAATAATTGTTTGGGAGCATAATCATTTTTCACTTTCTTTTCCTTTTCTTTCTTTAATTTTTTTCTTTCTCAATCAATAGTAATTTTCTGAATAACACATAATACAAACATCCCATTACACATTCACTCCCGTCATATTATAATTTTCATGCTCATGGTATGGGTCAAAAAGAGTAAATGGTATTTCATTTTACAGTTAGTCTCAAAAGAATGTGTTAGCAAGAAAATAGTTGTAAGGCTCAAAAAGGTTGACTAAGGATAAAATTTAATAGGGTTAGTTTGAAAGGCACAACCAATCCAAAATAAATTGCCTATATCATTTTCCTAAATGTGCATTGTTTCAAATTTCATCTTAAATAGTAAGCAAGCAGGTTCTAGAATTTTTTTCAAAATTTTCAATCCACAATCCAAATTTGACATGCATAAAATAACTCAAGTATAACATTTGCAATGTATGAGCAATAGATCTCTAATGTCAACAAATCACAGTGAAAAACAAAGTAATCTAACCAAGCACACAAATTGTTTTTAGAAGCACATCAATTTTTCCTTTGGATTATATTACACAACAGTAAATCATATTCAAATGGCAATAATTATCAACTTAATTTATAATCTAAAACATGACTCAAAACAAACAACTAATGAAAATTAAAAACAAACAAACCGTAAAACAAAGAAAAACGCACAAGAAATAAATCTCTCCCCCAAACTTAAAACCGAACATTGTCCCCAATGTTAAGTACGCAAAGAATGAGAAAAGAGACTTACCTAACCAGCCACGTCAGTATGGCTGTGGTGGCGGCTGAGACGAAGGTCCTTTGAAAGGTTGAGACTGCCATTGTTGTGGCGCTATAACCACCTAAACTTCACGTTTTTCACGAGTTACGAGTTACAACACAATTGTTCCAGAATAAAACTAAAAACAACTAAAACAAAATCTCTAAAAACATTGTTCCAATAAAAAAACGAAAACAAATATCATAAAATTAAAAATTAAAAATAAACATAGGAATGCCTCCTAAGAGCGTTGTCTTTAACGTCTTTTAGCCAGACTCTTGTTTTCATTCATATTCAATCCTAGATCAAGTCCTCCCCTCACGTCCTTGAGAGCCATAGTGTCATGAGTTGGCCCTCGTTTCTTGTGATTAGAAATTGGTGGTACTTTCCCCCGCTCATATAACATTCGAATTCTTTCACTAAAGTACTTTTTTAATCGGTTTCGCCCCTTCCTCATTCTGGTTTTCACTATGGAGCTTGTCTTAGAGCCTTCCAACTTGTTCTCTCCTTGGTTCACCACTTCAACTCTACAACACGTTGGAATTTCTATTGCTGCATTAAATATAACTTCCTCCTTTTGCACTCGTAGCTTTAATTCACCTTTTTGTACATCAATTGGAATATTTTCATCTTCCTCCATATCTAAAATAATAAAGTCCGCAGGAAAGATGAATCTACCCACTTTTACCAATACATCCTCAATAACTCCATGAGGATGATTAACTGTCCTATCTGCCATCTACAAAGACACTGTAGTTGGCCGAGCTTCTCCCAAATTCAGCTTCTGAAAGATTGATAGAGGCATCAAATTCACATTATCCCCTAAATCACATAATGCCTTTGTTTCTACTAGACTCCCTATCGAACATGGGATATTGAAACTACCAGGATCTTTAAGCTTTGGAGGTAGTTTCTTCTGTATTATTGCGCTGCACTCTTCAGTTAATGCAACCGTCTCATCATCCTCTAGCTTATTTTTCTTTGACAAAATTTCTGTCATGAACTTCACATAGCTGGGCATCTCCTCTAATGCTTCAGCGAACGGTATATTAATATGTAGCTTCTTGAACACCTCTAAAAACTTTGCAAACAGCTTATCCAAATTATTCTTGCGAAGCCTTTGTGGATATGGAATTCTAACAGGGTGGTCAATGCTCACTAGTGGTACCACTTCTTTCTTGTTAAGGTCTTCAGTATCCTTTTCTTCATTAGACTTCTCTTTCTTTAGAAAATCTGCAGTAACCTCCTCTTGTGCTGGACTAGTGACATATCGATCCTCTATCTTCTTGCCCTTGTTTTCTACTGTAGGCCCCTCATACTTAGTCCCACTCCTCAAGGATATTGCATTACACTGCTCTTTAGGATTAAATTTTGTAGTGCTAGGAAAATTTCCTTGAGCTCTATTAGACATTGAAGTAGCCAATTGTCCTATTTGAGTCTCCAAACTCCTTATGGATGCCCTAGTTTCAGTCATGAATTGGTTAAGTACATCAGGTTGAGGTTCAGCTGGTTTCATTGGCATTTGCTAAAGTGTTCTATTTTGTGGTTGATAATATCCGGGTGGAGAGTTTTGGTGGGCATGTTGTTGTGGATACGGTGGTCTATTTTGTGGAGGTTGATATTGTGGTTGAGGTGGAGGATAAGGTTGTAAAGTATTTTGATTATTAGACAAGGAAAAATTAGGATAATTCTTCCAAGCTGGGTTGTATGACATGGAATTTGGATTATTAGGTTGTCTTTGGTAATTTCCTATAGCTTGTACTTCTTCCATGGGCATATTATTCATATCTATAGCAGGGCATTGGTTGGGTTAATGGGTTGTACCACACACTTAACAAAGGTTTTGAATTTGCATAGCTTGAGATGGGAGTGTAGTCTTTTGTAATTACTTTGTCAAGGCTGCTACTTGAGCTATAAGCATGGATATAGCATCCAATTCATCATTCCAGCCACCTTCTTTGGTTGTCCCCTTTCAGTTGGCCATTGATAATTATTCATCGACATCTCCTCTAATAGCTCATATGCCTCATTAGCACTCTTATTCATAAAGGCACCTCCCGCTGCAGCATCTATAATTATTCTAGTCGTTTCATTCAATCCATTATAAAAATTATGCACCAACATCCACTTTTCTATTCCATGGTGTGGACACTTCCTTAACAACTCCTTAAAGTGCTCCCAAGAATCATACAGTGACACTCCTTCCATCTGATAAAAGTTATTAATCTCTCCCCTTAACTTGGCAGCCTTCGTTGGAGGAAAGAACTTGGCAAGGAACTTCTGAGCTAACTCCTCCCATGTAGTGATAGAATTCACTTGTAAGGATATCAGCCAACTCTTCGCCCTATCCCTCAGTGAAAATGGGAATAACCTCAATCTTATAGCATCATCACTCACCCCATTCATCTTGAACGTAGCACATAACTCCAGAAAATTAGATGTGTGTAAATTGGGGTCCTCCATTGGCATTCCTCCAAACTGAACAGTTGTTTGGACCATTTGGAGAATTGCTGGCTTAATCTCAAAATTGTTTGCAGCAATGGTTGGAGGTCTAATGCATGAATGCACTCCTGTAACAGTAGGAAGTACATAAACTCTCAAAGTTCTTGGTCCTTACTCCCTTGGAACCTCTGCAGCCCCTTGACCATTATTAGCACCATTTCCCAAATTTTCATCTATGGTAAAATCCAATCTCCTCTTTGTTTTCCGGTTCTGTCTACACGTTCTTTCAATTTCCAGATCTATTGGTATAATCTACTTGTGTCTATTGCTTCGCATATACCAACAATTCCTGAAACACAATAGAACCTTGATCCAAATAAATGTTAACAGAAATTAAATAAAATAAAATAACCAAATTAGAACAAAGAATAATAACTGTGATATTGGAATATAAGTCCCCGGTAACGGCGCCAAAAATTTGATCTGAATTTTCTGTACGCAAGTATACGTAGTCGTGTCAAGTAGTAAATTCCGGAAGAACGGATATCGTCCCACAGAGACTATCTCCCAAGTACCACTAATTGATTTTCAAATTCTATTTGGTTAATTAAAATTTAAATGAACAATTAAAAATAAAAGAAATATTATAAACTACGAACCAACATTATAGAATTGGAAACAAAATAATGAATCACTACTTAAAAAATCAATAATAAAAATCCTAGGAATTAATTTCATCAACTGCTCATTCTATTAATTTTAATAATCAATTCTAAATCTCTTCTTTATATTCTAATAGCAGGTTAATATAATCGATTCCTATTCTTTTTCAAGATATAAGATCTCAATCTATATGCAGGTTTTCTACATTTCTGTGATAAACTTGAACATATAAAAGGCATTAAACATGGAAACCTAATTACTACACAAGTCATACAGGTACTTTCGTCCAATAAGCACCCTATGTCTATACAATGATAGCATATTCAATTCTCATCTTTCAAATTTTGAATCAAAACCATTAAATCAAGCAAATAGTGATCAAGTATTTACTAGCATTAAACACACATCATATAGATTAGAATAAAAAATAAGTATCAATGGAAAATCATAATAAAATTAAATAGAATCTCAGTGACTACATTAATTCCTAGATAAAAGAAACTAGTTCAAAAATACCATGATGAAAATAAACTGCAAATAATTGTTCATAAAATTAACCTAAAGAATTCAGATGAAAAACCGAGAATATAAATACCGCAGCCTCTTTTAATCTAGGGTTTTTAAAACTGAGACTCCTCTCCAAAATCACAGAATAATGTTCCTTAAATAGTCTTCCAAGATTCCCAAGTGAATAGACCATTTTGCCCTTCAAAAAGTGGTTTAAAATCTGTAAAACGCGTTGATAGCGCTGTAGCGCTAGCTTTTCGGCGTTGTAGCACTAGCTTTTGGGCGATGTAGCGCTATTAACAGTGCCAAAATGCCTCAAAATTTGGTGCACTAGCGTTGTAGCGCTATTATTGTAGCGCTGTAGTGCTACTCTTCAGTTATTGATAGCGTTGTCGCGCTCGTTTTGTAGCGCTGTAGCGCTATTAACAATATAGAACGGAAACTCGTTTCGAACAGCCTGCAGTGTCAACTTATTGTATTTTGATAATAACTCCTTCGATATAACTTAGAATTGAATGAATCAAAAATCTATGGAAAGCTAAGAGAAATATCTACAATTTCTATTTATAGAAGTGTTTCCAGAAAGTGAATAAATCATGGTAAAAATGCGGCTTGAAGTCTTAGACTTGCATTATAGAGCATAAACGACGTGTGTTGAGCATCTTCAATGTAGTATTTTCCACACATAATGTCTTGAAACTCCACAATCAACACGAAATCCATCTTATTTATCATATTTAACATGTTTCTTCTCATTTCACTCCATATTATGTACTTGACCATTAAAACCTGAAACAAGAAGAAAACAAGCATAAATTTGCGCTAAACAATCATAAATAACTAAAAACATAACATAAAACAATCTCTAAAACAAACCTAAAATGAACCTAACACTAATCATAATTATAGTGACGTAATCACAATGGAATATAAATATGACTATATGTTCAAACATAAGTTAGTCCTAAGATTAGTCAATGCACGGGATTTACACTGACTTTCCAACCAACGATATAATTTACTTACACATTGTAGTGTTATGTTCTTTCCGGAACATTAGCAAAGTAGATCAAATCAGATGTATTTGTTACATCGAACATGGCCGATATTGACAGTAGATAAGATAAGTAAACATACTGTTATTATCTATTATAGTCATATCATACTGTTATTATCTGAGTGGTTGGTATTCTAACTGATTGTATTATTTGAGTTCGTTGACTTGTTCATTACCAACTTACCCTACAGACTAGCCTATACTTACATCTTGGGAACTCGGTAGTATAATTGAGTGGGTGTGATAATCATAGATATGAACATCTATAGCTTCTGATGAAGAAGTGAAACGATGGCTTCCTTTTAGTTTGGTTCGAGGTGCTAAATGATAGAGTTCTCATTTCAGTAATTAATATTAGTTTACTGAAATATCATTTACAAGGAACTAAGTGTTTTAAGGAAAAAATACAATGTGGGGTAAAGCAGTATTTTAGTAACATCTCATTGTAGACCATTTATAGAGGATTGAGTGATAACTATGGTTGTAACAATGGATGACTAAGAATGTATATATATTGGTTATAGAGCATTCTATGAATTCAATAATGCAATTCTGAGTCTTTAGTGGAGTCACGAGGAATTAATAAATTAGTAAATTTATATGTTAAATTTATGATTACTTATTGAAGCTTGATTTTATAGGCCCATGGTCCCCATTGTACCTTAGATAAAATTATCTACATAGTCTCAATTAATTTATTTAATTATCAATTAGAATTATCAAAGTTGACTTGGTCAATTTTGGATAGTTTCACAGAGTTATGCAATTTAGAGAAGAAAAGAGATTTTAGGGCAGATTTATTAATTAAGATAAATTAGTGTCTAAATTAATAAATAAGTTTAAATCAAGGTTCAAATTATAAATACTTAATCTGATAAATGATTTAAATAATTATTTAATTAATTAATCAATAGAAAATAATACGGGCCTTGAATTTAAGTCCAACAGGCTTATAATTAAATGGGAAATTTCACGGGCATAAAGTCCATGATAATTTCGACCTAATGGCTGATATTACCTATTATTTTATTGATTTTTTAAATTTAAATAAGTGACCTAATTGATCCTATAAAAGGAATACTAAGTGAGAGTTGAAAAAAAAAGATGATTAGAAGATCTGGAGATGAAGAGATGATTAAAAGATCTAGTTCTGATGCTTTAGGGTTTTAGACTCTC
Source organism: Humulus lupulus (assembly GCF_963169125.1). NCBI lineage: Eukaryota > Viridiplantae > Streptophyta > Magnoliopsida > Rosales > Cannabaceae > Humulus > Humulus lupulus. The sequence goes on along the minus strand of NC_084797.1, from coordinate 213,094,284 downwards.
TCTACAAAAAAAAAGTCATTTTCTAAGCCTCTATATTCTCTTCTCTTCTTCTCTTTGTATCTATCTCATGTGTTGAGAATTTCCCAGTCTAGTCTAGATGATTCTATGGAAACTTTGGAAGGATGTGTAGAAATTAAAGATCAGTTCAGTTTCTCGATGATACCCTGTGACAGAAAGGATGCAAGAGTTAGAGAAACTGAAAGAATTACTTATTCATTATGTTGCATATAATGTAAGTGCTCTTACCATTATCTCTATTTAATTCAATTATAGAAAAATGTTCTTGGTTTTCTTATATTGATTTGTTTAATATATGATTTACATGAAGATAAATAAGATCTTGTATAAGTTTTTCCAACAATTGGTCTTAGAGCCTTTGGTAATCTATATTTTCATGCATGAACATGGTAAAATTGAATTATTTGATGTGTTGAGTAATTGGATGGATTTCATGTGTTTTTATGAAGCATATTGATTTTTATGTGATTTTTATAAAATTTGGTTTATTTTGTTGTGTTTTCTATGCAATTAATTTTTATATATGCTTTATTTGGTGTAAAACATTGTAAAAATTATTTTTTTTAAAAAACGTTTTTGGGTTGAAAAATTACACAAAATACTTTTTGAAAATCATATTTTGGGCCGTGGCCACCAAGTATCACTGGTCGCGTGTAATGCCCCAAATATCGTTATAAGGTTTAGGACCTTGATTAGGAGGCCGGGAGGCCCATAATTGATTTATTATGCCATTAAATGATTATATGCATGTTTATGTGAATTATATTATAATATGATGATAAATGCATGCATATGAGTTCATTTTTAATTATAAGGGTATTTTGGTAATTTGGCACGTTGAGGGCGTAATTGTGTATTTTCATGCATGTGGATGAATTATGAATAATACCACATTATATGTGGATTTGTTCGAGCCATTCGGCATGAGACGATCATAGAATGCAAGTTTTCGATCTTGTCATAACGGGGTTAATCTCGGGGCTCGAGGTGAGTCTCTGGGTGATTTGAGGATTAGAACATTGCTGGGAATTAAAGGGTAATGGGATATGATTTATTAGCATTTGAGAATATTGGAAGTAACGGGAATTGTAGGGTGTTAATTATGATTAACGAGATAGGCGGGAGAGGAAGGTTTTGGCTTTAGTGGCTGTTAAGGTTTTTATTTAGGCATGAGTGCATTTAGGTCTTTTCACCCTAAAGGATATATATTAACCATCAAAGCTTGGAAGGCTGTAGAAAAAATAGAGCACCTCCTCTTCCTTCTCCCGTACATCGTTTCTCTCCCATTTCTCCTCTGATTTTGAAGCTTCTTTTGAGGAACCAAGCTAGGGAACCAAGGTTTGATAAGCTAGGGTTGTGTTCCACCATTGAAGAGGGTGCAAAGCTGAGATTGAGGTGAGTTTCTGGCCATTAAAACCTTAGTTCTTGCTTTGTTTTCTCTTTGAGTTTCAGTTGGGTTTTTGGTTTGAAAGTTGAGTTTCAATGGGAGTTTTTGGCAAAGGATACTTGGGTTATGATGTCTAGGACTTGTGTATATGGTATTTGGGTTCATTTGGGGGTTTGAAAGAAGTTTGGAAGCTTGTTTTTCAGGTTGGAAATGGAGGATTCGAAGGAGGGGAAAAAAACTAGGGTGATCTACCTGGTGCTAGCGCTACAGCGCCCAAAGGGTAGCGCTACAACACTAGCCAGGGCAAATTTCCCCTGGTTGTAGCGCTGGGGCACTAAAGGGGCAGTGATGTAGCACTACCCTGTTTTCTCTTATGCATGTTTTGGGTGTTTGTAAGGGATTTTGGCTCGGGGTTTCAATTCCTAAGGCTCGGGATCGAATCTACTCACTGTTTAGGTACAATTCGGGGTCCCAGGAGTGGGGTTTAGGTCAAGATCCTTTCATTGTTGATTTCATTAATAGGATATTGTATTTGGTTATAACTAGGTGACCGCTAAGGGATTAAAGGATCGATCATTCTCAAGGGTCGTTCATTTGTTATTTCTCGCTTGAACCAAAGGTAAGAAAGCTACACCCCATATGTGACATGCATGGTTATTATTGAGGCATGTTGAGTGTTTAAATGTGGACATGGATTGCATATCAAATGCTTAGCGAATCTTGCTTACTTATGAATGGCACTGACTTACTAATCAAAATCGGCAATGGTGTCAGATCCGTCTGTGAAGTTGTGACTTACTAGTCAAGTTCAACAACGGTACTGAGCACTGGTCGTGTGTTACTGACCTATGAGTCAGGAACGGCATAGGCATCATGAACGCAGAGCCGATAGAAGATTAGATCTAATCGACATCTGCATTGGATGACTCATCATGAGCATTAATGTTGGACCGACCGCAAGTTCGATGAAAACTAAAAGCGCTTGTCTAGTCAAAGGCTAGTTACTTAGAGCCAGAGTCCGAAAGTCTAAGGCGACCTACACGTCACATGGCTAGGAGGGTATGGGACCTCAGAGATTGACTTACTAGTCATCTGAACGAGATTGACTTACTAGTCATCTGACCGAGATTGAGTCATCTAACCAAGATAGAATTACTAGTCATCTACCTCAGAGTGAGAGACTTACTAGTCATATACTCAGAGCGCAGGACTCCACAAACATTTATTTGTACCTATTTGCATGCGTTATTAAGGCTATTATTGCTAGGCATGCACATTATGATTTGATGACATGTTATTACTGTTCATGAGCATATTGAGTTTTCTTGCTGGGCTTCGGCTCACGGGTGCTATGTGGTGTAGGTAAAGGCAAAAGAAAGTTGGACCATCCTTGAGTTGGAGAGCTTAGGTGACGATGTGTACATATGCGGCTGCTTGACCGCCATGGTCGAGGGTGTAAAGAGAAACTAGGGATAAACCCTATTTTGTCACTTAGATCGGTTGGTTGTAAATATTTTGTTGTAATAAACATTTAAATTATATTTTTGGGATCCCAATGTATACAGTAAACATTCTAATGAAACGTTGTATCTTAACCAAAAAATTTAACCCTAAATCGCTAATCATACATAATTACACAATTATGGCCAAATGACTCGATTAGCGAGTTTAGCACTGTGTAAAATGCACACCGTAATGGTCCCTAGAGTTTAGGGGGTTACATCGCGGCTTGGGAGTCAGCGTCTAGTGGCCGCGGTCAGAGCATGAAAAATGTCTAGAATCGTCGCGTGGCCGCGACCACCAAGTTTCACTGGTCGCGACCTATGATACTTTTTTTCTTAAAATTTGAATTTTGAATGTATTTTTTAATGGGTTAATAAAAAAATATCATATATTTTTTATCATTTAAAAATATATTTTTTAAAATACGATATTTTGTTATTTGATATTTAAAAATTATATATTTATTTTACAAAGATTCAAGGTCAAATTTAAAAATAGGTTAACCAATTAATTTTAAAAATTTTAATATATTAAAATATTTAAATTAAGTTATCGGATATTAAAGATATTTTTTTAAATACTTGATATTTTTTGGAATTTTTTATTTTGAAAATATTAATATCTGATTATTCTATGGATTTTAATATTTAAAGTATTTGAAATTTGAGAATATGTTGAGTAGATATTTTTATGGATATTTGAATTTGTTTAAGTGTTTTAGATGTTTTTTGAATAATTGCTAATGATATTTGTTTAAAAATTTATAACTGGTTAAATTTTTTAAAATATCACATTTTGCAAACCAATTAATAAAATATTTTTTTAAATGGGATTTAAATAAACTTTTGTTAATTGTTGATAAATCATATTTAAATTAAATTAATATTTTTCAAAATGACATAAACTAAGGTGATTGTCTATAAATGAAATTCCAATTAACTTTTGTTAATTGTTTTTAAATTTTATTTAAGTTGACTTATTTATTTTTGTAATATTTATTTAATTCGAATTTTGGATAAATTCTAGAAAATTAATTGAGGTATTTTTGCAAATGAAATAAATTGTGGTATTTTTGCATAAATTCATAGACTTGCTCATATTGTAACATGATTAGACCCATCCAATTATAACATGTATGTCTGCACTATATGTGGTATTTTTGCAATTGAGCTTAGATGCATATAGTGGCTCGTATGTTTGCTTAATATATGACATTTTTCTAAATAAAACATTCATAAAATTATAGGTTTTATTTGGTCCCATTAGAAAATGTAAAGTTTAAATTTCTCTCTTGTGGGTGGTTCCACTTGTGAAGGCTCATTTGCTTTGCATGACTATAGTGGGTCTAATCAATTAATACCAATTAATAAAACGAATGTTTAAATTCCTGTCTTTTGGACCTTGTATGGAAGTATGGGGGCCTTAGTAGTGGGAACGACATACTCGACCCAACTCTCCTCCATACAAGCCCAACTGTTAAGGCTCATTTGCCTGAGTTGGTCTTGATTGTATAGGTTCATTATAATAGTTAAACCTAATATTGATTAGCAACAAATTAATTCTAATTTAATTGAATTTGTTTCAATGTGACACTTTAGAATTAATAAAAAATTATAGGACTTTGGTTTTCAAAATTTATTTTTTACAATTTTTTGGAGAACCATAGTCATTAATTTTTCAAAAAATAATAATAAAAATACTATTTTTAATTAAATAATGAGGTTATTTTAATAATTATATTCGATCTCCATCGTTGGTATAACAAGGTCAATAGCTTAATGGGACCTCGAGATACTTGGATTCGTCCCCCCTACGGAAGGTATTCATTAGTTATTTTGACAAGGTTAGATTTCGAAAGATAAATAATTATAGGTCAAATTCTACTAGACTCACCCCTACGGTGACTACTAGGACTAAATCTATGATTATTAAAACTGTTGGTCTAGCTCATAAAATAAGAAATTTTGTTTTCTTATTTTTATCGAATAGTAGGTTGTTAATAATGGTGTCCATTATTAAATGAGTTTACAACTCTATTTAAGAAATGATATTTTTTTTACTCTCGCCAACCGGGATAACAATATCATAGAATAGTTAAAAACCTAAAGAAATAGAGATATGATTATTTTGGTATTTTTTCCATATCTTACATATTTATGGTATAATTTGTGATATTTCTTGAAATTAGAGTGAATAGAAGTTTTATTGAGAAAATGTGATTGATTTCTATTTTATTGTTAATACGTAGTATTATAATGGTTGTGTCTACTCCCATCATTTCTCAACTTTCTCTGGAGAAACTCACTGGAGTAAACTTCCTCAAGTGGAAGCAGAATATTAACATTGTGTTGATTGGTGACAACTCCAAGTTCGTCATGATTGAGGAATCCCCGGAAGTTCCAGCTGATGGAGCTACCAAGTCTGTTAGAGATAAATACGAGCGTTGGCAGGCGGCTAATAACAAGGCACAGTACTACATGTTGACTAGTATGATCGAAACTCTCAAGACAAAGATGGAGACTGTCGAGACAGCCTACAAAATCATGGATTAGCTCCAAGACATGTTCGGGGCAAAGTCTGTGTAGACTCGTTTTGAGGCCACCGATAAATATGTCAATGCTTGGATGGCCTCGTCTCAGTACGTTCGTGATCACCTGATCAAGATGACCAACAACTTTCAAGAAGTTGAACTGCATAGAGCAATAATAGATGAGGAGACTCAAGTCAGCTTAATCCTTAACAATCTCTCTCCAAATTTCCTGGCGTTCACCACCAACTATGTGATGAATAAACTCAACTATGGTCTGACGCAACTCATCAACGAGCTTCAGACTTTCGAGTTAATAATGGGTGGACCAAGTAAGGGAGGAGAAAAGAAGACTATTGCTGCTGCTGATCCAACTAAGGCTAAAGCTAACCGAGCTTCATATTCAAAAGCTAGAAAGATGGACAAAACACCAACCCCAGGCCTGCAAAGGCTGCAAAGACAAGTGCACAACCAAGTGCACAGACGCCTAAGGGGAAGAAAAAGAAAAATAAGAAAGGTAAAGATAAGTTCTTTCACTGCAATGAGAAAGGGCATTGGAAACAGGATTGCCCCAAGTTTCTAGCAACGAAAAACAAATGTAATAATTATAGTTCATTTATCTTAGAAACATGTGTTTTAGAGAATGATAAATATGTTTGGATTGTTGATTTTGGATCTACTAACCATGTTTGTAACTCTGTACAACTTCTTGAATTGTGGGAGGAAGTAGACGAAGGCGGCTTAAAGCTTAGAGTTGGGAACAGAGCATTTGTTGTCCAAGCTAGAGGAAGAGATCACCTAAAGTTTGAAAATATATATTTAATTTTGAAAGATGTATTTTTTATTCCGGATTTCATTTTCCATGTTGCAATTAGAATAATTTGTTATGACTTTTACAAGTTCTAATATATCTATTTCTTTCAATTGATCACAATTGTGTATTGCATGTTTGGAAAACGGGCTCTATATTTTGCGACCTAGCGAACCCCTCGCATTTAATAATGATTTATTCAAAGTAGCTAAACCTAGGACCAATAAACATAAAAAGACCGATAACGATAACATGACGTATTTATGGCACTTGACACTAGGTGACATTGGCTATGATAGAATTCAAAGACTTAAAAAGGACGGGCCTTTGAGGGAACTCACCTTAGATGAATTTTCTGTCTGTGAATCTTGTCTAGAAGGCAAACTGACCAAGCATCCATTCTCTGCAAAGGAAAATAGGGCCAAAGAACCATTTGGAATTGTTCATTCAGATGTTTGTGGGCCGTTGAATGTACAAGCAAGGGGTGATTTTGAGTATTTTGTCACTTTCATTGATGATTACTCTAGATACTCATGTCTTTACCTAATGCACAGGAAATCAAAAACATTTTCAAAGTTTAAGGAATTCCTAGCTATGGCTCATAACCAATTAGGTAAAACATTAAAGATCTTGCAATTTGATGGGGATGGAGAATATTTGGATATGTAGTTCAAAGATCATTTAACTGAACTTGAGATTTTATCACAACTTACTGCCCCGTGTACTCCGCAACAAAATGGTGTAGTGGAACGTTGGAATAGAGTGTTATTGGAAATGGTTAGATGCATGCTTAGTTACTCAACTCTACCAACTTCATTATGGGGACATGCAATTGAAACTGTGAACGATATTATAAATGCCGTACCTTCCAAATCAATCCCAAAACACCTTTAGAATGTCGGAATGGTCGTGAACCTAGTTTACGCATTATATAATCTGGGGGTGTCCGCCCACGTGTAGGATCTCATTTATGTAAGTCTATATGCATGCTCCCTATTGCACAAAATAACATACAATAGAAAAACATAAATACATGCATAAAAGTAATTTTCATAAAGAGATTCGCCAATACAACAATAAAACCATTAGAGTGCTTACGAGATGCGTAGCGGAACAATGACTACACCCTTTGGATTCCCTAACCTTTTGTCCTTGTTGAATGATAGGCATTGCAAGGAATCCGAACCGCTTTGAAATAAGACCACAGTCTTCCAAGTCTTTCTCTAAAACAACCTAGTGTTTGTTTGGGCAAGTCTCAACACATGAGAAGAGAATTCCTAGAGAGAAAACTAAGAGAGAGTGGGCGGCTAGGTATAGAATATTAGTAGTGAATTTTTACCTTGTCAAATTCATCTTTTTTAATGCATTCTATAACACTAGTATATGTAGGCAATTAGCTGGGACATAAGACAAATTTTAGTTACCCATTTTATTTTAATTATTTAATAAATAGAATTAATTAAATACTTGTCGAAATTAACCAATAATAATTTTGACTTTTATTTAATTCATTTTATTAATATTAATACCAATTTATCAATATTAATCAAATTGTCCCAATTGGCTATAATACTCTATTTTTTAGACTTTGCAATAAAAACCTCAAATTTTCTTCTATTTTTTTTCTCACAAAATATCAATAAATAATTTAACATTATTTATTTCCATTGAACTAATCAATATGGTATTTTTATAATTAATAATTAAATTAATTATTCAAGACTACTAGGTTTACCATGATAAGAGATTACATAGGGATCATGGATCCATGAACTCAAGCTCCAATAAGTTACCGTGAGTTTATGTATAACAAATAATCTCATTACCTTATTAACTCCTCGTGACTCCACTATAGACTCAGAATTGCACTCTTGAATTCATAGAACGTTTTACACCAAATGTAAATATGTTATCCATTGTTATAATCATAACCGTCATTCAATCCTCTATGGATGATCTACTAATGAGACAGGTGAAAATTACTGTTTTACCCCTCGTTGGTATTTTATCCTTAACTCCCACAAAGTTCATTGTAAATGAAATTTCCGTAAACTTAATTACAGAAATGAGTACTCTATCATTTAACACTTGAACAAAGTTATAAGGAAATCATCATTTCACTTCTTAAACAGAAGTTATAGATTTCATGTCTATGATAAATACTCCCACTCAATTATACTACCAAGTCTCCAATATGTAAGTATGAGCTAGTCTGTATGGTAAGCTGGTAACGAACAAATCAAAAGATTTGTATAATACAATTATCATAATATTAAACACTCAGCATTAAGATTGAATTGATCTATAGTCAACGTTGTGATATGATTAGATTAGATAATAACAATACTTACTCATCTTATCAATAATCAATATCGGTCCATTCCAATGTAACAAAATACATCTGATCTTATTTACTTGGTCAATGTCTTGGATAAGACATCACACCTCGAATGTGTAAGTAGATCATATCGTAGATTACCAGATCAGTGAAAATCCAATGCACTGACTTAATCTTAGGACTCGTTCTTTTGAACATATAATTACAATTATAATCCACTATGACCTAGTCACTATAATTGTAATTATTTATATGTTTGGGATTTTATAAATGTTTGTATTATTCCAATAATCATGTAATAAAACAAGCAAGCACCACGGTTGTCAAACTAAATGATTTCTACTTCTTTTATTGATAATATAAAATTGTGTTACATGCTCGACATGATTTTATAAGGGCATAAAACCCAACAAACTCCCACTTGCCCTTTTAAAACAAATGGGACATGTTTCTCAAAATCATTCATTCTACATGCTTCACAATTATGCTCTTTGCTTATATATTTGTAAAGGGATATGAACATTGCCTTACAATACTATCTTCATCACCTTCACATCACACTTTCACCACACATCTCCAATAATATGGTACTTTCTCTCTATATGCTTTGCTCTTTTGTGGCTTCAAAGTTCTTTTGAATTCGATATTCCTCATTATTGTCACTAGAAAAAATGAGTTGTTTATCCATTTTTGGAATAACACCAAGATCCGTATAGAACTTCCTCAGTCTGACTATTTCCTTAGCCGCCAAAGACGTGGCTATGTACTTAACCTCCAAGGTGGAATCTAAAATGGCAGATAGCCTAACGCTTCTCCAAATCACAGCTACTCAGATGGCAGACAACATATCACTTCTCTAAATCATAGCTCCACCCCCAACAGTAAACATATTTTTCAGAAGTAGACTTCATGTCATCAACATCAGTCTAAAATCTGAATCTGTGTAGCCTAAGAGGTTCAAAGATCCACCCTGAATAGACTAACATATAGTCTCTAGTCCATCCAAGATAATGATCGCTATCTATTGTTTATTTCCAAGGTTTCACTGGCACTTGCTCACCACTCCCACTGCATAGCAGATCTCCAGTCACAACACACAATATAGCATGCATTAGACTTATAATTGCAATTACAAGGGTATAACTGTAATTTGGGAATTTGAGAAGAATTTTATTTTTCGGGCCAAGTATCCAATTATATGATAATTGAGGTTGAATAATTAATTTAGAATTAATTATTAATTTTGAAAAATATATTTATTAATTTAAATAAATAAAATTTCAAATTTCATATATATAAATTAATTAATTACATCATTGGTCCAATCGTCATCTATCCTTTGCTGGAAAAGCTCAACTTATTCATTCTGTTTTATTGGGAATTAGAGCTTTTTGGATGAGTATTTTTCTTCTCCCAAAGAGTGTTATTACTGAGATTGATCACATGTGCAGGAAGTTTCTTTGGGGGACCAGCAGTTGGAATGAAAACAGAAGTAAACTTCACCTCATGGCTTGGGATCAAGTTTGTCTTCCTAAGCATTTGGGGGGTATTGGTTTTAAGGAAGGGGCCACTTGGAATATGGTGCTTCTAGCTAAATATATCTGGGCTGTTTCTACTAAGCAGGATATTCTTTGGGTGAAATGGATTGATGCCATTTATCTTAAAGGGCAATCTATTGGGGAGTACAATCTTCAGTCTGATGTGAGCTGGTATTGGCGTAAGCTAATTAAGCTGAAATTTGTCATCAATGGTGAGATGTTAGACAAAGCAATGGTGAACAACAAGTTGAATACCAGCAAACTTTATGTCCAGTTGGTTAACAAGGAAAGAGCTCCTTTTGCTCATGTTGTTTGGTGCAATTTGACCTTGCCCAAGCATAGGTTTATACTTTGGCAAGCTATTTTGAGGCATTTGTTAACCAGAGACAATTTATTAAAGTGTCATCTATAGCTGCCTTCTGTCCTCTGTCCAATTTGCGAATTGCAGCAGGAGTGTCATGAGCATTTGTTCTTTCAATGCCATTTCTCTCAACAGGTGAGATGTCGAGTTGCTGCTTGGCTGGGCAGAGATATCTGGCCTGTGCATTTTCATGGCTGGGTTGATTGGATGGTGGGGAAGCCGAAGGTAGCTGGTTTAGCAACTTCAGTTTATCTGGTTTGGTGGAACAGGAACCAGTGCTTGTTTAATTTATGTTCTTTATCTGTTAACAAAGTTGTTTCTCTGTTGCAAAGTTGTTTGAAAGCTAGAATTGTTAATTTGTCTAGAGCTAAGCTGAAAAGCAAAGATTTATTTTTTCTTGAGAAACTTAATCTCTTGTAATCCTCGGATTGAGAGGCTCTTTGTGAGCTGGTTTTTGTAAATGTTTTGTGTTTCAATATATTTCTTTGTTCATCAAAAAAAAATTAATTATTTTATTTGAGTGGGAGAAAATAAAATTGATAAGTCAAAGAAATTGTTTTTTGATTTATTTAATTTTAAAAGATGATGAAAATGATGATCATCAATTTGAATTTTCAATTTATAATTTAAATTTTGAAATATGGTTGTCATCTTTTCCTTAAAAAGATAAATTCTTTATTTTGTGGGAGATTGATTTAGTTAAATAATTAAATAAAAGAAAAATACAAAATCCCTGAAAAGGGAATAGCAGTACACGCCTGACACAGTCCAAGGACTGTGCCATGCGTGTACTACTGTACAGATATTGTATCTGTATATTTTTTATTTTATTTATTTAATTATTTAATAATTTAAAATAGTTTTTCAAATATGGTAAGTTAGATATTTACCTAAAATCAAATCCTATCATCATCATTATTATATTATATTATTATTAGGAATAATAATGTAATATAAATCTATATATGTAATATAGAAGAAAAAGAGATATAACATAAAACACACAACAATACAGAGACAATTCATAATAGTTCTTAGAGTTTTTGTTAGACAAAAGCTCTCTCTTTCTTCTTCTTTATTCTATCTATTCTTAGACCATAATCCAAGTTCTCATGTGTTGAGAAATATTTGTGATTCCTAAAATACAAATCCATGTTCTTTATGTGCCCACACATATCTTGAGGTGTAGAGAACACTCCAGAAGATTGTGATTTGAGTGCTCAAAGCTTTGGATAGGAAGATCTTTAAAAATACAAAAAGACTCAAGGACACTTGATAGGCTTCAAGAGGAAAAAGCTTATGTTCTTGATTTTTTTTGTGTTTATATATTCTATATAAATATATTGTATATTTATATACATATTTGTTGCATGATTAATAGTATTGTATGCTAATATTTTTGGATTGTTTTCTTGGTCATATAAATTGTTTATATGATTGATGAAAAATTTTGATTGTTGTTGTTCATATAAAACAATAATGGGCCCACCACGCCAATTTTGCTGTGTGCTCTGAATGGTTTTCCAACAGAACACGACTTGCTACAACAAAATCTAGAATTTTGTTTCCTGCCAGTTCTTTATGTGTGATGATTTCTTGACAATGTCTCCAATGAGTAAGATATCATCTACATAAATGATGAAGAACACCACAATGTTTTTTTCCCAAATTTGGTCAAACACAAGGCTTAACTACATTTTATTCAAAACCACAAGTCTTAATGTTTCCATTAAACCTCAAGTTCCAGGAGCGCGAAGCTTGTTTAAGTCCATAGATTGACTTACTCAACTTGTCGACTTTCCTGTGTAGCTACTTTAAATCTTTCTGATTGATCCATGTTAATGGTCTCATCAAGATAGCCATTAAAAATGCTTCTTTGATGTCCAATTGTCTTATCTCTTAATCAAGAGTTATGGCTATGGATAAGAGTATACTAAATGAATTTTAACATGGCTACCGGAGAAAAAGTTTTCTCTAAGTCAACTTTCTCTCTTTTCCATGAGTCGAGGCTTAAATGTCTCGACCATTCCATCAGCTCCTCTTTTCTTTTTATAGATCCACTTGCACCCCATGGGCCTAAAGTCCAATTGCGCATCTACAAGATCTCAGAAAAATTTAGAGTACTTTGACTCAATGTCCTGGTACTTGGCTTCGACCCAAAGATACCTTCCAGACCTACCCATTGTCTATTTAAAGGCCAACATATCATTTTTACTTGTGTCCCCAAGCAGCTTGTGGGTTTCACTAACCATCTCATATGTATCGGGTTTCAAGAAACCCTCCCACTATGAAGAGGCACCGTAACTTTCTAACTTGGATTAGTGGTTTCTAAATCTACCTTGCTTTCATCGACTTGCGTCAGTGAAGATGGAAAAATAGTTTATCGTTTTTCATCTAATACTATTTTGCTACGAGGCTTGAAATTCATTATGTAGTCGTTACCCAAAAAAGTAGCATTTGTAGAGACAAACACTTTCTTGTCTAATGGACTATAAAATAGACCACCCTAAGTACATGTAGGATAGCCAACAAACAAGCAAACATCAGTTCGCTATTCTAGCTTTCCTACCTTTTTCCTCAAGACATGCGCAAGACAGCCGCAAATTCCATAATGACGTAAACCAGGTTCATGACCATTTCATAGTTCTAGTGGTGTCTTGGAGTCAACTTTGAGATGGCACAACATTTAAAAAATGGCTTATGCAGTCTAGGTAGTATGTCTCCAGAAAAGATATGAGTAAGAAGCTGGTAAAGTTGAATAGCTTATCATAGAACACACATTTTCATAAACGTGCGATTCACGTCGCTCAGCAACACCGTTCTGTTGCGAGTCTCTGGGGCAGTTTCTTTAGACAATTCTCCAAGTTCAATTAAATGATCTTGGTTCTAATTATCCAAATATCCTCCACCCCTATCAGATTGCAAGAATGTTAACGTTTTACCAAATTTGGTTTTAAAGCCATAACAATGAATTCTTTGAACTTCTTAATAAATTCTCATAATTTCTATGTGTTTAGGTACTTACATGAGTCTCTAGAGCAATCGTCAATGAAGGTGACAAAATACTCATAACCACCCCTTGCTTGAACATTCATTTGTCCCCAGACATCTGAATATACTAGCCATAGTGGTTCTTTGACCCTTTCTCCTATCACAGAGAATGGATGATTTGTCATTTTGCCCTTGAGACTAGATTCACAAATAGGTAGGTCACCCTAGGTGAGTTCCCTCAAAGGCCCAGCCTTTGTTAGTCTTTGAATCATATCATAGCAAATATGACCAAAGAGAATATGCCAAAGGTGCGTCATTTCTAACGTTATTGACCTTTTATCGTTTAACGTTCCTAGATTTAACTATCTTAAACAACTTATTATTTAGTACATAGGGTTTGTATGGTTGCAATAGGTATAGCCCATTTTCAATACATCCACTCCACAATTCACATCCATTTAAAGAAATAGGATTTTATTACTTGTGAAAGTAACTACCAATTGTTGTTGATGTAATAAGGATGTAGTAACTGAGGTTACATTTCTCTTAGACCTCTTTATTTATGTGATTATAGGTTGCTTTTATTTTATAGAATAGATTTAACTTAAGTTGTGGTGATAGAATAAGGTTTAATTTTTGAAATATTTAGTGGCTATGATTATAGTATTTAGTGGTTATGATGAGTATAGTATAGTATAGTATTGTTTTGTGATATTAGTAGCCTTATTTGTGGAAAATGGGCGATTGCGTAAGAATAAATTAATTATGGTATTATTAAGAACTGTTATGGGTCGAGTCTACATAAAGCCCTAAAACCCAATAAGATTTTGGGCTTAGTAAATTCAAAATCATCCTAAAGAATTAGAGTTTGTTATTTTATGGTTAGTTAGGATTTTTGTGGAATAGGTTGTTATTTTGATAAATAAATAGAGTTTTCATAACTTTAGGGTATTATAACTTCGGACCTATTTTTGACCCAGTTATGTTATGATTTTGAAAAATAGTATTTCTAAAACGTTGTAAATAATTTAATTATCTTTCCAATGGTATAAAGATTCTCTAAATCTGACTTTTATATCTCTAGTTATGTTGATTTTACTACAGATAAGTCTAGAGTTACGAGATTTAGGTAGTTAGAGGTTGAGATATTTTTACTAGGTAGTTTGATGTTAGATTATTCCTCAATTATTTAATAAAAATATTAATAAGATAATGTAGAGATATTTTCTTATATTTTATTCAAATTTAAATTTGGATTATAGTTAGAATGAAATTAGGATATTTGAGAGCCTATAAAAAGAGCTTATTCCATCTCATTTTTTTCATTCACTCTTGCTCCTCTTGAGACCCTCACACACACTATCTCTCTCTCTCTCTCTCCCTATTGTTATCGTGCAGCACCATCAAAACACAAACCCTAAGGTCGGAATCATCATCACCATCACCTCTTCATATATTTGAAACCCTAGTACCCAAAGAGGCCACACGACCAAGGCTATCTTTCTTATTGTCAAAACCCTACAAGGAAGCATTTAAGGATCTAGGGTCTTTCTTCAAGATCAAGGTTGAGGTATAGTTAAGTTTTGATTGTGTTTGAGTTTTAGATCTATTAGTTTATGTTTTAATCATGGTATTATGTTTATGAAATAGGGTTTTAAGTGGGATTAACATATAATGGACTCAAGTATAGTTTCTGTGCACCACACTCAAGGTAAGGAAAATTAGGTAGTTTAGTTTATGATCTAGTTTATCTTTTGTATGACCTAACATTTCAGGTACAATAAAGGGGTAAGTGTGGTTGGACCTAAGGTGTCCAATGATGTATGACTGGCTTATGTCTAGTAGGCTCAGTCGCCAAACTTGTATGACGGACCTAAGTTGATGTCTGGTAGGCTCAGTTGCCAAACTTGTATGACGGACTTATGTTCGGGGCTTAATTGGCACCCCTCTATATGCACTTATCTTTTTATTATATATGTCTTGTTATTATGACTTATGACCTATGACCTATGACCAGTGGTTATTATTGTGACTTATGACTTATGACTATGACCTATGATTTATGATTATGACCTAGGGTTTTATGATGTTGTATGATTAGTATAAATAAGTTTTGTTATGACTCTTGTGAAATTTATGATAATTTGATTATATGATTATATAACTAACTCTTATTTGTTTCTTAGGTTGTCTTGATTTGTTATTTTTGTGTTTATGACTAATGTTAAGATTGCAAAATATAATTTATGATCTAGATTTGTGTGTGATCTTTGGCATGGCGGTGATATAGGATAGATTATGACCTTGGTTTCTATTATGATTCTAGTATTGCATGTGTATTTGTTTGTTATGAGATTATAATTGATTTATGTATGACTTTTTGTGTATTTTCCTTACTGGGCTTAGAAGATCATTCATTTCTTTTATTTTTTCATAATAAGTTAACCTTAGATGACTGGTGGTGAGCGGATTCCCAATAGCAAGACTGGTGTGAATATGTGGGGGCTGTATAGCCGCATGTTATTTTCTTGGGAAATTATGAACTTTATGATTTAATGTTTCCTAGTTTTAATTTTATTTTATTGTAAAGACTATTATTTATTTTTCCTAAACCCAGGTTATATTTATTTTAAATTATCAATAAAGAAGGCAACACTTTTACGATTTATTACATTTATTTTTCAACATCTTTATTTTCTACAATTAAAGCTAAAATTTAGGGTGTTACAAAGGAAAACTGAATTTAAAATTTCCACTGAAAATCAGAATAAAATAAACATTGTCTTAAAACAAAATATTTATTTCCAAAATTTATTCAAGCTTATCATTTTGTCTTGTCTGATACAAACAACCCTTGTCGGATTCCAAGCTTTAGCTTTTCATCCTTCACGGATTTCCTAGTGCTAAAAAGTTGTAAAAAAAAAGTATATGCATGTTTAGTAGATCCTGATCCAACGATCTAAAACTGAAGAATCATCCTCTAAAATCACATGCATCCAAGACAAATATTTCATTATCTTGGGTTCCATATGCCTTGAGTACCGGGCAATCTTGTCCAAATTCCTAGTCTCATTGCAGTTGGAAACACTCCTCTTTAGTGTACTTGTAATCGAGTAATGCTCCAAGAAGTTTTGCAGCATTTGGTGCCTTGCCAGTGGACTTCTTATTCTTTTTGTTTGAATTTCTTCCTCATTTTCTTTTCGAAGAAGAAACTTAAGGTAACTTCTCCTTGAGCAAGTTTGGTAGTATTAGCCTTCTTTCCTTTTCTCGGTCCACCATTAACAATCCTCCTTGAAGGATTTGGTGATCGTTGCATAGGAAAATAAGAATATCTTTGATTATCACGAACTCGATGTTGTCCATAATCAAGAACATGTTGGTGTTGGACAAATATTTCGTGAGATTCTCGTCATAGAGTAACATTTTAGAGATTAGAGAGAGTATATGGTGTGAAGCCTATAGCTACGATTATCAACTAAGTAAAAATTAACGCATTACTTGAAAAACATTCATTCATCAATTTTTTAGAAATAGCATAACATACAAAATATTTTGAGATAAGCAAAATACTATAACGCTTATCTTCTATTTCTTAAATACTTTAAATAGCCATGAACCCATGTGTCCCAGTAGGCGAGAGTCACAAATATCCACTTAGTTAAATAGAGAAACATCTCAATTAATAAAACGTCCTAGACTTTTATTAACTACCTATCCATTCAATCAAAGTAACGAAAACCCATGTGTCCCGGTAGGCGAGAGTCGCAAATATTTCTTGCTATATGAGTTTGACCCACGGTTTTGATTATTATAGACTTAATTCATATAGTCACCGTAGGGATGAGTCTATAGAAAGTCCATCTATAACCATCTATCCTAAGAAATTTAACCATGTTAAGAAGTCCAGTGAACACCTTCCATAGGGAGACGAAATCAAAGCGCCATGAGGCCCCACTGAACTCTGACCTTGTTAAATCAATGATGGAGATCGAATTCATATTTTAAAAACTCATTATTAAACCTTTTAGTATTTTATTCTTTTGAAAATTACCAACTTAAGTTTTCCAAATTATTAAAATAATCAATAAACCACAGTTTATAATTTTTCTATTAATTCTAAAATTACCATTAAAAATTAATCCAAAAATTAGAATTAATTTGTTTCCAATCAATTATTAGGTCCAACTAGAATTAACTTAATACAATCAAGTCAAACTTAGGTAAAGGACTAGGTCTAGTATGTCGTTCCCACTACAAGGCCCCCTAACTTCCATACAAAGCCCAAAAAGACAGGAATTTGAACTTTCATTTTATTAATTGTTATTCAATTGATTATGTCTAATCTAATAATGCAAAGCAAATGGCTCTTCACAAGTGAAACCACCCACAAGAGAGGAATTTAAAATTTATATGTTCAATTGGGCCCAAATAAAACCTATCAAGATTATAAATCGTTTTATTTGATATTTTCTCATTATCTAAAATAATTGGTCATCACTATAAGTCAATCATCTAAGCACAAATTTGCAAAAATGACAATTGTAATGATGCATGACATGTTAATTAATTTGATGGGTCTAGCATACAATCTATATGGCATGTTACTAATCTATGCATGTACACATTTATTACCAAAACAAATGAATAGCTAAATAAAAATTAATCAATCCATTTCATGAAATCAATTAATTAATTAATCACAATTAATTTTAATTCAATAAATCTTAAAATATTAATCAAATAAAAAATTAATTCAATTGTTCCCATTTTGAAAAAAAAAAGAATTTTTTTTCTTTTTAGAAAAAAAAAATACAAAAAAAAAATATTTACTTGCACAAAAATATACCATTTATTAAGGAATTAAAGATACAATTCCAAAATAACTAATTTTTTTTAAAGCCCTCCATATATAAAAATATGTTACCAAATATATTAATTAACCTCCATATATAAAATATATGTTAATTAATATATAAATACATACTTTCCCTAAAAAAAATATAAACATGCAACCACAACATTCCCTTATTTTTAACACAACTTAAATATATATATATAATTATCTTTCAAAAAAAAAATTCACGTATACAATTTTTTTTACATTAATATATATAACTTAAAACATATACACATATGGGTGCACTTTTAATAGTTATTACTCATGGATTGTTACTTTAATATTAACCATTAGATTAAGATCAATGATCCATATTTATAGTTGTTAATTAATATTTCTAAAAATAAATTTTGATTTTTTCAAATTTTTGGAAGGGTTACGTGATAAAAAAAACGTGTATTTATTATGAAAATATAATATTGTAAAATTTTAATTTTTCAAATGCATGTCAATTTCTAAATATAGCTAATGTCTCTCATTGGTTGGAAACAACATTAATTATGGCAAAAAAAATAAGTAAACTCGAAAATAATGTAGAAACAAAATATTTGCATATTGGTGACTTGTTATACCAAGTCACTATGTTATCAAATCATCATAATTGTCAGTACCCATCTATGAGTAGTAACAATTGAGAAGTCTTCCATACACATATATATATTTATAGGTTAAATAAAAATACCAAAAAAAAATTTGTGCAATTTTCAAACTTTGATTTCATGTACATAGTTTATGGGTTTTATATAACAAAATAAAACACACATAAACAATCATAAACATACAAATATCATGAGAAATATTCTTTTAGCATCACACATACATAAAACTTAAACATGCAAATAATTATGCTACCATCTAATTAACATATCTAACATGTCAAAAAATCACATACATGTATATAAACATATAAACTAGCAACCTGGCTCTGATACCAGTTGTAGGATCTCATTTATATATGTCTATATGCATACTCTTTATTGCACAAAATAACATACAATAGAAAAACATAAATACATGCATAGAAGTGATTTTCATACACATGCCGAGCTGCCACGAATCCAACCCGCCTTCCAAGTTCATTTTCCTGACCATCTAAAAATAAAGGAATGAGCCTAATGCCCAGCAAGGAAAATCTACTAAAAACATATATGTCATAAATCATAAAACATAAGACTATATCATAAAGCATATACTATAAAACATATGACATAAAAACATATATCATATAGGACTACAATATAATTGGCCATTAACTCATTAACGTGGTATGTGATAAAACCATTTAGGTCCTCAGTCTACTAATCGAGGTAGGTTAGATCACAAATATAGTATATGATATCCCATCTAGGTCCTCTGTCTACTAATTGAGGTAGGGTAAATCATAACTCTAAACCACAAAAATGATAAAAATTCTTGGGGTTTGCTATTGTTTACCCAAAAACGGCTCCTGATGATGTGGCAAGATTGGCTTACGCGTGCCCGGCACGTGACAACTTTAAGTGAATGAATCATGTTCGCCCATCGACCAAAGAGTTATTAATTTATCAAGCCTTATGCTTAGGTGCGACCAGTCATACTTTCATTTACTTCCTTTTGGATATGCAATCCTGTAATATTTGCATTAATTATATTTTCTTTTATTACCTTGATACACAAGTCTTAATTGTAATTAAGGCCCATCGGCCCAGGTAATCTTCTTGAGCCTATAAATAAGAATCAAAGGGATCAAGGAAAAGGACTTTTGAACTTTTGATCTTTGTACTTAGAGAAAGAATATAGTGTGATTATTCACCGAAGTTGTAATCTTCCCAAAGCTTGTGAAACTCGTGAACCCTAGTTCATTGATCACTGTGTTGGGATTCAAAATCATTAAGAACACTAAGTGGATGTAGGTCATTACCATCCAATTGGGGTCGAACCACTATAAATCGTTTGTGTCGTTTACTTTCCATTTGAATTTCTTCTTGATTTCCTCTCATTTTCTATCGTTTATTTGACTATGTGTCGTTGACCAATTTGAGGGTCAACATTTTGGTGCTTTCATTGAGAGATTAATCCTAGACATCAAGAAAATCAAATGGCGAAGACATCCAAGAAGACTTCAAGCTATGAATTAGATCCGCCATCGCATAGGAGGATGACATATGATCAAGGCACTAATAGCCAATTATTAATGGAATCTTTGGATTTGGTCGATGAAAGGCGCGAGCAAGCCCAACTTCGAGTAGCAGCTTATGAGCAAAAGGTTGCCCGGTATTTCAACTCTAAAGTACGTGAAAGAAAATTTAATGTGGGAGATCTGGTACTTAGAAGAGTTTTCCTTAACACCCGCGATCAAGCTGCTGGAGTACTCGGACCTAATTGGAAAGGACCATACCAAATCGAAGAAGTCCTCCATCCAGGCACTTATAAACTTGCTCGCTTAAACGAAGATCTCATTCCTCACTATTGGAATGGAGAACACCTGCGCAAGTACTACCAATAAACAATTCTTCTTAAGAATTGGCTTGTATTTTACTTTTTACAAGTTTATGAACAAGGGTTAGTCAATCTTGTGACTGATCGGTTATAAGTGTAAGATCATATTTTTGATCACTCGTACAGACAGGATTGTCCATTTATTACGAGAAATAAAAGGGATTGTGCGCAGCCAGTCAATCTTTCCAACTATTGTATTTATTACAAGTATTTGCTCATTACGTGTGTTGTTTTGCTATAATAATCATTTTTATATATCTCTATTACGAGCAGAAATGTTCGAACAGGTCTTGGTCAAGGCAAGTGACCGAACACCTAAAGCTCTTCAATCACTTGGGGGCATATAAGGTATCTAGTAAACAAAGCATATCAACAGGTATGTAAATACACGAGCAACATAAGTGAAAGCATGCTACGATACTTAGAGTATTTTTCAAAATTTTGTTTAAATTTTGTTAAATCAAACCAAAGTGTTATGCTAAGTTCGATCATGCGAATAGATGTTATAATAAAAATATTATAATATCAAAAGAAAAACCCTTTACACCACAAGAAGTTACTACTCGGATGTAATTGTCTATTAAAAGTAAAAGTTGCCCGTGCAGCAATAAAAATATAAATTCTTTAGACATCATAAACCGTAGTTTGTGTGTCTTAAACTACAAGTTAAATTTAGAGAAAAAAACAAGCAAAATTATGAAGCAGCAGGAGGGTCTTGAGGAGTTTGCTGGTCGAGAGAGGCCCCAGCTTCCTCTTCCACGCCAATAATGCCTGTAGCCAAGGAGATTTCGGGGGAGGTTGGGATTTTTGCTCTCTCCTCTTCCTCCAAGCAAGCAAGGCACTGGTTTATTTCAGTTTGCCTCATCCGCTCGGAGAGATAGCTGAAGTCTGCCTTGCGGTTGTTTTTCCAGAACGCATAGAAGCAGTTAGAGGTGGCTCCCTTATACCTCTCCAAGTTGCTGGCATTGGTCTCCTTGAGCTCTTTGATGCGGCCCTCCAGCCCCTCAGTTTCCTTTCTGCTGATGACTGGGTCATCTTGGAGCTTAGTGGCTTCCTTGAAGTTGAGCAAGGAAGCCTCCTTGTACTTCTCTTTTTCTACAAGGGCTTTGGTCAAGGTAGCCTGGAACGTCTTCAGTTCTTCGGCCAGCCTGGTGTTCTGCTCGAGCAGTTCTGCATTTTTCTTCTCAGCCATCTTGGATTCCTCAGCATGCCTGGCCTTGGACACTTTGAATTGAGTAATCAAAGCCCCCGAGCGGCGCTAGCTGGCGGTCATAGTTAGCATTCCCTACAAATAGAAAAAAAGATAAGGTGATGGCAGAAAATGACAAGATAAATAAATAAAGCTCAGCAATAGATAGCAGCTTTGGCTATTTCGTTCAGCGCACGGTTAATTATCTGGTCGACCTCCATGGATTCAGCGCTGACAATGGCCTCTCCGTTGTGTCGGTGCCTCGATAGTTTGGTCATTCTCTCCTTGGCCGAGCTGAGCACGACATTCGTTAGGGCATCTCTAGTTTGATCAGGAGGTGTCTGGTCGGCAGGTGTTGTAGGAGGAGGGTTCTGGTTGACAGGCGCTGGGGGAGATGTCTGGTCGAGAGGAGACGGAGGAGGTGTTGTTTCCTTAGAAGGAACTACTGTTGGAGGGTCCCCGGTCCGAGCCGTCGGAGGGTTCTTGCTGCTCTCTCCGCGATGTGGCCTGCTCTCATTCTTCTTGCTCGAAGGAACAGCAGGTGCGCTGTAAGGCTCTAACATATCTTCAGATGACATATCTACAAGTAAGAAAACATACGAACAGTTAGACAATATGAATAGATGTCTCACTACATCAGGGAAATGAGAGCAAGAAAATTGTAAGTAAAATACCCGAGCTACAACTACTGGGCACTACATTATTTACTGTACTACTGCTACACTCACTCACTGCCTTGAAGAAGTCTGAATTTAATTAGGCGTGTATTTAAAGTTGTCATCCCCGTCAAATAAATGACAGGGAATGGGCAAACTGTCTAAGAGTGAGAAGACAGTATCATTCTCATCTGAAGATTCAAGAATAGACGCAGGGTGTTCGGAAACCTTCTTTTCGCCATTTCCTGAAGGAGCAGGGGCAATAGCTGCTCGTGGGGTACTGGAGGGTTCCCTGATAGTCACTCCCGTTGTCCTTCTCGGAGGTTGTGACATGTCATGGTGCTGCTCAGGAACTTCTCTGCTGGTAGCACTCCCCGCAGTTGATTCATCTTGGTGAGGGGCCAAAAGGCCAACCAGCCTTAGATTGTTTTTTGTGACCAGCTCTTTGACGCTTTTTTCTATATTCGTCATGCTGGCCAGGGAAGCTGCTTGTATCTCCATTTCTGGAGTAGGAGCTGGTAGGAGCTGGTCGGAGCCACGGACCTGGATGACATTAAAATTCTAAGGAAGGTGCCGAAAAGCTAAAAGAAAGTAAGCGACTAGAGAATAAAGAAATTACCTCCTTGAGTGAAGGCCATATTGTTGGCGACCAGGTATGTTGTTAAAATGTACTCCTGGAAGTACTTTCCCAAGTTGGACTTGTAGGTGATCTCACTCAGGAAGGTACGAGCAGATTCCTGGTGGTAAAAATGGAAGCTTCCCGTGTTGTTGTGACTGGGGTTCGACTTGAGATCAAATAAGTAATTAATCTCATGCAGCGTAGGCACAGGCCATTTCTTGTGGTTGTATAGGATATAGAGAGCAGAGAGCACTCTATATCCATTTGGGGAGATTTGGAAGGGGCGACCTCGAAATAGTTGGCCACCCCCTCGAAGAATGGATGGAGAGGCAAGGTTGCCCCTGCCTCAATGTGGTGTCTCGACCAGGCGCTGTAGGCGCCCCCGGGCAGGTTTTCCCGCTGGTCGATGGAAGGTTTGATTAGAGTTATCCCAGAAAGTCCGTACTTTTTGAGATAATTCCCTACCATCCTAGCTGTAATATTGCTAGGAGGTACCACGTACCATTCGACCTCTGGTCGAAGGACGTCCCACAGTTTGGCTTTCGTTTGGATTCCTAGTTGAGGGGTGTTTTCAGAATGTGGGCTAGTCGAGGGATTTTCATCCTGAGGAGCAGGTTGTTTGGCAAGATGAGAGGTTGTTTTCCTTTTCTTTTGGGCAGTGGATTTTACTCAACCCATTTTTTTGGACTGGTTGAAGGTTTATCTGAAAGGTTAAGAGAAAAAAGGAATTTCCAGGATTAGCAGTGAAGGTTGTTCCTGATCTTCTAGTAACTGTGCGAGCAAATCGTCGTCGATTGGCCTCTCACCTCCCCACGGGCCGTGCATGAAAATCTGCGAACAGAGAAGGGGAGATGAGAATCTACGGCCAAAAGACCAAGAAGTGTAAAAGTTGGAATAATATTTCTCGTGTATAAAAGCTAAGCTTTTATACAACCAGCAACATTCTAACAAAAACACTAAATTATATGCGAACAGTTTGGAAAACAAATTGAAAAGCAGAAGTGAAAAGTTTTTCTAAAAAAGAACTTATTGACTCTGAGTTGGGGCGGGAAAAACCCAGTTTTTTCTACATGCCTAAAAATCTAATTTTTACTTTGATTTTACGCCCTAAATCACTAATCCTAATGCCCAAACTGATTCCTAAGCCTCATGTAATGTTATTTCCTTATTCTATCATGCTCAGAACTATGTACCCATTTACCCCAAAACAGTTTCTTTCAAGAACATTCAAGAACTCAGGATATGAAACAGATATAAAATAGATATTGCATGGCATCTCAACTACTGAAAAGATCGATAAACTTACTTGGGTAAAGATTGGAGCAAGCTTCTGAGACACTAAGCCAGGTGGCTGGGCAGAAACTTCGTGGATCGTCAAGGTCGTTTGGGTTTCTGAGTTTTCTACGCCTTGTTCTTTAGTGTTCTTGAGGAGAAAGTGAAAAGTAAAAAGTGAAAAATGATTTTGATGGGTTATTTATATTAATCGAGGAGCAGTTACCTAGGTAATCATAAGGGGTAACTTTCTAAGGCATGGGTAAGTGTAATAGTCGTCAGACCGCTTTTGGGAAACTACAAAGATATGATTGGTTGCCTTTTTCAAGAAAGCATGGGCGGCTCTGACAGATTTGACAAGGCATACGAAAGGTCGTTCGTCTAAGTTTACTTTAGGCTGGTCGCAGTAAAATAAACTTGGAGGGAAAATGTTTACCCGAAAACGGCTTCTGATGACATGGAAAGATTGACTTACACGTGGCCGGCACGTGACAACTTTAAGTGAATGAATCCTGTTTGACCATCGACCAGAGAGTTATTGATTTATCAAGCCTTACGCTTAGGTGCGACCAGTCTGGTCGCATACTTTCATTTACTTCCTTATGGATATGCAATCCTGTAATATTTGCATTAATTATATTTTCTTTTATTGCCTTGATAAGCAAGTCTTCATTGTAATTAAGGCTCATCGGCCTAGGTAATCTTCTTGAGCCTATAAATAAAAATCAAAGGGCTCAAGGAAAAGGACTTTTGAACTTTTGATCTTTGTACTCAAAGAAAAGAATATAGTGTGATTCTTCACCGAAGTTGTAATCTTCCCAAGGCATGTGAAACTCGTGAACCCTAGTTCATTGATCACAGTGTTGGGATTCAAAATCAATAAGAACACTAAGTGGACGTAGGTTATTACCATCCAATTGGGGCCGAACCACTATAAATTGTTTGTGTCGTTTGCTTTCCATTTGAATTTCCTCTTGATTTCCTCTCATTTTCTATCGTTTATCTCACTCCATGTCGTTGACCAATTTGAGGGTCAACAACTATCTAAGAAAATCATATGCCCAAGCGACTACAAAACATATATCATATCACATATCATATCATAGCATAGCATAAAACATATCATATAACCACATAATCTAACTTATTTTCCTTACCAAAAATTTGGATATGGAGACAAGAACGGAATTAGAACACTCCTAAAACCAAAAGTAAAAACTATGAGTTTTCTAAAGAAATGGAGATGAAAAAGAGAACTAAACCATCAAGACAGAAACTTACCGAAAAACCTTAAGTTTCAAAGAACTTAAACACCTAACCAAGAATCATAACAAAGGGTTAAGATCTGAATGAAAACAAAAGAAAACTAAAGAACCATGAAGAACTCAACTTGAGGATAAGAATACCTTGGATGAACTATGACTTTGATCTACACCTCGATACCGAAATAACACTCTATCTTACTTCCCAAATGTTTAGAAAAGCTTCGATTGGAAAAGTTTTTAACCCAAAACCCAAGTGTTTTCTCTCTAGAGTAATCTTAGCAGCTTGGATGCTCTGATGAATGCTTAAATGATAAGTGGAATGGCTAAGTACTAGGTCCTATTTATAGAGTTCAAGGAGTGAAACTAACCCCTTTTAAAATGAATATAAATTGAAAAGATTTGAATTTTTGTTTCAACAGATGCCCAGAACTCAGTCAAAAACGTTCAAGAGCAAGTCCAAGTGGTTAAGGGATATTTCTAGTTCGGATTCCACGGACTTTCAAAATATGAGTGTGGAGCCGATATATCGCCCCCTATAGGCGATATATCGCCTCACCCATATTCCCGAGCCTCCGTGGTTTCGTTTGTGCGAATTCGACGTGTTTTTCGTATCTTCCGTAGGCAACATATCGGGCCCTATAGCTGCGATATATCGCCATACGTTGATATATCAAACACGTTTTTGCACTCTTTTAGCATATTTGAAAATGATTAAACATCTTTGACAGAGTAAAACGTGATCCTAACAGCTACTGGAAGGTTCTAAAGCTTCTAGAACTTTCTTTTATTAAATTATTCATCCAAAATTCTTAAATCATTAATAAACATACTTATGACAAGTGTCACGCTCTTAATAATTCTATCTAAACCATAGGTTATAATAAATAATATTTCTAGGACCAGCTATATTAATCAAACTTATGCTATAATTAATATTTATAAAATATAGGTTAAACATATAAAATCCATCATTGTTGCTATAAGTTTCCAAATACAATTACTATTGTTGCTGCTACTGTTGTTGCTAGCTACTGCTACGGCTACTACTGCTACTGCTACTACTTCTACTGCTACTGCTACTTCTATTGCTACTGCTACTACTACTACTACTGCTACTACTACTGCT